>NW_026988422.1:74715000-75915000 GCF_030222135.1 Aotus nancymaae | reverse complement strand
GGCTTAAAAAAATTCTTTGCTTGACCAAAGTTTAGTCAGGCTCCTGAAACTTCTAGGCCCATCTGTACCTCCTAAAATCCAGTTTTAGCAAGAATCCTGCTTTGTTGGTTTAGGACCCCCCACTTTGATCTTTGATATCTGATCACTATCGCTATCTGATCAGTTTCCTGGTCCTCCACCATCCCCTGGGGTGCTGTCTGATCACCCCGCCTGCCTTCAGCAAGAATCCTGTTGGGTCAGTTTCATCAGAATCCTCCCCACCTTAACATTTTCCCTTAGAGATTTTCCATCCACTGCCCCCGACCGTGCTCCTTGGCTATAACCCCCACTTGCCCATGCTGTATTCGGAGTTGAGTCCAGTTCCACACCCAGGTCTCTTTGTTGTTATTGCGATAGTTCTGAGCAAATCCTGTTTTTACTGCTTTAACTACCATCCGGCTCTGGTTTTTCATTGGTGTCTAATGGGAAATAAGACATGAAACCAGACACGATGCCCTGGTTTCCAGGGGTGTCGCTGGGTTGGAGAGACAGTGGAGTGGTGACCCTGGGGCTGGGCGGGGAGGTGGGGAAGGAGTGCGGTGCAAAGGACGACGGCAGAATTTCCAGCGGGCTGCTGGTCCGGCTTGATGTGCCTTTCCTCCAAGAAGCCTTCCTGGCCACCCTGCGTGTAAACAGCACTCCCTGCGTAACATGCTCAGCTCATCATAACCTCCACTGTCAGCTACTTTCCCAATGCTGGTGTGGAAATTCAAGAGCACAGTTGGCTCTTGGGTTTCTAAAAGTTATAGGTAACTGGTAGGTGGCAGCCGAGTCCCTGAAAGGCTGGCTGGTCTTACTAAGAGACAGGTCTGTACCCTCCTGGCCTCTATTATCTGCTAATAGATAGGCAATAGTCCTATCTCCCTGCAGACCATTAGCACACCCAGGGGCTGTGTGGCCCCAGAGGCACCTGCTAAGAAGGCCTGGCCCTGGCCAAATGAGAAGGGATCTGGGTTCTTGGAGAGCAGTGGATGCCCCAAACAGCCCTACCTCTTCTGCTGTCATCAGATGGTGCTGTATACTTGTTCTGGGAAAACGGTCACTCTCCTCTTTGAGAACCCCACACTTTCTTCCCTGCTGGACTTCACTGGACAGAGGGGTCATTCAAGTCTGCTATATAAATGAACAATCTCTGACCCAACCCCATACTCCCTGTCCTTACTACCTATGGATCAGGCTTCTAGCAGTTCAAAGTCCGAGTGCTGTTCCTTTTCCTGGGCACATAGCTGGCCCCAGTTTCCCTTGCAGTTAGGTGTGATCATGTGGCCAAGTTCTAGCCAATGGAATGTGGGCACAGGTGACACACCCACTCCCAGGCCTTGGCAGAAAGACCCGACCACAAGCCTTCTCCATGCTCTTTCCCCCTTCCAGTCTACTGGCTTGGAGTCAGTCCTAGGAAACTGGAGGCTGCACGCTGAAGGTGGCAGAGCCTCTTCTTCCATTGGGGTCCCAGTTCCTTCCCCACTGGCCAGGATTCTTGCCTGCGAGTGGGAAACCAGCTTCTGGGTTTAAGTCATTATGCTGGTTCTTGCAGGAGCTAGCTAACTATCTATGCTCACATGCTCCCCACAGCATGCCTCTCCATCTGCCAGTCACCCCGGATGGTTACTTATCATCCCCTCCCTCCACCTGAAGTGAGCTCCGAGAGGCAGTAAACAGTGCCTGGCACAGAGGGGGCACTCCATAAGTCTCTGCTGAACACACGTGAATGCGTGAGTTGTGTTTTATCCATTCTGTGGGGCTCTGGGTCTCTGCAGAAAGACTTCCTTACAGCAGGAAAAGCAATCTGCTTCTGGATTCCCTTCCTAGTCCACTTTAAGGGCTAGAAGATTAACCTTCAACTGCACTATTATACTCACCTTCAGGACTCAGCCTGGGTGCTTCCTCCTCTTAGACACCCTCCTGAACCCTCCCCACAGTGCCCTGCATCCTCTGTGCCCCCAGCCAGAGGTCCCTTTGCAGTAACACCTGCTACACTGCACAGCAAGTGATGTCTGTCTCCCACGCCAGCATGTCCCCTCCTTCCAACCAGACTTGGAGGCCCCTGAGGCCAGGAACTCTGACTTCTTCATCTTTGCATCTTCCCAGTGTCAGGCACACACGTTTCTTGAGAAACAAACACTTGAGAATATTTAATGAGTCTTCTTAACTGTTGTCACTCTGCTGCTAGCTGGGGTAAAAAGCTTCCCTCAACACCCTGGATCCATTTACAAGAAATGTAAGCCAGTGCTTGGAATATTCTATAGATTCTTCTAACAGGCTTTGTGGATCTGGATGCCTGGCATGTATACACATAGCCACTGAAACCACATTTGCAAAAATTATGAAGAAGAAATTATGAGAATGAAAGAGATCTGACCCAACCAATTCCATCTTGCTTTTAACCTCCAAACTGCCCTTGTTCACTCCTAGGCATAGGCTGAACTAACTTCGGGAGGAATTCAGTTTACTGTTTAACTTTGAAACAAAGATGGTAACGGCCTCTCCCTGAAACAAACCTCCTTGCCTGGGGACCAGATCACCTTTATAAAACTAACAAATTAGCCATAGGATTAGAAATTATGGGCCGGGTGTGGTGGCTCACGTCTGTAATCCCAGCACTTTGGGATGCCAAGGAAGGTGGACCACCTGAGGTCAGGAGTTTGAGACCAGCCTGACCAACATGGTGAAACCCCGTCTCTACTAAATACAAAAACTTAGCCGGGCATGGTGGTGCACGCCTGTAGTCCCAGTTACTTGGGAGGCTGAGGCAGGAGACTCACTTGAACCTGGGAAACAGAGGTTGCAGTGAGCTGAGATTACACCATGGCACTCCAGCCTGGGCAACAAGATTGAAACTCTGTGTCAAAAAAAAAAAAAAAAAAAAAAAAAAAGATTAGAAATTATGGCTCAGGAGTCACGTAGCCAGAGGCCACAAGATCCCTAATGTCCCTAATTGCTCCTGTAGATAATGTTACTATTATAAAACCTGAGATTGGTGTTTGAGGTCTGCATTCTTTCTTATGGATCACCTGATGCCAGCCACCCAGACCAGTAAACTGGCTCATCTGGGCTTGTGGCCCCCACCCAGGAACTGACTCAGTGCAAGAAGACAGATTCAACTTCCTGCGATTCCATCCCTGACCCAAACGGTCAGCATTCCCTCTCCCTATCCCTGCTACCTGCAAATTGTCTTAAAAAAAACTCTAGCCTCCAAATTTTCAGAGTGGCTGATGTGAGTAATAATAAAACTCTGTCTCCTGTTTAACTGGCTCTGTGTGCATCAAACTCTTTCTCTGTTGCAATTCCTGTCTTGATAAATTAGGCCTATCTGGGCAGAGGGGAAGAAGCACCCACTGAGTGGTTACACCATGTGAGGAGGAGGAAGCTGGCATAGATGGGAGCCCAGCAGTCCACAGGGCCCCAAACCCGGTGACACTGCATTATCAGAACAAATCCGCCCTAGACATTTTCCCACGGAGGCCCATGCCTACTTCCAGCAGCACTGTGCACACACCGGACTTTTGTCCTTTTTTTTTTTTTGAGACAGATCTCCCTCTGTCATCCAGGATAGAGGGCAGTCGCACAATCATAGCTCACTGCAGCCTTGCCCTCCCTGGCTGAAGCCATCCTCCCACCTCAGCCTCCCAAGTAGCTGGGACCACAGGTGCATGCCACCATGCCTGGCTAATTTATTTTACTTTTTGTAGAGATGGAGTCTTTCTACATTGCCCAGGCCAGTCTCCAATTCCTGGGCTCAAGGGATCCTCCTGCCTCTGCCTTCTGAACTGTTGGGATTATAGGCATGAGCCATCAAGTCTGGCCCAGATTTGTGTCTTTCAAAGTGTTTGTCCATTTGACCCTCACAAAAGCTCTGTGACTGTTATGTTCATTTGACACAAAAATGAGGCTCAGAAAGATTCAGTGACTTGTCTGGGATCCTGGATTGAGTGTGTGCTGAGCCGAAACTAGGACCCAAGGGTTCAGACATGTGATCTCCTTTCCTTCTCCTTCTCCAGCATCCCTGTGCTGAGCTATCAAGAGGAAACCTCACCATGGCCATGAGAACACAAAGCCAACCAGCTCCGACGAGAGTGAGCGGAAATTCACACTGACATTGGAGTGACGAACCAAGTTCAAAACAAGTCCGGTCAAGTAACTTCAGCAACCGAAAGCTTTTCCTCCTTCTAATTTTAAACACCATCAGTGCACGGAGGAGAGCCTGTGGTTAGAAGGTGCAGCCTCTCTGCTGCTGCTGCTGCCGTGTGGTCAAAGTAAAAACAGAAGACGGGTACTTACTCGACTTTTCTTCCTTAATGGTGTATTCGAGCACCTCGGCCGAGCTCTCGTTCAGGGAAGGAAAGTGGACACAGAGTACCAGGTGTTTCGAGCTGCTGTCCCGGCGGACCAGAAACACCTGAAACCAAAGAAGGGGACAGAGCTCCGTGAATCAAAGGTTTGGGTGAAGGTGAGGAGGACAACAATGAGATGGAAGTCATCTGGAAGGTTCCTGGAATGAGGAGGCAGGCTAGGGAGGTCAAGAACACCCCAGGGGCAGTGGGGGTTCTGCCCCAAGAGCCTTGTATCACCTGGACCATGTCCACATTGAGGATCCTGCATCCTCAGATTCTCATCTGCCCACTGAGGGGTTCAATTACATCAACGTTTCTGTAAGGGTATTGGAGATATAGAGTCCATAGCAGGGGTGAGGTCTTAAAATTCCTATCCTACCGCCTCAAGATGCTGGTTCTGTAAGGGGGGCTGCAATTAGCTGGCTCTGATATGGGTGGTCCTGAGTTCACACTCGGGAAACCTCTAATGCACGGGAGTCAGGCTGAACTTCAACTCTCACCCCAGCATATGCTCTGGGGGAGGCTGTTGGAAACAATCACAGATATTAGTCAATTCACACCTTTTATCCCCCTGAAAAAATAAAAATAGCTCATACTTAATACAGAGCTCTCTGTGACAGGAGCTGTTATGACACTCCACATATCGTAGCTTGCTCCATCCTCTCCATCATCCCATTACGTGAGTTTTATTGTTATCCCCATTTACAGATGAAGGAACTGAGGTACTCTGTGACTGTAACAGGACGCCCCCTCCTCAAGCTGGTGCGATGACTGACTGAGTTAATACCCGTAAGGGCTTGGCCCACAGGACATGCTCTGGAAGGTAATGCTGGCCAAGGTCTCACGGCTGTAAGGGAAGAACTAGATTCGGCCTCTGGACACTGGTGTCAACGGTTGGGACCTCCATGCTACCAGGCCTCTGCAGCAGACCCCAAATCCTGCACAGGAAGACTTGCTTCTGCTGTGAGTTTACTCTCTTCTGATAAAACTACGCCTCCAGGCCCTGAGGACG
Source organism: Aotus nancymaae (assembly GCF_030222135.1). Lineage (NCBI taxonomy): Eukaryota > Metazoa > Chordata > Mammalia > Primates > Aotidae > Aotus > Aotus nancymaae. The sequence continues at coordinate 75,909,618 of NW_026988422.1, read as the reverse complement.
CAGCTGTGCTCTAGAAACCAAACACTGGCCGAGGTCTCACGCAGAGCCAGCATGTTCACGGACACTCACTTCTACTTCTCATGCTTTGAGCAATGGTTCTGCTCCAGTGAGGGTCCTGACGGCAAGCATGGGGAATGAGATTCTGCTGCCTTTCACAAACTCTGCTGTTTTAAAACGTCCTTTGGTCTTGGCAGGTCCCAGGAAGCTCCTCCCTCCTGTCCAGGTGACACCTTCTGGAATCTCCCCAGCCTCCTGCGGCACAGCTTCCCCAGGAGGGGGGAGGGGGCATCTCTCGATAGGGGCAGGACTTGGTCAGTGTCTTCCCCTCCTGGCTCCTGTCTTGACCCCACCCCTGGAGCTTAAGCCTCTCCCACTCAAGCCCCAAATTTCTGGGCTAGAGTTTGGAAAACTAGGTGTCTGGCCAAGGCTGCTGAAGAAAGGCTGGAGAGCAGGGACACTGGGACATCTATGTCAAAGGTGTTTGAACCAGAGCGACCCCATCTTGAATGGGGGCTGGGTTAAATAAGGCAGAGACCTGCTGGCCTAGATCCTGAGCACTCAATTTTGCCTCCATTTGGCTTAGAGAGGGTGGCCCTGCGGCTTAAGATCCTGGTCTCCGTTAGAGTGTGTGGTCCTTCCAGAGCAGCAGCACGATGAATCATTAGTCACTGAACTGAGGTTGGAAATGAGTTTTTAGCAGCCCCTCTCCTCCAGCAGAGCAGGGTGGAGAGAGAATTAGATCTAGCAGCAACAGCGGGAGATGGAAGGGGTACTCCTGGTGATACAGGAGCTAGAAAGAAATTATTTAGGCAGATAGTGAGGGTAAGAGAGTCGTCTGCAGAGCCTCCCTTTTAACAAAAAGCAGCCCCCAAATCATTTCTTTTCTAGCAAAGAGCAGCCTAAAAAATCAAGCTACAAACATAGACAAGCAAGCTGGAAGCTTGCAGGGGTGAATGCTGGCAGCTGTGCCAGTAGAAAAGGGCTACCTGGAAGCCAGGTATGTTCAACATGGAGGCTCCAACTTCCATCTTCTTTGTCACCATGCTTACAGTAGAAAAACAGGCAACATGGCCCCAGACAGGTAGAGAACCACCTGCATAATAAAAGATTAGGGTGGGCAGCCAGCTTCTTCGAAAGTATGCAAATGACACACCTATCCAGTCAATCTCTGGTGCCATATGTAAATCAGATACCACCTCCTCAAGCTCATCTATAAAACCTCCTGCACTTCACCATGGACTGGAAGACCAGTTCAGGACCCCCTCTCTCTGCAGGAGAGAGCTTTCCTCTTTCTTTTGCTTATTAAACCTCGCTCTTAACCTCATTCTTTGTGTGTCCCTGTCCTTTATTTCCTTGGTGTGAGACAACGAACTCAGGTATTACCCCAGACAAATGACACTGCTTCACTGGGGGTGGAAAGGTGAGGCAGGCAGGGGTGGGGGTGTCGCCTGCATGGAAGGTGGTCCTGCTGGACATCAGCTTACCTCTAGATGCCTCCGCCAGCCCTGGCTCTCCGCTCAGAGGCTCAGACAAAAGCCTCAGCTCCTGCCAAATCCTCACCCTACCTGGAGCTGCAGCATCACTGAACTAGTGCATTCACCTGAAGTTGAACTGACCCCAGGACATGGTGTCTTTCAAATAAATGCTGTTCCTTTGCCTCTGGAGGTTCAAGGTCGAGCTGTCTCCTTGCACAGTAGGCCCATGGGAACGAGCAGTGTGTGAGGGAATCTTAGTGTTTGTGTGTGGGTGAGTGTGGTATAGTAAGACAGAAACACATAGCCAGTCTTTTTACCCAATCCTGGCACAGAGCTTCAAAAACCCTTGGAAGTTCCTGAGAGATTAGAGTGTCTTTTATTATTCATAATAAACCCCTTTTGACCTTATCCGAGTTTCTGCTATTAAACAGGAACTCCTGGTGGAACCTTAGATTCAAGGGAGGGGCTGGCCACAGAAAGACTAAATACCTGCTTAGAGGGTTGGAATCTTCGGCCCCACCTGTGACCTCCAGAAGGGGGACAGGTACTGGAGACTGAGTTCAATCACATGGCCAAAGATTTAATCAATCACACCTCTGAAATGAAACCTCTGGACATTCTGGCTGGTGAACACAGATGTGCTGGGAGGAAGATGCACCCAGCTTCTAGGAGTGTTAGCTACCTGGATGTGTCACCAGCCTTGGGATTTTTTGGAGCTGCCCTCACTCCCTTATTTTGTTTTGACATTCTTCTAAATCTAATAACCCGATTCGTCTCCAGGTGATCCTCAGTGAGAGATGCTCTCTCCTCAATATTCAAGGGTCATTCTTCTGGCAGGGCATAGTGGCTTATGCCTGTAATCCCAGCACTTTGGGAGGCTGAGGTGGGTGGGTCACCTGAGGTCAGGAGTTTAAGATCAGCCTGGCCAACATGGTGAAACCCCGTTTCTACTAAAAATATAAAAATTAGTCAGGTATAGTGGTACACACCTGTAATCCCAACTACTCAGGAGGCTGAGGCAGGAGAATAGCTTGAATCTGGGAGGCAGAGGTTGCAGTGAGCCAAGATTGCACCACTGCACTCCAGCCTGGGCGACTGAGCAAGTCTCTGTCTCTCTCTGTCTCTGTCTCTGTCTCTGTTTCTCTCTCTCTCTCTCTCACACACACACACACACACACACACACCACACACACACACACACACACACACACACAAAAGGTCATCCTTCCACAGGAGACCCATAGACTTCCCATCGGTAGGACATGACAGAGGCAAAATCCTGCCCATCTCCCTCGGACCTGGCTGGATACTGCTTTCACCAACCCATCTCACAACCTGTCCTGACAGCTAGCAGAGGCCAAGACCCACAGAACCACCCCCACTGTCCCTCTCTCTAACTGCAGGAAGCAGTTACAGAAGACCGACCATCCATTTTCCCCAAGGAACTGGGGTCTTGGACTCTTGAGGGGAAAATGTTACAGTAGGTAGTCAGACAGGAGCAGTGCAGGAGAGTCCCCCTCCCGCTACCAGGAATGTCAGGCGACTGTCAGATGATGGGCAGGTGGTTATTAACTGTCTCTCTAAAATAATAATTAGTTGCGGCTGGCACGCCAGGGAAACAGTCTCCCAACAGAAAAAACCTGAAAACCTGTGATCAGCATCTTCTCGATAACATCTCACAAGCTGCGCCAGTGGGCTCAAGCATGAGCACTAAGAGGCAAAAGGGCAGAGTGTAACTGGTTTAGGACCTTATTCTAGAAACACTGGACTGGTAAGGGAAGAACGCCTCCATTGAGCATGCGCACAACTCCAGTAAACACACTGCGCATGTGGCCCCTCCCAGGCGCTGGTAGACCACTGCGCATGCGGACAGCCCACCCCAAGGGAGGAAGCCCACTCCAAGACTCAGGATAGAAGGGATGCGAAACCCTGGAAGCATGCCAACACTGAAAACCCTAAGGCAAAGGTCAAACCGTGCACTTGATCTCAAGCCGCCCGCCTGGCCCCTCTTCCAAGTGTACTTTCCTTCCTTTTGTTCCTGCTCCAAAGCTTTAATAAACTTTCACTCCTGCTCAAAAACTTGCCTCAGTCTCTTACTCTGCCTTACGCCCCCTTGGTTGAATTCTTTCTTCTGAGGAGTCAAGAATTGAGGATGCTGCAGACCCGTATGGACTCCCCGTGCTAATAGGAGGAGAAGTGATGAGGACTCTGCAGCTGTGCCGCCCCAGACCTCATCCTATGTGCCTTTTCCATTTGGTGGTTCCTGTGTTGTATCCTTTATACAAAACTGTAATTGGAAGTACAACACTTTGTGAGTCTTTGTGTTGTCCTATCAGATTATCAAACTTGAATGAGGATCATGGGAACTCCTGAATTTGAAGCCAAATTGGACAGGAGTGCAGGTAGCCTGGGAAGCACACTCGTGGCTGGCATCTGAAGGAGCAGCCGCCCACGGGGTCTGCACTAACTCTGGGTAGTGTCCAAATTGTTGGACACCCAGCTGGTATCAGAACACTGTAAGTGAGTGTGTGTGGGTGAGTGTGGGTGAGTGTTGTGAAATTAAATCATTCACATTTAAAATAATTGGGACTTAAAGCTGTTGGAACTTCACATCATTCAGAGCCTTGGGAGGAATGTGGCTACGCTGCCCGAGTCATGCTGCAGGCAACTGGAACTTCTGCAGCCGATTTCCTGTAAATATTTAAGACCAAACAGCAGCAGAGATAAGACTCCCTCAGAACACTCCCCTTCTTACAGAGTATTAAAAGAAAAAGCTTAGACCAATTAAATTTAACAGAATTTAATTGGGCAAAGAATAATTCACAAATCAGGCAATTTCTGAACCAGATTAGGTTCAGAGAGACTCTGGCATAGCCATGTAGTGGAAGATTTATGGACACAAAAAGGAAAGTGAGATACAGAAACAGCTGGATTGGTTACAGCTCGACTTTCACCTTATTTGAACACCATCTGACCAGTTGGCCACCTCTGAGTGGCCAAGACTCAGTGATCGCTGCAAGGGTAGTTTACAGTCCGTTTACACCTCCAGTTAGGTTACAGTTCACTACATCTAGAGAAACATTTAGGCAGAACTTAAAATATGTAAGGAGGCAGCGTTAGGCTAAACTTAATTTAACTGGAGTAATAAGTAATCTTCCCAGGATGTAGCAATCTGTAACCAATCAAATCACTGGGGCACACAGTGGTCTCATATGGAATAGGTCATCCTGCTAAAACTCCCCTGTCTCTGCCTGTATAAGTGAAACTGTAACTTCACCTTGAATGCTGGCCCTGTTCATTTACAGTCAGTGTCTCCTGGGTGGCTACCCTCAAGCTTTGTGCTAGCATAAACACCATACCTAATCACATTTTCTGAATGTCATTTTTCTTTTCTTTTTTTTTTTTTTTTTTGAGACAGAGTCTCACTTTGTCACTGAGGCTGAAGTGCAGTAGCACGATCTCAGTTCACTGCAACCTCTGCCTCCAGGGTTCAAGTGATTCTCCTGCCTCAGCATTCTGAGTAGCTGGGATTACAGGCACACACTATTACCACACCTGGCTAATTGTTGTATTTTTGTGGAGATGGGGCTTCACCATGTTGGCCATTCACCACATTGGCCAGGCTGGTCTCCAACTCCTGATCTCAAGTGACCCGCCCACCTTGGCCTCCTAAAGTGTTGGGATTACAGGCATGAGCCACGGTGCCTGGCCTGAATGTCATTATTTAAAGTTGACAGTGTATGAGTGTGTGTGTATATGTGTGTGTGTGTGTATGTGTGTGTGTGTGTGTGTGTATCTGCAGCAAGGGAACTCTGGGGTGCCCACAGGGCCTCCCTGCTGAGCAGAACATGGAAAGAAAGGCAGAGCAGAAGCCAGTGGTACTCCTGGGAAGGCAAATTCTAACCCCTGACTCCAAGCCAGGGCAGGAGCTGAGGCTGGAGCCTCTTAAATTGCAACCAAACTGCAGATTTCTGTCCACACTGGGAAAGTGCTCTCTTTGTGGTGCACCTGTTGGGGACACACACCCAGGTCACTGGTTAGAAGCACAGGCACATGGCAGGGCTGCCCCCATCTTCAGGTGTCAGGAATGGCACAGGAAGGAAGGCCAGTGTTTTTCAAACTGCAGGTCATGATCCATTAGTGTGAATGCCACCCAACATTTCTTTTTCCAGAATGAAACAGAAGAAAATAAAATAGAAGACCCTTGCCTATAATGAGGGTAGACTTCTTGTTGGAGGGTGCAGGTCTCCAGGGTCACAGTACGACACATATTTTTTACTCTACTGATGGTTACTTTCTCCCATTACTCTTTTGACCCCTCCTCCCCAGTCCCCACTGATCTGTCCCTAGGGTGACTGGCATGACAAATTCTGGTTGCTGGCTTCAACTAGGCTGACCTTCGATGGTGCTCTGTACTGAATCAGCTCTTTCACACCCAGCCCATAGCTATTTCTAGGTTTTCTCACTTTGTTCAGACATGGACCCTGTTCTCCATCCTCACATTCCAAGAGAGAAAGAAAAAAAGGCAGGAGCCCTCAGAGGGAGCTCCTCCAGCTGGGGGCAGGCCCACAAACTATATTTCTTCCTGGGCTCCCAGACGGCCCTGAGCGGCCAGGTATCAGCCCTGGGACTCTGGGTGATTGTATGGTTTCCCTGAGCCTGCGGGTTCTAGTCTGTAAATGGGAGTGGCAACACCTGCCACCACCCAGCAGAAAGAAAAAATGAAACCAAGGTCTTGCCTCTCTGGTTAGAAGATGTATGGAGAAGTTGCAGAGGAAAGCACCCAACAGGACGCTCACCGAGGACAATGCTCCACTCACCTCTCACCTGCAGCTGGTTTTGCCCTTCCGTCTCCCAGTCTCAGGCTTCACCTAGACCTGGGGGTCTGTCCACCATGTGTGTTTATTGTGAAAAAGAATCAGAAGGGATTACCTGACCCCAGAAGAGATGAAACTTACAGATCCAGGGCAAAAGGCAAATACAAGATGATAAACTAAAGAGAGAGCGGTTCAAGTCCACAGTACGGAGCCAGAAGTTAAAATGGTGGCTAGCGTGTGCACACTGGGCCAGGCACCTTCCATGTGGTATCACTCAGTCCTCCCCAGAGCCACACAGATGGCAACTGCCAGAGCAGGACTAGGGCCAGGCATCCCTACCACATGGTGTAGCATCTCTCCCCTCTCTCTGTTGTGCTGTGTTATCTACTCGCTGGGGACAGGGTGTCTACAGGAATGGAAAGCCCCCAAGGTTGGACTCTAGCTCCCCAGTTCCGAACCCATCACCCACCCTTTCAGCATGGCCACAGGGCTCTCATGTGGCTCTTGTCTTCTGACTGAAAAGCAGGCTGCAGTCTCTGAGTTCACAACGAACAGTGGGGCAGGGAGGGACTCTGAGTTTGGCCTGGCTCCAGGAGTCCTCTGATGCTTCCTGCCCAGGTGACCATGGATGAGGATGACACTGACAGGTACCTGCTGTGGGCAGAGCCCGGGTCAGTGGTCTACCTTGACCAACTGGAATAAGAGGGTCTGTTCTGTTCCCCTCTGGGGAAGTTTAGCTGCTGAGCTAGTCATGGAGACCCTTCTAGAAGGTATTCACAGACAGCACCTCAATAACAGCAACACTGTGCCACAGTGACGCCTGAAGAACACTTTAGATTATGAATTATCTCAGCTTAAACCTGGCAGAGTTTGGCCCAAGTCAGTATCACGCAGCAGACCATCTTCATGAGCTGTTTATATCCACGTTACCCATCTGCCCATTCCCTCATCAGGTGTCCTTAGGTCAAACTCCAAGGGGATGTTGTCCATGATGGCTGTTGCAGGTGAGTATACGGCAGGGTGGAGAGCTGGGGGACCACCCAGAGCCCTTTCTCCAACATCTTTGGGGGTTTCATATGAAAAGTCTCAAAGCCCACCTTACTTCCCCCTTTCTGCCCCCTGCAGCCAACTGTTTAGAGACACAGTGAAACACAAATACTACCTCTGTCCCTCACCAGCTGTGGGCAAGTTACTTTTACTTCTTGGGTCTTGATTTCCTCATCTGAACATGAGGACAATAATATCTATCATTCAGGGTCACTGTGAGAATCGCTGATCATGTATATAAAATGCCTGGCACAGAGAATGTACTTAATGACTTATAATCCTAATTATTATTTATATTATTAGAGATTGCTCTCATTTACTGATCCAAATCACATGCTATGATGTTAAGTGCATAATGTCATTAGACAAATAAATGACAACTACTAATAGGATTATTATTATTATGCTTGCAGCTGGACCAAAGAGATAGGAAAAAGGACTCAAAGAGCCTTCACCTCCATAGTAGATTAAAAAGAGCCACAAAGTCTTTGCTGCTCCCCCTATCAAGAGATGGAGTCTATTTTCACCTCCTGGTGAAAACAGGGTGACCTTGGGAGTGGCACTGACCAAAAAAAAAAAAGCAGCAGAAGAGACACTGTGAAGTTCTGAGCTTGGGCTTCAAGAGGCATGCAGCTTCCATGTCACCCTTTGGACTGTGCTGTTATGTAAAGAAGCCTGAGCTAGCCTCCTGGAGTTGTGTGGCCCAGCCAACAGCCAGCACCTACCACAAGACATGAGTGAGGCTATCATAGACCATCCACCTCTAGTCAAGCTGCCAGATGATTGCAGCCGCATGACGGACACCAGAAAAGACCAGCAGAAGAACCACTCAGCTGAACCCAGCCCAAATTGCTGACCCACAGAATTGTGAGCAAATAAAATAGTGACTGTGGTAAACCACTGATGTTGGGTTGGTTTGTTAGTAAAGTAGGTAATGATACAGTCATGGGGTATATGGACATGAAGCCTCCACCTTTGGGTATCCCCCTGCTCTCTTCCATGAGGCACTGCTGATGAATACACATAGCTCAGTGGGAAAGTTTCAAAGCCAGTGATGTGGTCCAGCCCCTCACTCTACAGCCAAAGAAACTAAGACCCAGAGAAGTAAAATGACCTCCTGAGGTCACATCACTTGTTAATGTCAGAGCCAGAAAAAGAATGCAAACCATGTGACTTCAGGCCATGTTGTGACCACTACAGTACATAACCTCTAGCCCAACCAACCCACTGGTGTCAAATAAACATGTACTCCATGCCAGGCACCAGGCTAGGGATTTTAGATACCTGCAACAGCTCCTTCCCTGAGGCTCAGAATATCACACCCTCTGTGCAGATGACAAAATAGTGTGAGGTGCAGGTTGGTAAGGAGACAGGAAAGGGGATAGGTATTCAAGTGGCAGGTCTAGACTGTTGGGCCTTGGACCCTTCCGCCCATATGCTCTGGAGCTGAACTTCCCAACTGAACTTCAGTCCTTAGTTGGCCACTTGAAGCTATGTGAGCTCTCTGGGCAGCTTCCTTTTCTGTGAAATGGGATCATAAAAGTTCCTGCCTGTGATAGCTACTGAGTTAGCTCCCCAAGAACCAGTCTTCTCTCCCTTTCCTTGCTAACAGACCCTGATTCTGGCCCTGGTGGCAATGTGTTCTGACTCAGGAGAGGTATTATATTTGGTCAGAGCCGATCACCACCATACTGCTCTCCTTGGCTATTCATCCCCTTTCCTGGCTTTCCTCACATCAGGGTGGCCAATAAAGCATTTAGAACATGTGTTCCCTGACAATAATGCAGAGCCTAGAAGGAGAAAGCCATTTGCCTGTGACCTCCTGCCTTTGAATGGGTGAGGTGTCTGGAGCTGCAGCTGCCATTTTGCAACCATGAGGTGAGAAACTGAGGACCAAAAGCCAACACCTTGAAGATGGAGGAATAGAAGGGTAGAGAGAAGCCAGGCAGAGTAGTGTGGGAACCGAAGGCATCAAAGAGCTGCTAACCTAGCCCTGGAGCCCAACCTCGAGACTTCTTGCTAAACAATAGCATCCTTATGGCTGAGGCTACCATAGCCGGGCTTGCTGTTACTTGAAGTTGAAAGCATTCACCACCAACCCCGTGCCTCAAAGGATCATTGAAAAGGCTGCACAGGTGGTATCAAAAGACTGCCTGCTATACAGCACGAAGTCAGTATGCGGTACTTCTATCAGAGGTGCCCGTCCTGACTTCCTTACAGCTCCAGAGCAACTTCCTTACAGCTCCAGAGCAACTTCCTTACAGCTCCAGAGCAACTTCCTTACAGCTCCAGAGCAACTTCCTTACAGCTCCAGAGCAACTTCCTTGCAGCTCCAGAGCAACTTCCTTACAGCTCAAGAGCAACTGCATCTTGAATAGCGGCTGGGGCAGCTGAGACCTGCTGGTCTGCATTCCCAGGAGGTTAGGCATTCTCAGTCACAGGATGAGACAGGTCAACACAAGATACAGGTCACAAAGACCCTGCTGATAAAACAGGGTGTGGTAAAGAAGCCGGCCCAAACCCACCTATGGCAATGCAAGTGACCTCTGGTCTCCTCACTGCTCATTATGTGATAATCATGTGTTAGCATGCTAAAAGACACTCCCACCAGCGCCATGACAGTTTACAAATGCCATGGCACATCCAGAAGTTACCCTATATAGTCTCAAAAGTGGGAGACCCTTAGTTCCAGAAATTGCCTACCTTTTTCCAGAAAACTCACGAATAAGCCACCCCTTGTTTAGTATATGACCAAGAAATAACCGTAAGTATGTTCATTGGAGCAGCCCATGCCACTGCTCTGCCTATGGAGTAGCTGTTCTTTATCCCCTTACTTTTCCTAATACACTTGCTTTCACTTTACTCTGTAGACTTGCCCCTGATTCTTGCCTGAGGTCCAAGAACCCTTTCTTAGGGTCTGGCTTGGGACCTCTTTCTGATAACACTTCCTTCCCCAGACCCCCTCCACCTGTCTCCTGGCCCTGAGGATGAATGTCTCAAAGCCCCTAGCATTCCTGATGTCAGTGTTCATAGATGTCTCCATGAATCAGAAGGGCAACAGGGCAGGACATGGGGCACCCTGAGACAAGGAAAGGCATCCTGATGAGCAGCTCCAGACTTCAGGGCTCAGCCTCGATGAGAGGATGAGCCAGGTGGAGAGCAGTGAGGGAACACAGGGAGGCAAGTGCCGGTGCCGGGGCTACCTTTGTCCACTTCCAGGACACTCATGGCGGGGGCTGTATGGGGTTCCTACAATGGAGGAGTTCACATTGATGCCCACGGTGGGACCCTCCATCTGCCACTGCTCCTGAAAGCCTTCCCTGATTAGCCACCAACAAAGCTTCCTAGGCCCAGTGTCCTTACTCTACCTCTCTCCTCCCTGGGAACGAGCCTGGTCTGTGCCTTGCTGAGTCAGCTGTGTGTGTGTGTGTGTGTGTGTGTGTGTGTGTGTGTGTGTGTGTGTGTGTTCTTCCTCCATTTTTCATCCCTCACTGTACTGCATTAGGGACTCTCAGCAGAAATATCCTCTTCCATCAGTTGTATAAACTGCTGGGCTCATGCCACTGTGAGAGTCCAATTTTCTTTGAAGAGTTAGTATTCCCCCATGGAACCCCCCTGCCAAAACAGCAGTGGGCAGTGCTAAGAGCACTGGGCTGTGGGGCAGACACTTATGTCCTTCCTAGTTCTGACACTGGTTTGCTCTGTGTCCTTGAGCAAGACAGTTCCCCTTTCTGAGCTGGCTGTTTCCAGTCTATAGTGAGGGAGGTAGGCAGAACAATTCCAGGACTCCTTGCTTCCAGAAGATATTCCTCTAGCATCAGTGCCCTGGGGGTCTTTCCCAGCCCCCGAGAGGCTTGAAAGAGGGTGAGTTTCACGGTAAATTGATACAATCCAGGAAATGGTCTCGCCAGTCTTCAGACCCTCTTCCTGTCTACCGTCAGCCAGGGTGAGTTTTGGAAAGACCAACTTATTTCACTAACAGCTGGGATAGAATACGCTTAGGGAGAGAATTATGCAGCCACCACACTCCCCTCTTCCTCTCCAAATAAATACATAAAAATCCAAAGCTAAGTGCACCATTAGTGGTTTTGTTTTTACCATTCATTTTTGGCATGGACAATTCAGAGCTATCTGCTTTTCCACTTTAGTTATTTTAGGATTATTTTCCAGTTGCTTGGGGAAAATTTCCAATCATGCCCATTAGGGCAGAAACAGAAGTAGCTGACTCTTCTGAGAGGCTACATCCACAGGGGTTGTGCCTGCAGAGGTTGGCAGCCAGTGGCTGGGGCCCATCCTAGACAAAGGTCCTCATATCCTCAGTCCTGACTCTGACACACCTAGGGGTGTGCATGTGTGTGTGTGCACGCGTGTGTGTGTGCGCGCGCGCTCGCGTATACAAAGCTATAAGAAAGTCAAGCCACAAATCCTCAGAACCACTGAGTACTGGAAATGGAATTAAGGGACATATTGCCCAATACCTTTATTTTACATATGGGGAAACTGAGGCCCATCTTTTAGCATAGCACAGAGCAATTCGCAACTCTGGCTGCACAGCAGAATAATCCAGGAAGCTTTTAAAACATGCCGATGAGGCAGGGTGCGGTGGCTCACGCCTGTAATCCCAGCACTTTGGGAGGCTGAAATGGGCCTATCACGAGGTCAGGAGATCGAGACCATCCTGGCCAACATGGTGAAACCCCGTCTCTACTAAAAATACAAAAATTAGTCAGGCATGGTAGCACATGCCTGTAATCTCAGCTACTCGAGAGGCTGAGGCAGGAAAATCACTTGAGCCAGGGAGGCAGAGGTTGCAGTGAACCAAGATCGCACCACTGCACTCCAGCCTGGCAACAGAGCAAGACTCTGTCTCAGAAAAAAAAAAAAAAGAAATCATGCGGATGGCTGAGGCTCACTCCAAAACAAAGAGCGAAGCATTTCTGGGGGTAACGCAAGACACTACTTTTTTTAAAGCCTTTGGAGACAGTCAGTTTTGGGTTTAAGTCAAGTTCCATAATTTGGTAGCCGTATGACTCAGGCTGGTTTCTTATCATCGCAGAGCTGAGTTTCCTCACTTATAGAATAGAGATCATACCCTTGTTTTGCAAGGTTGTTGGAAAAATGAGAGATGGTGCTTAGCCAAAGTAATCCTGCAATAACTGATGATTATGCCTTTTACACTGGTCTCACAAGAGAAGGGCTTCACTGAAAGTTTCTTTTCTGAGACAGAGTTTTGCTCTTGTTGCCCAGGCTGGAGTACAGTAGTGCAATCTTAACTCACTGCAAACTCCGCCTCCTGGATTCAAGCAATTCTCTTGCCTCAGCCTCCCAAGTAGCTGGGATTATAAGCACCCACCACCACACCCAGGTAATTTTTCGTATTTTTAGCAAAGATGGGGTTTTGCCATGTTGGCCAGGCTGGTCTTGAACTCCTGACCTCAGGTGATCCACCCACCTCAGCCTCCCAAAGTGCTGGGATTACAGGCATGAGCCACTGTGCCTGGCCCACTGAAGGTTTTTACGAAACTAATACTGAATGGAATTGGTACTCCTTGGGCTCACACCTAGGGAGGGTGCCTTGAACCACCTAGGTGGCTGGTCCATATCACAACTCAGTTTATTGCAACTTCTGAGCCAAACTTTCACCTCCCTTACCACCAAAAGCCACCTTAAAAGAGATTTCTTTCATTAAAAACCACCTTGGCCTAGAAGCAACTGACACTTCAGTAGCAACGAACACCCATGGTGCCCAGATCTTGGTTTCTAATATCATTCTCTATAGGAGGAACCAGGGCTTCTTGGAGAAATGGCTGATTCTAGGACTGGGGCAGGAAATATACAAGATGAGCATGGAATACCTTGTATTGCCAGGAAATGATGAAGTGTTCCAAAAAACAAACACCCATATGCACAATGATGACGGTGTGTCAAAGGCATACAGGCACCAACTGAAAGACTCCCAGTGCCCAAAGTTGGAACAATTTGAGCAACAAAATAATTAAAGTACTATTGGATTATAGTCCAAAGTATAAAAGTACTCTGTTCGACACTGATATAAGTAAATGGCTTAATACATAGATGGAAGAGAAAAGGCAAATCTCTTGTGAAGACAAATTCCAAGTAATTTATTAGATACCAAATCAAGGAGGTGGAGCTTAATTCCCCATTCCTTAAAGGTGGGCTGACCACACTGACTTGCCTTCCAAAAAGGACAGTCTAGAGAGGGAGTGGGGAAAGAGTCACCTTGAGGTGTAGAAACCCTATGAACTCAATCTAAGCAGATGATCAAGGTCAACATCACCAATGGTAAGTCATTCTGATAGTCTGCTGCCTTGATATGATGTGATTAGAATATTTTACCACTGTGGTCTTCCCCGCCAAACCTCTAACCCCAGTCTAACTATCAGACAAGTCCTGGTTGAGGAACATTCTATAAAAGACCTGACCACTGTTCCTCAAAACTGCCAAGGTCATCAAAAACAAAGGAAGTCTGAGTAAATGTCACAGCCAAGAGAAGCCTAAGGAGATATGATAACTAAATGTAATGTGGGATGGGATCCCAGAGCAGAGAAAAGGCATTAGGTAAAAGCTGGCCAGGTGAGTGGCTCATGCCTGGAACCCCAGCAGTATGGGAGGATTGCCTGAGCCCAGGAGTTCAAGACCAGCCTGGGCAACACAGGGAGACCTTGTCTCTACAAAAAGTAAAAAAATAAATGAGCCGGGCATGGTAGTGTGTGCCTGTAATCCCAGCTACTCAGGAAGCTGAGGAAGGAGGATCACTTGAGCCTGGGAGGTAGGCGCAGTGAGCCGTGATTGTGCCACTGCACTCCAGCTTGGCTGACGGAGCAAGACCTGTCTCAAAAACAAAACAAAAAACAGGAAATCTGAGTAAAGTATGGACTTTAGTTAATGGCAATGTATCAAGATCAGTTTCTTAATTGTGGCGCGGGTACTACCCTAATGCTAGATGTTAACAATGAGGAAACTGGTGTGGAGAATAGGGGCACTCCCTGCGCCATCTTTGCAACTTTTCTGTAAATCTAAAACTATTCTAAAACAAAAGTTGGTTGCCTTGCTTCTGGACACACACAAATCAAAAAATGGGCTAGCATGTTCCCAAAACCTTATCAGAGAAGCAGGCTGCTGGGAGGGGAGGTGGGTAGCGGGGAAGGGGTGGGATGTGGTCAAGGTCATACAGATATTTAGAACAAAGGGCCTGGATCTCCAGCCTCCTGAGCACCACCGCCAGATACAATGAAGCACAGTCTCTCACTGGTGCCAGCAGGGCTAGACCCAGGTGGTTTCTGAGGACCTTTTGAGTTTCCACAGCCTGGAGACCACCTATGGTGTCTGTATCTTTAGAAACAATGACATCATTACATGGATGCCAGTTCTGTGGGAGCGCTACTGTGCAGCAAAGGGCCTTGCCAGTTGAAGATCACACCAGATAGACTCTGCTCCTACCAGCTGTGTGCCCTCAGGCAAGTGAGTTGACTTCTCTGTGCCTCTGTTGCCTTATCTGAACATGGGAACACTAACGCCTGCCTACCTGATAGAAATCGCTGGGGATCAAGTAAGATCATGCATACGGCAACTCTGGGGAAAAGCTGGCAATCTTCATCCCAGCATGTGCACTCAGGGCTTTCCGTATGCTCAAAAATATAGAGCAGGGAGGGCAAAGGAGGGCATGGCTCCTCCACTCTGTTGTTCTCAGGGCTGACCCAGCTGCTACGGCCTCAGAACCAGGTGGCGAGTGGGCGGCAGTGGGAAGGGAATGGCTGACTCCTTTAGTGCAGTCACCTACGGTCTCAACATCCTCCATACTCAGCACCTGGATGGTAGAAGAGTTCTCTGGGCCTCGGCTGACTGGTGCCTCCCCTGCCAGGGCTGAAGGCGTGTCCAGGCTTCTTGCACCACTGAGGCTGGGATTAAGTCCTAAGGCCTTGCTTTAACTTGTGCTCACCTAGAAAATGAACTAAGCTCCGTGGTCTTTGCCTCTTGCCGCAGGCCCTGAGCAACCTAGCCTGGCTCTGTCAGTTTGGAAGTAGCAGATTCATTTGTTCCAGTGAACAATCAGAGCCAGGCTTACTCTGTGCTCCCAGACCTGAATCAGTCAATGGTGTCCCAGGTAGATGAATGCAAGGTGGTCCTGCTCGCCAGGGTCCCAGTGGGCTCTAATCCCGCCACTCTTTCAACCCCAAGGGCCCCAGTCAGGCTCACGTCCACCTCTGGGCCTTGGCCTGTGCTATTCCATCATCCACTACTTCCCAGCAGACTCTGTCAGCTCCCCCATCCCATCCTGCCCATCCATCCTGCATGGCCCAGCTTGGTGTCTACCTCCTCCAGGAAGTCTGCCCAGATCACCCCACCTGGATGTGCTTTCTTCCTGTTCCAGGTAACCCACTGCCCTGCCTTTCACAGAGCACTTAGCTATTCCCTCCCGGTGCCTTTAGGTTCATATTTGTGCATGGAGCCCCCACTAGACCCTCGGAGAGGACAGTGGTAAGATTGCATCTTATCCATCTTTATAAACCTGGCTGATATCCAACCCCATCCAGCACTGGTTGACCTCAGAAAATTACTTTTATGTCTCTCTTGCTACTCACTTTTGGAGGGATGGGCTTGAGCCTCGCCAGGCCTGGGTTAAAACCTCAGCCCTGTACCTTACTAGCTGTGTGCCCTTTACGAAAGTTACCCCACTCTAGTGCTAGGTGCAGCTGGTGACCCACCCATCCCCATGGGGCCTTATCTTTTTAGTGGACTCCAGCCCTACTTCCACTGGCCAGCTCTGCATCTCTTCACCCGAGGATTTCTGGCAAGAGTCAGATCTTACAGTCAAGGAAGAGAGAAGGGGGCTGGGTGCAGTGGCTCACGCCTGTAATCCCAGCACTTTGGGAGGCCAAGGTGGGCAGATCACCTGAGGTCAGGAGTTTGAGACCAGCCTGGTCAACATGGTGAAACCCTGTCTCTACTAAAAATAAAAAAATTAGTCAGGTGTGGTGGTGCATACTTGTAGTCCCAGCTACTCAGGAGGCTAAGACAGGAGAATCTCCGGAACCCAGGAGGTGAAGTTTGCAGTGAGCTGAGATTGTGTCACTGCACTCCAGGCTGGGCGACAGAGAAAGACTCTGTTAATAAAGGAAAGAAGGAAAGACAAAAAAAGGAAGAGAGAAGGGGCTGGAAAATGCATCCTCACACCCCACAGCCTTTGACCCACGACCATCAGGAGTCAGTGAATAATACACAGTTCCCTCGCCCCTTGGGTGGGATAACCCCAAGATGTGTGTTCCACACTGGCCCCCAGAGTTCTCCAGCAGGAATTAGCTCCAGTTTCCCCCAGGGGTAACTCGCATCACAATGTACCTTTTACAGTCCCTTCCCCTGGCTTGGTTCCCCTACTGGTGCTTCCTGGGGTTACTTCCTAAATAAGTCACTTGCGCTCAAATTCTTGTCTCAGGGATTTGATTCTGGGGAAACCCAAACTGAAGCATTTCTCTTAGCCTCAGTTTCATCACCAGAATTGACCTCACAGGATGACTACAAAATGATATCTCCAAAGCACAGAGCCTGGAATAACTCAGCATTCTCCAAACAGAACCACTACAGTTATTTTTAGTTGTGTTTATTTTATTTATTTTTATTTTTTTGACAGAGTCTCACTCTGTCAATTGGGCTGGAGTGCAGTGACGTGATCTGGGCTCACTGCAACTTCTGCCTCCCCAGTTCAAGCGATTCTCCTACCTCAGTCTCCTGAGTAGCTGGGATTACAGGTGTGTGTCACCATGCCTGGCTAATTTTTGTATATTTTGTTGAGAAGACATCTCGCCATGTTGCCCAGGCTGGTCTTGAACTCCTGGGCTCAAGGGATCCTCCAACTGTGGCCTCCCAAAGTTCTGGGATTACAGGCATGAGCCACCGTGCCCAGGCTAACTTTCTGAAGAGAGGACTGAATCTTTTGACATAGCAATCATGATGATGTCCTGCCCAGCTTGCTCTGGAGAGCCAGTACCTTCTCCTGGGAGCATCCCCCGCTGTCTGGCCAATCCCCATCTGGACATGCCCCTCTTGATGATCAAAAAAATCCGGAACATGGCCATCCCTCAGCATCAGAAACTTGCCCCTTGGGCTTGTCTTGAGCTGCCTCCTCCCAGCAAGAGTAGTAAGCTCATTCCTGAGAACCCACCAGGGGAGTTGGGGACCAGAGGGGGTGCCGGCTGAACACTCATTGGCAGGAGACCCTGGTTTAATTTTCTACCCAGGCCTTTCCAGGCCAGCGGTCCTCCTGGTCTTGGCGGGACACTGCTGTGCTTTCAGGCCACCACAGTCCCCACTCCCTGTGACAGGGGCCGGTGTAGCAAAAGGAGGTTGGGACTTTGCAGAAGGCCCCGTAAGTTCTAGTAATTCCAACTTTCAGGTACAACTGGCAACTTGATGCATTTTACCTAGTCCGAGGTGAACGAGTCCACTCACCATCTGAGCCCTGTACTTATACATCTGGACTCTTCCCGGGAGGCAGACAAGCCCTGCAACCACAGCAGGGGAGAGACCATCAAAAGTGCACGGTGGCTGGAGGACACGAGTCCAGCTGAGCCAAATAAATCTCTGTGCTCAACATAGCACAGGGCACCCAGACTGCCTGCATCCAGATGGATTCTCACTTTGCCATTTATTCACTATGTCCCCTGGGGGACGGCACTCAATTTCTTTGTATCACGGTTACCTCATCTGTAAAATGGGCAGAGGGGCAATGCCTACCTCCTAGGGCTGCTATGAGGTTACATGGGCAGATTCACATGAAGAACCTACAAGACTTCCTGGAGCAAAGCAAGTACTCAGTGAATGCTTGCCACAGTAGAGGCGTGAGTCTATACGGAAAATGTGCGGACAGACGCACCACACTCAACGTGACTTGGGAGGCAGATTGGTGGTTACAAGGCTGCAGGAGGGGAGGAGCAGGAGGGACTGCTTAAGGAGTGTGGGGCTTTGTTTTGAGCGATGAGATGCTTTGGAACTAGACAGAGGTGGTGGTTGTACCACATTGTGTCTGTATTATATGCCACTGAACTGTGTACTTTTATATTGTATGAATTTCATCTCAATTAAATTTTATATTGTGTGAATTTCATCTCAATTAAAAAAAGAAAAAACTTCTGGGGATTGAGTTTGGTTAGAGTAGGTGGAAAAGACCTTTACTTTTTACACTTCTGTCCAGCTTGGCTTTTTGTTAAATAACGAACACATATGTATATCACTTTGGTAATTAAACAAATTCAAGTTGTTTTTAAAAGGAAGCAGTGTATAGAAGAAAATGTGTGTGGGCGGTGAAAGGAACATATGATGAGCTCTGACTCATATTTCATCATCTATCACCTGCTTATCTGTTGTCTGTCTGTCTGTTCATATGTCCATCCATCTATCTGTCCATCTGTCTGACGTCCGTCCATCTGTCCATCTGTCCGTCCATCCGTCCATCCATCCATCCATCCATCCATCCATCCATCATCTATCTTCCCATGCAATAGGAACAAGAGCCTTGGAGGCGGTGTGAATGCCTCTATTTCAAAGCAACAAAAGTCAGGCTTAGAAAATTTAAGCCACATGTCCACTCACAGAGCCTGACCTCCAAATCATCTTTTGACTCCATCATGCAGCCCTTATTTGCATATGTAAAACAGGGAGCACAAAGCCATTTTTACCCAGGCTCTGACTGACACTCTCTAGACCCTGGATGCCCGGCCAAGCTCTCAAAGTCAGAGCAGGCCAGCATGGTCCTTCTGACCGCATCAGTCCTGCCTCTCAGGTGCCCAAATGCCCAGAGAGCCTGTAAACCACCCACTCCCTCCTCTCCAGCCATGAACACCTGCTCCCCAGAGCAGAAAGCAGGCCTCCCAGCAGCCTCCCATGCCTGCGTTCTGGAAAAATATGGTGGCCAAAAAACTGACACATGTAGGAAAGGGAGACACACAGGTAGTTGTCTGCATGGTAGCTGCTTCCACATGGGAGTCAGGGCGGGTGTGGAGCATGCCTGAGTCCCTCAGGGTGTGTGTGCTACCAAGTGGGAGGTGCCCCCACTCACCCCAGCTGCCTCCGGGTGCAGGATCCTGGCCACCTCTGCCTGGCCCAGACTTAGCTGCAGCCACACCGGGCATGTTTTGATGAGCTTCTCCAGGATGCTGATGCCCCGGCGGTGAGGAAGGCAGTTCTTTAGGGTGGCTGGCAGACAAAGCCCCATGCCATCTTCCTCTTCCTCTTCCTCTCCTTTGCCAACAACTGGAATGGGACTGAAAAACAGAATCAAATGATCAGCCAACCTGCAGCCAGCCCAGAGAGGGTTAACAACACCTAGGGATTCCATTCAGCCATGCTTACTTATTCGGCATTAGGTAGTCAGTGCCCCTTTGGGTAATTAAAAAAAAAATCAACAAACCATGGTCTTCATCTTAGGGTGCTTATAGGAAAACAGGCGAGACACAGCTACAGTACAAGTAGAAATATAACAGAAGCACAGTGCAAAAGCAGCAGCTAATTGCATCCCAGGGTGGGTTCAGGAAAATGGGTGGCATTTGAGCAGAGCCTTCAAGAAGATTTTTAAAACCTTTTAAAGAGTAACACACATAGTGAAATGCACACATCTTGAGTCTACAGCTAGCCAAGTTTTTACATATGTCTACACCTGAGTAACTACCACCCAGGTCAAGACAGAAAGATCTGCACTGCCATAGTCACTAGCCAGAAGTGGTTACTGAGCTCTTAAAAGTGGCTTGTCTGAACTGATACGTGCTGTAAGCACAAAATATACATAGGATTTCATTCCAAAGACTCCTGGGTTCAAGCGATTCTCCTGCTTCAGCCTCCCGAGTAGCTGGGATTACAGGTGTGCACCACCACACTCGGCTAATTTTTATATTTTTTAAGTAGAGATGGGCCATGTTGGCCCGAATGATCTTGAACTCCTGACCTCAAGTGACCCATCTCCCTTGGCCTCCCAAAGTGCTGGGATTATAGGCATGAGCCATCGCGCCTGGCAAGATGATGTTTTAAATGTGTCAGGTTAAATAAAACATTATTAAAATTACTTTGCCTGTTTTAATACAGCTGCTACAACATTTAAAACGACATATGTGGCTTGCATTAGATTTCCACTCGATGGTGCTGGTATAGGACAGTTCTAAAAAGTTCCTTCTTACCCTTTCCCAGTCAACAGTGTCTGAGCCCCAGGATGAGGATATGTCAACACAGCACAGTGTGGGGAGGAGGATCACAGACCCAGGAAACAGCATCAAGCTGAGGAGTTCGCTGGGAAATGGCACCGCCTACTGTTCATAGTTCTGTCTGGTTTAAGAGATCCCAGACCCTCCCCAAGACCCTCACGTTTGCCTTCCCCGTCCCAACACACACAGGCTGGTTTTGATTCCCAAAAAGGAGAAACAACATCTCGGAGCCTCACATCCTGAGTCATGTGGGCTGTAAGGTCTTCCTGCCTCCTATTAAGGCATCAAGTTTCTTATGGCAGGGGTGAAAACCTTCATCAGACAGAGGAGGGTACTCAGGAAGCTATGAAGCTGTGGGTGGTGCCTTCCATCTTGCCCTGTGTCTCTGTGATGTTGCCCAGGGATGCCAGGGATCAAGGCTGGTGTTGGTTCCAGAAGCATCCAGGGCATGTGCTATAAGGAGCCTCTCGGGGCAGGTGGACGAGGTCTGCCTGTAAAAAGGCAGAGGAAAGTGGAACCGCCCGAGGGCAGGGCTGAGGGGTACCGGGGGTCCCAGGGTGGTGGAGGGGTCGGACAGTGCTGGATTAAACAGGCCCAGCAGTGTTGTGTGTTTTGAGCAGTGGGTTTCGGAGAGAACTGACTGGGACTGCCTGTCACGAAGAGGGGGGTGTGAAGGTCAGTGTTAAGTTGTCTGCACCCTGGGATAAAGTTCCCTCCCACATCCTCTGGGGAGCCCTGACTCTCACGAATGTTATGTGTGCTCCCAGCTGCCTATGGATTTCCCCTCCCGGTCCACAGCCTGCAGCCTACACAGTAGAAGGAGCCAGGTCACCAGGAAAACATGAGTGTCCTGGGAAATGGCAGGAATCCTGGGGCTGGTGGGACCAGGGTAGGATGGCTCTGTGGAAGTCCATGGTTGTGGAACTGGGGCTGAACAGTCTCATTTGGAGCTCAAGGCCAGGGCGGCCTGGCTGATACAGATGTAACCACTTCCCAGGCCCTGAGTGTGGTCCCAGGATCTTGTCTGGGAAAAGTTAAAATGATGGAGGTCTGAATTTCCTAGAAAAGAAAATGCTTGGGTTGCAGTTCCTCCAACCCCACTTGGAGACACAATGATATCTTCTGGCACCAAAAGATATTATAATCATCCTTAAACATCCCTGCTTGGCCCCCAGCCTCCCCCAGGCCAATTAGGACTTTTAATAACAGGGAGTGAGGGCAATCGACTTCCATTTCTTCTCTGCCACGAATATGGCTTAGCGCTTGGCCAAGTCCTTTCCGTCTCAAGGTCTGTTTCCTCATCTGTACAATGGGGACTGGGAGAAGGAAGATTCCCCCATTTGCTGGGTGGCCTTAGGTGTGCCCTGGGCTCATCCCCATTTTTTTCACCTGCAGAACCAAAGCTGCCATCAAACACAGAAGTTCTGGGAGTAATGAGGGAGTGGGCCTCTCATTCAGTTGGGCTGTGCTGTTTCTGTGGACCTGCCAATGTCAGATGCTGTTCCAGGCACAGGTTAGAGCAGTGAACAAGAGTAAAAAAAAATAAACCTTTCATGGTGTTTACATTCTAGGGGAGGAGACAGGCAATAAACAAGGCAAATGTGTGACTAGAGGATGTCAGATGGTAATACCGCCACAGAGGAAGAAGAAAGGGTCCGGGGATGGGGACAGTTCCAAACTGCAGGGCCAGGGAAGACGCCTGAAAAAGGTGACTGTGGACGAAACGCCCGGATGCAGGTATCTGGGGAAGAGATTTCCAGGCAGAAGGAAAAGCAGACTCCCAAGCCTCCAGTTCCTGCTCCCGGAACAAGTGCAAGGAGAGAGTGAGAGAAGGGTGAGAGTGGGCGGAGGTGAGGGCAGAGGGGATGGGGGAGGGCCCCATGAGCATCTGGAGCCACAGGGAGAGGTGGCCCTAAATCCACATGTACAAGCATTCCCCAGGGCTGGGAGGAGAGGCTGGGCTGCCAGTTAGCTACACGCCTAGACCAGCGCTCGGGCTTCCTTCGCAAGAATAAATGGGCCCATGAAGATCTGGGGGGACCTGGGTGGTCTCAGGGCCCAGGACGGGCTGCAAGAATTCACAGAGATAAACCTGGTTCCAAGCCCGGCAGTCCCACCTGCATCTTGGGGCCCAAGGCTACTGCCCTCAGGGTGACCGAGTGAAAACTGCCCCGGGCTCCAGCATCATGAGGCCTGTACATCTCACTGTCCTGTGATCACATCCCTTCCTGCTCTAAAACTTTCAATGGATTCCATTGGCTAAAGAATTCAGTCAGTCCCCTAATGTTGAAGGCATTCCCTTTCTGGGCCTCTGCTGCTCAACCCCAGACACCCGCTACAAAGGGCTGTTCTCCATCACCCGACAGAACCCACACTTCACCTGGAGCCGGTGCCCATGCTGCTCTGTCTACTTGCACCTCCTCCTTCAGGGTCTATTTCTTCTCCCAAGATTATTTCCACCTGGTAGGCAAACGTATTAGCCCAGACACAGAAAGCAATGATCATAAAAGAAAAAACAGATTAAGTTAGACTGCATCACAATTTACAACTTCTGCCCATCAGGCTGGGGGAAAAAATTACAAAACATATATCCGACAGAGAGCAAGCAAATCAATGTTTAAAATGGGCAAGAGATTTGAACAGATACTTCAAAGAAGAAGACATACAAACGGACAACCAGCAGGTGAAAAAGCGCTCAAAGTCATTAGTCATTAGGTGAAATGCAAATTAAAACCACAATGTGATACCACGGTATAACCACTAGAATGGCCAAAATTAAAATGACTGACAACATCACATAGTGGTGAGGATGGGAAGTGATCAGAATGCTAGTGCACTTTTGGGGAGAATGTACATAGGTACAACCACTTTAGACAAAGATATGGCACTTTTTAATAAACCTAAACATATACCTATCCTATGCCCCATACCCAAGATAAATGAAAGTATACTACATCCAGAAAGACTCGCACACAAATCATCACAGCAGCTCTCCTCTTAATAGCTCAGTACCACCTGGTTCCAGTGTCCATCAGTGGTAGAATAGATAAACAAATGGTGGCATGTCCACACAACGGGCCAGTAGTCAGCAATAAAAAGGAATTACCCATACGCACAACCACATGAATGAATCTCAGAAGCATTATGCTGAGTCAAAGAAGCCAAATGCAAAGAAGTACACATGGCACGAATCCACTTATATGAAGTTCAAACAGTACACTTAGATGTGTGCATTTACTTTTGTCACATGTAAATTTTATACCAAAACAATAAAAGATAATCATAACTAAATACCGAACTCTGGTTAACTCTAGTTACTCATGCTGACCTTCAGGGGTGGTCTGCAACTTTTTATGAAATACATTAAAAAGTAAGGTGCATTCATGGATGGGTAGAGATATGTAACGAAACAGAGAAAAACATTGAGGGTTACTGGTGGGTGTGTGGGTGTTTACTGCAAAGTTCTTTCAAGTCTCCTGTATGTTTTATATTTTTAATGGTGAACTATTGGGAAAACAGTTCTTCCCATCCTTACAGCCCCTTCAGATGAGGCCTGCCTGCTGTACCTTGGGTTTGAATGCAGGCTGTGTGACCTCTGGCCAGTTATTAATACTTTACCTCTCCGGGCTTCAGTTTAACTACCTGTAAAAACATAATTCGCTGGGTGCTGTGGCTCATGCCTGTAATCCAAACATTTTGGGATTAAGGCTAAGGCAGGAAGGTTATTTGAGCCCAGGAACTTGAGGTCAGCCCTGGGAAATATAGTGAGACCTCATCTCTACAAAACTTTTTAAAAAAATTAGCCAGGCATGGTGGTGTGAGCAGGTAGTCCCAGCTACTCGGGAGGCTCAGGTAGGAAGATTGCTGGAGCCTGGAGGTGGAAGCTGCAGTGAGCTGAGATTGCCTCACTCACTCAGCCTGGGCCACAGAATAAGACCCTGTCTCCAAAAAATAACTAACTAAATAAATAAACAAAAATAAAAAGTAAAAACATCATAGCTGTCTTTATTTAAGAAGGTTACTGGGAAAATTTCATGAGCTGTCAACTACTTAGCACAGTGCCTGACACACCATTCAGTAAATGGTACAGTTTTTCCATCCTCCCAACCCCCTAGTTATAAATGCTTCTCTTCCTCTTTCTACTACAGTTCTCTCACTTTAAAGCCTTGATTTTAGGACTCGGCACATTTGATTGATGTGACTGCGGGCCACATCTGTGTGTTGCTTGTCTTGTGCCCAACATCTGGCCCCAGGGTAACCCACAATTTCAAGTGCCTGGGAACCACGTGGTGTGACTTGGCATAGACACAGAAACAAGCCACTGGGAGGACCCCTTTCCCACCCTGTGAAGAGACGCTAAGGCCCAGGATCGTCCCAGGCACCTCAGAGCAGAGTGCTGAAGGGGCCAACCTGGGGGCTCAGACTCAAACACCAGAGAGGACACAGGCCCCTAAGCCTCTGCTTTCCACCCACCGCCCAACCCTTGCGATGCTCTCCCTTCCCTCTGGGTGGTCCATATGGCTGGAACAAAGGCCCTC
The DNA here is from genome assembly GCF_030222135.1 of Aotus nancymaae. NCBI lineage: Eukaryota > Metazoa > Chordata > Mammalia > Primates > Aotidae > Aotus > Aotus nancymaae. Next base: position 75,884,533 of record NW_026988422.1, on the reverse strand, counting down.
CCAGATACCTGCTCAGGCCTCCCAGAGACTTGCTCATAGGCAGATGCAAGGATCTCAGGGTGGAGAAGAATCTGTAAGAAAGAGGTCAAAGGCTGCAGCCCCTTGGCTTCGAGCAATGTCTAGAAGTTAGAGAAGGAACAGCTGGAGTTAGGGAAGTCTGGACCTTGAACTGTGTCCCTGGAGTAACAGGGCCCTTAAGGAACAAAGTGACATGGCATCTTCTCTGTCCAGGCCAAAGAAGGGTGACAGAGCCAGGCAGCTGCCACAGGTCACCCGAGTTCCTGGGTGTCCACTTCCGATTGCAAACTGTCTGTGCCAAGGATGGCACTTGGGGCAGGATGGCAAAGACTTCGGAAGTGCCCAGAGCAGGTAACATGCAGGCTTTGTTTTAGAGCTGTGATGACTCTCATCAACCGGCCTGGCCACAGCAGCTCCAGTGGCCAGGAACTGTTGCTAAGCCCACCCGGCATCCGATCAGCCATCTGTTGGCAGAGCCGGCCACTCCGACACCCATACCCTCCCTCTCACCAGCTGAACTCCAACTCTGCCAAGGACCCTGCAAAGGCAGAACCGGGACCTTGGATAATGAAAGGCGCTTGCTGTTAGAGCCTTGGAAGCTTTGGAGCACCTCCACCAGACACAGAAATTGCTCCACGACGGGTTGTTCTCCCACTTATAGGGAATAGAGCAATGAGCTCAGAGCAGCAGGTCCACAGGCTTCTGGTCCCACAGCTGCCACTGGGAATAGAACAATGAGCTCAGAGCAGCAGGGCCACAGGCTTCTGGTCCTACTGCTGCCACCGGACACCCACCCAGACCGTCCTGCCCGATGCAGTGTCAGCAGACACCCCAGAAAACCCAGCCCCTCGGCTGCAGGACTCAGCCTCTCAGCTTCTACAGGGATTTTCTCATCAGCTCCCTAAAGGAGGATGGGAATTGGCCTGGAGTGTGCACAGCTCCTGGGCATGGTGCCTGTGCTTGCATTCAGGCCTATTCAGCCTGGGGGGTAGAAGGAGGAAGCTCAGCTTCAGGGTGGAGAGCTGGCCTAAGGGGCTGACCAAGTGTGGGGACAGAGCGGTGAGGATGGCAGCTTGGGGTGTGGGGCCCTAGCTGGATGCTGCCTGTTAGGAGTGGGGGGAAGACACAGAAGTCTCCCAGCTCCACAGGGTGCCAGCTTATGTCAGCCCTAGGGAAGCAGCCTGGAGAGTTCCAGCGCAGCCTCACTTCTTGTATAGACCTGGCCAGAACACACCGGGGGCGGGGAGAGTGTGTGACGCAAGCGGAGGACCGGAAAAGGCCGTCCCTACCCCGCCTACCATCCTGACCCAAGGCAGGGCAACCTCCCAGCTTCAGCCAGGCAAAAGGGGTCTACAGGAATGGAGAGGCCTGGTCCCTGGCCTTAGAGGGCTCTCGGGCCAGTAGAAGCCAGTGTGACTCTGGTGATAAATGTGACAGGATGGCCTGGTCCCGCAGGACCAAACATCATGAGTACAGAGGAAGTGCAGGGGCCCTGGGGATGCCAGCCAGGAGAGCAACCTGCCTGTGTCATGAATTCATAGTCCACACCACACGGTGCCCACTGTGGGCCCCCAGAGCCACGTAATTCAGTCATCCTCACACCCACCCGATTCAACCTCAGAGGTTGATTTGTGTCTCCCCAGAAGGTATGTCCAAATCCTAACCCCAGTTCTTGTACATGTGACCTTATTTGGAAAAAAGGATCTTTGCAGATATAATTTAGGGCTACTGAGATGAGATCAACCTAAATTTAAAGTGGGTCCTAAATCCAATGAGAAGTATCCCTATAAGAAGGAAAGACGCAGAGAGACACAGATGAGGTCCGTGTGAGGGTAGAGGCAGAGAGTGGAGTTATGATGCCCCAAGCCAAGGAGTGCCAGAGGTGGACGGCAACCAGCAGGAGCTGGGAGAGAGGCATGGGGCAGATTCTCCCTTAGACCCTCCAGATGCAACCTGCCCAGTTGACACCTTGGTTTTGGATTTCTGGCCTTCAGAACCATAAGAAAATAAATGTCTGCTGCTTTAAGCTGCAAAGTTAGTGGTAACTTGCTACAGCAGCCCTAGGAACTGAATATACCTATGCTACACCTAGTGGTGCCATGTAAAGATGAAGACACACAGGCACAGAGAGGTTAAATAATTCACCCAAGGTCACACAGCCAATACGTGGCAGAACTGGGATTCAAACCCTGGCAATCTGGCTCCAGAGTCTATGCTTCTAACCGCTCTACTCTTCCAGCTCTTGAAAGTTTAAAAAAAAAAATTCATGTTTACATATCCTTGCAGTACCTGGTAAAGAGTGTTCAATAATGTTCATTATTCCACTTGGGAATACATACAAACACACACAGTGACATAGAAATCTACATAGAAATAATTTCCAGAAGGCTATGTAAGATATCGAGTTATTTTAGAGAAATGAAGGTGGTTTGTTTATAATAATTATGCATCACTAACATGATTTAAAATCATCTGAAATAGGCCAGGCACGGTGGCTCACACCTGTAATCCCAGTACTTTGGAAGGCTGAGGCAGGCAGATCACCTGAGGTCGGGAGTTTGAAACCAGCCTGGCCAATATGGTGAAACCCCGTCTCTACTAAAAATACAAAAATTGGCTGGGCGTGGCAGCACATGCCTGTAACCCCAGCTACTTGGAAGGATGAGGCAGGAGAATCACTTGAAGCAGGGAGGCAGAGGCTGCAGTGAGCTGAGATGTCACCACTACACTCTACCCTGGGCGACAGAGTAAGACTCTCTCAAAAAAGAAAAAAAAAAGCATCTTAAATAGGCCAGGCACAGTGACTCATGCCTATAATCCCAGCACTTTGGGAGGTTGGGGTGGGAGGACTACTCCAGTTGAGGAGTTTGAAACCAGCCCGGGCAAAATGGTGAGACACGATCTCTACAAAAAATTTAAGTAATCAGCTGGGCACCTACATGTGTACCTGTGGTCCCAGCTACTCAGAAGGCTGAGGCAGGAGGTCGAGGTTGTAGTAAGCTGTGTTTGCACTAATGCACTCCAGCCTGGGTGACAGAGCAGGACCCTGTCTCAATAGTAATTATAATAAAATAAATAAAAATCATCTTAAATGAACATTTTTTTTTTCTTTTGAGACGGAGCCTTGCTCTGTCACCAGGCTGGAGTGCAGTGGTGCTATCTGGGCTCACTGCAACCTCCACCTCCCAAGTTCAAGAGATTCTTCTGCCTCAGCCTCCTGAGTAGCGCACACCACCATGCCCAGCTAATTTTTGTATTTTTAGTAGAGACAGGGTTTCACCATGTTGGCCAGGATGGTCTCGGTCTCTTGACCTCGTAATCTGCCCTCCTCAGCCTCCCAAAGTGCTGGGATGACAGGCACCTCGTCTGGCCAACAGTTTTCTTATCTGTACAATGGAGCTGGTAATACCTGGCCCATAATAACAACTCTAATAGGTCACATTTTTCTGGATGTAGCAACCACACATAGGGTCATGCCCTCTCTCCCAGGGACACTTATTGCTTTGGGGACCCTGCCAACCTAGTCCACCAGGCACATCTATCTCATTCCCCAAAACAGGCCCTGCTCACCCCAACTGGTCCTCATTTGCTCCTTAGGAGGGACGGTCTGAGGCTGGGGAGGAGCAAAGCTCCCCTGAGAATAAAAACAGTTACGCCAACTATGATGAGGATCTGTCAACATTTAAAAGAGAAGAAATGCTGGAGGCCAGATTCCAGCAGCCCCACTCCCTGGACACCCGTGTTTGCAGATAGCCACTGCTGCTGCATTTACAACAAAGAGAAAGTGGAGAAAGCCAATGAAGAGAATGGATAAATAAAGCGTGACTCAGTCCATCCCGGATAATCACATAGCTGTTAAAAGGCAGGAAGCTCAATAAATCAGTGGAGTGGCTACAGTAAACATTAATCTATTGTATATAGCAAAACAACAAGATTAATTTAAATGTTCCCAGCATAAAGAAAAGATAAACATTTAAGGTGATGGATATCTCAATTCTCCTGATTTGATTCTAATACATTATATGAATGTGTCAGAAGATCACATGTACCCCAAAAATATGTACACCTATTATTTATCAATAAAAGAAATGGCCAAAGGCCGGGCTCAGTGGCTCATGCCTGTAATCTCAGCACTTTGGGAGGCCAAGATGGGTGGATCATTTGAAGTCAGGAGTTTGAGACCAGCCCGGCCAACCTGGTGAAACTTTAGTCTCTACTAAAACTACAAAACTTAGCCGGGTGTGGTGGTGGGTGCCTGTAGTCCAAGCTACTAGGGAGGCTGAGGCAGAAGAATCGCTTGAACCTGGGAAGCAGAGGTTGCAGTGAGCCAAGATTGTGCCACTGCACTCCAGCCTGAGCGACAGAGTGTGACTACGTCTCAAAAAAACAAAACAAGAAAAAGAAAGAAAGAGAGAGAGAGAGAAAAGGGCTGGAATCAATGCTACACAGATGGTTAAATCTCAAAATTCTGTTTATTGCATGAATATTAATTTCCTGATTTTGGTTCTTGTCTTTGAGAAATACCCACTGAGGTATGTGGGGTAAAGAGATAAAATGTCTGCAACTTACTCTCAAATCATTTAGAAAAAAACTAGAAGCCAGGTGTGGTGGTGCGGGCCTGTAGTCCCAGCTACTCAGGAGGCTGAGGCAGGAGAATCGCTTGAACTGGGGAAGCAGAGGTTGCAGTGAGCTGAGATCGTGCCACTGCACTCCGGCTTGGGCGACCGAGTGAGAATACATCTTGAAGAAAAGAAGAAGGGGAGGGAAGGGAAGGGGCTGGAATCAATACTACACAGATGGTTAAATCTCAAAATTCTGTTTATTGCATGAATGTTAATTTCCTGATTTTGGTCCTTGTCTTTGACAAATATCCACTTAAGTATGTGGGGTAAAGAGATAAAATGTCCACTTTGGGAGGCCGAGGCGGGTGGATCACGAGGTCAAGAGATCGAGACCATCCTGGTCAACAGGGTGAAACCCCGTCTCTACTAAAAATACAAAAAATTAGCTGGGCACAGTGGCGCGTGCCTGTAATCCCAGCTACTCAGGAAGCTGAGGCAGGAGAATTGCCTGAACCCAGGAGGCGGAGGTTGCGGCGAGCCGAGATCCCGCCATTGCACTCCAGCCTGGGTAACAAGAGCGAAACTCTGTCTCAAAAAAAAAAAAAAAAAAAGAGATAAAATGTCTGCAACTTACTCTCAAATCATTTAGAAAATAATTAGAAGCCAGGCTTGGTGGTGCGGGCCTGTTGTCCCAGCTACTTGGGAGGCTGAGGTGGGAGGATCACCTGAGGCTGGGGAGATCAAGGCTACAGTGAGCAGTGATCGCGCCACTGCACTCCAGCCTGGGTGACAGAGTGAGACCCCATCTCGATTAAAAAAAAAAAGAGAGAGAGAAAAGAAAAAGAAAAAGAAAAAAGAAAAAAATTAGAGCGGGAGAAAGAAAGAGTATGCACAAGGAAATGTGACAAAGTGTTAACAATTAGTGAATCTGGTGAAAGGAGTATACAAACAGGAATTCACTGTACTACTCCTGTAACTTTTCTGGAAGTCTGAAATCATGTCCAAACAAAAAGTTAAAAGAAAAAGTTTTAAAAGCAATCAAACAAAAACAAACCAAAAAAATCAACCTTAATGTTGAGTGAAATAAGCAAATTACAGAAGGAATGAAAACAGTTATATAAAGTATATAGAAACAGGCACCACAGTTCTATATCCTGTTTGTGGATACGTGAACACACCAAATTCAGGAAGATGGCTGCCCTTGGGCTGAGGAAAAAGATAGGATCAGGGAGGGGTACAAAGGAGGTTCCAACTAGTTCTGCAACGATTTATTTATCAAACCAAACCAAAAGATCTGAAACAAACGTGGCAAAGTGATAGGAATTAACAAAGCTGAATTATGGGTGCTTAGGGCATTGCAAAGTTTTTCTCTAGACTTCTCTACACTGAGATATTTAATTCAAAAACAAAAAAAAAGCTCATGTGCATACACACATACCTACCCCGGGGTCCCAGAGCATGCCCCAAGTCCAGGAAATGTGGAGTGGAGCAGAGCCCAAGGCACCTAGGCCTGTTCCTTCTGCCAGTGTCATGTCCCCATGACCATCAGCTGCTTTTTTCTTGGCATTTTAAAGTTAGTTCAGAAACCTGAGAGCCCCATGTTGGAAGGTCATCAAGATGAGTCTAGCCCCAGGAATAGATTCAACTGGCCATCCAAAGAATCAGCCCCAGGGGACTTTTTGGGACCCCCCCCCCCCACAGCTGTCACAAAGCCACCAGAGCAGGAGCCAGAGAAAGTCACTGCGGCCAAAGAACAGCTGATGCCAGAGGACACCTTACCCTGAATTTCCCGGTTCCGGGAGAGACGTAAGAGGGAAGAGCGCAATGTGGGCTTCAGGCAATTGGGGCTGGGAGAACTCCTCACTCCTCATTCCATGGTGTAATAAACAGATACAGGCTTCAGGCTGGGCAGGGCCTGTGATCCTCGTGAGCTCCTCACCTCTTTGAGCCTCAGTGTCCTCTTGTGTAAAGCAGGGAGACTGCCACCCACCTCAAGGATGAGAACTGAATGGGACAGTGTAACTAAAGAACCCAGCCCACAGCTGACTCTTAGCAAGTGGTAATTACCAAATGAGATGGGGTGGAGGGGGAGGGGAGGTGGTTCAGCAACAGTTTATGGAGGATGCTAGGGCTGATTTAGACATGGAACAGAGCAGGGAAGGAATTCCCATTGGGCTGGGAGGTGGATCTGGGAATATCTGGAGGCAGGTGAGCACACAGAGATACCTGTTGGAGCATAAATCAGAGGTGTTCCAATAAAACACCTGTCTAGGACAGTGAATAAGTAAATAAAAAGCAAAAGCCTTCCAGCCTGGCCAACATAGTGAAACCCCATCTCTACTAAAAATTAAAAAATTAGACAGGCATGGTGGCGGGCGCCTGTAATCCCAGCTACTTGAGAGGCTGAGGCAGGAAAATCACTTGAACCCAGGAGGTTGCAGTGAGCCAAGATTAAAAAAAAAAAAGCAAAAGCCATGATGTGTAGCAATTGCCAGTTTCCAGGGCGTAAACACTCCCACCATTGCTGAGGTCAAGCTCTCCAAAGGTTTACACCTAGATAGCAAGACTTCTGGATAGTTAACAATAGGCTTTTGAGAGCCGACTCCTAACACTTCAGTTCCCTCTCCACCATCCCTAGCAAGCCGCAGCTGTATCTGTTTGAAGACCTTTAATCACATGAGCTAGCTACCTCACTGGGCAACCCATTCTGAGAAGTAATTCTCAAATTCTATTTGAGATTTCATCTGTTCCCCTGAAATGTTTCCTCTTACTGCTTTTTCTACATTTTATTGGTCCATGAGGACAACTCTCCCTGCCCCCCATAAAGCCTCTAAACTACAGGAAGATGGCTTGTGCAACTACCACCCTAGAGGGAACGTTTATCAGCTGTGGTTCACACTAAGTTGGGTGTCTCCAAGAATTTCCAGATAGAGTGCTTTGTTTTTTAACAGCATTTAAAGTAACCAATTCAGTGGTTTTTTAACATAGTCACAGAGTTGTGCAACTACCACCACAATCAATTTTAGTACATATTCATCACCCAACAAAGAAATCCCTTACTTATGAGCAGTCACTCCTCCTCACCCCTGACCCCTTCCCTCTAGCCTGAGGCAACCACTAATCTTTCAGTCTTTGTAGACTTGCTTATTCTGGACAGTTCCTATAAATGGAGTCATACACTATGTGGCCTTTTGTGTCTGGCTTTCACTTGGCATCACGTTTTCAAGGTTCATCCATGTATTGGCAGCTAGCGGAATTTATCGGTACTTCTATATCAATGTTTCATTTCTTTTTATTGCCAAGTAACACTCCACTTTATGGAAATACCACATTTGACTTATCCATTCTTCAGCTGACTAACATGTGAGTAGTTTCCAATTTGGGGACATCACAAATAATGCTGCTAATATTCATGTGCAAATTTTTGTATGGAATGTATGTTTTCAGTTCCCTTGGGCATATATCTGGGTGTGGAATTGCTGGATTATATAGTAATTCTGTGTTTAGTATTTTGAGGAGCTACCAGACTGTCTTCCAAAGTGGTGACGCCATTTTACATTCCCACCAGCAGCATATGAGGGCTCTAATTTCTCCATCACTTTTCCAACACTTGTTACCGTCTTTTTGACTACGACCAACCTATGTGTCTCATTGTGTTTTGATGTGCAATTCTGTGGTGGCTACTGATGTTGAGCATCTGTTCATTTTTAGCTGTTTTTTTTTTTTTTTTTTTTTTTTTTGAGATGGGGTCTCACTGTCACCTAGGCTGAAGTGCAGTGGTGTGATCATGGCTCACTGCAACCTTGACCTCTAGGCTCAAGTGATCCTCCCACCTACACTGACCTCACCTTCCCAAGTAGCTGGGACCACAGGTGTGTCACCACACCTGGCTAATTTTTTATTTTTTGTATAGACAGGGTCTATGTTGCCCAGGCTGGTCTCAAACTCCTAGACTCAAGCAATCCTCCTGCCTCAGCTTTCCAAAGTATTGGGATTACAGGCATGAGCTACCATGCCTGGCCCATTATTGGCCATTTGTATATCTTCTCTGGAGAAATGTTTATTCAGATCCTTTACCTATTTTTGAATTGGGTCTTCTATTACTGAGTTGTAAATTTTAAATATATTCTAGATATAAGTCCCTTATCAGAGATATGATTTGCAAATATTTCCTCCCATTCTATGGATTGCATTTCCACTTTCTTGAGAGTGTCCTTTGAAACACAAAAGTTTTAATCTAAGAAGTCCAATTTGTCTAGTTTTTCTTTTGTTGTTTGTGGTTTTAGTGATACCTAAGAAACCATGACCTAGTCTCAGATCATGAAAATTTATCCGTTTTCTTCTAAAAGTTCTATCATTTCAACTCTTAGATTTAGATCTTTGTCCCATTTTGAGTTAGTTTTTATATATGGCGTGAGGTAGGGTCTAACTTTATTATTTTGCATGTGGATATCGCACATTGTTCCAGCACCAATTGTTGAAAGATGATTCTTTCTCCATTGAATTGTTTTGGCAGCCTTGTCAAAAATCTAATGACCATAAACTATGGAGTGGTTCTGTGCCTCCTTATCATACTGCTTTTATCCTTTTGAGTATAATGAGTATCCTTCTTTCTTTGTACCTCTGAAATGTGGAGTCTCCAAATAGAAACGATACTCAGGTGTGCCCTGAGTAGCACAGAAAGGAGTATGACCATTACCTCTCTCAATCTAGACACTCTACTTGTATTAACATGACCTAACATCAGTTTTTCTGTAGCTCCGCAATGCTTTTGGGAAATTAATTTGAATTTGGAGGGTGGAATCCCATTGTGGAGATGAATGGAGATAACAAGGGTTTATGAGATGGGTGGTAACGTGGCAATGCTGTAAAACCTTCAGAAGAATGGGTATGATATAAAGGAAATGGCATTGTCTGATTCTGTTATTTACTATGTGACTTTGGGCAATTCACTTTCCTTCTCCAGGTTCAGCAGCCTCTTCAATACAAATAGTAGGTTGAACCAGATCTGGGATGCCAAGTAGGTTGAACTCCCAACGTGAACCCCAGTTGACTGACAACAGCTGCCTAGACTGTTCTGCTGAGGGCTCAGCTGAGAGAATGCAGGGATCTACTGGTGACGAGTGCCATGGGCTCTGCCTGGGAGAGCAGCAGCAGCTGTGCTATGTATTTCCTGAGCATGGATCAGACCAAGGACTAAGGTTCCTTCCAGCATCATGAATTCCACAACTCTGTAACTCAACCGACCCTTGGCTAGCTGCCACCTGAAGGCTTCTTTTCCAAGCCAGGCTGGCCCTGCCCCAGTGGACAGCCTAGGAGAAGGCAGGCGGCCAGGTCGGCTTCTCCATGGCTTCGGGTCTGCCAGATCCTTCTTCCTAGATGTGTGTGAAGCTGAGCCACAGCTGCTTCCTCATTCCACCTCTGGCCCAGGCTGTGGTGCACACAGAAACAAAAACACAGTTCCAGGCTGACCATGGAGGTCCCGTGGGGATGGAAGAGAAGTAGCAGTTTCAGAACCAGGATCTCTCACACATGCACAAAGCACAAACACTCAACACACGCCTTCAGCCTACTTCCAGGGCATAAATCACCGCACAGGGCCCAAATCACCGCACAGGGCCCTGGCGGGTTTCCATAGGTGCTTGTGGCTCCAAGAACAGTGTCTGGAAAATCTTGTGAGAAAGTTCCCTGGGTTTCTCCTCCCTCAGGAAACCAAAAGACCTTCCTTTAGGAGGGAGGAATAGAGTGCAGCCTAAGGCCCCCGACCCTCGGCGGGTCAGCCCCAGGAACAGGGGACGGGTTCTGTGGGCCCCTGTCCACAGCCTGTAACAGGGAAAGTCAGTTTAGGCAGGTCTTCAGGACCTCGGAAGTGCTGAGAGCAGGCCAGACTGCCTCAGCTCACATGTCACAGCCCACACCAAGGGGTCTAACAGGTCAAAGGCCTTCAAGCTTTCCACATCTGTGTGCGTTGCAGGCTTTCTGTCATTCAGTGTGTGTCCAGCACTCTCCAGCTACCAGCCTTGCCTTCCTGCCTCCAGCCAGGTACCCTGCTGTCCCCACTGGGCTCTACCTGCCTACATTGACCCCGCCGTGTGGAGCCCTGGTGGAGCCAGTGGAGGCAGCCAGCTTCAGCACTGAGGCCCTTCTGATGGTGCCAGGCCCACCTGGGGCCCCTTCTCAGCCACTGTGGTTGATGGCTCATGGCTTTTATCTGCTGAGCCTCTACTCCCAGCTACTCTGTTTTCTCGGGCTCTGCTCTTGCGAACCCTGGACACCCCCAGCCTCCTAGGAACGTGGACTCCCAGTTCCTCCACCCTCCCTCCCTCTGGAATCTTCTCTGGCTCAAAAGTCCTAGCCACTTTCCCTATCTGGGTCATCCAGATAGGGAAAGGCCTAAGCTGACTCAGCCTGCCTGTCCTGCTGACCCCACCACCTGTTCTGGGCAGGTGTGTCCACTCCCACCAGGACCCAGAGGATGGCACCAATCCTGTCCCTGGTGCTGCATGCAATTCAGCCTTCAGTCATCAACCAGAGCTAAGTGGTCTAGTGGTTTAAGCATGGACTTGAGAACCAGGCAGCCTGGGTTAGAATCCCAGCTCGGTGGCCTTCACAAGTGACTCAGCCTCTCTTTGCCTCAATTTGCTTAGACTTAAAATGGGAAATATAAGCATTAATAACTTATGGGTTTGCTATAAAGAGTTCAGGACAGTGCCTGGAGTACAGCGAACATTCAGTGATGTTAGCATCAACCATTCATTCTCCCAATAAGTTATTTATTCAGTACCTACTATCGGCTCAGACCCTATTCTGGGCATAATGTAATAACAATTACAATAATAGTCACATGAAAGTGCAGCTGATGTCCCCCTGCCCCAAGATCCCCAGAAACTTCACTGAACATGGAGATAGTTACTGGAGAAGACAGGATTTAGGGGCCAATGACCTGGCTGGGACTGAAGCTGGAGGCAGCAAAGACACAAGAACCAGGTCACCAAGGGCAACGGGCAGGCCCTGAGCACACCTGTCACGTATATTAGGACAATCTGAGGCCATCTCTGCAAGGACAGACCCAAGAGTGATCAGGTGGCATCCCCGGAGATGGCCTGGGAGGCCGGGGGACAGGGTGTACACCCTTTTGTACCCTTGGAATTTGAACCGTGTGACTACATCGCCTACTCAAAAAATAACATAACTTGAAACTTTGAAAAATAAAGTTTCCCTTAAGAGTATTCCTATGTGGTACTGAGCTGGGCTGTGTACAGGCATATTTAGAGAACTCTGTGCTCTTTTTCTGGCTAAGACTGCACAGTGCGGGCCATTTCACTTCTAGATCTCAAAGAGATACTTTTAAAATGCAAATGAAGCTTAATGGACAAAGATGTTCACTGTCACATGACTTGCAGTTGTGGAAAACCAGAAAGAGTCAAACGATACTGCCTGTAACGTGCTGGTCTCCCCCCTAACTCAAGCTTCTGTTCCAGTATCTGGCCTATCTACCACTGTGTGCCCAAGCCCAACGTAGAATAAGGGCTCAAGAAAGAGTGTTCAACAGTGGAGTGGTTAAGGAATATTAGTACCATATGAAACTGGCAACATCCAACCATTTTTGACCTAGAAATAAAGCAATTTGAGATGTTCAACCTCATACAAACACTGGAATAATATATAGCCATCAAAAATAGTCCCTAAGGCACTCACTTATAGCTGGTGGAAGCATAAATTAGTACAGTCTTCATTGAGGCTGTTCAGTAACTTCTATCACAATTGCAAACACATAGGCCCCTTGACCCAGCAATTGTGGGAACTCATATGTATGGTTGCATACATGCAAAGGACACACAGACAAAAGTACTCACTGGATTCAGGGGAGCGTTGTCTGTCATGGAGAAAAGACTGGAAACAATCTAAATGTCCATCAATAAGGGACCAGGGAAATGAATGGAATACTCCACAGCTGTAGGAAGAATCACAAGCATACTTTCTGTGTACTGACGTGGGAAGATTCCTAGGGTGGGTGTGTGGTTGAAGGACAAAAGCAATGTAGGAAGTAACAGGAAATATTAGTACCATATGAAACAACCCAACCACTAAGTGGTTAAGGAAATATTACCCACTCACATACATACAGAACACTATGTATACTGTGCTCCCTTGTTGGGAAAAAAATAATTATTTGTATTTGCATAAAGAAACTCTGAAAGAAGATACAGGACACTAGCAGTCAGGAAGGGGTATAAACAGGGACATGAAGGGACCCAGGTGGGAAGATGTCTTCCCTGTGTATCTTTTTCTTTATATATTTTTGTTTTAAATCCTATGAGCATATTACCTATGCAGAAATAAATTATGTTTCCAGAGGTTACTATTTACTGTGTACTATGCATTGCTGTGGCTGGTTAACATATATTAACCAAGTTAATTCTTTAAAAGAATGCTATAAGATTACTCTGGTTGTCATTCCCATTTTAGAGAGGAAGAAACCAAGACATAGAGAAGTTAACTCACTGAGGCTACAGAATTAGCCAGTGGCAGAGTGGGGATATGAACCCTGGCAGTTTCTTGAGTCAATCTATGTTTCTAATCACTGCCAAATTTCTACTGATGCCTGCTTATGATATAAACATTAAATATCATAGACACACAATAGGAGAAGGAGGGATAGAAGGACAGATTTTGTCCATGGAGTGGAAGACAATATTGTCAAGGCATCAATTCTACACAAATGGGTGTACAGAATCAGTGCAATCCCAATGGGAATCCCAAAGGTGTTCTATAAAAAAGCAGAGAGAGGCTGGGTGTGGTGGCTCACACCTGTAATCCTGGCACTATGGGAGGCCGAGGCAGGTAGATCACCTGAGGTTAGGAGTTCGAGACCAGCCTGGCCAACATGGCAAAACCCTGTGTCTACTGAATATACAAAAATTGGCTGGGCATGGTGGCGTGTGCCTGTAATCCCAGCTACTCGGTAGGCTGAGGCAAAAGAATCACTTGAACCTGGGATATGGAGGTTGCAGTGAGCTGAGATCACGCCACTGCATGCCAACCTGGGTGACAAGAGTGAGACTCCATCTCCAAAAAAAAAAGAGAAAAGAAAAGAAAGAAAGGCAGAGAGAGATGAAAGGGACTGAGAAGATCCAGGCCACACTTGAAGAGGGGGTAGGGGTTGTTCTGCAGGGTATCAAGACTTATGACAAAGCTGAAGTGATTAAAATGGCGTATCAGTGCAGGGACAGACACACAGATCAGTGTAACAGAAAAGTCCAGAAATAGAGCTGCACATATACAGTCACTTGATTTCTGCATGGCCGAAATAGTAGCACACCGAGGGTGTTGAACAACTGGGTATCCATCTGAGAGAACAATAAAGCCTGATCCCTTCTTCACAACTGAAAAATCAGTTCCAGCCTGACCAACATAGTGAAACCCCATCTCTACTAAAAATACAAAAAAAAAAAAATTAGACAGGTGTGGTGAGGCACACTTGTAATCCCAGCTAATCAGGAGGCTGAAGGCAGGAGAATCGCTTGAACCCGGGAGGCAGAGGTTGCAGTGAGCCGAGATTGCGCCACTGCACTCCAGCCTGGGCGATAAAGCGAGACTCCATCTCAAAAAACAAACAAACAAAAAAATCAGTTCCAGGTAGACTGTGTCCTAACCTAAAGGTGGAAGGTAAAACAAAAAAGCTTGTAGAAGAAAGTAAAGAATGTCTTCATAATCTGATGGTAGAGACTTCTGAAACAGCATGCACGTGCCTGCACACACACACACATCTGCCAATCTTAAAAGAAAGGACCGAGGAAACTGAATGCAGTAAAACAAAGACTTCCTGTTCATCAAGACATCATAAGGAGAATGAAAGCTCATCCGGGAGGCAGAGGCTGCAGTGAGCCAAGATCATGCCACTGCACTCCAGCCTGGGCAACAGAGCAAGACCCTGTCTCAAAACAAAAAAAAAAAGAAAAAAGAAAAAGAAAACAGGAATGAAAGCACAAGCCCTGAGTGAGAGAAGATATTTTTACACACACAACCAACAAAGGGCTCATAACCACACTGCCCACACCAATAGGGAAAAGATAACAAATAGGGAAATGAGCAAGAGGCTTGACCCGGCGCTTCTTACGGTGGATCTCCACATGGCCGCGAGCATACGAAAAGATTCTCAACAGCAAGAGGATCAGGATATCATCAACTGAACAGCAAGGGCCCATCTCCATGGGTGTCACAACGGAGGCTGACACTTCCAAGGCCTGGGGAGGATCGGAAGACCTGGAGCTCTCCTATCCTGTAGGTGGGAGTGGAAACTGGCACAACTGTGGCACTTAATCCTGAGATAAAGTGATTTCTTTCTCCTTCTTTGCACTTTCTAGACACTCCAAATTTTTACAGTAAATGTGTATTATGATGACAATCAGAAAATAACAGGTGAAGACTTTAGGGGAAACAATAAAAATGGGAGAACAGACACTGGGGCATGAGCCTTCCCAGATCAATGTGCTTGTTAGAGCCTCTCTTTCACATACAAGATAGTGGAAGGTGTAGGGATTTGAGAAGAGCCGTGCTGCCTGGCTGCCCCTCGGCTGCTCTGGACAAAGCCAGGGGAAGAACCTCTCTGTCCCGAAGGAACAAACCCATTGCAACCTCTCCTCACTTGTCCATTTACTTTTTTTTTTTTTTTTTTTTTTTTTTGAGATGGAGTCTCACTCTGTTGCCCAGGCTGGAGTGTAGTGGCATAATCTCAGCTCACTGCAACCTCTGCCTCCCAGTTCAAGTGATTCTTCTGCCTCAGACTCCTGAGCAGCTGGGATTACAGGCATCTGCCACCATACCCAGCTAATTTTTGTATTTTTAGTAGAGATGGGGTTTCACCATAATGGCCAGGCTGTTTTCGAACTCCTGACCTCAAGTAATCCGCCCACCTCAACCTCCCAAAGTGCTAGGATTACAGGTGTGAGCCACCACACCCAGCCTCATTTACTCAGCCACTCTATGAGCCTAAGTTTCCTTACCTATCTGTAAAAAAAAAAAAAAAAAAAAAAAAAAAAAAAAAAAAAGACATATGACTCAAAGGATATAATTTTTTTTAATGGGGAACATTATTCTCTTACCCATAGACACTGGCCAGCCTCAGAGCGGAAGGCAGGCAGGGCACCCACCTAAGGCAGATCAGATACAATCGTTATGTGGAGAGATTTTATAAACTCAAGAAGTCTATCTCTATGGATAGCCACACATACATAAACATATATAAAATAAGCCCGAAGGAACCACACTGCTTCCAAACATGATATTTTGGCTGGTAGGGTTTCCTAGTTTCTGGTCTAGCCAGTGCTGTCCAACAGAATTTTGTCATTGCTGGAAATTTTCTTTACCTGCAGCATCCAGTATGGTCACCACAAGCCATATGTGGTTATTAAGCACTTGAAATGAGGCTATTGCCACATTAAAAAAATTTTGTGTATTTCCATAGGTTTTTTGGGGAACAGGTGGTATTTGGTTACCTAAGTTCTTTAGTGGTGATTTCTGAGATTCTGTTGCACCCATCACCTGAGCAGTATACACTGTACCCAATTTGTAGTCTTTTTCCCTTACCCCCCTCACCTTTTCCCCCAAGTCCTCAAAGTTCAGTGTATTATTCTTATGCCTTTGCATCCTCATAGCTTAGCTCCCACTTAGGAGTGAGAACATACGATGTTACTTCACTTAGAATCAGTCTCCAGGGCCGGGCACGGTGACTCACGCCTGTAATCCCAGCACTTTGGGAGGCCGAGACGGGTGGATCACGAGGTCAAGAGATCAAGACCATCCTGGTCAACAAGGTGAAACCCTGTCTGTAGTAAAAAAATACAAAAATTAGCTGGGCACGGTGGTGCACGCCTGTAGTCCCAGCTACTTGGGAGGCTGAGGCAGGAGAATTGCTTGAACCCAGGAGGTGGAGGTTGCGGTGAGCCGAGATCGTGCCATTGCACTCCAGCCTGGGTAACAACAGCGAAACTCCGTCTCAAAAAAAAAAAAAAAAAAAAGAATCAGTCTCCAATCCCATCCAGGTTGCTGCGAATGCTATTAATTCATTCCTTTTTAGAGCTGAGTAGTATTCCATCATACATATAGACCACAACATCTTTATCCACTCGTTGACTGATGGACATCTGGGCTGATTCCATACTTTTGCAATTGTGAATTGTGCTGCTATAAACTTTGTGCATGTGCAAGTCTTTTTCATATGACTTCTTCCCCTCTGGGTACATACCCAGTAGTGGGATTGCTGGATCAAATGGTAGATCTACTTTTAGTTCTTTAAGGAATCCGTACACTGTTTTCCATAATGGTTGTGCTACTGCCACATTTTAATGAATTTAACCTGTAAAACAGCTACATGTGACTAGTGGCTATCACACTGGACAATGCAGATCTAGACTCTTCTAAAGTTTACATCTTTTCGGTGTGTATTTGAATTCATGTATTATTTGTGGGATTTGTTTTCAAACAGAAGGAAAAAGGAAATAAAGAGGAGAACTAGACACATGTCAAGTATTATTACCTTTAGCCACCACCCTGTTTGGAAAGTTCTTCAGGAACACAAATCAGTCCTGTCCTATCTGTTGCAGTGTTTACCAGCACCTCCTCCTGGGAGCTGCCACAGGAGGCTGGTACATTTCAAGGCCACTTCCTGGGCCTGGTCTTTGCCTGAGATGAGCCTCCTGGGTCTCACCCCCTCCAAAGCCCCCTGGCCTTCAAGAGCCTCCCAGCTCCCATGCCCACCTTCCTTCTGCTGCCTTCTCCTGCCCAGGAATGGACCAGGCTGGGAAAACGAGCAAGAGGGCTGGAGGCTCAGACAGCTCTGGGGAGACCGCCCCTCCTCTGGGAGCACCTGCAACACGTGGTGGCCCACACATCCCACCGTGACCCTGTGACCCCTGCATCTGTCCTGCCTGCTGCTTACTCAGCGGTTCCTCAACATCTGGAGTTGACTGGGGGACATGAGGAGGAGACTGCAGCCTCCCCCTCCCCTGCTGAGGCTGAGGAGGGAGAGGGAGTGGGGAAGAGTTACACCATGGTAGACACAACCTTCCCCAGAAGGGAGGACAAGGAGCCTGGATGCCCTGACTACCTTCCGCTCTCAGGCTGGCCAGTGTCTAAAATGAGATGACCCGATAGGATTAGTTGTGAGGACCAGAAGAACTAAGGCATCTGGTGCTTAACAGTGGGTCAATTCATAGTGGCTGTGGACAGTACTCATCCTGGGCAGCTCTGGGTGGTGCAGAAACCACTGTCTGCTGGAAAGGCAGCTGGGGTCTATTCTAGCCTGTTGCTGTTCGCTTGCTGTGTGACCTTAAGCAAGTCTCTCTCCCTCAATGAGCCTCAATGAGTTCTCTTAGCAATAAGGTAAAAGAAGGGAGTCACGCCTGTAATACCAACACTTTGGGAGGCCAAGGCGGGTGGATCACTTGAGGGCAAGAGTTCAAGAATAGCCTGGCCAACATGATGAAACCCCATCTCTTCTAAAAATCAGACAGGCATGGTTGCATGCGCCTGTAGTCCCAGCTAGTCAGGAGGCTTAGGCAGGAAAATCGCTTGAATCTGGGAGGCGGAGATTGCAGTGAGCCGAGATCGCGCCACTGTACTTTACAGCCTGGGTGACAGAGTGAGACTCAGTTTCAAAAAAAAAAGATAACAGAAGGGAGACTTGCCTCCACTTATGTCAAGGGCTTACTAGGAGGAGGGGTTTAAAATAACTGGGAGGGGCGGGAAATGTGCTTTGGCAGAGTGAACTACCATTTCTACACTGGGGGGAGGTCAGAACACACTGCTGGTTCTCCACAGCTGCCCTCCCAAGGGCACTGTCAGTGTCATGAGGGTGCAGGCCAGGGAGAGCAGCCCTGACCCACCCCTTGCAGGAAACTACATCAGCATCACATTCCTTCCACCCCCTGGTGACACTGAGTCACCCTGCAACCCACCTAATAGTTGCTGTGACCACATTTCCTCTGCTGGGGAATAAACGTGTCATGTGCCTACCCCAGGCCGACTACAGTCGTGACGCTGCTTGACAGGGGCCGTCTGCCGGGCCCAGGCGCCCTTGCAAAGCCAAATGGATTTGGCACCCCTGGCTGGAAATTCCACCACCAGGGTTTTGTTCCCTGTTAACATATATGTCCACCTTCCCCCATCAGATTTTAAAGCATGCAAAGTGCCTTGTGCGAAGCCATGAAGTCACTGTGAGTGAGTTTTCAAGAGTGGGAGGTTAGAGGAAGCTGAGGACACTGGCTGTCATAGACTGAGTGTTCGTGTCTCCTGAGAGGATAGGATGTCACCATATACATTTTGGGGGGACACACACATTCCATCTATGACAGGGTTTGGCGTCTGGTGACTGGGCCTTACCACACACAGAATCTGCTGCTGCCTTCACCTTGGACTTTCCAGCCTCCAGAACCACAAGAAATAAATTCCCACTGTTTGTGCCCCACCCAATTCCCACTGTTTGTAGCCCAAGCTGATGAAGACACCGTTGAATTAACTTTGGGGACAATAGGGAGGCAATGAGGAGGTAAGATGCTACAAGGAGGAGTCCCGAGGCATGACAGGCACACCCATCCCACCCAGGTTACAATGACCCCCAAAGACTCCGAGGCACACCCATCCCACCCAGGTTACAATGACCCCCAAAGACTCCGAGGCACACCCATCCCACCCAGGTTACAATGACCCCCAAAGACTCCGAGGCACACCTATCCCACCCAGGTTACAATGACCCCCGAAGACTCCGAGGCACACCCATCCCACCCAGGTTACAATGAACCCCCGAAGACTCCGAGGCACACCCATCCCACCCAGGTTACAATGACCCCCAAAGACTCCAAGGACAGCAACTATGGGGTGGGACTTTGCCAGCAGACGACAAGAGACAGACTGGTGGGTGAGGCCGGGTGCACCTTTCTGCACCTCCCAGGTTCTTCACCTGGGTTGTCTGCATAGGACCAACTTGGGTAGAGGATGGGGAGGTCATCCCCTCAGTGGGGCTTGGAAGGCTGTGGTGGTTCCAGTAGTATCCCTTCCAAGAACACTTGGATGTAGAAAAGGCAATAAGGGACCGAGAACCTTGGATAAAGCACAGAGCTGCAGGGAGTTCAGGGGCTAAGGCAGAGACTATGGACTCAGAGAAACCCAGATTCAGGTGGCTGAGTTAACTGGTAAGTGGCCATGGCTCTGCTATTACTAAGAACTTTGATTAAGTCACTTGCTGTGCCTCAGTTTCCTCAACTGTAAATTGGGCATTGTAGTTCCAGCCTCAGGGGGCTATGACCATTAACTGACAAAAATCTCGACCCTGAGTAAATGCTCAAGACATAATCACTGCAATTATTAGTGTCAAATATGTGAAACTCAAAAATCCCTGCCTTTTATTTGCCTTGATTGATACTACTCCCTACAAGAGTCTTTCTGTTAGAATCACAGGAAATAAAATATTAGCATTGACCACTACCTTTCTTGGAAACTGTCCTTTCCAACCCTTGAATGTCACTGGAGATGAGGAGGGACCAAGGCTCCAAGACTGGAGGGACAGTGCATATCCCAAGGACTTGTGCATTTTCAAGAAAGACCATAGCTAAAACTGAGCACTTCTTAACCCAGAGGCATGAGCAGCTGATGGTAGAAGTGTGCACAGTGCAGGGGAGAGATTAGGGGCAGATTTATCCACATGAGGTAGACACAGTTGATTTTCATTATTCATGGTGGTTTTGTTCTATAAAGTCACCATGAACACTGAGTTAGCAAACACTGAATCATTGCTCCTAAGGGAAATAGAAGGCTAGGTTCCTGCAAGCCTCTGGTCACAACATTTTCATCAGCCAATCAATACATAACCCATAACTTTGTTTTATGTGTGTCTCTGTTGAAGGGCACCTTATTGAATATATAATCTTGATTCATTGACATTGAACTCACAGCAACAGGACTAAATCATGCCTGAGTAAAGCTTATTGAACACATGTATTTTCTCTGTAAGACACACCACAGCCTTCTTGCACTTAGGAACATAAGACAGCTGTTGAACACGACGCTTTGGGGCCTAAAAAGTGAAACCACTTAAAAAAGCATGAAAACATTACACAAAATAGACCTCAATAAGGATACTTGTTTGCAGCATGGGAGCTGAAAGAAAACAGACCGTCGCCCTGTTCAACCTCAGCTGGGAATGTGCCCACTGGACAACTTGAATATTTCATTGCTCTGCGCCTATGTCCTCAAATGGCTTCAAAAGGGTTGATCTGGGGTTCACGAATGCATTTTAGCAAGTAGGCTGATTTGCAAATACAGAATCTGTGAACAATGAGAACTGACTGTAAGCATCCCTTTGTTAGGCTGCTATCAATCATAACCAACCTGGACATGAACCCTATCTCAGGTGTAGGGGGGTCTCCATCAGCTGGCATGGATTCTGGGGGCTGCTGTGGCATTTGAACCAGGACCCACAACATCTCTCTCCTTGGAGTCCAGGACAGGTGCCAGCTCACCATGGACCATGTAGCTCAGAGACGCTGATGGGCCACCACCTTCATCAGCTTCCATCAGCGACAGAGGACAAATTTGGGAGGAAAAGGGGTTATGTGTGGCAGTGGCATGGGGAACCTCTGCCAGCCTCCAAACTGGAGTGTGTCCCACAAACCAGTCACCGAGGCCTCTCTCCATCATGTCTTCGTGCCTCCTGCAAAGTGCCTACTGTGTGCGGGCTGCTGTGCCACACACAGCTCACATGCCGCCTGGCACAGTATGACCCTGCACCTCTACAATGTGTGAATGGACCAAGCAATCATCCGAGAAGTCCCACAGTCAGCCAGGGCAGACCTGGGTCAGGGGACCTGCCCCCAGTTCCCAGATGAGGATGCTGTCCACACCCCCACGGGGCCACATAGAGGGGCACTACTGCCAACTGTGAGCAGAGTGGACAAGAGGGTGTGGAATCAGGGCCCTTCAGAAGACCATGGAAACAGCACCTACTACGTTCCTGACTCTGTTCCATGTCCTTACATACATCCACTCATGTAATAATACACAGCAACTCTGAATTAGGAGCTGTCATTTTACAGATAAGGAAACTGAGGCAGGGAGTGGAACGTGAATCCCAGCGGTTTGCTCCAGGGCTCACAGCCCTGACCACCACACCGTACTGTTCTACTGCTCGACCTCCACATGTCCAGACAGCTACACTCAGCCACAATGGCCATCGCCCTGGGAGGGAGGCGGTGGGAGGGAAGAAAGGCGGCCTCCTTGTTCCCACAACACACACCCATCTCCCGCCAGGCTTCATCCACTCAGCCTCCCAATACACTCCAGTGAGCCCTCCTGTCTCCGAGCCACTTCTCCCCTCCCTGACACCGAGGCCCTAGTCCAGGCACCAGCCCTGCCCTGGACCCCCCACTGTCCCCTTCCCTGCCCCCTCCCTGAGCTTCCCCCACATCCTTCCTCACACAGCAGCCCACATGCAAGCCTGCCCGCGTGGCCCCACTATGAAAGAATCTCTATGCAAACATTTGTTAGTGCCTGTATTTGTCATTGCCCCAAACTGGAAACAACCCAAATAGTCTTCAGCAGGGAAGGGATAAACACACTGGTAGATCCACATGACGAAATATTCTCAGCGACAAAGAGGAACGGACTCCCGAGTCACACGACAACACAAGCAGACCACACATGCAGGCGGCTGAGAAAAGGCCAGGCACAAGGTGACACGCTGTGACTCCATTCAGAGGACGTTCTCAAGATGGCAGAACTCAGGGACGGAGCAGAAACAAATGACTGCCAGGGTCTGGGGCACAAGAGGCGCTGACTACAAAAGGGCACGAGGGCTTTTGGAGTATGGAATTTTCTGTCTTGATTGCAGTGGCAGTTGCATGGCTGTTTGTCCAAACGTGCAGGAATGCACACTAAAGAGAGTGAATTTCATCCCGTGTAAATTATAGTTTGTTACAGGTTCCATCACATCCCCCCAAAAGATATAGTCCTATAGCACCTCAGAAAGTGACTTTATTTGGAAATAGGTTTGTTGCAGATGTATGCTAAGATGAGGTCCTATTGGAGTAAGCTGGGCCCTAAATCCAAAATGACTGATGTCCTTATAAAAAGGGAAGAGAGGGTTGGGCGTGGTGGCTCATGCCTGTAATCCCAGCACTTTGGGAGGCCGAAGAGGGTGGATCACCTGAGGTCAGGAGTTCGAGACCAGCCTGATCAACAAGGTGAAACCCTGTCTCAACTAAAAATACAAAAATTAGCTGTGTATGGTGGCAGGCACCTGTAGTCCCAGCTACTCGGGGGACTGAGGCAGGAGGATCGCTTGAACCCAGGAGGAGGAGGAGGATGCAGTGAGCTGAGATCGCAGCACTGCACTCCAGTCTGGGTGACTGAATGAGACTCCATCTCAAGAAAAAAAAAAAAAAGAAGAAGAAAGGGAGAAACACAGACAGACACAGGGAGAAACACAGACAGACACAGGGAGAAACACAGACAGACACAGAGAGAACACGGCCAGGTGACAATGGAGGCCGAGAGTGGAGAGGTACAGCCACGAACCAAGGGACTTCAGGGATTGCCTGGGCCACCGGAAGCTTGAAGGA
Organism: Aotus nancymaae; assembly: GCF_030222135.1. Lineage (NCBI taxonomy): Eukaryota > Metazoa > Chordata > Mammalia > Primates > Aotidae > Aotus > Aotus nancymaae. The sequence continues at coordinate 75,861,339 of NW_026988422.1, read as the reverse complement.
TCCTTCCCAAAGGCCTTTGGATGGAGAATGGCCATTCCTTGACTTCAGACTTCTGCCCTCCAAGGCTACGAGAGAATCAGTTTCTATTGTTTTAAGCCACCCAGTTTGTGGCACTTTGTTACAGTAGCCCCAGCACACTGAGACATGGCTCAGTGTTTATTTATCAATCTATTTATTTATTTTTTTGAGACAGGGTCTCATTCTGTTGCCCAGGCTGGAGTGCAGTGGTGCCACCTTGGCTCACTGCAACCTCTGCCTCCCAGGCTCAAGTGATCCTCCTGCCTCAGCCTCCCAAGTAGCTGGTACTACACGCTTGCGCCACCACACCTGGCTAATTTTTTTTTGGATTAAAATACTGAGTTTTATTTCACATGTATATTTTTGTCTCCCCACCATTTCCATGTCTGACCACCACTAATATGTCCTATCATAACATTCCATACATACTTAAAACCAAGCAAAGGGTGGAGTTCCATCTTTAAAAACTACAGGCACTTTGGACAACCCCTTCTTGGCAATGGAATCTGGACAACATTTAACAAACACGGTAGGGAAAGTTCTCACTCTGCATTATAAAAAGGACAGCCAGATATCAACTGTTACAGAAATGAAATAAGACGGAACATTTTTTAAAAATTGTTTAAACTATTTTCTTAAAGAGACTTCCTCCACTGCCAGAAATCTTGAACAGCCTCCTGGTCAGTCATCCGGAAGCAATTCTTCATATAATTCATGAACCTGGCTTTCACTTTGGGAAGAGAACCACCTTTTTCTATACTTGCTTGCATTTTTGCTTTCATGTCTTCTACAGAACTAGGTCCTTTTGGTGTTTTAGGAGTTTTTTCCTGTTTTTTGAAGGATCCTTGTCCTTTTGATCTTGGTGTTGATGTTGGTTTAGAGTCTTTTCCATTGTGATTTGACTTTTGTGCATTTTTGGCTGGAGTATCGCGTATAAATTTCTTCACTGGTGCTTTTTCTTCAGTTTCCTCGTCACGAAAATCATCATCTTCTTCATCATCATCATGATCTTCATCATCAGCAGAAGCAGCAAGTTTTGCTTTTTTCTGTGGAACCCTGCCACCACCTCCAGGGGCAGACCGCTTTCCAGACATACTTAAGAGTTTCACATCCTCCTCCTCTTCATCTTCTGACTCTGCATCTTCCTCCACAGCTGCTAAGTGCTGTGATATGAACTGGCCCTGAACCACGCTTCAATCATAAGACCACTGGTGGTGTTATTTCAAAGCCCCCAAGGGAAACCGCTGGCTGTACAGACATTTTCAAAGTTGCCAGTGTTACTTTACTTTAATTGGACTGCCTTTGTAATTCATTGCCTCTGCTTCAACAATGTGCAATTCATCCTTTGCACCAGCTCCTAAACTGATGGTTCTTAAAGAAAACTGGTGCTCATTTTCATCATTGTCCACCTTAAACTGATAATCTTGTCGGTCTTTAGTTCATAACCGAAAAGATAGTTCTGGGGCCTCAGGGGGCTCATGTCCATGTCCATCGAATCTTCTACCGGGAGGCGGCACGCACTTAGGTGGGAGAGAAGGCGGACGGAGATAAACAACCACTGCTCAAAAGAACAGCCACGCAGTACAGAATCACACCAGGGCCTGGCTAATTTTTAAAAAATTTTTTGTAGAGACAGGATTTCACCATGTTGCCCAGGCTGTCTCAAACTCCTGAGCTCAAGTGATCCACCTGCCTCGACCTCCCAAAGTGCTGGGATTACAGGCTTGAGCCACCGCGCCTGGCCAATAGCTCTGTTTTTTAAATGGAGGGAAAATTCCTGCCCATAGTCTCCATTGCCCTCAGGATATGGCCCAAGAGCCTCTGCTGTCTGGTCCCCTCTCCTGTCCGTCCAGTAGACTGTCAATGACAGGCACGTGGAGCCTGCAACAGCCCCTTCACCCCCACCACGAGTTTACCTGAGAACTCCCAGACATGGCTTTGTGTGGCTCTCACACCCCAAGAAAAGGTCCCCAAGATGCCACCCCAGTCTGAGCAGGATGCCCCTCAGCCAGCCGGAGAGCCCCCGGCTCTCCACAGGACCATCCTGCACACTGGGGCCACAGCACTGCATATCACTCCTGCGTCTTCACAAGACTGAAGGTCCCTGGGACAAAGACAGGTGATCACATCCTGGCTGGTGCAGTGCCCTGCAGACCAGAGCAGGGCTCCGGGGCATGGCACTGCCTGAGAGCTATGGCTGAAGGGAATCTGGGGCCTTGGCAACTCCCCCACACTGTGGCTGGCCCCGCCCCGTTCCTGTGGCTGGATCCTCTCCCTTGGCTGCCCACCCTGTTTCTCAGATGTTCACAGCTCGCAGCCCCCTCCACCCCGGCAGGCCTCCCAGCAGGCCCCGTTCCCTCTCCCAGAGGCCCTCTGTCCTGGGCAATTCCTCTTCACCTGTCTCTTTGGCATGAACCCACCATAGAGTCATTCAGCAAACACTTACCAAGCCCTGCACTAGATCCTCCTTCCTTCCCCTTCAACTCTCCGTCACACCAGTGTTCGTGGTGGAGCATTCTGTGCCCTGCATGGTGTTGACCCGGTAATGCCACCCCCACACCCCGCCAGGAGTCACTGTCCCTGCTGCTGGGAGCTTACAGTCTAGTGGGGGCACACACAGAATGAGCTGCCACAGGCATCAGGAGCGAGCGCCCAGTGTGCTGCCGGCTCTTCTATGGCTGGGGTCCTTGGTAGCCTGTAGGGGGCCTCTGCATAAATTAGAAAAGGGTGCTCCAGCTGGGCACGGTAGCTCACGCCTGTGATCCCAGCACTTTGGAAGGCTGAGGCAGGTGGATCACAAGGTCAGAAGTTCAAGATCAGCCTGACCAACATAGTGAAACCTTGTCTCTACTAAAAATACAAAAATTAGCCAGGTGTGGTGGTGCGTGCCTGTAATCCTAGCTACTCAGGAGGCTGAGGCAAGAGAATTGCTTGAACCCAGGAGGTGAAGGTTGCGGTGAGCCAATATCGCACCACTGCACTCCAGCCTGGACAACAAGAGCAAAACTCCATCTCAAAAAAAGAAAAAAGAAAAGGGTGCTCCTTGCTGCCCGTGGGTGCAGGCCAACCCCCACCCCACCCTCATCCATATCTGCCATGACATGAAGCTTGGCAAGAGAATGACATTTCAGCCCCTACCCAGCTTTGTCTCAGCCAGGAGCACGTGAGCAGTGAACAACCTGCACAACGGTGTATGGCGGTCCTGCAGGCCTCGCACAGCCTGGGAGGCTTCTTGCAAGAGGTAGAGGTGGGGCACTTGTGCTTCGGCCCAGAGGCAGGAAACAGCTCAGCCCCTTCCAGAGGCTAGAGAGGGAGGCAGCCAGTGAAGGCTGATGTGCCCACATTTCATCTCTGGGGCCTCATGCCACGGAGTGGCCCGGGTGCCACCGTACAGAGCCTTGGAGACAGCCTGGGTCCAGCTGTGAGAGCTTGGGGAAACTGCTTCTCCTCTCTGAGCCACCAACTCTTCTGTAAGCAGGGGCTGGCTGAGAAGTTTCCAGAGCGACACCAAGCTCTGACGCCTGAGGACTGCAAAGCTAGGGCTGGGGCGGCCTTGCCTGGTGGAAACAGGACCCTCACTGTCCTTCAGGCCACCTCAATGGGATCTGTCCCAGCTTCTCCAGATAGCCCACTCAGCTAAATCCCAGGCCATTCCTGGGGCCTCTCATGTCCCGGGAGTGCTCTTCGGCTATTGCTGAGCAGCTCGGGGCGGGCTCTTACAGGCTCAGAATAGGCCTGTACCATCCCTGGAAAAGGGAGTTCAAATCCCAGCCGTTTCAGGACAAACCTTTCCTGAGGCTGAGCAAAGAGGTGAAGTGACCACTGAAGACTCCCAGTGGCCAGCACAAACCCAGCTTGACACACAGCAAGTGCCAAGGTATGGCCAATGAGACCCCGAGACCATCTCAACAAACAGACGGTGAATGAATGAATGACAGCATCTCAAGGATGCAGCATTGTTGAGACTGGGCCCCAGGCCTTTTGGTTTCATTTTTTAGATACAGACAGGATCTCACTCTGTCACCTAGGCCGAACTGCAGTGGCATGATCATAGCTCACTGTCACCTTGAACTCCAGGGCTCGAGTGATCCCCCTGCCTCAGCCTCCTAAGTAGCTGTGACTACAAGTGCACACCACCATGCTCAACTCATTTAAAAAAAATTTTGTAGAGATGAAGTCTTGCTGTGTTACCCAGTCTGGTCTTGAACTCCTGGCCTCAAGAAATCCTCCCACCTCAGCCTCCCAAAGCACTGGGATTACAGGCATGAGCCACCGCACCTGGTCTCCAGGCCTTTCTTGTGCTGGTGTGGTGGGGACACCAACTCTCAGGAGGAGCTGGACAACACTGGCACGGAGGGGGTTAACCTAGCAGAGTTCTCAACCCAAAGCACAGAACTGAGGCTGAGGGAAGACACGTGGCTGCCTTCATCACCAAATCTAGCCCTGTCAAAGCACAAGGATTTGGAGTCAGAAATACAAACCAGAATAAACAGTCTGAAGCTTCTGGTGAAATCTAAAACTCATAAACACTCAATATGAAAAAAAAAAAAATGTTTGCAATCTAGTCCTTGCAACAAGAGCCTCAGCGAGTGCAAAGCTGCCTCTCCTCTCTCCCCATCTTCCTCTTTCTTGCCTCCACTAGGAAATGGGATTGCAGGTAGCCCTGCAAAGCAGCTGAGTATTTTGGGCATATAATCTGGTGCTACATGACAGAGACAGAAAGCTCTTTGTGTTCATTAGAACTAAGCTTGTAAGTGACAGAAAATCTAAAATAAGAAATTAAAACAAGATAGTATGGCTGGGAGCGGTGGCCCATACCTGTAATCCCAGCACTTTGGGAGGCAGAGATGGGCAGATCACCTGAGGTCAGGAATTTAAGACCAGCCTGGGCAACATGGTAAAACCCCACCTCTACTAAAAATACAAAAATTAGCTGGGCGTGGTGGCAGGCGTCTGTAATCCTAGCTACTTAGGAGGCTGGGGCAGAAGAATTGCTTGAACCCAGGAGGCAGAGATTGCAGTGAGCCAAGATCATGCCATTGCACTCCAGCCTGGGCGACGAGAGCAAAACTACATCTCAAAATAAATTAAATAAATAAATAAATAAATAAATAAACAAGATAGTATTTATTCCTCTCATAAAAAACTGTTAAGTAGTCTGGAGCTGGGATGATGGTCTAACATGTTTGGGACCCTTACTATAATATATTGTTTTTCTACCCTGCATAGCTTCTATGCTTAAGTTCGCCTCAGAGTCCAAGATGGCTGCTTCAACTCCAGCCATCACATCTGCATTTCAGGCAAAAGGAGAGAGGAAAGATGAGAAGGACATAAGCCTTCACTTTAAGGGCTCCTCCAAGCAAGTTATACTCCCCACTTATATCTCACTCTCCTGAACTTAGTCATGTGGCCACAACTAGCTACAAGAAAACCGGGAAATGTTCAGCTAAAACTTATACCCAGCAAACATTCAGAGGCCAATAAGCAGCTCTGCTTTACTCCCAGACTCAAAGGCTCCAGGAGGGTGACAGATATCAAGGAAATGGTCCCTAAACCCTAGACCCACAGAAGTTTTCAGGAGCTTCATTTAAAACGAGGGGACTTGGAAAGAAGTTAAGATAGGCACATGAAATAACCCTGACCATTAAGATGGTCATAATATGATGAGACCATCGAAGACAGCATGTAGGCAACCTAGGTCCACAACACAGCACGTAGGAACGTGTACCAGAGGTGACACTCAGCGAAAAAAGAACGTAAGTTAACATGTACTTGGACCAAGTGCAGATTCAGAGAAAAAAATGTTTGATGCTTTAAATGTCCCTATTTTTGGTGTGTCTGTGTGTGAACTTTTAAAGTCTATATTTTTTAGAAAATCAATAGCACATGCACACACACACACTCACACCACATACAAACACGTAAGAGCCCCCCCACCTATCTCACAACCCAAAAAGACAAGAACATCATCATCTCAGGTAACCCTGGCAACAACAGCAGGCAGTAGAGGCCAACTCTGCCTAACAGAGGAGGAGGAAGAAGGTGCTCTGGCAGGTTCGCTTTCAGTGTCTTGCCTGGGTTACCCCACTACTAAGCGGAAGAACAGAACGGTGGTCCTCACCACCATAGTAAAAGTCAAACTTGTCCACCTGTAGCCAAGGGGGCCCCAACCACCTTTCCAGGCCCACCACACGCGAATCTTCTCCCTGCCCCCACGTCAGATTCTTAGGGCTCCCACACACCACTGCAATACGCTTCTCTGCATATGCTTGATTTCAGTGGCGAAAACCGTACATACCCTCCAAGACCCAATTCAAACGCCACCTCTGTCAGGGAGTCCTCCCTACTCACCCGCCACAGCCAAACTGTAACAGAACGTCAGCAGCTTTTTATGTAGTGCCCTGTGCTTTAAATATGCACATATTTATCTTATTTTCTGTGTTAGTCCATTTTGCGTCACTATAAAGGAATACCTGAGGCTGGGTAATTCATAAAGAAAAGAGGTTTATTTTGGCTCATGGTTCTGCAGGCTGTATGAGAAGCATGGTGCCAGCATCTACTCCTGATGAGGCCGCAGGAAGCCTCCAATCATGGTGGAAGGGGAAGGGGGAGCAGGTGTGTCACATGGTGAGAGAGGCAGTAAGAGCGAGAGACTGGGGAGGTGCCAGGCTCTTTTAAACAACCAGATCTCGTGTGAACTGAGAACTCACTCATAACTGTGAGGATGGCACCAAGTCATTCATGATGGCTCTGGCCCCATGACCCTAACACCTCCCATCAGGCTTTAACTCCAACACTGGGGGTCACATTTCAACATGAAATTTGGAGGAGGTAAACATCCAAATCACATCATTTTCCTTACTATGATAAACTGGGAACTCCTAGGTGTTCAGGTGTTTGGTAAATGGATAGATTGATGGATGGACGAAAGGGTGGGTGGGTGGATGAATGAATGGATAGGTAAATGGATGGATGGAAGGGTGGGTGGGTGGATAGGTCAATAGATGGATAAGTGGATGAAGGGTGGGTTGGTGGGTAGGTAGATGGATGGATGGATGGAAGGGTGGGTAGATAGGTGGATAAGAAGATGGATGAATGGATGGATGAAGGGTGGGTGGGTGAGTGGATGGATGGAAGGGTGGGTGGGTAGATAGGTAATAACTAGATGCATGGATGGATGAAGCATGGGTGGATAGGTGGATGGGTGAGTGGATGGCTGGGTGGATATGTCAATGTGTGGATAAGTGGATGGATAGATGGATAAATGAAGGGTGGGTTGGTGGGTAGGTGGGTGGATGAATGGAAGGGTAGGTGGGTGGATAGGTCAGTAGGTGGATAGCTGGGTGGGTGGGTGGATGGATGGATGAGTGGGTGGGTGGGTGGATGGATGGGTGGATGAAGGGTGGGTTGGTGGGTGAGTGAATGGATAGATGGATGGATGGATGGAAGGTTGGGTGGGTGGATAGGTCAATGGGTGGATAGGTCAATAGGTGGATGGATGATGGATGGATGGGTGGATGGATGGATGGATGGGTGGATGGGTGGATGAAGGGTGGGTTGGTGGGTGAGTGAATGGATAGATAGATGGATGGATGGATGGAAGGGTGGGTGGGGAGGTCAATGGGTGGGTAAGTGGATGGATGGATGAAGGGTGGATTGGTGGGTGGGTGGATGGATGGGTGGGTGGATGGAAGAAAGGGTGGGTGGAAGGGTGGGTGAGTGGATGGAAGTGTAGGTGGGTGGAGAGGTGGATGGGTGGATAAGTGGATGGATAGATAGATGGATGGATGGTGAATAGAATGGATAGGTGAATGTTTAGATGATGATTAGGAGGATGTGTGAAGATAAATGAGGAAGACATCCCTTGTGAGAAGAATCTCTGAATATATTTTAGATGGATGCTCTGTCAAAAATGTCAAGAACAGAGAAAAGCAAGGATAAGAAATGCTGTCATCAGTGCCATCGGTAGAGAGATAAGTCCTTGCTTTGAACTGCAACATCCCTAGGGAAATTTACATTATCAATCTCTGACATTGACTAAGATTAAAAAGGTTGGGAACACAGAGGTTAGGGAAAAAGGTCCCCGGTGACTTCTTTCTTGACAGCTTGTTCCCTTAGCCAGAGATCATCAGATTGTGAATTTCAGATGCAAAGTCCTTTATTTCTTCGGTCCGTGGAGGTGGGTGAAGAAGCACACTTCACTTATTGACCCACAGAGCAATTTAGCTCTGGGAAACCTTGGAGGAGGGGCAGGCTTCTCTGCTACCTTTTGGGTGCCCTCTGTCCACCCCCTCTCCAGCTCTCCCATCAGTCCCTGACACCCCATGTTGAATGTCAGTTGGGAGGTAGGGTGGTGTTTGGCATCTCTTAACTTTATTAAGAGAATAAAAAGTTCTCGGTTTTGATAACGATCCCAGAGTCAGTGGAAAATGGGGCCACCTTCACAGGGGAGTATCCTCTAAAAGAACCCCCCTAGGGCGGCCCCTCGAGGATGGGCTCAAAGGCCCCAGTCCCATCTCGCTCTACGGGAATCCTTGCTTCCCCATGGCTCCAGGCCTGTGTGTCGAGCCAGGCTCTGCGGCTCTCTCCGTCCCAGAGGGCGGGTGCAGGCGCCATTACCCCACAGGACGTGGCCTGAATGTGTGCCGCCACTTCACACACAGACAACAGGCCTGACCACAACCACGGCCAAGGCCGTTTCTGCTAAAAAGGGAACCGACATTTCACTGCAGGCTAGTTCATTCCATCAAACGTGTACTGGTTGAGATGGGGGCATCCCCTGGGTATTACTGAGGTCAAGTTGGGGCAGGGGGTTCCGCGGCCATGTTCAAAGCTTCTGACCATCAGCGCTGTTTCTGCTTTGGGGGCAGCCCCTTCAACTCCTATCCCCATGGAGAGGAGATGTGCTAAGGCTGCACAGACGCCCTGCTGGCAGGAGAGTGAGAGGGGAGGACACGGTGGCTTCCAGACTCTTCTATAAAGGCTGACGCCACACAGACAGTAAGGCCCTCCCACTGCCCTGTGGACGCCAGGCTGAGGGCAGGCCTCCTCTGTACCCCTCAGCCCTCTCCTCTCCATCAAGGCCGCGTTGGCAGGAGGGAGGGGCTGGCTTCACGGCACCACACTGTGTGGGGGAGGGAGGCACACAGCGTCACTGCTGCCCCCACCTGCACAGGGACACGCTGGCGATCTCTAGGCAGCCCTGGGCAGGGACCCGAGGCCTCGCAGAGAGCTCCCTCCCTCAGCCTGGGCACCTGCCTCATCCTCCCTTGGTAGGGCTGCCCCTCAGACCCCAACCCCGACAGGGGCAGGCTTCACAGACGACTTCTCAACACCAGACCCCCAACCCCCAGCTGCCTGCGATCTCCTCAGCACCTCCACAGCTCCCACAGCTGACGGCCAGGCAGGCTCCACCCCACCAGCCCAGCCTCCCTCCAGAGGCTACTCCCGCCACGCCAGGGCTCCTCACCTGAGAAACCGGCCCAGCTCACCGTCCACTTAGCAAGAAGCCATGGGCCCTGCCGCAAACCAAATGTACTTTTTGCAAGACTAGTTTTTTGCAAAATAAAACCACAGCAATAACAAAAAGAAAAATAAAAACCATTTCCTTCCAGGTGCTTGGTCAGGATAATGACCCAGAAGTCTCCTTGGTGAGTCTTTGTTTCTTGTGAAAGTGCCTGCATGTTCTAGACTGTTCCACGGGCTGCTTCAGCTCCGGTAGGCACTTGGATCCCCGGAACGCTGATATTACTCTAGGACGCCAGCTTCCGCTGCCTGCTAGCTGGTAACTCGGGGAGCCGCTGACTGTCACAGCGAGCAGGGATCGTGCAAACATGGAGCTCTTATCTCAGATGGGAAAATGAGGTTCAGCGAGAAGGGAGTGGCTTCCTAGAAAAAAATCCTAAAATACTAGAGGAGACAGACCCCAAACTCTCTAGCCCTACTGATGACCTTCAACATGCAAGTCCCTGTGCCGCTTCGAAATCAGCAAAGGACACGTCTGCCTGGGAAAAGACACATTAGCAGCCTTGGCTGACGCACGCACGCGCGCGCACACACACACACACACACACACATACACAATACCCTTCATTTCCTAGTTTCTCAGTGGTCCAGAGACCTGCATTTGGGACCCGCTGATGCCCCAGGGCTCCCCCAAGTCTGTACACCCAGCTATTCTCATTCTCCCGGCTAGAGACACAGTATCTGTTCATGATCCAGAGCTGGCCTATCCTTCCCCCACCCTTTCTCCCTGACAAGTATCAGGAGCACAGCTGGGGAGGATAAAATTAGGGGCAGGGCCAAGCAGGGCCCCTACTCAATTGCCTGGGCAGCCTCCTCTTTCCAAACTTAGAGAGGGGTGTGTAGCCTGTGGTGGGGGTCACCAGCTACTGCAGAATGGAGGTGGGCTCCTAGCCCCCAAGCCCTGGGCCTCTCCCAACTAAGCCCCACTCTGTGTTCTGGGCCACCTTGGAAACACCTCCAGAAATTCAGGGGCCCCAGGGACACAAAAGAAAAGGCTGTGCAGCCTTCAATCCATGTATCATTGGCCTTAAGCACTTATTGAGTGCCAAGTGTGTGCAGGACACAGGGATATGGAACTAAAAGATCTGACCCTTTTCTTCAGTAGTTTGTAATTGAAGTAGGAAGACATGATATTAAAGAGGTTTTGGCTTCTTTCAAATGGCTAGGCAAACAAGCAGTTCATGTGAAAAAATGCTATGAACATTCAAAAAGGAGGAATCCCTGTGAGCTGGCACAGATGGAAGGCTTTATGGAGGAGGCGAGCCCTGTAAAAAGGGCAGAAGGAACCTCATGGGCAAAGGCACGAGACCACAGACAAGTTCTGCACGTGGGGGAGGACAGAAAAGTGAAGCTGCGCACGGCTTCGAGCAGGGCTGGGCTGGGCTGGGGTACGGAGGACAGGGCTTTCTCGAGGGACCTTTTCAATAGGACAGTATGTCACCTGAGGGCAATTAGGGGGCTGCGGGGGGACACATCACTTTCCCTGCCCAGCCTGAGGGTCCCTCTAGCTCAATTAGCAAGAACCAAACCATCAGAAGGACTCACTGGGGAGATTCATAGTTTGGAAAAGTCATTAAAGTTGTGATTTTCATCTTTAGCTCCAATCTTGGGGGAAAACATCCATGTTTCAGACACTTTCGGGGGTCAGGAGAAGTTCAACTTCCTAGTTCTCAGAATAAATGCTGGTTCAGGGCAATAGTTGTGTCAACAGGACATTCTGGAGTTGGCCATCAGAGCAGCACCAACCAACTACCCAAGAACAAGATGATAACTCACGGTCCCCCACTCCCTTCTAAAGGTTGCTCCCTAATGGGGTCAGATCGCTGGGGGCCAACAGGAAGTTAAGGGGCCTTGGGGGTCATTTCCCCCATGTTAAGGCTGTTTCTGAACACACAGATTTCCCCCCAACCCCCTAGATGACCCGGGCCCCAAGGACGGGGTTCTGTGGGCAGCATGCTTTTGCCCCTCCTGTCAATCTCTCCCCAGCTGAAATTCGTCTTCCGTTTTCTGAACCAGTTATCTGATAACAGTCACTAGTAAACCAATGTGTGTCACGTATTTCTGGGTTTAGAAGGGTGCACTCCCTGCCCCACAAGCCCCTCCACCACACTTTCTCACCTCCCAAGCCTTTGCTCGGGCACCCCCCTCCTCCGAGCGGCCTCCCTTCTTCCTTGCTGCCCACCCAACCGTGCTGACTCATCACCACCTAGATGACACAGCTTGCCATGTCTTGCCATGACATGTGGAATCTTCCCGGGGGGGGAGGGGGCGGTCCACAGAGACAGAGTTTGTGGCCATCTGTCACCTGTTCTTCCCCTGTCTCTGCTCTGGCCAGGGGCTGGGAGGCACCCAGACCACCTCAGACTCCTGTCTTCAAAATAGAGCTCCAGGGAGGCCTAAGGGGATGGTGAGGGGTCTGGGTGTCCTCCTTCAAATATCATGCCTCTCTCTGCTTCCAGCTGAGACCAATTCCTGGTTTCTAGGTTTGATTTCTGGATCTCCTGGATTAAAATGTGGGTGCCCTGTGGCATTTTAAGCTTTTCACACTTGCTGCTTCAGTGAACATCATGGATCAGGGACCCAGGACTAGGACAGAGAGGCACCAAGGGGGCAGGGGAGATGAGGAGGGCCTCAGGGGTAAATGTGCTGCGACTCCTTCATCCCAAGAGGACCCTGCACCCCCAGCCCCTTGCACTCCCAGCTGCTTCTCAGAGGATGTACTGGGGCCTCTTGGGGGGCCCAGGAGTGCAGGCTTGAGCTGGTGAGGTGATCCTTCGCTGCCTGTGCACCAGGGCCTCTGTTAGGATCTGTAAAGGGCTAGGTCTCCTAGCTAAGTGCCAGCCAGGACCTCCAGGGAACATTAGCTCCTTGAATCCAGGAAGCCCAGGTCAAGGGGCAGAGCTGGAGCTTCGAGTTCACACCCTGAATCCATCACTGGCCCTGCTCTGGGTGGGCCCCACCCAGAAAGGCCTCCTGTCTCACCCTGGAGTGGTTAAGGGGCTCCTCTCCAGGACTCCAGCAGGACCCTTGTATTAGATCAGGCCCAAGGCTCAGGAGACATGAGTTCTACCTTCACCTCCCACAATACTGGGGAAGGCAGTTCCCCTTTCTGGGTCTCTGGTTCCTCATTGTTAAATTAGGGGATCGATTAGGTCAGTAACAGCCACATTTTTCCAAGAGTGGAATCCTTTTTCAAATGAAATCATAAGCAGACCTTTAACATAGCAAAGCTGTGAAAAGGAGACTGGTCTACTCGCCATGGTGGGGTCGCATGGGGGTGCCTGCTAGGTCTCTCCCCACCCCCTGAAAGCTACTGGCCTGAGTGGACTCTGAGAACCCATTCTCCCCAGACTCCGTACAGCTGGGCATCTGTCCCTGAAGCACTGACCCCTGGGCAGACAGAGCACCACCAGAGTCACCCTCCACTCCTCACTCCCTCCAATCCATGAGCAAATCCTCTACCCTTTGGAGCCCTTCCAACCCAAAACGTCCTCTAAAACAAAGCCATGTTTTTAGCAACAAACCAATATTCATATAGCTCTAGAATGTACCGAGCACAGTTCTAAGCAGGCCTGAACTGATGCATTTCTCCTAAGCTGCTTGGGGGCCGCTGCTTAGCTTTGAACTCAGCCAATCCACCAAACAATTCTATGTGGTGTGTATGGCTAGTACCCGCAGTTTACAGGGGAGGCAGAGGCTGGGTCACTTGTCTAAGGTTACGCAGTTGACAAATGGAGGAATCATACCCAACAAATGATAATAATGGTGACAATTATGATTAAGGGTTTACTCTGTAGGCGAATGTGTTCAACCCTTTTTATGCATTTAGTCCTCAAAGCAACTCTAAGGGGTAGTTACTATTATTTATCATCATTTTATTGGTAAGTGAGCTGAGATAAAGAGAGTTTAAATAACTGACCCAGTAATGAACCAAGAAAGGCAAGAGGAAGTGGCCAGCCTAGGTCATCCCTGGGGAAAATGAGAAGTTGGCAAAGTCAGGGCCCTGGCCCCTCACCTCCCCTTCCTCCCTGAGAAACTTCTCTCCGGCTCCACCCTGCAGTCTTGGGTGTGGCAGATTCTTGCCAGTGGGCGTGGGGATGGGGGGTTCTTCCCCAAGGAATTCTCAGTTCCTCCCACCGCATGGCATTTGTCTTTGCAGAGGTTGCTTTCAAGAGAAAGAAACCAGGATGCAGAATTTCCAGGCTGGCAGGAGGGAGGGAGAAGAACGGAGATGTTCAGATGTAGATGAGCTTAAGGCCCCTCCCAGCCCCTCCCAGCTGAGTGGGAGTCAGTCACCTCCAGCGGCCTGCCAGCTCAGGACTGTACAAGATTGGCCCAACGCTCCCGTTTCACAGAGCAGAGAGCTGAGGGCCTGGGAGATGAGGTCACACCCCAGGCCAGGGAGCGGCAGGGCGTCCGTCAGGGAAGTAGGCCCGGGACTTTTAAACCAAAAAGCTGGGAATGGCCTCCCCAGATAGGCTCCTGGGCACTCAGAAAGGTTCTGATAGGCTTTCCCTGGGAATCCGCCTCCGACCTGGCGTTTCCACAACACCTGAAGCTTCCCAGGACGCTCGGCGGGGCGAGAGGACCTTCTCCCACAGCCCAGCCCCGAGCAATGCCCTAGCTAGTGGAATGGGGCCGGGGGCGACCAGGCGGCGGAGGCGGAGCGGGGAATTAGTCACCAGGGACTCCTCTCCAAGTCAGTTTCCAAACCGTTCGGCGTCACGCATTCCACGCTGTGCCTTCTCCCCCGGGATCCCACAGCCTGCGCGCAGCCGGTGCGCCCTGGATCCTATCCAAGCACCAAGCTCGGCCAGGGCCGGTCCGAAGGTCGCCGTCTACGGCCAAGACAGAGGGGCGGGAGAAAAGGTCCCAGTGGACACTCGGTCCAGGAGGGCCGGTCAGCTGTTGGGCCGCGGGCACCCAAAGCTGCAGGGGTCCGGGTGTCGGACCCCACGTCCGGCGGGGCCCCAGAGCCTGAGGGCGCGCGCTGGGACTCGCGGAGCGGCGGGTGCAGCAGGCTGGCGGGGTCGGGACCGCGCGTTTAGTTTTCAAAGTTCAGGCGGGGCAGGAGCCGGAGAGGCGGCCGCGTCCACGCGGACAGCCCCGGCTCTGACAGGTAGAGGCGCACTCCCTCGCAACCCGCCCGCCAGCAGCTTAAGTGTGCACTGGGTTCCCAGGGAAACGCCTGGCCTTGGAAGTTTAGTCAAGTCGTCGGGTCCAGCAGAGTCACCAGGGCCTCCCCCTGCCCCGCAGAACCAGGGTCTGGCCTCGGGGTGGGGATCCCGTCTCAGCCTGACACCCCCGAGGTCCCGCGCCCGGAGGACTCTCGGGGACAAGAGATGGAGTTAGTGGGGCGGCCAGGACGGGGCCGTGGGGACCGAGAGGGAGGAGGGGGCGGCCGCCCGGACTTACCCCGTGGGGTCCCCGCGCGCGGGCGCCCCGGCGCGTCGCATCATGCCGCCGGCAGCTCCGGGACGGGGAACGGAGGGGCTCAGGCGCCCGGCGGCGCAGAACGCGGAGTCCCGGGCGCCCGCATGTCCCTGGCGCTGGCCCTCGGGAAGGGCCCGGGCCGCCGCCGCCGCGCTCTTGGGCGCTCGCTCCCTTCTACTTCCTGTATCGGAGCGAGCGGGGCTTTCAGGAAGAGGCTGGCCTTGGTGGTCAAGGGTTTTTTGTCAAAAGCCATTCGGCAGAGGCTCGCGGCCCGGAGCCCCCTGGGGCACACGGAAGCCCGGGCGGCCGCGCCCCCGGGGCCGGGCCTGGGGGCGGGTGTTGCCGGGGCCGCGGCGCCGCGCGGGCGCCCGACCTCGGGGTGCCGCCTCCGCGGGCTGGGGCTGGAGCGCGGGCGTCCCGCCGGGCTTCGGAAAGGGAAACTTAGAGAAAAGTCTTCCACTTGGCGTGGGGACGCGGGGAAAGGAAGACGCCGACCGCGGGCCGGCAGGTGGGGAGGCCAAGAGCTGGCGGGAAGTTCGGAGTTCGTCCCACACGGAGCCAGGGCCTTGTCCCAGGGAGCCTCGAAATCGTTCAAAGGCAGCCTCAGACCAGAGCCAGGGCGCCTCCTCCACATTCCTGACAGATGTCCACGCCGCCCCCTCTTGGATGCTTCCTGTAACAAGGAGCTCACTCCTCAACAAGGCGGACTGTTCATCCATCAAGCCTGGCATCTAATTCACCTGTGCCAGCTACTACAGCTGGAGAACGCCGGGCAGCTTACACAAAGGCAACCGCAGGTGGAGCCAGGAGGCCTCTCTTCTAAGTGCTTGGGTGCTCAAAAATGCCTCCTGAGTCCAGTCTTTATCCATCATAAGTGTCCTCCAAGGGCAAAATCGTCTAGGTCCAGTACCATCATTTTAGAGACAAGGAAACTGAGGGCTACAGAGTGGAGGTGATTTGCTCAAGGCCACACAGCAAGTGGGGACCAGACAAGGACTGAGCCCAGGGCTCTGGTGAAAGGATCCCCAGGCCTCTCTGCCCTGTTGCTCTCTCCTCACACCCTCCTCCCCCATCTTTCCTGAATTTCCACCAATTCAGCCTGCCAGAAGTTGTTAGAAAAAGAATCCACATCTAAGCATACATGAAAAGTTCAGCCTTCCCCATGGGATGTAAAATGGTGCACCACTTTGGGAAAGAGTCTGGCAGTTCCTCAAAAAGTTAAACATCAAATTAAGCATATGACCCAGTAATTGCATTCCTAGTTATATAGCCAAGAGAAATGAAAATATTTCACTCAAAAACTTACACATGAGTGTTCGTAGTAGTATTGTTCATAATAGCCAAAAGGTGGAAACAATCTAATGTCATCAGTTGACAAACGGATAAACACCATGTGGTATATCCATACAGTGGAATATTATTAGGCCATGAAAAGGAATGAAATACTGACACATGCTACACCGAGCACAAACCTCAAAAACATTATGCTCAGTGAAAGAAGCTAGTCACAAGGCACATTCCACTTATATGAAATGTCCAGTATAGGCAAGTCCAGAGACAGAAAGTACACTGGTGGTTGTCAGAGGCTGGGGGACAAGAAGAAAATGAGGAATGACTGCTAAGGGTTATGGGGTTTCTTTTTGGGGTGATGAAAATGTTCTAAAATTGATTGTAGTGATGGTTGCATAACTCCGGCTACAGTAAAAACCGTTGAACTGTATGCTGTAAGTGGGTGAATTATACAGTATATGAATTATACCTCAACAAAGCTGTTAAGTTTTTTTAAAGGGGGAAAAAGTACAGCCTCCAGGAGGCCACCCTGACTGCTCCATCTCACACCCCTCCCCCTCTGCCCAGATTCCTACAGGTTCTCCTAGTTAGGTCATAACCACCCCCCACTGATTTTTCCGCTCCTCCAGAGAGGCTAAGCTGTTTCCTCCCTGGATGGGAGTAAGTCATCTTCTCCACCGTCTCCCTCAACAGGGCTGTAACACGTCTCCAAGGGTTTCAAAGCTCTGTTTGAAAACTTGGGCTTTGAGGACGGACCCATGTTCAACTCCAACCCCAGCACCTTCTGGCTGGGTGGCCTTGAACAAGTCTTCTGCCAAAGACTCATCTATAAACACAGTGAGTACAAATGAGATAGACAAGAAGGCCCCCGCCTCCAGGACCCTATTATGATTCCTTAGTTGTTTCTAAAACAAGTCTGCAGGTCACTCTCAGGCCTCCCTGGACCCCAGGAAAGCGGTCTTATGTATCTACAGTACCTAGAACAGTCCCTCAGCCCTTCCCAGGCTGATCTGAAAGGCTTCTTTCAGCTTGTTGGGCCACTGCTGAGAAACACAGGACAAGTCTCTCAAAGCCTGGCTTCCATGGGCCTAGCCCCAAGGCTCACCTGCTCTGAGAAGCCAAAGTTCCTCAGGTGGACACCAGAAAGGGCCCCGCCGTGACCCTGTTGCTGACAGATGACCATAGAGGAGACTGTCAGGATTACAGGAATCTGGGCAGCCCCTTTCATTGGTGGCCCATGGTGCACCTTAGCCAAGCTTGCCCTCCGCTCTCTTCCTGGGTACTCTTTTCATTCCCAAGTCCTTGTCCTCTGAATTTCTGACCAATAAAATGGTTGCTGTTGGGGATATTTTGTTTTGCAAATGTAGATTATCAGAAAGCAGCTCATCTTGCCAGGGTTCCATCTTCTTCTAGCTCCCAGCGAGGTTCCACATGTCCATTCCCTCCATTTCAAAGATTTGGAGAAATCTTTAAAAGAGAGACAGACAGAGACAAGCTCTGTTATTGCAAAATCAGTTAGTGTCTTCAGGGCCAGATGGGAACAAAATTGCACCGACGGGGTAGTGTTGGGATCAGCTGGGAACTAGGCTCTGGCAAAAGGGATAGCCTCTTCTCTGTTCTCACCAACAGCTGTCCAACAGGAATGAGGGCCTGAGCACACAAGTCCTTACGATTTTAAACATGCTGATAATCTGGATTTTTTTAATAGGAAAGTTTCCAATTTCTAAACTTTTTTATTTTTATTTTTTTGAGACGGAGTTTTACTCTGTTGCTCAGGCTAAAGTACAGTGGCACCACCTCAGCTCACTGCAACCTCTGCCTGCCAGGTTCAAGTGATTCTCCTACCTCAGCCTCCTGAGTAGCTGGGATTACAGGCGCCTGCCACCATGCCCAGGTAATTTTTGTATTTTTAGTAGAGACGGGGTTACATTATGTTGGCCAGGTGGTCTTGAACTCCTGACCTCAGGTGATCCACCCGCCCCTGCCTCCCAAAGTGCTGGGATTGCAGACATGAGCCACCATGCCACCGTGC
Organism: Aotus nancymaae; assembly: GCF_030222135.1. Lineage (NCBI taxonomy): Eukaryota > Metazoa > Chordata > Mammalia > Primates > Aotidae > Aotus > Aotus nancymaae. Next base: position 75,843,041 of record NW_026988422.1, on the reverse strand, counting down.
CTGGCCCCGATTTCTAAACATTGTACTGGCTAAGGAAGCACCTCTGAGAACCAGGTAACCCCATGGGGGCTGGCCTGGCATCTGCCCAGATCTCTTACCTCTGCCTGTTCTGAGACTCTGTGTGGCAGGAAGGTGAATCTGGCACAGGTGTAGGTGTGCCTTGTGGTCCCCATGGGTGGTCAGGGATTCCCCTAGGTCTGGAAGGGAGGTGGCCCATGCTGGGGGTGTCTCCCATGGGACCATACAGCCCTCCTTCAGCATGGCTGTCTGAGATTCTGCCTCACTGTCCCCCCTCTGCAGGTCCCAGTCCTCTTTCCCTTCTCTGCTGAGAGACTATCCTGCAACCCCCAAGAATACATGTCTCCGTTACAGCTACATAGAAACTAACCAGCACCTCACAGTCCCAATTCCCGATTCTCAGGAGGGGTAATCTCATAGACCCATCTTATCTGTAAGGGGTGAGCAAACTCAGAGAGAGAGGGTACTAAGTTGCTGAGGAGACAAAAAGCTTTCCAAGCACCCCCCAAACTGTGTTATTGGGGAAGCTTCTTGCCTGGTGTCCTGGCATCCCATTTCTCCTTGGCTAACCCCACCCATCACTGGGGGCAGAAACTGGAGGTTTCCAAGTTCTTCCTCAGGGACCTTCTCCCTGCCCAGACAACCAGCTGCATTTGCTCATCTGACTCCAGGATCTGCCCGAGAAGCCTGTCTGCTCCCGACTGAAGTGTCCTATTAACCTGCACGTGTTACACATTGCTAGACACTGTAGGGTTCTCATACTTCAATTGTCCTTAGCGTGGGTGCAAGCCCCTTGGGAGCAGGGAATACACCTTCCTTTTAGCATTTTCTCACTTCCCTCCAGTATCAAGTAGAGGGCTCTGTAAACAGTAATAAACTCTTGCTGGCTAAATAAAAATGACTTGTAACCAAGGACAAAGGCTTCTCCATTTCTGAGTTTCGTTTCATTCTGATTCTGATTGTTGCCAGATTGTGATGTCAGAAGAGGAGCTAAAATCAGGGCCAAGAATGTTCTTAATTCATACAGTCTACAAAGTTGCAGACACCACTGAGGCACTGGGAGGTCATGAAGTCCTGTCCTTGAGCAGCTTAAATGCTAGTGGGATGAAATATGCCACAGGAAGATGCTCTTGGGTGTTAAGTGACAGAAAACCCTAACTCTAATTGGATTGACTACATAGGAAATGGATTACCTCATTTAACTCAAAGCCTAGAGATAGGGCGGTGTATTCATTATCTATTGCTGTGTAACAAATCAACCCCAACTAGCGTAGCTTACAATATACGCTTTTTTTTTTTGAGACAGAATCTCACTCTGTTGCCTAGGCTGAAGTGCAGTGGTGCGATCTTGGCTCACTGCAACCTCCACCTCCTGAGTCCAAGAGATTCTCCTGCCTCAGCCTCCCAAGTATCTAGGACTACAGGCACGTGCCACCACACCCAGCTAATGTTTGTATTGTCTAAGTACAGATGGGGTTTCACCATGTTGGCCAGGCTGGTCTCGAACTCCTGACCTTAAGTGATCCTCTTGCCTTGGCCTCCAGAAGTGCTGGGATTACAGGCGTGTACCATGGCACCCAGCCTTAACATACAGTTATTTCTCACGATCTCTGTAAGTTAGGAGACTTGGCACATGTTGATGTTTGCCACTGCTTCAGGCTGTCTCACAGGACTGCACTCAAGTTGCTGGCAAGGGCTGGGGTCTCATCTAAATGCTCAGCTGGGGAATGACTTGCTTCCAAAATCACACGGTTGTTGAAAGGATTCAGTTCCTTAAGGGCTGCTGGACTGAGGGCCTCAGTTCCTTGCCAGCTATTGTCTTGAGGCCACCTTCACCTTCTTGCCATGTGGAAATCCCTGTATGACCACTTGATTCATGAAAGTGTGCAGGCTGAGAAGACAAAAAGGAGAATGCCACATGCAAGTCTCAGGCTATATAAGCTTTTCACGGATATGACATCCCAGTTCTATTGGTTAGGAGCACGTCGCAGGTGCTGCCCACACTCAGGGAAGGGGCTTTATCAAAGGCCTGAAGACCAGGAGGCAGGAATAATTGGCAGCCCTCTTAGAAGCTGCCTACACAGCTGCCTGCTATAGGCAGGCTCCAGGTGCAAAACCATCAGAGACTTAATGTTGTCACCAATCACTCAGGGATTGATTTAGTCCCTCTTTCTATTCTGATCTCTTCAGTGTTGACTTCATCCAAGATAATTTTCAGTGACAACTGGGATCATGTTCCCTGGGTCCATCCTATAGAAAATCAGGAAAAGCCTCTCTCTTAAGCATGGAATAAAATTCCGTATAGTGTGATTGGTCAACGCAGGTCACATCCCTGCCGTAGTCACTGAGAGAATGTCATGCACTGACTGGCTTAGGTTAATTAGGATCTATGCCTGGTCCTGGGGTAGGAGTAACCTTCTCAGATCATACTGCAGAGGAGTTGAAACCTGATCAAAATTAAGATTCTATTGGGAAGGAAGAAATAAATGGATATTGGCATTAGAATAGAACATTGCCCTCTACATTCACGCAGAAATGATAAAAAAAAAAAAAATTCAAGGCCACCGTGCATGGGGAAACTTTTGGCGCTGACTGACATGTTCATTATCTTGATCATGGTGGTGGTTTTATGGGTCTATACGTAGATCCAGACTTAGCAGATTGTACACTTTAAACTTGGACAATTATCATGTGTCAATTACACTTCAAAGAGGCTGGTTTTATAAGTATGTCATGTCTTCAGCCATTATGTTGTAAAAAGCATAAAAAACTAAGAACATTTCCTTCCAGTTTTCAAAACCTATTGTCTTATTCTGCAATGAAGTCATTCACGTTGTTGAGGAATGAGTGAAGTTCTGACTTACGTCTTTATTGTTTCACTTTGGTTGAATCCAATTAGTATAATCAAAAATGTCTTCATTTACAACATTCATGCTGTTCATCAATTGCAACCATAGGTTGGTTAGAGATACAAGAGTTCGGCAAAAATCAGTGAAAGCATTCTGTGAAAAACAGTTGGCTGTGTGGAATTTATAGTAAAGAGTATTACATATTTTATTATTTAAAAAAACAAGGCCATGAGTTACAGAGATAATTTAAGTTGCTCTGATAATACGATTCATAAAGGTTTGGCACAAGGGAGTCATATTTCATGGTTTTCTTTGCTTCCTCCCATTCTGTGAAGGACAGTCAGGGAGACCTGAAAGAGGGAAGGGGTGGCCATTGAGTGGGCCTTGAAGGCCTCAGCCCTTCAAGCACCGGCTGTGGGCAGTGGGAAGGCAGCTGGCTCAGGAAAACCTTCACTTGCTTGGTTACCATGTTCCTCTCCCTGGCAGCGCTTGCAAGGAGAGAATGGACTTTGAGACAGTGACCTCTGGAAAACGGTCACTTTTTTTTTTTTTGAGACAGTGTCTCCCTCTGTCGTCCAGGCTAGAGTGCACTGTCGCAGTCTCAGCTCACTGCAAACTCTGACTCCCAGATTCAAGCAATTCTCATGCCTCAGCACCCCCCACCCCCCAGGAGCTGGAATTACAGGCATACGCCACCACGCCTGGGTAATTTCTGCCTTTTAGTAGAGATGGGGTTTCTCCTTCTTCGCCGGGCTGGTCTTGAACTCCTGCCCTCAAGCGATCTGCCCACCTCGGTCTCCCAAAGTGCTGGAATTACAGGTATGAGCCACTGCACCTGGCCTGAAAGTCACATTTTTGACCAGAGGCCAGATGATTAAGCATTAGCAGCTCATCATCTTTAAGTTGGCTCATCTACCAGAAGGCAAGCCAGGAGGCTGGGGCTTTCTTCTGGGAAGCAGAGCTCCTACTATATGCCAAGCACTGCACTCCTACTGTGCACCAAGGTTTGGGGAGGACACCAAGGGCAAGAACACAGACGTGATTTCTTGTGTTATGAAACTTGTGTTATGAAAGGTAATTGTTAACCATGTCTGATTAATTTACATATGCCTTGGATGGAGGCTCAGGATAGTGAATAAATGGGGAAAAACCTGTGTACACAGTATTAGTTACTCCTTGATGCATAAGAAATTACTCCCTAACTTAACAGTTTTAAATAACAGTGAGCATTTTAAAAATCTTACCTGGTTTCTGTGGGTCAAGAATGCAGGTGCAGTTTAACTGGTTGGTCTGGCTCAGGCTCTCTCATGAGGTTGCAGTCAAGATGAGGTCAGGCAGCTGTTCTGGGCTATGAGGCAGAGGCTCCATGCTAAGAAATGCAGAGCAACAATACAGAAGGAGTCTGGGTCTCGGGCACCATGGAGTACCACACCAGCCCTACACTGAGTGTCTTCATCTTCTACAAGAGGGAGAAATAGAGCCCTATCCTGTTTAAACCACTGTTCTTTGGAGTTTTCTGGAATAGGATTTCAAAAGGTAGAAATTAGGGAAAGGCATCCTAGTGGGAGGAGATGGTATATGGAAAGGTCTAGAAGCAAGACCCCTCTTACCTCTCAAGGTAGTGACGAGGGAAAGAACCACAGGCCTACCTTAATTTACTGTGCTTCATTTTACAGCACTTGGCGGATACTGCATTTTTTATAGGTTGAAGTTTTGTGGCAACCCTGTGTCAAGTCGCTCAGAGCCACTTTTCCAAAAGCATGTGCTCACTTCACGTCTCTGTGTCACATGTTGGTAATTCTCACAATGTTAAAATCTTTGTCACCATTACCATATCTGTTATGGTAATCTCTAATCTGTGATCTTTGATGTTTCTGTTGTAATTGTATTTGGGGTGCCATGAACTGAACGCAATTAAGCCAGTGAACTTAATAAATGTGGTGTTCTGACTGGTCCACCAACCAGACGTTCCTCCATTACTCTCTTCTCAGACCTCCCTATTCCCTGAGACACAATAATATTGAAATTAGACCAGTTAACAACCCTGCAGTGGTCTCTCTCTTGCAATGGAAGCCTGCAACTGTTCAAGGGAAAGGAAGTGTCACACATCTCTCACTTATTTTACATCAAAAGCTAGAAATGATTAAGCTTAGTGAGAAAGGCATGTTGAAAGCCAAGCTAGGTCAAAAGCTAGGCCTCTTTGACCAAATGGTAGTCAAGTTGTGACTGCAAAGGAAAAGTTCCTGAAGGAAATTAAAGTGCTACTTCAGGGAACACACGAATGATAAGAAAGCAAAACAGCCTTAATGCTGAGTTGGAGAACGTTTGAGTGGTCTGGATAGAAGATCAAACCAGCCATGACATACATCCCTTCAGCCAAAGCCTAGTCCAGAGCAAGGTCTTAACTCTTTTCGATTCTCTGAACCCTGAGAGAGGCGAGGAGGCTGCAGAAGAGAAGTTTGAAGCTAGCAGAGGTTAGTTTGTGAGGTATAAGGAAAAAAGTCATCTCTATAACATAAAAGTGCAAGGTGTGCAGATCAAGGGGTATTTAAAAAATAAAAAATAATAATAAAGTACAAGATGAAGCAGCATGTGCTGATATGGAAGTTGCAGCAAGTTATTCAGAAGATCTAGTTAAGATCACTGAGAAAGGTGGCTAGGCTAAACAACAGATTTTCAGTTGAGACACAACAGCTTTCTATTGGAAGAAGATGCCATCTAGGTCTTTCATAGCTAGAGAGGAGAAGTCAATGCCTGGTTTCAAAACTTCAGAGGACAGGCTGACTCTCTTGTTAAGGGTTAATGCAAGTGGTGAATTTAAGTTGAAGGCAATGATCATTTACCATTTTGAAAATCCTCAGGCTCTTAAAAATTATGCTAAATTCTGGCGCGTGCTTCGTGCCATGCTGCACAAGGGTTCAAAGACCTAAGAGGGAACGGTGGGGGATAAAGAAAAACACAAAGATAAGCATAACATAGAGAAAGCAGAGCCAGACGGTCCGGGAAAATGAGGATGTCAGTTTCTCCAGCCCCGACCTGTCTCAGAGTACTTTATTTTATATGTTCACAGGGCACATAGTGGAGGGAGGGTGCAGTTACTTAGAATAGCCTGTGGTTATAATTCTCATACTTCAGTTAACATACTTCAGCTAACAACTATCTTACAGCAAGGTCAGCAAAAGCTGGTTATCTCTCTCGGTCCTTCTGCTCTTCTCTGAGACATACATGTCCTCTTATTATGGTTTCATTTCTCTGGAGTTCACCCAAAGTTCACAGCAGCCTTGCTGCTGATCCCCTCAGAGGCGGTGGGCTCCTCTGGCTCTCAACACTAAATCAACTCTGCCTATAAATGAAATAACATTTCATTATTTCTAGAAATGAAATAACAAGGCTTGAATAAAAGCACATCTGTTTACTGGTTTACAGTAAACTGCACATCTGATTTACTGAACATTTTAAGCCCACTGTTAAGACCTACTACAGAGAAAAAAGATTATTCTCAAAATATTACTGCTCATTGACAATGCACCTGATCACCTATGAGCTCTGATGAAGAGGTACAAGGAGATTAACGTTGTTTTCATGCCTGCTAACACCAACATTCACTCTGTAGCCCAAGGACCAAGGAGTAATTTAGACTTTCAAATCTTATAATTTATGAAATACATTTCCTAAAGCTATTGCTGCCACACATAGTGATTCCTCTGATGGATCTGGGCAGAGTAAATTGAAAATCTTCTGGAAAGGATTCACCATTCTAGATGTCGCTAAGAACACTTGTGATTCATGGAAGAAGGTCAAAATATCAATACTAACGGGAGTGTGAGAGAAGTTGATTTCAACCCTCACAGTTGACTTTGAGGGGTTCAGGACTTCAGTGGAGGAAGTCATCGCAGATGTGGTGGGAATAGCAAGAGAACTAGAATTATATGGGCATCCTGAGGATGTGACCGAATTGCTGCAACCTCATAAAATGAATGGATGAGGAGTTGCTTCTTATGGGTGAGCAAAGAAAGTGGTTTCTTGAGATAGAATCTGCTCCTGGTGAAGACACTGTGAACATTGTTGAAATGACAACAAAATATTTAGAATATTCTATAAACTTAGTTGATAAAGCAGCAGCTGGGTTTGAGAGAATGGACTCCAATTATGATACAAGTTCTACAGTGGGTAAAATGCTATCAAGCAGCATTGCATGTTACAGAGAAATCTTTCACAAAAGGAAGAGTCCTTCGATGCAGCAAAGTTTATTCTTCTCTCATTTTAGGAAATTGCCATAGCCATTCTGAACTTTAGCAACCACCACCCTGATCTGTCAGCAGCCATCAAGGCAAGACCCTCCACTAGCAAAAGGGCTCAGATGATCATCTGCATGTTTTAGCAATACAGCATATTTTAATTAAGGTATCCACACTGATTTTTTTATAGTAGACATAATGCTACTGCACACTTAATAGATGACAGTATAGTATAAATATAACTTTTTTTTTTGAAGCGGAGTTTCGCTCTTGTTGCCCAGGCTGGAGTGCAATGGTGTGATCTCAGCTAAACACAACCTCCGCCTCCTGGGTTCAAATGATTCTCCTGCCTCAGCCTCCCAAGTAGCTGGGATTACAGGCATGCACCACCACACCCAGCTAATTTTGTATTTTTAGTAGGGATGGGGTTTCTCCATGTTGGTCAGGCTGGTCTCGAACTCCCAACCTCAGGTGATCCACCTGCCTCGCCCCCGCAAAGTGCTGGGATTACAGGCTTAGGCCACCGTGCCCAGCTAAATATAACTTTTATGTGTACTGGGAAACCAAAAAAATACATACGACTTGCTTTACTGTGATAGTCACTCTATTGAAGTGGCCTGGAACTGAACCTCCAACAAGCCTGCAATGTCTCTGAGGTATGCCTGTACTGCCTAGGCAAGCTTAAGAGAGGCACTGCAATTGCCAATCATCGCTAATCCTGCTCGCCTGTCTTTTGCTTCGAGGACTGGGACTGCATCTGACACTTCCTTGTATAGTTTGCTGAGCAAAAAAGACATTCTGTAACTACTTGGGGGTAAGGATGTGATTTGTTTCTGTCTCACTTCTCCCTTTTGGGGATATTCACTTCCTCTGAAAATCAAATGTGGTGTTCTCTAGCGTCTTTCAGTATAATAAACCAGGGTGGTTCATTTGAAATCATGGTATGGCAACGAGTCAGTCAGTTTGAGGGGAAATCTGATCCCACACTGGTCTTCTCAGCCACAGTCCCAGCCTGGGCCTCTGCTGTCATCCCAGGCGAGAGTCTGCAGACAGGTGTGCATTCAGCAGGAAGCTCTGGCTTCTTCGGAACCACACAGTCCAGGTTCCTGTCTCAGCCCCACTGTTGCTGGCTTTGTGACCTTGGGCAAGTTTCTTCTTACCCTCTCTGGGCCCGTTTTCTCTTCTGGAAGATGGGTAGAGGTGTACCTACCCCACCGCTGCTTGTGAGGGTTATAGGGAAAGTGTCTGTAAGTTCATTACACATGTCAGTTTCCCTTTATTGATTTTTTATTTTTTTCTTTATTGATTTTTACAAGAGTAGAACAGGGCTGAGTGAGGTGTCTCATGCCTGTAATCTCAGCATTTTGGGAGGCCAAGGCTGGTGGATCACGAGATCAGGAGTTCGAGACCAGGCTGAACAACATAGTGAAACCTTGTCTCTACTAAAAATACAAAAATTAGCTGGGTGTGGTGGTGCGTGCCTGTAATCTCAGCTACTCAGGAGGCTGAGGCAGGAGAATTGCTTTAACTCGGGAGGCAAGAGGTTGCAGTGAGCCAAGATTGCACCACTGCACTCCAGCCTGGGCAACAGAGTGAGACTCCATCTCAAAAAAAAAAAAAAAGAAAAAAGAGAAGAACAGATGTCTAGTTCGGTGGGCTCTTCAGTGCCTTCCGCCTGGTGCCCTGCCCATGACAGAGGTGCCAAGAGATGTGTTTGGGGAAGTTTGGGTTCAATTCAGCTGCCATTAATTAGTGAAGCCATTAATTAGTGAAGGACAAGGTGATGTTGAGGACCAGACAGGGAGACTCAGTGTCCCCACCTCCCAAGGTTCTCATGGACAGAAGCCGCAGATGCTGACCTGCAGGGTGTGGTCCTCAGAGGCGACCTTGGCCTATGGGAACATGTCCTATGAAGGTTCTGGGACCCAGTGCAAAATACAAACACTCACCTCCTTGCTGAAAAAAATAATACAGATTTCAAGAATTACAGATTGCAACAGCAGAGCACTAAGCCTGGTGTGGGGCGCTGCTAAGTGTGGGCCCTCTCTAAGCACAAGCTATGTGCAGCTGTGTGGGTCACATGTCCGAGAAGCCGGCCCTGGCCTGGGGTGACTATTTTAGTTTGCCCCAGCCTGAGGGGTTTCTGGGGACATAAGAAGTTCAGTCGCAGCTTGGTCACAGCCCAGGGGCTGCACTGTGCCAGCTCAGCCTCCAGCGACTCACTGGACCTACAGACCCCTCTGCCACATCCAGGCCTCTGGCCCAGAAGGCCCAAAGTCAGCCCCTGCTTGTAGGTCAGCAGCCCCACCGCGGGTCCCCCATGTCCTGCACATGGGAGTTGGCTCCATGCATGCCCGACCATGTTGCCCTCCCTTGGACTCTGCGGGCCAGCCCAGATGGCTTTGACCAGCATGCACAGCGCTTCTTCCAGAGGCCCAAGGGGGAGCGTGGGAAGAGCCTTGGGCCCCCTTTGCTTCCCACAGCTTTCCTCTCACACTCTTCCTCCCACAGCCGAAATCCTAGAGAAGGCAGTTTGAGAGCCTCCCGTTCCAACTCCTTTTCCATCCCCAAGCCCCAGGGCCAAGCTTCAAGGTGGGCAGCCGTCTCCCACATTGTAGGAGAAACCTTCATCCCAGGTGCCCAGGCTTGAGGCACTAACCAGGCTCCAGAATTCCCTCCACGCCCAAGCCCGGTGTTCAGACTTTAAGAGGTCCGGATCATGCCCTCCTTCGCCCTAGGGAGACCAGCTTCTGGAGAGAAGGCAGTGAGGGGACAAGAGTGGAAGCTTTGGAGGGAGCAGTTCCTGTTTGTTGCGAGGTGTCTGCATTCTGTCTGCCATCATGGTGGCCATGCATAGGGGTTGGCTAAGTTGGAAGCGCCGGGCCAGGTGACAGGGATGCATGACCTCATATAACAGGCTCAACAACCCTTTGCAGGAGGTTCTCCATCCTAGTTTTGCAGAGGATGAGACAAGGGTCTCTGAGAGTCCAAATCATGCAGCCCATATCCCAAAGGCTCCCCAGCTGCCACGATTCCAAATGGAACTCATCATCTCTCACGCCCCAAACTTGCTCCTCTGGGCTGCGTGTCACAGAACTGGGAGGTTTCCTCTCCTCCTCTCTCCCCCTTCTCTCAATAATCAGTTCCCAAATCCTGGGGGTGACAGCACCTCCACATGCACTCACAAGTCACCCTGCAAACACTGAACATCTGCCCTGAGGTGACCTCTCCTCTCCGCAAAGGGCCTCACCTCATTTCTGGGCTTCTGGCTCATGGTTGACGGCTGTTATTCTGGTCTTGTCACTATTCCCCCATCCCAGCCATTCTCCACACTGAATCTGGTGGCTCTTCAGAAACTGGAATCCAAAGCAGCCACTGCTCTGGGAAGCCGCCTTCAGCGGCTACCACTGCCTGCCCAAGGCCCTCCGACTCTCAGACGCACCCCTACCTGCGTCTCCATCTTCTTCCCGTTCTCACTCCTGGGCCCTGTGCTATGTCCTGTGGCTGATCTAACAATCACCATAAATTTAGTGGCTTAAAACATCACACATTTAGAATCTTACAGTTCAGAAGGTCAAATATTCAAAAATGGGTTCCCCAATCAAGGTGTCAGCAGGGGCGCTTTCCTTCTGGACTTGGGGAGAATCCATTTCCTGCCTTTCCTGGTTTCTAGAAGCTGCTTGCATTCCTTGGCTCATGGCCCCCATATTATTCTGACCTCTGCTTCCATCAGCTCATCTCCTCTCTCTGACCCTCCTGGCCACCTCTTATGAGCACAGTGTGATTACCTCGAGCCCATCCATATAATCCAAAATTATCTCCCTATCTCAACCTCCTTCACTTAATCACAGCTGCAAATTCCTCTCTGCCATGTAAGAAAACGTAGTCACAGCTTCTGAGGACTAGGATGTGGGCATCTCTGGGGCACACTATTCAGCCTACCATAGCCCCCGTGAGGTTTCCAGTTTGAGCTACTTGGAATTCTTTCATTATCTCTATATTGTACTTTTTCCTGGTTATTCATTGCCTTCTTTTAAATCAAAAAATATTTGATGCGATTGAAATGTATGTCTGTGTGCATGACTCCCCTTCATCACCCTTGATGCCCTTCATCACCCTTGATGCCCTTCATTCTTTAAGCCTCAGCTTGTGCCCGTGTCTTCCTTGACTACTGAGATGGTTGGGTGCCCCTTCTCTGGGCGCTTCCAGCCCCCTGAGTTCACCTCCTCCCAGAACTGGGGGACGCTTAGCTTCATCTCTGCAGCCAGCACTTGGTACAGCGTAGGCCTTCAGTACATGTTTGTTGAATGAATCAATGAGTGAAAAAGTAACTTTGTACTGTTTCTGGGTTGCAAACGCCAGTCTGAGAGTTGAATTTAGACATCCCCAGATTGGTACGCATGTTTGGTGGGGGCCACAGGTGAGAATATTTCAGATTGAGTTTGTTCAAGAACATTCCAAATGAATGATTACCAAATAAAAATAGAAGCAAGCTTACAAACAAAAGAATAAAAACCAGAAGCAGGTGATTCATTCTGGCCTGGGGGTCTGGGAAGGCCTTGAAGGAAGTATGGGCTTTCCTTGCAGGACAGAGGAGTGGGGAAGCTGTTTCAAGCAGAGGGAGTAGCATGAGGACAGGCACAATGTCATGCAGGATAAGGAGGGAGAAGAGACATTCATGGGTGATGATGCTGGAAACACGGGACAGGTTACCAAAGGTCTGAAATGGCCCACTGAGGCAACTGGAAGTCAACGAATGTTTCTGTGTCTGTTTTAAAGTCCAGAGATGACTCCAGTGGGCAGCCAGGATGGAGAACCACTGGGCAGAAGAAAGAGGCTCCAGGTTGGAATGCAGGGAAACACTTTCATATAAGGAGCAGGTGGAGGAGAAGTCAGGTGAGGAGATGGAGAAATGAAGAGAAGGAGGCTGGGCACGGTGGCTCACGCCTGTAATCCTAGCAGTTTGGGAGGCTGAGGTGGGAAGATCTCTTGAGCTCAGGAGTTTGAGACCAGCCTGAGCAACACGGCAAAACCCCGTCTTTACAAAATATACAAAAATTAGCCAGGCGTGGTGGTATGCGCCTGTAGTGCTAACTACTCAAGAGGCGGAGATGGAAGGATCGCTTGAGCCTGGGAAGTCAAGGCTGCAGTGAGCTATGATCATGCCACTGCACTCCAGCCTGAGTGACAGAGCAAGAATCCGTCTCAAAAAAAAAAAAAAAAAAAAAAAAAAGCAGAAGAGAATCAGAAGAGAATTCGTTTATTCTGAAGGACACTATCTACAGTATTAAAACCTGCAGAATGACCAACGAGAGCAAAAGCCCAGGGTTACCATGATCTGAATTTCAAGGCAGAGGACAGGACGTTTGGACCTCACAGGCAGTGAGTATAGACTGAGTCGTGGAAGAGAGTCCATTGGTGGGGACAGAGAGAGGTCAGAACCCACTCCCATGTCTCCCCGCTACTCTACCACTTTGCTCTTCCTGGGGACACCAGCTAGCAAATGCGGGTGACAGAAGCCTGGGAGAGGCCTGTTCCTGGAGCCAGAGGACCAGCAGACCACCTGCACCAGGACCCATGTGAACCTGGAATTTCCTGGAGCAACTTTTAGAAAACATCAAAAACAAGCTGAGAGAGCCTGGTGTGGTAGACCAGGCCTGTTGTCCCAGGTCCTTGGGAGGCTGAGACAGGAGGATCCCTTGAGCCCAGGAGTTCAAGTCTAGCCTGGGCAAGACAGCAAGACCCTGTCTCTTAAACAAACAAACAAACAGAAAATCCAAAACAAAAAACAAAGAAACCAAGCTGATAGAGACTGAGCTGTGGCTGTGAAGTCAGCTGAGGGGACAAGCTCCCAGGCAGGTGGGATTCAGCCAAGCTCCTGCTCCCTTGTCTGTTCCGGGAAGCCCTGGGCAATGGAAGGGGCTGTGGCTTCTCAGGCTGGTTCTCACAGTTGCTAGCCTAGAGACCCCTTTGTAAAGCGGGGACAACACCCATTCTGTTTCATTGGCTTTGTAAGCCATGAAGTGCCAGATAGCATGAGGGACACCAGGATGCCCAGAGACTTTAGTACAAGACCTGCGGAACCCACAAAGCCCACCCACTGGAATGACCGAGACAGGGTCCTTCCTACTTCGTAATTGACTTCCTATCTTTTAGATGAACTGGAATGAGTTAAAATGAAAGGGGTTTCCAGCCAACTCTCATCTAAAGTAGAACTTCTTGAACTATCTGTGAGCACGATTCAAATAATATTTTAAAATAATTTTAATTCATTGTGGACTGATATTTTTGTAATGGAATACAAAGAAATTACTGGAAAGATGCAATGCAAAGCCAGATTCCAACAAAATTACTCATCACATTTCCATCAATGTTTAGATTCTCTCTTGATTTCTGCACTTGTCTTGCTGCAGACTGATCAGAAGCCATCTGTGAGCAGGCTTGGGTGTGAGTCGGGCTGATCTATCGTCTCACCACTCAATGTCAACAGGCTACGTGGGCGTCACCCGGGAAGTTGCTAGAACGCTAGCATCTTGGGCCTCATCCCATTCCTGCTGAACCAGAATCTGCCTTTTTCACAAGATACCCAACTGATTCGTGTGTATGTTAAACTGTGTGGTGACACCCAGGGCAGCTGGGACTCAGGAATGTTTTGCAGAATGAGGGAATTAACCGAAACCTCTACTCCCAAACCTCAATTTCCCATGACATAAGAGCTGATGACGTAGACCTTCTTTCTGAGGAGCAGGCCCAGCTATGTGATTTGCAGAGCCCGCTGCAAAAGGAAAAGGTGGGGCCCCTTTTAAAAAAAATCATGGAGAATGTCTAAGGTGGTGACAACCAACCTGTGTCCTTCCAATGTCGGCCATATGTGACTGCACAGGCCCCACCCCAGGAAGCTGATGAGCTAAGATTGGGTCATTCTGGACTCACTCATGCCAGCCACGGTAACTGATGAGAATTCTGCTCTGTTTCCATCTATTACCGACCATTGTCATTAAAAAGCTCTGACCCCTTCTCCTTTTTGAAGTTTATTTTTTTCTTAATATGCAAATAGAAATGGTTTCAAATGGCTTATTCCAATGTATAGAATTCTTTCAAAAATACAAATATGTGCGTGTCTATTAAGACATGAATAGAAGCTCTATTTAGGGAAAGACAACTTGTGCTCATTTATTTTATTGACAGTGTACAGATTTTGATATATTGCATTACAATACTGACTGCTAGATTTCTTAGAAAGGTTTAGTTTAGATTTACGGTAGATTTTTTTTTTTCACAATAAAAATAAACTCATGCCAGTGTTCAGTAACCAATAATATCAATTCAAATTTAATGACAGTTTTATTAAACTAAGAATCTCATATCACAGAGCATTCACAGTGCAGGAGGTCACAGTTATTGAAAAAATAAATAGCGGGATAAACATACTCGTTATTTACAACTTTTCAACTCGATGCTCCTGCTTCGCCCATTAGAGAGAGAATGAACAAAGATGGTGGCGTGCAGCTCAGCATGCCAGAACGATCTTAGGGGGACTCGAACGATGTGTGAACAGCCCCAGAAGTTCTTGGTTTTGGTTGTTTTTAAGGAGGTTCTTTCAGGACACAAGAGTCTTCTCATTCCATCTACCTGCTACGTGGTAGGTCAGGACAGGGCCCAGGAAGACCCAGGTCTCACTCAGAAACCACATCCAGCATCCCCTTGGGCATCTTGGATCCGCCTGGCCTCTCCTGGCCCCGCCCCTTCCTTAGCAACTCCTGCATCTACCCAAGGACCTGGCTGCATCTGGCTGACAGCCTTTTTCCTCTCTAGGTAATCAACGCTCTCTTTGTGCTCAGACACCAGCAACTACTCCCTGCTGGCGGCTGCTGGGCAGGAGACACAGGCAGAGGCGCCCTGCCAGGAAGTGTGTGCTCTGAAATGGAGACTCAGCCTCACAGACCAGCAACCCCCACTGTTGGGGTCCCCAAGAGCTGGCCACCGTGGCTCAGCCAGAGTTCTGTCTGCAGGGGCTCCAGGTCCCCAGGTCCCCAGGTCCAAGCCTCATGCAGGAAGCTCAAGGAAGCAGACAGTGGTCATGGGGTCTGCAGCTTAGAGGACAGGAATGAAAGGTGAGGGCAGAGATGCCCAGTGGCCAGAAAAAAAAACCTCACAAGAACATCTTGTTTGGAAAAACAGAGTTGCCTTCTTCACACTCCAGTCATTTTCAGGAGGGGAAAGCCCTCTCTTTTTCCATTGAAAGAGGACTGCGTGTCTGTCCCGAATGAACTTGGGAAATTCTGTGTTAAGAATTCTGGAGTGGCAGCAAAGAAGGCTCTGTTGCTTCGGACATTCCCTTTAGGCACAAAGTCAGATCACACCAAACCATGCATCTAGAGACCAAAAGCTGCTCATTTCCTCTCTTGATAGCATAAAACATTTGTTTTCCAGTGATGGGGTGATAAGGGTACCGACTCTCTGCAGGATTAAGAATTTTACTGACCTGGTCCACGGACAAGTCCCAACCAACATGTCGTATAAGAAGCAACTGCTTGGGCCGGGTGCAGTGGCTCACGCTTGTAATCCCAGCACTTTGGGAGGTCAAGGCAGGAGGATCACGTGAGGCCAGGAGTTCAAGACCTACCTGGGCAACACAGCAAGATCCTGTCTTTAAAAAAAAAAAAAAGAAATTAGCTGGGTGTGGTGGCATGTGCCTGTAGTCCCAGCCACTTCGAGGGCCAAGGCAGGAGGATCACTTGAGCCTAGGAGTTTGAGGCTTTTGTGAGCTGTGATCAAGCCACTGCACTCCAGCCTGGGCAACAGAATGTGACCCTATCTCAAAAAGAAAAAAAAAAAAAAAAGCAACTGTTTGTATTCTAGCAGCAGTGGGAATAGGTGTGGCTTAGGCAGGTATTCACCGGGATTATAACTAAGCAGCCAACTCGCAGCCTTGTAAATCCAAGGGATGGAAAAGCCACACAGCCAAGGGCTCAACTTTCCCAGAGGCACAGTGTGGATTTCAGCTCTCAGAGATGCCACCTGTGCCCTCAAGTCCCGGTACCAGGGTATCCCAGCATCAGACAGTGTCCTAGCCTAGAAGAGAGTATGTTGTCAGCCCGGTTAGAAGCAGGAGGAAGATCCACAATGTTGACAGCTGGACACTGACGCCACGAGATCTGATAAAGAGCTTTAGAAACATGCAGGCAAAAGATGAAAGACAACCCGTGCCCCTGGCAGTGTGTGCTCCAGAGTGTTTGAAGGATTAACAGAGACAATGAATGGTGCCTGGGAGCCATTTGTCATTGAAAAGTTAGGAGTTTTAAAACCCCCATAAAATAATCAAAGCGTTAAAACCTCTCAGCTTGCTTCCCTGAAAAGACAGCACCACCCTGGTTACAGAATGGAAGGGAAGTACCTCTTCTCCTGACTCCGGGGCGGGTACCCCTTTCCTTGGGTTGGGAGCACAGTGACAGGCTGGACATCCTCCCATTAGCTACCCAGCCTAAAGCTGAGCACAAAATTAGTGTCCCAATTTAGTTTTCTTTATCAACAAGCAAATACAGCAATCTAAATCAAAATGTCTTTTTTGGCCAGGCACAGTGGCTCATGCCTGTAATCTCAGCACTCTGGGAGGTCGAGGCAGGCGGATCACTCGAGGTTAGGAGTTCGAAACTAGTCTGACCAACATGGTAAAACTCCTCTACTAAAAGTGCAAAAATTAGCTGGATGTGGTGGCATGTGCCTGTAGTCCCAGCTACCTGGGAGGCTTACGTGGGAGAATCACTTGAATCCGGGAGGCAGAGGTTACAATGAACCAAGATGGCACCACTGCACTTCAGCCTAGGGAGTGGTGACTCTCTCTCAAAAAAAAAAAAAAACACAAAGCAAGACCCTCTCTTAAAAAAAAAAAAAAAAAAGCCTTTTTAAAACCTGTACCCTGGCTGGGCACAGTGGCTCACGCCTGTAATCGAAGCTCTTTGGGAATCCAAGGCGGATGGATCACGAGATCAGGAGTTCAAGACCAGCCTGGTCAAGATGGTGAAACCCCATCTCTACTAAAAATACAAAAATTAGCCGAGCACGGTGGTGGGCACCTGTAGTCCCAGCTACTCAGGAGGCTGAGACAGGAGAATCACTTGAACCCAGGAGGGGGAGGTTGCAGTGAGCTGTGATCGAGCCACTGCATTCTAGCCTGGGCACAGAGCAAGACTCCATCTCAAAAACAAAAAACCTGTACCCTGTGGATATGCCCTTTGGGGAACAGCTCTTTGCAGCAAGGTGAAGGGGCCCCCACACAAGCCAGGCTGGCAAAGGTTGTGGCTCAAAGTGAACAGCAAAATCCCATGTTCTCTGCCCTGTGGGACAGGCCTAGAGAAAGACCCCCTTGCTCTTGTTCCCATATAACTGACACAGTGGGGAAGATTTTCCCAAAGGACAGGAAGGGCCCCTCCATGCTTTGAGAAGCCCCAGAGGGAGGTTTCATGCCTGAGGGGCTCACAGGATGAGCTACAGAGACCAGGAAATCCTTTGGGTGTGCACACATAAGGAGAGGGCAAGGGTAGTGCTTCGGGCCCAGGATTGGGTGGGGGTTGATGGACTTCCTGCCACCCAAGATCTGCCCACAGAGCATTTTCAGAAATTTCTAGAAGTTTCTATGGGCACGGTGTGGCAACAAAGCTGCCAAGATGAGGACCACCTCAGGTGCCCCATGTATGCCTGCTAACTGCCCCCAGGGAAGTATGTCCCCTATGGAAATCAGTCTGGAGGGCATTAGAAAGACCTTGAATATTTATTTATTTATTTATTTTTTGAGACGGAGTTTCGCTCTTGTTACCCAGGCTGGAGTGCAATGGCACGATCTCGGCTCACCGCAACCTCCGCCTCCTGGGTTCAGGCAATTCTCCTGCCTTAAAGCATGGCATTTGGGTACAATCTCCTGAGGATTTTCACCCTAACAGGTAAGTTCTTTGTTTATTTGAGCCACAAGCATTTGCTAAGAGTGATCATAGTCACCTTTTTCCAGCCAGGGAGGAGCATGGCCGGGAAGGAAAGGAAAGGAAAGGAAAGGAAAGGAAAGACAGGGGTGGGAGATAAAAGACCAGGCCCTCCTCCGAGGACCCATTCACCCTGGGCGGAAAGGACTCTGCTTCTCAACTGCTGAACCCCAGGGGTAAAGTTCCAACATATGGCAACGGAACCTTCCGAGTTCCAGTTTCCTAAGCCCCACTCACCCGTCTCACGTGGAGGGAAGGCACGGAAGGCAGCCTCAGCCACTGGCTTGGGATTCGCTCTTGCTTTTTCTCAGCAGGGGATGAACTCTGATCCTCTCCTTTATCTCTCCTGTCCCTCTGTCCACCCCAGCTTTAAGGAGGGGGAAGGGCCCCAGGACTCAGAGAGGAGAAAGGACAGGCAGAAAGCAGGGTATCCAGCAACTACACCACCCACACCTTTCCCGAATTCCTGGTCTGCACTGGGAGTCGGGGGTTCTCTGAGATGTGGGCTCCTACCGACGCTATTAGGCTTGCAAACTCCCGTTAACAGGGAAGAGCAGGTGGAAGAAACCTGGACCCGGAGCGCCCAGGAACGGGCTTTGGTCAGGGTCTGCAGGACTGCCCTTGGGTGATACACACACCCCACCTGGTCAGGGAAGCTTGGTGCCTTATCAGCAGCTTGGGTCTGTCAAGGCAGGGGACCCACAGGCGCAAAAGCAAGAAACAATCCTAACAAGTGAGGAGTAATAAGCAGGTGAAAATTCACAAGGGCAGGCTGGGTGTGGTGCTTACACCCATAATCCCAGCACTTTGGGAAACTGAAGTGGGTGGATCACCTGAGGTCAGGAGTTCAAGACCAGCCTGGCCAACATGGTGAAACCCCCGTTTCTAGTAAAAATACAAAAATTAGCTGGGTGTGGTGGCATGCGCCTATAATCCCAGCTACTTGAGAGGCTGAGGCATGAGAATTGCTGGAACTCGAGAGGCGGAGTTTGCAATGAGCCAAGATGGCACCACTGCACTCCAGTCTGGACGACAGAGCGAGATGCTGTCTCAAAAAATAAAAACAAGAAAATTCATAAGAGCACCCAGCTCTGTGCATAAGGAGGAGACATCAGTCACAGGGGGAAGAGAAACAAGGGCCAGGAGA
Source organism: Aotus nancymaae (assembly GCF_030222135.1). Classification (NCBI taxonomy): domain Eukaryota; kingdom Metazoa; phylum Chordata; class Mammalia; order Primates; family Aotidae; genus Aotus; species Aotus nancymaae. The sequence goes on along the minus strand of NW_026988422.1, from coordinate 75,823,813 downwards.
CTGTGGGTAACGGGAAGGATGGGGCGGGTAAGGTGAGGACTCTGTCCTGCTCATGGTGTCCTTAATCACCAGTCTCTCACTGCAGCTGACCCAGAACCTTCCTCCAGGGCCAGGTTCTCAAGATACTGGACACCTTCCACCTTAACCATGCTTGATCTGGTGAGGCCAAACTCTAAACCAGAAGCCCACAGGAACCACCTGCTCCTGTGTCTATAGGCATCTCCATCTGAGTACAATGGTTTGTTTTTTCCTTCTTTCCTGCCGTCAATGAGAAGAGCTAAATTCATTTTTTCCAATTGCCTATTTCTGTACCAGAGTAATTACCCCATGCTAATTAGCTTTGGGAATAAAATAAAGTAATCCTGCACAGTGATGAAAGCGTAATTTAAAAATGATGACCTAATTAATCATGCAATTTTTTAAACTTGTGATGGAAAAATATTTAGTTAAAAAAGAGAATTTTCCACCTACAGTGTACATATAGTTTTCTAGATTTAATAGATGTATAGATCCTTTAAAGGAAGTTACATTGGCACATTAAAGTCAAAAGAAAATTAGCCAAGAGGAGCACATCACATATTAAAAACATTAGTTTCTAACTGCAACTTTGGAGACTAAGCATATCCATTTATAATCTCAAATGGATTCTGCTGAGGAAGAGGAGGGTAATTAGGATATGTATGCTCTGAAAGCTACACAAGGCTTCAGAGAATCGAGAACCAGCAGGGACGCCATCAGGGGCCACGTGGCCTGTGCCTTGTCATAGCTAAAAATAATTTTTGGTCTTTTTTTCAAGAAAAAATAGAGGCATTGGATAGGGACAGATATTAGGATACGACCTGAGGAACCCAGGAGTCAATGATATATTGAAGAGGTTTTGACTCAAACAGTAAGAACCAACCAGGAGGATGAAGTTATACCCACACTCACTGCCCAAGCGTGGCCAACTCAGAGGCTGGACTGGGAGGGGTGATGGGCTGGTGCTTGGCTTCCCTTCTGCTATTACTGGCCACTGAACTAGAGTCCCTTGATCTCTCGAAGACACTACTTTCTGTTAAATGGGGAGAATAATCCCTACATACATCACAGGGCTGTTTGGAGAATCAAAACAGAGATAGAAGCACTTTGGAACCTGGCTGAGCCTGTAAGATGGGAGGAACCAGGAGAACTAAGCTACTCAGGGCACGGAGTGGACCCAAGGGCTCTGGAGTCCCTGAAGCTAAAGTTTATACTGGTGAAGCTGCAGGGTCCCTGCCTTCATGCTTTGCTGATTTCTTAGGAAAACCACCCTCATCCTCAAGCGGAAGACCACTGAGCCCAATTTCTAGGTAAAAAACAAAGAGAAAAACCTGAACTTGGTGTAGCTATGATACAAATACTGATGTGAATCCCGAATAGAAGCCTGGGGGTGGGGGTGAGGGCCTGTGGCAGGCTCACGCAACAGGGAAGTCAGGGACGCAAGCATGAACACTTCCTCCTTTTGAAACTCCGGAGGCCCTAAAGAGCACAGAAATTTCCACCCGGGTCACCATCTTTGAGTCTCAGGAAGGGATTAGCTACTGGATTTAAACTCATCACTAAGTTGAAAGCGATGTCTGGTGAATCACGAAAAATGTTCTTTTCTCTTACATCATCATGGGTAGTTCCCATACATTCATCCACGCAAAATATCTCAATATTCAAAGTGCATCAGATCGGATAGACTTTTGCAATAGAAATATTAAAAAAATAAAAAACCTCTCTATAAAATTAATTGTGCTTTCTTTTTTTTTAGAAACCATACCTGGTTTGTATTCATACATCTTTTAAATATATATTTGAGAGCTATGAAGTGGTGGAAAATTGTATCTTTCTATCTAGTTTTGAGTCAGCCTCCCATTTGTGGCCTTTCACAGGTAAATGACACGATTCCAGAAGCTTAGCTCTAAATACTCTAAATTATGATTTTTCACACTTGCCTTCAGCTAACCAGAAAGCAATCTGTTGTATTGCAGGAAATCTCTCTTCTCGTCACTAACCAGCACTTCGGACACTCAGTCCAGTTCAGCAGGCTATGAAATTTGTTGGGCATATAAACAACTGGGCCTTTCCACAGGGTGGTTTTGAAACTAGAGCATTAACAAAGACATGACAAACCCACATGGACAGTGCATTGTCACATAGAAGATCTGGAAAGTACAGCTGTAAACTATAATCTCCAGTCTCTGAGTTAGCACCTTTCCACGTCCGTCTCTCCCCTTTTTCTCTATCCCAGACCAAGCATCTCAGCGCCAATGCAAGACGGCACACAGAGGATCTGTGTCTCTATGCTCATGATCTTTCTGGTCTGTATCACGATCCTTTCATATGGAATGGAAGTTTTCAAGTATGATGACCTAGACGATGTTTCCTTTTTAATATTTCATTGCTTATTCTCTGAATGTATCAATTAAAGTGGGAAGAATATTCACTCATTTTCTCTCTTCTGCAGAAAAAGATTGTTTTCATTCTTCCAGATTTTCCAGAAAAGGGGTAGAATGTCTGCCATCACGGGCCCTAAACCCCCAACAGGTTGAGGTCTTGCCTCTTCCAAACCGTGGGTGCTTCCGGCAGAAGTCAGAGGCTCCCAGGAGCACTTGCTGCCTAAGGAACCACCTCTGGGCCGGAGGTGACACTTCAGAACAACATTCCTATTTTGCGCCTGCCCTAGGAGAGCTCATGCTCACAAATGACCTCATTTTCAAGGCTGCCTGCGGAACAGAAAGACAAACTGCATGCAGAAGTCCTTCTGACTAACGTGTGCAGGAGAGACGAGATGCCCACACATCTCTGTGGCTGGCAGCTCAGGGGTCTTGGAAGCTGCTCAGATAATGGCCCCTGAATCCAGCCTTGCAGGGGCGGAACTCCAAGGAGGAGGAGGATGCTCGGCAGCCTGGCCTGTGACCAGACAAAGACCACATGGCTCTTCCTTCCAGTGCGTGAAAGAACGGACGGTGGCTGCCTATGCAGGAGAGACCTGTGGTGGGGGGTGGTGGGGAGAGGAGGACGCCAGTGTCACAGGGTGTCCAGATCAGCTCCCAGGGGCTGTGACTCAGCGCTAATCGTCTTCCCGGCACATCGGCAAGTTGACGAAGGTAAAGACGTTAAACTCTATCATTATGGAGAAGCACAAGAAGACGGCGTAGAGAACCAGCACGTAGACGCCCAGCTTTCGGTCCAGCCGCCACTTGTTTAAGTGGATACCGAGGACCTGGGAGGACAGAGTGTGGGAGCTAGGCTTGCAGGACAAAGAAATACAAGAGGCATTTCTACAGGAAAGTGACACCTACGTGAGGAAGCCTAGAACATTCTGCAGAATGTGGGCAAGTATAGGGGATGCTGCAGGAAGATCCTTAGTTTGACCTGAATAAATGAGAGGGCTTAGACTTGCCCCATGAAAGGGTGAGTCTCTGGCCCAGCTGCATTGACTCAGGGACACACAGCAGCTGCCCTCATAGGACCGACCCGACCCAGGCAGGCACGTCACTTCCTCACGGCCGGTCATAGGCATGTGGTCCTCCTTGCCCAGGCCTTCTCTAGAGACAAATGGGGGCTTTAGCTGGATGACCCCTGTGCTTCAGAGCGTGGCACCATGATCTTTTCCCCCACTTCCTTAGCACAATTTCCAAGCCTCCTATGGATCCCTGGCTTTGCAAATGTCTGCTTGAGCTCTCTCTCTCTCTCTCTCTCTCTCTCTCTCTGTGTGTGTGTGTGTGTGTGTGTGCGCGCGCGCGCGTGTTTGGGGTAGAGGGTTAAAGCACAGAATTATCCTACATTCCTCCCTGACCCTTCTATCCTTCCTTTCACTGCCTTCCTCCTTGTCCCTCAATCAAGGCTTCCTGGGGCTGGATCCCAGGAACCTCATTGGAGCATTGGAGGTCAAAAGTTATGAGTTCCATCAGAACAGATCAACCTGGGTTCAAATCCTAGCTTTGCCATTGCGCAATTCTGTGACACCGGGAAAGTTAACCCCTGAGCCCCGATTTCTTCTGCAATGGGAATGATAATAGCACCTCCCTCATCGGGTGGTTGTAGGGAGAGAATAAAGTGATGCCAAAGTCAAGTGCTCAGCACAGGCCTGGGCATGTCGGGGAAGGAGGCCTCGGTTATCCCGACGTGCCATCCTGAGGGATGTCACGCCTCCCATTTGTCAGCTCAGATGGGCAGGGGAAGATTTCTCTCCTGATGGCACTAGAGAGGTACTGGGCCAGGCCACAGGAAGGAAATGCTGTTCGCTTCCTCTGGGGACTTCTGATCTACTCAGGGAAAGCACTGTGAGGTGCCAATGCTCATGGCAGAAACTGGACTTGGGTGAATCTGTGAACGTCTACATTTTCTTGCCTTTATCCTTCACTACCAAGGGAAATGAGAGGGGTGTTCAGAGTCACGTAAGTGACGAGGCGGAATCAGATGAAATCAAGTATGCATGAGGCATTGTTGGAATTGTAAACACTCACGGTGAGAGCGACAGAGCCCAGCAACAGGACCACCGAATAGACCAGCCCCCGGCTATTGATCTTCACCTGGAAAATCAAACACACGTGCCCTGAATCTCTTGACTGCTGGGAGCCAATCCATCCTGAAGTCCCAGCATGCCTCGGCCGGTGCATTTCCTCATCAGGAAAACGCAGGTGTTTACGGGTGACCATATGGCCACGAAGGGCCAGGGAAATATGGATTCGAGTCATGACCCTGCTCATCTGAGGAGTTGGCCTGGATGGGGACAAGCACACCAGCGGGCTAAGATAAGGAGTGGAAGTGCAGACATCCCTAGGATGCTCTGGAAGCTGTCGTGGAAAGTGGGTGCCTGAGTGCCACAGAGAAGAGGAGGGCATCTCCCAGAGCCTCTGGCTGGAACTGGGCCAATGCCACTATCCTCTCCGGTAAAACACATCTGTTCAAGGTGAGAGGAACTTACCATTGATCCGTAATTAACAACCATGGTCTGCAGGCCCCATGGTACGCCAAGTCCTACCAGGATGTCAAACACGTTGCTTCCTATGGTGTTGGAGACTGCCATGTCCCCAAGACCTGCAGGGGACAATGACACATCTCTTTTATTAAGAGCGGGTCACCAGAAACCTATATTCTTTCTCCCAACTGCTCTATCAGTGCCATTCCTTGGAAAGGAATTCCTTCTTCAAGGACCTTACATTTCTAAAAGCTTTTCGTGAGGCTGAGATTCGCTCCCTGAAGCCTAAAGGGGACTATTATGGGTTGAACAGTGACCCTCCAAATTCAGATGTTGAATTTCTAACCCTCAGTACCTAAGAATGTGGCTTTATTTGGAGATAAGGTCTTTATAGCGGTAACAGGTTGAAATGAGGTCTTGAGGGTGGGCCAATATGACTGGTGTCCTTATAAAAAGAAGAAATTTGGACACACAGGGAGAACCTGGGCAAAGATGAAGACAGCCAAGGACACAGAAGCAAGAGGGGCCCGGAACAGATTCTCTTTCAGGCTTCCGGCCCCCAGAATCGTGAGACAATACACTTCGGTTGTTCATGGCACCCGGTTTGTGGGAAACACGGCCCTGCAGATGCATATGGGCTCTTCAGGATCTCTCCTGCCAGGCTCGCCAGCTGAAGTTCTCTGAGGACTTCTGGCGGATGTCCCCTACGTCATGCTCCCAGCTACCCTGGGCTGGGCGTCGGTGTGGGGGCATCACCTCATGTCACAGATGATGGAACTGAGGCTCGGGATGTGCCCAAGGGCATGGTTTGCAGGTGGCCCAACGACACCTGGTCCAGCATCCTTTATACCAAGCCTTGAAGCATATTTGGGACCCAGGCATGTCCCCACTTCATGTCCATCTGGAATCTGTCACTGTGGCTTTATTTGGAAATAGGCTCTTTGAGGATGTACTCAAATTAAGGTAAGGTCATATTGAATTTGGATGGGTTCTAATCTGACAACTGGTGTCCTTATAAGACGGAGGAAGTCAGCCGGGCGCAGTGGCTCACGGCGGTAATCCCAGCACTTTTGGAGGCTGAGGCCAGTGGATCGTGGATCACTTGAAGCCAGGAGTTCAGGACCAGACTGGCCAACAAAAGTACAACTAAATTAAAAAAAATTAGTCTCTACTAAAAGTACAAAAATTAGCTGGGTGTGGTGGCACATGCCTATAGTCCTGGCGACTTGGGAGACTGAGGCAGGAGCACTGTTTGAACCCAGGAGGCAGAGGCTGCAGCAAGCTGAGATTGCACCACTGTACTCCAGCCTGGGTTACAGAGTGAGACTCCATCACACACACACACACATAAATAGAAGAAGAAGAAGAAAGAAGAAGGAGGAGGAGGAGGGAAAGGAGGAGGAGGAAGAGGGGAAGGAGGAAGAGGGGAAGAAGGAGGAGGAAGAGGGGAAGAAGGAGGAGGAGGGGAAGGAAGAGGAGGAAGAGGGGAAGGAGGAGGAGGAGGGGAAGAAGGAGGAGGGGGGAAGCAGGAGGAGGAAGAGGGGAAGGAGGAGGAGGGGAAGAAGGAGGAGGAAGAGGGGAAGAAGGAGGAGGAGGGGAAGGAAGAGGAGGAAGAGGGGAAGGAGGAGGAGGAGGGGAAGAAGGAGGAGGAGGGGAAGGAGGAGGAGGGGAAGAGGGGGAGGAGGAGGAGGAGAAGGAGGAGGGGGGAAGCAGGAGGAGGAAGAGGGGAAGGAGGAGGAGGAGGGGAAGGAGGAGGAGGAAGAGGGGAAGGAGGAGGAGGGGAAGAAGGAGGAGGAGGGGAAGGAGGAGGAGGAAGGGAAGGAGGAGGAGGGTAAGAGGGAGGAGGAGGAGAGGGGAGGAGGAGGAGGAGGGGTGTGGGGAGAAGAAGGTAACAGCACCCATGACCCTGGCTGGGATCATAGGACATTGGATTTTATGCCCTAGTGGTTTCTGAAAGGTGAGCTCTCTTTCCCCAACCAAACTAGAAGCATATCAGAGGCTGGGGCCCATGTCCTTGTCCTTCCCCTTCCTGTCCAGCTGTCCAGTATTCAGCTAGCCACACAATCAGGAAGCTAGTAACTGGAGAGGCATATAATTAAGAAAGCAAACTTTTGTAAGACTTGTACCGGCTGGAATCTGCCCTAACCCGGCTGTTTAGCCGTATTTCCTCACCACCGTCCTAACGTGGCACACATATACATTTTTTTGGAATGAACAAACCTGAAACACAAATGCCTAGATCTACAACCTTGCTTTGGTAGCTGGGACGTATGGTGGCCAACTCAAATCGGCACCCAGACAGGTGGCCCATCTCTGTCTGACCGCCAGCCCGCCTGTCACGTAGCCGGTCATCTCTTCCTCCCTTGCTCTTTGCTGTCATCTGTTGACCCCTTCCACTCCTCCTCCCAGCCTTCCCCAAGCACTGTTCTGAGTGACTTCAAAATCTCAGCAGCTTAGTCCTATTAGGGGTGGTGTCTCTGGGAAACTGGCCTTCTGGTCTCTCAGCGCCTGGTAAGACGTAGGAACATCCAGCAACTGCAGTGGCCCAGCTAGCTGCACCTGGTGAAGAGGCAGGCACTCCAGCAGGTCCAGGGGGTAGAAAGGTGCCTGAGTTTGCAGGGGAGGGGAGGAGCGGGTCTCTGGTTTGGTGGACTTCCCGCTCTGCACAAACGGGGCTGGTGGCAGCTGTGTGGGCCTTTGAGGACTTTCTAGGGCAGTGCGACTCAAACTTTAGTGAGCTCAGGAATCACCTGGGGGTCTTGTGAAAATGCAGATTCTGATTCAGTGGGCCTGGGCAGGGCTTGGGAGTTTGCATTTCTCACAAGCTCCCAGGTGAAGCTGATGCTCAGGGCTGGGACCACGCTTTGCGCTGGGGGCCTGGAGGGAGCCCAGGATATGGTGCCTTTGCGTTAGAGCACACGCTGCGTGGCCTCCTGGTTTGTGCAGCAGACTCTGAACAGGGGTTCCTCCATCTTTCGTCATCAGGAAGCTATTTTTTTTCTTTTTTTCTCCTTCTACTTCTCCTCCTCCTCTTTCTTCTTTTCCTCTTTCTTTTTATTTGTAATGAAGTCTCTCTCTGTCACCCAGGCTGGAGTGTAGTGGCGCAATCTCAGCTCACGGCAACATCCACCTCCCAAGTTCAAGCGATTCTCTCGCCTTAGCCTCTGAGTAGCTGGGACTACAGGCCAGGCCTCCAAGCCTGGCTAATTTTTTTTTTTTTTTTTTTTTTTTAGTAGAGACAGGGTTTTGCCATGTGGGCCAGGCTGGTCTCGAACTCCTGACCTCAGGTGATCTGCCTGCCTCGGCCTCCCGAAGTGCTGGGATTACAGGCGTGAGCCACATGCCCAGCCAGGAAGCTATTTTTAACCATGTTTGTTGGAGTCCCTGTCAATCGTATCAATGTTACCCTGAGGACAACTGCACACCCCACCGCTGGCCTCACCCGTCCTCAGTTTCTGTACTTGCACATTTCACTGTGGCTACTCTGAGATGGTGTCCTGCTTCAGAGCCCCGTCTGTCCCTTGGTCCTAAAAGAGACCCTCTATTGACCTTCTTGGGACACTCGGGACACTCCTGCAAGCCCTTAAACGTCCAGCACCCTGACACCGCTCCCTAGCCCGAACTCCGGGCGCAGCTGTCTAAGCTGCACACTGACCTCCCACTGTGTCCACCCAGCCGACCGCGACTAGGGATGAACTTGTCATCTGTGACCGCTGGAGCTGGCATGACGGAATCCCACCAAGTTCATGTCGCTGAACATCGGCCAGGCCCCTGGTGCTCACCAGCTTTCCCTCTACTCACTGGCCTGGGCTGAGTACCCTGCCCCCTTCATGTCCATCTGGAACCTGTGACTGTGGCATTATTTGGAAATAGGGTCTTTGAGGATGTACTCAAATTAAGGTAAGGTCATACTGAATTAGGGTGGGTTCTAATATGATAACTGGTGTCGTCATAAGAAGGAGGAAGTTGGCCGGGCATAGTGGCTCACGCCTGTAATCCCAGCCCTTTGGGAGGCTGAGGCAGGCAGATAACTTGAGGCCAGGAGTTCGAGACCAGCCTGGTCAACATGGCGTAACCCCGTCTCTACTAAAAATACAAAAATCAGCTGGGTGTGGTGGCACACACCTGTAGTCCTGGTTACTCGGGAGGCTGAGACAGGAGCACCGCTTGAATCCGGGAGGCAGAGGCTGCAGTGAGCCGCGATTGTGCCACTGTACTCCAGCCTGGGCAACAGAGTGTGACTCCATCACAAAAAAAAAAAAAAAAAAAGGAGGAGGAGGAGGAGGAGAAGAAGAAGGGGGGGGAGGAAGGGGAGGAGGAAGAAGGAGGAGGAGGAGGGGGAAGGAAGAAGAGGAAGAAGGAAGAAGAAAGGAGGAGAGGGAGGAGGAGGAGGAGGAGGAAGTCTGGACAGACATACAGAGGGAAGAATGCAGTGTGAAGGCAGAGGCAGAGATTGGAGTGTTTCAGCTACAAGCCAGGGAGACCCAAGGACTGCTGGAAGCTAGGAAGGGGCAAGGAAGGGTCCTCTCCTAGAGCCTTCAAGGGACCATGGCCCTGCTGATGCCCAGCTTTCAGACTTCTAGCTGCCAGCGCTATGAGACGATGAACTTCTGTTGTTTCAAGGCACTCAGTTGTGGCACTTTGTATGACTCCTCTAGGGAACTAACACGCTCACATCAAAGGTCACCCAGTTAAATTCTATTCCCCTCAGCTGCTGTCCCTACTGTCCCCATGCTCTGTAAGGGCCCTGCCTACCAGCAAACATACCCTGACCCTTTCCCTCGTGGTTTCTCAGGCCCAACTCTATAACCAACCAATCAACCTTGCTCTATCTTGGAAGAATAAAATGTCCTGTCCCTCTTCCCAAAGCCAGCCTTTCTCTTCGGGCACTGTTCTCTTCTCATGTCTTCTGTGAGATTTCACTCCATTATTCGCCTATCCCCATCCCTATACTTTCAAACTCTGCGCTGCGAGGAAGATCTGTGGATGTCCATGCTGGGATGCTACCTCACTAGCAGAAAAGGAGAAGTCAGTAAAACCCACACTCGCTACAGATCTTTTGTTCCACCAGCAAAGCCCACACACTCATTCCTGGTCTTGCTCAGCCCATGCCACGTACGAAACCCAAAACAAAAACCACCAAACAAACCAAAATGTTACACACGTTCTAGAGGTCAGAAGAAGAATGGGGGAGTCGGATGTACAGGATGCCCGTGCTTTGCCTTTCTGGGACCAGAACGTTTCTTGTTATTAGCTCGTTTGCTGTATAAAGTCTGGGTTTGGCCTCTGTTCAATCTCACATTAACTGCTGATCTCAGAACATTTTTGTATAACCACCCTAGCAAAAGCTTCTAGAGAGAGGTCTAGAGGAGTTCATCCTGGTAGCTTTCTCTCCCTGGATGGAATTGAATAAATGATGCTTTCTAGATGCCACAGTTTTTCTCCATAGCAGGACTTGACAACTGCCAGTCACAAGAGCCACAGCTTGGTCAACTGTAAGTCAGGCAGGGCTGAGGACGCAGCAGCCTGCACGACTGTGAGGGCTGGGGCATAATCCGTACCTTGTCTTGCCACAATTAAGCTGGCCATGCAGTCTGGAACACTTGTCCCTGCTGCCAGGAAAGTAATGCCCATGATGACATCCGGGATCCCAAGTGTGTATCCGATAATAGTCACCTGCAGGATCGGGGGTGGAGACATGCACTCTCAGCCAACAGTATGTGGACTAATGAGACATTCCTAGTGTTAGAGACACTGTAAGCACGGGAAACTGGGTGACTTTGGAATTAGTGGGGCTGCCTCTTTTTTTTTAAACCCTGAACGATGAGTCTAAGAAGGCAAAGGCTGGAAGGATGGAAAGAAGGAAGATCTCGTGTGTGCACATACCATCCAGAGTGCTCAGGACCAGGGATGCCACACGAGCCCTGCTTTACCCTGGACTCCAAGCCTGGGCCCTCTGAGCCCCCTGAATCTCAGGCTTCAGACAGGGAAGCAGATTCAAGTCCAGAGCCCCAGGGGCTGGTCTTGGCTCTGTCCTATCTGTGTGACTTTACAGAAGTCATGTCTTCTCTTTGGTCCTCAGTTTCCTCTACTGCACAAGTGTGCTGGGGAAATGGACAATCCCTTTCCAAGTCCCCGCCCTTTTGAAACTGACATTCAAGCATCATTCTTCCAAAGCCTTGGGGGTGAGGGCTGTATTAATAAAAGGTGTAGGCGAAGGGGATGGACGGGTGGTGCTTCACTGCTCACTGGATCCTCACCAGGACATAGTGAAAGTAAGTGCAGGGGGCCCAGGCGAGCACACCTTGCATAGGCAGAGATCAAGGCTACCATGGGCACTGCCTTCTTTACAGACTTTTACTGTCAAGGCCATTCTACTCCCCCCAACTGAGGCTATCTGAAGTTCAAACCCACAGGTAAGAGTGCCCCGGTAAAGTTGTTCCAGTGATCCCAGAACCCTGGTTTAAGAAACAAGGGACTGGACGCAGTGGCTCTTGTCTGTAATCCCAGTACTTTGGGAGGCCAAGGTGGGCAGATCAGGAGGTCAGTAGGTCAAGACCATCCTGGCTAACACGGTGAATCTCTGTCTTTACTGAAAATATAAAAAATTATCTGGGTGTAGTGGCACACACCTGTAGTCGCAGCTACTTGGGAGGCTGAGGCAGGAGAATCGCTTGAACCCAGGAGGTGGAGATTGCAGTGAGCCGACATTGTGCCACTGAACCCCAGCCTGGGTGACAGAGCAAGACTCTGTCTCAAAAAAAAGAAAGAAAAGAAAAGAAGCAAGGGTGGGGTTTATAAATCAAGGTGGTGGGGGTTGGAGTGTCCTGTCTCACTGATAATTAACAGAATGGATTTAATCATACTGTTATTTTCTGTAACTAGAGAAGAATTTTGCATATTTATTAATTTGATCTTCCTGATTCTTATGCCCACTCAAATGTCATAAAATACTTTCTTTACTTGTAATATTGTTTTGAAAATGTACCCCAGTAAGATAAATCACTGGATCCTTTCTTTAAAATGTAGAGATGGACTGGCCTTTAATTCTATTCAGAAAAATTAAAAATTGCAAATCCAATTCACTTAAGGCACAGTTTTCATTATCTCTGATTGTCATCTTTTTCTAGGGAGTTTTTGTTTGTTTGTTTGTTTGCTTTTGTTTGTTTTTTGAGACAGGAGCTTGCTCTGCTCTATAGCCCAGGCTGGGGTGCAGTGGACTGATCACAACTCACTGCAGCCTCAACCTCTTGGATTTAAGCAATCCTTGTACCTCAGTCTCTTGAGTAGCTGAAACTACACCATGCCTGGCTAATTTTTTTGTTTTGTAGACACAGGGTCTCACTATGTTGCCCAGGCTGGTCTTGAACTCCTGGGCTCAAGTGATCCTCCTGCCTTGGCTTTCCAAAGTGCTGGGATTACTGGTGTAAGCCACCATGCCCAGCCTCTAGGAAGTTTAGACAGTAACTAATTTCAGCTCTTCTCCGACATCCCCCATATGGAGTGGGTTACGGGGACTTTAATCTTCATCATGGAAGCATGGAAACAGCATTAGCTACATCTCATGGTGAAAATGGCTAATATTTACTGTTATGAGCAACCAGCCATGCTGCAAACTCAAATCACAATGCCTGAACGAGATGACATAAGACTAGGTTGAAATTGAGTCTAATGTACACAACACTAATTCAACACAAGAAGGGCACTAGAAGAAATCTCACCGCTCAGTGGCCAAACTGTGCATTATTCAGCGATGCTCATGATCAGCTGACTGCTACCAGGTAATCACCTCTAATTGGCTGTTGGTTTCAATAAGTGGCTAACTACTGGATGCTTCTGACACGGTCTAACCACACCTGTTTTGGGCTGGTAGTAGGGCATGAAAGGGAGTGGTCAGGAGGGACATGAATAAGTTCCTTGGGGGGGCGGACTTGAATGTTAAAGTGTCCCCATGTCCCTCATTCAGCTGAACCAGGCCAGGGTGTTCCAAGTGTGTGTGCCTGGGGCTGGGGCAGATGCTGGGGGCCTGGAGGCTTGGAGTGGTTATGCCCCTCCTGATACATAACTTGATTCATTCACTAAAACACAATCACAGAGTCAGTCCTGAACTTCCTTCTGGGATACAGAGCTCTAAGCAGGTACCAGGAGAAAGGGAGCAGGCTGGGGGCAGCGCCTTCCACCAGCTGGTGTCTTGGGGAGGATCTGCTACAGGGACATGGGGGCTACTGCAAGGGTAGGTGTAAGGACACTCACAGAGGCAGGGGCAGGTCCCTGATCAGCCTGAGGAAGCATTTGAGTCGCGGGAGCAGGCCAGGGGCGTGGGATTTCAGGAAAGCCCAGGCAAAATGGCTCCCATGCACTGTTCAGAACCCAGCAATACTCTGGGAGGGATGGGGGAAGGCGCGATTGGGTTGGGGAGAGGGAAGAGCCAGGATTGGCCAAGTGCCTAGAATGTGCTGGGCTCTCCTTTTATTCTCCCAGCGGCCTTGTAAGAGATCCATGATCACCCCTACTTCATAGAGGGCTTCGCCAGCTTCCAGGGTTTGCAAGAGGTAGGACTAGGATTCAGCACTGTTCTCATGTGATCCAGGATCCTTTGTTCCCTGCTAAGCGGCATGGTTTCTCTGGAGTTAAGTGAAAGGTGGCCCCCGTGCCAGGATGGAGCGTTTGCTGGCCCTGCTGTCTCTCACATCAAGATCGCTTGCCTTCTCTGCTGCTGGTGTCAGCCATTAGGAGGAGAAAGTGACTCAATGCTAACCACTAGGGTGTAAGGGGCTGAGAGTCAGCTTTACAATCAACGGAACTGCAGCCATGCTGGAACCACTTGCCCCCTCTTTGCTCCTGGGAATGAGGAGGAGAAGTGGGAACCCTATTAGGTGGTATACAGAGAGTGGGGAAGGAGGCTCCTGCGTGACCTGACCCAACTCAGTCCAGTCGATGAAAGGTTTATATGGGAACCTGTCCTGTGTGGCCATGGGAGCTTATGAGGAGCTACATCAATGCCTCTCTGCCTGTAAAACTCCAATCCAATGAAATCTGAAAAGTCCAGTAGCAAACTGAGAGGGAGCTTACAGTAGTAGTTGAGATCATGGACTTAGGAGTAATACGTGGGTTCTAATCCTAACTCTAGCACTCACTAACTGTGTAATCTTAGGGAAATTACTCAATTTCTTTATGCCTCAATTTCCCCCATTTGTTAGATAAGGATAATAATACCCATCACTTCTTGTTATGAGGTTGTTATGGGGTTGTTATGAGGATAAGAAAGAGTTTATATGAAGTGTTTAAACCAGCATCCAGCACATCAGTTGGAGGAGGAGCATTCCTGGGCAGGAGCATAGAACAAGCTGCCTTGTGTCCAACCTCATCTCCCTCAACTCCAGTCTCCTTCCTTCACATTCCCTTGGGACCCTGGAAACCAAGGGGGCTTAGCGATCAGCCACCTGTCATATTGCTCTGCCTATAGCACAAGAGCAGTGTGATTTAGGCTGCCGGGCAAATGTTGGTCTCCTCCCCTCACCCTTGAAGGCAAGCACTGTGCTGTGTTTCTGCATCCCAGGTACCTGGCACAGAGTCATGCCCCTCATTCAAACCCTTTTCTACTGAGAAATATGCTGTGGTCAGTGAGGTCAGTGACTTGCCCGAAGGTGGCACAGCAGTACCTGTGGTTAGCCTTGAACCCTGCTCCCCACCTCTCCCAGACTGTGCACACAGCCCACCCCCTGCTCCTCACACTCACCAGCCACACCATGATGTAGGAGAACACAGCGATCCACAGCGTGGCGGTGATGAAGGTGACCATGAAGAACTTCTCCCAGCGGGGCTTGCTGCAGTTGGGAATGGTGACGCACAGGAGGAAGATGAGGGGCCAGGTGAACACCCACTTGACTTTGTCCCCTCTGGCCTCTGCAGTGGGGAGGGGCAGAGAGAGAAAGGAGGGGGAGAGAAATACACTGGGTCACACACCTGCCAGTCTACCTGTCAGTTTAGTTTTCAAGCTAAATAAGAGAATGCCACTGATGTGACTCTATGCAACTGACCTTGCATAATCACGGAACTCCATAATATCACCCCGGAAGTGGCAAGACAATTCAGAAAGTGTTTGTTGCTTGAATCACTTCAGTCATTCCCAATCCTTCATTTGACAGGATAAGGAAATTGAGACCCAGAGAGGGAACAGACTTGCCTAGAGGGGGAGCTGGAATGGGGATGTGAACCATGCTTGGGCTTTGGAATCAGACAGCCCTGGGCTAGAAGCCAAAGGACCTTGAGAATCTCAACTCTACTTCCTCCTCTGACAATAATAGCTTAGAAGTAACAACAACAGGGCAGCAATAATCAACGCATCCAGCATTTGCCATGTGCAGCAGGCACAGTGCTCAGTGCTTTGCATCTTTTTGGTTTCTTCATCTCTTAAATGAGAAAGTTATCTCTTTCTGGGTTGTTGCAAGAATGATGTGACACAGCGTACATAAAACACCCAGCTCAGAGGGCCTGACACATAGTAGGTGCTCTGGAAATCTCGGCTCCTTTGTCCCAAGGTCCTATAGTCAAGACAGGCACAAGACTAAAAGGTAGGTGTCCTGGCTAGCAGTCCAGATCTCATTGGCCCCTACCAAGGGAATCCACAAACAATTCAATGAAGGAAAAGAAGCCTCATAAGCCATTGAGTGTAAGCATAGTTTCCTTAATAAGCCATTGAATATAGGTGTGTACATGCAGGTTAAAAACTGGCCTGCTCGTCAATGAAATGGTGGAGGGAAGACCTCTGCAATTTTTATTTTTTATAGAAGCAATGAGAACAATGGCAAAAAATTGTCAGAATCACCTTTTTCCGACCTCTGGAATTAACCTAAGGTTTGCAGCAATCCAGGGAATGCCTATTTAAAAAAATCAGTTGGACCTTAGTAAGAACAGTAAACTCTGTGGAGTTTTAACTTTCCCTAATTTTATTCCTTCTTGCCAGGTCTGGAGTAGCCTTGAAATATAGCAGCATGCAACCACATAATGAAAAACAGCAGGCTAGCAGCCACCAGAGGGGGCAGAACAAGGTCGGAGGACCTCCCAAGTCCATTCCCATAGAGTTGTTATTATTTGACCTGTCTGGTGGTTTCCTGGAAGACTCCACTTTCAAGGCTGTCTTTATTTTACCAGAATCTGAGCTCATCCAGTGTACACAGCTTTTTTCTTGGAGGTGTTTGTCGAAAACAATTAGAGGCAATTATTTAATCATGTTGCTGGAAATGGCAGATGGCATCTGGGACAAACAATAGGTTAACCAAAAAGCATAAAAGGAAAAGCTGGGGAACGAGGCATCTACAGTGGACTTTGAAGAGCTCCTAGATCTCTCTGGGAGTCTAACAGACCATGAACAAGCACAGGGCTGTGCCCAGGGTTCTTCACATGCTCAGCAAATACTCGAGGCTGCTGTAAGCTTTCACCTCTGCCTAAATTTGAGGCTCTGTGCAAATAAGAAGGAAAGCCTACTGCAGAGTTGTAAACTACCTGCCTGAGTGTTGGAGGATGCCCCAAAACACATACAGAGTCCCTTGGCGAAGACTGGGAGAACGCCTGGATCCAGGAATCTAGGGAAGTCTCTGTCTAATCATTAGCTGACCTCTAGGCTAACCTAGCAGAGACTTCAGTGGCCACACACAACAAAGAATATGAATTCGACAGAATTCGTTTAGAAAACTCACTAAACAACAATAATAAAGAATAACAACTACAAACCCTAGAACAGGACATAATCTCCTTTGAGGCTCTGTACAAATAAGGTAATCTCCATGATATAATCTCCTATTCTCCAAATACGGTGGAATAGAATTAGAAACTGACAACAGAAGGAAAGCCGGAAAATTCACCAATACATGGAAATTAAATAACGTACTCCTAAATAAAGGATCAAAGAAGAAAGCACAAAAAATTAGAAGATACTTTGAGATGAATGTAAAAATGTAACATACTAAAACTTATGGGATATAATGAAAACAGTACTTAGAGAGAAATGTATACCTGTAAAATAGCTATATTAAAAAAGGGAAAGATCTCAAATCAATGACCAAACGTTTCTCCTTAAGAAAAATAAAAGAAGAAGAGCAAATGAAGTCCAAAGAAAGCAGAAGGAAGGGAAAAAAGATCAAAGTTAGAGGGAAAATAAGTGAAATAGAAAATAAAAAACAGTACAAAGAATCAAAGAAATTGCAAGTTGGCTCTTTGAAAAGATCAATAAAATTGACAGACCTTTAGCCAGACCAAAAAAAGGAGAAGACTCAAGTTACTAGACTCAGGAATAAAAGAGGGATATCATGTACGTTACAGAAATAAAACAAACTATTAGGGAATAATAGTTCATTTTGGCACACGAACAATTATGTGCCAACAAATTAGACAATCCTAACAGACAAATTTCTACAAAGGTACAAACTACTGAACTGACTCAGAAAGGAAGAGAAAATCTGAATAGATTTAAAACAAGACATGGAAATAGTACTTTAAAATTTTCCCTTACAGTAAAGCCAGGACCAGATGGCTTCATGGTGACTTCTACCAAATGTTTAAAGAAGAATTAACATGACTCTTTCACAAACTCTTTCAAAAAATAGAAGAGTAGGGAACACTTCCCAATTTATTCTATGAAACCAGTATTACTTTGATACCAAAAGCAGACAAAGACATCAAGAGTAAAGAAAACTGCAGACCAATATCCCTTATGAATACAGATGCAAAAATCCTTAACAAAATTCTAGCAAACTGGAACACAGTAACATATAGAAAGGATTACACACCACCACCAAGAGGGATTTATCCCAGGAATGAAAGCTTGATTTAACATATATCGTTCAATCAGTGTAAAACATTACGTTAATAAAATAAAGAATAAAACTACACAATCCTCTAAACTGCCACAGAAAAGACATTTGACAAAATTCAACACTTTTATGATGAAAACGCTCCACAAACTAGGAACTGAGGGAACCTTCTCAATTGGATAAAGGGCATTTGTGGAAAACCCACAGCTGGCACTTTTACTTAACGAGAAAGACTGAAAGCTATTCCAACCCTCCCCTACCCACCCCACTGCAAAATCAGGAACAAGATGAAGATGTCTACTCTTACTCCTTCAGCGCTGAATTTGAGATTATATCCAAGAAAATTAGGCAAGAAAAACAAGTAAAAGTAATTCAGATTGGAAAAGAAGTAAAACTATTCCTATTTGTAGATAATATGATCTTGTATATAGAAAACTCTATGGAACCCATACAAAACTATTAGAACTAATAAGCAAATTCAGCCAATTTGTAAGGTATATAATGAATATACAAAAATCAGTTGTGTTTTTATATACTAACAATCCAAAAATAAAATTAAGACAACAATTCCATGTACAATGCCATCAAAAATTTAAAAAACCTAACATTTATGTAACAATAGTAGTATAAGATGTGTATGCTGAAAACTACCAAACATCATTGAAAGAAATTAAAGAATACCTAAATAAATGAGAAGAAATCCTGTCTATGAATTGGAAGACTTAGAATGGTTAAGACAGTAATATTCCTCAAACTTATGTACACATTCAATGCAATCCCTATCAAAATCCCAGGTAGCTTCTCTACAGAAATTGACAAGCTGAGCCTAAAATTCATATGAAAATATAAGGAACCCCAAATAGCCAAAACAATCTTGAAAAAAGAACAAAGCTGGGAAATTTACACACTGTGATTTTAAAACTTGGTACGAAGCTACAGTAATCAGGAGAGACTGCTACTGGAAGAATGGAATGAAATTCTGAGTCCAGAAATAAACCCAGATATTTAAAGGTGTATTTATGGACTCAACATTTACTGGCATAAGAATGGAATAAAATTTTGAGTCCAGAAATAAACCCAGACATTTAATATCTTGATATTTGACAAGGGTGTCAAGACAATTCAATAGGGAAACAGTAATCTTTTCAACAAATGGTGCAGAGACAGCTGGATACCCATAGGCAAAAGAACAAAACTGGTTCTCTATCTTATACCATACACGAAAATTAGATTTTAAAAATGATGAAGACCTAAATATAAGAGCTACAACTACAAAACAGCATGAGCACGACTCTTTATGACCTTGGATTAGGCAACGATTTCTTAAATGACACCAAAATCACAAGCAACAAAAGAATAAATTATATTTTGTCAAAATTTAAAATTCTTGTGATTGATAGAATGCTATTAAGAAAGTGAGGCTGGGGCCGGGTGCCATGGCTCATGCCTGTAATCCCAGCACTTTGGAAGGCCAAGGTGGGCGAATCACCTGAGGCTGGGAGTTCGAGATCAGCCTGGCCAACATGGTGAAACCCCATCTCTACTAAAAATACAAAAACTAGCTGGGTGTGGTGATGCATGCCTGTAATCCCAGCCACTTGAGAAGATGAGGCAGGAGAATTGCTTGAACCCAGGAGGCAGAGGTTGCAGTGAGCTGAGATAACACCACTGCACTCCAGCCTGGGTGACACAGCGAGACTCAGTGAGGCTGGGCACAGTGGCTCATGCCTATAATCCAGCACTTTGGGAGGCCAAGACGAAAGGATTGGTTGAGGCCAGGAGTTCAAGACCAGCCTAGGCAACATAGTGAGACCTCATCTCTACAAAAAATACAAAAACTAGCTGTGCATGATGGCTTTTTAGTCTCAGCTACTTGGGAGGCTGAAGTAGGAGGATTGCTTGAGCTTAGGAGTTAGAGGCTGCAGTGAGCTATAATTGCTGCTGCACTAGGCAACAGAGTGAGATCCTTCTCGAAAAGAAAACAACAACAATGAAAAAAAAAAACAAAGGAAAAGAAAGATTGTGAAAATACTACTTACAGAATGGAAAAAAATATTTTGCAAATCATGTATCAGCTAAGGGTCTATCGTCCAAAATATATAAAGAACTCTTACTTCTCAACAATTAAACGCAATTTTCTTAAAAAAGGCAAAGGGTTTGAATAGACAGTTCTCCAAAGAAAATGGTCATTAGGAAAATGTAACTAAAGACAATTTCACAGTCACAAGTATTACTAGAATAAGCAAGATAAATAACAAGTATTGGTGAGGATATGGGAAAACAGGAACCTTCATACATTCCTGATAGCAGCTGCTTTGGAAAACAGTCTGACAGTTTCTCAAAGAGTTTGACCCAGAAATTCTACTCCTGCTTCTACCCAAAAGGAATGGAAACATATGTCCACAGAAAAACTTTTACTCAAATGTTCACAGCAGCATTGTTTACAATAGGAAGAAACGAAAACAATCCAAACATTAACTAAGTGATGAACGGATAAACAAAATGTGGTATATAAATACAAAGGAATATTATTCAGCCACAAAAAGGAATGAAGTGCTGATACATGGTACAACATGGACGAACCTTGTAAACATTATGCAAAGTGAGAGAAGCCAGACACAAAAGGTCATATATTGATAGATTCCATGTATATAAAATGTCAAGAATAGGAAATTCAGAGACTTTAGAAAGTCGATTAGTGGTTGTCAGGGGCTGGGACAGGAGGAATGGGCTCGTGGGCCTATGAAAGTGGGATAATAAAAATATTCTAGAATTATATTGGTGATGACTGCACAACTCTGTGAATACAGCAAAAACTATGAATTTTATAGTTTCTAAGTGTGGATGTTATGGTATATAACTTATATCCCAATTTTAAAAATTGCAAAGTAGACTGGCACCAGCTGTGTTTGCTCTGTAATATTTGTGCTAGAATCTTCCTAAATCATTAAAAGTTTTTTTTTGCTTTTTGAGATGGAGTTTTGCTCTTGTTGCCCAGGCTGGAGTGCAATAGCACGATCTCAGCTCACTGCAACCTCCACCTCCTGGGTTCAAGTGATTCTCCTGCCCCAGCCTCCTGAGTAGCTAGGATTACAGGCATGCACCACCACTTCCAGCTAATTTTGTATTTCTAGTAGAGACGGGCTTTCTCCATATGGGTCAGGCTGGACTCAAACTCCCAAACTTAGGTGATCTGGCCGCCTTGGTCTCCCAAAGTGCTGGGATTATAGGTGTGAGCCACAGCGCCCAGCCATAAAAGTATTTTTACTAAAATAAAATATTCAGCTGCTTATAATAAGAAGCCAAGAGAATATGGTTACCTTGAAATCAGCAAATCCATCCATCTCTTTCTAGATCTTTCTCTATATATACCTTTCTGTACCTTGTAGTCCCTGTACAAATGGCCAAAACTTTCCTGCCTTGATTGGATTGTCCAAAATTCCAGGCTGTTCTCTTGTGAGTCTATAAGCTAACTCATCTAGGTTGCTGAGGAAGGCCTAGGGCATTTCTAGAATTGACCCAAAACTCCATATGTAGAGGAAGAATTCACTTTGGGGAATTGTAACCCTGGACACTTAAATGCCTAGGAACATCTTTGCAGAATATATATAAATACCACAGTAGAAGGATTATTTTATTTTACCAGATACCAAATTGCATGAGGGGTTTGTCTTTTTCTTGCCTAGCATGGGTTTTGCATCTGGTTTCAACATCCACCCCCATCTGGCCCCACCCAGGTGGCCAGTGTCATGCCCTGCCATTGTTCCCTAAGAAACAGTGCTTCCACCGACCAGTTCCATTGCTGTGTTTTTCAACTGCTGGATGCGATCCAGGAGAGGATGGTGAAATCAATCTAATGAAGGGCAACCAGCATTTTCTCTTTTAAAAAGTATAAAACAGAGTTCCTATACATAGTGAGAGTTCAATATCATTCCAGGAAACTGGTTTCCTTTCTATGTTTCCGGGTATGTGTATAAAATATTCCTGTAGGTCACGGTCATGGTGTGGAAACCTTCCACAGTGCTCGTGCACACGATCTCTGTGCCACTGTTTGCGCTGCGCAACCCTCTCGACCCCCAGCCCTCCATCCATCTGGCCTCTCTTCAGCCTCCCCAATGTTCTGACTCTTCTAAAAATCCGTTAACCCTGTCAGCCCATGGTGATATCTCCGTTCTGTAACTGCTTTGGTTTTTAAGTATCTATGAATTGTTGAAACTCTACCCACGTTGACCCATAGCCTTAGTATTTGAATCCGCCATTCCTACCTCTCCTGGCTGGGTTGCAATCACAGCTGGTAACAGCTCCTGGCGCCCTCTTCACCAGTGTGGACCATACAGTTAGCAGGAGGTGGTACATGGTCTTATTCTAACAGGCTGCTCTGCATAATTGGGCATTTTGTTTACTGCTTCGTTACCTAATTGCTCTGCATTTGGAAGCACAGTGCTCAAAGGCCAAAGACAAGGCAAGCAGTGATAAAGCTCTGGCATCTGACCTGGTTCAAATCCAGTGGACAGGCTCATCAGCTGTCCATCACTGGGCGAGCAGTGCCCATGAGCCTCATTTCCTTACTGTAAAACGGGAGTGACAACAGTACACTGGGGACTTGGGAACGTGATACTATTTGTCAATAGAAGGTCATAGAAGAGTCTCCATAAATGGCACCTCTCACCATTACCATCAGGGCCATATGTCAATACAGACACAGTTTCAAATATAGGCTGGGCCTAGTGGCTCATGTCTGTAATCCCAGCACTTTGGGAGGCAAAGGCGGGGGATCATTTGAGGTGAAGAGTTCGAGACCAGCCTGGCCAACATGGTGAAACACCCATCTCTACTAAAAAATATAGATAGATAAAAATTAGCTGGGCATGGTGGCGGGTGCCTGTAATCCTAGCTGCTTGAGAGTCTGAGGCAGGAGAACTGCTTGAACCTGGGAGGCGGAGGTTGTAGTGAGCCAAGATCACACCACTGCACTCCAGCCTAGGTGACAAGAGAGAGACTCCGTCTCAAAAGAAAACAACAACAGCAACAAAACAAATACGGTTTGGAGCTGTCAGCCCATAGCTCTCAACGTCTGGCTTGGAAGAAGTCACTTGCAAGAGTTCTGAAGCTAGACTGGAAGCCCTTTGCAGGCAGGGGCCTGCTGAATTCTTGCACGGCTGTGCAAGAAGAGAGCAGAGCCCCCAGCCCAACCCCTGACCTGTGGCAGAACTCAACACATATTAAATGCATGAGACGCTACGAGAGCCCCTTCAGAATCAGGAAAAGATAATCTGAAACACACGTTTTTTAAAAATCCCACATAATGAATGTGATAATCACCATTCAAAAGCTCATTAGCAGCAAAGAAGCCCTACCTATTATGCTGACGAAATTAGATATTTCCTAAACTTATGCCAAGAGGCCAGATCACCAGGAAACATTGCTGGAATGGAAAAGTTAGGGAACCCAGTTGCTCTTGATCAAGGTAAAGATGCATGGACAGCCTTGAAAGCTGTCCCAGGCTTTGATGGTGCCCATAGAGGTGCCTGGGTGCAAGAGTTCTGGTTCAGTAAGAATCCCGGGACACCTCTGGCAGAACCAGCCCAGAGCCCCCGATGAGGGGACATTTTCTCCCAGGCACGTTTGTGTTCCTGGCTGTGACTAGCCCAAGAGTAGCTCTAATCAGTCTGAGTCAATCAGAGCCTGTCCCCAAGGACGTTGAAATTGGAAGCAATTTCAGCGTGCATGTGGCTGAAATTGTGAAATCAGGAGAAGAGAGGCAGAGGCAGCAGGTCTGAGGGACAGGACATGAATCAGGGACAGAGACGAGCACGGGGAAGCAGGGGCTGACCGATCACGTTTCCCGGTTCCAGCTGTCCTGAGGACTCATCCGCGCCTCTGCCCTGGCTCCAGGAGGTCTCTTTCCTGCTGAAATCAAGATCTAGCTAGTTTTTGTTACTTGTAACCTCAGTGTCCTAAGCAACAGAGTTACAAAGACAGAAACAGCAGGGAGGGGCTGTTCAATCCACGCTAGCCCGGAGCATCTCGCTCCTTGTTTTAATTCTGAGCCCATCATACAACCTCCTGCCCCCAGGATTTGGTGTCCCAAGCAGACCTGCCCACCAGGCTGGGCCTTGGCCTCCTCATCCTCCAGTGAGAGACTGAGACTAAACCAGTTGTTTTCAAAACCAGTGGAACGGCCACACCATAACAGCATAATCTGTCTGTTAACATACAGATTTCCGAGTCCTGCCAACGTCCTGAATGTTCTGCTTTAAAGTCCTTGAGTTCTAAGTTCATGCTCAAATATATGCTATTTGCCAAACCCACATCTAATGTGTTTTTAAATGTAGCCAGAATTTGTTTTAATTGGGTATGGTAAGACACAGAGGTATAGAAATGATGGTCATGAAAAAAGTTTTTGTACTCACAGAAACTAGAAACAGGAGGCAGGGTGGGCCACACAGGGCCACATGAGGAAGCACAAGCTTCGGTCGGGAGGCACAAGAAGCAAGAGGAAACATGGGCAAAAGCCCTACTGTGACTTCCATGGGGCAAGGGAGGGAGAGTATGCAGCCTTAGACCTGAATAGCTTCTACAGTGCTGGTGGGAATGTCAAACAGAACAACCACTATGGAAACAGTGTGGAGATTCCTTAAAGAACTAAAAGTAGAAATACCATTTTGTTCAGCAATCCCACTACTGGGTATCTACCCAGAGGAAAAGAAGTCATTATATAAAAAGATACTTGCATACTCGTGTTTGTGGCAGCATAATGCGCAATTGCAAAAATGTGGAGCCAGCCCAAATGCCCATCAATCGATGAGTGGATAGAGAAACTGTGGCGCATATATACATATATACACGATGGAATACTACTCAGCCATAAAGAGGAATGAATTAATGGCATTCGCAGCAACCTGGATGGGATTGGAGACTAGTAGACTAAGTGAAGTAACTCAGGAAATGAAAACCAAACATCGTATGTTCTCACTCATAAGTAGCTGAGCTAGGAGGACGCAAATGCATAAGAATGATACAGTGGATTTTGGGGACTCAGAGGGTAAGGGTGGGAAGGTGTGAAGGATAAAAGATAACAAATTGGGTTCAGTATATACTGCTCTGTTGATGACTGCACCAAAATCTCACAAATCACCACTAAAGAACTTTCTCGTGTACCCAAATACCACCTGTTGCCCCCAAAACATATGGAAATAAAAAATTTTTAAAAAGAACTGAATAACTTCAGGGAGCTCTGGGGCTGAATCTAGTTGTCTGTACCGTGCCCTAGGATGACTAAGGCAGAGAGGAATGTTGCCTCCTAGAGTGTAAGAGCCAGATGGAGGAGGCAGTTCAGAGTTGGGCTCTGGATTGGTTTGCACATGTAAATCATGCTCCCAGCAGGCAGCTGTTTGCTATCTCTAAGAACTGAAGGGGCCTAGAAGGGCAGTCTCTCCCTAGGCAGGGAGGTCTCAGATGCCAGAGAATCAAGAATACAGAAAATAAGAACACAGAGTTAATACATACTGTTAACTTCATAAAGTGCCTTTCAGGTCTATACATCAGCCAATTGAGAGCTTTGTGAATGTGAATTGGTCTCTCAAGATTTTGAGCAGTTCTGGGTTGTAGAGGGCATTCACCGTTCTCATATGGCCAGCCTCCATTCCCCTTTAATGGTAACAGCATGCCAATTTTCCTTTATGGAACCAACCCTCTATTCCACATTAAACTCATGTGGTTACAAAGGGCTGACTCCCCTCCTTGATGTCTGGGTGGGTATGAGAGTCAAACTTGGCTAATCATGTATTCCATAATATTTAGTGTGTTCATTCCCCATGCTAGGTACTATTCTAAGTACTGGGAATCCAACATAGGACATCTTGACCTCCTGCTATTATGGGGATGCATAAGCTCTGGGCTGGGTGTGTAATATAACAAGGGTCAATCTCGGGAATTCTGCCAAGAATCACTGCCTCTAATACCCATTGCCCCTTCCTCCTCACTAACGAAACTCTCTTTCCCTTGAGACAGTAGTTTCCCAGCTAAAAATCTTCATTTCCCAGGCTTCTTTGCAGATAGGGGTGGCTATGGACAGTTCTGGAACACGAGATGCAAACTGAAGTCTATTTGGTGGAGCTTCTGGGAAAGTCATTCTCTTCTTGATAAGAAGGAGGCTCAGTAGCGTAAGCCTCCTGCCATTTGTCCTCCTTGTCCCTACCAGGAACAGGGGGTCGGTGGGGTTGCAGAGGTCAGTGGGCAACCTCGAGGACAAAAGCCACCAGCTGAGTATGGACAACAGTAATGGGATACTGATGATATTGCTGCAAGATCCCCTCCTCTCAGGACTTCTTGTCACATGAGAAAAATAAAAATCCTCCAGTTTAAGGCTCTGTCACTTGAGTTTTCTGTTACATGCAGCTGAATGCAATCCTTAAGAGACAGTGGCACCATCTGTTCATGGGGCTAACCCAATGGGACGTAAGCTTAGATGGAGGAAAGCCAACACAGGGATAAGCCAACCCCAGGGAAAGCAGTGCTGAGAGATGGATGGTGTCTTGTTGTTTACTCTGAGCCCTGGGTCCAGCCTCGCCAGAAGGCAGACTCTCTCAGGGAACCTGCCACCATGTGAACTTTTTGGCTTTAACCAGCCTGAATAGGGGTTCTCTAACATTAGGAGTCTGGACTAATTCATGAGTGAAATAATAGAGTTTTGGGGGCTGCAGAGGTGATGGAACGATGTCTATACTGATGGACTTCCCCCCACATTATTGGGAACCCCTCCTGGCCCCCTACTTCCATCTCGTTGGGTGCAACATTGGAGTGAAATGTTCATCACGGACTCTGACTGACACACAAACATCAACAAGAGAAAGAAGGGCTGCCATCATTTCTTTCACTAAGCTCTCAGATTTCTCTTTTGAAGTAGAAAATTATAATTTAATTATGTGAAAAAAAGTCTTTAAAATGAACTGTAACAAAACAGATGCTCATCAGACTGGAAGAAAAAAATTAATAACAGATGCAGTTGCTGATGAAAAACCTCAAGCAAATTAATGTGGATAGTGAAGGAATTCAACATTCCAATTAAGGGGTGGTTAACCTGTGGTTTGAGGGATGTGTGTGTCCCTGGATGATGTAGAGTAGATTTGCATGGACCTGGGAGCTCGGAGCATTTATATGACCAGGAAAGCGTAGATTCTGAAGCAATGGTTCTCAAGTTTGAGTGTAAATCAGAATCCCTGGAAAGGTTGTTAGATCACCACAGCCACAGTGATTTGGCAGGACTAGAGGAGAGAGTGTTCTAAGAATTTGTATTTCTAACAAGCTCCCAGGTGCTGCTGCTGCTGACAGTCCCAGGACCATACTTTGAGAAGCATCACTCTAGAATAACTCCAGTTAAAGGAGTTGAGATGCAATTAACATATCATAAAATCACCCATTTAGAATGTGCAAGTAGGTGGGTTTTAGTATATCTGAAAGTTGTGTGACTATGACCACCATATAATTCCAGAAGATTTTCATCTCCCCAGTGGAAACTCCAAGCCATCAGTGGTCATTTCCAGTCCTCATCTCCTCCAGCCTCTTGTAACCACTAATTAATTTTCTGTCTTTATAGATTTGACTATTCTGGGTGTTCCACTTAAATGGAACTGTAACATGTGGGCTTTTGTGTCTGGCTCCTTTCACTGAGCATATGGTTCCTAGGCTCATCCATATTGTAGCATCTATCAGTATGCCATTCCTTTTTATGGCTGAATAATATTCTATTATATGGATATACCACATTTCGCTTATCCATTCATCACTTGATGGATATTTGAATTGTTCTACTTTTTGGCAATTATGAATAACGCTGCTATAAACTTTTGTGTATAAGTTTGCATATGGACATGTATTTTCATCCCTCTTAAATACAGAACGAAGAGGGAAATTTTTGGGTCATATGGTGACTCTATGTTTAACTCTTTGAGGAAACATCAGGCTGTTTTCCAAAGCAGCAGCACTATTTTACATTTCCACTAGCAATGTATGAGGGATCCAATTTTCCCATCTCTTCACCAATACTTATTATTGTCTACCTTTTCTGGATTATATCCATTTTAGTGGGTGTGAAATGGAATCTCATCATGGTATCTCATTTAGATTTCTCTAATGTTAATGATGTGAGCATCTCTGCATACTCTTAGTAGCCATTTGCATAATCTTCTTTGGAGAAATGTCTGAACATTTTCAAATTGGATTGTCTTTTACTGTTGAGTTTTAACACACACACACACACACACACACACACGATACATGATTTGCAAATGTTTTCTCCCATTCTGTGGTTAGAAACTGCTGCCTAATGCAAGGTCACAAATATTTATACCTATGTTTTCCTCTAAGAGTTCTATATTTTTAGCTACTACATTTAGGTTTTTGTTTCACATTAACTTTTACATATGGTGAGCAGTAGGGGTCAGATTTCTTTTAACATGGTTATTCAGTTGTCCTAGCTCCATTTGTTGAAAAGACTATTATTCCCCGCAATGAATTGTCATTACCCTTGTCAAAAGCTAATTGGCCTGAAATGTATAGGTGCATTTCAGGACTGCCATTTGTATTTCATTATTCTATATGTCTATACTTATGCCAGTGCCAGACAATCTTGATTACTCTTTGTAGTAAGTTTTGAAAGCAGGAAGTGTGAGTTCTCCAACTTTGTCCTTTTTAAGGACTGTTTTGGCTATTCTGGGTCTCTTGCATTTCCATATGAATTTTAGGATCAGCTTGTTGGTTTCTGAAAAAAAGTCAGCTAGGGTTTTGATAAGGATTGCATTAAATCTGATCAATCTAAGGACTATTATCATTTTTAAAATGTTAAGTCTTCCAACTCATGAACACAGGATATCTTTCCATTTATTTGTCTTTAATTTCTTTCTACAATGTTTTGTAGTTCAATGTAAAAGTCTTGTACTGCTTTTGTTAAATTTATCCCTAAGTATTTTCTTCTCTTAAATGCTATTGTAAACGGGATTGTTTAATATCATTTTCAGATTGTTAATGACCAAGGTATTGAAATACAACCGAATTGTATATATTGATCTTGTATCCTGCATGTTAATTCTAATAGTGTTATTTTTGTGTGGGTCCCTTAGGATTTTCTGTAAACAAGACTATGTCATCCATGAATACAGAAAGTTTTACTGCTTCCTTTCTCATCTGGGTGCCTATTTCTTTTTCCTGCCTATTTGCCCTGGCTAGAACCCTCAGCATAATGTTGAATAGAAGTGGTGAGGCACTACGTCCAGCAAGGCTGGGGGATGCTGGGTTTTGCTGCAGCATCAGCACACCCCTGTAAACTTAGTTTTAAAAGTCCCCCTTGCAGCATAAGGAAGTTTGTGTGGGCTTCTGTGCTGGCATGTGAAGTTCCACTGGGTGGGCTTCTGTGTTGGCATATGAAGATCTGTTGGGTGGGCTTCTGTTGCTGGCACGTGAACATCTTTTAGGTGGGCTTCTGTGCTGGCATGTGAAGAGCTTTTGGGTGGGCTTCTGTGCTGGCATGTGAAAATCTTTTAGGTGGGCTTCTGTGCTGGCACGTGAAGATCTGCTGGGTGGGCTTCTGTCACTGGTATTCTGTTCAGGACCCTGATACATGGTCCTAGGCAGGCCTTTATCTCCTACTTCTCCTCCCAGCACACGGTGCACTGGCTTGGCTGGAGAGGGTGGCATGGAGTGGATTTCTAGGGCAAGTGGCCTGGATGGTTCTGTTCGGTCAACACTGTCCCTTGGGCAAGCCACTGCCCCTCTCTGTCCCTCAGCTTCCTGCCTTGAAATATAAGAAAACTAGTTTAAATATTCCCAAGACCCATTTTTAACTCTTGTTTTACTCCTGATCTTAGGGAAAGCTTTTAGTCTTTCACCATTAAGTATGATGTATGCCTTGGAGTATAAGAAAACTAGTCTAAAAATTCCCAAGACCCACTTTTAACTCTTGTTTTGCTCCTGATCTTAGGGGAAAGATTTTAGTCTTTCACCATCAAGTATGATGTTTGCTTTGGGGTTTCTGCTGATGCCATTAGTCAGGTTGAAGAAGTTTCCTTCTATTCCAAAATTTGTGTTTTTTCATCAAGAAAATGTGTTGGATTTTGTCAAGTGCCTTTTCTGTGCCTATTGAAATGATCATGTGGTTTTATCCTGTAATAATGTGGTATATATCACATTGGTTGGTCTTTGTATGTTGAACCAACCTTGCATTCCTGGCATAAATCCCACTTGGTGAACTCCATTTTATAAAGAGGAAAACCAAAACCAAGTCCCATGAAGGTTAATGAACTACCCAAAATCTCACATAAAATTAGTGGCAGAGCCACAAACAGACCCTGCTTTCTCAGTCAGTGGCCTCTGTGCTGGCCTCTGCAGGGAGGGAGAGAGATGCAGGTGGATGTAGGAGTATCGTCAAGGCTGGATTATGAATGACCACCTCACCATTAACCAACATTTGCGTTGTACCTCACATCTTCGAGGTTGTTTTCACAAATACTGTCTTTGTTCCTCATATGAGCATTGGGGGTTCTTTTTCCTATTTCACAGGTAAATAAACTAAACTTTGGTGAAATTCAGTGACTGACTGAAATATCACAGACAACAGGAGGTAGTACCAGGTCTCGAATGCAGGTCTTCAGAGTCTAAATCCTGGGTCCTCTGTACTGTGCTGCTTGCCCTCCCTCTGAATCCTATGATTTCGGGGTCCATGGAAATCCCCCTCCTACTTACCAGTGGGCAGGTGTTAAATATCAGATTAGAGCCCCATACGTTTAGCTCATAGATTTGATCTAAATAGAAAACTCCTCTTATATTTATGGGAACCATTAAAGTTTTTCCAGTCTCTTCTTCCTTGGGGTGAATAAGCTTTACAATCAGTAATTTTTGGTATTTTTATTACTTTTTGTGCCATTATTTAGACTTATCATTAAATGGATTGCCTTCTAAAGAGTACTGCAGCTTTGTGGTAAACAGCGAGCTAGGTGCCCAGGTTCAAATCCCAGCTCTGACATATGCCAGCATTAGGATGCCTAGGAAAGCATTTAACCTCTCTGTATTTGTTTTCTCATCTATAAAATGGAGATAACAAGAATCTCTACCCCACTGTGCTACTGTGAGACTAACAATGAGCCAACAAACATGACATATTTAGAACAGTGCCCGGCGCAGAGTCAACACTCTGATTCTAGCTACTGCTGATATTAATCCCGCTACCTTCCACATGCTGAGCACCTACTATTGTCAGCACTGGGTTGGGTTGTTTTACAGAGACTAGAACAAGCTCAGAGAGGTCAGGTACCTTGTCCAAGTTTACACAGCTAGCAGTGGCAGGCTCAGGACTCAATTCCATGGGTGTCCAATGCTAAGGCCTCTTAGCAACAGTGTCCTATCTCCTGCAGGGTGGGTTTGATGACCCTCGGGGCATTAGAGGGGCAAAGAGAAGCCCAGTAGAAAGCAGAAGAGGTCAAGACCTGCTGTTGAACACACTGAGGTTTGGCGGGGAGGGGAAGAATGAAAGAAATGATGTGAGAAAGAACATCAGGTATTAGCAGGGTCAGAGGCAGGCCCAGCTGAGAGCCACATACAGGTGGAGGTTGTCTGGGCTGGGGTGGTGCAGAGATACCACAGGCCCAGGGAGAGAGGCCTCCCTGGCAGCACCATATAAAGGCCTGGAGAGCTCTCAGGGGTCGTGGGGAACCTTTCTAGGAAAGGCAGCCTTGGCTTGGTCCCCCTCTCACAGAGGCACAGTCAAGTGATACTGGGACCCTGTCCATGCTTCCTCACCAAAGCAGCTGCCCTCATGGGGAGGGACAGACTGGAGCTGCAGACCAGGCTGTGTCAGTCAAGGGAGAAGCTGGGCCCAGAGTTCCCTCGGCTGGTCCAATCAGATAGACCCTATCCCAGGGACCCTTGGCCTAGCACTGCAGACACTCCCATGTCCCCTACCCTGAGGCTCTGTGCCTGCTTTGGAACTGGACGTAAATGGGTCCCAGAGCTGGAAGGATGTCAGGGTTGGTAAGCCAGCTCACTCATTCTAAAGATGACCTGAAGTTACAGCCCACTTTGCATCTCACTGCAGGGATCTCAAGGCTTCTGGCAAAGTTGTCCTTCCCCATCACTCTTAATGGTGTGGCACTAGAAGGACCCTTAATCTCTCTGGGCCTCCATGTCCTCACCTATGAGACAGTGATAAGTGTCCTTGCCCACCCACTTCAAGGATCCCTGGGCAGATGAAAGAAACACAAAAGGCACCAAGCGCACTGCCCTGCCTCTGAGGGCCTCACCTTGAATTTGGAGGCCCTAGAGAACACTAAATAGAGGCTACATCAGAGGGTCACCAACAGAATCGGCAACACGTTGTTGGTGCTCCACCCTGCTGGCAGGCCCCCTCTGCTAAGCCTTCAGCAACACCAGCAATGGCAAGGTGAGGCTGGCCGGGTTCCCTGTGTTGGCACATTTGCACACCACACGGTCCCAGCAGCCGGCCTCCTCTCTCCCTTTCCTTCCGGCTGCCCGGTGCATTCCAGCTCGGACTTTCAGCTCAGGACTGGGCCCTCCTGGCCAAAGTCAACAGAGGAAGCAGTCAGAGGACAGCTCCTTGGGGTCTCGCAGATGTGGGGTACCAGCCCTGATCGTGGCACCTATTCACCTGTGGGAGGCTTCCTGAGCCCCGGTTTTCTCATCTGGGAATGGGGACCCCACCAGCTACCCATCAGGGCTTCCATGGACACTCTAGTACTGAATAGAAGATGCCAGGCATGGTGCTGGGGCCAGAGAAGGTTCTTGCTGGAGGGCGCTCTGCTGTGTAGCTGCTGGCTGGGGCCCTGCCATCCTCCATCTGCCCTAGGAGGTTCTAAAAGCTGCACAGCTTCCTTGGTGGCTCTTGGGTCTGGTCCGAGTGAAGGCATCGTTAAGATGGCTTCCTTGCTTTTCTTCAGCTTCACCACCATGCCCGCGGAAGGGGATATGCGGATCATGACATCCTCGGCAGCCCCCATATTCCAGCCTCTTTCTAGTGTATCTGCACAGGCCAGAAAGCTAAACGTGACATTTCCCAGAAGCCAAAGTTCTGGATTCATATTAGGTCTCTGATTTGAAAAGCAGAATTGCGGTGAGGCTGGACCACCACCTTCCTGTCCCTGTCCAGCAGGGCTGGGGATGCTGTTTTGCTACGGCATCAGCACACCCTGTAAACTTTCCAAAGCTCCCCTTTTAGCATAAGGAGGCTTGTGTGGGCTTCTGCTGCTAGCATGTGCGGATCTGCTGGGTGGGCTCCTTGTTGCTGGCATCTGAAGATCTGTCGGGTGGGCTTGTATCGCTGGCATTTTTGTTCAGGACCCCGACATGTGGTCCTGGGCAGGCCTTTATCTCCCCACTCCCAGCATGCACTATATTGACCTGGCTGGAGGGGTGGCATGGAGTGGATTTCCAGGGCAGGTGGCCTGGATGCCTGGTTCTGTCTGGTCAAGACTGTCCCGTGGGCAAGCTGCTGGTCCTCTCCGGTTCTCACTTTCCCATTTTGGAATATAAGAAAGCCAGTCTAAAAATTCCCAAGATCCCTCTAGTATTCAGAGACCGTGAGCTGCTAACCACAGAGAACTTAAAAGAATATTGCTTTAATTTTGACAAAAAATACTGAGCTTTCTTTTCTATGATGCTCTATTTGGTCTTTTAAAGAACCACTTGTAGCCAAAAGTAGAAACCACTCAAATGCCCATCAACTGATGAATGGATAAAATGTGGCATTCATTATCCATACAATGGAGTATTCAGCCACAAAAAGGAATAAAGTACTGACATATATTACAACTCGGATGAACCTTGAAAACATGTTAGGTGAAGGAAGCCAGTCACAAAAGGCCACATATTGCATGATCCTCTTTCCATGAAATATTCAGAATCGATAAATCCAAAGACACAAGAAGTCAGTGAGTGGTTCTTGTGTCACTGGGGGAGCCGGCGGAGGTGGGAAGGGCAGTGATGGGTAAGGGGTGCCTGTCGGGGTGATGGAAATGTTCTAAAACTGATGTTGGTGATGATGGCACAATTTTGTGAATATACTAAAAGCCACTGCATTGTACACTTTAAAGGTATGAATATTGTGGTAGGTGAAAAAGAAACCCGTTACATGAAAAAATAAGGATGCCCAGGCAGAGTGTGTTTTAATGGGTCTGTGAAGTGATACCGCACAGAGTGACTGAAAAGGAAGCTCCTTTAAAATTCTGACCTTGACTTATGAGACAGTCAACCGAATGTGCAATTTCTCTGGTGGCTTCCGAGACCAGGGTAAGAACAAAATCATTTTCATTATAAAGTGCTGTGTGTCTCTGGGGGCCTGGAACAAACAAGGACTGTGTGAGGAACTGCATATGTAAACGAGCCCACAGCATCTGCAGTTCCTGCAGTGCTTTCACCAGCGTGCCCAGACGCTAAGAGGCAAGGACAGGAAGGCGGAGTGTCAGCGAGTTCCACTTCTGCAGTGCCGCCTCCTGAGCTTGAAAGGACCGCGAAGGCCTCCCTCCTCCCAACCAGTAGAGCCCTCTCAAGAGCTATTTAGAACTGAAGAAGACGGGGGTGGATGGGGAGAAAAGCTCTAAAAGCTTCCCAAAATCTTCCCGTTGCCTGTTCTGGGTTTTGCTATCACAATGGAAGAGAAGGCTGAGTGGGGCCATCTGAGCCCCGAAGAGAGCATGTGAGATTCCAAAGGCCCTTACTTCAACCCAATTCAACATGGTTTACTCGACACACACACACATTATTTGCCACCCTGCGCACACGCTAGAAGACACGAGCGTCCCACAGCGGCAACCACTTCCCTCATGAGCTCCCAAGGAAAGAAGAGCAAAAGAGCCCCTTGGTGGGGTGACGGTGCTGTCCCCTAAGCACATCTGGGGCCTGGGGTCAGAAGGCCACTGTGTAAAGCCCAGCTCTGCCCCTTCTTCCTGTATGACCCTGGGCAACTCAGCCTCTCTATGCCTCAGTTTCTCCACCTGTGAAATGAGAACAATAACATTATCCACCTCCCTAGGGTTTTAATGGGTTTAATGACTTGATCTGTATAAAGCACCCTATCTGGGCCAGGCGCGGTAGCTCACGCCTGTAATCCCACCACTTTGGGAGGCCGAGGCGGGTGCATCACTTGAGGTCAGGCGTTCGAGACCAGCCTGGCCAACATGGTGAAACCCCGTCTCTACTAAAAATACAAAAATTAGCTGGGCATGGTAGTATGGGTCTGGAATCCCAGCTCCTTGGGAGGCAGAGGCAGGAGAATTGCTTGAACTCGGGAGGTGGAGGTTGCAGTGAGCCGAGATCGCACCACCACACTCCAGCCTGGGCAACAAGAAGGAAACTCCATCTTGAAAAAATAAAAATAGGGCTGGGCGCAGTGGCTCACGCCTGTAATCCCAGCACTTCAGGAGGCCAAGGTGGGTGGATCACGAGGTCAAGAGATCGAGACCATCCTGGTCAACATGGTGAAACCCCATCTCTACTAAAAATACAAAAAATTAGCTGGGTATGGTGGCGCATGCCTGTAATCCCAACTACTCAGGAGGCTGAGGCAGGAGAATTGCCTGAACCCAGGAGGCGGAGGTTGCGGTGAACCGAGATCGCACCATTGCACTCCAGCCTGGGTAACAAGAGCGAAACTCCGTCTCAAATAAATAAATAAATACATAAAAATAAAATAAATAAATACATAAAATAAAACAAAGCACCCTGTCTGGCCCAGAGTAAGTACTTAGTGCGTTTTACTTCCTGTTCCTATTCTAAGAACTTCCAAGGGCCTGGACTTTTGTGATACACACACTTATCCCATGGTTTCTTCACTGAGAGGAGCTGAATTGCATGGTAGGCCGAGGGTACATAGCTAAGGCCCTGTGCTGGCTTCATGACAGTCCTGGGCTGGTAGCTTAGGACTCTGCTCCCAGCTGGACCAGATCTTGAGGGTATTCACAGCTTGGGAAGCACAGAGTGGAAGAGTGGCTCCCCACACAATGGCTGTGTGACTTGGGAAGTCCCACAGCCTCTCTGGGCCTCAGTTTCCACCTCTGCAGATGAGGATAATGACATTCCTCCCTCACAAGGCAGCTGTGAAGATGAAATGGGAGTGCATGGAAGGAAGAGGCGGTACTCAGTGGATAGTGTAGGGTGCTCAGGGCGGAAACCTGCTCACTGCACCCGCAGAGCCGCTGGGTGACCATGGGCCATCACTTACCCTTCCTTCTCTGTAAAGTGGAGATAATAATCATCCCTGCCTCATTCTGTGGCAAGGCATGAACAAGGGGATACACGTAAAGCTCTCAGAATAGGGCATGGCACACAGACGCCCCGTGAGATCCTACCATTGACTGAATCATTCCTCTTCCTCCCCGCCTCCAAATTCATATGTTGCTGTCCTAACCCCCAATGTGACTGTATTTGGAGATAGAGCTTTTGGGAGGTAATTAAGGTCCTAAGAGTGGGATCCTAATTCAATAGTGGCCTTAGAAGAAGAGGAAGAGAGGGATCTCTCTCCACATGCGTGCACCAAAGCAGCAAAGGTCACGTGAACAAAAAGGCAGCTGGCTACAGGTCGGGAAGAGGGACGCAGAGCCCAAGCATGCGGGCGCCCTGATCTCAGAGTTGCAGCCTCTAGAAACGTGAGGAAATACATCTCTGTTGTTTAAGCTGCTTAGTTGGTGGCATTCTGTGACGACAGCCCACGCTGACTACTGTAAGAATTAGAGCAAAGGAGCAATTTCCCATTTCTTGCGTAGTGCCTAACGTACGTCCAGGCCCCAGTAGCTGTCTGTTGGCTGCTATAATAAAAGTGGCACGAAGGCCTGCGTCCTGGTAAGAACAACGTGATTTCCTTACCCTTATAGGGGCAGAAGAAAGTTCTGTTGATGGGCCCGGGTGCAGCCTCGGCGGACTTGCGAGATCTCCGGGACTATGGGCCAAAATAAGCAAACAACCTGCACCAGGCGTTTTCCCAGCTGGGCTGTGGCTCAGGGTCATTGCCGGCGGTTTCAGGGCGGTGCCAGCACTGCAGACCACGGTTTCCATAGAAGAAAGCTCCTCTTCCTCTTCTTTCTCCCGCCCACACCCAGCCCTGGGAGACCTAATTACCAGCCTCTGCTGTCTACAGTGGGAAGAGCATGCCTATATTGGGTGTTCACATGTAAATACACCATCAGGCTGGGTGGGCACCGAAGCCGGGTCCTGCTGATGCTGCTGGGCTCTACCCCGCCAATCCCAGCGACTCCTCTCTGGGTCAGCGAGGAGGGAGCAGGCTACGGCTTCCCACCTCCCCACCTATCAGCTGTGTGCTAGGGGCGGAGAGGATGCATAAAGCACATTGTGTCGTTATCTGCTCAGATTTACTCTGCAAGCCCAGAAGCTCCCAGAGGGCAGGGACTGTGGCTGTCCTGTTTCTTTCTGATCCCCAAAGCCTAGGACAGAGCCGGGCCCTAACTATTTACTGACTGAGAGGATCATCTTGTCTGCAAAGTGCCTGAAGCCCAGACCTGGCACATAACAGGTGCTTGGTACAGGTTAATTTCCTCTTCTTGAGCCCTGGAATGACCGACCGTCCCAGGCCCCCAGGGATTCTGGAACCTGTGATCTTTCTAGAACACTGTAGTCCCAAAATGGGAGGGTAACAGAAGCCACATGGTTAAAGCACACTAGGATTCACACTAACATTTGTACTGTGTGCCAGACACGGTGCACAGACCTTGACTAAAATATCCAATTTGTGACTCAGGTCAACCCTGGGAGATAGGTGCCATCGCCCCCCACTTTGTGGATGAGGAATGGAGGTTGAGGGAGGTGAAGCAGTTTGCCCAGAGTCACCCTGCTGGTGAGTGGCAGGACTGAGATTTGAACCCAGGACTTCTGGACTCCAGAGCTGGCCTCCCAGCTTGTCCTTGACAGCACACACGAACTGCACATCGATACAGGGCTAGACTTATTCCTAGACACCCGAAGCTATGCTGGTTCCGAGCTCACAGGCAGAGTGGCTTCTCCTTCTTCCCGTGGCCCCTGGCCCTGTGACTCCTCCCCTGGCTCTGGGATTCCTTCCAGTGCCCCAGCTTCGGAAAACACGAGCTGCATCCACCCCTAAGAAACACCCTCAAAGCCATCCTGCAGCCCCAGGCCACCGTGACACCTGAACAAGGGATGGGTGGGGTGAGGTAGGTGGTGGCAGGGCCGGGGGCTGGATACAGGGTGTTTCTGTCAGAGTGCACTCTCACTGACTCGTTCCAATTTCCTGCTAACCTCTGCCCACCTGGGGCCTCAATTTTCCTGGCAGCTGTACACACCTAAACGAGCAGCAGCTGTACAACTCCGTTCCCAGCCCCTGCTCCTCGCAGGGGAGAGGGAGGAAGGAGAAAAGGAAGCCGCTTGTGGTTTCCAGGGACAACACCTGGAAACACATCCGCAGGCGCACAAAGGAGGTTTCCCCTGGGAGGCAGGAAGCTGAGGCCTGTTCCTGAGGACGGGGAGGACACGTGCTCGGAGGAAGCGTGCTGAACTTGGCTCAGGGATGCACTGAGCCCAGGAGAACAGCCTGGAGCCTCTGGCTTGAGGAGGAAGGCGGGCCGCTATATAGCAGGAAGTCCTTTCCCAAGCAAGAGCAGAGCCCCTCAGAGGAGGACTCAGGGGTGCAGAGAACCTGGGAGCCAGGAGGACCCAGGAGCCATCTGGTCCTAGCCCTTGCAAGACAGCTGCATTCTAAGCCCCCGACCCTGGGAGGTGACCTGTCCAGAGGCCGCACAGCCACTTCTCTGTGAAACGGCAGCTCCCAGTACAAGGACAGAGTGAAAGCATGGCTGGTCCGGGGTCCTCCCTGCACAATCCTGTCAAACTCTGGGTTTAAGCAATGGGAAGATGAGGCATCCTTACCTACAGCTGACTTGCTTAGGTAAGGATGACCAAAAAGGGCACGTCCCTTCCCCTGGTTTTCCTGCAGCACCTGGACGGTGGACGGCCTCGATACCAAGATTTGGATGAAGTGGCCACTGCGGGGCAGTGGTAGCTGTGGCCCCATCAGGCCCCACATCTGCAAAATGTGGATTCCGCCACCCACCTCACGGGGTGGAGAACGGGCACAGAGAACTCTCCAGACGGCAAGTCACTCCCCCTTGCCCTACCCCTCATAAGCTCGGCTGTTTCCTGGACTGCGGTTGCATCTCCCTTAATGCAGCCTGCTCTGGCACTCCGGCCCTCCCTGGCATCTGGTCTCCAGGCCCCAAGGAACTGAAATTCCTTTGGTGACTGCAGCTCTGACTTTTCCCCAGCCCCACGTGGACACAGGAGGGAAACTGGGCTGAGGATGTGATAACTTGGGGCTGTAAGGGGGACCCAGAGCATGAATCATGGCCTTTGCTTGGACCTTTTGTGAACACAGGGCCTGTCTTGGATCATCACCGTGAGCTGGTTCTCTGGATAGATACACTGCCCTCCCAGCACAGAAATCCTCCCTGTGCTGCATCCAAACAGGTAAGCTGGAAAGGGGACCTAGGATCTGGAGACCACCCCTCCTGCTCTCCATGTCCCACACATGGCCCTGGTGGCTGAGTTGACCCAAGCACGGTGCAACCTCTATCCCCACCAGCCAGACTGGCTGAGCAGGGCCCCTGTTCCCCACAGAGCACATGGGCAGGTGTGTGGATGTGCCAGGGAAGTGTTTGAGACGGGCCCAGAGACCAGTACCCTCAGGGAGGAGGCCTGGACCCCTGGGCTAGGCTCCTCTGTGACCTCAGTCAGGGAACACATTTCATTTTCTGAGTCTGCCCTTAGTGTGAAGAAAGCCTGGGACGTGGTGGGCAGTAACAGCAATTCTGAACTCAGCCAGGTCCCAGGAAGCAACAGGAGAAGTTTTGAAAATGCAGATCCCCAGGCCCTGCTCCAGACTCTGGAATGTCCAGTATCAGAACCAGGCCGGGCATTTTGGGACGAGCCCCTGGGTAGCTGCGATGAGCATGCCCTGGAATCTCTCTCACCCAGAAGCTCCAGGGAAGTTCTGTGATCGCAAACAAAGCCTGCATCTTCATGCCGAAGCAGGCAGCAGAGCAGCCCAGGCTGCCAGGCCCACGCCACCTACAGCAGGCGGGTGTTCCCATAAAGATGGGACAAGAGGCAGGACAGCCTCTGTCCCTCCAGAGTCACCTCCCAAATCAGGGGCTCAGTGTGCCTGATGTTAAATACAGAATTCTTTTCAGAAAACATCAAGTTCTGGACTTGAAAGTTCTGGAATCTTGCCTCTTTCCAGGATAGTGGACACCAAGAAAAATGCCTCCAAGAATGGGGCCAAACATCTCAGCTTGGGCCTTTGTTTCCCACGGAGGACTGCAGAGGACCTCACGGAAGGTTTAAAGACAAAGCCAGGCTGGGTGGGTCCTGGGATCCCCTCACACACGAATACCTGGATTCATTAATTTAACAGGTACCTACTAAGCCCCAACTACGTGGCCAGTCCTGAACACTGGGAATGCAGATAAATGCAGTAGACAAAGGTGACTGCTTCGTTGAGCTGATATTTTAGTGGGGGCAAGAGACACAAGAAAAAGATGAAATATTTTAATGAGGTAGGAGGAAAAGGTCACAGTGAAAAGGTGACATTTAAGCAGAGACCTGAAGAAGGTGAGAAGTGAGCATGTGGACCCCTGGGGAAAGTGCATTCCAACAAAGGGCAGGTGCAAAGGTCCTGGGGCAGGCACATGCCTGGTGTGTTCTAGGAATGACAGTGAGGAGGCTGGTGTGGCTGGAGCAGGGGCCAGGAAAGGGACAGGAACAGGAGCTGAGGTCAGCAGGAGTCGGCAGTCAGATGACATGGAGCCTCGCAGGTCAGACTCCAAGTGAGGTGGGAGGACCCTGGAGGACTTGCTGTAGAGCCTCAGTCTGATTTGACTTGTTTATGGGTAGGAGATATTTTCAAATACACAAGGTATGTCTGTCTTGTTTGTTTGTTTGTTTGTTTGAGACAGAGTCTCGCTCTGTTGCCCAGGCTGGAGTGCAGTGGTGCGATCTCAGCTCACTACAATCTCTGCCTCCCAGGTTCAAGTGATTCTCCTGCCTCAGCTTCCTGAGTAGCTGGCATTACAGGCGTGTGCCACCATGCCCAGCTAATTTTTACACAAGGTATGACCGTCTAAGGATCATCTGTGGCCTTAGAATCTCCTGTCTGGCAAATAAGAAGATGTATAGGCAAAACGGCCTGCCCATGCTGCAAGGGCTAAGAGAGTGTGAGCATGTCCCTAAAAATAACATTGCGGACTGCCTTTTCTTAGACAAAACATCTATTGCCCTAAGCATTTAAGTGTGGTCACTAGGGGTCACTGGTGCTCCCCAGGCCAGCGGCCGCCCTGCTCTCTGGCCCAAGGCTCTTGCTGCACTTGGCAATGCCCGCACCCGACTGCAGCTCTAAACCACAGTTCAGTACTGAGGACAGATTCACCTCCTAAGCATTCCAATGACCTAATATCGACCCTTCCCACCAGCCCTCCACCACCCTTACAAGTCCATGCCCATCCTGAAGACCTGGGCTTGGTCCTGATGGAGCCCCCAAAAATGTAGCCCAAGAGTCCAGCACCCCCAGAACTCACCGGGCATGGAGAACGGGGACAGGAAGCCAGCCTCCACCGGCTCTGGTTCCGGGGGCGGTGGCTGTGGTGGTGGCTGCTGCTCCTGATTCTGCTGAGGGTCTTCAGGGTTTTCCACGGGAACATTCCCATTCTCAATGTTCTCGTGTCTTCCGTTTTGAAGCGGCTTGCTGCCCACACCATTTGCCGAGTTGATCAGTCTCTGCCGCTGTGTGGACAGGAGGCAAGACGGACGCCAAGGCGTGTGATAAAGCAACAAGCTACTGCTATGTGTTGGGTTCTTTACACATACCCTGCTCTTACAGGTTCCTAGACCAACATCCCTGGGGACAGGTTTGCCTGAGAATCACCCCAGGATCTTGGAATCCTTCTAAGTTTGGTTATTTCCATTTGCATGGTTGCCAGGAAGCCTTTGAAGATTTATCAGAGGGCCTGGGCCACCCCTTCCTAGTGACAGCTCAACAACCCAGCCCATGTTACTGATGACAGCCATCATTCGGGGCTCTCCCTGGCGATGTTCATAGCTGCCTGAAGGTGGCCATAGGGAAGGCCCTGCATGCATTTTGTAATTTTTAATTTTTTAGGTACATTATACAAAATGTACACTTACTGCCGGCCGTGGTGGCTCAGGCCTGTAATCCCAGCACTTTGGGAGGCCGAGGTGGGTGGATCACTTGAGGTTAGGAGTTCGAGACCAGCCTGGCCAACATG
The DNA here is from genome assembly GCF_030222135.1 of Aotus nancymaae. Classification (NCBI taxonomy): domain Eukaryota; kingdom Metazoa; phylum Chordata; class Mammalia; order Primates; family Aotidae; genus Aotus; species Aotus nancymaae. Next base: position 75,781,766 of record NW_026988422.1, on the reverse strand, counting down.
GTGACACCTCGTCTCTACTAAAAATACAAAAACTAGCTGAGTGTGGTGACGGGTGCCTATAATCCCAGCTACTCAGGAGGCTGAAGCAGAAGAATCACTTGAACCTGAGAGGCAGAGGTAGCAATGAGCTGAGATTGTGCCAACAGAGCAGACTCCATCTCAAATAACAAAAACAAAACAAAACAAAACAAAAAGGCTGGGCATGGTGCCTCACGCCTGTAATCCTAGCACTTTGGGAGGCCAAGGCGGGTGGATTGCCTGACTCAGGAGTTCGAAACCAGCCTGGGTAACACAGTGAAACCCCATCTCTACTAAAAATACAAAAAGATTAGCTGGGCATGGCAGCATGCACCTGTAATCCCAGCTATTTAGGAGGCTGAGTCAGGAGAATTGCTTGAACCTGGGAGGCGGAGGATGCAGTGAGCTGAGATTGTGCCACTGCACTCCAGCCTGGGTGACAGAACAAGACCGTGTTTCCAAAAAAAAAAAAAAAAGTACACTTACACTAAGTGCACAGCTTAATGATGTTTCACATGAAGATGTACAACATTTCCAGGCCCTTCAAAGACTCCCCTCAGATGCTTTCCTAGTCTACGTGCCCCTACTCCAGAGGGGACCAAGGCAAAGACCATGCTACCTTTTATCAACATTGATTAGTTTTCCCTGAAGTTGAACTTCATATAAATGGACACAAGTAATAACGTATATTTTATGTCTTGCTCCTTTTATGCTACCAATAGACACGAGATTCCCCCAGCTTGTCGCATGAGTCAGCAGTTTACATGGCTGTGTAGTATTCTATTATATGAATAACCCATGATATGGCTTTGCCTATTAATGAGCATGTAGGTAGTTTTCCCTTTTTGGTTATGAAGAATGCAGCGATGAACATTTGTGTACATGTCTTTTGTGGACATACTCACAGCCTTTCAGTGTGTGTCACTGAAATTTTTAGAGCTGAAAGCATCCTGTCCAATACCCTTAGATTCAGTGGGCTAGTGGCTGATGTGAGACTAAAGCTCTGAATTCCTTCCTTCTGGACCCGGCTTCTCCAGCTCTGCACTCTGCCTTCCAGGTAGCCCAATCGCAACGTGCGGAAGATAAAGTCTTCCCAGCAGCTTAGAACATTTCGGGCATAATAACCAGTATCTTAGCAACTTATCAAAACCTATTCCTTTCCTGGCTATATATGCCATGAAAAATATACTATAAACCCCAATCTCTACATCTTTAAAAGTTGTTCAACCCTCCCCACCCTCAGCACCCAGTGGGTACAATTAACACATGCCTGAAAGGTGGCCTGGATCGTGTAAAATTTCATTGATCCAAATTTCACTGAATTGGACCAAAATGATTTGCAATGATTCAAAGCTTTGGAAAAGTGTTTCCTTTTCTTAATATACTCTCTACAGAAAAGGCACAGTACACATGAAGTCAAAGCAGAAATGTTTACAATATAGAACCTGTAAGCACTGTGAAATACTGTTCTTGCATAGAACCTATGTGTTAACTCCTAATTATCAGTGATCACAGTTTGAAGTCTACCAACCCATCTGCTTCTCAAAGTACTTAAAATTCCAAAATAAGCAGACGTGTAACAAAGACTGGAAAAGTTGGTGAGCAATGACCCTATCTTTGCTATGCTGTTTATACATTAAATAACATTAAAATTATTATCTCTGTAAATGAGAAATAAAAGCACCCCATTTAAACACAGCAAGAGTATAAAGGAAGCCCCAGGGCTGGACACGGTGGCTCACACCTCTGATCTCAGCACTTTGGGAAGTGGAGGCGGGCGGATCATGAGATCAGGAGATCGAGACCATCCTGGCTAACATGGTGAAACCTCATCTCAACTAAAAATACAAAAAAAAATTAGCTGGGCGTGGTGGTGCATGCCTGTAGTCCCAGCTACTCAGGAGGCTGAGGCAGGAGAATCACTTGAACCCAGGAGGCGGAAGTTACAGTGAGCTGAGATCGTGCCACTGCACTCCAGCCTGGAGACAGGGTGAGACTCAAAAAAAAAAAAAAAGATAGAAAGAAAAAATGAAAAGGAAGCCCCAGAGGTCACTGTTGCTCATTGGTGTCTTAGGTTTCATCACAGAGAACAGGTGTGAACTCACCTTTTCTGTTTTACCCTAAATAACATTTTAAAGAAACAATCCATGCTTCAGACGGGCCTTTCTCCAATTAGTTCCACTCTAGTGCCTGACAAAATACTTAGTGAAACATCTCAGCCAGGGTATTCGATTGCTGCAGGCTTTAACATATCTTCTCAAAGGATACTTTGCTGCCTGTGGGTGATGGGCAGGCTTCCGGAGGCCCCAGGGCATCCTTCCTTAAACAGGTGCAGTGATCAATGGCACCAGGAAGAGCCCTAACTAGCCAGGGCCTCCTGTATCCACTGCTGCTCACTTTTACAGTCCTTCAAGCAAACTTACCTCATTAATGATGATCCTGCTGGCCATCCGTAGTCGGGTCCTGGGCCCAAACTTGTTGGTGATCATGATTCGTAAGCCTGCTTCTGGGAAGGTGAACTTGGGAGGGCTGGAGCTCATGATCTCGTCCACCATCACCACGGGGCTCTTGCCATACTGTGGCTTCTCCTTCACTGTTGAGCACAACGCCACGATTAGTGCTGGTCTCTCTGAGAACACCCAAGTGCTGGGGTCACTGACTTCCCCTTGCCTTGTGAGCTGCCCTAGGCTGTGGTCCCAGCAGGTGGCAGCCACCTGGAAGTCTGGATGCCTGGCTTCAACTCCTCATGTCAGGCAAAGTGGGTCACTGGCTTTGAAACACCTGCTGACCTAGCTTGTGAAGCCCAGTGGGTCCCCTTGCTCGAAGACCACTCACGGGCAATTAATGCTCTTCTCCCTCTCTTCTGGGGCCCAGTCTTGGCTAATTACAAGGGTCTTTCTGTTCCTCATCTATGCCTTACCAGGGCAGCCCACTTACAATACAGACAGGGGCCTATCACTTTTCACCCATGATTATGAGGGGACCTTTCTTTCCTCCGTTTATAGAGGCCCAGATGAATTTTTGCAAATCAACAAGGTCCCCAGGGTGGGGAAAATGCTGCAGAGCAGCAAGCACTGGCTCTGAACTTCCTTCGAGGCCACCTACTCTGGTCTGCAGGAGAGGATGTTTGTAACTTTGTTCTTTATAGGGCAAGTGGTAAGGTCAGAGATTTAGATCATGGGCCTTAGACAGGCAACGGAGGCTCAGGAGAGGGGCCTGCTTGTTTGAGGATGCACGGTGAGCTGCAGGCTGAGCACAGTGACTTTATAAACCCTGACACCCTCCAGAGGGAGGCTGGTCTCTCTGACCCTTTCCTTCCCCTCACAAGAGGTAGGAACAAAACTCCTTGTCCCCAGACCTCTTCCTTGCCATCTTCATAAACCTGCACCGTGCCGGTATCCTTGGGGATTTGACATTTGACTCCGATCCCTAGGAGAGTCTGGTTACAAAACCACTCATGAACACAGGCAGTGTTCCCCTCCAAAGGGCTGTAAAAATGGCTGTGCCTGTTCCTCTGCACTGGTTACCAGCTTCCGGTGAGTGCCCATTATGGGCTATAGGGTAACCAGGGAATCAGTCCATTGAGCAAACCCGTGCAAGAGTTAATAGCACAAAAATGCACAAAGGCACACAGACACACACACTCCTCACCAAACAGGCAGCAAGGCTCAGCAGACAGGAGGCATGTGGGTTAGAAAACAAAGCCAGGAGAACATGCATTCGTCAGAGACGGCCGCGAACCTCTAATGAGGCTCACGGTGCATCGGTGGGCCGGGCTTAGGTTGGTTGTTTTGCTTGAAATGCAGGTGTTACCACGTGGAAGAAAGCTGACTACTTACAATTTAGAAGAGGAAGAGAGTTAAGGAGACAAAGGCCAACAGAGATTGCCAGAGACGATTAGCGTGCGGTGGGTGCCGAGAGTCTGGGGCAGCACTCTTGGTGGTGGCGAAGACGCCGGGGGTTATGTGGAGGAGGGTGTTAGTAGCGGGCTCCTTCTATGGGGCGCTTCAGTGTTTGGGGCCCCTGGGCTTTGGGATGGCTCCTGTCCTGGCTGATTCAATGGCTCTGCTTCCACTCTGAGGAGCAGGAGTGCCCCCACAGCTCACGCCCTCAACCCCTCACTGATGCTGAAAAGCTCAAATCCCTCTCTGCTCAGGAGCCTCCATCCCAGCAGGAGGTGGAACCCACAGAAACCGCAGGCTCTGGGCTCCATCCGACAGAACCAGCCCCATGCCAGGTACTGCTCAGGGAACAACTGGGCTCAGAGGGAGGGAGCCTGGAGTCTGTGAGACACGAGTCCAGGAGTCCAGGCCTGCGCCTCCACGTCCTTACGTACTCTCTAGGGAGCTTTCTCCCTTGGCCCTTATCTAAATGCATTCACTCTGATAAAAGCTACAGGAAGATGGGATTCTCCCTCCTTCCCCAGGATGCCTGGCCCTCAGGACACCTTGTCCTGGTGCCCTCTGACCAACGGCAGGACAAGGTGGTGTGCCCACGCCTGGAGTGGCTGCCCAGACAAAAACCCAATGACAGCACATTCTCCTGGCAGTTCAGCCCAAGGCCGGGCATCACCCCAACTCTCCGCACTCCAAACCAAGGCCATGCCCAGGGCCGGAGCAGCCCGGAAGGGTCCACAGTGAGCCTCCCGGGTGAGGCCGGAGGCAGGTGGCCCTGGCTGTCAAGCTGTGTGCAAGGCCACCCGAGCACCACCAGGAGGCTGCTTTGGCGAGCTGAGCCATGCAGCCTTTAAGAATGTTTCAGTACCCAAAGGCCTTTTATCAGTGTGATGGGAAAAAGGCTTTCTCCTCGCCTTTCCTGTAAAGAAGTTGGAGAGAAATACAACTGAGAACAGCTTGATCAGGCCTGAGAGAGAGTGTGTGCTCTTGAGAGGATCTCCCAGCCATCAACCCATGTCTTCCTTTTGGTGGGGTAGCCGCACAGTGACCTGCCTGCTGCTAGGCACGGGCAGGAAAACTCCGGTGTCATCTCCAGCCAGAAGTTTCCATGGCAGCACCCTTAGGAAAGGAAAAGCCCCCAGTCCCGGCCTCCCCAGTCCCAGCCGGGGTGTTACCGGGGCTCCTTCCTCCTGTTCAGTCATGTCTACGCAGGGGACAGTGAAGAGCAGTGACTCTCACGTGGCCCTCTGGGAGCCTCTTATGAGAGAGTCAGTAAAAAGTGGGGTGAAGAAATCCCCACATCTGCCTCTCCAGGCCTCCCCCTTCTGTGACTCCAGGCGCCCAGGCCTGCACCCCCGCTTCCCTCCGCACTCCCTGGGGACTGTTTTCCCCCTTGGCCCTTATCTAAATGCGTTCCCTCTGATAAAAGCTGCAGGAAGACGGGATTCTCCCTCCTTCCCAGTGCTTGGGGGCAGTCCCATGTCCAATCTTCCAGTTTTCTAGAAAATGTCCTGGACTTAAAGAGATTAGGGAAAAAATAAACTTTCAGGGGAGTCCCACTGTCACAGGCACAAGAGTGATGGAGACAGGCACAGCAGTGCCAGAAAAGGCACCGTGTGGGTGGCGGCCTCCAGGGAGCCTGGGTTGCCGGGGAGGGTGAGGAGCTGAGGCTCCCAGGTTGCGAATGAGGAGTGCTTCCCGCAGGGTCCTGGGAAGTCTCCTTGGTCAGTCACAGGGTGGTAGGTGGCTCTCGGGTGAGCATCTCCCACTGGACTGAGTGACTCAGCACACAGTACTTCTCTTCTTTGCCACGAAGGCCCAGAGGACCCAGGAGCACCACATATAGGACAGGGCAGCAACCAGCCCGGTCCTGCCAGCCTGTGTGTGGGGACCAGTGATGGGTGTCTCGGGGCCACTGCGTCTGTGGAGCTAAAATCCGACACAGCAGCCCACATGGCTCCTTCCCCTTCTGAGGTTGTCCTGGAAACTGGCTTCCCCTGGGGTAGGCTGCTTGGCATTTATGAAACACGACATGCGAACCAAACTCCACGTCCATCAGCTCCTCAGCTCCTCAGCTCCGCCCCTCGTGGGTGGGCCTCGGCAGCCAGGCTGTGGCCTGGACGGCACCCCTCACCCCAGCAGGCTTCTTCCTTCTAGAGGGAGAGACCCCTCCCTCTTGGGGGTTACCTGAGACAGGGCAGAACAGACTCCCAAAATGCACATGGGAGGAAACCCCTGCCTTCATTGGCCACAGGATGATGACTGGAGAAGGGGCCCAGAAATACAGATTCTGGCTCCCAGATGTCCCAGACACATCTGAGAACACCTGGTCCCACCACTGACATCACAAAAGAGATCACCTGAAAGAGGACGTGATTAGCCGCAGGCCGTGGGGAATGACGGGGAAAGACCCCCAGATGCCAGTGCAAGGCACTTGTCTGCTGAAGGCCTTGACCGGCACCGCGGGTGGAGCTCAGACCTGTTCGTCCATAGTGATGGCAAGAACCGCCCAGGATCTCCCACTGGTCTGGGCTAGCGTGAACTCTCAGCTGTCCCCACAAAGGGAGCCACCTGGTCACTGGCCTTGGATTATTCAGGTTTCCAAGGAAGCCATCAGTCAGACCCAGGTGACTTGGAGAATTCGATAAGACATGACAGGAAGAGGCTCTGGAGGCCCAGACCCCCACTTCCCGGACAAGGAGTCTGAAGAGCCGCGGAGGAGATGAGGCTGCTGCCCAGGGGAGCGGGCTCCCCAGTGGGGCTCTCAGGGGCTGGCCGCGGGGCGCCTGCTCAGCTTCGTGTCTGCCTTTCCTGGCCTTGTTCTTCCTCTGGGTGATGGTTCCCAGCCCCAGAACCTGGTGCTTTGTCCAGAGTCATTCTCCATCCATAACTGGGTCTGGCATTTGAGAAGCTGCAGGAGGCCCAGGCTGGCTCTGCCACCCCAGCTCCTCAGCTGCCTGTCGTGGGCTCTTACATGGGTCAGGGACACCACTGCGCTCTGAAGAGCCAAACAGGCCTTGCGCCTTCCTCAGGAAGCGTGGGAAAACTCCCAGGAACGTGGCTGCGCTTTTCTGGTGTACTTCCCCTCCGTCTCTTCCCACCTAAGCAAACCCCACCTCCCATACTGACGCTCCCTCCTCACTTAGGGCACTGTGGTCAGAGGTAAGAGAGTGACAATTTAGAGGGGGAACTTTGTGAGAGGGTGTGTGTGTGTGTGTGTGTGTGTGTGTGTGTGTATACAAAAGAGAAGGAGAGAGTGGCTTCCAGGACACATTTCTGCCCACTCCTGTCTGCTCAGCCTTACCTTGCCCCAGCAATGGCACGGAAGGGTCATCATAGCTACCATCATAGAAATCATTACCAGCCTCCAGCTCACTGTTGACCGGGTTGCCATTTGCAATGCTCTTTTGTTTGATCGTAAAAAAGGCTTGCATCTTCACATTGTACCTGGAAGTGAGGGGAGGCAGGAGGTCAGGGCAGTGGAGAGGAGCCCCACTGACTGGGCAGGGGGCCATCACACCCCATCCCTGCGCGCAGTCAGCACAGCGCGGGAGTGGCGGGTGGCAGGGGAGGTGTGGAGCCTCGCCTTTTCAACTGGGCTGACAGTTTCCTGATAGGGACCTGGGAATGTCTGGGGGCACCTGCTCCTATTGAGCTGGTGGTGGGTTTCCTGGGGGCATAAGAGCCCTTTCACCCAAGACAATGACTGAGGCCTACTTACTGGAGCCTGTCCTAATAAAGGAAGCTCGGCCTCACCTCCGGGACAGGCCCACGGGGCATTACCAGGCTCACAGGGGGCATTACCAGGCCTGTCCTCTCTGCCCCAGCAGCACATCTTGCTCCCGGGCTGCTCACGGGCACTCCCTGCACCACTCACAGCCAGCACTGCCATCGCCCCTGAGGGAAGAGTCTCTCCATCTCAAAGAACCTCAGGCCGGCTCCTCGCTGAAAGGCACTCAGAGTGCAGATCATTTAAGGACAATGCTTTTGCAGTCTGACAGTTTATCACCTGTTTTTATAAAACATTATAAATGTTTTATATAAATGTGGGATTTATATCCTCATAAAACCCAGAGTGTTGTCTTTCTTTTTAATTACCTATCGAGGTACGAAGAGGAAGATAAACCTGAATGTGGCTCAGCTCATGAGTAGGGGGGTGTGTGTGTGTGTGCGTGCGTGCGTGTGTGCATGTGTGCGTGTGTGCGCGCGTGTGCGTGCGTGCGTGTGTGTGCGTATGTGTGCGTGTGTGTGTGCGTGTGTGTGTGCATGTGTGGTGGGAAAAAATACATATGTCATAAAATTTACCATTCTAAGTACTTTCCCTTTTTAAGTGCACAATACAGTGGCGTTAATTACATTCACATTGTTCTACAGCCATCACCACGGTTTCCAAAACATTTGTATCACCCCAAACAGCAACATTGCTCCCATTAATTATTAACTCCCCCTTCCTTGCTCCCCAGATGCCTGCACTGACCTCTGATCCACCTCTATGAATCTGGCTCTTCTAGATCCTTCGTGTAACTGAAATCAGACAATGTTTGTCCTTTTGTGACTGGCTTCTTCCACTTAGCATAACGTTTTCCAGGTTCACCCATGTTGCAGCCCGTCAGAACGTTATTCCTTTTTCTGGCTGCATAGTATTCCTCATGGGTAGTTTTGAGATGGTTCTGACCTGGGTAGATTCTGGAGGGGCTCAAGGTTGCATAGCCTGAGTTTGCATCCCCAGGACCATCAGTGGTGCTGCAGCTGTGCAAAGCAGTGGCCCTGAGAAGTGGCATTTTATGAAGCCTGGGGCAGAGGTTAACCTGCCTGGCTTTTTGAAAAGAGTGGTATTAAATTATCAGAAGGCTTCTAGAGACAATAAAAGTGAGTGGTTCCCCAGGGCATGGAGAAGCTGCCCAGAGCAGGGCAGAAAGGAGCTCCCTGCATGCTCCTTGTTTGGGGAGCAGCCTTGTGGTCCCCACATCAGCCACCAGCATGATTCCCCTTGCCTCGGTGTGGACGGCACCCTGAAACAGCGTCTGATACCCCTCCCCTACTCCAGTCGTCACCCCACAGGCTGTCCACCAGACAGCTGGGGCTGGCCTAAAAGGACAAAGTCCTGACAGATGTTTTTCTCCCTGCTGTCACTAAAAGCTAGAGCAGGCAGGGGGGCAAGGCGTCGGCAGCCCCGGGGAGGAGAAAGGGCACTTACTTCATGATCAGAATATAAAACACATACAAGATGATGAGCACCAGGCCTTCCCACCTCAAAGAGAGAAAGGAGATTGCAATTAGAGCTTGGGGCCTGTGGCAGGTGAAGGCAGCGGGAGTGGAGGAGGGTGGGATGTCTTTACCTCCCCCACCCCCAGTGCCAGGCCCAGAAGCTGGGCGCATGACAGACTCCCCCAGCCTGTAGCTGTCTTGCCACCAGCAGCCCTCTTGGTGATCAAGTGAGAAAAGCTGAGGGGTCTCTTCTCAACTAGAGAGGTCTGTAGGACAGAGGTGGGGTTCCCCCAGCTTCCTAGAAAAAAGAGGGACTAGGACCACCATATCCCAGGATTCATGGAGGCTAGTGGCATGAAGTCACACAGACTCGACCCCGAGAGACCCTGCAGTCACCCAAGATTCTGGGCAGGAACCAGAGAAGCTGTGGGTGTGGGTGGAAAGGGGCCTGATTCCCAGAAGTGGGGCCTGAGAGCTGAGCAAATACACGGCAGGTGGCACAAGAGCCTCCCAAGCCTTATGCTGGGCATGGAAGGGTTCGGGTCTTCCTGGGATGCACCATTACTACCCTCTGGTGCACTCCACCCAATCCCATGAGCAGTAGGGATTTTCGTAGCTCTGACCATAGGCCCCTGAGGGGGCACACGAGCTTTAGCTCATTCACTCACTTAACATGTATGAACCAAAGCCCCCTATGTGCCCAGCATGGGCTACAGTTGTTTGGGGAGCTCTTCCCTTTGCTGACCTCCAGATCATGGAACCACTGTTGCCATCCCAACCCTATCTACAGATGACAAAAATGAGACCCAGGAGTTCAGAGGCCTTCCTGGGGCCACACAGCGGGTTGGAGACCAGGATAGGACCAGAACCAGCTTTCTCTGGGCCTACAGCACACAGCTGCTCAGGGCAGGTGGCTGATGCCCTTGGTCTGATCGTCTGACTCTATTTCCATAAATAATCATACAGGATACAGCCTGTAATCCAAGCACTTTGGGAGGTCAAGGCAGGTGGGTCACTTGAGCCCAGGAGTTCGAGACCAGCCTGGTCAACATGGTGAAACCCTGTCTCTACAAAAAACTGAAACATTAGCCAGGTATAGGGGTACAAATCTGTAGCCCCAGCTACTTGGGAGGCTGAGGCACATGAATCACTTGAACCCAGGAGGCGGAGGTTGCAGTGAGCCAAGATGGCACCACTGTTCTCCAGCCTGGGTGACAGAGTGAGACTGAGTCTCAAAAAAAAACCAAAACCAAAAACAAACAAACAAACAAAAAAACAGGATGCAGATTCTGAATTGTTGGCAATCAAAAGAAAATTTTCATGATTTATGACTGTAAGATGCATTCCCATGCTATCAAATAGAGTGGAAATATCAACCTGTTACTCAGAAGTTTGCGATTTATGTATCTTTTTTGGGGCATGGGGTCTCACTATGTTGCTCAGGCTAGTCTCAAACTCCTGAGCTGAAGCCATCTTCCCACCTTAGCCTCCTTAGTAGCTAGAATTACAGATGTGAACCACCATGCCCAGCTATGTATCTTAATTAAGAAATCAATTCCTACTTCAGTGTCTTAAAGATGAGTCCCTATATTTTCTTTGACATTTTCTAAAAAGTATCATTTTTACAGTAGTATCTTTAAATCACCTGGAGTTTACCCTTGTATAAGGTGTGAGGTAGGGATCTGATGTTGTGTTGGTCTGTGTGAATTCCCAGTTGTCCCTGAAGCATTCAAGACTCCATTCCTAACTGACTGCCTTATCATGACATCTCTGCAATGTCCCCTATTCCAGAAATAGGCCCATTACTGCATTCCATATTGGCTTATGCTTATCCCTGTGCAAAATACCATACTGTTTTCACAATTTTAGCTTTATAATATATCATGATATCTATCAGATATGGTACTATAAAGGGAAACAATTTTTCTCACTTTGACAGGATAAAGAAAGGCATGATTGCTTAGAATGATATCTTTTTTTACTTTCACAAATTAATAAGGTTAAGTTTATAAAAATAATTTTAAAAAAGATTCAGGGAACCCAACAAATAAGTATACTGGCAACAACAACAAAAAAGAACAATGAAAAATAAATTTAAGACACTTACCACACAATTTGTTCATCATATATGAACTGGAAGGCAAAAGAAACAGAGTTGAGGTGGCTAGGACATATTTATTTCAAAACAAGAACAAGCACAGACACCCAGGCACCCAGAGCCAACTTATACTGGCCTTGTTATGTGTGTTATGAATCCATTTCTGAGCTGCTCACTTACAGGCCTTTCCTTAGTGGAGCCTAGGCCAGCAGGGTGCTATAACACATGGCCCCAGCTTAGTGTGGTCACCCCAGAGATATGGTCTGTGCTTTATAACAGTCCACGTACCTGCTGGGGCTAACCTGGCAGAAGCCTCCCTTCATTCATGGAACAGAGTCACTATAATCAAGAAATCTCAGAGACTGAAAAGATAGCTCTGTGTGTGTGTGTGTGTGTGTGTGTGTGTATGCAGGGTGTGTGTATGTATGGTGTGCAAATGTGTGTTGGAGTGTGTATCTTTGTTTGTTTTTGAGATGTAGTCTCACTCTGTCACCCAGGCTGAAGTGCAGTGGCGTGATTTTGGCTCATGGCAACCTCTGTCTCCCAGGTTCAAGGGATTCTTCTGTCTCAGCCTCCCAAGTAGCTGGAATTATAGGCACGCACCGCCACACCTGGCTAATTTTTGTACTTTTAGTAGAGATGGGGTTTCACCACATTGGCCAGGCTGATCTCAAACTCTTGACCTCAAGTGATTTGCCTGCCTCAGCCTCCCAAAGTGCTGGGATTACAGGTGTGAGCCACCATGCCTGGCCTTCACTTCATTTTATAAATCAAAGCATTTTTTTTTTTTGAGACAGTCTCACTCTGTCGCCAGGTGCCAGGCTGGAGTGCAGTGGCGCGATTTCGGCTCACTGCCACCTCTGCCTCCCGGGTTCAAGCAATTCTCCTGCCTCAGTCTCCCAAATAGCTGGGGCTACAGGCGTGCGCCACCACGACCAGCTGGCTTTTGTATTTTTTAGTAGAGACGGGGTTTCACCATGTTGGCCAGGATGGTCTCGATCTCTTGACCTCATGATCCACCCGCCTCAGCCTCTCAAAGTGCTGGGATTACAGGCATTGAGCCACAGCACCAGGCCTTAAATCAAAATATTTTTACATGATTTTAGTGAATCCTTAATTTTCTAGTAAGGTAACTGTCATGCAAATTAAGGAATGATTATACTTTGCTCTGTCAGGAATTTTATCAGGAGTCGTTTATTGTGGAAAATCACATCATCACCATTGGCACCACCCATGGGGCTTGGGTGCCAGCCCAGCACACAGGCATCAGTCTGCATTTGTACTAGATGAGCTCAGAGATTGTTTTTGTGGGAGGGAACCAATCCCTTCAATGGATCTCCTAGCATCTCCGGCCAAAACATTTACATACTGAAAGATATATTTTTCTATTGTAAATTACATTTATTTCTCCTTTATATTATAGTGAGGGCATATGTTGACCTTTTTGAAATCATGTATCTGTAGATTGTTCTATCTGTAAGTTCTATTTCTTGGGGCTGTGGTAGGCAGCCTGCAGGGGTGTCCCCATGCTCCTACTGCCTGACATTCACGCTTCCCTAGCGTGTGGGCCGCCCCTGGTGACTTGCTTCTAATAAACAGAATATGGCACACATGGCAGGTATCGCTCCTGAGAGCAGGTTAGGAAAAGGCTTTGGCTTCCATCTTGGTGCCTCTGGCCCTCGCTCCAAGGGAAACCCACCACCCAGCTGAGAGCTGCCCTGTGGAACAGTCAGCGTCCCGAGTCCTGCCCACAACCACGTGAGTCACCCTGCAAGCGCAGCCCCGCCTGCCGAGCTCTGCCATGATTCTACCCTGGCTGACACTGTAACTGCAGCCCGGCAGAGGACCTGGCCTGGGACCCAGCTATACCATTCCTGACTGGTTTCTCAGCAGTTTAAGACCAGGATTTATTCTCTCTCACAGGAAGCGGGAGAAAATAAACCTTTGTCTTAAACTGCTGAGTTTTGGGGAAATTTGTTATGCAGCAGTAGGGAACTAATATAGGGACATGCCTGCCTATATAAAGTTGGCTGTAGGTCCGGTTGAGAGCTGTCACCCAAGGGCACATTCCACCCCTGAAGTCTGAGCATGCCCGTGTACGTGCTGCTCTCCCCCGCTTCAAAATTCTTTTGGTGTGAAACGCTCCCTGTGAATGCATGCTTCTTGGCGATGTCTGGCTGTGTCACCCACCTCACTATCAAGTGCCATCATGTTACCCCAGCCCTTGGGGCCCAGTGGAGACACCCCACACCACTCCAACAGGTCCAGGGCTCCCTTGTGAGCTCCTCTCCTCTCCTTCCTCTCCTCCTGGCTTCTCCCTTGCTCCCAGCTGCTCCCTCTGCCTGCCCCCAGCTGGCCTGCTCTCTTTCCCGCTCTATGGGCAGTGGAACCAGAAACTCTGCATTTTAAAACCAGTCCACCAAAGACTAAGCAGGGCTTACATGGGGAGCAAAAGGGCCCCAGATGAGCAAAGCACCCGAGCTGAAGTGCAAGGGCATGGGGCGCCTGCTTCCGAGGCCTTTTTGTCTTCAAGATGGCCCCTGGATTTGCTCCATCACCAAGGTGCCAGGCCTGAGGTTTTAGGGAAATGGAGGCGCAGTGCTGGGGTGGGGGTGCTGGTCATTGTGACTGCAGTGAGTGGTCGGCACACCCCACTATTGGGAGCTCTGAGTCCTCTCTGGTCACAGTGCCAGGGCAGAGATGGGCAGGGGTCCTGTGCCTCCACAGGGTTCCAGCCAACCTGACCTTGGGGGCAGAGGGGCAACTCACCACGATGAGCACAACGACAGAGATGGTATAGTACACGGAGTCTCGGCACACGGCCCACCACGTCAGACGGACCACCTGCCGGCAGAGCCCTCATTGTCAGCTGGTATTAGCAGGGAGCGGGTGGGGGGTGCAGCTGCCCAGACCTCCTCCCCTGCAGTGCAGGGCACACCTACAGAGCTCCTCCTCCCAACTCCAGACCACACTTACTCTTTCTTATATTTGGGGAACAGAATGAAACCGAGTCATGTTCTCAAGCCATGGCACCATAGCAAAGCTGCCCGCTGTTCCTCTGAGGTCAGAACAGCACGTGTTTCACAGCAGAGGCCAGAGGCCTGCTCTCCACCTGATCCTGGCACCTTCAGGCAAAGTCAGCGCCCACCTCCACCTCCCTCCGCGAGGCAGGGCCTCACTCATTAGCTCGCCTCTCTGAGGTCAAGTTCAACATCCCCCCTGGTTTCTGAGGGTAGCTAATGGGGTGTCAATGGCAATCCAGCTTCATGCCCCCTGTTGGGGAGGCTAAAACCGGGCCCCAGATGTATCGAGAATCCAGCTCAGGTGTCCCCTGGGTGTCCTCGCTGCTGCCCCACCCTCTTGTCATAGAGGCTCATCCCCTACACTTGAGCGCCTGCATCTGCCAGGCCGAGGGAGGAACCACTGACCTGCCCAGCAAACAGCCCACACACTCCGATTATGCACAGGATGTTGAACACAGCGGAGCCCACGATGGTGCCGACCCCGACGTCCCCATGGGTGATGAACACACCTGGAAAGGAGACACACAGACGCCGGCCCTCCGTCACTCGGCCCCAGACTGCCCCTTCCTCAGTCCCCCTTTCACGGGGAGGTGAGTTGTTTCACTATCAAACAGAACACTCATGGAGCGGGAGAGGACGGTGGAAGCAGCGGCAGAACCAGGGAGGTGGGAACGCCGCCGGGGAGCAGCTACTCCAATCTTCCCATTTTAACTGAGCAGGTTTATTCAGATATAATTTACATGCTGTAAAATTCACCCATTTAAATATATAATTTGGTGGTTTTAGTATAGTCACAGAATTCTGCAGCCAAAACCACAATCTAATTTTAGAATATTTTAATCACCTACTCTACCCCAAGAAACAACCAGTCTACTTTCTATCGCTCCAATTCTCCCATTTTACAGATGAGAAAAGTGAGGCTCAGAGCCGACAAATGCCCCCATTGCTCTGGGCACCAAACGGACTCTCTTTAGATGCTGTGCCTCGGGCTGGAGGGGATTTCTTACCAATTACAGAGGCAAACAGCTCTGGTGTTGAGCTTCCTGCAGCCATGAAGGTGGCTCCAGCCACATCTTCGCTCAGATGCAGCCTCTGAAACAGAAGTGACCACAGAGCTTCAGGGTGTGCCATGGGGGCACTGGACGTCCCCGGACACTCCACAGTCAAGTAGCATGCAAGAGCGCAGTGCTGTAGCCGGAGCCAACCTCCTCTGGCCACAGCCTCTCACTCCTGGGCACGTGCTGTCTGCCCTCTGCCATCTGCCCCCCACCCTCTACCTGGCATTCAACTCAGAGCCCCTTTCCCCTCCCCTACCTATCTCCCTTCTGTTTGTCCTTCAAGCCCCTGACTGAATAATGCCTCCCTGATGAAGTCTTTCTATGTATCTACTCAGAGCTAGCCATTCCCCTCAGACACCTGATATGTTCTATCTGCTGTTATTGAAACGTGAATTTCACATGAGGGTTTGTGAGCCACACGCTTGCCTTCCCTTGCCGGATGATGAGGGCAGCAGCTGTTCTATTCCATCTTTGCCTCCCTAGTGCCTAGAACAGGGCCTGGCATGGAGTGGTGCCTCACAGGCACACATCAGTCTATCTGCCCTCCCCTCCCATGCTAGTTTTGGGTACTGGGGGCTTCTATGAGAATGTCAGCATTGTGGACCTGGAGGACCCTGGGCTGCAGCTGGGCCTTGCATTCCAGAAGGCCTTCTCCATGGCAAGCCTGACATCCAGCTGCTCACAAAGACCCAGAGGTACTGGTTCCAGGGTTAAGCTGCATGGGACAGGGTGGGAACTCCTGATCGAGGCCCATCTCTCTGCGCAGGCCATGTTCCGGCCATGTTCCAGCCACAGAGCCCATCCTCTGATCTGAAAGGTAGTGCTGGAGGCTTTGGATGTTTGGAGACACCATGGAGACTCAGAGTCTGCCTGAACCCCAATCTGGAGGCCCCTCAGGGCAGGGCTCACCTCCACTGGCCCCACCCCCCAAAGTATCCCTGAGCAGTCTGGGCTCTGGGGCCGCCTGGGAGCCCACTGATTGGCCAGCCTTGGAAGAGTCCTCAGAAGGGTCAGAGTTCTGGGCTTGACAGAGGTTGGGGTGGGGGCACACACTGATCTCCAGGGTGGAAGCTCAGCCACCTTACCCTGCCAAAAAGCAGGGTCCCACAGAAGAGGCTCTGCCCCCAAAGGATCTCCAGAAACTTTCAGCAGAACCCAAACCACACTGCCTCCTGTCCTGCCTCCTCCCTGCCTTTGCCTGAGCCATTCCTTCCTCCCGGAATGCCCTTCTCTTCCCTCTCTGCTTGCTAAACTCCTTCCCACTTCTGAAACCTGGACCCAATGCCACCTCCTCCACAAAGTCTTCCCAGATTTCTCTCCCAAGAGAGATGCTCCCCCCTCCTTCTCACTCACCTGTCCTTTGATGTCTCTTACTGAGCCTCTGACATTGGTCTTACCTACAGGGCTAAGACCACCACCCTTGCTCACCTCTGGGGTGGGGGCACAGCACTGATCTACATGGGGATACAGGCAATCCCATGGGGTACATGTCACCTCCATGTGTGTGGCCCTACACTGTGTCGCCCACCTTCCACAGGCTCCCATCAACCCATTACTATGGCCTCCCCAAGCTCTCAGCCTAGTGGGTGGGTCCTAGGTGTGTATTCAGTAAGATCAGCTGACCGCATTCTTCCCAAGGGCCCCCTCGGGAAGACAGAAGCAGCGACACCTTTAACAACCACTGCCCCCTAGTGCACACTCCACAGGCGCCCTGGGTGGACCCTCCCGCACCATCATCCCAGTGGGCATTTCCAGACTCTGTTCCTCACCCTCCTCCCCGGCTCTGCTCTCTCACTGACAGTCGTCTGGATGGAGGGGAGCACATGGCTCCATCTGAGGGGCTGTGGGGTGAGGGGAGGCCTTTGCACACATTTGCCAGGTCACTGCTTGGGGGGCCCAGGTCCAAAGCAGCCAGTCCTGACTCTGGCAGGACACGGAGCTCCCTGAGCTGGGCCGAGCAGTAGGAGAGTCCAGGGAACACATGCCCCGAACAACCTGCCTTCTCAGCTGCCAATGTCACCATGATGACACAGCCTCAAACCCCGGAGAGGTTTCACAGGGATGAAGGGTGGCAAAGCCCTGGGCACTCTGCACACAGGAGGTGCTGCAAACAGAAGTCAATCTCCTCCTCGATTAGAAGCCAAGAGTAAGGTGGAGCAAAGAGATATGCTGGGGTCTTGTATATGAGGAGAATTAAGGAAAGAAAGGAAAAAAACAGCAAAATAATTGTGGGGTGAAAATGTCAGTGTGCAAAGGTCAGCACAGAAGGGAATTCCCTGATGCTGCAGCAGGCGGGCGCCCTGGCGGGGTGGGAGTGGGCCCCTGTCACCTGCCACCTGCAGCTGGTGACAGGCAATGCTCCACTGCAGCTGGCGGGCCTGCCTGGGCTTTGTGCCTAGCCAGGTTGGACACACACGCCGACAGCCTGCTGTGGACCCAGTGGTTCCGGGTAGTGATCTCACACTGGGAGCGTTTTCTTCTGCCAACCTCTGGGAGAGGCTGCCATCCACCAAGGCTAATTTGAGGGTTTCTGGCGAGGCTTCACCATGGGGCAGACACTCAGGGCTTGGTGTGACAGTCTTTACCACCAGCATGCTCCCCACGTCAGTCCTGGCCTTCTCAGCCTGGCATTTATGAACCACCTGTCTGCAATCACCCCCAACCCTCCAGCCTGCACCAAGGCATCCCAAGTCCCTTCCACGTACCTCACAGATCTTCTCTAGAGACGGGACAAAGAAGTCATCACACACTATGGCCAAGGCATAGAACATATACAGAGCCTGCAGAGGAGAGAGGAGACAGGCAGGGTCGGTGAGGGCCCCTCCTGCAGCTGCAGAGGGCTCCACTGTACCCCACACCAGGCTGCCAGGGCAGAGGCCAGTCACACAGAGAGGGGCACACAGGAAAACTCCTCGTTCCCTCAATCCTCTTACTGGCAAATGGGGAAACTGAGGCCCAGAGAGGCGATAACATGCTGAGCAGAGGGAACGAAAACCCGGCCGCTCAGGCTCCTTCCTCTTGTTATCTAATAAGAAACATCTATGTGGTCTGTGCCCTTGGTTTCTGGTACACAGTTCCTGAAACCCATGGAACCTCGGGCATCCCAGGAAGGTCTTCTGCATGTTAATGAGATGACTGGTGGCTGGGGGCAGGTCACCAGAAAGACCAAGGCAGGATGAGCAAGTTGGGACTTTAAGCCCCAGCTCCCAACCTCCAGGGAGGAGAGTGTGGCTGGAGGTTGAGTTGATCACCAGTGGCCAATGAAAGAAATTAGTCATGCCTATGTAATGAAGCCTTCATAGAAACCCAAAAAGACAGGGCTTCAGGAGTTTCCCCATAGCCGAATACATGGAGGTTCCTGGAGGGTAGCACGCCTAGGGAGGGCATGGAAGCTCTGGACCCCTTTCCCCATACCTTGCCCTACACCTCCCTTCCTCTATATCCTTTCTTGTTTTTGAGACAGGGTCTCACTGTGCCACCCAGGCTGGAGTGCAGTAGTGCCATCTTGGCTCACTGCCGTCTCTACCTCCTGGGCTCATCATGCTCCCACCTCAGCCTCCCAAGTAGCTGGGACTACAGGTGCACACCACCACACCCGGCTAATTTTGTTTATTTTTCTGTAGAGATGGGGGTCTCAATATGTTGTCCAGGCTGGTCTTGAACTCCTGGACTCAAGTGCTCCCCCCACCTCAGCCTCCCAAAGTGCTGGGATTATAGGAGTGAGCCAAGGCACCCGGCCCTGTATCCTTGGTAATATCATTTATAATAAATTGGTAAACGGAAGTCAAAGTATTTCCCTAAATTCTGTGAATTCATTGAGCGCTAGCAAATTCATTGAGCCCAAGGAGCGGGTCGTGGGAACTGATTTATACCAAGTTGTTGAGAAGCACGGGTAAAATAACTGAAGCGTTGTGACTGCCGTCTAAAGCAGAAGCAGTCTTGTAAGGCTGAGCCCTTGGTGTGTGGGAGCTGCTGCTGTCTCCAGGTAGACAGTGTCAGAACTGAACTGAGTTAGAGGACACCCAGTGGTGTCTGCTGAATTCTTGGCATGTGAGGAAAAAGCCCACACGCATTTTACTGAGCAGAGGTGAAGTCAAATGTGGTGAGCGAGTCTGAGAGCAGGAAAACCACTTTTTTCCCCTACTCTCTGAAGTATCTCTTCTTAAAGCAGCAGCTCTCTCTTCTAGCACCAGAGTCTGCCCTCAACAGGCAAGAGCTAACCCTATGACCAAGAAGGAAAGCACTCAGAATAACCATTTTAAGAATTTAAAATAATAATAACAATCCTGATTTGTCCCGTTCATTTTTAGGGAAGGCATTAAAGCAATCCATCCACTGCCAAAATAAACAGCAACTTGAGATCCAGAATTTCCTGGGATGCTACTTAATAATGTTGGCACCATTAAAACACACAGGCCACCGACATTCAGAGGTTCATGGAGTAAAGAACCCAGATTCTAAGGCTGGTTCTGGAACTGACTTGTCATGTGACTTCGGATTTAAAAACTTTTCTACGTTTTGGTTTCATCGTCTGTCTCATGATGAAGTAAGAACAGATCAGCAGTTTTAAAATGGTTTTATATCTGGGGCCTCTCCCTGGCCCATCCTTCTGTTCAGCAGCCAACATGGCTTCACTGAGCTCATCCTCTGTGCCAGGAACTGCCAAGGGATTGAGATACAGCAGTGAGGAAGCCAGGAATACCCTCTTCTATAGCTTACCTTAGTGGGGAATAAAGAAGCACACCAGCCAATAAAATATCTACCAGGAAACAGCAGTGCAAAGGCCCTGAGGCTAAATGTGCTTGATGCACTTGAGGAATAACGGGTAGAACAGAGAGAGTGGAAACGGAGAATGTGAGGCTGGAGAAAGAAGCAAGGACCAGGACACACGGAAAAGAGATGGGTTTTTCTCTAGCACTGGGGGAAGCCATTTCTTCAAAGAAAAAGTGCTGTGGATGATTTGTTTGCAAAAGAGAAAAAGGCTTGGCTACTTCAGCTAAAACAGTGTGATACTCAGCAAATTCATCATTCACGCATTGTGATTAATAAAGAAGATACAGCCGGGCGCGGTGACTCACGCCTGTAATCCCAGCATTTTGGGAGGCTGAAGTGGGTGGATCACGAGGTCAAGAAATCGAGACCACCCTGGTCAACATGGTGAAACCCCGTCTCTACTAAAAATAAAAAAAATTAGCTGGGCATGGTGGCGTGTGCCTGTAATCCCAGCTACTCAGGAGGCTGAGGCAGGAGAATTGCCTGAACCCAGGAGGCGGAGGTTGCGGTGAGCCGAGATCGCGCCATTGCACTCCAGCCTGGGTAACAAGAGCGAAACTCCGTCTCAAAATAAAGAAAGAAAGAAAGAAAGAAGATACATTAGCTGCAGCCAGGGCATCTGAGGCAGGTGTCTACTGGATTTGACTCACTGTCAACATTTTCAGGAAGAGGAGTAAAAAGAAACAAATAGCAGGGGTGTGGGTAAAGGGGAGAAGGCAGGTGGGGGAGACCCTGCTACAAAGCTGAGGATTCTGACTTGAATTCACACTCCAGCAATCCCCACCAACATCACCTCCTGAGAGGCCAAAGGGCCTATCTCTCTTCTGAGCCCTCAGAAACAATGGGGAGAGAAGATGGGCCAAGATGGTACCCCAATTTCCATCTCTTGGGTCACGGAGCACTGCAGGCAAAACTGGCTCCTAAGCTAGGTCCTTTTCGTGCTCTAAAGAAGAGGTAGGTCAGCATTAATCTACCCATTCAAATCGAAACAAGAAAAAACAAGAGGTCAGCAAACTTTTTCTGTAAAGGGTCAGATAGCAATATTTTAGGCTTGCAGGCC
Organism: Aotus nancymaae; assembly: GCF_030222135.1. NCBI lineage: Eukaryota > Metazoa > Chordata > Mammalia > Primates > Aotidae > Aotus > Aotus nancymaae. The sequence continues at coordinate 75,760,632 of NW_026988422.1, read as the reverse complement.
AAATAGTCACTTCCACAACCACTCTGCTGTTGTGAAACAAAAACAAGCCATAGAATGGATGTGGCAGTGTTCTGATAAAACTTTATTTATAAAAGCAATTGGTAGTATGGGGGATGATTTTCCCATGCTGTTCTCATGATAGTAAGTGCGTTCTCACGAGATCTGATGGTTTTATAAGGCAGTTTTCCCTGTTCTTGCATGCTCTCTCTTCCCTGCCACCATGTAAGATGTGCCTTTTTCCTTTCCACCATGATTGTAAGTTTCCTGAGGTTCCCCATCCATGCAGAACTGTGAGTCAATTAAACCTCTTTTCTTTATTTAAAAAAAAAAAAAAACAGTTGGTGAGCTAGATTTGGCTCTCCAGCCAGTTTGGTAACCCCATGCTCTAAAGGGTTCCTGTGAAATTCCCAGGGTGAACCAGGTTCAGCAGAAACCTGAGGTTTTATCTCAGTTATGCCAAGACTTTTACGAGGCAGGACCACAAAACTATGGGACCAGTTAGCCACATCCACACTCCCTTAGTGAAAGGGGAGGGAATATAAAGCCAGAGAAGCTTGAAAGAGAATACCTCTGTTATGGAAATAAGAAGCAGGCCTGTTGTTCAAAATGTGCTGACAACCCTCATTCTAGTCTTCACTTTCATTAATGGTTTACCCTGTTAATTAAAACTTCACCCATTCATTATTTTCTGGTTGTTACTATCTATGTGGGAATTCCAGATTTCACTTTCTTAATGATCTCTTACAGACAGTAATATTTGGTTGGGTTTAAATATACAAACAGATGGTGCTGGGTGGTCAGAGAAGCTGATCAGGAAGAAAATTTGCTGTGGTTGATCCAAAGCAGAGAAGCAAACCTCGACCAGCTACATTTCTCCATACCACGCAATAGAGTCAGCAAACCTTTTCTCTAAAGGGGCAGATTATAAATATGTTTGGCTTTGTGGGCCACGCAGGCATGGTGACGTGCGCCTGTAGTCGCAGCTACTCGGGAGGCTGAGGCAGGAGAATTGCCCTAAACAGGATCTGTTTAGCTCTGCTCCCAAAGTGCAGAGTTCTGCCCCTAAAGTGCAAAAATAGGCACAGATATTACAGAAATGAATAGGAGTGTCTGTGTTCCAATAAAACTTTATTTAGGGCCGGGCGCTGTGGCTCACGCCTGTAATCTCAGCACTTTGGGAGGCCGAGGTGGGCGGATCATGAGGTCAAGAGATTGAGACCATCCTGGCCAACATGGTGAAACCCAATCTCTACGAAAAATATAAAAAAATAGCTGGGCATGGTGACATGCGCCTGTAGTCCCAGCTACTCGGGAGGCTGAGGCAGGAGAATTGCTTGAACCCAGGAGGCAGAGGTTGTAGTGAGCCAAGATCATGCCACTGCACTCCAGCATGGCGCCTGGCGACGGAGCGAGACTCTGTCTCAAAAAACAAAAAAAACGCCAACTTTATTTATAAAAACCGGCATTGGGCCAGACTTGGCTGGGGTTGTGGTTTGCCTATTCCAGCACAGCAGAGTGACTTGTAACTCAGGTTTGAACCCCTATTTCTTTTCAAATTACTACTCGACCTCCCTCCACCATTTGTCATCAAGGTCCATTTGAATATGGAGGGAAGTTTGAGAAGTACACCACAGTTTTAAACTACAGATGCTCCTAGACTTACAATGGAGTTACAGCTTGATAAACCCATGTTAAGTTTAAAATACTTTCAGTGGACCAGGCACAGTGGCTCATGTCAGTAGTACCAGCACTTTGGGAGGTCAAGGCAGGTGGATCATCTGAGGTCAGGATTTAGAGACGAGCCTGGCCGATATGGTTAAACCCTGTTTCTACTAAAAATATAAAAATCAATTGGGTGTGTCAGCAAATGCTTGTAATCCTAGCTACTTGGGAGGCTGAGGCAGGAGAATCACTTGAACCCAGAGGCAGAGGTCGCAGTGAGCCGAGAATGTGCCACTGCACTCCAGCCTAGGTGACAGAGCAAGACTCTGTCTCAAAAATAAATAAACAAATACATAAATACATAAAATAAAATACTTTAAGTGGAAAATGCATTTAACCCAATTAACCTACTGAACATCACCGCTTAGCCTAGCCTGTCACAAACGTGCTCAGAATACTTAATTAGCCTACAGCTGGGCAAATTCATCTGGCAACACAGTACCCTGTAGAGTGTTGGCTGTTTGTTTACGCTCATGCCCACATGGCTGACTGGGAGCTGCAATTGCTATTACTGCCCAACATGAGGAGGGAGAATCACTGGCCCAGAAAAAGATAAAAATTCAAAATTCACAGTATAGTTTCTTTATACTTCCAGAGTAGGCTACTGAATATGTCTCACTATTGCAACATCGTAACACTGAAAAATAGTACTGAGGGACCGTCTACATAGTGATGTAAAGGTATTAAAATTTAGGGGTAGTCATGGGAATCCTGAGAGCAAGCATTTGTAGGAGATATCATGTGCCATACAACGTTGATGCCCTTGACCCATATTCATTCATATTTACAATCTGTAATAGGCACCATCATCCCTGTTCTATTAAAGCAGAAAATGGGGTACAGGAAAGAGTTGCATTCCTGTGTTGGCTTGGGGGCCACTAGCTGTGTGACACTGGGTAAGTCACCTAACACAGGTAAGACACCATATCTTTGTGGGTAAAATGTGCCCAGTCTCTGCTCTCCTCACTGGGCTGTTACAAGAACAAAAGATCTCAGACACGCCACGGCTCTGCCCCGCTGTGCAGAGAGGCTTCACGTGCCAGAAGTTTCGTGACTGCTCTGGGAGGACCACTTACACCAAGGATGTGCAACAAGACGGCTCCATGCTGTCGCTCCTTATTGGAGAACAGGTCTGTGGGGAACTCGTGAATCGCTGGAAAACAAGAAGAGATGGCAGAGTGTCAGTCATCTGTGGGCCTCCCGACAAACCTCACTTGACATCTGGGAGCTCGCTAAGGAACTCCCGAGCCTACCTGGCTTTGGACTGATCAGCGAGAAGGCCAGCCATTTCTTAGTCCAGGGGCAGACCAGTGCTCCCAGGAAATGGTTGCTGGATACTAGATTATCCACAGATATTCCAGACCCTTGTAGTTGATCACGTTTTAGATATGTCTTGCATTTTAAAAAACAATATGAAATGCTTCACACACACTAGGATAGGTAGAATCCAGAACAGATAGTAATAAGTGTTGGCAAGGATATGGAGGTACTGGAATCTCAAATGCTGCTGGTGGTAATGTAAAATGGTACAGCCCTGGGAGACGATCTGGCAGTTCCTCAAGAGATTAAACATACACCATATGACCCAGCAATTCTACTCGCAAGTGTATACCCAAGAGAAATGAAAGTGTATGTCCACACTAAAACTCGCACATCAATGTTCGTAGCCACATTGCTCATAACAGCTTAAATGTGGAAGCAATCGAAATCAAGTGCTTTGGGTTTGAGTGCCATTCCTGCACCCCCAGGCAGCTGTGAGCAACTCACCTGCTCGGTAATAGAGAAATAATTCCTTCTCACCCCCACTGCAACATTCAGAACGATCAGCGGATAAACATGCTCACCAATGGACCTATACACAAATGAATTCCATTGCCACAGATCCTGTTTAGGGCACTCCCAGACCCCCACCCATCCTCACCACACCAGCTAAACTGGAAGCTTCCAGAAGGCAGGGATCCATAATTCCCTGTGTGCCATTGCACCCTCAGTGCCTAGGCCAGGCCTGGTACACAGCAGATTCTCAACCAACCTTAGCAATTGACCGAATAAACAAGGGCAAACTATTATGAAAATGACAATATGCATCATCTCATCTTACTAGAATATTTTTACTACCCTTGTAAACCCCTTAAACAGCTGGAATGACACTTGGTTCATAGTGGGTGCTTGAAAAATGCTTGTTAAATAAACCTCCAGGACAGAAATCCCTTCTCTGCAAATATAATTTGACCCTAAGCTCTGAAAATGATGCTTTCTCCCTTATATGGAAACTTTTCTGATTTTTAAGATCTGATTCTCCTGGTAAGCCACAGAAAACACCAGCTCCCCAGACACCCAGAAAACGTTCCCACTTTGAAACAAGCAGCATTTAATGAAAAATAGATTCTTTCACTTCCCTCACATCTTTCTTTTTGCGTAATCAAACTTCTTTAATACAGTTGCTGCTGTCGGTTCAAGGGCACGAATTGGCTTCAAGGTTTGTCGGCTCAGAGATGGAGAATCTCCCTATAGGGAGAGACTCGGCATTGTGAGGCCAAGATCTTACTTCCAGGAGAAACGCAGCTGTCTGGGATATTTCAGTACAGATCAATAGACATTTCTGCCATGAAAATTCGAGACATTTCCTGATCAAACCAGGGTCTGAGAGCTGATTGATTTATCCAATCCTGGGAATCACAATAACATCTTTGAAAATTTTTGAAAAATGAGAAGTTTTGAAAATTAGAATAATGTCATCTTTCTACTGCTGGGGACATATCACCTGGTCTCCAGCAGGGAGGTGACATGGGTTATAAATGGCTTTGCCCTTGGTAGAAACAGGCTTCTACTCACCTTGCTCTACACACCCATGTGGATGCTGAGGGCTGTAGAGGAGAATGAATGGCATCTATGGCCTTAATTTTGCCAGCTAAGACAGTGGTCACTGGCAGAGCTCCCGACTGCCTGTGCCCCCCATCCTCTGTACCCATCCATGTCTTCATGGCCCATCTTGAACCCACAAGGCAAGCACTGGAGCCATCAACGTTCCTGTTTTCAGATGAGGCTCAGAGAGGGAAGTAACCAGTTCAGGGCACCCAGGCATCTACGCCAGCACTCACAGTGGGACCTGATGTTCCTCGTCAAAGGTTAAGCCCTGCCTCTAACACTGAGCCAATCTGGCCAAGTGAAAATCATGCCACTTTGTGGGACTGGCGTCCTAGCTTGACCACCCCTGAGCTTGTGTGGCCCTGCTCACATCCTGAAACCTCTCTGACCCTGTCTCTTCAGTGGCAATCTGCTGCTACTTCCACTTGTCCAGCCTCATGCCTGGCTTTGCACCCCCGTGTGTATGTTGGGGGGCTGTGGAGGAGAACAAATGGCTTCTATGGTGACGAATCAGGCATCCTTATGTGTGGCATGCCCTGGCGTGGACGTCAAAGGCTGTGAGCAGTCAGATATCCACCCCACCCTCCCCAGGTGGCAGCTGATAGCTGGGATCAGTCCACTCCACAGTTCAGGATTAAAATCCTCCAGGAGCTGGCACGGTGCAGGGGGTGGGTTTGCCGCTATAAACAACTTAGAACTGCAGATGTCCCACACAGCTGTTCAGTGCACTGTCTCTAGTAGCAGATAGGCTTAGGCTTCATCCTGATGACCTGTGGGACCTGGGCAAGTTGTCTAATACCTCGGGGACTGCTCCCTCACCTATGAATGGAGATCACAGCAGAACCTGGGCCATAAGAAGTGAGACCACATATGTACAGTGCTGAGCTCAGCCAGGCTGCCACTCACTCAGCATCACGAACTTACAGACTCATTCCTTGACGTCCATTCTGTCCCCACAGCTCCACAGAACACACAACCTTGATGTATGAAAGCTAAAGAGAAGGCAAAACTGGCTTCTTGGAGAAAGAGAGAAAGAGCAAGAGAATGAGAAAGTAAGAGATGATTCGGGCTATGTGAGAATCTGAAGCCGGGAGCAGTTTAATCCCAGGTTCCTGAGAAAACCTTCTTTCTCCTCCCATGGGCTTCCTGGGATCAGGAGTCACTAGGCCACATTCAAGGGCGTGATGCTTGCGTGTGTGAGGGGGCTGAGCCTGCCCTGTCCGCTCAAATCCCCACCAGGGAGGAGGGAGGGATCAGCACGGAATATACACATGGCTTTTGAGGTCATGCCTAAGCCTTTAAGCTGCAGAAATCCGGAGGTGGAGGGTAGAGGGAAGGGAGAGATGTATCTGCAGGTGGAACCGGGCTCAATGAACGAGGGATGATCCTAGCACCCTCAATGCCCTGGAGACATGGGGTGAAGGGAAAGGGGGGACAGGAGGGAAGGCAGCTGCTCCCCATTCCCCTTTGGACCTCAGTGCCCAGAAGTGGCTTCCATCACTCTTGATCCTGGACACACCCAGGTGTCCTCACACCCCAGGCATCTGCCTCCTTCCTGTGTGCCCATCCTCCACTGTAAGCAGGGCCTAGGGAAGCTGGAGGAGGTCTTTCCTGACAGTTGCCTTCCTGAACATTGGAGGGGAAACTCCAGCATCCTTGGGGACAGAAGCACTTCCAATGCCCCAGCACCCTACAATCTGCCATTCGGAGGCCTGAAGGCACACCTGAGCTGTTTTCTTTACACACAAAAAGCTCCATGGGTGATGAGCTGAATTAGTGCTGCCCATTCAGGGCTCCAAACTTTCACCAACACTGCTCCTGCTTCTCAAAACGGATGACTTTATTCCACAGCATTTACAGAGCACCTGCTTGGTAGCCACTGGACCATCTGGGAACGGCTGGATGCGACCCCGATGGACTCTGGGTGCCCTCAGACATGGCAGCTCTTCCTCTCACAGGTGGCTTGACTTTTGGAGAAAGGCAAAGTTTCTCAGAAGGTGGAAAGTTATTGAGGTGGGAAAACCCCTGATCCTGAAAGAATGTGAATCGATGCATGTTTCTTGAGCATTTACTATGTACCAAGCACTGGACTAGGCATGGTGCCTCATGGATGTGCCTGGTCTATAGGACAAGTAAGCAAATGACCGAGAGACAGTGAGAAGACTGCTGCGATGGTGCAGCATAGAGTAAGTCAGGGGTCACTGACTGGGGGGAGTTGTTGGGAAATGTGCAGCCAGCCCCGGGAGTGGGTGGCGCCCACATCAAGCCCTGAAGCCTGCTCCCAGTCGATTCTGAGCAACTTGTTATTCTCATTTTATTGAGAGGAAGTGGAGGCTCTGAGAGACTAAAGTCACCTATAGTCACACCTACAAAGTCTGGCACAGATAAGAGAAGAACTCAGGTTGGGAGCCCAACCAATCCCAGGCTCTCTTTATTGGAGCATTTTAACCCCAAGAGACGTACATCTCAGATCTCCTCCATCCCAGGATCAGGCCCTGTATTCTTCTTTTTTTAAATTTATTGCACTTTAGGTTCTGGGGTACATGTGCAGATCATGCAGGATTGTTGCATAGGTACATACATGGCAATGTGGTTTGCTGCCTCCATCCCTCCATCACATGTATCTGGCATTTCTCCCCATGTTATCCCTCCCCAACCTCCCCACCCGCTGCTCTCCCTTCCCTAGCCCCCCACAACAGACCCCAGTGTGTGATGCTCCCCTCCTTGTGTCCATGTGTTCTCATTGTTCGACACCCGCCTATGAGTGAGAATATGCGGTGTTTAATTTTCTGTTCTTGTGTCAGTTTGCTGAGAATGATGGTTTCCAGATTCATCCATGTCCCTACAAAGGACACGAACTCATCATTTTTTATGACTGCATAGTATTCCATGGTGTATATGTGCCACATTTTCTCTGTCCAGTCTATCATCGATGAGGCCCTGTATTCTTGTAAGCTCTAAGGGCCATGCCAACAGGCCATGATCTGAAATGTACATATTTTGTAGGTCAATTCTGCCTGCAGCCCAGAATTCACCCATACAGAGGTCTAGGCCATTATTAAACGGATCCAGAGAAAACCTGTCACTTACATTCCTTGATCTTGAAACATTTAATGCAAGTGACTGCTTCCTATTTGCATATGAATGAACATGTGTGTATATAAATGAACAGATCAATCTACTCATCTATCTTAAATACACTGAAATGCATTCTTCATGGGTGCAACTGCACAGGTTTTGAGAAACACACACAGTTGTGTATCTACCGCCACACCTCAGACAGAATCGTTCCACGACCCCCAAAACTCCCTTGTGCTGCCCTTTTGTAGCCACCCTCCCTGCACCCCCACTCCTGGTTGTTTAGGCTCCCCAGTTTGTCGTATTTTGTTATAGGAGCCTGAATAGACTGAGACAAATGGGAAATGGAATGATCAAATCCAATAGCCTCTTGTGCAGACATAAGGAAGCGCGCATGACTGCCAGCACAGCCTCTCACACTTAGGTCTCTGCAGCCCTGACTGCCGGTGGAAGCACGCCCCCATCTGGTGCGCCATACCACTGATGTTTCCTTTCCCCATCGTTTGCCTTTTCCAGAGCACCGTATCAGTGGACTCATGCAGTATGTAGCCTTCTTAGTCTGGCTTCTTTCTCTTAACAAAACGGTTTAAGATTCCTCCGTATCGTTGGGTGATCCCACCTTTTGGAGACATTCTTGCTTAGCTTCTTTGGCCTCCCCTCTCCTCACTCACCTCAGTCTCTTCTTGAGGGTCCCCTTCCCCCAAGGGACTCCTGAACGCTGGTGTTCTCAGGGCTTCACCCTGGGCCCTCTTCTGCCCATGTGACCATTCCCTGGCTTTGACTTTTGAATCTCCACATCCAGCTCACAAATTTCCTTTCTGAGCTCAAGACCTAACACATCCAGCAGACAACTGAACATCCCTCCTCTGCCATCCTATAAGCACCTTCGATTTGCCTTCAGTGAACGGCCTCCCATCCGTCTGGGTCTGCGTGAAACAAATCCTGACGCTGCCCTTGATACTGCCTCCTCCCTCATATGTTGTGATAGGTAGACAGGCCAATAGGCACTCAATGTCCTCTTCTCTTTCCTTCCATGGACCTTCCCCTCAGGGACCCTAGATATGGGTGTGCAAACTGTGCACTGCAGGCTCATACAGCCCAGTCCTACTTCCCGTTCTGAGGAGCCCGGCTCCCTTGCAGCTAGGGTCCTGCATGTGAAGCGGGTTCTGCCAACCTAGGGCACTCAGACGGCAGAAAAGGGGCAGTGTGTTCTTCCTGCTGCCATTTCCACGGGCAACCAAGGTCACAGAGAACTAAGCGTCAAGAGGTTTCCTGCCAATCAGGTCCACTTCCTTATTCCTGCACAGGATGTTACTGAACTTGATCATTCCGGTTCCCACTTGTCTCTGTTCATTTGAGCAGCTATAACAAAATATCATAAACTGGGGTAGCTTAAAAAAACAACAATGGAAATGTATTTCTCACAGTTCTGGAGGCTGGAGGGTCCAAGATGAAGGCATTGGCAGATTTGGTGTCTGGTGAGGGCTAGCGCCCTGTTTCACACACAGCAGCTTCTCTCTGCATCCTCACACGGTGGAAGGGACCAGTAGCTCTCTGGGGTCTCTTTTATAAGGGTGCTAAGTCCAACCATGAAGGCTCCACCCCCATGACCCAATCACCTCCAAAGGCCCCACCTCTTAATACATCACCTTGGAAATTAGGTTTCTGTGTAATGCAGAACATACACACATGCAGACCGTAGCACTGCTCCTCCAGCCTTCCCTGTAATATTGTAAGCATCTCCTTCCCTGAATTAAATTCCTTTCTGTTGAAAATACTAAACGTGGCTCCGATTTCCTGCAGGGAACACTCACTGATACACCCACCTCCTTTTTAGCCAGTCGTGCACAAGTCCTGGCAATCCTACTCCTGATCTGCTCTTGAGTCCCTCTGCCCCTTCCTCTCTCGCTGGACCACTGCACTGCCCCCTCACCAGTGTCCCCAGGCCCTCTCTCAATCTGCACCTTCCTGTTTTCTGCAGGGCAGCCAGACAAGCTTTTCATTATGCACTTAGGATACATGCCAAAGACTGCATTTCAGCCTTCGAGGTCCTGCACGGTCTGGCCCTGCCAACCCTTCTAGCTTCACTCACGTCACCTTCCCTGTGGTGCTCGCTCTACTCTAGCCATACTGGTCAGGCCTGTGATGATAGATCCTGGCACAAACCTGGCACAAAGCAGGTATTCATGAAATGCCTATGGAGTGAATGTGCATTGGGCCCCTCCCTTCTGACACAAACTCAGGAGCCACCAGTGTGACCTCTGCCTGAGGCTCTCCAGGAGGCGGTGTGCTGGCCCTGCCTCCTCTGCCCCCTCTGCCCCCGCCTTCCCATGCTGCTCTTGGATGCTGCACCCCGAGCCTTACCAGGCAGAACATTTTTGACAGAGATGTGCTTTCTGTTAGCTGCTTGTTTTTCTTAAACCTTTCAATTAGTCGATTCTCTTTAGGGAATGTAAACTGTGAGTTGAATTTTTTTAAAGGAAAAAAAAAAAAAACCCAGCCTCCAAACATGCCACTCTCTCTTTGCTTTCTACCCTTGTTAAAAATAACCCCACCTTCTAAGCCTTGACGTTTATTCTGAAACGATGAAACCAGACTGGAAGGCTGGGAAGTAATTTAAATAGCCTCAAATTTTTATTGTTTCAACTTATATAAGGTATATGTTTTAGAAACCATCCCAGTGCCAGAAACCAAAAGAAAAAAAATTGTGATTTTATCCCCCCAACTGTATAGTTGAAAATAACTTTGCTAAGAATTTTATGCCTTTCATGGGCAGTAGTTGGAAGGTCTAGGATTTTCTACCATCACCCTCATGTCCCAAACAGGAGTAAAAATAATTAGATTAAGTCACTGACTCAATCAGCAGGAGAAGGAGTTTAAAATCCTGCCTTTCTTTCAGTACATTCCAAATGAGGTTCAGTGCCATGAGAAATATGCCTGGAAGACTCAGCAACAGGAATGCTCTTTCCAGGAGCAACCACCATGCAATTTCTACAGCTGGACGAGAGCCCAGGCACTATGTGGTTCAGCCGTTCTCCACCCAGGAAAGGAAGTGGACTTGCCAACGTCACAGGGCAAGAGCCTGGTACTTCTCCCCCGTCTCTCTTGCTTCATCTCTCACCATGTAATCTCCATACACACTGGCTCCTCTTCACCTTCCACCATGAGTGGAAGCAGCCTGAGGTCTTACCAGATGCAAATACCTACTCTTGAACTTACCCAGACATCAGAGTCATGAGCCAAATAAACCTTCTTTATTTATTACCCAGTCTTGGTATTCCTTTTTAGTGACTGAGACACAAATCCTGTTTGATTTAGGGCCCCACTTATGACCTCATGCCTACCAACCCCACCTCTCTCCCTGCCCTGATGCTGAAGATCCTGAGAGTCACTTAACCCTCCATTTTTGTTGATTGATTAATTGAAACAGGGTCTTGCTCTGTCATCCAGGCTGGAGTGCAGTAGTGCAATCACAGCTCACTGCAGCCTCAACCTCCCAGGCTCCAGCGATCCCCATCATCACATCCTCCCAAGCAGCTGGGACCACAGGTGTGTGCTATCATGCCCAGCTAATTTTTGTATTTTTTGGTAGAGACTGGGTATCGCTATGTTGCCCAGGCTGGTCTTGAACTCCTGGGCTCAAGTGATCTGCCTGTCTCAGCCTCCCAAAGGTGCTAGGATTACAGGTGTGAGCCACTGCATACAGGTGCAATGCCCCATTTTAAAGAGGAGAACCCTGAAGTCCAGAGAGGTCACATGCTTTGTTCAGCATCACAGCTAGTTAACAATAGAATTGCCAGAGCCTGAGTTAATACAGACAGACGAGGGCTGGTCCATACAGGACAACAGGACTCTGACCCACAGCTCCAAGGCAACTAGACTGGGATGCCAGACCACAACCTCTGCAGCAATTGGCCCAGAATGGTCATGTTTTGTCAATGACAGCTACCTTCACCACTGTTTTCTTCTGCTTCCAACTCAAGACCAAGCAGAGAAAAACAATAGGTTTCCTGTAGTGCATTGAAAAATGTCCCTCCAATAATTCATGTCCACTGGGATCCTTAGAATGTGACCTTATTTGGAAATAAAATGTATTAGTCAGTTGGGGCTGCCATAACAAAATACTACGGCCTGGATGTCATCAATGATGGAAATTTACTTTCTCCCAGTTCTGGAGGCTAGAGGATCAAAGTGCCTGCAGGGTTGGTGTCTGGTGAGGATTCTCTTCCTGGGTGGTAGACAGCCACCTTCTCCCTGCATCCTCACACGGCCTCTTCTCTGCACACACACTGCTGGCGTCTCATCCTCCTCTTATAAGAACATCAATTGCTGGCTGAGCATGGTGGATCATGCCTGTAATCCCAGTACTTTGGGAGGCTGAGGTGGGCAGATCACCTGAGGTCAGGAGTTCGAGACCAGCCTGACCAACATGGAGAAACCCCATCTCTACTAAATATACAAAATTAGCTGGGCATGGTGACACATGCCTGTAATCCCAGCTACTCGGGAGGCTAAGGCAGGAGAACACTTGAACCCGGGATGCAGAGGTTGCAGTGAGCTGAGATCACACCATTGCACTCCAGCCTGGGCAACAAGAGTGAAACTCTGTCTCTAAATAAATAAATTTAAAAAATAAAATAAAACAAAGAACATCAATTGCTATAGTTAGGATGTTTGTTCCCTCCGAGTCTCATGTTGAAATGTAATCCCCAGCGTCGGAGGTAGTGCCTAATGGGAGGTGTTTGGGTCATGGGGGCAGGTCCCTCATGAATAGATTCATGCCCTGGGGGCAAGTGGTGACTTCTTATTCCATTAGTTCCTGCAAGAGCTCGGTTTTGCTTCTTGTTTTTTTAGAGACAGGGTCTCGTTCTGTTGCCCAGGCTTTGGTGCAGTGACATAATCATAGCTCACTGTAGTCTTGACCTCCTGGGCTCAAACGACCCTTGTACATATGCCTCATGAGTAACTGGAACTACAAGCATGTGCTAACATACATACATACATACATACATACATACATATATATATATGCTCTATGTGGTATACATACCACTTACGTGTATATATACACATATACGTATACCACATATAGCTTATATACATTACATATTACATATACATATATATACAAATACACATATATACATATATATATAAGCTTTTTATTTTTTGTAGAGATGGGGGTCTCACTATGTTGCCCAGGCTGGTCTCAAACTCCTGGCCTCAAGCAACCCTCCCACCTTCGCCTTCCAAAGTGTTAGGATTATAAACACCAGCCACCATGCCTGGCCAGAGCTGGTTGTTGAACAGAGCCTAGCATCTCTCCTCTCCCTCTCTGGCTTCCTCTCTCACCATGTGCTCTCTGCACACATTGGCTCCTCTTCACCTTCTGCCATCAGTGAAGCCGTCACCGGTGGCAGATGCCCGCTCTTGAACTTTTCCAGACAGCAGAATCATGAGCTAAAGAAACCGTTTTTCTTCCAACATTATGCAGCCTCAGGTATTCCTTTATAGCAACACTAAATGGACTAAGACTCCAGTCCTATTTCATCAGGGACCCCACTCTCACGACCTTATTTAACCTTAATTACCTCCCTAAAGGCACTATCTCCAAATACCCCATCGCATCACATGAATTTGGGGAGACGCAATTCAGTCTTTAACATAAGGTCTTTGCAGACATAGTTAAGTTGAAACGTTGTCACACTGGATTACAGGGGGCCCTGAATCCAATGATTGCTGGTCTTATAAGAAGAGGAGGGGACACACAGAGACACTGAGAACAAGGCACGGGATGACGAAGGCTGAGGTTGGAGTGGTGTGTCTACAAGCCAAGAGTGCTGGCAGCCAGGAGAGAGGTCTGGAACAAATTTTCTCAGAGACTCCAGGAGGAACGAACCCTGCTGATATCCTGACATCAGACTTTTGGCCTCCTGAACTGTGGGAGAATAAATTTCTGCTGTTTTAGGTCATCTGGTGTGTTCTACTTTGTTATGGCAGCCCTGGGAAGGCAAAACATTCCCTAAACCAATGCACACAGTGGCCTGCTTCCAGTTAGCTGCCTCATGCCAACAGCCTCCACCCAGGGCATGCCTGAAGCCTTCCCAATCCCTTGCCTGACTTTGAGTCTCTACCAAATGAAACGAGGACAGCTGACTCCCTCGCTATAGTAAACTCTGAATAAATATCTTGGATTGTTTTCATTTGTGTGGTCTTGTTTATTTCCACAATTAGCAGCAATCTTTAGTTGTGTCTATGCTGTTTTTCTCCTGCACTAGGTTAAGTGTTTTCAGAGATCTGTGGTAACAATTAGTTTGTTCCTGTATTGTCCTTACCTCTACTAGACAAGGCATGTACTTAATATCTAAAGTACATCAGGCTGGACATGGTGGCTCACACCTGTAATCCCAGCACTTTGGGAGGCCACAATTTGGGAGCCCGAGGCAGGTGGATCACTTGAGGCCAGGAGTTCAAGACCAGTCCGGCCAACACGGTGAAACTCCCACTCTACTAAAAATACAAAAAGTAGCTGGGCGTGGTCATGTGTGCCTATATTCCCAGCTACTCAGGAGGCTGAGCAGGAGAATTGCTTGAATCCGGGAGGCAGAGGTTGCACTGAGCCAAGAGTATGCCCACTGCACTACAGCCTGGGCAACAGCAAGTGAGACTCTGTCTCAAAAAAATAAAATAAAATAAAATGTAAATTAGGGGCTGGGTGCAGCAGCTCACACCTGTAATTCCAGCACTTTGGGAGCCGAGGTGGGAAGACTGCTTGAGTCCAGAAGTCCAAGACTGGCATGAGCAATATGGCAAAACCCTGTCTCTAAAAAAAAAAAAAAGCCACAAACATTATCTGGGCATGGTCATGTGTGCCTGTAATCCCAGCTACTCAGGATGCTGAGGCAGGAGAATTGCTTGAATCCAGGAGGAAGAGGTTGCAGTGAGCCGAGATCACGCCACTACACTCCAGCCTGGGCAGCAGAGCAAGTGAGACTCTGTCTAAAAAAAATACATAAAATAAAATAAAATAAATTAGGGGCTGGGTGCGGCAGCTCACGCCTGTAAACCTAGAACTTTGGGAGGCCGAGTTGGGAGGACTGCTTGAGTCCAGGAGTTCTAGACCGGCTTGGGCAACATGACAAAACCCCATCTCTACAAAGAATACAAAATTATGTGGGCGTGGTGGTGCGTGCCTGTGAGCTAAACTCAGGAGGCTGAGGTGGGAGGATCATTTGAGCCCAGGAAGTCAAGGCTGCAGTGAGTAGTGACGGCACCAATGCACTCCAGCCTGGATGACAGACAGAGTGTGATCCTGTCTCAATAAATGAATACATAAAGTAAAATAAAAATAAATTTGGAACCTAGATTCCTATGTACTGTACAACAAAGCTATGAGCCAATCACCAGCGGGCAACACAAGTACCACCGAGTTTATCGAAAGAACAGGCATCATCAAGAGAAACCACTTCTGGAAAAATAGGTTCCGTAGGCCTAGGCTTCATCAAAGAGAGACCTATTGAACATCCCCTGCACTCTAGGCAGAGGAAAGCGTATTACCACTGGAAAACTTGAACAGCTCCCCACTGGTTTTCTCTCTGTCGCACCATTCATGGCAAGGATGAACAAGTAACAAGCCCCTCGGTTCAAACACCTGAACACAGCACACATCAGCCATCACCGTGCCTCCCCTGGAGGAAACTTTGGGACAAGGCCGGACTTGAAGGTGAGTTCATCTCCAGAATCTGGAGTTCAACCGCAGAAGCCCGAGAAGCAGTGAGGGCTCTGATGCCGAGACCCGTTCTCAGGTAGGCTCACGACAACAGGCACTCGGCATCCCAGGAAACAAGACCATACTATCACCTGAGCTCACTGTCACCAATGGCAAGAACAGAACCCGATTTACTCAGGGACAGGCCCCACGTGAAAAAATGCCCATGCCCGCCATGGGTATTCTCACCTGGTAGAGGTGGATTCTAAACTGAATTTGAGCTGCAAGTACATTTGAGTTGTCTGATCTATCTGCAGAAACAATTCTTCATTGTCTAAATAGACCACATGGTCAGTAGCCTGTGAAAGGTCCCAGGGACGCACCTTGATGTTGTGACAATGAGCTGCTACTGCTGTTGATCATGATGTATCTCCAATACTTAGATCAGAGCCTGGCACATAGTAGGTACTTATATTGAGGTTTTTACAAAAAGCTTTCTTAGGTCTGTCTTAACAAAGTAGCATATACTTAAAACAACAGAAACGTATTTTATCATAGTTCTGCAGGCTGGAAATTCAGTATCAAAGTGTCAACAGGGTTGGTTCCTTCTGGAGACTTAGAGGCAATCGGCTCTATGTCTTCCTCCCAGCTTCTGTGACAGCTGGCAGTCCCTGGCATTCCTTGGCTTGTGGGCCCAGATCACCCCAATGTCTGCCCTGTCTTTACCTGGCCTTCCCTCTTTGTCCCTGTGTCCTCACATGGACTTTTTATAAGGACACCAGTGATTAAATTAAGGGCCCACCTTCATCCAGTATGACCTTTCTTGACTAAGTACATTTGCAGAGACCCTATTTCCAACGAAGGTCGCATTTACGAATACCACGTCCGGACTTCAACATATCTTTTGGAGGAAAACAACTCAGCCCTCATATCTGTTGACTTGATTGACCCTTTATTCATGAAACATAAGCATGAAAACAACTCCTGTATGAGTGAACTCTTACAAATAACATAGCAGTTGTCATTATGGGAACTTTTATATCCTCTGATTTCTCTAGACATTTCTGATTCATATTTGCTGTCCAGTATAATGAATAGTATTCCCTTCTCTCAAAAGTGTCACATTTTGGATGATAAATTTCACATTCACTCTCCTCATTAGGAGTACAAGGACCTGGAATAAAAATGAACACCAATTAGGCAGGAGATGTCAAAGTAGCTCATGGCAACATGCCAGGAGGGACTTCCATCATTCCCATCATGTAGGAAGGTAGCTGCTATGGCATGGTGCCTGGATTCAGAAGCATCTCCACCCAAAGTCAAAGGAGGGTGGATGATTTGCCAAAGCGAGCGGTCCATGCTTGCCACTAACCGGGAAGGGAGCTGGAGGAAGGTTGGAATGATGCCTCCCTTCACCTCTGGCACACTCCAGTTCTGAGGTCCGGCCGGGTTGCCAGCCACATATGATGGCGAGTTCTATGTGCCAACTTGGCTGGGCAATCATAGTCCTGCCCAGTTATTTAGTTAAACATAAATCTAAGGGTTGCTGTGAAGGTATTTTATAAATGTGATTAACATCTACAATCAATGGACTTTAAGTGAAGGAGATTATCCTCAACAATGTGGGTGTGAATTCAACTCCACCGCAATCAGTTGAAGGCCTAAAGAACACAAAAACTGACCAGGCGTGGTGGCCTACGCCTGTAATCCCAGCACTTTGGAAGGCCAAGGCAGGTGGATCACCTGAGGTCAGGAGTTCGAGACCAGCCTGGCCAACACTGTGAAACCCCATCTCTACTAAAAACAAAAATTAGCCAGGTATGGTGGCAGGTGTCTGTAATCCCAGCACTCAGTAGGCTGGACCATAAGAATCACTTGAATCCAGGAGAAAAAGTTGTGGTGAGCCAAGATCACACCACTGCACTCCAGCCTGGGAACAGAAGAGTAAGACTCTGTTTCCAAAAAAAAAAAACGAGCCACAAAAATTGAGGTTTCCTGGGGAAGAAGAAATTTGACCTCAAGAGCATTAGCTTTTGCCTGGGAGTTTCTAATCTGCTGGCCTGACCTACAGATTTTGGACTTGACATCCCCTATAATCATACGAATTAATTCTTTAAAATACACCTCTTTATGAACACACACACATACAGGATAGATATAGGGTATGTTAGTGTATGTGTGCACCTCCTGTGGGCTCTGCTTCTCTGGAGAACCCTGTGCACTGGATTGTGGCAAATTGGGGTTGGGACGGAAAGAGTGAGGAGCTGCAGCTACCCCCAGACGGGCAGAACCAGGAGGCCAGGCTGGCAGCAGGACAAGTGCGTAGAGTTCAAGGAGGAGCCTGACAGCCGTGGGCCAAGGACCCTCTCAGCACTCTTGGCTCCTGCTCCATCTCCCACCTCTGCTCCCAGGCTTCCCTGTCTGTTCAGCAGTCTTTCTCCTTGGCATAATCCTTCCTCTCTTCCTAGACCAAATCCCTGCTGTTCCCTGAGCAGCCTCAAGGCAAGAAGTCTCAGGCCAGGATTTAGCAACAGGGCCTGAGTCCATTGGTTACATTTGGGAGGACCCAGGGAGATCTCCCTCGAACGGAAGGAACAGCTTCTTCTTCTGTAAAGCTGCTTGCACACAGCAGACAGTTCCTCAGTGGGTGCCGGTTGAGCCACTGCAGTCCTGTGTTGCTTAACGATGGGGATGCATTCTGAGAAATGTGGTGTTAGGCAGTATCACTGCTGCACGAGCATCCTAGAGGGCACTTACACAATCCTAGATGGTCTAGCCTGCGACACACCTAGGCTATACGAGGAAGCCTGCTGCTCCAAAGCCTCACACCTGGGCAGCGTGTAACTGTACTGAATACTGCAGGCGGTTGTAACACAGTGATAAGCGTTTGTGTATCTAAACACAGAGAAGGTACAGAAAAAATATGGTTTAAAAGATAGAAAACGGTACACTTGTCTAGGGCATTTACCATGAATGCAGCTTGCAGGACTGGGCGTTGCTCTGGGTAAGTGAGTGAGGGTGTGTCAGTGAATGGGAAGGCCCAGAATGCGACTATTCACCACTGTAGACAAAAGTCTATCAACACAGGACACTTAAACTACACTAAATTAATTTTAAAATATGATTCATCAATCACCTTAGCTTACTCTAACTTCTTTATAAACTTTTTAATTTTTTTTAGACTTTTAACTCTTAATAACACTTAGTTTAAAACACAAGCTCATTCTACAGCCATGCAAATATATTTTCTTTATGTTCTTATTCTATATGCTTTTTTCTAATTTTTTTTTTATTTTTTAAACTTTTAAATCAAAAATAAAGACATGCACACACACATGAGCCTAGGCCTACAGAAGGTCAGGACTAGCAAGATGTCACCAGGAGATAGGGACTCTTCAGCTCCCTAGCCATATAATCTTTTGTTTTTTTTTTTTGAGACGAAGTTTTGCTCTTGTAGCCCAGGCTGGAGTGCAATGGCACAATCTCTGCTCACTGCAGCCTCCACCCCCGGAGTTGAAGTGATTCTCCTGCCTCAGCCTCCCAAGTAGCTGGGATTACAGGCGCCTGCCACTATGCCCAGCTAATTTTTTGTATTTTTAGTAAAGATGGAGTTTCACCATGTTGGCCAGGCTGGTCTCGAACTTCAGGCCTCAGGTGATTCACCCGCCTCAGCCTCCCAAAGTGCTGGGATTACAGGTGAAAGCCATTGTGACCGGCCTAGCTGTATAATCTTATGGGACCATATCACATATGTAGTTTGTTGTTGACATGAATGCTGTTATATGATGCGTAACTGTACACAGTCCTTGTAAATATTACAATTCTCACAAGACCATCCAGGCACTACAGTTCAACCAATAGGATGAAGAAAGACTGCAGGTAGAAAAGAAGAAACTGACAGGCTGAATGTATTTCCAGGTCTGTCTTACACATGGTAAGTGCTTAACGTGTAGAATGACTGACAGTTGTAACTTGGACGTTATGACCCCTTTTTCCTCAAATCTCAGAACAAGAAAAGTCTGCCTAATTCCTTCTAGGCTTGGTGCTTATTCTTATCCTTGGCTCTGCCAGAAACAGTTCCACTGAAGAGTCAGCAGGGTCTGGATTTTATTCTTGGCTTTCCTTTGTGAGCTTGTGGAAAATTACATTGCTCCTTAGTTTCCACAAAAGCACCGTGAGGTTTCAGGAGGTTCTTAGCTTGTTACGAACCAGAGCTTCATCAGGATCACAGAACAAAATACGTGCTGAGTCAGTTGAGTTCACTGATCCTCCAGCCTGTGGCCTTTTCCTCCCTTAGGCATCTCTTTGGACCCATCTCCTCTCTTCAAAAACACCAGCAAAATTAATGAGGCAGGAAAGAATCGGAGAATGTGCACTGGATTAAAAGTCTGGGAAGTTCAGTTCTGCCACTGTTATTTTGGCAGTGCTGGTCTCAGTTTCCTCCTCAGGAAGAGGACAGCATAGGGTGACCCAAAGCCACCTGATCACCATGGTATCTCAGCTCAATTTCCTTTGCACTGAGTCCCCTTGGGGTAGAGCGCACAGTGCGTGGCAGGAAAGACATTGATCGCCAACACAGGGACACGCGTCCCTGCTTCCCACCAGCCTCTCCCTCACCCTGCTTACCTGTAGTGGACTCTTCACCCAGCACGTTAGGCCTCACATCTAATCTGAAAGGCTAGAAACACTGACAGCACAACAGTCACTGGCGCGCGCGCCCTTTCCTTTCCTGTAATGGGTGGTGGGGATTTCTCTACATCTCCACAGAGTTTCGGGCTTAGAATTTAAAACCAAATATCGTATGTTCTCACTTATAAGTGGGAGCTAAACTATGAGGATACAAAGGCTTCAGAATGACTTTGGGGACTCAGGGAAAAGGTGGGAAGGGGTGAGAGGTAAAAGATTACAAATTGGGTTCAGTGCACACTGTTTGGGTGATGGGTGAACCCATACCTCACAAATCACCACTAAAGAACTTACTTGCATAACCAAATACCACCTGTTCCCCAAAAACCTATGGAAATAAAAAAATTAAAAATTAAAAATTAAAGCATAGAGGCCGGGTGCGCTGGCTCACGCCTGTAATCCCAGCACTTTGGGAGGCTGAGGTGGGTGGATCACCTGAGGTCAGGAGTTCAGGACCAGCCTGACCAACATGGTGAGACCCGTCTCTACTAAAAATACA
This sequence comes from Aotus nancymaae, assembly GCF_030222135.1. Taxonomy (NCBI): domain Eukaryota; kingdom Metazoa; phylum Chordata; class Mammalia; order Primates; family Aotidae; genus Aotus; species Aotus nancymaae. The sequence goes on along the minus strand of NW_026988422.1, from coordinate 75,740,071 downwards.
AAAATTAGCTGGGCATGGTGGTGGGTGCTTGTAATCTCAGCTACTTGGGAGGATGAGGCAGGAGAATCACTTGAACACAGGAGGCAGAGGTTGCAATGAGCTGAAATAGTGCCATTGTACTCCAGCCTGGGTGACAAGAGTGAAACTTCATCTCAAAAATAAACAAATAATAAAAACATAAAAAATAAAATCCATGCATTCTTCACAGCGTGTCTGTCACCATTTGTGAGCCTATTCTGGCTCATGACCAGCGGCAAGGTGCAGGACCAAAGGTGAGAGGTCAAACTTCCCACGTTGACCACTCACCATGGAGAAGCCTGGGGACATCACCTACCCTGTTTCCAGGGAGAGCCTGGCAGAGGAATGCACTGGCGGGGGGTCTGACCTCCAGTTTCAAAGCACCCTGCTTTGGGAAATGATCAGGGAGTGAAACAACTCATGAGAAGATCGATGGAAAAGAGCAACTCCAGCCCTTTCTCAGGAGAATTCTCAACAAGGCCAGACCTCCATGGAGGTGTGCCAAAGAGTGGCCATAGAACACCTTCCAGCATGAGGTGAACTGTCACCTTTCCACTGTGAGTCCAACAGCATCTCCCCACCTGCCAGTGCATACCCAAAGGAAAGGTCGCTGGACCAGGACAACGTACCACGCACCGTGGCAAGGGCCTCACAGCGACATAATTCCAGAGCACATGGTGCTCTCCACCCAAGCAGAGAACGTTCTCTAACGATTCTGGGTCTAGGGCTGTGCTACAGTGTGGCCTGTAAACTCTCTGTCACCCACTCGTGACAGAACAGGAATGGAGAGTGAGAATGAGCATCTAAACGCTTGTCAACCAATCTGAGATTGCAACAACCACGTGATTGCTTTCCTTTCTTTTTTCTTTTCCTTTTTTTTTTGTTTTTGAGACAGTCTTGCTCTGTTACCCAGGCTGGAGTGCAGTGATGCGATCACAGCTCACTGCAGCCTCAGCCTCCTGAGATCAAGCAATCCTCCCACCTTAGCCTCCCAAGTAGCTGGGACTACAGGCATGCATCTTCATGCCCGGCTAATTTTGTTTGTTTGCTTTTGTAGAGTTGGAGTCTCACTGTGTCACCCAGGCTGGTCTCGTACTCCTGGACTTAAGGTACCCTTTCACTTTGGCCTCCCAATATGCTGGGATTATAGGAGTGAGCCACCATGCCGGTTTTTTTCTAGGGATTTCTTTTTCTAGTATTTGACAAACATATTGGTCAAATAAAGTTAACAAGTCTTTCACCACAGGTAGTGGGAGAAACCCTCACACGGGGAAGTAGTTCTCAGCCAGGGGTGATTGTTCCCCTCACCCCTTGCTCTGCCTATGACAGTGGAGACAGTTTTGGTTGTCACAACTGGGGCAGGGGTGCTACTGGCATTTAGTGGGTAGAGCCAGGGATGTGTCTAAACATCCTTCAAAGCACAGGACAGCCCCCTCCAACAAAGGATTATCTAGCCACAAATGCGGATAGTGTCCAGGTGAGAAACTGGTCTGTGGTTAAAATGATGGCTGCTGGGGCCGGGCGTGGTGGCTCACACCTGTAATCCCAGCACTTTGGGAGGCCAAGGTGGGTGGATCACAAGGTCAAGAGATCAAGACCATCCTGGCCAACATAGTGAAACCCCATCTCTACTAAAATATAAAAATTAGCTGGGCATGGTGGCGTGCATCTCTAGTCCCAGCTACTCGGGAGGCTGAGGCAGGAGAATTGCTTGAACCCGGGAGGTGGAGGTTGCAGTGAGTTGAAATCACGCCACTGCACTCCAGCCTGGCACCTGGCGACAGAGCGAGACTCTGTCTCAAAAAAAAAAAAGAAAATGATGGCTGCTGTCTTTGCCTACTGAACACTGATGCCTGCCTCCTTGTAATGAACACCTTCACACTCTCCCTTCACACACAATTTATCTACTGGTTCACATGCTGTCAAAGTACATGTTCTCCTTTCTCAAAGAACTCTCTAACAAAACTGGGTGGCTAGGAACATGCAAGAAAATTCTCTGAACCTCACCCCTTCTCCTCTGTCCCCACATCTACTTAAAGTCTCATTCAGTCGGCTCAAATCCACCTATTCCAACAATGGCACATTTTTTGCCTATCTCTACCCACAAACTACAGGATGACAGCAAATCCCTGTTCGTTCTGCCTTCGTTTAATATTTGTCTTCCACCAGCTGTTGTTCTGCAGTGCTGTGTTCCTATATAGCCAGCAGGTCTGTCCCTGGAACGGAAGCTGCTCCCAGCCCAGATTTTGACTTTCAATCTTTCCAACAAGCACTGAGCGTGTGGCATCTACTGGGAGGATTTGTGCTGAGGGCTGCAAGGGAATACGGCTAAATCAGGCAACGTTTGCAACCTACGGAGGAGGGGGAAACAGATGTGCAGCTAATGGTGACTGTAACAAGACACAAGCCGTGGGGAGAGGTTTAAACGGAGCTTTAGTGGAACCCAGAAGAGGGAACAATTAATTTCTAACTCAGCAAAGATGACTCAGGGAAGAGCTGGGCTCAAGATTTCCTGGGAGACATCCAGGTGGAAGGAGAGATACTTTCTAGGCAAAGGAATGAACTGGATGCCAAGACTGGAAGGCGGGAGGGAGCCCAGGAGACTGGGAATTCTGGGCAGGCATTCTGGGAGGTGGGAAGGCCACAATGGGAAGAGAGGCTGGAACATGAGATTAAATGGATCAGAGGACATGAGTTTCAGGATAAGGACTCTGGCTACGCCCCAAGGACACTGGAGAGCAGCAGCAGATCGCTGAGCTCGGGAACAACAGGATGAGAGAGTATCTTAAACCAACAGTTGGCAAACTTCTTTCTGGAAAGAATCAGACAGACAGTAAATATTTCAGACTTTGTGGGCCATATGGTCTCTGCCGCAACTATTCAATGCTGCCGCTATAGTGTGAAAGCAGCCACAGATGAGACGTACACAAATTGGCATGGCTGTGTTCCAATAAAACTTTATTTATGGTCACTAAAATCTGAATTCCCTATCATTCTCCTGTGTCACAAAATAGTATTCCTTTTTTTTTTTTTTTTTTTTTTTCGAGACGGAGTTTCGCTCTTGATACCCAGGCTGGAGCGCAATGGCGCGATCTCGGCTCACTGCAACCTCCGCCTCCTGGGTTCAGGCAATTCTCCTGCCTCAGCCTCCTGAGTAGCTGGGATTACAGGCACGCGCCACCGTGCCCAGCTAATTTTTTGTATTAGTAGAGACGGGGTTTCACCATGTTGACCAGGATGGTCTCGATCTCTTGACCTCGTGATCCACCCGTCTCGGCCTCCCAAAGTGCTGGGATTACAGGCTTGAGCCACCGCGCCCGGCCGTATTCCTTTTTAATTTTGTCCAATCATTTAAAAACATAGAGGCTGTTTTTGGCTTGCAGGCTATATTCCAAACAGGTGGGGAGCTGGATGTGGCCCACTGGCTATAGTTTGTTGGTCTTTGTTTTAGAAACATCAGGCAGGGTGGTGAGGAGGTGGGAAGGAGCAGGAGACAGAAGCTTCAGGTAGAAGCTGTCGGAAGAACACAGACATAGAGGAAGGGATGGTGTAGAATGGTGACGGCCCTCTGACCCACAGGATGGAGGATGGGCGTGGAGCGGAGAAACCTGGGGTCTCCAGCTAGGGGGATGAGGGCATGGTAACACCATGAACCCAGATGGGGGCAGGACGCTGGATGGAGACAGGAGGGCTGTGGGCTGTGGCCACACACCCTGTGCCCACCGGTTGCATCCCACCAATTGCAGATCAGAGCCAGATCACACCAGTCGGCTACTCAGAGTGCGGGGCGTTGATGGGGTACATCAATACCTGTTGTTTTTGCCTGTCTGGCACCCTTAATCCCTAGTTCTCCTGAGGGGAATTGCCCTTTCCCTCTTCTCATCCATATGATTTGAGTGGGGCTGGTCCCACACAGACAACCGAGACAGCTCCAGCTGAGAGAAAATACAGGCTCTTGGGGCCGCCAACTATAGGTGTGTTTCGGGTAAGAGCCTGGATGCCTGGCCCCAGGTTCAGCTACAGACAAATGGTCCAACGTGAATCACTCCCAGGAATTCTGCTGGACCTTTCTGAACAGGTGAGGCTTTCTTTCTGCCAAACCCCAAAGTGGTAAACTTCAGGCTTGTGCCTCTCGAGGCCCCTTTGTAGGAGAGACTGGCTAGGGAGAACGCCAGCATGAGAGAGAGATGAAACCATCCTGATCCGGCCACGCCCAAAGCTGGCCCAGGACTTCGTTCAGGAGCCGATCACCTCTCCTCTTCTGCTCCGTCCAGGCTGGTTTGTCACTTGCCACCAGAAATCCAAACACACCAGGCCACTGTTAGAACGTGCCCCAGAGGGCAGAGGTCTTAACCTTGGAATCGTGTGTGACCCAGTTCCTGTCTTAGAGGAGTATTTGACAGTCTTGTCCAAAGCATTTGCATCTGCCTTATTTATCTCTAGACAGTGCCCCTTATATAGAGTAGGTGCTCCATCATTGCTGGTGTGGGAAGGCAGGCACATAATCCCAGGGAACCTCACACACTGAGCCAGAGGAAACTCTATAAAGAAACATCAGGAGGCAATATGGATTTCTCTTCCTCCTCCACCAGCCAAGGGGTCAGGGAAACCGTGAGCTACAGGGACTTGGTTCTGTCTCGTACAAACAACCAAGACGACAGACAGCAGGCTCTTGGGGCCACCAACTATAGATGTGTTTCAGGGAAGAACCTAAATGAAAGAAGGGAATTATCTGGTCTCAGAGATGGTTAGGAAAGGGGCAGGTCTCACGCTGGGCTGGAAATGTTTGCTATTAGCAGCAACTCACTTGGAGAGAGAGAAAATGAGCACTGGAACTCTCACTGGGCGTCTCAACTCTGATCATGGGGTGGGTGGGAAGATCTGGGTGAGTAGATGGGCAGCTTGGGATTCCAGGCCAGTGTCCTCAACAGAGGCTCCTGGATATTCAACTCAAGGGTGAGTTTCCATGCACTGTGAGCACAGAGACGCTGATTAACGGAGGGCTTGCTGGCAGAATGAAGGGAGCACTGCATGGGAAGTCAACACGGAGGGTCTGAGTCCCAGCCCTCATCATTGAATGCCTGACTTCCCTCGCTGGGACCTGATTTCCTCATCTGTAGCTGAGAGGGCTGGGCCGGAGGTGTGACTGTCAATCTGAGGGGAGAGCTCAGAGTGTGTCCAAGAGGTACTCAAATCCATGCTAACGGGGCCGGGCGTGGTGGCTCACGCTTGTAATCCCAGCACTTTGGGAGGCCAAGGCAGGTGGATCACCTGAGGTCAGGAGTTCGAGACCAGCCTGACCAACATGGAGAAACCCCATCTCTACTAAAAATATAAAAATTAGCTGGGCATGGTGGTGCATGCCTGTAATCCCAGCTACTCGGGAGGCTGAGGTGGGAGAATCGCTTGAACCCAGGAGGCAGAGGTTGCAGTGAGCCAAGATCACACCGTTGCACTCCAGCCTGGGCAACAAGAGTAAAACTCCATCTCAAAAAAAAAAAAAAAAGTCCATGCTAATGTAAAGAACATGACATGAACACACTTCCCACAGGTATAAGCATCAGGCATGTGTAGAAACTTGTCTTTGGGTGAATTTCTATGTTAATCAAATACTAAACTTGCAATAGCACTTGGTTATCTCCTTTCTCTGTGCACAGCTCACCATATCCAGATGAGAGGCGCTCCACACCTTCATCCAGAGACCACAGAGGCAAGATGGAGCTTCCCTGCCTGGGTCCAAATTCCTGCTCTACACTTACTAGTGGTGTGGCCTTGGGCAAGGTTTTTCACTGTGCCATGTCTGTTTTCTCTTTGTAAAACAGGTATAGTATTAGTATCTACCTCTTAGTATTGTTCAGAAGATGAGGTGAGCAGATTACGTAAAGGCGTGAAAGAGGGCACAGTGAGGGCTCAGTAGGGGTTTGCTATTCCATGTGATCAGTGACACTCTCTCATGGTTATTCATGGTAATTTTTGCTTTAAAAAGGTACCTTATAAGCCAGGCATGGTGGCTCACGCCTATAATCCCAGCACTTTGGGAGGCCGAGGCAGGTGGATCACCTGAGGTCAGGAGTTCAAGACCAGCCTGACCAACATGGAGAAACCCTTTCTCTACTAAAAATACAAAATCAGCTGGGTTTGGTGGCGCATGCCTATAATCCCAGATACTTGGGAGGCTGAGGCAGGAGAATTGCTTGAACCCAGCAAGCAGAGGTTGTGGTGAGCCAAGATTGTGTCATTGCGCTCCAGCCTGGGCAACAGGAGTGAAACTCCATCTCAAGAAAAAAAAAAAAAGAGGTACCTTATAAAACTAGGCTCTGGTCAAGTACCAAGTATGGTGGTTCATGCCTGTAAACTCAGTGCTTTGGGAGGGCTGAAGTGAAAAGATTGCTTGAAGTCAGAAGATCGAGGCCAACCTGGGCAACCCAGTGAGACTCCATTTCTACAAAAAAATCTAAAAATGAGTCAGGCATGGTGGCACTCCTGTAGTCCCAGCTACTCAGAAGGCTGAAGCAGGAGGATCGCTTGAGCCCCGGAGTCTGAAGCTGCAGTGAGCCATGATGGTACCACTGCACTCCAGCCTGGGTGACAGAGTGAGATCTCATCTCTCTTTTTTGTTAAACATTTATTTTAGGTGCGGGGGTACATGTGAAGCTTTGTTACATAGGTGAACTTGTGTCACAGGGATTTGTTGTACAGATTATTTCATCACCCAGGTATTAAGCCTAGTACCCAACAGTTACCTTTTCTGCTCCTCCCACCCTCCACCCTCAAGCAGACCCCAGTGTCTGTTCCCTTCTTTGTGTTCAGGAGTTCTCATCATTTAGCTCCCACTTATAAGTGCAAACATGTGGTATTTGGTTTTCTGTTCCTGTATTAGTTTACTAAGGATAATGGCCTCCAGCTCCACCCATGTTCCCACAAAAGACATGGTCTCATTCTGTTTATGGCTTCATAGTATTCCATGGTGTATGTGTACCATGTGTTCTTTATCCAGTCTCTGTCACTGACGGGCATTTAGGTCAAGTCTTTGCTATTTTGAATAGTGCAGCATGTGAGACCTCATCTCTTTAAAAAACCCAACAAACCCCAAACTTAGTCTGTGTTGTCACCAGTCAGGAGAGCGGTTGCCCTATCCTGGGGAGCATGTTAGGGAAGATGGAGTATACTCCCAGTCTGGTAATATTTTGTTTCTTGACATGGATGCTGGTGACATGGGCATGTCCACTTTGTGAAAATGTACTGTGTTCTTTCCTGTAGGTATGTTATCATTCAGTAAAAAGTTCTAATAACAGAGGAACTCTTGAACACAAAAGACAGAGCATCATCGGCAGCTGCATAGCTTCAGATGGGAATAACACCGAATGCACCGCCCTTTCCATTCCTCACTCCCAGGCAGCTGTACCATCACTGTGCTTCACGGACTCAAACAGCCTCCAGCTTTGCTCAGCTTTACAGGAAGCATGGTCACCGGGAATTGCCCCAACACTCCCCTCCGCACCCCCATCCCTAGGTCCATTTCTTCATCCAGTTGCTCAAGATCTCTTCCTGTCTGGAGTTATGACATCAGGTTCCTGGACCCCTTCCTGGTCTCAGAGACCCAGAGCAACTGAATGACTGAGCTTGGAAAGGTTTGAGGAGACTGAACTTGACTCCATGTTGGCTGAGGAGCTATTTTCCACAGGCCGTCCTGACCCAGCCCCACCTCCGTCTATAGAAACCCCAGCCAAAGCCCAGCTCACATATAAGACTCACTCCTTTCAACCTGCAGACTCAGCCAGCCAGTCCTCAGGCCAGATTTCCTTTCCCACACCTTTTCTCTCTCACAAAACTCCAGCCTCTAGGATGTTCTATGTAGACTGGACAATCATGACTTATAATTCACAGATACTAAAATAAAAGTTCCCATGACCACTGAGGAAAGGGTATTCATAAACAAATCTTCCCTACCTCAATTTTCCTGCAGGAAAACTTCCTATTGGGGGAACAAGTATAGATTAATCTGCTTCAGAACAGCTAAGAAAGCAAAACAAATACTGGTCAGCTTCAGTAGAGAAATAAAGCAATCCACATTTGTTAGTCATTATCTTATTTAATCCTAATTACCACCTAGAGGGTAGATCTCATTATGTCTATTTTGCAAATGAGAAAACTGAGGTTGCAAAAAGCTAAGTGACTTGCCTGAGGCCATTCAGCCTGTAAGCAGGACAGTCAGAACCCATCCCCAAGCCACACAGACCTGGCTCCAATCCAGGGAGGTTTTCTACCTTGGCTCACTCCTCACAGCCATCATCTTAAAACAGCCCATCTATGAAGGCTTCCAAGGTAAAATAAACTCACATCCTTGCAGAGAGAAGAGAGCTTTAGCTGCAGTTGCCAACACACAGGCACTTACTGCTTGCTATTCTGGGATAGTCAAGTAAATAATGAAGTAAGGCACTTCCTTAAACAGGCCCAGAAGACTCAGTTTAACCACAACAAACACAATAATTGATTCAAATCTCAGGTCAATTTAGTCACCCCCTTTTTTCCCTTCTATCCTGACTTATTCCCCCTTGTGGATGTGAAACACACACACACCGCTATAGCAACAAGCATAAATATAACCATATGAGCATCCCATGATAATTCAGCACTTTGAGTTATTGGAAATCATTTCTATCTGAATCCACACTGGGCCAAAAAACAAATACACACACTCACACACACACAAACACACACACAATCACTCAGCAGATGGTGTATCTGATCACTCTGTAATATGGTGGATTTGTGTCCCTGCCCAAATCTCATGTTGAATTGGAGGAGGGGCTTCGTGGGAGGTGATTGGATTATGGGGCACAGATTTCCCCCTTTCTGTTCTCATGATAGTGACTTCTTATGAAATCTGATCATTTAAAAGTCTGTGGAACCTCCTGCTTCTCTCTCTCTCCTGCTCCACCATGGTAAGAGGTAATCGCTTCTCCTTTGCCTTCTGTGATTGTAAGTTTCCTGAGGCCTCCCAGTCATGCTTCCTGTTAAGCCTGCAGAACTGGGAGTCAGTTAAACCTCTTCTCTCATAAATTACCCAGTATCAGGTGGTTTCTTCATAGCAGTGTAAGAACAGACTAATACAGAAAATTGGCACTGAGAGTGGGGTACTGCTATAAAGATGCCTGAAAATGTGGAAGCAACTTTGGACAGGCAGAGGTTGGAACAGTTTGGAGGGCTCAGAAAAATACAGAAAGATGTGGGGAAGTCTGGAACTTCCAAGAGACTCATTGAATGGTTTTGACCAAAATGCTGATAGTGACATGCACAGTGAAGTTCAGGCTGAGGGGGTCTCAGATGGAGATGAGGAACTTAATGGGAACTGGAGTAAAAGTCACTGTTGCTATGCTTTGGCAAAGAAACTGGCAGCATTTTGCCCCTGCTCTAGGGATCTGTGGAACTTTGAACTTGAGGCAGATGATTTAGGGTATCTAGCAGAAGAGAAAGTCCTAAGCAGCAAAGTGTTTAAGATGTGGTGTGGCTGCCCCTAACAGCATACAGTCATATGTGTTCACAAAGAGATGGTCTGAAACTGAAACTTACGTATAAAAGGGAAGCAGAGAATAAAAGTTTGGAAAATTTGCAGTCTGACCATGTGGTAGAACAGAAAAACCCATTTTCTCAGGAGAAACTCAAGCCAGCTGTGGAAATCTGCATAGTAAAGAGGAACTGAATGTTAATAGCCAAGACAAAAGGAAAATGTCTCCAGGGCATTTCAGAGACCCCACCCCGGCCCTCCTCATCACAAGCCTGGAGGCTATGAGGGAAAAATGGTTTTATGGGCAGGGTTCAGGGCTCTCACTGCCCTGTGCAGCCACAGGATATGGTGCCCAGTGTCCAAGCAGTTCCAGCTCCAGCTGTGGCTAAAAGGGGCCAAGGTACAGCTCAAGCCCATTTCAGAGGGTGCAATCCCCAAGCTTTGGCAGCTTCCACATGGCATTGGGCCTGTAGGTGTGAAGAAGACAAGAGCTGAGCTTTTGGAGGCTCCACCTAGATTTCAGAGGATGTATGGAAATGCCTGGATGTCCAGGCAGAAGTCTGCTGCAGGGTGGAGCGCTCATGGAGAACCTCTACTAGGGCCATACAAAGGAGAATGTTGGGTTGGAGCCCCCATACAGAATCCAAACTGGAGCACTGCTGAGTGGAGCTGTGAGAAGAGGTCCTCCAGACCCCAGAATGGTAGATCCACAGAGAGTGTTCACTGAGCACCTAGAAAAGCCACAGGCATGCAACACCAGGCTGTGAAAACTGCCATAGGGGCTATACCCTGCAGAGCCAGAGGGGCAGAGCTGTCCAATGCCATGGAAGCCCGCCCCTTGCATTAATGTGCCCTAGATGTGAGACATAGGGTCAAAGGAGATTATTTTGGAGCTTTAAGATTTAATGACTGCCCTGCTGAGTTTTGGACATGCATGGAGTCTGTAGCCCCTTTGTTTTGGCCAATTCCTCCCTTTTGGAATGAGATAATTTGCCCAATGCCTATACCCCCATTGTATCTTAGAAGTAACTAATTTGTTTTTTATTTTACAGGCTCATAGGCAGGACTTCTGGACTTGGACTTTTGAGTTAATGCTGAAATGAGTTAAGACTTTGGGGGATTGTTGGGAAGTCATGATTGGTTTTGAAATGTGAGAAGGACATGAGATATGGGAGAAGGCAGAGATTTGGGAGATTTGGGATGATATGGTTTGGATTTGTGTCCCCAGCCAAATCTTATGTCAAATTGGAGGAGAGGCTTGGTGGAAGGTGATGAGATCATGGAGGCAGATTTCCCCCTTGCTGTTCTCATGATAGTGAGTTCTCATGAGATCTGATCATTTAAAAGTATGTGGAACCTCCCTCTTCTCTCTTTCTCTCTCCTGCTCTACCATGGTAAGATATGCTTCCTTCCCCTTCACCTTCTACCATGATTGTAAGTTTCCTTAGGCCTCCCAGTCATGTTTCCTGTTAAGCCTACAGAACTGTGTTTCAACAAAACCTCTTTTCTTCATAAATTACCCAGTCTCAGGTGGTTCTTTATAGCAGTGTGAGAATAGACTAATACACCCTGCAAACTAGTTCTAATGCTATAATCAACTTTTGCCACTGTATGCCACTACTGGAGTGAGGCTCGTACCAGGTAACCCCTGCCTTGCTATCCTAATGACTCAGAGTCAGGAGCTGACGGAGAAGTTTCTACTCGATTGTTCAGATTTACCTCTTTGTTACAAACACAAACAGCTCCTATGACCTGTTCTTAAATTTACCCATCATTTCTTTGGTGGAGACAGATTTCCAGCTTGAGGGATAACTAATCTACCTGGTCTGCCTGGCTGGGCAGACACTGCTCCTGGGACATTGAAGAAATGTCTGCAACAGATGAGTTAAGGGCACAAAGAGGTTAGGCAACCTGCCCAAAGTTGCACAGCAAGTGGCAAAGTTGGGGTTTATACCCAGGCAGTCAGCGACACTTCATCACTACACTGTGTGGCCTCTCTGTTTAGGGAGACAGATATGTACCCACCTATAACACCAAGAATAGTATCTTTTTAAAATCTATTTCTTTTTTATTTACATTGAAATTTATGAGACTTACTCTTTTCTTTTGCTAGATATTTACTGATGACCTATTATGTGCCAGGACTAAATGAGAGGAATAAAGGAGAGAACAAGAGAGATATGATCCCTGCTGCTATCAAAATTACATAATGAAGTAGGGAGTGGGAGTGGAGAGGACATACAAATAGGTAAGATTCATTCTGATAGTTTCCAGTGCTTATGAAAAAAATAAAGTTGATATTGAGATACATATGTGTGGCAGGGGAGTGAAGGGATGCATGCTTTAGATGGGGTGGTTAGGAAAGGCCTCACTAGGAGGTGTTATTTGCACAGGGACCTGAATGACCAGAAAAAGAAATCCGTGCAGAAGTCTGTAGGTGGAGGGTGTCAGGGACAAGAAACTGCCAGGGCTGAAGTGCTGCTGTGTCGGAGGAAAGAAAGAGGCCCAGCAGTGTACATCTCTTGCCGGTGCGCTGGAGCACTGTGATGGATGGGGACTGTGGGCTCAGTGGGGCTAGATATGTAGACTGCTGGGCCTTAATGCATAGGGGATGGTTGGTCACGAAGAGGAGCTTGAAATTTTGTTCTATTTGCACTATAAAAGGTCTGGTTGGTTTAAGCAAAAAAGTTGTGTGATCTGATTCCTCTTTTAGAAAGGTCCCTCTGGCTGTCATAAGAAGAGACTGTAGTAAGGGAAGAGCAAAAGAAAGCAAGACCAGCTGGGCTATGCAACAGTCCAGCCAGAGATGATGGTAGCATTAGATCACAGCGACAGATGCCAGTGAGATTTGAAGTAGATTTGGAGTCAGAACCGGGTAGCTTCCTACGAGTAGGGAGGTGAGGTTATATATGCCACTGTTAATTCAGTAAGACTTACTCTTTTCTAACACAGTCTGTAAATTGAGGCTCTGTCAAGCCCAGAGTGAAACTTGTTCAAAAATCTTCTTTTAAAAATGCAATTTTTCCCAGAGAAAAAGAGCTGTCAATCAATTACATATGCGTATAAACTAGCCCCATCAGTTTTACCTCTTAACACTGGGCATCAACAGCACTGAAGCGAGTGACGAGGCAGAAGAGATGTAAGACATGTAATGTAGGAACACAGCATATGTGCAGGGGGTGGTGGGGCAATGCCCAAGGAGAGGTTTTTAGCAGAATCTGTAGGGAAGGGCATTCGAAAGATGTAGAAGAAAGAATAAATAGATGAGATATGCCTACTTTGAAACATGGCTAAAGGCTGGCCCTAACTGTATCTAGAGGAGGGGAAGGCAATTCTCCCTGATTCCTGAGGTCCAGGTTACAGACCTCACGCTCCAGCCAGTCCTCTCAGAGCTTTAAGTCTGTCATCTTGAACTAATTCTGTGTGCAGGGATGGGTGACTGCATCATGGCTTAGAAGGTAGACTGCTCCCCAAAGATTCATGCTGCCCTTCCTCACTGACTGTTGAGAAAAGGCTGCTCACCTAGAGGACTTCATCAACCAGATCACAAGTGCCATGCATCACCTCTGCCTCTGTGCTTCAGAAGTACGTGTGTCTTCTCAACTCTGTCCCCTTCTGCAGGACCTGGAAGCCACCTGTTGAAGATGGCAGAGCCCCAAGACAGAAGGAGCATGGGTCCCTGGGAGGATCCCTGCTGAACATGCATGCTGGATGGCTGTGGGAGTGAAAAATAAACTCCAACTGGGTAAAGCTACTGAGATCAGGGTTTCTCTGCTATTGTTGAGATGTGATATGGTTTGGCTGTGTCTCCACCCAAATCTCATCTTGAATTCACATGTGTTATAGGAGGGACCTGGTGTGAGGTGATTGAATTACTGGGGTAGGTCTTTCCTGCACTGTTCTCATGATAGTGAATAATTCTCGCAAGATCTGATGCCTTTGTAAGGCAGAGTTGCCCTCCACGAACTCTCTCTTTGCTTGCTGCCATCCATGTAAGACATGACTTGCTCCTTCTTGTCTTCCACCATGATTGTGAAGCTTCCTCAGTCACATGGAACTGTAAGTCCAATTAAACCTCTTTGCTTTGTAAATTGCCCAGTCTTGGGTATGTCTTTATCAGCAGCATGCAAATGGACTAGTACAGGATGGTTATTCTAACTCATCTCCAAAGGAATAACATTTTCTGATTTTTCAAGCTCTCAAAATGGTCTTGAAGCAGCTGCCTATATTACCTGGCTGGAAGTTTTGATCATAGTCTGTGGACCACTCTAGGTGACTTGAAGGAGCTGGGACAACCTCCATGGCTGTCACCAAAAATATATACCCGAGAAAAGGAAAAACTTTGGGCTGTTGATATATAAATCAATGTATTTCAGGATGATCACAATTAGAAAGTGGATGGCTTTCCTAAATTAAGTTGTAATCCCACTTAGCACTCAATCATCCTGTCTGCCTCACAGAGTTATTTTTAGAAGGCAGGGGAACAAATTTTATGTCTTGCTTTTGACATGAGGCTTACTTCTTCCAGCAAATATTAATATTGTTCAGCTTTGCCCTTGTACTTGAAACAAGAATAGAAGTTGATAAATGTTATCTGAGGACTGCAATCAGCAAGCTAGAAAGTGCAAACTAATATATTCCATCACTTTTATGAGTCCATCGTCAAGGAAATCAGGTAATGGGCTTACATAAATTTGAATATGTTTGTCTCATATTTCTTTTACTCTTATGGACATTGGTGTTCACATGAAAACAAAGAATACATTTTGCAATTGGTGGGTGTATTTGTATTTGGTCTCTGTCTGGTCTGGAGACCGAGAGAAGGCTGGAGCATTCGGTAGGGAGGGGAATGAGTATATTGAGACTGAGACACCTCCCTGCCTGCTACACTACATTTCTAAACTACAGCCTGGCTGGGCAGACACATCCCAGGATATTGCAGGAACAGCAGCAACTCATGTAGGGCACAGAGAGGTTAGATCATTTGCCCAAGGTTACACATGAAGGAGCACATTTGGGATTTGAACCCAGGCAGTCTAAGTGTTAAACAATCTCACTGCCACTCCACAACACTGCCTCTCTGCTCAGGGGAATGGTCTTCCAAACAGTGGCTGTTTGTGAAGCCCTGCATGACTCTAGGCGCACACCGGGTTCCTTCTAAATCCTTCTGTGCTTTGCACACACGTGCACTCTGGCCACGATCATGTGATACCATGGTTGTTTCTCCGTTCTTCTCCACAGGTAGGCCATACTAGCCCATAGGGTGCCAAGAATTAGAAAAAGTCTTCCTCAAGACATTTTGCTTCCATTTGCTGGAATATTATCACTCTAAAGAGACAAATAAACAATGTCTATGGCTTGAACAGCACCTTCTAGGATTGTGCAGTGCACAACCTTCACAGTGTTTCCATCTGGTGCCCTCCCTGTCTCCCAGCACAGCACTGGGCACACAACGGGATACAAAAAATTCTTATGGACTTGATTTGCAAGTGTTGCTGGCTAAGTCAACTCGAAGAGGCAGGTGTTTTGAGATGCTTCCTTATGAGACAGGGGGATGAGCTGTAGCTTTTTTTCTTTTTTTGTGTCCTCCTGCCTTGCTGGTGGAGAAGCAAGGACTGCCACATACTGGGTGCCTTGTGTGTGTTCCCCCCTCTCCATGAAATGAAGACACTTTCAAAAGAATCTCTTTCACTTCAGCTTTCACTCCCATTTCCTGATTTTTCCTCTCAAGCAAGAGCACATGTTGAGATTTATTTCCTGCCTTTCATCAGTGACTCTTCAAACACCCTTGTTTACACCAGGCGTCAACAGTGTTGACAAAAGCTCTTTCTATCTTGCATACGCAAAGCATGCATCTCCCACAAAACACCAATGCCCACAGAAATAAACAAGAAAAGGCAAAGATAACAGGGGACCCACGTGCTCAGGCTAGTTTCAGACCTGTCAGAGGGAACCAAATGAATTAACTTCCTATCATTGCAGCTAATTACGACGTGGTCTCATCTGATAGAGGATTATGTTCTCAGTTACATCTTGCTCAACACTTTCCAGGGAGGGATGGGCATGCGTAACCAGGGTTCAAAGTCAAGGGTAAAAAGAACCGTAGTCCTGCGTGGCCCCAAAGAAGGCAACTGTGTCCAGAGCTTCTTAGTCAATCCCTGCAGATCTTCTCTCCCTCGTTTAGCTGCACTCTGGCTGTGTGTATGCGTTTTCCCCCAAACTCTGATTTTTTTCCAGTTTATCAAGGTACTGTAATTATAGGTGATTAACAGAACACCACCAATTCTAACATATTGGTACTTTATTTAAAACTGTGCCCTGGCTAGGCATGGTTGCTCACACCTGTAATCTTAGCACTTTGGGGGGCTGAGGTCGGAGGATTGCTTGAGTCCAGGAGGTTGAGGCTGCTGTGAGCTACAAGCATTCCAGCCTGGATAACAGAGTGACACTCTGTCTCAAAAAACCCCCCAAAAACAAAAACTGTATCTCACCTGCCATCCACTCCTCCCTAATCCCACCCACCAATGCTCAAACAAGGTAAGTTCTCCTTCTCTGCAAAGGTCATATTCAACTCTCTTCTCTAACTACCTTTGCAGTTAATAAATTTCACTGCAATTGTCTTAATTATCCAATCTGACAAAAACTCTCATTGGGACAACGCGCTGGGTTAGCTCAAGCCCCTTCATATTGCAAAGCCCTGGTAGCCAGCTGAAGTTCAGCCCCAATAAGTCACCAATGTGAAGGCCAATATAAGATGCTTCAAGGTTTCACAGCCATCACCAGAAAGCAATAAATCAAACCGTGGGACAACATTTAATTTAGAAGTCACATCAGGAAATATGGATTTCTCCTTTAGGTAACACCTTGCATATGGAAAGTAACAGTGACATGATTTTCTATCCCAGTTTGGTGAAAATTCAACAGCTTTTCCTCATTCCTTCTAGATCTATTTGACTCACCCCTTTTGGAAAAAAAGAAAAATCTGATGTTGGAGCTGCTAATCTGAACTGTTTCCATCCATCATGCCAAATGGAAAATCTTTATCCCTACGTGGTAGGTGCCAAAATCAAGGTGAGACTCAGCCGCATGAGCAAGTTTATAGCAATTTAGACCCCACAGAGTGACATTTTTAACTCGGTGTGCATGAAATTAACATGTTCTTTTCTGAGAACCTAGGGTCCAGAGAACTCTATATCCTACTGAAAATGCATTTTAAGATCAATTGAGGCCTGAATAAATTAGCAGGGCTCTCCCCAGGTACTGCTTGAGAGTGCTGGCATTTAAATATCGTCTAACAAGCCTTAACAGGATTAAGTTGTTAAGATTGTTAATCAAGATCCTAAATCTTGCTAGAATCCCCCTGAAGTAGGATACTTGATCATCCTCAAATACTACAGAGTTACAGAACGTGTCATCAGATTTAAATCAACACGGTCCTTGTCCTTGAAGATCCAATCCTGGGAAACAAGCTGGCATAGAGTTGATGATTTAAGGAAGGGTGCCACCCCAAAGGGAAGACGAACGTCCCTTCTGCAGAGACTCCCTCCATCTAGTGCAGCCATCTCTCCGGGGTTTCCCCCGAGGGCGGGAGGGGTTTGAGATGGCATGCTGGTAATTCCTGGCCTGTGAAGCCCAGCGTGTTCAAACAACTACAGTAACCCCCCTTCTCACTTTGGCTAGCATAGGGGAGGGGTATGTTCTGAGCCATGCCAGGTGGGACAGATGTGAGAGAACCTGTCCCAGCAGCCCTGGGCAGGTGTGGTCCTGGGAGCAAGGGGCTTAGGCTAACAGGCTTGTTCTTAGGGAATGGAAAAGATCAGGAAAGAGGAGATGTCAATAACTTCGGACACTGGAGGCTGACCTGTTCTGTGGTGTTTCCCTTCTCTCCTTCCCACCTCCAGTAGTCTTACCCATTCTTCCTCTTAAATGGTTCTCCCACTTCTCCAACGCTCCGTGTGGATGCTTGCTCTACCCACCAGCCTGCTTTTAGCCTCCCCCATGTGTACCCTGCTGCCATTCTGCCAGGCCATCCCTCAGAAGCCCTTGGTGTCCTCTACTGCTCCAAAGATAAGGGCATCCTTAGGCTAGCACTCAACTGTCCTGTTGCTAAATGGCTTCTGACTACCAATTTACCAACCATGAGGCATGTTTCAACCAACTTAAGCATGCACACACCAGGCATATCTTAAAAATGAAAACAAAGCCTCTCTTGGTGTGTGGACCAAAAGGGATGACAGCCACAGCCCCAGCTCCTCACTGCCCAATGGCCAGGCACGGGATAAGCGCTATGACAGAGAAGATCACATGTGCGCAGGGCCTGGCATAGGGGACAGTCTCGTTATTGGTTGTGTGGCTTGTGCTCAGTGAGGACACTGTGAGGGGTCAGGCTGGGCTCCTGCTGCCCCGTGTAATTCAGAACTGATTTGAAGCCAAATCCTGCTTATTCTATAAATGCTAAATATCACTATGTCATTTGCTTCTATTTCTAGAGTGAGAAAAATAATAAAGGTAGGAAGAGCCCCTCTGCCAGGTGGGCTCTTACTTTTATTAAATCCCAACTTCTAGCACTGGATAATGACAAAAGAACTCGCAGAAATCTTATTCGTTCCTTCCAAAACTTGGCTATGGCCAGCAGTTCCAACCTTGTCTGTCATTCTCTTCCAGAGCTGCCCTCACACTGGCCACATCAGCAGCGCATACACCATCCCTGTCCACTCTGACCTCTACACAGTTGCACCCACTGCTCCTCCCGCAGTGTGCCAATTTAAATCTCCCCGGAACCCAGACAGGAGGCCCCCTCCTCCAGGATGCTTTGGCAACTATGTTTATGCAAAAAGCTCATTCCTCCTCCTGTAACCGGGGAAAGGGCACCGGGCTAGGAGTTAAGAAAGCTGCACTTGGCTCATCACAGATTCATTTTCAAGCCAAAGACACAAACCCAAATAACTCAAGGCCGTGATTGTTCAATTAGTCACAGATGGTCGCTCCACATGGTGACTCAGGGACTCCTCCCAGTGCTGCCCAGCCAGATGCCAAGCAGGAGCAGAAGGAGCTGGGCCCAGAAGGAGGCTAATTTTCCGTGGGATCCTGAGAACAGATACTTCTGCATTCCAAATGCAAATTTCAGATTATCCACCGTGATAGATTTCACATCACCCTCCAACGTCAGAGCAACTGAGAACCCATTGCATGAATTACCACAGCCAAAGAGGTGAAGCTTTTTCTGTTTCACACAATGCTTCTTTATACTAAGACTTTACAAGCAGTCAAAACCCAGAAACACATAAGAAGAAAATGTACACTTTCTATCTTACAGTTGCTTGCCAGATTAAGAGAAAATGCTATTAGTGCTTTGAAGGCAGGAACCAAAGAATTGGCCATATCAGAATCTCCAGGGAGCGCCGTGTCCAGCATAGAGGTGGTAGCCTATAACCCCAAATGTACAGCAAGTCTTAGGGGAGAGGTGCAGCATGCAGAACAGGTGACAAGGAGCTTCAATTAGCTCTGTCAGTATGGCATCACAACGCAACAGACTGTCACACAAGCACAAAAAAGAATTCGGACTACTGAAGAGACATAGAAAAGAAGAGAGGAGATAAACGGAAAAGTAGAGTATAAAACCAGGCATGCTGGGCGTAAAACCTACCCAATCCCAGACAACAGAGCTACAGACGCTCTAGAAGTAAACTGTCACAGCAAAGCCGCTGCAGGTGTATTTTGAAATATGCCATGTGGTGGGGTGATGCAGAAAGTCACATTCGTAGATTCGGTCCCCATTCCCTTTCATGCTGACTCCCACGCTCTGGTCTTTGGTCAGGAACAAGGGTTCCCAAACCTTTTACATATTTTTTTAACTTATCTTTTTACACTGTGGTCCATGAAAGAGGAACAAAAGCACCTCGGGCTCCCCCAACCTCATGTGTTTCGAGTCCCTGATGAAAAGAAGCATCACTCCACAGCAAACTGCAGGGAATTGGGGCAGGACAGGACTGTGATTTACTCACATTAAAATATACACAAGCCTCAGTCTATTTTCTAGAAAAATGATAAGCCCAAATATGCAAATACGGCTCGCTTTACCCTGTGATGCAACAACCCACACCAAACTAGACTGGTAATGTAGGAACGAATCGTGATTTCCTTATAAGTGAAAGGCAAGAAGAACAGCAATTAAAAACCATGACCATCTCATGACAAAAATACAGAAGGCATGCCCTGAAAGCATGCTTCCTCCAAGTCAAGCTAATTCCAGATCTCTGCAAGGGCACGTGTGTGATTGGAACTGGGCAATATTACCCATGACTGAGGGCAAGCCCAGCTTCTTATGGAATCCTGAATTAGGGCCCTCATACCCTAGAAACTCCCTAATTTTAGTTTATAAATAAAAAGTATTAGGAAAGCAACTCTTATTGCTTAGTCTTGAGGAACTCTTGATTGTTTTTGCAAATGAAGGTTTTGGAGCTAGCCTCAGGGTACATCATTTGGCCATAAAACCAGAGGGGTGGCGGGGGTCTTTTATTATGTGTTTTTTGTTTTGAATCATCCCTGGCCTGTAAGGAGTCTCCTTAAGGGGCTGTTGATTAAGCCCCAGAGAGTCCTCTGAGAATGGCTGCTAGAGCAGCTTTCTGCAACACTGCAGTGTTCCAGGCAACGGGGCTGAGGTTAGCTTCCACACACCAAGTGTAGGTGCAGCTCCGATTAACTTGTAACCTAAGGCACCTGAGCCCTTACCGCAGGTCAGGCAGAAAGGCTGGATGTAAAAGTCGGGCAAAAAGATGGGCCCAAGCTGTCTTACCATTTCTAAAGAAAATAAGATGATATTTACAAACCTCTCTGGGGTCAAGTTCCAAGCCGTGGGCTCCCTCATCCATCTAGAGGCCACTCCGACTCTTCCCTGTCTCCCAAATCCCCTTGTCTTCCTGCTCCCATGACACTCACGCTGTGGCTGGTGAGTTACCCAGCAGCTGGGGTCTCGCAGCATCCTTAACCGGCATCCTTCTTTGGTTGCAGGAAGGTGGGAAATGTGCCCCCAAGCAGAAAAGCCAGGGTTGATTAAACGTCATTTACTCTCTCTCCTACTCTACCCACCATTAAAAATTTAACGTTCGGCTGGGCGGTGGCTCACACCTGTAATCCCAGCACTGTGGGAGGCTGAGGCAGGTGGACCACCTGAGGTTGGGAGTTCAAGACCAGCCTGACCAACATGGAGAAACCCCATAATCCCAACTACTCAGGAGGCTGAGGCAGGAGAATTGCTTGAACCAAGGAAGCAGAGGTTGCAGTGAGCCGAGATGGTGCCACTGCACTCCAGCCTGGGCAACAAGAGCAAAACTCTGTCTCAAAAAAAAAAAAAAAAAAATTTAACATTGACAGAGAACGCATAAATGGTACTGCTGATACCCCATATGATGTGGTTTCAAAAGTCATTTCAGAGTAGTTTCCCAAGTTATTTGGAGAATAACCTGAGCTTCTGCTGAAATAATACCACCTAGTCCTAGATTCCTTTATGGTTGTTTTGAACAAAATTTTATGTAAAATTAAGTATTATAATAAAAACAGTAATATGACAATTTCAGGAATTTCCCATCTGGATTGCCATTTAACAGCAGGCAGAAATCTATATATATATGTTTTGAGTGGGGGTCTCACTCTGGTGTCCAGGCTATAACCACAGCTTATTGCAGTCTGGAACTCTCCCAGGTGGCTGGGAGTACAGCTGAACACTACCACGCCCAGCTCATTTTGTTTATCTTTTATTTTATTTTTGTAGAGATGGGGTCTTCTACGTTGCCCAGGGTGGTCTTCAACTCTTGGCCTCAAGTAATCCTCCTGTCTCAGCCTTCCAAAGCACTGGGTTTATAGGCATGAGCCATCATGCCTGGCCTGGATTTCTTCTGCATTTAAAAACATTACAAATGAATGTGATTTTTCCAAACCAAGAAAAGCATTCTCATTTATAAGAAGAGAGAAAAAATGATAAAAACAATACTGCGAGAATAAAAGATGAGGGAAAAATCAGAGGTCACAACACTGTTCCTATTAACAGTGTGTCATCTGGAATGATGGGTCACACCTGCAATCCCAGCATCTTGGGAGGCAGAGGTGGAAGGATCACTTGAGCCCAGGAGATCAAGACCAGCTTGGGAAACACAGCAAAACCTCATTCTATAATTTTTTTCTTTTTTTTTTTTTTGAGACCAAGTCTTGCTCTGTCACCCAGGCTGGAGTGCAGTGGTGCAATGTCAGCTCATTGCAATCTCCACCTCCCGGGTTCAAGTGATTCTCCTGCCTCAGCCTCCTGAGTAGCTGGGATTACAGGCACCCACCACCATGCCTGGCTAATTTTTGTATTTTTAGTAGAGATGAGGTTTTGCCATATTGGCCAGGCTGGTCTCAAACCCCTGACCTCAAGTGATCTGCCCCCCTTGGCTTCCTAAAGTGCTGGGATTACAGGCATGAGCCACCACACCCAGCCTAAAAAAAATCTTTTTAATTAGCTGCATGTGCCTATAATACCAGCTACTCAGAAGGCAGAGGTGGGAGGATCACTTGAGCCTGGGAGATTGAGGCTACAGTAAGCTGTGATTGCCACTGTACTCCATCCTGGCAACAGAGCGAGACTCCGTCTCAAAAATAAAAAATGTGTCTTCTTGGAAACCATGGCCACTTCCCTGGATGTGTGACCAGGCCTGTTCAGGTGGCCACCATGCACTCAGGGCCAGCTCCCCTGCACCGTTCATGCTGCAGGAGACAGCTGGTCACCATGCTAGGGACAAGGAAGGGAATTCCCAGGACCTCCAGGCAGCAACTGTACCTTAGAAACCTCCAGAAGAGGAGCTTCTCACTGATAGCTTGGATTCTACAAATGACAGAAAAGGAAAGTCAACCTGACCTGACCATTTTGCAATTCCATCACTGACACGTGTCTGGTCTGTGCAGGCTGCTTTAACAAAATACCTTAGGCTGGATGATTTGCAAACAGAAATTTACTGTTCACAGTTCTGGAGGTAGGGAAGTCTAAGACTGAAGCCCTAGCAGATTCAGTGCCTGGTGAGAGTGTGTTTCTCATAGATGACGCCTCCTACGTGATCTCACACAGTGGAAGAGGCAAACAGCCTTCCTCGGGGCTTCCTTTACAAGGGCACTAATCCCTCACTTCCCCAAAGGCCCCACTTCCAACACTGTCACACTGGGGATGAAGATTCAACATGTGGATTTGGAGGGACACCAACATTCGGACCATAGCAAGGCATCTGGATGCCCCCTTCCCCCGCACTCCAAGACCCTCTTTGCAGAGCATTTCTGAACATAAACACACACAGCAACCATGAGGCCGCTACAGCCCTCATCAGAAACAAGGCCGATTGTGGCCCCCACGATCCAGGGATGAGAAGATGTCACCCCAGTACATACCTTGAGAACAGCCCCAGAATACAACAGAGTGATCAGAGCCTAGACCTCCACGAGGCAAGTGACAGACAGAAGGGTCACCAGATAAATACCCTGAGGCTCCCACCAGGCTGAAACCAAGTAAGGCTGACAAAATCGGGGGACTCAGGAGAAAAAGAAACTCATTTTTTGCTGTTGTCTTTTCCTAAGTGAGAATCATACCCCTAGACCAACGAGCCATTGCTGTTGTCTTTTTCAATGATTCTAAAATGATAAATGAGAAGATAACCACCTAATATGTTTTCAGCTCAGGACATATTTGTTTTCTCCACACTAACCTTTAAATCCAGAGTCCTGCATTAAGCCTAGAAACCTATAGTCAATGATGAGTTTCTGATAATGTGGAAAGAGATGGGTCACTAACATCAATAGGGCCCCAGGAAGGAGGAAGGACTAGTTTGAGAAAGGTGCCTCCCGGAGTCTCTTTAATTAGCCAGGGCTGGTGGTGATGGTGCTGCCTGGGCTGGGGGCTCCAAGGGAAGTGGGGGGAGGAGGGAGAACGTGGAGCTGGGGTCAGGAAGCGTGGTTCTCGCTTGGAGTCTCTCATGCAGCTGCAGTCAGGCGTTGGCAGAGGTCGCCATCATCCCAACACCCACCATCGCGCGCTCACATGGCCGGCAGCTGGTGCTGGCAGTGGGCTGGGAACCCAGCTAGGGCTGCAGACCAGGACACCTCCAGATTACCTGGGCTGCTCAGAGCATGGCCTCTGGGTTCCCAGTGGGAGAGTCCCACAAGACACAGATGAAAGCAGCAAGGCTTCTCATGATCTATTCTCAAAAATTCAGAATGTCTCTTCTGCCACATTCTACTAACCAAGAAAGTCACTAAGACCAGCCCAGGCAGGGACTCGATGGGGGAGTGGCAAGGTCACACTGCAGAAGAGCACGTGGGATGGGACATACTGTGATTGCCAAGCATGGCCACTGCAATCAACTGCACCTACCCTACAGTGAACACTATTTTAGGCACATAGGGGAAGGGAGTGTGGACAGCGGCAAGTGAGACACGTTGTTTGCATGGAGCTTACCTCCCAGTAGCAATGCACGATGGGTGTTGGGACAGACTCTAGGGAAACCCAGTGTTTAGGGTGGTAACATCCTACCCCAGAGACCCTGGCACCTGGGGTTGGCACAAGGGTTGGGCTGGGACACACAAAACCTGGAGATTCAACCCAAGGAAAGACTAAGCGGGAGGTCAGAGCTCAATGAAATGGATAGTAACTCTTCCCTGCACTCCATGCCCATAGATGGCAGGTGTGGCTAGCTGCCTCCAAGATCGGTGGCTGTCTCTTCCCATGGGAAGTGGTGGCTGAGGAATTACTGTCCAGCCAGGGGCATTTCCCAGGCCCCCTTGCATGTAGGTGGGGCCCGTGACCAGCTCTCACCGGTGGAAGTGACATGCGCCCTTGCAGACCCAGGGAGCTCAGCAGCCGGTGCATTTATTCCAGCTCTTTATCTCCATCCACTGGACGCACATCCAAGACCCTGGACCTGAGAGGAGGCAAGCTGCAAGATAGAAGGAGCCTGGATCCCTGAATGACCACATGGAAGACGCTCTGCCAACCAGAAACACATGCTGGAGTGTGCATAAATGAGACGTAAACCTTTATTGTGCTAAGACCCTGAACCTTAGGGCCTCCTGCACCAGCTGGCATCATCCTGTTCAATACGACACCACCTTCCTGGTTACATTCAACTCAAGATTCCTAAAGTAGGAATCGTAATGTTCCCTAGTAGGCTTGGTGCCCGTGCCACTTTGGTAAAGAGCTGCTGGCCGGCCTGTTTGGTGACGAGTAAGTGCAATGACATAGAAAGGCCGCAAATGGCTTATGGGGCCAGTGGAGGAGCCCCCAGCCCAGTCTAGCAGGGGACAGAGGACGGTCACAGAGGATGTTTTCCCATTCTTGTGACTGCTCTCATTTCAAATTTAGGGCTTTGAAGGAATAAAGTTTCAGAAAGCATTTTAATAAAATATATTGCCAGATCTTAACTTAGGGAAAAATGAACTGGAAGGAGAGCCATGCTTTAACTAGGGGAGGGGTTACAATTGCGGCAAAAGTGTTCAGAGTGTTTAAAAACATCTTAAATGTAACGAGGGCTGACAGGCTGACAAAACCAAGTAGGAGGCAGGGAATTCGGGTCCTGCTAGGGAGCAGCTGTGCCCTCTGCTTGTGGGGAGGCTCGATGCAGGCAAGATGGCATGGGCATGCCTCATTGTGACAGAGAGAAATGTTCTCCCTTTGCAAGGGAGAGAGAAAACCATCAGCCCTGGCTGAGAGACCCCAGGAGACAGCAGCAGCAGGGACAGCTGGGCTCTGGCTTGGGGACTGAACACAGGCTTGGGGACTACAGGGATGACCCAGACTGGGGAGCGAGGCTCAGGGTGGCCAGGAAGGCTGTGTCTCCTACCCACAACCGCACAAGTGCACAGCTGCAGAGTTCACCCCACAGAGACAGTAAGCGGCCTGAGAGCCAGGAGCATCTGGCGAACCATGCCATGGGCAGCTCAGTCCAGAGCCGAGGAGGCCGTCGATGCCTGTGGGTCTTCATTAACCAAAAAGAAGACCGGGAGGCGGCCACCGGGAGCTTTGGAGAACCACAGAGGACGTGGCGAGGAACCCAGCCTGAGCACCGGCAGCCTCAGAACCACAGACCTCACTCCTGGGTCCTGGAGAAGACCCACCCTGAGTCCCACCGCCGGGAATCCGTCTCGAGGTGCCAAAGGACATTCCTCAGGCATCTTCTTTATATGTCACACCTTAAATCTCACACACACGTCCTTCTGTGGTCTCTCTCAGGCTTTAACAAGAGAGGAAAACAGTACAAGACAGATGCCAAGGGGAGGCTGGAGTGTCCACCCCAGCTTCAGCCAATAAAGGGATATGCTGCGTTTAAACAGCTTCAAACAGTGCGGAGGTCCCACAAAAACTTAAACACAGAATTTGCATGTGATCCAGCAGTTTTATTTCTGGGTATATGCCCCAAAGACCCACAAGCAGCGACCTGAGCAGATATTTGCATACTCACATTCACAGCCCTTATTCACAATTGCCAAAAGGTGGAGACAGCATGAATGTCCATGGATGGATGAATGGATACACAGAACGTGGTGCACACATGCAGTGAAATTCTTCCGCCTCAACAAGGAAGGGAATTAAAACACAGGCTACAACATGGGAGACTCATGCTAAGTGAAATACACCAGTCACAAAAGAACAAACATTGCATGAGGCACCTGGCGCTGTCAAATTCACAGAGGCAGAAGGTAGGCCAGGAGGTGCCAGGGGCTGGATTGAGGAGAAATGTGGAGTTACTGTTCATGGGTGCAGAGGCTCAGTTTGGGATGGTGAGAAAGTTCTGGAGACTAAAGGTGGTGATGATCGCACAACAACGTGAACGTACCTAATGCTACTGAACTGCACGCTTACGATGACTAAGACGATACGTTTTCTGGTACATATATTTTACCACAATAAAAGTAGATGACTTACGGTCACCATTGGCCAGAAATTTTAAACATCAGTGATAAAAATATTCCCTGCCAGGCGTGGTGGCTCACAACTGTAATCCCAGCACTTTGGGAGGCCAAGGGGAGCAGATCACATGAGGCCAGGAGTTCGAGAGCAGCCTAGCCTACATGGCAAAACAGTCTATTAAAAATACAAAAATTAGCTAGGCGTGGTGGTGGGTGCCCGTAATCCCAGCTACTCGGGAGGGTGAGGCAGGAGAATTGCTTGAGCCTGGGAGACAGAGGTTGCCATGAGCCAAGATTGCACCATTGCTCTCCAGCCTGGGCAACAGAGCAAGACAAGAAGGAAAAGAAAGAAAAGAAGAAGAAAAAGAACTCCTCTCCAGGGTCAGGCCACCCTCACAGTACCCCCTGCCCAGTTTCTCCCTTGGCACCACTGCCCCACCCCTACTGTGCTGTTTCCTTCCTTAAGGGGAGTGGAGGGCTGGTGGAGGTGGGTCTACAGAACTGAAGACAGATTCTCATGGAAGCCAGGGTGCAAAACTGCAAGGGTGAGAGAGCATGGGGCCTCTGGAAGGTCAAGGTCGAAGCGCATTTGTGCACGCGCTGGCCTGAGAACACATTTCCGCAGCTACAGCAGCTTTCTTCCTTGACCTGAAATCCCACCACCTGGAATTTCGACACAAAGAACGAACCCTGCCTCAAGGTTAGCGTCACAGGCCAGCAGCCCAGGCCACAGCCAGGCAAATCATCCTGCACAAAATCCTAGTTCTGCTCAGATAATCTGCTTACACATTAAACACGGATTAGCAGAAACGTCAAACCAACCCCTTTAGCAGGATGGGCTCACATCGTGAACTACATGCTTCTCTGATTTTTGCTGGTTTAACTGCCTTTTAGGGTGAGAGGAGAGAATGAGGTTGGCTTTAAAGAATTCTGGTTAATAGCAGATACAATTTATCATTTGAGAACTTATCACGTGTCAGGCACTGTGATAACACCCCATCACCCAAAAGAAGGGAGACTCCATGGGGCAGGGTCTTTCTTGCTCCTGGCGGGTCCCTGGCACCCTGCGGATTGTAGGCACTCCAGGGAAACTGGAGAATGCAGGCCTGTAAACACTCCATGTGCTTTCTAATCAGCTGATCTGCACACTGACCTCAGAAGGTAGGTCTGTTATTATCCCATTTTACAGCTGAGAAAACTAAGGCACAGAGAGTGTGGGTGACTTGTTCAGGGTTACAGGAGTTACAAGCCCAGGCTCCCCTCTTACCAACACCACTCCCGTGCCTGTCACAACATTCTATGCCACAGACTCCCCTCTCAAAGCATTCTCTCCCAGCAAGCTAGAACCACCTATCAAAAGGGAAAAAACTAAACTGCGAAGGGAAATATACCAAATAAACTCCTAAAAATGGGGTCGGAGTCTGAAAATCGTGCCTCTGAGGGATCTCACAGCTGCTTTGATGGCCCTCCAAAAAGGCACAGGACCCAGCACCCTGCAAGGGCAAGCTGCCTTGAGGCCCCTAGAACCTGCGATCGAGCCATCCAAGCCGACACCCTTACTGCTCCATAACCGCTGGCCTGGCCTGCCACAGAGGCAGACACCGTGCCGCCTGCTGCCCACCTTACCTCTCTCCTCACATCCCAGGAGGTGGGACATCAAATTCAAGAAAAGCATTAAGGTCCGGGATGGGGGACCGGGAGGAAGGATCGTGGAATAAGCAGACACTGTCCTTGCAACACCCAGCTCAGTCTCATGGGACAAGGGCTCATCACTCTTCCCAGGCAGCTGGGGGACACGGCCGGTGCTCCGAAGCCCCGGCGTGCATCTAAACGGGGCACTGCAGCTGTGCCACCTTGATTATGCCACCTCCTGCTGAGCCTGCCTCTCCTCTTCAGCAATGGGAATATGTGGCAGCCCCTCTCCTGGGTATAAGTAACAACGGGTGAAATGGTCTCTGGGTGACTTGTTAGATCTTTGTATGTAATTGAGAATAACATGGTCCAGCCAGGCCAACATGGTGAAATCGTGTCCCTTCTAAAAATACCAAAATTAGCCTGGTGTGGTGGTGCATGCCTGAAATCTCAGCTATTTGGGAGGCTGAGGCAGGAGAACCTCTTGAACCCAGGAGACAGAGGTTGCAGCAAGCTGAGGTTGCGCCATTGCACTCCAGCCTGGGCAACAAAGTGAGACTCTGTCTAAAAAAAATCATAATAATATGGCATGATTTTTTAAAAAAAAGATAATATACGGAAGGCACGGGCAGGAACCGTGTCTTAGCAGAGATGCTAAGAGTTAAGGCGAGACCCAAACAGGGCAAGATCAATCAGCTGGTAACTGTGGCAACCGTAGCAGCAACAGACGCTTATTAAGCGCTTGCTGTTTGTCAGGTAACCTCATCCCACTTCATTACAGATAGGGGAATGGGGGCTCAGAGGGGCTAAGTCACTCATCTGAAATCACACAGCTAGTGTGGGCAAGGGCCAGAATTCAGACTCAGGTAGTATGTTCCACAGAGCTCCATTTCTTTTTTTCTTTTCTTTTTTTTTTGAGACAGAGTTTCTCTCTTGTTACCCAGGCTAGAGTGCAATGGCGTGATCTCGGCTCACCGCAACCTCCGCCTCCTGGGTTCAGCCAATTCTCCTGCCTCAGCCTCCTGAGTAGCTGGGATTACAGGCACGCGCCACCATGCCCAGCTAATTTTTTGTATTTTTAAATAGAGACGGGGTTTCACCATGTTGACCAGGATGGTCTCGATCTCTTGACCTCGTGATCCACCCGCCTCGGCCTCCCAAAGTGCTGGGATTACAGGCGTGAGCCACCGCGCCCGGCCAGAGCTCCATTTCTTAAACCTTATGCTCCTCCTAGCAGTGGCCAGCCTGAGCCAGGCTTTAAATCGGGGCAAGAGGAGGAGGGAGGTAGAGAGAAGCCAAATCATTCCTTTCTTTGCATCCTGCCCATGGGGTCACTTAGTAACCCTTACAAACAGCCTTCTGACAGCTCCACTGTAATGCATGTTTAAAGCCTCAGGATCTTCCAAGGCCTGCCTAAAATGCCACCTCCATGAAGCCAGCCAGGATTGATCTGCTGGGGCTCTGAACTTGCTGCCTTTTCCTAGAGCCCCTACGTGTCCTTACACTGAATGTATAGCTACCTGCTTGAGGGCAGGCTTCTTAGCCAATTCAACCTCAATAAATCCCCCACCTTGCCCCGCCCCCATCTCAATCAAGCACAGGCCCAGAGCAGGCCCCCATGCACACACTGAAAATGTTTCTAGAAATCAGAACAGACCTTAAACCCCCCCCTTCATTAGACATCCCTGAAGAAACGTCAGCTCTCAAATATGATTTATGCAGACTGCACAGCACCCCTCCCCTTCAGTCTTGATCAACGTGGCCCTGAAATTTAAAATAAATTTTAATTACAGAAGAGAGGCTAAAACCTCTGCCCGAGGAGGCCTGTCATTTTCTTTTCTTATGCTGATAATTTCCAACATTACTTTACCCCAAAGGCCCTGTTCACTGGGCTCTTCTGAGGAGCTGTGGAGTGTATTTCATGCTTGAGTTGGGGAGAAAAAAACCACCAGGCAAGGCAGACAGAAATATTCACAATGCCCAAGCAGTAATCAAAAATTCATTTTGCTCAGTGTTTACTCGGTTCATATCTCATTTGAGTCAAGCTGGAGTCATTAAGTGGTTTGCTCCAGACTAATTCTGGCTTACATTTCAGAGCCGCTCTGCTCCGCTGAAAGCGTGCTCTCCTACCGCAGTGAGCGGGGTCCAGCCGGCCACGACTCGGGACCCACTAAAGATCTTCCCAAGGAAATGCTGGGTCCTGGGAGGGGATAAGAAGGTGCAGCTGTAGCTAGAGACCCCAGAGTTTGTACAGGGGCTCAGAGGAGGCGGCTGACAAGGGCGTGTAGATGTCTGAGAAGCATCTCCTCTTCGGCATGAACATTCACACACAGTCAAGCCCATTCTGTGCCGGTCACCTTGCTGGGGTAGGGCGGGCCACTCGGAGAGTTGATACAGTCTCTCTGTCCTCAGCAAGCTCCCAGTCTAGCAGGAGAGACCACGTGGGAAGCAAGCACATTGGTACCAGCTTGAGCCGCAGCCAGTGGAGATTTAAGTGCAGTAGTAACAGTGCTGCCTGGCGTGCAGACAGGTAATATTCCAGAGGAGGAGAGGTTCAATTGCACCTCACAGGCTAGGCAGGTATGCAGCTTGAGGCAGAGAGAAGGAAGGGCCCGCCAGGCAGCGGGGCAGCACCT
Source organism: Aotus nancymaae (assembly GCF_030222135.1). Lineage (NCBI taxonomy): Eukaryota > Metazoa > Chordata > Mammalia > Primates > Aotidae > Aotus > Aotus nancymaae. The sequence goes on along the minus strand of NW_026988422.1, from coordinate 75,709,354 downwards.
GCAAAGCCTCTGTGACATTCCAGTGTTTTGTCTTCCATCTGTGGCACTTGTGTAGCCTGTCAATTCCACATTTGAACCTCAGGCCTCCCAGTTCCCTCCAGGGCCCATGCAGAGGGGTATGCAGGAGGGGAGGACACAGAATGAGGAAGAGAGCAGAGTAGGGGGGCCCCGTGGCTCACTTCCAGCTGCCACTAGACTTTAATAAACATCAAGTCTACTCCTGATGTTTATTAAACATCGTATGATGTTTAATAAGGACCCTGGGGTCTTTAGATCAGAACCCCGGGGTCTTTAGAGGTGACTGTAACAAGAATGCATCTGCTGTTATGAAGATGACTATGAAGCCATATAAATGACAGGAGGGGGAGTCAGGCAGGCAAGCAGCTGGCCGACTACTCAGGGGTCCACACGTGGCCAGTGAGGGCCGGGCCCAAGGCAGGGACATCAGGAACTGAAGCTGAGAGATACTAGCTAGCCAATAGCCTCACTGCTGGCGAGGGAAGAGGCAGGTCCGGTGGGGCAGGTTTTCTGACTCTAAATCCAGTGCTTTTTATAGCACAATAAGAAACTCCATGGCCTAGAAGATCTGCATTCCTGTGCCTGCCACTCGAGGGCAGGGTGCCCAGGGCAGGACCTGGCAGAGCCCCCGCATCAAGAAACAGTCCTGGTCCACTTTTCCTGGTAGTTTTCTCTAAGAAGTTCTCTAGGATGGATTTCCAGGGTTGATCAATTCCTTTGTTTCTAGGTAGGGGTAGATGGCCAAGGCATGACCTGTGGAGAGGCAGCCTGGACCTAGGTTCCAATTCCTGCTCTGATGACAAGTGACCCTTCTTCCCTTAGTTTCTGCTTCTACCAACCTCATAGGGTGGGGGCATTCAATGATTCAGGAAGATACAGTAAATAAAAGAACCTAACCTGGTACTTTGTTAGTACTAAAAAGATCAGCTGGCTGGATGCAGTGGCTCATGCCTATAATCTCAGCACTTTGGGAAGCTGAGATGGGTGGATCACAAGGTCAGGAGTTCAAGACCAACCTGGCCAAGATGGTGAAACTCCATCTCTACTAAAAATACAAAAATTAGTTGGGCGTGGTGGTGGGCACCTGTAATCCCAGCTACTTAGGAGGCTGAGGCAGAGAAGTGCTTGAACCCAGGAGGCGGAGGTTGCAGTGAGCCAAGATTGCACCACTGCACTCCAGCCTGGGTGACAGAGTGAAACTCCATCTCAAAAAAAATAAAAAAAATTAAAAAAAAAGATCAGCTGACACAAACAGCACTGTGAGGTGCTGTTCTAAGTACCTTATGCATACTAAATACTTTTAATCCTCACAGAAACTGTGAGACAGAGATTACCATTATCGCCATGGAACAGATGGGAAAACTGAGGCTCACGGAGGTGAACTGATTTGCCTGAGGCAGAGATGGAAGTTGTTGAGCAAGGCTGTTCTGACCTTAGAGCCAGAGAAACATATACATATGTTTGATAATTATCAAATGATAATGATAATTTCCAACATTACTTTACCCCAAAGACCAACATTACTTTAACCCAGGTGCGTGTATACATATGTATACATATATACATACACTTCTATATATATTTATACGTGTATGTGTATGTATGTGTATCTATATACAGGAATGCAGATTGTCACTAGGGAGTTGACCAACACTTTAAATAACAGGAAAGATGGTAGGTTTGAATCACTACGATAAGGCAAAATCTATTTTAAGAACTTACATCCATTTAAAAAATAACTCACCTTGGGTTTCCTACAGATTTCTGAAAGGTGACGAATTAAAGAACATACGTGACTGCCTGAACAGTCTTAATCGTAAGGGCTCTCCACCTTACGATTCCATGGGGGGCTTGAAACAATCCTGGTGTCTAGGCCACACCCCAAGTGTGGGTGTCAAGTGACTCTATCAATAATGGCAGAGGAGGGGGACCGGACAGCTTTTACCGTATTATTTTAAAGCTCGCCAGGTGAAGGCACGGCTGGGAATAACCAGCCTAAAAAGATAGGAACAAAGCAAAATATCACTAAATAATCGAAGAACTTAAAAATAGTGTGCAAAGGCAAATGAAAATTCTTTTTCCTTAATTTTTTAAGATTTTACTTTAAGTTCTGGGATTCATGTGCTGAACGTGCAGGTTTGTTACATAGGTATACACATTTCGTGATGGTTTGCTGCACCTATCGACCCGTCATCTAGGATTTAAGCCCTGCATACGTTAGGTATTTTTCCTAATGCTCTCCCTCCCCTTTCCTCACACCTCCCGACAGGTGTGTGATGTTCCTGTCCATGTGTTCTCATTGTTCAACTCCCACTTATGAGTGTGAACATGTGGTATTTGATTTTCTGTTCCCGTGTTAGTTTTCTGAGAATGATGGTTTCCAGCTTCATCCATGTCCCTGCAAAGGACATGAACTCGCTCTTTTTTATGACTGCATAGTATTCCATGGTGCATATGTGCCATATTTTCTTTATCCAGCCTATCATTGATGGGCATTTGTGTTGGTTCCAAGTCTTTGCTATTGTGAACAGTGCTGCAATAAACATACATGTGCATGTGTCTTTGTAGTAGAATGATTTATAATCCTTTGGGTACATACCCAGTAATGGGATTGCTGGGTCAAATGGTATTTCTGGTTCTAGATCAGTGTTGTGTGGCCCAGTGGCCATCTCTGCTATCCCCCTCTCACTGCATGCACACCCTCCCAGGGGCTGTTCACTCCTGAACCCTCAGAGCAAGCCAAAAGGAAGAGTACTTCCCTTCTATACAAGATGCCACTGAGGCTCACAGCAGTCACCTTCCTGGTCCACGGTCGCTCAGCTCATGAGCAGCAGCGCCTTGAGTCCAACCCTAGCCCCTTGTACCTCCAGAGCCTCTGCCCTGTCCCCCGGGCCTCCCCACCCAGCCTGGCACCCTCCGTGCCATGGGGAGCAGAGGGAACAGCCCTTGCTTGCACACGGACAGTCCCGGTGCTGGTTGGCCCAGTGCTGTGTGACCCTGTGCAGGAGCTGCAGGTTTCTTCCTGGAGCTGATACATTACACCTGCCTCAAAAGCAGGATGCCATGAAGGCAGTGATGCCACAGTTGTTGCCGGGAAGGGAAGGGAAGGTTTTTGGGAAAGCATCACCTGTTGCTCTGGCCATTCAGAGATGTCCCATTTAGTGTGGGCTGAGGCACTGAAACAAAATAAATCACAGATGCTCCCCAGATGAACAGCCATCTTGCACTTCTGAGCCCAGTATGGCTCCGAGGGGGCAAAAAGTGGCCTTCTCTGAGCAGGTTCCTGCCTGAAGCCAGGAATGCAGCCACGTGCCAACCCCTCCTTCCTAACTGACCAAACCGCAAGGATTATAAGGGATCAGGAAGGAAGGTTGGCCACCTCCTAGGAAACTCAACCTGCCCCTTAGAGCTTAACATTCCCCTCGTGGTTCTCTTTTTAATGAGGTCAGAGGGCTCTGAGGGACCATGGCTGCTCTACCTCCAGCCCTTGGATCGCTCTCGGTCACTGCCAGCCTGTTCTGCCTTCCGATACAGAGCACCTGATTTTGCTTCAAGCATCACGTCCTCCTGCTTTTAGTGTCTGTGGCCCTCCCATGTGCCAGGTGCGGCAGGCACAGGCAGTGAATGAGTGAAGTCCTGCGCCAGGGGATTGGCTGTGCTGGTGGGAGTGAGGGGATGCTACCCCAGTACCCCCATGGCACCATGTGACCCAATGTCAGGGAGTATTGAGTACCTCGAAGACAACACAGCAGGTGAAGGTGGAGAGGCAGGAGGGAGGCCTGGATGACCGAAGTCTGGGGAAGACGCTCCAGCCCAGGGCGTGGTCTGGGCAAAGGCCCCAAGGCAGGAAGTATGGGTGTGCCAGCAGGACAGAAAGGTCAGCGTGTGATGGGGAGGCGGTGGGAGAGCGGGGTGAGCAGGAGGCATGTGAGTTTCAAGCATGATTGCTGGTCCTCATGGGAACGAGCTCTGAGCTCCATCAGACTGGGCACCACCCAAGATGGCACAAATGGAATCTGGGCCAGTCGGTGTCCTGGAAGTTGCCTCTCTCTGGAGCTCCCATGGCCTTCAGGCAAGAGCTCACCTGGCCTTGAATGGGGAGGGGTAGGAAGCAGGAGATGCCAGAGAAGAGGAAGGGCAGGGGCACTTCCTGCCATGCCCCTGGTGCCCATGGTTCTCCCCACCCAACTCAGGCCGAAGCCGGGTCCTTTCCTTCCTAGGTGATTCCAGCAGCCCCTACCAGGCCTGTCTCAGACCTGCCCCTGCAACCAGGGAGGAGCAGGGGTTGGGGCCTTTGAGTTCTGAGCAGAACGAGTGAGAATGCCAACATCCCTCTTCAGAGCCTTCTCACCTTGGTGAACTCAGGGGAGCCTGTGGACGCTCTGAGAATCTGGGCAGAAAGCACCTCCCTTTCACAGACAGAGAACTGAGCACCTGCCCAATCAACAGAAGATCTGAGACTCCTTTCCCAGCTCATCCCACCTCTCACTAAACCAGAGGGATTTTCTTCATTCCCTTAAAAAGCACAGTAGCCACAGCACTGGGCTTCCAAGATACCTCTCTCGCATTGAAGATAACTCTCTCTCATTCCAAGATACCATTTTGCTCTCTAGCTATCTAGCTATTTATTTTAGAGACAGGGTCTCCCTCTGTTGCCAGGCTGGAGTGCAGTGGTCCTACCACAGCTCATTGCAGCCTTGAACTCCTGGGCTCAAGCGATCCTCCCATCTCAGCCTCCCAAGCAGCTGAGACTACAGGTCTGCACCACCACGCCCAGCTGATTATTTTTATTTTTATTGAGTCAGGGTCTCCCTCTGTTGCCAGGCTGGAGTGCAGTGGTCCTACCACAGCTCATTGCAGCCTTGAACTCCTGGGCTCAAGCGATCCTCCCATCTCAGCCTCCCAAGCAGCTGAGACTACAGGTCTGCACCACCACGCCCAGCTGATTATTTTTATTTTTATTGAGTCAGGGTCTCACTATGTTGCCCAAGCTGGCCTCACACTCCTGGCCTCAAGTGATCCTCCTGCCTCAGTCTCCAGAGTAGCTAGGACTACAGGCGTGTGCCACTGTGCCTGACTCATTTTGTTTCACTTTTAATAAAAACAATGGCTCCATTGCTGTTATCATGAACTTTAATATACTGTTTGCAAACTTTCACTCAAAAACTATCAGTAAGAGAGTGGAAATGAAATGCCCAGTGGATAAGGAGGCCTCGCAGTACACACATCTGACAAAGGACTTAGATACAAATCAATCAGAAAAAGACAATCTAACAGAAAGCTGGACAAAGACTCAGACACATTACAGGGGCGGAGAAGATACCTACATGGCCCAGAAACATACACAAAGATGCTCGGAACCGCTATTCTCCAAGGAAATGCATATTAAAACCACAAGAGACAAAAGCAGAAACGTTGGTCATGAGGCAAAGTGATGAGAACCCCATACATTCTGGTGGGAGTGTAGAGCGGTCCACTTTGGAAAACCATTTGGCCCTGTCTATGAAATATGGCAGGCATGTGTCCATGGCCCAGCAATTCTATTCTTATGACCCAAACAAAAATTAATGCACATGGCCCTCAGAAGGCACGGACAAGGATGCCCACAGCAGCGTTATTCATAATGGCTGCAAACAACCTAAATGTTCATCAATAGCTGAGTGGACAAGCCAATCACATCTGTATTTGTGCCATGGAATTCAACAGAGCGATGGAAAAGCGTGAACGATTGCCACCAGCAACATGGATGACTTCCATGACGAGAGAAAGCAGCCGGCTGCGAGCAGACCCGTTCTTGAGGTCAGAACCAACACCAGGCTAGACACGCCCTCCTGCTCATCCCACAGGCAGCTCAAACTCCGTGCTGCATCTCTCCTCCCACCCCCAGACCTTCTGCGTCCCCCCTTTCCATTAGGCACCACTACCTGCTTCCCCAGGCTGGTGGCTGGAGTCACCCCCGGCCCTTCTTCCTCACCTTCATTCAGCAAACCAGTCACTCAGTGCTGCCTGTTTCACCTGCTGCCTCTTCCACAGATCCATCCCGTTCTCCATCCCACTGCTTCAGCCATTGGGTCCTCAGCATCTCACTTTTGCCCAAGGCCTCCTGACAGCCTGGCCCACTGGCACATTCAGGTCCATCCTCCACACAGCAGCCAGCATGCCTGATCTAGAACATACCTTGACCCCATCACGTTCCATTTCACCTTCAAGATAAAGCCCAAGCCCTTCTGCACAGCACGTGAGGTCCCTCTGAGTGGGCCCTCCCTGGCCCTGGAACCACACCTCTCTCCTCCTGCCTCCTGTTCCTGCTGTTCCACCTTCTTAGAAAACCCTTCCTATCTCTCTCCTACGTGGGTACTGTTTCCCATCTTCAATACTCAGCTCAGGTGTTATCTCCTCAGTTTGATCAAACAGTTCTCCCTTCAGCTCTCAGTCTTTGGCATAGTATATTTCATCTGCCTGCTCAAGGCCTACCTCCCTCATGCCCCAGGCACTTTATGAGCAAGGACCATGCCACACGGCTCTCAGGCAAGACTGGAACTGTGTAAATGTGGGTTCGTCTAAATGAAACGCATCTTCTACCATTTGGTCTTCATAAAGTGGCCCTGACATGTATAATTCTACCTGTTTTACTGAGGGGCAGTTAAGAAGCACGCTCTGGAGCGAGGCAGATCCAAGTTCGAATCCCAGCACTGCCACGTGACAGCTGGGGGTCCCTGGACAGGTTACTCATCCCTCCTGGGTCTCACCTTTCTCATCCATGAGGTGGGGAGACACCCACCAGGCTACTGGGATGACTGACGAGATGCACATGGCGCCAGCAGCAATGATCCCCTCATGGGGAGCTTCCCAGGGCAACAGGTTCACTCAGATGAGGGTTCCCCGCCTCAGCACTGCTGACGTTTTGGGCCAGATAGTTCTTGGTTCAGGGGTGTGGCCTGTGCATTGTGGGATGTTTAAAAGCCCCCTTGGCCTCTACCCACCAGACACCAGTAGCATCCCCTGTGCCTCGCCCCAGGTTGTGACAACCAAAACTGTCTCCAGGCATTGCCAGTTGATCTCAGTGAGGTGACCAAGAACAAGCCACCGCCTTGGAGTTTGATCCCAGGAACTTAAGAACCCCAGGCACCTGAGCTAAAGTAGGTTTAACCAGCTGACCTTGGAGCTGGGAGGATAATCCCTGCATGGAAAAACCTGTCCACCCCAGCTGGGCTCAGAGCACACTTGCTGCCTCTTAGCAGGGGCTGGACAGGTATGGGCCAGTCGGTTGGCTGGTGAAGGGCTTCAGGGGCCCTGGCCAGCCCCAGCCCAGACTTCTGTATGTAAAATATCATGGACAGATCACAGAGGAAAGAAAGGCCAGTCATCTTCCACGCTGCCCCCAGCTGCCTCGTGGCCTGGGAACATGCGTGGGCTCGGAGCACATTCCTGCCCATTAGCTCCTGCACCTGTGTGACAAGGGGGTGCCAGGGAGGGACTCCACTTTTCCTTTTGCAGAAGAGGCAACTAGAGTTGACCCAGGCTGCCAGCTTGAAGCCATTCATGGCTGACCTTAAGAGCTTTGTCTCCTCACCAACCCTGTGAAGTAGGTTCTATCAGCAGCTCCGTTTTACAGATGAGGAAAACGAGGCTCAGAGAGGCCAAGCAACTTGCCCAGCATCACACAGCTTGCCAGGATTTGAACCCGTGTCTGCCTTGCTCCAGAGCTCACTCTGCACCATACGGCCCTGCTGGAACGCCCACTTGCAGATCCTCCCCAACGCACTTATTTGGCCTCACAGCAAACAGGAGAAAGAGTGTGTTATGAGATTCCAAATGGTCTCTCTTTGTGATTGAGTGAAACTTACGTAACATGAAATTAGTCATCTTACAGTGGTCAATTCAGTAGCATTTTGTACATTCACAATGTTGTGCAACCATCAGCACCATTTGTTTTAAGCGCGCACCACCTCTGGGAAGAACCATCTTGTTGCAAATATTTTCCGCATCGCAAAATAAAACTCTGTACCTATTAACCAGCTACCCCCGAGCTATATCCCCACATCCTTCCCCCACAGCCCTTGCCAACCATCAGTCTGCTTCCTGTCACCATGGATTTGCTATTCTGCACATTTCGTAGAAATTAAATCACGCGGCATGTGGCCTTTTTCATCTGGCTTCTTTCACTTAGCATAATGTGTTCCAGGTTCACCCACGCTGTGGTATTAGCAGTGCTTTGTTCCTTTTAAGGCTGAATAATGTTCCATTCTATGGACATAGCTCATTTTCTTTACCCATTCATCAGCTGATAGAAATTTGGCCATTGTCTACCTTTTGGTTTTAGGAATAATCCTGCTATGAATATTTGTTTACAAGTTTTTGTTTGAGCAGCTGTTTTCAATTCTTTGGGGTGATACTTAGGAGCAGAATTGCTGGGTCATACAGTAATTCCATGTTTAACTTATTAAGGAACCTCCAAACTGTTCCCCATGGCAGCTGCACCATTTTACATTCCCACCAGCACTGTCCAAGGGTCTTAATTAATTTCTCCACATCCTTCCCAACACTTGTTAGACAGTCTTGCTCTGTCGCCAGGCTGGAGTGCGGTGGTGAGATCTCGGCTCACTGCAACCTCTGCCTCCCGGGTTTAAGTGATTCTCCTGCCTCAGCCTCCTGAGTAGCTGGGACTACAGGCATGTGCTACCATGCCCAGCTAATTTTTGTGTTTTTAGTAGAGATTGAGGTTTCACCATGTTGGCCAGGATGGTCTCAATCTCTTGACCTCATGATCCACCCGCCTTGGCCTCCCAAAGTGCTGGGATTACAGGCGTGACCCACTGCCCCTCAGCCATTGTTACTGTTTAAATAAGCCAAGGCCATCTTAGTGGATATGAATGGTATCCTCCAAACTGTCTCTTAATAAAACACTCAATGAACTTCATTCTAAGAGGTCCTTAGCCACTCATGGGAGTAAAGGGTTAAACCACACTTCATCCTAGCAGGCTCAATCCCCAGAGAACTTGGTAAAAAGTTGGAACTGTTTGAGGGAAATCTAGTCTTTGGTTTAATTTCTCATGTTTGCCCGGTCTTGCTCTCAGAAGTTCTGGAGTGAAGACAGAGGGCATAGCCTTGTTTCTAATCAGATGTAGGTTACTGTTATAATTTTGCAGGCCGCCAGGCAATGAAAAAATGGCCTCTTTAATCTGTTGACATTTTGTTACCCAGAGGACTCAAAAACACATGTGCGTTTCAAAATTTAATAAAACCAAAAGATAGGAGTAAATGTGTAAAGAGAATTAAAGATCTATTAACAAAAGTAGGTCAAGTGAGCAAACTGCAAAACATCGCACCCAGCATTTAAAGGTCCCCTAACTTTATAGTTGTGTAATGGGATGCTGAAACGTTCTGTTTTTTAAGGCTCCATATACCGAGGGCACAGATATAAAATGCAGACTCCAATCTCCAAGCCAGAGCATCATGAGAAAATGCATCAAGAGCTGGTGGCGCTGAGAGTTAAGGAAGGGAAGGTGGAACGGACTTGGTTGCGAGAGACTTTTCTGGAATCCCTGAGTCCTCTGCAAATGGTGGAGGAGGTGCTCAGCACCCATCTGACAGGCACCTGGCTATGGGAGTAACAGGGACATGGAGGAGCATCCACATAGAAGCTTCCATTTACAGTGAGCTTTGTGACTTTGTCCTGCTTCCAAGGGACTGACTGTTCACATACCCTTGACCAGACGGTTGGGTCCTTTACGATGATGTTGGGTTGGACCCTGGCCTTGTCCCTCACTGCCTTGGGGACCCAGGGACAAGTCGCTCCCTGGTCTGAGCCTTGGTCTTCCCGATTGAGTGGGAACCATACCATCTCTTCTACCTGATGGAGAAAGGTACAGTGGGTCCGTGCCTCAGGAACGGTGAGTTAAATAACAATCACAAAAATCATGCAGTACCAAAACCATTCCTAACAGTCCCCCAAACCGTGCTTCAATCTCTAGGACCTAGACACAGAGACGCACAAAAGCAAAGAGCTTTCTGGGGTTCTCTGCATTTTGGCTGGGGCCTCTCTTGCCAGGGTAAATGGGTTCAATAACGGTATTGTTGAAAGTCACACAGTTAATGTGCAGGTTCGGGCAACTCCTGTTCCTGAATCTTTGTCTTTCTGCTCTATGTTCTGGGAGACTTTCTCGATTTTATCTCAATCCATTTTTGAGTTCTTCAACTGTATTTAAATTCTCTGGGTTCTCTTTTGCAATTTTTTAAAAGCTGTCTCTTACCGGAAGGATACGATTTTTTAACATCAACTTATTTCGAGACTTCTCAATCCTAAAGAAGAGTTTAAAGAATACAACGAATACCCTTTGCCTAGGTTCATCAGTTAATATTTACCATAGTTACTTTCTCTGTGTCACACATTTGTTTTGCTAAACCCTTTTGAAAGTAAATTGCTGACACTGTGTAATTCAACCCTAAATCCTTCAGTATCTTTTGCTCCTTAGGACAAGAATATTCTTCTCTGTACCAATGAGTCAACCATGGACAAATATGCAACCCTCCCAAAGGAGACATTTGACAATGTGTAGAGACGTTTTTATTCAAGACTTCGGGGTGAGTATGCTATTGGCATCTAGCAGGTAGGAGCCAGAGACGCTGCTAAACATCCTGTAATGAACGGGACAGTCCCCACCATGAAGAATGAACCAGCCTAAACTGTCAGCAGCGCCCAGGTCGAGAAACTGTGCGTGTACCCTTCAGTCACACTATTATGACTGCCAAGGAATTTGTTCTTGATTCAGCGTTATCTCACGTACAGCACATATTAAGATTTCTCCAATTATTCCAAAAATAACTTTTAAAAACTCATTATTTTTTCCAGTTCTTGATCCAACGATTGCATTTGGTGGTCTTGTCTCCATGATCTCCTTTCTTCTAGAGTCGATCCAACCTTTTTCTTCTTCTCATTGACATCTTTGAAGTCTCCAGGCCAGTTTCTTGTAATTCGCCCCACGTATGGATTCACCTGCTGATGCCCTCATGCTTCCATCCATGCTGATCACCTTGGTGTGAATATTACATAAATAATGCAAATCCTACTTTCATTCTGGGAATCATGACTGTCCCCTAAATTTCACCTCCCTCTCTGTGTAGTCAGTTACCTCCCAGTTGCTTTCCTTCAGATTGTCTGGGACTCACCAAGTCAGACCTTTCCTGGGGCGTCTGCCTGTCTGCCTGGGGAGTCTTGCCCATCTGGTTTCAGGTAAGAGGCATGAAGAGCTGCCCGGGCACTCTGGGCACTCTGGGCCTGGGCACTCTCCATGCTGTGATGTCGCCTCCTCTGTTTTTCATCTCTGCAAAGCACTCCGACCTGCAAAGCCCCTCATGCGCAGACAGTGACCGAGGGTTTGGAGTCATGGCATACAAGCGCCACCTGAATCCAGCCTGGAGCTGATGGCCTTATTGTGGGGTAATGAGGCTGTTTCAGGGGGCATCTCTGGAGGCAGGGTCTTTAGAGCCCTCCCTCAGAATAGGGCTCCCTAGAGAAGAACATTCTGGTCTCCTTGCATGTGGGTCCAGAATTGGCTGCCAGCTGTTCTGCCTTAGGAGCGGGTAAGGAGCTGAGCAGGGGGAGGGAGCTGGAGGGGGTGCACTTGCCATTTAGTCCCTTTCTTCCACGGATCCTCAGTTTCCCTCTCTCCAGGGTAAACCCTCTTTTTCTGCCAAAGTTGGGTGAGGCAGGGTATTCTGGTTGTGCTGCCTGGAGGAGGGGAAGGGGACCTCAGCACTGATCTTCAACCTGCCTCTTGTTTTTGGCTCCGCCTGCCCCACCCTCAGCGTCCTGGCAGCAGCCGTCTTGGGGTGACTTTCTGCCCCCCATACTTCTGCTTTCCAGCTTCCAAAATTCTTGCTATTTTCTCTTTCTTATCTTTCTGGATTTTAGCTTTTCAAAAAAAAAAAATCCTTTCACTGTAGAAAGGGCTTCTTGTACTGGGCTTCTGAGAAGGAAGAAGGTGAGGGTGGATTTCAATTCATTGCCTTCAGCGGTGAGCCTGTGTTCTTCAATATTTACATAACAGCGAGGGTCCCAAGCCCATTTACTATAGGAAATTCAGAGGGACCTCTCCGTCCAGATGTCTCCAAAGACTGCTAGGAAAAAAAAAATTATCTAAGTCTCCAAAATGAGGCAGACGGATGTCTCCTGTCCTTTAAGCGTCATACTGGAGCCCTCGTCTCACAGACCCAGTGAAGGGTCATGAAGCTCTCCTGGGAACGTAGCTTTGATGATTTATTCCTGATAGTGACTCAGACTTTCTAAAGTCAGGTGTTAACTTGTTGGAAATGTGTCCATTGTTTCTGTCTGGAGGGATGAAAGATAATCCCAAAAGTTACGGTTTCATGGCCCTAGGATGTTAGGATGTTAGTGGTTTTGTATCTAACTTAGGAATCTCACTCCAACATTCTTTCACTACCAAGATATGACTGCTTCCCGTATCTTTTCTGGAACCAGCTTTGTCATCCTGCTGGTTCCCTCATTAATGAGTTAAACAAGCCTTTGACACATGCTCACTGTCTCTTTGTATGAGAATTATGTATTTAACTTCTTCAAAAATACGCTTTGACTATTCTCCAAGGGTTTCTGTTTCTCCACGTTGCGTCTCTTGAATGCTCATTCTCCACTCTGCAACTCACAGGCAGCAAATACCGGCTTCTCCCTTTCTCTACTACACCCTCCGTGCTGTGATGTCGACTCCTCTATTTGTCATTCCTGCAAAGCACTCCGACCCATAAAGCCCCTCACGGGCAGACAGTGACTGAGGGTTTGGAGTCACAGCGCACAAGCACCACCTGAATCCGGACATCAACCAGCCGCACTGAGCCACCCTGACCATTTCCTGCAGGAAAGGCAGTCTCTCTCCCTGAGGGGGCTTGCTACCCTCTTTTTCCAGCTCTGTTTCTCCTATGGAAAGCCAGTTTCTCCCTCTGGATACCCTTCACTTCTCAGGCAGAGCATGTCAGCTCACTACCTCACATCTCATCTTCCCAGCTAGGCTGGGGAGCAACCTTGGCATAAACAAAACTTGACTCCATGGCTCTGCCAGCTGTGTAGGGTAAGGGCACATCTAGGCATGTGAGTTGGAATCCCAGCTCTGCAGCTTACTAACTGGGCAACCGTGGCCTCCCTCTGTCTTGGTTTGCTTGTCATGTCATTTCATATCGATCGACTTAGCACAAGTGAAGTGAGTTAATACACAGTTACACACACAGTTAGGGTAGCACCTGGCACCCCGTGAGAGCTTAAGAACTACTGGATGCATAAGCCCCAGTCTCCAGCCTTAAACAGCACAGAGCTCAGGCTGGCGTGTTGGACACACTCTGGTTTCTTGTGATCAATATTAAAGGACACTTCCCAACCTCTGAACGGGCAAGGCACTTTTTCCTGTCTTCCTGCTGCACCAGAAGGTGGTAAAGTGATAAATGAGGACTCCAAGAATTGCTGGATGGAACCTGGGGCGTCCACCTGCTCCCTCACTCCACTTCTAGAACATCCATCAAAGCTGTGCAGAAAGTACACTCCTCAACCTGAGCCAGGAGGGCCAGGAAGGCACTGACCCCAGAAGAAGACACCCCATTCTGGTCCTGGCAAGCCCTTCCTAGCCATGTGACCCTGGGCAAGTCACACAGTCTCTGAGCTGTGGGCTAAAAAGAAATGAACGTAATCACCCCTTCCCTGCCTATTCCAGGGTTATTTAAAAATCTAAAAAGAAACACTTGTGAAAACCCACAGAAAAACATGAAGTGAGAATCATCCCCATGCTCGTCATTATCCAGGTGACAGAAGGTTAGGCCACATCAGGGTGGATTCTGTCATCCAAGCAATTCCTGAAGACATTCTGAAGTGATGCTGGCCCCAAAACCTCAGTGGAAGATATTCAAAGCAAATGGTATTATTTCAGGGCCGGGAGATTCCACCGTCAGCAATGAAATCGCAGGGTAGCCCTGTGCCTGACACTCCAGTGAAATCTGACACCAATCAATATCTTCTCCTCTGCTGTAGGACGCAAGGTCAGCCCTGTTCCCAACAACCACTCAGCCACCTGCAAACCCGCCTGGCTGAACAAGGCTACCGCGACCTTGTCCCTCTGGCCGGGGACCAGAGCTGTTTATCCCAAGAACCTGGCTGTCAAATTCCTCTGCCCGAGCGGATGGACTCCAATCTCATCATCTCAGAACGATCTGCCCACCAGAGAGGTCTTGGTACACCCGCCGGACCACGCCCCCTGAAAACACTGCCTCGCCATTTTCCCAGAGGCTTGGCCTTTGGTTCAGGTGCTCTTAGAAGGCCAAGGTGTCTGGCACCCAGGCAGCACATCCAGCAGGAAAAGCAAGCACCCCTCTCCACTCCAGCCAGCCTTTGTCACAATCATTCAGCTTCTCAGTGCCACAGTTTTCTCATTGGAAAATGGAAATACAATGGTGCCTATCCCACAGAGGCTGCACAGATAAACCAGTCTACAGGCATGAAGGATTTGTAACCGTGCCTGCCACACAGTAAGCTCTCAACTTTAAGCTACCGCTCTCAGTACCTTGAATACAGCAGTTGCTTAGTACATGCAGCATGTACTAATGTGTGACTGTGTACTATGTGTGAAGGTGGGCTCTGGGGCCAGACGGCCTGGTTCAGGTCCGGCCTCTGCTACTTACACCATCCGACCTTGGGCAACTACATTACTCTCTCATGCTCTGCCTCGGTTTTCTCAAGTTTGTAAGAATTCACGGCCGACAGGAAATTCCAAGAACTGTGGCCGACACACACAGTAAGTCAACAATGAACATGAGTGGCTATTATAAGCATCTGCTTGGGGACTTCAGTGTCGCAGCACACACACTCCAGGTGACTCTCAGGCCCTGGGGAAAAGGCTGGCTCGTTGTCACCAACATGTCACATTGTAAGATAAGCCACCATGGGTCCCCGCAGAGGGGGAGGGTCTGGGAGGCAAGGAGGCACAGACCGGGACCTGGGGCCTCCTTGTAAATGCCAGGGCTCAGGCAGCAGAGACCTTGAGGTCCCTGGGGATTAGGGTGTCCACCTAAGCCCTCCTGGACTGGCCCCACCAGATATAAAGGCCTGCATGTGACTCACAGGGCCCATCCAGAAGGCTCTGCTCTGAAACGAGGACGTGGACCATGGCAAGGCTCAGAATAGCCATGTCTTAAGAACCCCTCCTGCTCTGCAGACCCAGTCTCACCAACGCTCCCACCACCTGGGGAGGTGAATTCAGGTTTAACTCAGAGTCTTCCCCAGTGAATGCCAGTGTGTGCCAGGCAACATGAGCCAATGATGGTACACAGTCCTTGCCCTCCGGGAGCCCTGGAGACGGGGCTGAGGCAGCTGGGCAGTAGGAGTTGGGAAGACTTTGGGGATGGCAGTGCCAGTGACCTGAATGTGCCAAAGGAAGAGAGCCCACTTCAGGCCCGGGGGTAGCGAGGAGGGCTTTGAGGAGGAGGCACCGCATAAGCTCAGCTGGAGCGATAGGGAGGGAGAAGTCCCGGGCAGTGGAAAGGGCAAGGCAGGAGGAAGGGGCTCCCAGGGCACCTTTGGGACCACAAGCAGGCTGCTGGGGTGCAGGAAGGAGCAATAAGCTTCCTTCGGCAAACACTCAAGAAGCACCCTGTCCATGTCGAACCTGCTTGAGATTCTGTTGGCTACACTGGAGCAGGAGCCACCGGCCTTGGTTACTCATGCAGTCTGTCATCCAGGAGGGGCTGACGGAGAGGCTCTGAGATCCTCTGGGTGGCCAGGGAGGCGAGGCCTGAAGGAAGAAGAGGAGCCAGCCATGCGCAGATGAGGGATGAGTGCACCAGGCAGGGGGGCAGAGGCTGCGCTTCCTTCCCACCCACTTCCCAGGCTCCTGTGACCACGGGGCTCTGAGGGGGAAGGAAAGGCCATTTTCCACTGGGCTGTGTGCTCCAAAGTCACCCTGGTCCCCACAGTCACCATCCTCCCATCTCCTCCCTCTGGCCTGCACAGCTGCTGCTGACTGTGAACACACCTGTTTTCATCCGGTGTGTTTATGTGTAACTATTTGTGCCTTCTCTGCTTCTTCCTTTCCATGGCCCTCAAGGACAGCCATCCCACCTCCCTTCCCTCTGTGGCTCTCAGCTGCCCTGCCTCCTCCTGTTTTTCCCACTCTGCTCTGCCCCCAGGAGTCTAGCAGAGAGGATGGGGGTCACCCAAGGAGGTAGCCATGATCCCATTTGACCCATTCTCTAAAGGTCTGGAACCATCCTATGGCAGCCACTGGCCGGGCGGTGAGCTGAGGCACTCACAGAGTGTCTGGAAAGACAGCTAATTATGATACACTAATTACATGACACACTAATAATTATAATCTAATTATGTCATGAAAGCAGTGGTGGAAAAACAGAATAACGAACTCTGCCTGAGAGTGGGGGGAATGCTCCTGGAGGGGAGGTGCCAGGTACCCTGTGAGCAGAAGAAGGAGTGAGAGTCACCTACAGAGGATGCGGGGACAGACGAGAGGCAGCAGACCCTGCAAGCATCCAGAGGCTCACGGTCAGGAAGCACTGCATGGGTCAGCGTGGCTGGGACGTCGGAGGGCAGAGTGATGGAGGCCAGCTGGCAGGGACCAGGGCAAAAGGCAGTACCAATTTCAGGCTGAGATTGTCTTCTTTACTCTGAGGCCAATGGAGAATCCTGGGGACGTTATCCAAAGAGGGACACAGACAGCAAGACGTTTCAGAAGGTCAGTCTCGCAGCTACATGCAATGTTTGGCAAACCCCTGGGTGCTGTTCACCTGGACTGTTAACACAGTGTGAAATCGTCAAGTGCTGTAAAGGTCTGAGGCGTGCCGGGCAAGGAGCAGCCATTGGCCATCTGCTGATAGCCAGTGGACCACGGCACACAGGCTGGCCCTGGACAGCAAGGGGCGAATTCACTTCTGGCTGCAGGTGTCTGGACACCCCGCACAGTATCGGCCCCAGCCATACCCCGACTCCATGCCCAGCCCCAAGCTGACCTGCTTGGTCTTCATGTCCTAAAAGTGTGACCTCTGTGGCTTGGTGGGAAAGGCTGGTCCTGCAAGCACGGACTAGAACCAAGCAGTTGGTCTGAGTCCTGCTCTGCATATCACAGTGTGGTACCCACTTAAGAGGGAAGCAGCCAAATGACTGAAGAGTGTCAGGAATTTTCCCTTCCTCTTGGTCGTTAGTTTTTAAAACCCACTGGTGTGCTCCAAGCTTCGTTAACTAGGGCTTGGCACAAGCAGGGCGGAAGCAAGCTGAGAGAAGTGGGGCAGGCTGAGCGCCTCTCCTTGGGTGTTCCCTGCAGCATGCCACCTGCCGGCACGGCGTCTGCATACAGCAGGCGTCCAGCATTGGCTGACTGAGTTTGAACAGCATGCCTGGTCCTGCCCGGAGCTGCCACATCTCTCTGCGCATTCATTCTGCAAAACTTTCTGAGCAAAATGTCTGCCCCAGCACAAGCCCAGGCACCGGGAAAGCACTGTAGAGATTCTGAGAGGAGGAGAGCAAGGCGACACGGGAAACCCGGGACGGGGTGTGCTGCCGCCTGCCGCCTTGGGGGCTCACTGTGACAGGGCGAGTGCACTTCAGAAAACACATCCCTTGTTTCTAACCACAATTTCCATCTCCCTGGCAGCTCCTAAGCTAGAAGCCATCTCTTCCATGACCCCCCAAATCCTTTCTATGGATGTCCATCTGTGTCAGCCACCAAGTAGACGTATTGGCTCAATGGCTTGATATGAATCTCAGGGTTCAGTTCGACCTATACCTGCCCAACTGGTCCATCGACCCAGCTCCCAGCCCACTGGAAAGTGGCAAGAGGTGAACATTGGGGGAGCTCACCGGAGAGGTCCGGAGTCGGGGAAGGGTGGGGTGAGAGAGGGAGCAGTTACAGGGGTTAGAGCAACGAGAAGGGGCCAGAAGGCCACAGGTGCCAAGCTTTCTCCATCCAGGCATCTTGGAAATGAAGCTCTGAGGCTCTCTCTGGAGACCCCAAGGAGCTGGGGAGGAAAAGGCTGGACTGACATGCAGAGTCTAGGGACCTGAGAGGTCCCTGAGGTCAGCAAGGATTCAGGCCGGGGTGAGACAGAGAAGGTGGGGCCCGGGATTTGCATTTCAGTGCAACTAAGCAAGAAAGGAAAGTCCTAGTACTCATCCCCAAGACTCTCAGTCAGGTGACCGCACCTACTCTGACCTCCCTGAGCTCCAGGCCACCATCAGCATTCATTACTTCAACAAATACTCCTCGAGCACCACCTGGGAGCCAGGAATCACTAGGGTCCCAGAATAGGGTGTTTCCCAAGGTGCGTCCCCCTCAAGATGCCATATCCAGGCTCCGTTCCTCTGATGTCCTCAGCTCCATTTCCAACTACCAGCTGGATGCAAGCTCCTCTCTGAAGGACCATGGAGACCTCAAAATCAATACCATTCAAGCCAAGTGTATCATCTGACCCCCCACCAGCACCCACCATCCTGCCCCACCCAGACACGCCACTCAAAGTCAAGGCATCGCGCCTCTCTGCGCCCGACACTGTAATTATCACCCTGCTTTGTTCATTTCACCAAACAGGACGCTTGTGTACGATTTCTCTCCTGTAACACCATGAGGGCAAGGACTCTGTTTCACATTATTACCGTCTCCAGCACCTAGCAAAAGTCACATTTTAATGTGTTGGTGGAACAAATCTAGTCATGCTGTCCTTGCTCCCAAAGGGTCTCTCTCTTCATTTCTTTCCTTTCCATTTCAAACCTCAGTTGCTTTATTTCCACAAGGTGACTTAGGTGGCAACCAGAAACTCACGTCGCTGAGACTTTATGGTTTAAAGCAGTTCATCAAGCCGCCCCCTCCTTTGCACTTTCCCAAGCCCCTCCCTTCCCGACCTTGCTTCTCTACCTCCAGATCGTTTTCCAAGGAGAACACCTGAACCCAAGATAATTCAAAAGAAAATGTTTTTAGTTAGTACAGGGAACATTTTTGCACTTTCAAAAGCTATCTTCGGCAAAAAAAAAAAGTTCTGTTACATAATCGGTCAACATCCTCGAGATGAGAAACGTGTGGGGAATGATGCCAACTGCAGGGGAGCCTTCTGCAAAGCTCACAGCCACGGGCACAGTCGGCAGAGTTTAACCCTGAGCATCCTGCCGCTTCCTACCTGAAAGCAGAGGCTCCAGTGCTCGCCGAGAGCATGGCGACACCCTCTCCTTTTTTAAGATTAAACCGTTACCTTTCATTTCAAACGTGCATTTAAAAGGCTTGACTGCTTATTCTAATTACTTCTGCACATGGAATGTCTTGTCCTCTGAAATGCAAGGATAAACGCTGTGCAGCCAAATTAGGCATTCAAGAACGTGGTCTCGTAGAAACCCGGAGAGGAGGCTCTGTGGTGACGTGGCTGTGTGGTGGGTAGAAAGGGAGACAGCAGATCCAGGGACTGAGTTTGTTGCTTACTAGCTGGGCCAACCTGGCAAATGACTCCAACCAGATGGAGGATGTGCAATGCGTCATTAAGCCTCTCTTCTTTGTGCAATTAAAACGGAATGTAAATTGATACAAATGCTTGGAAAACTGGTTGGCAGTATGATCGGCAATTCTATTTCTAGGTATTACCCAGCAGAAATGGATGCATGTGTACAGGCAACATGCACATAGGATGTCTGTAAGAGCATTGTTGGTATTAGCCCCAGGGAGAACAAAACCCAAATACCTAACTGCAAATGGATAAACAGTACAGTATCCCACCATATGAAACAACCACAATGAATATGAACTACAGCTACAGTGAAAACATGGACAAAACTAGTAGCATTGAGTAGAGAAAACACACAGGGCCAGGCACAGTGGCTCACGCCTGTAATCCCAGCACTTTGGGAGGCTGAGAAGGGAGGACTGCTTGAGCCCGGAAGTTGGAGGCCACAGTGAGCTATGATGGTGCACTGCACTTCAGCCTGGGTGGCAGAATGAGACCCTGTCCCTAAGATGATAATTTTAAAAACACACACACAAAAATGTAAGTGTGTGTGTATGTGTATGTATGTGTGTGTGTGTTTTACTGTAACTCCATTTACATGAAGAGTTTTTCTTAAGGCGAAATTGAAATAGTTATACCTAGTTTAGGAAATGGAAGGCAAAGATGACGTCTAGGTCAGGATGGTACTGCTGGGGGAAGCAGAGGGATGTGATTGGCAGGATGCCTGCAGGAAGCCTCCTGGGGTCTGGCAATGCTCTGTTTCTTGACTTGAGTGATTGTGACATGAGTTTCACTTTATAATTACTTGTTACACTTAACGTTTATGTTTTATGTATGGTTCTGCATGTGTGGTAATGCTTGATTATTCTTTTTTTTTTGAGACGGAGTCTTGTAGTCACCGGGGTAGGAGTGCAATGGCACAATCTTGGCTCGCTGCAACCTCTGCCTCCTGGGTTCATGTGATTCTCCTGCCCCAGCCTCCCAAGTATCTGGAATTACAGTAGAGATGAGGGTTCACTATGTTGACCAGACTGGTCTCTCACTCCTGACATCATGATCCACCCACCTCAGCCTCTCAAAGAGCTGGGATTACAGGTGTAAGCCACCATGCCCAGCCTTGATTATATTTTAAAAAGGTCTTAACAAGCCATCCTGGCTGTGTTAAGACTGGGTTGGGGTCGGGGGAGAGAAAAACAGGGATCTCAGAAAGATGCTTTTCCACCAGATTAGGTAAGCCTGCTAGGCTAGGCTGCAGAAGACCAGACAAGGCCCCTGGGCTAGGCTAGGCTAGGCTAGAGGACTTCCTTAGACCAGACAGGCCTCCTGGACTAGATTTTAGCCCCCTTGACTAGATGATCACTCTAGACTCCATCAGAAAGGATGGTGGAGAGCTGGTAACGGAGATAGAAAAGAGTAGATTGGCCGGGTGTGGTGGCTCACGCATGTGATCCCAGCACTCTGGTAGGCCAAAGTGGGCAGATCACTTGAGGTCAGGAGTTCAAGACCAGCCTAGCCAACATAGTAAACCCATCTCTAGTAAAAAATACAAAAATTAGCTGGCGTGGTGGAGAGTACCTGTAATCCCAGCCATTTGGGAGGCCGAAGCATGAGAATCGCTTGAACCTGGGAGGCAGAGGTTGCAGTGAGCACCGCACTCTAGCCTAGGTGACAGAGCAAGACTCTGTCTCAAAAAAAAAGAGTAGATGTGGGATGTGTTTCAGCAGTAGACTGGTTGGATGGGTGGTAAAGGAAAGAAGATGGCGGTGCAGAAAGGGGTGCAGGAAGACATCAAGGGTTCTGCCTTGCTCATGTTAAGTTGGGGCTGCCTACGGGGTTCCCAGGAGGAGGTGTCTGGGAGGCCAGCGGTATTCCAGCCTGGAGTTCAGCACATTATGATGAGTGTGGAGCAGCGGAGTGAGCGGTCATCACCGGGCAGCCCTGCCAGCACCCCAGCACCTACAGATGGCGTGTGGCTCAGCAAATAATACATGATTCAATGTAACGGGATTTCCACCTGTGCTCTCAAACAGCTGAACCCACATGCATGACATCTATCACTGCCAAGGGTCAATGTAATTAAAATAAACATGTTTCAAAATGGGTCACCATTTGCTCTGTAGATGGAAGGGAAAGAAGGATCTATCCCAGTTGCATGTATTTAACTGGCCTATCTGAACAGCCTAGCTTTCTCTTTTCCAATTCCCTACACACTATTTCCACCTTGTGTCCCCTCTAGGTAGAACTGAAGCAAGCAATTTTAGGAAGAAAAGAATTTTGGAGTAGAAAAGAACCAACTTCAATTTCTCTGTCTGCTCCACGCTTTATGACAAAGCAGCCTCAGTGAGCCTGCCAGGAGCACATTCTCGGAAGTTAACTTGTTGAAAACAAACATTCACTCAAAGTTCTGTGCTTCAAGGAGTTCTGTCTGCAAGACTTCTATTTTTCATTCCACCAAAGGCAGTCCAAGACAAGCTTCCTTCACTTGTAACAATTTCGAAATGCAACATACTTTAAACTGCAGAAATTGTGGTAAAATACACATAAGATTTGCCATTGTAATCGTTTTTTGTTTTGCTTTGTTTGGGTTTTTTGGGTTTGTTTGTTTGTTTGAGACAGAGTCTCACTCTTGTTGCCCAGGCTGGAGTGCAATGGTGCTATCTCAGCTCACTGCAACCTCATCCTCCCGGGTTCAAGCAATTCTCCTGCCTCAGCCTCCCGAGTAGCTGGGATTACAGGCACGCGCCACCACGCCCAGCTAATTTTTTGTATTTTTAGTAGAGACAGGCTTTCACTATGTTGGCCAAGCTGGTCTCAAACACCTGACCTCAAGCGATCCATCCACCTTGGCCTCCCAAAGTGCAGGAGCTACAGGCATGAGCCACTGTGCCCAACCGTAACCGTTTTTAAGTATACAGCTCAGAGGCAGTAAATGCATTCACCCTGTTGTGCCATCATCACCACCACCCAGCTCCAGAACTCTTTCCATCTTCCCAAACTGAAACTCTGTGTCCATTAAACAATAGTTCCTCCATCGCCCCCAGTCCCTGGCAACCACCATTCTACTTTCTGACTCTCAGAATTTGACTGCTCTCGACACCTCCTATCAGTGGAATCATACACTATTTGTCCTTTTGTGACTGGCTTAGTTCACCTAACATAATGTCTTCAAGGTTCGTCCACATGTAGCATGCGTCAGAATTTCCTTCCTTTTGAAGGCGGAATAACATTCCACTGCATGTATATTCCACATTGTATGTATCCATTCATCCACAGATAGACACATAGGTTGTTTCCTCCCTTTGGCTATCGTGAATAAGGCTGCTATACACATGGAGGCACAAATCTCTCAAGTCCCAAATGCAACATACATTCTTCCTAGTTAAGTTTCCTGAGCTAAATTTAATCAAGCTGAATCAGTTTCTGTTTTTACACCAGGAGATCTGATTCTTTCTTGCAACCAGCCTTTTTATCTGGGTCTGTCTTGACTTTAGAAGTTGTTCTCCCTGAATCTGAATTGTGCCAAATTGGCCACAGATGATCCTAATCCTAGCCCTCCAAGGAGGGCTGAAACATCACGTCGGCCCTCGTTGGTGACATAGCTTGAGTAAGTCTCAAGAAACGGAAAAATAAGGTTCCAATCCTGAGGGGAGAATGTAATCATCCAACCGATACTCATTGAAGCTAGTAATGTGATTGAGTCAAATACAGAGGAAGCTACTCCACTCAGTCCCAGCACAAGCCAGTGCCCCACCCGTGCGATACTGAGATCATTTGCATAAGATTCATTCAGGATTTAAAGCACATCCTCGGTCCTGCACATACCATGTGGGGGTCTGGCTTAGTGTTAGATCCTCAGGGACAGAAAGCTGTCACGTGTGTGTGAGGGTAACCAGCACACAGATAACAGGGGCCAGATCCCAGAGACAACTGAATAGCGTCCCACTGCAGAATCTGGACGTCACTGTGTGCCCATGAGAGCCCAGTGAAGCTTTGCCCAGGAGAAGGACAAGGTCTACACTGCATCAATATATCGAGCACACGCTATGTTCCAGGCCCTGTGCTGTGTGACTCACATGTATTAATTCCTCTAATCCTTACAAGAACTCAGGCCTTGTTGTCACCATCCCTATTTTACAGTTTGAGAGACTAAGGCACAGAAAAGTCACTTGCCCAAGGTCACACAGCTAATGACCAATAGATCCAGGGTTCAAATTCAGGTGTTCTGGCTTCAGAGCTTATGTTCTTACCACGAAGTGGTACCACCTTGCAACAGTCCCCATGGTGACATGCTCATTCTAGTTTTCAAGAAAGAAAAACATTTCACAAGGAAAATGTCACGTTCATTTCATCAGAACGCCGGGTTTCCTGTGTGGACTAGAGGTGTGCAAGCCGAGCACAGATGCTCTGCAACTTACAACGGAGTCACATCTCGATAAATACATTGTAAATGGAGACTACTGTAAATCAACAACGCATGAAATCTACCTAACCAACCGAGCATCCTAGCCCCGCCCATCTCAGGCACGCTCAGAACACCTACATTACCCTGTGACTGGACAAAATCTTCTTACGCAAAGTCTATTTTATCATAAAATATTGACTATCTCATGTAGTTCATTGAATAATACTATACTGAAAGTAAAAAACAGAAGAGTTGTATGGGTTCTCAAAGTACGGTTTCTACTGAATGCAAATTGCCTTCATGCCATCGTAAAGTCAAAAAAATCCTAAGTCAAACCATTGTAAGTCAGGGACTGTCTGTATTCCGTGCAGCTCAGCCCTCAGACCTTCCAGAGGCATGAACACACCCTCAAGCCAATAAACGCACGGTGTCAGAAAGCAACGAGGGAGAACACGAACTCTAACAGGAACCCACTTGCCGAGCTACCAAACTCAGGGCACCCTCGCCTGGCCGACTCTCAGGGCCAGCATCACTCATGACCGCTTTGTGTCACCTCCAGCTACAGAATTCAGGCAGCTCCTCGAAGGCATGAAAACAGGGTCTCAGCCAGACTCTCCTGAAACTGACGCAGGCAGCACCTCAGGCCTGGCAAACCCAAGCTTTGCCTTGCTGTCCTTTGCTCGTCCCCAGACGAGTCTTGGCTTCTTGTATTTAGGCAAACAGGTGTTCTGAAACATCAGATCCATGTCTGCACGGACTGAAAAAGTTCCCACACCCAGAATCTTCAAGTAAAAACCTAGGGTCCAAGGGCCTGGGTTTGAGAGCTAGCTTTTGAGCTTTTGGCAAGTGAGCTCATCTCTCTAGCCTTGGGGCCTACCTGAGAGTGAGACCTCACTGGGCTGTTGTCAGTACTCATACAGTGTCCATGTGGGCTTCCATGACCTGCAGACCGTGTGCCACCATCTGTCCTCTTCCCAATCTCTCTAGGCTGCTGTCCTACTGCCCCCACCTGCTGCAGCCACAGTCACCTCCTTGTCCCTGCGTTTGTCAGCCCACCTTGTCACATCCTCCACATCTTGACTCCCATATCACTTCTCAGCAAATTGAGGCTTCTGCAGGACAGCCTAGATGATATTTCAACCACTCCGCCCCAGCAAGTACTCTAGGGCCCCTGGCCCCATTGCATCTAACATTTTTGTTATTGTTGTTTTGTTCTGAGATGGTCTTTCTCTGTCACACTGGCTGGAGTGCAGTGGCCCAATCTCAGCTCACTCCAACCTCCGCCTCCTGGGTTCAAGCGATTCTCATGCCTCAGCCTCTCTAGTAGCTGGGATCACAGATGTTGCACCACCATGACTGTCCAATTTTTGTATTTAAAGTAGAGATGGAGTTTCGCCATGTTGGTCGGGCTGGTCTTGAATTCCTGGCCTCATGCAATCTACCCACCTCGGTCTCCCAAGTTGCTGGGATTACAGGCATGAGCCACCACACCCAGCCAGCATCTAACATTTTTTAGGGCTCTGGTACTCAAAGTGTGCTCTGGGAGCCAAAACCATCAGTCTCACCAGGGAGCTCGTTAGAAGTGCAGAATCTCAGACCCCACCCCAGATCTACTGAATCAAAATCTACATCTTCACAAGATTCCCCAAGTGATTTGTGTGAACATTAATTCTATTCCATTAAAAATGTAAATAATGAGCCAGAAATTCTATTTTTTTTTTTTGAGGAGGAGTCTTGCTCTGTCGCCAGGCTGGAGGGCAGTGGTGCCACAATCTTGGCTCACTATAATCTCTGCCGCCCAGGTTCAAGCAGTTCCCCTACCTCAGTCTCCCAAGTAGCTGGGATTACAGGCACCTGCCACTGTGCATGGCTAAATTTTTTGTATTTTTAGTAGAGTCGGGGTTTCACCATCTTTGCTAGGCTGTTCTTGAACTCCTGACCTCGTGATCCACCCACCTCAGCCTCCCAAAGTGCTGGGATTACAGGTGTGAGCCACTGCACCCAGCCCAGAAATTATATTCTAACACATCATATAGTCTGCCTACTTGCTCCTTCCTCTCCACCAGACTGTAAACTACATAAGGGCAGGCACTTGTCCATTCTAATCTTCACTGTGGTCCCCAAACTATCAACGTAGCTGCTACATGGTAGGCACGCTACTCTGTAATGAACAAGTGAAGGAAATAAAAGCAGTCAGGTAAAATAATGTGGGGCACGATCACCCAGCAAGGCTTGCCAGGAGGCTAAACACGCCTTCCTCAGGGGCAGGGGAGCTCACGAAGGGACCGGATCTGGCTCCCAGTTTCCACAGGCAGTTCTCTCCGGCCAAACTAATGAGAGGGACACAAAACCAGGAGGCAATATAGCTTCATTTCTCTTAGCAAGTGACTGTGGTGACTCCGGCACGGGGCCAGTCCATCAGCCCTCTTGCTCTCTGGGCCGGCTGGGCAGGAAGTGATTGAGGACTGTGGCAGGGGCAGGTGGGGTTGGGAGCCGAAGCTCGGCTCTGCTACAGGGTTACAGCTGCTTCGGGGAACTGAACACTCAGGGTCCCTCCCCTGACCGTGCCAGATTTATCTTTGGGGAACCTGACCATGACAATCCCTGTTCTGACAACACAGCCCAAGGAGGATGCAACTGATTAAATGCCTGCATAGAAAAGGACATGAAGAGCAAGCAGAAAGGGAACCCAAATGACTCCAATAGGAAAAATGCTCAACCTCACTCATGAGTGAAACAAATAGAAACTACACTGAGATACCATGATTCACCCTCCAGACTGGCAAACTCAACAGGTCTGATAACACCGTGGGGTGGGGAGAAGTGTCCCTCTCATCCGTGTCTGGTGGGGCAAAGGCTGCCCATGGGTACAGACTTGATGGAGGAGCCTCTGACACCATCTGTCAAAATTCGTCCACCCTCTGATCCAGCAATTCCACTTCCAAGCCACTCATCACAACCATGTTTTTTGCCCTCTTTTGCTACAACAATAAACTGAATGCATGAACATCATTAGGGAATGAGTTAAATAGATCATAGCCCATCCATGCAATAGAATACTATGTAGATGATTAAAGGATTGACTTGGCTGTGCCTTCAATAGCGAGGAAAGATAGGTTTGGATGGACGTGTACGTCATGCTCCTGATGATAGTTTGAAATATCTGAGTCATCGCATAGCCCCTAATTCTATACATGCACAAACTGCTAAGCGTTGCCTTTGAGGAGAGGGCTTGGGCAGCCATGGGACAGAGATGGGAGACAGAAGTTTTATTGTATAATCTCCTGTGCGTTTTGAATTTTGAATCATATGAAAATACTGCCCATTCAAAGACTTTAAGTTTTTAAATGCCCTATACTGAACTGCACAGATACTCTCCAGGGGCATCTTCTTAAAAGCACCACCAGGAAATCCTAATCAGAACGTTGGGGGTTGCCAACCAGAATGACATTCTCGGACTACTGGAATATTCCACACGTGGATGAAGGTATTTCCTGTTTCATTAACTCGGAGACAACCTCAATTCCTTTCTTGAATATCCTCAAGGGGGCGCCCTGCTCTCACCCCCATATGAGTCCCCTTGCAACTCTAACTTGCTCTAATTTAAGCTGGATCAAACCTCAGACATCAGCTACCACCTTCCCTTTTGGCAGATGGAGAAACAAGGACCAAAGAATAAATGAATCTTGGGGCCACCTCCAGCTTCCGATGTATTTCAGGGCCCTGGGCCTTGACTCCTCAGCGGCACAATGAGGATGCCACACGTCGGACAATCATAGTCTGAAAATAGAACCTAATCTAATGGCAATGCAACACCACAGAAGGGGACCCTCCTCCATCAAAGCCCAAATTCCAACCCCTTGCCTATAAGGTCCTTCTCAGCACAGTTCCTGCAGCCTTATGGCCTCATCTCCCAGCTCCTTCCTCCTGTTATTTTAGTCCAAACACGCTAAACTCACCTGTATGGCTACAGCATATTCACAACCTTCCCTGCCCCAGTGCCTTTGCACCTGCCATTCCCCTCCTTCATCTCTCTCTGCTTAAGTAACTCTGATTGTCTAACGTCCAATGTATCTCAAGTTAAACATACTTTCTTTGGGGTAACTCTCCCACCAGGTCAAACCTCCATTCTATGTGGATTGCCTCCCACACTTGTTCACGGTGCCTCTCATTCATAGCTCCTTGTTCAAGGTCTCTCTTCCCTGGAAAACCCCCTACTTTTCCCTAGTGGTCAGGACTCTTGTTCACTGCCACCTACAACAGTACTGATGGAACAGCAGGGGCTGAAATGTGAGTTCCCTTCCTCCTTTCTGTTTAGGGAAACGTGTCCCAGTCTTACTCCCAACTCCCTCACTAAAACTAAACCTACACCTACTTTTCTTTCTCTCTTCCTCTTTTCTTCCTTCCCTCCCTCCCTTCATTCCTTTCTTTCTTTCTCTCCCACTCTCTCAATCACCCCCTCCATCCCTCCCTCCCCCTCTTTCTCTTTCTTTCTCACTCTGTCACCCAGGATGAAATATAGTGGTGTGATCTCAGCTCACTGCAACCTCCGCTTCTTGAGTTAAAGCAATTCTTATGCCTCAGTCTCCCAAGTAGCTGGGATTACAGGTGTGTGCTACCACACCTGGTATGGGTTTTTATTTGTTTGTTTTTAGTATTTTTAGTAGAGACAGGGTTTCATCATGTTGGCCAGGCTGGTCTCAAACTCCTGGTCTCAAGTGATGCACCCGCCTTGGCCTCCCCAAGTGCCGGAATTACAGGCATGAGCCACAGCGCCCGGCCTGCCTGCACCTTTCAAGTAAAAGAAGGAACACAAGAATGGCTCCAATAGGCACATGTCTTGCTCATTTAGTGGAGGCAGAAGAAAGTTTAGAAATATTTTTTTCATGTAACAATAGCAGCTAATTTTTGTTGAGCTCTATTCACAAGCCTGAGGTAGGTCTTATTATCCCCATTTTATGGATGTGGAAATAGCAGTTTTAGAAAAATAATCCCAGGGTCCCAGAGCTTGTATTAGAGATGGCATTCTGAAGCCCAGCCTATCCTGCTAAGCACCTTTAGGTGCCTATAATTTACTCTGAGTTTTCAGCATAGGCAGTATGGGGGTGTGTGTGTGTGTGTGTGTGTGTGTGTGTGTGTGTGATCTCAGCTAACCCCAAGTGACCACTGGTTTCCCTAATTAGGAATCTGTACCCAAGGGTTATGTCTTAGTTTGGGCTGTTGTAACAAAGCACCATAGAATGAGCAGCTTACGAACAACAGAAATTTATTTTTCACAGTTCTGGAGGCTTGGAAGTCCAAGATCAACACGCCAATATAGTTGGGTTCTGGGGAGGACCCTCTCGGGTTGCAGACTGCTAACTTCTCACCGTATCATCACAAGGCAGAAAGAAAGGAAGCTAGCTCCTTGGCCTCTTCTACTAGGGCACTAATCCCATTCCTGAGGGCTCCACTTTCATGACCCAATCACCTCCTACCTCCTCATACCATCAAATGGGGGGTTAGGATTTCAACATATGAATTTTGGGGGAAACACAAGCATTCAGTCCATTGCAGGTGGTAAGTGAGCACATCCGGCCAAGCTCCAACGTCCTACAGCTATGTCTATTTCCCATTAACATCACAACTCTGCTCATCTCCATAATGAACTGAATTTACTGGTAACTCGTGACTTGGTCATTAACATGTCGGATGCTAGAAATGGACTCATGTGGATGAAATCCACGGCATTTGAGATGTGTGGATAGACTGAGAGAGTTTGGAGTCATCATCCCCACCCTCAGATGATTAGGGAGGGGTCCTGTATCCTGGGGTCCTTAGGGATGGTACCCAAGGCCTAATCCCCAGATGGTCCTCAGTCTGGCCACTGAGTTAGGAGGGTCCTGTTTGCTTGATCCTGACTATAAGGTTAACTGAATCCTGGCCCCTGAATATTATTGATTCTACTTTGAGTCATTCTTTCCTGCAAATGCAGTCAGAATACCTGAAAGGATTTCACCTGTCTTACTGAGGGTTGCACATCTGTACATGGCAGGGTTTGACTGGCAGCTTACTTTATAACCTGGTGGCAAGGTTGCTGAGGGGCAGCTAGCTCTAACCCACCATGCTTAGCAGCTCCCAAAAGAAGAACTTAACGGCCCAGGATGCAATTGGCATAGGTCAGTTTGCAACAAGTACTCTGCCTCGTCTTTCTGGACAGAGAGATTTCAACAGGGCTCAACACACTCCTAGTCCTGCAGCTACTGAGCACAGGTGCATTCTTCCGGGCTTTGGCAAGTTTGCCCAAAGTAACAAGACCTCCATGGCCAGCCCCAAATGACTTCTTCTGGTGAAATATCTGCCAGGTAGGTGGTGAGCATCTGCCCCACAGTGCCAGTGAGGCAGCACATCTTCAAACCCACAGGAATGGCCTCAGGAAAACAAACAGCCACAAAGCTCCTTTATCTGTCATTCAAAAAGGAGACATCTGCTATTGGAAACAAGACTGTCAGCCACAGACAGCATTTGAAAAAGTGAGTCATAAAACAACTGAACCTCATTGCTGGCTGAGGTTGAATCCCCCAAAATTCAGTAAGAGCTTATATTTTAAAATGCCTACGGCGGCGTGAGGGGTCCTTGAGGCGATGGGAATCTTGTGTATCTTGACTGTAACAGTGTCATATCCTTGTTGTGACCCCGCACTTTCGTTTTTCAAACATTATTACTGGAGAAAGAAAACAAGGCAAAGGGCATATAAAATCTGTGTTATTTTCAACAACTTCATGCCAATCTACAGGCATCTCAAAGAGTGTAGTCTAAAAACAGAAATGCCCTAACACTTAAGAAACATCTTCCTGGCCGGGTGCGGTGGCTCACACCTGTAATCCCAGCACTTTGGGAAGCCGAGGCAGGCGGATCACTTGAGCTTAGGATTTTGAGACCAGCCTGGCCAACATGGTGAAACCCCATCTCTACTGAAAATACAAAGATTAGCCTGGTGTGATGGTGTGCACCTGTAATCCCAGCTACTCGGGAGGCTAAGGCAGGGAAATCGCTTGAACCCAGGGGATGGAAGTTGCAGTGAGCTCAGATGGCTCCACTGCACTCCAGCCTTGGTGACAGAGCAGGACTCCATCTAAAAAAGAAATTCTTCCAGTCACTTTTATTATTTAAGACATCGGAAATCTGGGGAGAAATTCAACAATCCTTACACAGGGCTTTTTTTTACCTTGAAGAGGGGGTTATCCCATTTCCCCCCTTTTGTTTGTAATGGTTTATCTTATGAGATTCCCAGAGCCTGCCACGTGACTTGGTGCCTGTTTGGGAGCTAGTAACTCCAGATTACAAGCCACCGTCAGTGGCTAAACCTTAGGCAAATTGGAGTTTCCTTCCTGAGTTTAGGCTTTCTCTCCTGTTAACATTCTCAGTAATCAATGCTCCAACATTTATGAGAGCCTGGCTCTACCCGTTGGTGGCCTTGGGCTTCAAAAAACCTTCACCAAAGGGGGCTCCTTAGAATGTTTTGCTTCAAAAGGATTTTCCCCATGCACATCAGAAGATTAGTCACAGAGAAAATACACGAGCATACCGATTCTGTTTCAGATTTTTCAAGTAGAAACCTTGTCTTAGTATGAATCGTAGGAAAAAAATTATCTCAGAAAACTAATCAGTGGACAGAGCTCTGCATCTCCAGTTCTGAGTGTGCAGTGCGGATTCAGAGGAGCGGGTCCCAGGGACTGGGAGTCAGGAAACCAGCAACCTACTCTGTGACCTAGAACAGGATGGGCAGACCACGGCCCAGGGCTGCTCAAGTTTTCCTGCCACGCATCCATTGGTGGAGTCACCCTGTATCGGCAGAGTGGAGCAGTTGCCATAGAAACTGTACGGACCACAAAGCCTAAAATATTTACTATCTGGCTCTTTACGCAAAGAGTTTGTTGACCCCTGACTTAGAACAACTGTCATGATAAAAATACTACTGTGTCAATGTTTAAGTACCAGGATCCACGCCAAGCGCTCTGGATGCCTGCGCTCACCCAATCCACACAAAGAATCTGCAAAGCTCAGATCATCACCATGTCATAAACAGGGAAATGAGACGTAAGGAAGTTAAAACCTGCTGAGTTTACACACTGAGTAAATGGAGCACCTTAGTAATTCTCTCACCTCCTGAGCAAGTCCTTCTCCCTGGGCCTGGGTCATCATCTGCGGGGATTTCGGGGTTGCAAAAGAAGCTCTAACATCTCAACTGTTCTTTGGAATAGGATGAGGATGACTTTTCTCCAATCAAATTTCTAGGCACAAGGCACAAGTATTTTCTTTAAAAGTATTTTTATAACCCAAATACTTCCAAAAAGGTTTGAGATCAGAGTAAAAGGTTGAAAGTCAAGTAACAGTAAGATGGGAATGGACTTTGCAAACATTTTAAGGGAATCTAAAGCAATTGAGCATAAAACATTTGAGCTTCCTGGCAGCCAAAGCAAAAGGGAAACAATGTGAAAATGAGAATCTCACTACCTAATGAAAAGCATCACCCCTTCCTCACTGTTATTTTGCCTTGAATCTTCAGTGCTTTTAACTCTGCCTTTGACTATTAGTAAGATCTTATGCCACAAACTGACACACCAGTCTCCTGGTGTCTTCAGCTCCTTGAAAGGCTCAGCACCTCCCAGTACAAAAAGAAACAAGCCAATATGGAGCACTAAATGGGATCGAGATTGTATTACAACAATTCCTTTTACCACACTGGCCAAGGCATATCACTAACTCCCCAGGAGGAAGAGATAGGAGATTAAGACCAGAACCCACTGAAGAGCCTGTTCTTTGAAATAAGAATATAGAGTCAACTGTAAAGCATTCTCATTTTTTATGACACTTTTTTAGAAGGTTAAAGATAAAGTTGTGTTTGGCGGCATAAATGGCCCATACTAGAAGCAGGGGCTATAAAGGAAGCAGCTGAGCCAAACACTGACTCTTGGGGTCATTCTTACCCCAGCCCCATAGCACAGGGGTAGTGATCAGGGACCCTGACACACACACAGAACCTTCGAGAACCAGGCAGGCCACATCCCCACGCAACCTACCTCAGTGCTCTTTTAATTATGGCCACACATTTGATCACCGGGGGAAATTTAAAACCACCAGACTGGGTCCACGCCCAGAGATCACAATTTAGTCTGTCTGGGGCATATCATCAGCATTTTTTAAAGTTGCCCAGGTGACCCTAATGAGCAGCCAAAGTTGAGAACCACAGTTCTAGTTCCAAACACTGTTTCGTAGACGTCATCATCATTTTCCCTTTTCACGAGTAAAACTACCACGGCAAGCAGTTATTACTGCAATATAAATAACGGCTTGAACATATGGCCTTTTTAATTTGTTTAATAGATGGTTACAACGATGATCTATCTCTACCTTATGACCGAAGATCTCATCCCAACATGTTACATCCTTGCCCTCAGGTCACTCTCTCCCAAGACCTGTGGTGATTAGTGTTTACTGAATGCCTCTTGCGTAAGAGACTGAGGGCAGGTGACCTCATGCCTTCTCCATGGCCATCCTGAGAGGTAGAGAAGAGCATTCCCAGTTTACAGATGGAAAAACTGAGGCTCCAAAACAAACACAGAGTCTGAGAGTAACGGGCTCTCATATTCCTGCACCGCTTCCTATAGCACTGCATCTGCTATCAAATCTGAACTTGTCATGAAAGCAGAGCATGTCAATTTCCTTAAAAAGAAAAGGAAATCTTTCAATGAGCTCCGTCTGTCCCAGTCACAGCAGCCTCCTCGCTGTTCCCAGGACAGACAAGCACAATGCCCTCCTCAGGGTCTCAGCGCTTCCCGCCCGCTTGGCTGGAAACGCTCCTTCCACATCACCTTCCCCTTACCTTTCTGCTGAGTGGTCCTGTCTACTCTGAGACCTTCTCAAACACCTGATTTTAGGTCCCCAAGGCCATCCCAGTCACTATCTCCTTATCCCTATTTATTTTCCTCACAATACTTAACACCTGGTATGATACATCTGCTCATTCCAAATACATTTTCTGACTGCTCCACTAAGCCGTAGGCTCCACCGAGGTGGTGGGCTTTTGTTCACTGCTGACTCCCAGTGCCTGGCATACAGAGGGTGGGTGCCCAATGAACACCCCCTTCTCAGAACATCAGCTCTCATTCAGCAGCAAACCCTGCTTTAAGTGCTATGCCTTTTTTTTTTGAGATGGAGGCTCACTCTGTCACCCAGGTTGGAGTACAGTGGCACCATCTTGGCTCACTGAAACCCCTGCCACCATGCCTAGCTAATTTTTTGTATTTTTAGTAGAGACATGGTTTCACCATGTTGACCAGGCTGGTCTCGAACTCCTGACCTCAAGCGATCCCCCAGACTGGGCCTCCCAAAGTGCTGGGATTACAGACATGAGTCACCACACCCAACCTCTGAGTGCTATGCTTTTGTTAATGCATTTAACCCTAAGACAACCCACCTCAGGGCTGCCATCAGCATGCAGCAGAGAATGAGACAGAGGCACAGAAGGGTTCATAAGTAACTCGCCCCAGGTTGCTGCCAGTAAGTAGCAGAGCCAGGATTCAAGCTCCGCAGTCCAACTTCACAGCTTATGCTCTTAGCCACTTTGTTGAATGAATGATGAATGAATGGCAGATGCCACTCCACTGGCTGATGAGCAAGGCAGGCCAAATCTAGCCCTCACCCAGCTAAAGATCCCGCATCTCTCATGGGGTTGTCCTGAATTTTATGCTGGGGCACAATGCACCTTAACTGGGCCCTCTCGGCACTCCATCTGCCCCTCAGCCAGGCCGTGATACCTTCACGCTTCAACAATTTGTACAGTGGCAGAATTTCAGGAGGTTTCAAAGCAGAGAGAGAACCTGAAGTCTACCCAAACCTGGCGTGTCTCTCCAGACATCTCATTTGTACATAGTAAAATGCAGCATTTTGGAAACAGGCCATGCCTAAACACTCGGCAAGCCGGCCAGACGGAGCACAATGGGCTCGTCCTGCTCTTGGTTTGTGGCGGGCCCAACGGAACAAAGCTCCCTCCCCGGAAAAGAATGGCCCCTCTCCCTCACTCATCTTCAGGCAGTTGCCATGTCTTCATAAATCTGATCAAAACCCAGTCTCTGAAATCAGACCCTCTCTTCACTTTCACTGTCTCAGCCCTCCTCCTTCATGCCTGAACATTCTAAACAGCCTCAAACACCTCCCCAGGACCAGTTCCATTCTCTGCCCTGAGATTGGAGTCATACTCCCAAAGCACACTTCTCAGCATATCAATCCAACTCAGTAACTCTCCCCAACTCCAAGTGCCTCAATAATAAATGCAAACTCCCTAGCTAACATTTGATTCAAGATGCCCCCTCTTTTCCAAACATCCCTTCACTTAAGACTACACATGAGCAGACATTAACCTGCTACTGAGAAACTGTATCAGTCAGCTTTCACTAGGTCATGCTGTGTAACAAACAATCCCCAAAATATCAGTGGCATATAACACACATTGTTTCTCATTTGCATCACTAGTTGGCAATGAAGGGACAGCTTCTCTTGTCTTCCATTCTAAAATCCAGACAGAAGGAGAAGTGCCATCTAAAACATACCATCCTCATGGGAAAGAGAAAAAGGCAAGAGCTGGCAGAAATGCCCAGCTTTTAAAGCTTCTGCTCAGACATCATGTAAGTGGTGTCTGCTCACATCCATTGGCCAAAGTAAGTCACATGTCCATATCTGAAGTCAGTGGATTTAATATCCTATTAATGCAAGTCACGTCCCCACTTATAAAGGAAAATCTGGAAGTTGAGTAAACTCAAACAATAATATAAGCCATCACAAAAAAGTCCTGCCTTGGTTGGACATGGTGGCTCACACCTGTAATCCCAGCACTTTGGCAGGTGGATCATTTGAGGTCAGGAGTTCGAGACCAGCCTGGCCAATATGGTGAGACCTTGCCTGTACTAAAAATATATAAATTAGCCAGGCATAGTGGCGAATACCTGTAGTCCCAGCTACTCAGAAGGCTGAGGCAGGAGAATCCCTTGAACCCGGGAGACGGAGTATGCAGTGAGCTGAGATGATTCCACTGCACTCCAGCCTGGGCAACTGAGTGAGACTCTGTCTCAAAAAAAAAAAAAAAAAAAAGTAAATAAATGAGTGAGCAGCTTGCCTGAGCAGACTTCAACCCCAGCGGCGGCAGAAGAGGAACAAATGGAGAGCCCAATCGGTCTGGGAGGCGGGGAGAAGCTGGCTGGAAAAATCTGGCTTTAAGGATTAGCTAAACTCAAAGGTAACCATGACTGAGTCATGTGGAGGGTGATGGAGAATCTCTGGTAAGTCTGCAAACTGCTTCTCCCTTTGTCTGCCAGCTACTCCTGAAAGAGGCATCGGGGTACTACACTTTTACAACACAGGTTATATCCAAAAGGCAACTCTTAGGATATGATTACAGAAGAGGAAAAGGAGGTGAATGAACAGATGACCTGTAGCAAAACCCTATCAGGCAAACAATGGGGAATCGGGCCTGCCATGTCGTTTCAGGGTTGCATCCATCACTTGTTGCTAATATTGACACTGTCATATACAAAAACAGGGAAGAAGTGGAAGGGGCAGCTGCAGAGTTCCCAGGCAGACAGCTGTCTTGGACAGGTGGCTGCACAGCCAAAGGTGGGAGTTGCGCAGGGGTGTGTGTGATGGGGCAACAGCTTGCCGGTATCCATCCCCAATGCCTACAGCTCTGCAAAGGCCAGAGACCAATTCGCCCTTGTAGGACCCTGGAATGACTCGCCTAAATCCAGACTGGCAAACACCACTACTTCATGGACCACTCTCTATGACAGATTTTTACACCCAATTCAAGGGAACGCTTGCAAGAAGATGGGCATGGAGGAGCCTGATCCAAAAAGAGGGAGAAGCAGCCTTTACCCTCTGCCTGTGTAGTGGCTGGAGACCAATGTCACTCAAAAGTCACAGCAACTCTTTAAATGGGGGATGTGATCAAGAATCAAAATTGTGGATGGGCACAGTGGCTCACACCTGTAATCCCAGCACTTTGAAAGGCCGAGGCAGGCAGATCATGAGGTCGAGTTTGAGACCAGCCTGACCAATTTAGTGAAACTCTGTCTCTACTAAAAATACAAAAATTAGTGGGGCGTGGTAGTACCTGCCTGTAATCACAGCTACTCAGGAGGCTGAGGCAGGAGAATCGCCTGAACCTGGGAGGTGGAGGTTGCAGTGAGCCGAGATCGCGCCACTGCACTCCAGTCTGGGCAACAGAGCAAGACTCCAACTCAAAAAAAATAATAATAATCAAAATTGTTATCCTCGTTGTTGTTTTATCATTACCTCCAGGGCAGGCACAGTGGCTCACACCTGTAACTTCAGCACTTTGGGAGGTTGAGATGGGTGGATCACCTGAGGTCAGGAGTTCAAGACCAACCTGGCCAACATGGCAAAACCCCATCTCTACTAAAAATATAAAATTACCTGGGTGTGGTGGCGCATGCCTGTAATCCCAGCTACTCAGGAGGCTGAGGCAGGAGAATCGCTTGAACCTGGGAGGCAGAGGTTGCAGTGAGCCGAGATAGTGCCATTGCACTCCAGCCTGGGCAACAAGAGCAAAAGTCCATCTCAAAAAAAGGGGGACAAAAAGAAGAACCTGGGAGCATGTCAGAAATGGAGACCCCTACAGCCCCACCTCAGACTTCCTTCATTTTCATTTTAACTAGGTCCCCAGGTGATCATGTGCTCATAAAAGATGGAGAGGCATGGCTCTGAGCTACAACACACACTGCTTTCCTCCAGGATCTCCTCCGGGATCTCTTGGACCCCTTCTGAGACCCCTCTGACTTCATCATGTGATTCTCAGCATTGGTGATGAGCTTGGGGCTCGGGGGCTGTGGAAGCGGCAGCAATATCCTCCCCATGTGTGTGGTCTGCAAATTAGGTACCAGCTTCCCCACCTTGCCTTCCCTCCTCCTCCACATATGGGTCACCCAAAGCCCACAAGTCATTGAGTCACTTTTCACACAGGGCTATATCAGAATCTTTGCTGGCTAAGGAGAAAACAAGCAAGGTTTAAATGATCAAAGGGATTTCAAAGCAATTCTTTCCAAGACTTGCCCCCTCTGAGGCCCAGAGAAGAATCACTTGGAAATTAGAGTGAAAAGATGGAATGACACAGCTATCCTGTTCTGCTGCCAACAGAGAATGGTCTCTAATAAACCCTCCAGCACATGGCCCCGTCTAACTGAAACATCCCAGGGGATGGAATTTCCTCCCATTTTCCTGGGGAGACTGTTTGAGGCAAAGGCTTCCTGTAGGCATCACTTTAGGGGAGGCGAGCTGCCCGTGGATGATTCTTCTCCCGAGTCTGACAGTTCTCCAGGTGCAGCCCCTGCAGCCACGTGAGCCGCTGCAACACTGTCGCAGGTGCTCTTGTTCACCAGCTCTCTTTGCCGACGCTTACCTAATAAGCCAGAACCACTTAGCTGCTCTGATCTTTGTTTATAAGTCATTCTATCTACTCTGTTAATCGCCTTTATCAACACTCCTGTGGGTCTCTGGGGAGTTTCCACCTCTTTCTGGGCACTGGGCTTCTCCAGGCTGAAGGCCTTTCGGGGCGGTGACACTCATGTCCTGTTCTCAATTACCGCTGGCCAATCAGCATGTCCTGCCTTCCCTGAGCACCCGCTCAGAGTGTTGTTCACGCCCCCATGGTCAGGCAAGGTCAGCAACCTTCATGAGGACAGCTTATTCAGCAACCAGAGGCATTTCACAGAAGGTGCCAGTGGCCTCTCCCTGCCAGGTGTTCATCTACTAACAAGGCAAGACACAAGGGCCACCAGGCCACCAAAGGAGGCGGGGCCGCTGCGACTCTGCCTGCTGCCTGTGTGGCATGATGCACCCTCTTTTGGGATGAGCACTAGCCAGCCCCTCTGCATACTCATCCGAGGAGGCGCGGAGAGACGGAAAAGGAAACCAGGATGACTCTGAGAGCTGGCTGTCCGCCTGAGAAAGCCCCCAGCCCTCTCCTTTCGCATGTTATATGCAGTGCCCTACATTTCGTCAGCTCTCCCTGTCATTTTGTTTGCACACCTCCAATGTGGCTTCTAACAAATGCATCTGCTTTGGGGCCTCGGCAAAATCCTGCTAGGATTAAGCCCTACTGAGCTAAAAAAATGAAATAAATTGGGTGTCCCAATGTGTGAGGTCATGAGTGGAGAGAGCACAGAATTAGGGGGATCGGTGCCCCCTCTTGGTTGTGCTTCTAATGGTGAACGCCACACCCTTGCCATCCCTTGGCTCCAGGTGCCCAGAGGTGAAAAGGTAAGCAGTTCCTAGGGTGAGGAGAGGAAACTTTCCTACTCTTAAAACCTCACGAGACAAAGTAAAGCCCAGCCTCCTGCAGCGGCACACACAGGGCTTGGCATGACCCAGCCTGGGGAGCCACCACACCCAAGGACCTGAACCCTGTGAGGCCAGCTGAAAACATCTCTCTTGCCCTTGATTTGGTCACGTTTTCTCTCACTACCCTATTTCTGCAATCACCGAGTCCACTGCCAGAAACGTCCCACCCTCCCCATCTGTCCAGCAAATACCCTCTTGCATCAAAGCACAGCTCACATGCTGCATGCTTTGTGAAGCCTTCCAGCCATGCCGGGCATGGGTGCGTGTCACCCCAGGTCACATGCAGTGATTACGGGTCTACCTTGTCCTCTAACATGTGGGTTCAATGAGGACAGGGATTTCTCTCCTTTGTCCCAGCCTCACCAGTGCCCCACCTA
Organism: Aotus nancymaae; assembly: GCF_030222135.1. Taxonomy (NCBI): domain Eukaryota; kingdom Metazoa; phylum Chordata; class Mammalia; order Primates; family Aotidae; genus Aotus; species Aotus nancymaae. The sequence goes on along the minus strand of NW_026988422.1, from coordinate 75,669,679 downwards.
CAGGTACCCAGTGAGTACTTGCTGGGTGCATAGTTTGGGACACAGAATTTGGAATATAAGCCAGCCACTGTCCTTACACTACATGGCTCTTCTTAGACTAGCATCCTGTAGAGGGGTCTAAATCAAAGGAAGGAAAAAGTGCTGTTCATGCTCCCATCTTGGAAAATGAGGATGCCGTTTATCTGCATCTGCAATCAGGGTTGATGACCCCCACCTGCCATCTTGCACCTCCAGCATCTGCTAAGACCTGCAGATCCGGCCTCTCTCAACCTATTCCTTGACACCCTAACTGAGACTATCACTTCTGCCTAAATCTCTTTGCCATAACTTCTCATTATTCTCCCTATCTTCATTTTCTTTTGCCCTAAAAAGGTGACTAAGCATAATGCTAAGGACTTTCAGATTATCTCCATTTCAGTTATTCCCCATGTTGCCAGCAGATCTAACTTCGTTAAACCCAGAACTGCTCGGAAACCATCTCTGGCTCCCAAACCCCACAACAGAACATGAAGGCCTTTGGGTATTTAAGGCTCTTGGTTCCAAAGTATGCTGCAGGATGATTCGCCACCCATACCTGTACCAACCATTTCCTCAGCCAGGGGGACCCTTCACCTTCCCCGACAAAGAGCACAGGCTCCGGAGCCAGGCTGCCCAAGTTCAGATCCTCACACTGCCAATTCTGAGCTAGGAGACCGTGGACAAAGTATTGAACCTCTCTGTGCCTTACTCATCTTTTATAAAATGGGGATGATAATAATAACACACCACTGCCATCTACCCTCAGGACTGTCACAAGGATCAAGGAGGTGATGTGTGCAAAGCACTTAGAATGCTGCTACCCAAGTGTCTACTCCACTGTTGGCCTTCAGCAGCCACACTTTCCCATCTTCAGTGTCACCTTTGCTGGGACGCCCTCTTTGATTTTGACATTGGGGGCTTCACTCATCCCTCCTCTACTTACCACCATGATCGCAGCCCTGAGCACTCCCCTGTCATATTTCATGTTAATATTGTGGATTCCTATCCTGTCAACTCAAATGGAAGCTCCCTGGAGGCCGGGTCCACCTCTAGGATAGTTTCAGTTTCCCCATGGGACCAGCAGACAGAGTTGCTCAATCAACATGCATCTAGCAACTCAATCTTTGAGCTGAAACACTTAACTCCTTCTGAATGTCCTCATCTTCCCCAAGGCACCGACAGGCTAGAGAGGCCAGCCAGGGAGAGAGTAGCCACTTTCGCGGCGAGAGCGGCTACAAGGAGGGACTCTGTCTATCCAGTCACCGTTCGCTGTAAGCCGAGTCTACGTCTGACTTCTGGTCTCATCTCTAAGCCAAGGACAAAGAGGACATAGTCCCTACTCTCAAGAAGCTCAAAAGCAAGAAGGGAAAGAGTGGCAAATATCTACATTTTTATCACTGCAATCTGCCATATGCTAAACACAAGGATGGCTTTCTACCTGAGGTCAGGGAAACTGCCCCCAATAGGCCTCTTAAGTAGGGTGATGTTTTTCATAAATGTGGTTATTTTAATAAACAGCTATCTTAGGTTCAGAGCTGAACAAGCTGTTGTGGGATCTGCCCAGCCATCTCTGAACTTGCCATGTACAATGGAATCCAAAGTCAGACATTGGTAGTCTGAAATAAGATAAACCAACAGTGGGGTCATATGAGCTGGTATGTTGGGGCTGATGTGGGGATCCGGAATGGTCTTCCTCTTCCTATTCTAGGCAGACACTGCATCAACCACGTTAGCCAAGCACCATGCTTTCACCAAATCCTGTTCATGATTTTATAGATCAATTCTGAAAGCCCCAAATAACTGATGTCCTCTATTTCACAAAGAAGGGATGTCTTAGGCCAGGCATGGTGGCTCACACCTGTAATCCCAGCACTGTGGGAGGCCAAGGTGGGTGGATCATGAGGTCAGGAGTTCGAAACCAGCCTGACCAACATAACGAAACCCCATCTCTACTAAAAATACAAAAATTAGCTGGGTGGGTGGCACGTGCCTATAATCCTAGCTACTCAGGAGGCTGAGGCAGGAGAATCGATTGAACCCAGGAGGTGGAGGTTGCAGTGAGCTGAGATCTCGCCACTGCACTCCAGTCCAAATGACAGAGTGAGACTGTCTCAAAAAAAAAAAGGGGGGGGATGTCTCCAAAGGGTTAAGCATCTATTACAGTCATGCAAACAACAGTAATCATATTTGCATAGCGCTTGGCACTTCATCCTTAAAAACCTGTAGGGCAAACCACATCATCATTACACCCATTTCACAGACAGGAATTAAGGCTCAGATAGGCAGAATAACGTGTAGGAAATCAGGCTGCGTCAGGGCCAGAATTCAGACTCTCCAAATTCCAGCTCTCATTGACCAGGTCCCACATCACCGACAGAAAGGACGAGATCTAGAACAAACACGCTGAGTACCACCGTGCCCCACGTAATCTGGGTCATCTCTTGGTGTCAGCCACGTGAAGGGTCAACAGCTTCTTGTTCTCAAGGAATTAATAACAAGCAAATATAAGCTCAGATATTTGTTTTTAACTTCAACTCCAAATGAAGCAAATGCTGAACTTGTAAAATTCAGCCTCCAGCCTTTATCAGAGGGCGGCTCCAAAAATCTATACTGTGAAGTTATACTTCAATTTCAGTCCTCTTTAAGAGGTAATTGCAGCTGCAAAAAAACTTGTATAGTGCTGTCTCATGCCAGGCACTCCTGTAAGCACTTTACGGAGATTAACACAAGTCAGTGCTCATAACCCTGAGATAATGATGCCATCTGACCTCCAGGAGCACATACGTGTGTGCCAGCACTTGCACGCACACACACTCTTATTGAGTGCCAGGCAGATACATCAGTGAATGGAACCTACTCTGCCCCTTTCCTTGGGTTAAAAGGCAAAATCACCTGCTCAAGGTCACAGAGATATAGCAAGGGCAGTGGCAGAATTGGAAACCAGATGGTTTAGCTCCAGGGTCCATGTTCTTTGAGCTCTAACACTTAACTCCTTCTGGCTGTCCTCATCTTCCCCAAGGCACTGACAGGCTACAGGGGCCAGCCAGGGAAAGAGTTGCCACTTCTGTGGGAGCACAGCTCCCTGATGGGTATGATGAAGGACTCTGTCCATCCAGTCACCTTTCGCTGTAAGCTGAGTCTATGTCTGACTCTGGTTTCACCTCTAGAGCCAAGGACAAAGAGGACATAGTCCCTGCCCTCAAGGAGCTCAAAGGCAAGAAGGGAAAGAATGGCAAACACCTACATTTTTATCATTGTAATCTGCCATAGGCTAATACTGAGCCAAGCAGAGCCTGTGAACTGGGGAGACTGCCCCAACTGTGGATTATTGAGAACCACTTTGCCAACTTCCTCCTGGGCCAGTGCAGGTAGCTGGCATCTCCCAGGCATCACCACCACCCCCTCCCCATGCTTTAAAAAAAAATCCAAGTAATCTGATCCAGCCGTAGCCCTAGTTGAGCACTGACTCCTTGATAAATCCCCAAAGCCTAATTACTTACTATTGTGCCTGGTAATCTTAGGAGGCGTTTGTTTTCTCCTTCCCCTCAGACAGCCAATGAGCAAGACACAGTGGTTGCTAGCAAGTGTTCCTCCAGGTACAGTAGATGATGCTGCGATTTCTCAAGGAGCGGTTTCAGGTGCACAGTGCTGTCTGCCTACATATCCTTCCACAGCCTCCACCTACCCTTCGAGGCCAGGCTCAGACATCATCTGCTCCAGGGAGGGCACCCTTGCCCTGAACCACCACACTCTCCTCTGTGGCACCCTCCCTAGGGAGATCCCACACTGTGGTATTTGCAGCAGGTGGCTTGGTCTGGTTTTTGAGCCCTGGCCTGTCTTCCCCGTGCTCCCTGACAGTAGGGAGGGTCCCTTGCAGCTTCAGAGCCTGGTATAGTACAGGGTGTGTGGACATTTAAGAAGCACACACTGCCCATTTAATTTCTTGGGCAATTACTAGGAGACTCAGGGCTGGAGCCATGCACTGTGCTGAATTACCAAAGGAGCTGTAAGACCAGAAACCAGGCAGCCATGCGTTCCCATCGCCAATGGGAAGACCCCCTGGGCAGGGAGCTCTTTTGTTCTCAGCTACGCAGTGACCTCTGTTCCTTTCCCAAGGGGGACATCCACTGCTTTTTCAGAAGGAGCAGTAAATTATTCCGGCACATTTATTTGTGTTCCTTTTTAGTAAAATGCCATGTTCCAAAGGCCTCTTCACTAATGGACAATGTTAAATTTTAAAAAATCCCTTTTCAAGCATTCAACTTTTCTGTTGCATCGAACGGCTGGATCTCTTTCACCCAAGGCAACACAAGGCAATGCTTTATAATTTCCACTTTTAACTCAGGCAGGAGCGTTCCTCAGAATTTAAGAGGAAGCCGAGTGGGCGCTCTCTAGATTGCGGTAGGCCACGCTGCATCAGCAGCGGAGAATCTGCAAGTCGGGGGCAGCAGATGGCCCAGCAAAGAGGAGAGATAGCTAGCAGATAGCCCTGATCATTTGGATGAGGGCAAAAAAACTTCTGATTGCAAACAAATTGGTATTAGAAACATACCAAGAAGCATGGTCCACACAGGTGTTTGCTGCTACAGTGGACAGGGCATTCTCCGTTTCTCAGATGGGCAGTGACAGGCTGGAATCTGCTACAGAAGTTCTGATCTCTAGTTTGTCTTTTTCTACCCCATTTATTAATAATTATGAATAAGAATATAGGAATTACAATTCAGACCTCCTGAATTAAAAATCTTGCTCCACAGAGGATTTTGGGGGTAGTAAAACTATTCTGTATGATACCATAATGGCAGATGTGACATCATACATCTATCAAAACCCATGGCATGAGGGCAAGGCATGGTGGCTCATGCCTGTAATCCCAGCACTTTGGGAGGCTGAGGCAGGCAGATCACCTGAGGTCAGGAGTTCGAGACCAGCCTGACCAACAAGGTGAAACCTTTGTCTTTAGTCTCTACTTAAAAAAAAACAACAAAAACAAAAATTAGCTGGGCGTAGTGGCACATGCCTGTAATCCCAGCTACTTGGGAGTTTAAGGCAGGAGAATTGCTTGAACCCAGGAGGCAGAGGTTGCAGTGAGCCAAGATCATGCCATTGCACTTCAGCCTGGGCAACAAGGGTGAAACTCCATCTCAAAAAAAAAAATCCATGGCACTTACCACACAAGGAAGAAGCCCTAATGTAAACGGTGGACATAGTTAACAACAATGTATCAGCATTGACTCATCATTGTAATGAGGTATCAATAATTGTAATACATTACAATACATTGTAATACAAGGTATCAAAAGTAGGGGAAACTGTGAGGATGGAGAGGTAACATAAGAACTCTGTCTTTCCTGCTCAATTTTTCTGTAAACCTACAACTGTTCTAAAAATAAAGCTATTAATTAAAAACAACACACACCACTGGCCCTGCTTTTAGTTTCTGAGTGACTTAGACTGGTTCGGGTTTCTTTTACTTCATCAGCAAACAGGACAGCACCTGCCTTCAGAGTTGTTATGAGAAGCAAGTAACACCTGAAAAGTGCTTAGAATAGCACCCAACACAGAGCACCTTGGATTTAGCAATGATGACGATGATGATGACGACGATGACCATGGCAGCTACCACGGGCTCTGTATGGTTCAAATACTTCCATATGGCATGTGGTGTAACACAGCAGCACTGTGAGACAGGTAGGAAGAGCTGCTATCCTCATTTTACAAAAGAGAAATCCTGATGCTCAGAGAGATTATGTAACTTGTCCGGAGTCACATGGCCAGTAAGGGGTGAGCTGGGACTCAGACCCTCACATCTGCCTTTGCCACGTCCAACTACCATCTCCAAGACAGGCGGACAGGAAGGAGCCTTTTCTGGCTGCTGAAAACCTTTGTACTTACCCAGTGCAGCTTCCTTTTGTTAAGAAAGAGAGAGGGAGAGAGAACAACCACTAGATTCCAGCAGGCAGGATCTGGGAACAACCGATACTGGAACTCAGACCTTCAGCTCCCAAGCCACTGATCCACTATATAACATCCCACTAGGCATGAGTGGGCACAGTGAGGACAGCTGCCATCTTCCTCAGCCTTTGTTTGTAATCAGACTGGGAGCTGTTCCAGTCTGTGGCTGTCCAATATGGTTGGTGACAGTTTCCCCCAAGAAGCTGCCCAGCCCTCCAGGGGTTGCCCATCTCAGGAAAGGCCCTCTCCAGGCTGGAAATCCTGCCCCTGCTGTCTGGGAAAGGAATGCAACTGTGATCTCCCTGCCCGCAGTAAATTCAATTCTGGCTTTTCTAATTCAAAATTTGCTTTTACGTAAAGACTTTAAAATTTGATGTGTGACTTGTCTCCCAAGCCCACTGAAGCATCACTCCAATAGACGTTTGCTCAGAATCCAGACACTTCTTGGCGCCAGTGCCACTGCACCTCCCCACCCACTTGTCCGGATGTCCTTTTTGCAGCTCTGGGCCCCTCGTCCTTCTCTTGATTTCTCATGCTTTCTCCACCTCTGCTCCCTGCACAGGGGCGTCTACAGAGGCCCACCCCTGAGGGCATCTGCTTAGTGATCTCATCTCCTCCTAGCCCAGCCATAGTGCCAGCTCCTGTGCCCAGGGTCCCACCCCCACCAGACCTCCTTTACACCAGCCTGGTACAGAATAAAAAGTAAGGTTGGATCAGAACCAAGCTAACCACAGAAGATTCTCCATCTAGTGCCTGCATCTGTCTCTTCTGCTCCCTTGAAATGCTACGAAGCACCTTTCTCTTCAGACCCTCCTTAGCACCCTGCATCAGCCCACTTCTCCCGGCCTATCTTCTGTGACACACAGCTCAGGCATCTCAGATGTATTTGGAAGAAGGAAAACTAAGCACAACAAAGCAAATTCTAAAGGAGGATTTAAATCCCTCCCACAACAGGGGAAATCAAGCCCCTCTCCATCTCTTCTTTTTTAACATGGGGTATAGGACGTTGGAAACTCAAACCAACAAGGGTCACATAGTGGAGAATGAACCACTTATTCAGGCTCAGGAGTGGGGCCGGGCATGGTGGCTCATGCCTGTAATCCCAGCACTTTGGGAGGCCAAAGAGGGAAAATCGTTTGAAGCCAGGAGTTCGAGATCAGCCTGGCCAACATGGCAAAATCCCCATCTCTACTAAAAATACAAAAATTAGCCAGGTGTGGTGGTGGGCACCTGTCATCCCAGCTTCTCGGGAGGCTGAGGCAGGAGAATCGCTTGAACCCAGGAGGTGGAGGTTGCAGTGAGCCGAGATCGTGCCACTGTACTCCAGCCTGGTGACAGAGATTCCGTCTCAAAAGAAAAAAAAAGTTATACACAGGCCAGGAACAGTGACTCATGCCTGTGATCCCAGAACTTTAGGAAGCTAAGGTAGGAGGATTACTTCAGCCCAGGGCAACGCAGGGAGACCCTGTCTCTCAAATAATTAAAAAATTAGCTGGGCATCGTGGGGAGCATTTGAGATCCTGGGAAACAGAGTGAGATCCTGTCTAAAAAAAGTTATACATTTCCTTCAATGCTGCCTGGGATAAAAAAAGAAAAAAAAAATTATACATCTTAATAGATTTTCAACTGAGAGGGGAATTGGCACCAATAATGCCTGATTTGTTCAAGGGTCAACTAGAACTCCACTTCAGAGGATTGTTGGAACAAAATGAATCTAAATACCTACGAGCACTTAAAACAGTGTCTGGCCCAGAATACATGCTCAGACGCTAGCTTCTCTCTTTGTTATCACTTTTTCATCTGCTTACCCCAAAGATGATACAATGCCTGTGTATGGTAAGTACTGAAAAACTATTTGTCAGTTAAATTTTCTGAGGGCAAGTTAACAAGTAAACATCTTGCCACACACTTATTCTTTTCTCTTCTGGAAAACAAATTTGTTTGATTTTTTTCATAGCTGGGACTGCAGGTACCCACCACCATGCCCAGCTAATTTTTTTTTTTTTTTTTTTGAGATGGAGTTTCGCTCGTTACCCAGGCTGGAGTGCAATGGCGCGATCTCGGCTCACTGTAACCTCCGCCTCCTGGATTCAAGCAATTCTCCTGCCTCAGCCTTCTGAGTAGCTGGGACTACAGGCGCGCACCACCATGCCCAGCTAATTTTTGTATTTTTAGAAGAAACAGGGTTTCACCATGTTGGCCAGGATGGTCTTGATCTCTTGGCCTTGTGATCCGCCCACCTTGACCTCCCAAAGTGCTGGGATTACAGGCAGGAGCCACTGTGCCCAGCCAATGTCCAGCTAATTTTTTTGTATTTTTAGTAGAAATGGGGTTTCAACATGTTGGCCAGCCTGTTCTTGAACTCCTGACCTCAAGTGATCCACCTGCCTCAGCCGCTCAAAGTGCTGGGATTACAGGTGTGAGCCACCACATCTGGCCCGTTTAACACACATTATATATGTCACATGTATTACACACTGTATCCTTACAACAGAGTAAGCTAGAGGAAAATTTTTATTAAGAAAATCACAAGGAAGAGAAAATATATTCAGTAAGTGGAAGCAGATCATCTAATGGTCTTCATCCTCCTCATCTTCATGTTGAGAGGAGAAAGGAGGGGTTGGGCTTGCTGTCTCAGGGGTGGCAGAGACAGAAAAAAATCCACATGTAAGTGACCCAGGTTTGTTCAAGAGTTAATAGCAGCAGTAATTATCACCCTCATTTTACAGATGGAAAAAGTGAGGCACATACTATGGTTTTAAAATGCAAACAAGGCTTTCCCCCTTTATAGTCTAGTTAGGGAAAGCAGATAATACGATAATGGATAGAATTAGTGCCTGTGGCCATGTGTGGCAGCTCACTCCTGTAATCCTGGCATTTTGGGAAGCCAAGGCAGATGTATTGCTGGAGCTTAGGAGTTTGAAACCAGCCTGGGTAACATGGCAAAACCCCGTCTCTACTAAAAATACAAAAATTAGCCAGGCATGGTGGTGTGTGCCTATACTCCCACCTATTTGGGAGGCTGAGGTGGGCGGATGACTTGAGCCTGGGAGGTCGAGGCTGTAGTAAACCGAGATCGTACCACTGCACTCCAGCCTGAGTGACACAGTGAGACCCTGTCTCATTTTTTAAAAATTAATTAAGAATTAGCTCCCGCAAGGAACTAAAACAAGAAGCCAAGACAGCCAGCGAGGGCTGTCTTTGGACTGAGTGGCCAGGGAAAGCCTGTGAAAGCAGCAATGACAAGCAGGAGCCCATCCTGGAAGATCTGGACAGAAAGAGTATGGTTCCCAGATACTCCAAAAGTCAGCCACAGAACGCATCTGTCACGGCTTCTGGTTTTGCAGGTTGGGGCTGGGCCCAGGCATCGGTGCTTTTCAAGTCCCCCTGGCGTCTCTCACTTACAGGCCAAGATTGAGACGCGCCAGGTCCATTCTCAGCTGTCTTCGAATATTCCAGGTGATGCATGGAAACTCACTGATTCCTTATACAGACCGAATGTTTGAGTTCCCCACAAATTCACAGTTTGAAGCCTTAACTCCCAATATGATGGTATTTGGAGGTCGGGCTTTGGGGAGTTAATTAGGGTTAGAAGAGGTCATGAGGGTATGGCCCCCATGATGGGATTAGCACTCTTGTAAGGGGACAGAGACTGTGTGCTGTCTCTCTCTGCCACTCTGAGCACGGCGAGAAGGTGGCCATCTGCAAGCCGAGTAGAGAGTCCTCACCAGACCCCTTGACCTTGGATTTGCCAGCCTCCACAACCATGAGAAAGAAATGCTTGTTGTTTGAGCGATCCTATGATATTTTGCTAAAGCAGCCTGAGCTGAGAGCCCTCAAGGAACTCAGAGTCACTGCCACTTGTTCCTACTTCATACACGTGTCATGGAGAGACCTACTTCCCTTTTTCAGTGCTTGCTCTGCACAGGCCATGAAAATAAACATTTAAGGTCTAGAGGCCCATGTTTTGCCTTCAGATCTCTAGGGAAAAATTAATTATAAATTTCCCATAGATAACATTGAGCAAAAATAAAGCGGATTTTGTTAAAGCTTTCCTATATTAAAAAAAAATAGTTTTTAGGAAAATGGCTCCATTAAACAAGTGTTAACTTTCACATTTTTATTTGAATTGCTTTTGTTCAACATCCTCCCAAGTGTCCAGCAGTGCTCTAGCTCAGAGAGCCACCTGGGTGTCTCTTCAGGATGCCACTTCTGATTCAGGGGGCCCAAGACTCTGCATTCCTGACAAGCTCCCAGGTGATGCCCCTGTGCTGTGCAGTGGGTCTCCAGCCCAGCGAGAACCACCTCTGGCTTCATCCTGAAATTGCCTGGAGAGCTCTTAAAAAGTATTGATTCCTGGGCCCTCCCCCAAACCAATGAAATCAGACACTCTGGGAGTGGGGCCTGGGCATTTTAGAATATTCCTATAAAGCTCTTGAGGTGATCTAAATATGCAGCCAGCATTAAGAACTGCTCTTCTGGCCATAGAAGAGGTAGCCCTCAAGGGTAGATACATAGCAATGAAGTGAGTTATGGTAGATAGTGATATATGTCATAAAAACATAAAAAACAACATAGGGAGCAGGACATGGTGGCTCAAGCCTGTAGTCCCAGCACTTTGGGAGGTGGAGGCAGAAGGATTACTTGAGCAGAGGAGTTTGAGACCACCCTGGGCCACATGGCAAAACCCTGCCTCTACAAAAAAATAGAAAAAAAAATAGCCTGTGGTCCCAGCTTCTCGGGAGGCTAGGGCAGGAGAAGCACTTGAGCCAGGGTGGTAGAGGCTGCCATGAGCCATGATCACACCACTGTGTTCCAGCCTGGGTGACAGAGTGACAAAAACAAACAAAAAACACAGAGTAATAAAGGGGGAAGGGAAGGGAGGGGTGGTGACCAGGTGCTTATGCTGAAACACCAATAATGAGATCAAAACGCTACCACCAAGATCTGTGGATACAACCCAGGCAGAGTCCGTTTTCCATGTAGAGTCTTCAGGAAAGACTAGAGCAGGGTCCCATTCATGTTTTTGGAAAACAAAGTTATTCCTCTCACAGGTAAAGATGAGCATGAGAAGGCACAGGTGATAAAGACACACACTGGAGGTTCTTATGGAGATGTGAGCTAATGTTTGCGGGACATGCAATCTAAGGGATGCCTCAGCACGAGAGGGAGTCTTTAAAGCTCCATCTTCCAACATCCCTGAAAGCTCTGCTGGATGAGGCATCCTCCAATTCATGGAGGCGAGCCTAAAGCTGAACCTGAAGAGGATGCAAAACGCCCTGCAATTCTTTATGAGGAAACCCCACCAACTGTACAGAAGGGAGGCAGCCATCAGATGGTACTGCCTGTCACACCCCTGAAACTCTCACTTGAAGCTCTAATCCAGCCTTCATTATCCCAACAAGCCCCAGGATGGGAACCCAGGGGGAAGAGGCGTAAGAATTGAGTATTTGCTCCCCGGGTACCCAACCTCATACGGACTCCCAGGTGGAGTTCTGGTGGGACTGAGGCGCGGCAGCTTCAGTCCCCTCCCTCCAGAGGCGGGGCCTGTGACCAAGGTCTAAGCCAGTCCTGGGACCAGCATTCCCTTGACCAGATCAATCTGCAAGGGTGGTCATGCAGCCCAAGCCAACCCAAGCCAACAGAACTTCCTGGCTTCTGCAGAAGCTGCTCAGCCTCAGCATATTTGAGTCTGGGAGGACATAAGGTTGGGTCAGTGGTAACTACCTTCCCATGCTAGAAGATAAGTGAGCCCAGAGAGGGAGAAACAGAGCCATGGATACCTTGTAACCTTTGGTCTCACACCGCCAGTTACTGAGCCACTCAATTTCCATTTCTGCTAAAGCCAGCTCTGTCATGGCAACTCTAAATGGCCTGCCTCATCTAGTCCCCCAGGCTACACAGAAACCACTGGGAGATTTCTGAAAGACACTGGGCCAGCTCATCCTCCTCTGGGCACCTGCAGTGCCTCCTGCAGGGTTGCTCACTGAGGAGCCTCTGGAGTCCCCCAATGTCACCTAGCTTCCCCTGTGTTGAGATCTTGTTCTCTCTACTCTAAGTTACTCAATGACAGGAGTTTGCACCTTATACTCCCCACTACGTGTCCACAACAGAGCTGGCCACACACCAGCAGGTGCTTGCTATATAGACTTGTGAAATGAAAAGGGGGCAGAGATTCCCATAGGACAGGGAGGAAGATTCTGGAAGGGAAGGCTGGCCACAGCCCCCACCTAGCCTGAGAGGAGAGCTGGGGGCTATGCAGGGCTAGGGAGAAGCCTGGCATCTGGAGCCAGGTGGTCCCAGTATGTTCCAGCTCCCCAAGAGATCTTAGGAAGCCACCACACTTCTGAGCTTCGTGTATCTTGTCTTGGAAAAAAAAAAGATCAGGATTAAAATGTGTGATACAGACTGGGCATGGTGGCTCATGCCTGTAATCCCAACACTTTGGAAGGCTGAGGCTGGCAGATCACGAGGTCAGGAGTTTGAGACCAGCCTGGCTAACACAGTGAAACTCCATCTCTACTGAAAATACAAAAATTAGCTGGGCATGGTGGCACGTGCCTGTAGTCCCAGCTACTCAGGAGGCTTAGGCCAGAGAATCGCTTGAACCTGGGAGGTGGAGATTGCAGTGAGCAGATATTGTGCCACTGCACTCCAGCTTGAGTGACAGAGCAAGCCTTCATCTCAAAAAAAAAAAAAAAAAAGTGTGATACATCAAAATGCACTTTCATTCCATCATTTGACCAATATTTATGGAGTCCTTTCTATGATTCAGGCTGTATTCTGGAAATAGTCAATATAAAGCATAATGCAAAAGTTAACTATTTTTAAAGATACTACCAAGTTCCCTCCACTTCCCTCTCCACAAAAGGGAAAAGGTAAGGCCTTCCTGTCGAATAGAACAGATGCTTTATTCATCAATTGAATGATTTTTAATCAGACAGCTGAAGACAGACACAGGGCCCATAATGGGGCATAGGAGGACTCTATCATAAGAAAGGGGTCCCTGTGTAAGCCAACATACTCAGGCTATGTGCGACAGAAGTCACCAGAGGAGGGCATGACCAGCCCAAGATGAGGGCACCAGTAAGCTTGAAACCAGCTAAACATTCCCAAACCCTAGATTCTTTATCCAGAGTAGCAAAGTTTTCCCATGGGGATGGTGCCAATTCCAGCATTTCTGGTGCCCGGAATGGGTGGGAACAGCCCCCAGCATTAACCATCCTTGGCCTCATGCACGTTTTTAGTGTGGCGCCAATGACCCTTGCCATTTGTCAGTCGGCCCACATGTCCACCAGCCTGGCTGATGAGAGGAGACACCCTGGGGGAGGGAATGACAGGATGAGCACCCCCGCCTGCTAGATCACCTGGACAGGTGGAATCACCCAGGGTCCAAGGGAATCCCAGCCCTTCTCTGCAAGCCTGCACTTGTCCACCACCATGTCCCTCCCGGCGGACTTCTCAGAAGGCATCTGAGGGCAGGGAAGCTGATGGTGTAAAAAACAGTATGAAAACTTTGACAGGAGGCCTCCCCCTCCTAAGCACAGGGAACCAATCGAAGTTACACAGGCCTAGGTTCTCAAGCCAGCCTCACCTCTTATGAGTTGTGTGACTTTGAGCAACTTGTGCCTTCTCCCTAAATCTTTCCTGACCTGTAAAATGGGGATGAGACTTGCCTCATAGAGTATGACCATCAAACACATGGGGACTGCCATCCAACCCTGCTCCTTTGCCCTGGAGCTCTATCCTCTTTTATACCCAGTCCCAAACAAAACCTTCCCAGTTCCTCCCAACAACCCTGCAACGGGCAACTATTCTGCCCATTTACAGGTGAGAAAACAGAGATCCAAAAAGATGATGTGATCTGCCCAGCAACCCAGTGGCAATGCCATCTATATTAACCCTCACAGTTCCCTAAGAGCTTATGAATGTATCATCCCCCAGATCCTCCTCACAAAGATCTTAAGGGCTGCAGCCAGAGCTCCAGCGTAGAAGTGCCCAGCCTGTGGTCTGGGCAGTGGCTGTGAGTTCTGCTCTCCACCCGTACGCTCTCTCCTCCTGAGAATCTTCTTCACTCATTGAAGCAAAGCCTGCTTGTGGCAGGAGAACAGACAAGATGTCACCTCTGGGTCTCTACTGCCTCAGACCCCTAAGAAAAGTCTGAAGAAGAACATCAAAACAGGGCAAGCAGAATAAGTCTCCAGGACTGAATGATACCCTGCAGACTCCTATTGGAGAGAAATGGCCACAGCACCCCAGCACGTCCCACCCCTGCAGCTGCCCACGCATGCTCAGACCCGGGTGGGCCATCTCAAAGCACTATTGCCACAGCAGCTGGATCTGCCACTGTGAGAGCTCCGGTAATGACTACAATGAGCAAAAGGGAAAGAAAACAGAGGCATCTCAAGCAACAAACAAAATCCAGAGAGCGGGGAAAATAAATACTTAGCTTTCAAGAACACTGTGAGAACAAAAAGTAACATTTTAAACTCTTGAATGCGACCTTTTCAGTTGCTGGATAAAGCAAGCACTGAGTTGCTTAGCAGCACCATTGACGAATGTCTTCCTGTTACCTTTCAACACCTCATGGCCAACCTTTCCCACTCAGGTCCATAAGCCACCTCGCTCAGCTCTGGCCATAACTGCCCACATAAGCACCATCTCCAGGTCAGGCCAAATGTCTTAGTAGACAGAGTGGAGAAAAATTGATTTCTTACCAGGATCTGTGCAGTTCTTGGCTGTCTGTGTCCCATTCACTGGGGCCATCAACTTTCTATTTCTCCACGTGTCTGGCAGGAAACGTTTGCTAGAAGCAGCTGTTTTGTGCCCTGGATTGGAAAACAAGTCACAGATGCCATTAGGTCAGTGTGATGGCGGCATTTCCAAAATGACTTTACATTTGTGTATCTAGCTATGTCAGCAACAACCCTGCTTGCCGACTCAGAGCCATCTTTCGGGACTGATAGGATGACTGGAAGTATAATATCACCTGCTTACATACAGTGGTCTGTTTCCTGGATCTAGTTCATTGTTTCTAGTCCCAGAGGGGTCAGCACCTTGGCCAAGACTGAGGTGGTCTCAGCACCTCACAGGTGCAGCGAATGGTTTAGATAGGTGACCCTTTAAGTGTTCTTCCAGCAAAAGACACTCTCAGAGGGCCCCTACCCTGGAGGAACTACAAATGAATAGTAAGTCAGAAGCAGGTGGGCAGGGTGGATGCAGGCTAGCCCAGCGCGCCTCACACTTGAATGTGCACGCGGATCACCTGGGGATCTTGTTAGAATTCAGATTCTGATTCAGCGGGTCTGGGGTGGGACCTGGGATTCTGCACTAACAAGCTCCCAGGTGATGCTGATTCTGCTGGTCCAGGGGCCATACTGAACAAGAGAGAATTTGTGGATGCCCACAATCAAACACACTTAAACGCCTAAAGGTAATTCCTGATCCAGCAAATAAAAATGATTTTCAATTTAAGACCTTCAAAGTATTCATTTACTTCTCCCGATGTGCACTGCTGCAACTGGGTAATAATACCTCTTCTGTAATGCTGACATCTAAGAGCCTCTAGGTATGTTGTTATTTCTGGTGTGTAATTGAGGGGGAAAAATAACCCAACCCTGATTTGCCCAATTGCAAAGCACCAGGTACTAAGGTATTCGAAATAACCTTCCTGGGTTTCATTGGAAAGAGCCACCATTTAACCCTGCATCTTCAAATCACAAAGTTTAAATTTCAAAAGGCAGTGATTTTGAAAATGTCAAGGTCCACTTGATTTTTACCTATCAGCGTAACCTTAACCCTAAATTGTCTCTGGATGTTGATGGCCTTTCTAACTGCTCAAGAAGCTACCACCCGCTTTACCTCCACGTCTTGGTCGTTAAATCACCAGCATTTGTTTTATTTTATTTTATTTTACATTAAAAAATGAAACTAAAAGCTTCACAGCATCAACTCAAAATGAAGCGATTAGGGAAGTGAATGTCTCCTGAATGAGGGAAGTGAATGTTTCCTGAACTTTACACACGGGGTCATATTCCCCTAAACAGATTTCTTTGATTAGTTCCTTCTCTTCCCACTCCACCCGAAATTTGTATCGCCTAAACTACTCCCAAATTCCTCTTGTTGGAGGAGGGGCATGGGTCGAGGCTCCACACACCAGCCTTCTCCCTCCATGGGGTTTAAGGGGAGTTGAGAGAAGCGATGGTGAAACGTGGCAGCAACCCCCCGCGGCAGACTGCCCCAACGCTTTTAGGGTTTGGGAAGAACACCTCAGGGCACCCCTTTGAATCGGGGCAGAGGCGACACACAGTGACAGTTCCCAGCCTCTGAAACTGGGTTTTCCAGGGACCCACAGCACAATCCTTGAGGCTCTGCAGAATAGGAAAGCGGGCCGCTCAGTTTTGCCCACCCCAGACCAAGAGAATCCATGCCTGCAGCCCGCAGGTGCGCTGCCCATTCCGGGCGCACTCCCGGGACAGAAGCGGTTCTTGCTTTCGTCTTAGTAACACACACCGGCAGCCGCGTCCTCAGCCCCCAGGGGCCGCGCGCAGCTCAGGGGAACCGGCGCCACCGCCCAGAGCGTCCATCAGCCCTCCTGGGCGCGCTCTACCTGCCCGGCGGGGAGGAGACTGGATGAACCCTTGGGACCACGCTGACGAGGAAGGAGGGGAAAACATCTTGGAGCTGCCCCGAGACTCCCCAGCCAAAGCCCCCAACTCCCCGGGAAGAGGGGCCCGTACCAGCACCCACCCAAGCTGCCGAAGAGACCGGACGCACAGCACACAAGGGCCAGCACCGCGCACACGAAGCCAACTTGCTGCGGCAGCGTCTCTCGCCTCCTGCGAACTTTGAGCGGCCGAAGGGTCCCGCGGAACGCCATCCCGGAGCGCCTGGGTGCCGTCCCTGGGAGAGGATGGGGAGCTTCAGCGGCCGGAGTGCTATCAGTGGCCGAGCGGCGCTGGGGCTGGAGCAGGCGGTGCGCGGCTCAGAGGCGAGGAGCTCGAGGCCAAAGCCTCATGGCCCGCGGGAGAGGTCGGCGGGGGAGCCCCTTGGGATGGTGGGGACGCGCGGCGCGGCCGGAGCTCAGAGTCCCGCGCGCGGCGTGCGCGCTCCGCGCACCATGGCTCCGTGGCGAGGAGGCGACGCGGGCACGGTGGCGCTGGCGGCCCGGGCTCGCAGGGCTGGCGCAGTCCCGGCGCTGGAGCCGCTACCTGCCCGCTCCGCCTCCGCCCGCTCGCCCGGCCACAGCCCTGGCAGCAGCGCTGCGGGAGCACTCAGTGCGCCCCCTCGCCCCGCGCCGCCGCGCCCACTCTCAGCATCCTCCTCCTCCAAGTTTGGCGGCGGCCGCCCCGGCTGCCAACCGGCGATGCTCCCCTGCTTCCTGGCGAGCCGAGCCCGGGCAGCCGAGTGCGCGCAGCGGGAAGGTGGGCTGGACGCGCGGGACCTGAGACCCTGGCGGCGAGCAGGCTCGACGTCGGCCCTCCCAGGGGCAAGCTCTCCCCGGGAACTTTCTCTCCGGCTCCTCGGCTGCGGGCGCCTGCGTTTGCGAAGCCGTGGCGCCTCCAGCCCGCTGCTCTCGCCTCCCTACTCCTCCCCTCCTGCCCGCCTCTCACCCCCCGCCCTTCCCAGCACGTGTACTCCACCCGTAGGGCGCACTCCCCCGTACACCCTTCCCTTCCCCCGTGAGGTCCAACTACTGACCAATATAATCCCCTTCTTTCTCCCTTTTTCTCTCCCTCCTTCCATACGGAACTGCAACGAGCCCTTTCTTTACCCTCTGAGGCTGCTGCAGAGAGGAACAGGTTATGGCACCGCTGGGGACTCTTAGAACGAGGGTTTCTGCAGAACTGTCACTCCGGTCCGGGCTCCCCGAACCCCGAGGCGACCCGAAGTGCTCTCCCACCCCCACCCCGCCTCCACCCGGGGCAGGAGGTGCAGAAGATTAATTGCTCGTGCAGAGCTAACAAACAGGCTCGCACCAAGCCAACAGGCACCCGGACCCCCTGGGACCAGTTCCTTCAGGGCTTTCGGGGCTGTTGGGGACCTGCAGGGCCGCGACACCGACGTGCAAAAAAGCTGGAGACGGGGCAGAGAGGGAAACCAGAGAGATCTGCGGGCCCCCCCCCCCCCACACCGACCGTGGAGCTTTTGATGTTCCTAAGCCTTACAGCTTTCCAGGGCTTTCTGGTTTGGTTTTGCTTTTCTCCTCTCTGGTCGGCTCTCTGGTGTAAACCGCTTTACAGAATGGGGCAGGACGGAAATTTCCGGAACGGCAGCTGAGGGGTGATACGGGTGCAGGCAGGTAGAGGGGACCCCAGCCCAGGAGATCTGTGACTACCCCTTCCCGGCCGATTCATCGCCACTTGTTTAGTGCCTGCTAGGGGTTAAGTCCACTTAAAATCCTTTTTGGAACAAGGCCAACTCTTTAATTAAATAAATACCCACCGTGTGCAGGCCCTGTGCCAAGTGCCAACCGGAGAACAAAACAATAACAAATGTATGAGACCCAGTCTCTGCTTTCAAGGAATCCTAAATCAAAAGGGAGCAAGGCCCTTAGATAAACACCCGATTCAGGAGGATTCTAAAAGTCACTGTTGTGTAGAATGTGCAGTGTTCCCTCGCAGCCCCCTTCAGTACTGGGTGGTCCTCAGCAGCATGGGAAGTGCCTAAGAGCTTATGAGACACACAGACTCTAAGATCCCACCCCAGACCTACTGAGTGAGAATGTACATTTTTAACGAGATCCCTTGGAAATCTGTGTGCACCTTCACGTGTGAGAGGTGCTCCCTTTTCAAGCGTGCTCAATGTCTCTAGCTGGTCACCACCGACACACACAGTTCCCTCTGGACAGAGTAAGCAGGGATCATTTTGCTTGTGTTAGTCTGGCATAGTGACACAGGTTAGCGGTGCCAGAGGGCCGAAAAGGGAGAAGGCTCACTGCTTATTTTCAGCAGCTCCGTTTCAATACCAACAGAGATACTGAAGACATGAACACAAAACTAATTGCAGTGGAAACCCCTAGAGGAAATGAAATGGAAAAGGCCAGGATTCTCTGTTTGTCTATAGAGACGACTTAACACTGAGTCTTGCTCTCCTTACTGGTGACCTCAACCAAGCATGCTTGCCAGTAACAGAAAAGACACTTTTCCTACGTTTGCAGAATTCTCTTCTCATTGACTAGACTGTACAGGGAGGCATTCAGCAGTAGCAAGCAGAAGACTATAAAACATTGTTAAATATGACACTTGGAGAGCTAGCCAAGAGCCCTTGGCAGCAAATTTAAGCCAAAGGAAGAAGTTAAAGTGATAATATGCTATTGTCCTGTCCAGAAAACAGTGTCAGGGTCGCATTGGTTTAAATGCACGAAAAGCAATGCCAATGAACAAAATGCCATCTTGTTACTAGCATTTAATAATTATTTTCTTTTCTTTTTTTTTTTTTTTTGATATGGAGTCTCACCCTGTCACCCAGGCTGAAGTGCAATGGCATGATCTCAGCTCACTGCAACCTCTGCAACCTGAGTTGAAGTGATTCTCCTGCCTCAGCCTCCCGAGTAGCTGGGATTACAGGTGCATACCACCACGCCCAGCTAATTTTTTGTATCTTTAGTAGAGATGGGGTTTCACAATGTTGGCCAGGCTGGTCTTGAACTCCTGACCTTGTGATCCAGGCACCTCAGCCTCCCAAAGTGCTGGGATTACAGGTGTGAGCCACCATGCCCGGCCAGCATTTAATATTTTCTTAAAACTTTTGTCCATGGAGCTCTCACCTAGGGCTGGTGAAAATACATGTTTTTTAGTCCAAAACAGGCCAAAGGAGTCATTAGGTGTCTGTCTTTAGCCATTTCATCAGCTATCTAATAGAACATTTTCCTTTCTTTGACATGTTTCACCTGCTTTCAGTTAATAGTTAGAACCACTGGAATAATTTCTCATGCACAAATGGATTCCTTTTACTTGACAGTTTAAAAAGCAATTCATTTGAAATTGTACTTTTCACTTTATTTAAATAGTGCCCATTACCAAATAGCCTCAGCTACAGCTCTAATGACTCATTCTGCAGAAGAGAGAATTGGGTTTTATGTACTTTTTGGATTCAAAGCATTCAGGAACGTTTTCTAAATCAGCAAAGGCCATGGGACAAATGGAAAATGAGTTGCTGGGTTTATCTCGGTCCCAGCTTCAGTGCCTTTGGATTCAGAATAGCTCCTCTGCAATCACGTCTTCTGATACGATACTGCAGAGAACGGTCTGCATGGCCAGAGTTTAGGCCATTTTGTTAGGAAGTCTCAGCCCATGGGAGGTAGGTACCATGATATTTTTCCTGAAAAATCCTTTCCTGTGACAGGATGAGCCTCACCATTTAATATGTATCTGACTTCATTTTTAAAAGTTTTCTGCTGGGTGAGGTGGCTCACACCTGTTATCCTAGCACTTAGGGAGGCTGAGGTCAGAAATTTGAGACCAGCCTGATCAACATGGAGAAACTCTGTCTCTACTAAAAACACAAAATTAGCCAGCTGTGGTGGTGCGTGCCTGTAATCCCTGCTACTTGGGAGGCTGAGGCAGGAGAATCACTTGAACCTGGGAGACAGAGGTTGTGGTGAGCTGAGATCATGCCATTACACTCCAGCCTGGGAGACAAGAGTGAAACTCCGTCTCAAAAAAAAAAATTTCTTTGCTAGAATGTCCTTCTCCATGACTTCTAATTTCTACTCTGCCTTGAAGATGACTGTCCCTCAGCCCCAGATAGGCAGTTCTCAAACTTCAGCATGCTTCAGAAGCCCTTGGAGTTTGTTAACACTCAGGTTGCTGAACCACCCCCTCCCGACCCCCCAGAGTTTCTGCTTCAGTAAATTCAGATTCAGAGTAGGGCCTGAGAATGAGCATTTCTAACAAGTTCCCAAGTGAGGCTGATGCTTCTGGTCCAGGGGCCACACTTTGAGGAACACTGGGCCAAGTGATGCTACGATGACAGTCACAGCACTAAAATGGCAGAAACGTGTTTCTACCTCTGGTTTCTGGTCTACCAAGAGGTGTGTGTCTCAAGGAGGGGTTACTCAGGCACATGGAAGCAGCCACAGTCTCAACATGACTGTTTGCAGTGCCCAAGGGACAAGGGACCTCTGGCGCCTCCTGTGCTGACCATCAGATGATCTGGCCAGGACATGACTGCTGTCACCTCTACTCACCACTCATGGGTCCAGGCTGTTCACATGGCCCCACCAAACCATGAGGAGGTCTAGAAGTACCATTCTTCCACTGCTGGCTAAGATCTGAACTCTACAATGGGCAGCCTTGATGATGACCACATCAATGCAACCTTGCCCCTCCTCTTGTATTCTAAGACCTTCCTTGCCTTCCTCTTCCTCTTCCCTAGTAGAGTTGATTCCACCATGCCCTAAAACCCGTGGAGTACATCTCCATTGTAAAATTTCTTTTTTTTCTTCTTCTTTTTTTTTTTTGGAGACAGTCTTGCTCTATTGCCCAGGCTAGAGTGCAGTGGCACGAGCTTGGCTCACTGCAACCTCCACCTACCGAGCTCAAGCAATTTTCATGCCTCAGCCTCCTGAGTAGCTGGGACTACAGGCATGCGCCACCATGCCTACTAATTTTTTGCATTTTAATAGAGACAGGGTTTCACCATGTTGCCCAGGCTGATCTCGAACTCCTGAGCTCAGGCAATCCACCTGCCTCGGCCTCCCAAAGTGCTGGAATTACAGACATGAGCCACCGCACCCAGCCTCAGTCTAGCATTTCTATCTCATTGTTTTGTGATGCTGGCGAGATTATCTGTCTCCTCTTGGTGGGCGAAGGCCTCAGGAGTTGCCATCTTATCCACAGCTCCGAACACAGCACCTGGCCATTAGGTGCTTCACGTATAAAGTATTGAATGAGCAAACAAATAGATACCCTGTTAGATGGTGTGTGCTCTCACCACCACTTCAGCCCCACCCCAGGCACCAACCCCCACTTCACTGTCAAGGTTACCAGTGACCTGCGAATACATCTCCCAGAATTTGACCCTCTTACACGTGTGACTCTTACTAGCCACCATTCTTCACATTCTTGACAATGTGCACTTCTGGTTTTTCTCTTCCTTCTCTGACCAGCTCACCAGCCCCTCTTGGTCCTTTTGGGATACACCCCTCCCTGGTCCTCCAGGGTTCTGTTCCAGTCTCTCTTTTCTTCTCACCATTGACCCCTCTTCCTGGGAGAGTGCATTGTTTCTCTCTGCTGCCCACTTACAAGTCTGTATCTCTAGCTAGAAACTTCTTGGTAATCTGGACCTGCATGTTCAAGGGAGGACCTTTGTCTTCCCACATTTCCCACATGTTTCTGCCCAGCCCATCATCAACCAGACCTCAGATCTGTCCACTTCTTGCCGTCCCTATCAACAGCTGTGGGCCCATTTCTCATCTGGATCACTTCAGCTGCCTCCTTAACCAGCTTCTCTAACCCCAGTCTTTCTGTATCATTCCCTTCTTCACCCAGCATCTGGAGAAAGAAAAATCTGATTACATCCCTTCCTTCCACAAAACCATCAGAGGCTCTGTGGCTAAACTTCCAACTCTTTAGGTTGGCTTTTCAGATCCCGCACAGTCTAAACTTCCAACACTGGCTGAACATTTGAATCACCTGGGGAGCTTCTCAACCATCAGAGGTGGAGGTGCCCTGAGCATCAGTGTTTTCTCCAAGCTGCAGCCAGGGTTGAGAACCTCTGCTCCAGACCCTTCTGGTCCCTCCAGCCCAATCTGTCATCATTCTCCTCCTTCAACTCCAAGCTCCAGCCATCCTGAGCCTCTCTGGGGCACTTTCTTGTTCTTCAAGGGTGACCCTTGTCCCATTTGCCTGGCACATGCTTCCCACCTCCAAAGCCCCCTTACCCTGGATAACTCTTGCTTTGCTTCCACCTTAGAGGAGAGATCATTTCCTCTGAAAAGCATTCCAGGAGCCCTGAAGCCTGAGTTAGGAGCCCTCTTCTGTATATTTACGGTACCTTGAATTTCCATCACATAATCCATCATGCTGTATGGTAACTGCCTACTTCCCTGTATAATATATAATTTCCACCAGACTCTAAGCTCTGTGAGGACAGGAACTACCATGCTCACTACCTGGGCTTAGTAGGTGCTCAATAAATATTCTTGGAAGAAAGAGACAAGCATATCCAGCCCACACTCAGAAAATATGACTTGACTTGTCGTGCTTCTTCCATTGGCATCTGCCATATGCAGTGTTTTCACCATTGTTGTATCTCTTGAGTGTGTTTCATAGCCCTAGGGAGTAGGCAGAGCCAGAATTAGCATCCCCATTTTGCAGATACACAGGAAGCCAAGGTCCTTCGCAATTAAGTGGCCTGCTCCAATTTGCATGAGGAGTCAGGGACAGATGGATTTGAACTCAGTCTTCTGCCCTTTAAACACCCTCTACCTATTACCCCACATCACAGATGCTCTCCCTGACAGGCAAGCTGATTAGCTCACGGGATAAGTTAGTTCCTGTAGAGACAGAAGGCTGTGTGCCACAGCTGTCTCCTGCCTGGGTCATCTTGTGGTCACTGACTCATGGTGGGAACCCCAGCAAAGGGGGAAAGATCTTAAACAGACAAGGCCTGGGGTTCCCTGCAGTCACCGTGTATAGCTGCTACACATGTTCTAAGGCTGCTTCTCAGATTCTTGGGATTTACTGTTTTGGTGTTTTTGCTCAGGCTGGTTTCAAACTCTTGGGCTCAAGCAATCATCCCGCCTCTGCCTCTCAAGTAGCTGGGATTACAGGCATGAGCCACCATGCCCAGCAGATTCTCAGAATTTAAACGTGGAAATAACCAGTCCCTTTGCTCAGCACTCATTCAGAAAGCATTTATGGAGCACCTAACTGTGTAGCTCTTTACAGTTCTCTATCTTACTATACCATAAACCTATAGGAACATATGAGTTGGAGAAGGCTAACATACCCTATCAAAGAAACCCAGCACTGGAGCAACTTAAAGAACAAAGCAATTCCTTTTTTTTTTTGTATGCAATATCCTGATAGAGCAGTCCAGGTGTGGAAGGAAGCTCTGCTTCTCATCATCACTCAGGGACCCAGGTTTCTTCCACCTTGTGGCTCTGCATCCCCTGGGGCATTATCATCATCCATGTGGTCAAAGCTGATTCACTACCACACCTGGGCTGCAGTCAACAAGAAAGGAGAGGAGAGCATGGAAGAAGCATGCCCAATGTCACAAGTCATAGACCTGGAAGTGGCCAGTGTCACTTCTTGTATTCCATTGATGGAAACTTAGTCATATGACCTCACCTAAACAAGGAAGTCTGGGAAATGTCTGAGCAGCATGTGTCCAGTGAGAATTCTGTTACTGTGGGAGCCAGAAGGGACTTAAGTGGACAATGATCAGCCTCTACCAGAGTTGCAGAAGTGTTACTAAGTGACTAGTCCAAGCTCCCTCACGCAATAAGTCGCAGATCCTAGCCTTCGCCTCAAGCTGCAAACCACAGATTACCCCCCACCCACTGCCCTTTGAGAGTGCAGAGGTTCTTGTCAGTCTGAGAGTGGAAATAAGGCAGGTTGGGCTGACCACAGGGAACAATAGGAAGGACTATTTGACAAGGGCTCAAAAGGGGCCTCCAATTCAGACCCTTCCTAATTTCCTGCTGTTGGATTGGCCTCTCCTTGCTCCATATAAGCTGTGGCAATACACAAAAGCCAGATTTCCCTTTATGGCCAGTGCACTGCACAGCCAAAGGCTAGAGCAGCTTGGGTTTTCGTTTTTCTGTGGCCATGCTCTCTCTTGCTTTTGATTTCTTCATTTCTTGCTAATGGCTCAGGCCTTAAAAGCTCTGGCATCTGCATCTCCGGAAGGCCCTTCAATACATGGGTGGAAATGACAATTGTGCCAGGAGAAAAATGACAAGTGCTAGGTGAGTGGGACAGACAGTGTTGGAGGAGATTTTCATCAAAGGGAGAGAGATTCTGCCACAAGGGGAGTCGCTAAATGCAGCTGGGACTGCTGGGACAGACACCTCTCCAACTCAGGTGCATGTCTGCCAAATCACTCCCCAAGAGAAGCCAGCACACATGGTGAGCCTCTTTCAGTCCTGCGCTTTGTCGGGAAGTGTGTTTTGCTTTGAGTTTTAATGAGGAAAATTTTTACTCAGCCCACTTTGGAGGCTCCTGTATGAACATTCCTGCTAATTCCCACTCAAAAGATGGCCAAGTCTAGGAAGACAGAGACAGACAAAGCTCTGAGGACTGAGATCATGTATTTTGAACATGGGCTACTGCCTGGGTAACCTGAGTAGCTCCCTGTGGCATCTGGGTGGAAATGCTGCCCCATTGTCCAGAAGGCGGGGGCAGTAAGCCCAGGCAGCCAGCTCGGGCAGCTGTCTGCAGGAAGCTTGCCAGAGACCAGGCCAGCACTTGCTAGACATACAAGCTCTTGTCCCCATCTGGAGGACTCAGTGTCCTTGGGTCGTTACCCAGATAACATCAGAAACTTGGAGTCAAGTGATCGGGCCATTGCAAACTGGTTCAGTCCCTCTGGGAAAATGTCTTAGTCCCCATCAGTCTCAGTACCTAGCCCAGCACTTTGCTGTAGTAACTCTAGCTGTCCCCAAATCTCATGAGCTTAGCACTTTTGAAGCTTATTTCTCACTCACATGAGGTCCAAAAATGTTTGTATTGGCGGGTGGCTCTTGTCCAAGTGGTTATTCAGAGCTCCTGTCCCTTGCATCTTGTGGCTGTGCCATCTTCCACACATGGCTTCTGGGGGTGCCAAGCTCATCTGCACTGAAACAACAGAGGGGTAAGGACATGGAGAATCCCACGTGGAAGGTTTTTATGGGTCAAACCTGGACGTGGTGACTTTGTACCCACCCACATTTCATGGGTTAGAACTCAGCGACATGGCCAAGGCTTCCATGAAGACTGGGACAGCGGGTGAAGGAGGAGAGGAAATGGTTTAGTGAGCAGTCATCTTGCTAGGACCTCAACAAGAACAATCATAACAGATCCTATTCTCTATCCCTGCTGTGGGCCAGGCAGCGTTCAAATAACTTCATATTTATTGACCCATTTAATCCTTTCAATACTTCTGCAAGGTAACTACCATCACGATCACCAGTTCACACATGTAAGAGCCCAAGGCTCTGAATCACTAAGTAACTTGCCCAAACTCAACACACAGCTAGTAAGTGACCAAGCTGGGATTCCAAATCAGGTGGTCTGGGTCCCAAATCCCTGCTCTTAACCATCCTGCCTCAAGAATGAGCCTTCCTGCCCAAGTCCTCCTTTGATAGATGGGGAAATTGACACCCAGAAAGACAAAGCGAGATGGAAACTCAGATGTGTTCTATGTCCAGCCTCACTCTCCTGCACATAGAAGCTGTCAGTAAACACTTGGTAAATGAGTGAACTGGTGGTTCTGCCTTTGCATATGATTGGAAGTGTTTTAAAAACATACAGCACCTCTTTAATGCTAGATGCCAACTTTTGCATGGCTCACCATCTTGCACTGAATAGGAGGCTGGGATGAACACAGACTCAGCTCATTCAAAAATAAATTAGCAAACTGCAACTCTTTTTGGGAATTTTGAAAAAAAGGCCCAAAGGAGATTTACTACTGGGTTGCATAATGAAGTGCCCCCCAAAGTAATACTAATACTTTAATAGCTGTTATGCAATGTTGATGGGTGTGTATGACTCAGTGTTCTAAATTAATTTAAAGGATTTCTGATGAATGTTGTCAGCTAGCTTCGGGGGCCTCTCCTCCCCGCCCTCAACCCTTTTTTATCCAGGTTCTGAAAGCAAATTCTTGAGCAAATTCTTACTATAGGATGAAGATATTTCATGCAGGAAAATGCAGATATTTTAGAAGATATCAAAGGAGAGAGAGGAGTTCTTCAGTCATCAAAACCCACAATTACGTTCTTCCCTCTGCCAAAGGCTAAAACCATCTTCCTCTGGCTCATGCATGTGAGCAGTCATGTGGCCACTCAAGCCGAGAGAATTCTAATCCCTCAGGCTGCTGGTAAATAATAGTGTATAAACTTATTATTAGTATTCTGTTTCAAAGGTCAGTGATCAAAAGACAGTTAGCAGACAGCCAGAATGGTGAGCTTTAGAACTCAAATTGAACTGTCTTCTAATTCACACTTCACAATGGCCCTCTGTGGATCCGAACTTCCAATCTTGCATTCTTGGCTCTCCAAAAACCTTCTCTAACGTTTTCTCGGTCCCCTCACAAATGCCCCCCACTGCCTTGGGACATGCCTGTGTGTGCAGGATACGCTTTGCCATGGGGGGCAGGAGAGGTTTCCTGCAGCCATTTCGTCTCAGCTGTGCCCTGCAGAAGAGAGCCTTAAGTGGAAGCCCTAGTGTCTTTGAATAAGAAAGTATCTGGCCTTGAGACACATACGTTTAGGACATTTGTGCCCTTGAGCAAAACTTAATAAATGGAGCCGCAGCGACCTGTAAGAGAAGAAGCCTTTCTGAGATAGCAATTTTCTCCTTGCCACAAAGCATTAATATTCAGTAGCTGAGTTTTATAGCAAAGAACGATGTGATGATTTTTAGAGGCATTCACGCTAGAACCAAGGAAGAAACTGGGGATGCCATGGCCTGCCCAAGACAGAGCTGCTACAGGTCCCTCGTTTTCCCATTGTCTGCCCTCTTTTGCATAGTTTCTGTCCCTCACTCCCCTACCTCCTATCAAGATACCAAAATCTCATCTCATACGGTTTCACATCCAAATTTCTATAAAATCAAACTTCATTTATAAGGTATTAGCTGGTAAGAGTTTAAATGCAATGGGCCACCATCTTGAAGATCATGGAGACCTTTCAAAATCCAACTAATCCTATAGACATTTGTCTATGTTATCATACATAGACTTTAGAAAAGTGTACAAACCATACACACAAGACCTTGAATATAATTTCTGGAGTGGAACCCTTTCCCCAAGAGCCATCTTCTAAGGACTTTCGAGTCCCTGCTTTCCTTAGTAGAGAGACCAGGGCCTGCGGAGCTGCCTGCATGCAGGCCGAGCTGAGGCCCTTGCAGCCAGTCAGTGGTGTCCTTCTGGGCTGACAGACGTTGTGTTGAAATTGAGAAGTATGATTCAGCCTCTAGACTCAATGGGAAGGAATACCCATGACCAGGGGGTGAGGGGTGGGGGTGCTGGGTGGGGATGCTCAGGGTGAGCATTTGTAGTGCCTGGACAAACCCTCATTCTGGTCTTGGTGCCATCACAGACCTGTGTGCAATGGGAAAGTCACTTCACTTCTTGGAGCTTGAAGCTCCTCATCTCTAAGTAATAGGGGAGTCCCTGCCAGTTCTATAAGTCACTCCTAGCCCCTCCTATACTAAATGCCCCACTACGGAAAGGCAGAGTACTCAGGGAGTGACCTTTTGCCCTCCAGCCCAGCCTGGCTTTGGCAGTCCTTGCCGTGAGTTCTGCCAGCCTCCCGCTTCTCAGCACCTTCCGAGCGGCAGGCCTGCTGGCTTGGGCTCCAAACCCCTAAACTGGGAAATGTTCAACTGCAGATTGTTTACATTGTGTATTCAGAGTATGAAGTGGTGTTTGAGAAGTGTTGCCATGGAAACAGTGAAGTGAGGAGGCAGCTAACTATGAGGGGAAATAATCCAATATTAACACTCACAAGCTATGCTCCTTTACTGCTGTAAATGAAATTTCACATTATTGGACAGCCCCTCAAGGCAGCCACTGTCCATGTGCTGAGCCGTAGTCTTAAAAACTGGGGGAAACTACTTCTAGGGTCCAGCTGATTAAAGAAACCGTAGCACATTCAGAGGCTCCCTGACGTTGGGTCCGGGGCCTCTCCCAGCTCTAAGAGTTGCTGCCTCTAGGCTGATGGCTCTCAAACTTTGCTGATGGGTGACCCGCTGGAGCAGGACAAAAGACCTCATAGTCCATTGCTTTATCAAGTCCCAGTTTTCCATGGAAAAGTTACTGTGTGATAGTAGGAAGTGCTGCCATGAAGCAAATTTGGGGAACCCAGAGGTGCACGCACACATCTATCTGCCTTTGCAGCAGGCACGTGGAGGTTCCCATGGGAATCATAGTATCTATGACACTAGAGTCTAGTCATTGGAAAATTATAGACTCCCCAGATGGTTGATGCAAAATGGGCATCACTACGCACTGCAGAGTTAACCAAACAACCCCCTACAAACACCATGGAGATGGGTAAAGCTGAATTCACAGCAACGTGCAGCCAAGGAGCAGGAAGAGCAACGACTGAAAAGCACAGCCAACTCCAGACGGCACCAGCAGGACGCCAGCAACGCGTAGCCCTCCCCCAGACTGCAGAATTCCCAGCCACCTCTGCTGCCAAGAGCCGGATGGCAGCCAGACTTCTCAGTAGGACACTGCGTTCGAGTCCTCAGTAAACTCCAATGTTGGCTGCTTTTACTTTATAAGCAGCAAATATTAGAAACCCTTAATACTCATGTATTAAGTGACCTTGATCACCTGTGACGATGACAGCCTTTGAGGTGGTACACGCTTTGCCTGGGGGAAGGGTTTGTGTGTTTCTGTCCGGAGGGTCTCCGAGGCCCTCCTCTGGGCTGCAGGTCACGGAGGATCGTGAGTAGCAGAATCAGGTAGGTAGACTTGCCCGCAGCTCCATCCTCACCTCTCCTGGCCACTCACTGTAGCACTTCACTGAGAACGTTCATCGCCCACTCCTAGCTGTGGGCAGCTGCGTGGAGTCGCTGGGGGAGTTTTGAACATGACACCTTCCTGGGCCATAGCTCTGAAGATTCTGATCTAACATCAGGGATGGAGCCCAAGGATGGACATTCTCAAAAATGTCCACGGAGTGTGTGAGGGGCGGCCAGGTGTGGAAGCCCTAGGCTTTGGGCCGGTGGGGAGGTGGGTGCGGGGTGTCAAACAGACCAGGCGCTGAACTTCTGTCTACCACATCCTTCCTCCTGGAACCTTGGCCTGAGTGGGAGAGCCTTGGTGCTTCAGTTTCCCCATCTGTATGTTAAGGATGAAGTGCCTGCCTCCCAGGGAGATGGGAGAGTCCCAGGACAAAAGGCTGAAGAGCACTTGGCTGTGGCAATCCCCGGCAATGTTCCTTTGAAGGTCGTGTGGCCCACAGAAAACCCGAGGGGGGCAGGTTTCCAGGGGAGGCACGTTCTTGTTGTGGTTTATGACCTACATATACATTACATGTGTTCTTTTGTATATATCAAATGCTTCGTAGTTGTTTTTTAAGTCTATTCAGGAAAACAAGAGAATATGATTTGGAGTCCAAGCAACCAATGTTCAAATTCCAGTTCTGCCGGTAGCTGTGGCCACTCACTCTGTGGCTGCCCCTCTCTAAGCAGGAGTTCATGGTCTTTAAAATGGAAATAATAATTCTTACCTCTCAGAGTTTTTGTGAAGGTTGAAAAACAAATTTACCTTAAAATTTTTTTGAGACAAATCCAGACATAACTATATGAATAAAGTAAATGAATGGATAAGAACATGAAAGAGTACACGGCGTGCTTGGCACAATGCCTCGGGCAGAGGAAGCACTCTGTGAGTGGAGGCCCTGCCTCCTGGATCCTCCCTGCGACGCCAGCATGGGGGCTCATGGTCAGACAAGCACTGGACAGACACCCCAGCAGGACAGAAGAGGGGCTGACAGCTGAGCTTCTGCTGGGGGGACAGAGGAATCGCAGCTCCTTCCCAGGTCAGGGGTGGCAAGCATCCCAAGTCCAAGGGGCGAGTCCGATCGGTGATCTGAGCAGAGTCCAACTTCAGAAGATTGAAAGGGACAAATCTGGAGTCACTGGCATTGTCTTGCTGCCGGGGCTCAGAAATGTAAATATAACCACACCACGGCAGGGGCCAGGGCTCAGCTCATGCTTTTCCTGCCAATTTTACGAGGCGCTCAGGCTTTCCCTGGACCCCCACCTTGACAGGCTCAGGAATCTCTCAGAGGTGCCTCTATGTACCGAGTATTCGGTGAGATTTGTGTGTTCTCTCCAGAGGGGCCAGTCCTGTCTGTCCTCACCTTGTACCCCATAAGAACGAGCAGCCCCTCAAGACAGGCAGAGCCTGTGACGCTGCTGGGGACACATAATGCTCTAGGTCCTGCTGCCTGGCAGGGGTGGGTACTGCCCAGCCCATAGTGTCTCCCCAGGGAGTAAGGCAGGCTACCCCTGACTGTAGAGTCCCATGCAGAGCTGGCCTGGGCTCCCAGCATTTGGGTCCTTCAAAGCCACTTGTCCAACTGTTTTCCTGGGGCACAAACCCCGTAGAGCCTGCCTGGGAGAGTTGTCTGGTAGAACTTCACCTGATATTATTCTTACATCTGGCCTTTGCTGCGGGCCAAGCCTTTGATACTGTCTCTACCACTTCCTGCCTCTTGGAGAATTCTATCTCAGAGGCTACATTGCCAATTCCCGATCAAACTCACCTCAAAGGGGTGGAGCTGCGGTCTTGACCGTTTTCCTCAAAGGAGACTCCTCTGCTCCTTGCCCAGTTCAGCCACCTCTAAGCTGAGCACACCAATTACTGCATCAGGGCAAGATAATGCAATTCCACACACCCATGGAGCCTGAACACAAGCCCCTGTTCAGTCAACTGTGCTGTTAAGCTTGCTCCCGGCATGCCACCAGGAGACCGGCTGGGCACGAGGTAGCATTATTTTTACTTAACAATCAGGTATTGTTGACTTCCTCTGTTCTCGGCATTATGCCTAGAACAGAGCATAGGGAGGACTGCTTGAGCCCAGGAGCTCAAGGCTGCAGAGATAGAGACTTAAAAGACACAGCCTCTGCCCTCAGGATGTTCACAGTCTAAGAAGAGAGACTCAGATACAAATAATAACATGGAAAGAGAGTTGGGAGTTGGGCCAGGATCCCAGTACCCCAGGAATGGTGCTGAGTAATTATCATGACTCCAATTCTATTGGAGACCGAGCTTCCAGGCAGTTACCAGAGCGAGACGATGGTACAGAGAGAAAAGCACAAACCCAGTTAAGAGAACTAGAGTCCAGAGAAGGCAAGAGGAAAGAGCAGGTAGGATCCTCATGATCACCATGGGGACACCAAAGCAGGCACGATGCTCAGGACCCTGCATGAGACCCAGTACTCAGCCCTGGGTCTTGATGTTGTATGGATGAGGAAGGTTGATCTGCTGTGACAAAGAGAACCCAAAATATACTGGCCCGAAGAACAAAGAATTGGATTGCAAGGTAAAATATAGGATACTCAATTACATTTGAATTTCAGATAAATAACAACTTTTAGCTTAAGTATGCCCCATGCAATATTTGAATCATTCATTGTTTATCTGAAATTCAAATTTAATTGGGCATGCTACATTTCAAGTTGCTAAATCGGGCAACCCTAAGACAAAGGTGTATTTCTCTCTTACTTAAGAGTTTGGCTGGTTTAGACTGGTAGACCAGCCCAGCTCCTCAGTCATTCGGGGACGCAGGTTCATCTTCTCGCTTCTCCATCCCTTGAAGCAGAAGTTCTCAAGGTGTGGCTTGCCAACCACCAGCAGCAGCATTACCTGGGAACTTCTTAGAAATTCTTGGGCCACACTCCAGAAACACTGGGAGCGGGCCCAGGAATCTGTGTTTAAACAAGCCTTCTGGGTGATTCAGATGAGCTCAAGTTTGAGAAGCACTGCCCTACTGTACTATCGTCTTCGGTGTGGTTGCAGCTGGGTCCTTGCCTCATCCTGTCTTCCACCTAGAGGGGTTAGGGAGAAGGAGAAGAGAACATGGA
Source organism: Aotus nancymaae (assembly GCF_030222135.1). Classification (NCBI taxonomy): domain Eukaryota; kingdom Metazoa; phylum Chordata; class Mammalia; order Primates; family Aotidae; genus Aotus; species Aotus nancymaae. Next base: position 75,636,956 of record NW_026988422.1, on the reverse strand, counting down.
GGAGGCTGACCAGTCTTTTAACACCCAGTCTAGGAATTGGCTCACATTCCACTGAAAGCTAGTCACGTGGCCACATCCACCCACAAGGAAGGCTGGAAAATGTCATCTCTAGCTAGATAGAGTCTAGCTACAACTCTATAAATAATGGAAGGAGAGAATAGATTTTGTAGGAGCACTAGCAATTTCTGCTGTACATGTCCTCTGGTCACCCTGGCCCTGACAATATGGGGGATCGAAGCATCTTAGTCAGCAAATGAGGTTCCCTGCAATAGGAGCATTAGGCCAGGCATGGTGGCTCATGCCTGTAATTTTTATGCTTTGGGAAGCAGAGGTGGGAGGATCACTTGGGCCCAGAATTTGAGACCAGCCTGGGCAACATGGCAAGACCCAGTAGCTAATATATATATATGTGTGTGTATGTATATTAGCCAGGCATGGTGGCATGTGCCTGTAGTCCCAGCTACTAAGAGGCTAAGGTGGGAGGACTGCTTGAGCTCAGAAACTCAAGGCTGCAGTGAACGATGATTATGCCACTGCTCTCTAGCCTGGGTGGCAGATAGAGAACGTGTCTCTATCAGAACGAGGAAGAGAAGTAGAAGAAGAGGAGGAGGAAGCTGGGACATTGGTGGACCCATCTGCAAAGAACAGGAGAGCACGGAGAAAGGGGCACATGGCCTGAGGGGCTGACCAAGGCCTTCTTTACTTAGTGTCCAACTCTGTTCTTTTCAGCCCTGCAGCACTCCCGACACCCCCACTGAAATCTCCCCAGGGCCTCTCTGCTGCAACATTTCAGGCTTTCTTAGATTTCCTCTTATCAAATCTTACCTTCTCTCTATCCCTTGATTCCAGATAAAACCTAGATAAAAATAATTGCAGGCTCTGTGGCATTCATAGAAGTATAGTGTCCTATCCAAAGATATGATGGTGCCAGGTGTGGTGGCTCAGGCCTGTAATCCCAGCACTTTGGGAGGCCAGGGCGGGCAGATTACTTGAGCCCAGTAGTTCAAGACCAGCCTGTGCAACATGATGAAACCCCATCTCTACAAAAAATAAACATACACACACACACACACACACACACATTAGCAGGCACCATAGCACATGCCTGTAGTCTCAGTTACTTGGGAGGCTGAGGTGGGAGGATCACCTGAGCCCAGGAAGTTGAGGCTGCAGTGAGTCATGACTGCACCATTATACTCTAGCCTGGGCGACAGAGTGAGATCCTGTCTCAAACAAAAGCAGAAAACGAACAAACAAACAGAAAACCCAAAGAGGTAATGGTAACAGCTCTACTGTGTTTATCAGGTCACGGGTAGACTCTCATGTTAAGTTCTGATGGTCCCATGTTTAAAGGAATATTAACAATTTAGAAAACATTTAAAGGAGGGTGAAAATGATAGTGAGGGTATCTCAAAACTTTAGGGAATCGTTTGGCTTGAAGAGGAAGACCTGGGAGTGGAAGGCAAGGGAATTATCGTCAAACATACAAAGGTTATAAAGGAGAGCTCCGCTTCTTCCATGTAGCCAAAGAGGACGGAGCTAAGAGTGCTGGGTGTAAGATACAGGAAGGCGGACCTGCATTCCCCAGTCTACAGGTGAACTAACTATAAGGTTTAACCGGCAGTGGAAAAGAGCAGTTTTCTTATGAGAAAGTAAGTTCCTCATTTCTGGAAGCATCCAAGCAGAAGTTAGGTGACTGACTACCTATCTAGAATGTTGTAGAAGAGATGATTCAGGCTAGATGAGAGTTGAGTCAGTCCCAACCAGAGGAGTCTTTGGTGACCCTAAGCAAGTCCTTTGACCCATCCGAGTGTCAGTTTCCTCATTTATACATGTGGGAGTTCCTGCCTTGCATCGTTTGCGAGGGTCCAATGACAAAATGGCAAAAGCCCCTTTAAGTGTAAATAGCACATCTGATGATAATGACAATGATGGGGACAGTGACAAGAACAAGCACATCTATGCTTCTATTATTTTAAGGGAACTTTTAGAGACTCAGTGCCTCTAAAGATGGAAAAGAGACAACTGATGTTGGACACTTTGGGCATGAAGAAAGATTGTCGGGGGCAAGGAAGATGATATTTTTCTTTAAATAGGACATTGGGAAGCCTCTCAGGTCACACCGCCTCCTCCACCCACATTTATGACAAGTCTAGCTGAAGCTGTGTTAGCTGGAAGTCCATGAACCAGGCAGGACGTGGCGTCCGCATGCTGCCCCTGCATATAAAACTCACCTGGCATTTGAGTATTGACTGAGATTCTGCTGGCCTCTGGCTCGTGCTCAGGAAAACCCCCCTCTCATTATAGCCCAGCTTGGTTTTGCTGATACGTCTTTCAACATTTCCAGCAGCGGCGGGGATAGGGGCACATTTGTATGTGTTTCAAGGTGAAGTTGTTTCAGAGTGGGCTTTGCACAAGGCTGCAGTGCAGAACTGAGCCACTGCCAAGGGGATCAATGCAGGGCTGACGTCTGTGGGCCTATTATCTGAACTGCAACAACTATCCAGGAAAAGCGGGCTCACTGGCTGCCATTGTGAGGACTCACGTGACCAAAAAGCAGAGCGTCGCGACAGTGGCGGGCCGAGCTGAGCACTCCACTTCACCGATTGTGTAACTAGAGGGCTGGAGAAAGTTCCATCAACTGGCATCATTCAGCTACGGCAGAGTGAGAATTGCTGGGGCTGCTATCCCTCCTCTGCCTCTTGACAGCTGTGCCAACAAAGAAAAAGGAAAAAGCGTTACTCATCCTATAACGTACTGCCCCTATTTGTTTGGATTCTTAGTTTGCCCTGTTTATGGTTTTAATTAGTGTTATCTGGGGCCCATAGAGTATATGGTGATATTTTAGAAACCATGATGTTTATAATATTTTGTTGGATTTGTTTCTCTCATTCAGAAAAATAAAGACATAAGTAGGGGATCTGACAGGGAAACTGGATGTAGTCAATATTATTAAGAGCAAACCTTTAACATTTAAAGATTGATTAAGCAAGTCAACTTATAAAGAAACTGGCGTGCTCATAATCAGATTCTAGGATTCAAACCTGGATTCCCAGTATTCTTTCCAGCACAACATAACAGCTTTCTTTCATTTAGTAAATACTGATTGAGACCCTACTGTGTGCAGCATACCCCTACAGGGACTGGTAATAAGGCAGCGAATCAGACCAAGTCCTTGCTCTGTGGAGCTTATTTTCTAGCGAGGGAAGACTTATATTTTTGACGCACAAGAGTGTACCTCCTAGTACATCTTGTCTGGTGCTGGACACCTAATCACTTGTTAATCAATATTTAATAAGTGAATGAGCGAATGCCCTAACAGTGACCTTGATCTACGACTCTTCCTTCTCTTCCCTTCCTCAAGGCCATGTTGATGGGGGCATTCCAGCTAATAAAGCACCCAGATGAAGGTGAGGTGGCTTGTGGACTGGTACAATAGCTCCATTCCAGGGAGCAATTTGTAACTTCTCTCACAAAGCATGAATAATTTCCAAATGGCAGGTGCACAAATTATTTCTCCAAGGAGAAGACAATTTTGTCCTCCCACTTTTCATCATGCAAATCTTCTGACCACGGTTGGCAATAAGTAGAAATAGATAAATGAGATCCGAAATTCACATTTAACTGTTTGGAAGGACAGTTTTGGTTGGAATAAAGAAAACAGTTGAACAGAACAGGGGGCCAGTGAGGACAGGATCTGTGTCTGACACGTAGATGTAGCCGAGGTAAAAGTCATAGCAGAGAGGAAAGAGGACAGAGTTTTAGAGAGAATGGTTTTTAAAATGTTAATATGAAAGTTTAGTAGTCAAGGTATGGGCTCGATTGTTATTTATCTCTGTTCAGCCCCCAGTGCCCTACAGAATCAGACCGAATTGTCCGGGCAGGCTATTCGCAGCCCTTTGTGACCTAGCCCCCACCTACCTTTCTAATCTCATTTCACCCACTCTCCACCTTGTTCTGCACCCAATGCAGCCTGCTGCAGCTCTCTCTCTCCCCAGCCCTGAGCCCTCCAAGAACACATCCCTCTGAACCCTGTGCCTCTGCTGACACCGTTTCATCTGCCTGCAAAAACCACAGGCCACTCTTCAAGGTCAAGTTCAGATGTCACCCCCTCTGCAAAGCCTTCCCTCGGACCACTCCCTCTTCCTGCCCCTCTGGCCTCAGGATGGTAATGGCTTCCTGCTGTTGTGGGTCCCTGGGGGCCTCAGCACCCCTTGTTGTTTCCCTTATTGCACTTGTAGCTTCATTAATAGGCCCTTTACCTTGACACTTTCCATTGACGACCCTGACTAATACCCCACTGTATCTGTACAACACCTAGACTCTGGTTAATACAGAATTCCGGTCAAGAAAATGCTGGGTGTCACCCTGCACTGGGGGTCAGCAAACCACTTATTTTTATAAATAGGTTTTACTGGAACACAGCCATACCTATTCTCTTGCAAACTGTCCATAACTACTTTTGAGCTACTCCACTGTCAGAGTGTGGCTGTGACAGAGACGGTGTGGCCTGCAAAGCCTAAAGTATGCACCATCCAGGCATTTGCAGAAAAAGCATGCCCACTCCTGCTGTGCACTCACTGAGCACGAACAGGTCATTGCTTCAACCTCAGTCTACAATGTGTCTTTGAGGGATTTCTGCTTCTAAGATCTGGTTCTCGCCCCTGTCTTCTTTCCACTCTCATTATTTTCCAATCCATTCTTCACAGGACTCCCAGACAGATCTCGCCAAAACACAAATGTGACCCTTCTCATTCTCCTTCAGGGGCTCCACTAGTTAAAGTCCAAATCTCAGAGGACAGCGTCTCTCTCTACTTCCCATCTTGCTTGCCAAAGTGACTGTCACTCCGGCCACTTGTCACTCTGGCCACACCAACGATTATAGCGATTTCTTAACCACTTCTCAGAGGGGGAGAGGAACTGAAACACTGAGGATAGGTGTCCATTTTCAGATTCATGTGTCTGTGCCAGAGGCATTTTCTGAAATTTCTGGATCTCAGAAATGTTACAGTGTAGAAAAAAGAAGGCATGCTTCTGAACCGAGGACAGCAACATGGCAGAAGAGAAGGCGACGGGTAAGGGCCAGGGCTGCCCCAGGCGAACCCCTGCCACCAGGGCCAGGCCCTACAGGGCCGTGGACATCGGGCAGTAGAGTCTAGGGGCAAGAGGGAATCACCGGGTGTCCTGAGTAGTGAGTGACATGGTCAGATGCAGCCGGTGTGGGCAGATGGGCTGGAGACAGAGGGCAAATGGCAGAGAGGCAAATCCGATGAGCGATACCAGGTTCGGACTCAGGCCTGATGCTGGGGCCAGACATCAGGACATGGACCTGGAGGAAATGCAGGAGATGGAATCGACTGAAGTCACTGGCTGATCAGAAGAGGGTTTAGGGTAGCAGAAGGAGGAGGAATTGCAGTGGCTCCCAGGCTTCCATCTTGAGAATCCAGAAGAACCAGGTATGTGCTGGGACAAAGGGGCTCGCAGGAAACCTTATCTTTCCTGGATTCCTAAACCCAGTTCAATTCTTGCCCCTTGAGCAGGTTCCAGTGTGACGGATGTGCCTGTTCATTTTTTTTTTTTTTTTTGAGATGGTCTCACTCTGTTGCCCAGGCTGGAGTGCATGCAGTGAGCGGTACAATCACAGCTCACTGTAACCTTGAACTCCTGGGCTCAAGTGATCCTCCTACTTCAGCCTCTCAAGTAGCTGGGACTAAAGGCATGTGCCACTCCGCCAGCTAATTATCTGTAGAAATGGAATCTCACTATGTTGCCCAGGCTGGTCTCCAACTCCTGTCCTTGGGAGATCCTCTCCCCACAGCCTCCACCTCCTGCAGCACTGGGATTACAAGTGTAAGCCGTCACACCCAGCAACGCGCCCATTCTTTATTTAACATGTTCCCCCCAGTCTGGAGCTGCACTAGGGAAGGGGTGGCCATGGATGATTTTCATTGCCCTAGGAGGCTGGCCCAGAGCTGCTCTTAGAGAGGAGGAGGTTTTTCTTTCTGCTGGAGGTTGAGGGGGGTATGGGTGGACGCAAGAGTTGGCAGAAGTGAAGACGCCTGGCTCTCCTCATGAAGGACTGCCAGCAGAATCTTCCTGCCCCAAATCTTCCTGTGTCGCCGTGTTCTTGCCACTTTTCCCCTTACCAGATCCTCAGAACGGGCACCTTCCAGGAATGCTCCTCTCACCCACACAGGGAAAGGTCACGTCGGAGACTCACAGCAGGGACCTCATGGCTGCGGGGACCTAAAGGCCCCCCTCCTCACAACCCCCACATTTCCCCAGCTCCCAGGAAGGAAGAGTGATTTGACAGGAGTAAGGTGCGTGGCCTGGTTCTTGTCAAAGGCAGAAACGCAAATGTGGTCTCCATATTCCTGAGAAATCACAGCACAGGGGCAGCAGTGCCTTGGACAGCAGGTGAGAGTCTGCACTGGTGGCAGGAGAGTCCTGAGGTGCTCCAGGTGCTGCAGCCAGGACCCCGTACCCCTCACCTGGTCCCCTAAGGCTTCACCTTCAGGGAGTAAGACCTGGGTAGCCACAGGGGCAGGCAAACCAAAGGGGGCTGCAGAGACAAGCAGGGACAAACTAGATTTGCTAAGAAAGACCTTGGGGTATAGCGCTTCCTCTGGTGCAAAATCAACAAGGGAGGGCGTGTCAGGAGGACCGAAGGGTCCCATTTGGATGGGAATGTCACGGCCAGCTCCTGAGAAGGGACTAAGTTGGAGGACTCATTTGGAGTTCAAGTCAAAGAAAGCAATTGTACAGGGAACCTCTCTCAACCCCATTCGAACCTCTCCGAGATCACCGACAGCCCTGACAGTAGCCCTTCCCGTTTGCATAGGGTTTTGCATTTAATTTCAAGGCTGGTGTTCATACTCCTTTCCTTATGTGAGAGGTAAAGGCAGTCATTATTATCCTTCCTTCCCCTGCTGAGAACCCAGGGACCCCACCTTTTCCTGAAGTCTTATGGTTATTTAGGGGCAGGGGGTTTCCAGCCTAGAATGCTGGTTATTATCTCCAGTGGTGAAATGATATGACATGATCTAACCCAACTGTCTCTCCCCTGTACCCATAATCAGGTCTTGAAACTGGTCTCCTGGAAACAATCAAGCTTTTCATTGCATCACAAGAGACCTCAGATGAAAGAGATGCTCTCCTGGACTGTGATCATGTGCTGTGACCAAATCTGCTGTGAAGCCGTTGGCCAGGGATACGCTGCTTCCAACCCTACTGAGACATGCATTACATAAAACAATGTCTTAGCCAGGATGTATCTTTTTAATCACAACAATATTAGAGGTGATAATTGCCCCCCCAAAAAAGTTGAGTCAATTATGCTGGAATATTTGATTAGCCCTAATAACCAAATGTTATTAAACCCACCCAATTAAGCCTCCAATTATGAGGAAGCTGCAAGATTTTCTGAATGCTACTTAATAAGGCTGTTAGCTTGAAGAGTATTGTCATTTTGTTCTAACCCCACAAAAACCTGTCTTGGAGGAGACTAAAGTGGGGATTCTTCAAAGGAGATAATTTCTGTTGAAGTGCACAGTGAGCTCTTTATGCTGGAACTCAGCTGAGAACACTGAATTCATTCTACTTAAAACTTTTCAAAGGAAAGATGGGGTTTGAGAGGGAGATAAAGAAGATGGGGAAAAAGGAAGGACAGAGAGAGGAACAGGAATTTAGAGAGGAGAAGCAGGGACAGAAGTTTCCTCAATTATAAAAACAATTTAGAAAAGAAAATACGAGCTGGGTGCAGTGACTCATGCCTGTAACCCCAGCACTTTGGGAGGCCAAGGTGGGTGGATCACTCGAGGTCAGGAGCTCAAGACTAGCCTGGCCAACCTGATGAAACCCACATTCTACTAAAAAAAAAATTATTATTATTATAAGGCTGGGCGCCGTGGCTCACGCCTGTAATCCCAGCACTTTGGGAGGCTGAGATGGGCAGACACGACGAGGTCAGGAGTTCAAGACCAGCCTGTCCAATATGGCGAAACCCCATTTCTACTAAAAAATACAAAAATTAGCCAGGCGTGGTGGCACATGCCTGTAGTCCCAGCTACTTGGGAGGCTGAGGCAGGAGAGTCGCTTGAACTTGGGAGGCGGAGGTTGCAGTGAGTTGAGATTGTGCCACTGCACTCCAGCCTGGGTGACAGAGTGAGACTCCATCTCAATAAATAAATAAATAAACAAACAACTGGGCATAGTGGCATGTGCCTATAACTGCAGCTACTAAGGAGGCTGAGGCAGGAGAATCGCTTGAACCTGGGAGTCAGAGGTTGCAGGGAACCGAGATCGTGCCATTGCATTCCAGCCTGGGAGACAGAGCAAGACTCTTGTCTTAAAAAGAAAATACATAGGGCAGTTTGGAGGGAAGGAGTCAGTGAGAAGGTAGGAACAGGAGCAAGCGGACAATTTTAGACCCCCAAATTCTAATTGTAGGTCTTCTGCAGCTTTTGCTGGTTGACCTTGAGCAAATAAATTTCTTCATCCTGAGCTCTGCCTGAGAAACGCACTGGTACTAAATTTCAGTAGCATCTCCCTCTCATACTTTCTCCCTCTCTCACTAAAAAACTGGGTTTTGTAGCCTCCCTGATAAAAATCAATGCCTTAGATTCCCATGCAATTTCCATTTCAATTGGGTTCGCTCACGTTCTCTCTCGATTGCTCCCCAAACAACCCTAAGCAATCAGCCAGGTAGGAATGATAGACCCATTTTAAAGATGAGCAGCTTGATGTTCCCAGCGCTCAAGTGTTTTATCCAAAGCCCCAGCGAGTAAATGGCAGAAGCAGGTTTTGTCATCAATGCCCTTCTCCTGGAACCTGAAATTTTTCTTGGGTTCAGGAGCTATTTCATGCCCAGAAAACCCACATCTGTATTGTTTCTCTGTCTAAATCTCCCCTTTCCTAATTAAATTGTGGTGTCCAGTTGGTGAAAGTTGACAACAAAGGTTGGGGTTCTTTGAGGCTGGGAAGCAGAAAAGCAACAGGAGTGACTCTGGCAGGTGGCCTTCGCAGGAGAGTGAGACATTTGTATGGTCACTTTGAGTCCATCTGGTAGGTTAAAGACATGAGTTTGTCCGCAGAGTCAAGGAAGGAGAGAACACAGGTCTTGCTTTGCCTGAAAAAAGACCTTAGAGCTTGTCCAGGCTGTATGAGCTCTGTAGGACCACCATGACAAATGACAACAAACTGGGTGGATCAAAACAACAGGAATTCGGCCGGACATATGCGGCTTACATCTGTAATCCTAGCACTTTGGGAGGCCAAGGCAGGTGGATCACAAAGTCAGGGGTTCGAGACCCACCTGACCAACATGGTGAAACCCCATCTCTACTAAGAATACAAAAAAAAAAAAAAATTAGCTGGGCGTGGTGGTGCACACCTATAATCCCAGCTGCTCAGGAGGCTGAGGCAGGAGAATCACTTGAGCCCAGGAGGCAGAGGTTGTAGTGAGCCGAGATCGTGCCACTGCACTCCAGCCTGGGCAACAGAGCCAGATTCCGTCTCAAAAAACGAAAACAAAAAAACAGAAATTCATTCTCTCACAGTTCTGGAGGCTGGAAGTCCAAGATCAAGGTGTCAGCAGGCCTGTGCACCGCCTGAAGGCTCTAGGGAAGAATTCTCCCTTGCCTCTTCCAAGCTTCTGGTAGGCATGGGCAGTCCTCGGTGTTCCTTGGTTGCATGTGCACCACTGCCACCTCTGCTCCCATCATCACGGGTTGCTCTCCCCTCTGTGTCCAAATGATCTCTTCTTATAAAGACATCAGTCATTAGATTAGGGTCCACCCCAATTTGGTATGACTTCATCTTAACTTGACTACATCTGCAAAGACCTCATTTCCAAATAAGGTCCTATGCAGGGTTCAGATTTTAACATACTTTTTATTTTTATTTTTAGATGGAGTCTCTGTCACCCAGGCTGGAGTACAGTGGCATGATCTTGGCTCACTGCAACCTCTGCCCCCAGGGCTCAAGTGATTCTCCTGCCTCAGCCTCCTGAGTTAGCTGGGACTACAGGCACATGTCACCACACCCAGCTAAATTTTTGTATTTTTAGTAGGGACGGGGTTTCACCAAGTTGGCCAGGCTAGTCTCAAACTCCTGACCTTGAGTGATCTGCCTGCCTCGGCCTCCCAAAGTGCTGGGATTACAAGCCTGAGCCACATGCCCAGTCTTCAACATATCTTTTTAAGGAACACAATTTTACCTCTAAAAGTGGCTGTCTCCTATTCCACCGCTTCTCACAGTTTCATAAACAATTGTCAGAAAGTCTTCCCCTGATGGACACATTTCAAATGCTTAGGCTTTGAAAAAAAAAATCTCAAGGAACGTCAAAGAAAAATACTTTTCTGCATTTGTGCAGGAAGGGAATTTGGATATCCTCTGGCTAATTCTTCTCAGCACATTTTTTATAAGAAAATTGAAGCTCCTCCAATAGAGACCCTCCGGGTGTGACAAACTACTTTAAGCTAAATGGGGTTTATAAGGTTCTCTGAATAAAGTGACTATTTGTTCACGGAGTTTGCGAGGCCACTCAGCCTACGCTGAAGATGCTCATTATGTGTAGCTATGAAAGGCAGTAGCCTTGGTCTAATACATGTGAATACGTGTCTTGATTCACACTTTCTGAAAAGACATGGCTTTACCAGCCTCTGCCCTGTAAACCGAAGTGTAGTTTTACCAGAACTTTCAGGAAGATGGTGCTTTTGTTATAGGTGATATGAATTACCAGCAAACACATAAAGCAATGTAAAAATTGATAGAAAAGCTGCCTATTCTAATTTTGGCACATAGGATAATTTCCTGTGCCATTATAGAAGCAGTTTTGCTTTTTGCCAGTCTAAACTGGAGATATATGGTATTGTATTCCCTGGGCTATCTCTTTCTGTTTTCATTCCCTCCGTTGAGGGAAAATACCACTTTTAGAGGTAAAATTGTGTTCCTCTGTATTTCTTTCCCCATTTTGAGAAAAAAAAATATCATAGTAAATGTTTGATACATACGCTCTCCACTGACTCTATTTGAGCTTTGAAAGAAACACTGCACATGGTGGTCCTCGAGTCCCCCTGGAAAATATCATTTCTGCAGCTGGGAAGCAAAAGCTTTCCTCACGAAACACACGAGGCAGAAGAAACCCGGTCCCAGCCCGAAAGACGCGCGGCTCTGCGGTGGCTGCGGCTCGGTCTTCTTCAGTCAACCCAAGTCCCGATTACAACATGGAAAAAGAAAGGACATCACACATTAACGCACTTCCATCTCCTTTTAAAACCGTACCTTCCCCCTCTCTCTTAGATATCTGTGGGTCAGCATCCAGGTTATTCCGCTCTCTCCCAACAGCTCCCAATTTCTGAGGATCCTTGTGAGTCAGGAAAAGTTTATTCCAAATGACTCCAGCTCCAGGGAAGGAACATGAGTCGAGGTCAGTCAATGCTTTCGGCCCTGGCCATGGCCATCGTGATTGGCTCAGACATAGTCACGTGGCTTGGGCTGGTCCAATCAGAGAGGATCTAAGGCTTCAATTGCAGATGCTAAGAGGAAGATCCTCGATCCCCATCCGGACAAGGGTGAGCGATGTTGCTACTTCGGGGGCTGCTGGCAGCCACTTGGTATCCACAAGCGGTGCTCGCCTTTGGATGAAGTCAATACTATTCATGCAGGGTAACATAGAGAGGCGATCTTTGATAACATTGCTGAGTAACTGGAACATCCCTCCTTTGGACCATTTAGTTGTGTGGCTCAATAAACCCCTATTATTATTATCATCATATTATTATTATTATTATTGAAATGGAGTTTTACTCTGTTGCCTAGGCTGGAGTGCAGTGGCACGATCTCAGCTCACTGAAATCTCCGCCTCCCAGGTTCAAGCAATTCTTCTGCCTCAGCCTCCCAAGTAGCTGGTGCCTGCCTCCATAACCAGCTAAATTTTTTTTGTATTTTTAGTAGAGATAGGATTTCGTCATGTTGGCCAGACTGGTCTCGAATTCCTGACCTCAAGTGATCCGCCCACCTCAGCCTCCCAAAGTGCTGGAATTACAGGTGTGAACTACCATACTCAGCCAAACCCCCTTTATTATTGAAATCTGTTTGAGATGAGTGATATAGGACTTAGTAACTGAAAGGATCTTTTTCCCCACTCCCTTATTTCTCTTTGCCACACTTTTCCACATGCGCCAGCATTCCGCTGATAATATGTGTGCAGCACGATGAGTTTGAGGTGCTTGTGGACTACTCAGGTGGTAACAAGTAGAACAGTGCTGCCCATTCTGCAATGGTAGAAACGTTCTATGGCTGCACTGCCTGACCCAGTAGCCACATGCAGCTACCAAGTCCTTAACACGTGGCTTATGTGAATGGAGAACTCAATGTTTTACTTCATTTTAAGAATTTGAAGTTAAATAGCCATGCGAGGCTGGTGGCTACTGTACTGAGAAACACAGATCCAGAAGGAATTTGAAAACATTGAGCTGAGACATAGATTGGGTGAAGACAGAAATGTGGGCATCTCAAAGGTACTCAGAGTATGTGGAGTGAGAGGAGAGTGAAGGACAGCCCTTGGGACCTTCCGCATTCAAGTGCAAGTGGAAGAAAAGGAATCAGCAAAGGAGACAGAAGGTGAGGATAAGAAGTAGGAAGAAAATCATGAGCTATGGGTATCTTGAAAGCTAAGAGAGGCACATTTCAAGAAAGGAGGTGTGAATTACATGCAGCAGGGGAGAAAATAAGACCGCCTCACCAAAAAGCAGGCCACTGGTGGTCTTGGAAGAGTTGTTGCAGGATGGAGGAGAAGTCAGATGGTGTTATACAGACATTGGAACTGAGATGCCTTCAGTCATGGTCATGAACAATTAGGAAGGAGAACTCAGACCAACAGATGTCCAGAAGACAACACCCAAGTAGGGACTGGATTCATAAGCCCCTGGGTCTTACCTTGTTCACTTTGATTTGTTTCTAGGGGACATGGTAATGTTTTCTTTCCAACTACCCTTTTAGAAGTTTTATCAAATTAAATATGGCTCCCTAGAAAACATGGTGGTGCTACCATGCTTATCATCTCTGATTCCAATTTCTACAAGTTGGCTTAGGGCATAAAGCAGCAATTCATTCCAAATCACCATTTTCTCTTTTCTACCTCTGATATATGTTTATTTGGGGCTTCTATTTTTAGCCTGTCTGAAGGGAAAAAAAAAAAAAAAGAAGAAGTAATGGGAATTCACAGGATTTATTGCACAAATTAATTCTCTGGCTCCCTCCGACCTCCATCAAGGCTTCTGACAGTGGCATTGTATTTCTTATTTATTAGATTTTTAAGTGCTCTGTTAGGTAGTTTACAAGCTTTCCTTAATGTCTCTGCATCCCAAGTACACAACAGCCGCTGAAAATTGATCACAGGTCATATCTGGCCCATCTTTAAATTTAAATCACATGACGCCTTCTTCAGCTTCGTGCTGGCTTCCACATAGAGGTTGTTGTGAACCTCACATAAAAACCCAAGGAGACTAACTTCAAAGTTATTTATAATATATACACATGGAGAATTGTTTCACCTTGATACTAATGATCAAAGTGAAAGCCAAAAAATCTAAATAATTTCTGCAAAACACTGCACTTCCCACAACTAGTTATGACTTGTAGCTTACTCTCTAACTTCTAAGGTATAATGAAGTCTTTGAAAGAATCCTACTTCAAATGGACTCATTTTTTGAGGCTCTTCCTGTCCAAAATTTCATCAGGACACAAAACAAATCATTGCGGAATGTCTAAGGCCATCCTACACTGCTCCTTGGTGGGCTTGGGGGACCCTTTTAGAGTGCTGGCCTGGTCTGCTTGCGTACCTATATTCCACGCGGCTTCCCTCCCCTGGGCTGTAGCAGGCACTAGGTCTTTTCAAACCTCTTGCCACAGCAAATGCCTTTTCTCTGCTTCAAATGCCTTCTCCTACTTATCCATCAGCAAACTCCTATTGACCCTTCAAGACCCCTTTAGTTGTTATCAAGCCTGGAAGGTCCTCTCTGTGTCCCCAAGCAGAGATAGCTGTTCCTTTTTCTGGGCACCTACACCGCATCTGTAGCCTGGAAACATTGCCTTTTGCTTGTTTATCGTTCTTTCTTTCTGCTAGACTCTTTCATGGAAGAGGCCATGTTTCATTCATCTGTTCCCAAAGCCTGGCACAGGGCTTAATACATAACAGATATTCCCCAAGTGTAGCTGGATGGAGAAGGAGTAAGTGAATGAATAAATGATGTCTATCCAAAGCTAGGTCTATGCAGTCCATGCAAAGCAGACTTTTGGAGCAAATACACAAAAATTTGGATGAAAACAAAATAATCTCAAAACAAAACAAAAAGCATATTGGAAAGAGGTGTAGGAGCCAAGAGACGGATTCCAGAATTGGTCCTGACTTTGGGTAAGTCATTTCCCTCTCCAGCTCTTTACTGCAAAATAGGAGCTATGACATATTTGTCAGTAATATCCCTTCTAGCTCTGACTTCAATCCCAAATCACTATACTGCTAGTGAGTTATTTTTCGTTTGGTTGGTTTTGGTTTCTGGCTTTGGGGTTTTTTGTTTGTTTGTTTGTTTTCTTGGTTGGTTGTGTTTTTTGTTTTGTTTTGTTTTGTTTTGTTGAGACAGGGTCTTACTCTGTTGCCCCGGCTGGATGCAGTGGTGCAATCACAGCTCACTGCAGCCTCCGCCTCTCAGGCTCAAGTGATCCTCCCGCCTCAGCCTCCTGAGTAGCTGGGATTACAGGCATGAACCAACACGCCTGGCTGGTGAGTTGCTATGCAACATGTCCATAAACGTCAGATCTAGAGAGGGAGGAAGAAGTTTTCACAGGTTTGGGTCTAGCTTGTTTCCAACATTAGGAGAAAGATTATGTCTATACTTCTTTGTAAACACCTCATTTTTCTCCCAGCGCTCCCTTCCCTTACCCAGCACAATATTGGTATAGATGAGCTTCCATAGATATTGATTGATTGATCTAAATATTTCCAAGTTTGCTTTCTCGGTGTACTGAGTCATTCTTTTATTCATTCATCCATTTCTCTATTTATTTAATCACCCATCCATCCATCAACCATCCATCCAACCAGCCATTCATCCATCCAATAACTATTTGAGTATTCCTATGTGCCTAGCACCATGCCAAGTACTGAAATAGTAGCAGCCACCATTCTGGTGTGGGTGTCTGTGTATGACAGACACATGCCCATCTTGGGGAGAAGTGAACTATGCACTGATAGTTCACCCCAAATGGCTCTTTGTCAGATATCTCCATAATGTGGAAAAGGGGTAAAAATAATGTAGATTCCCATCACTCACAGAGGTAGTGTGTGGGAACCAGATATAGTGACCCTAGACAGGGGAGAACCACAAATCTTTGAAGACTTTTCTTATGTACATAAGCAGGCACAAGCAAGTCCATCCTCTAGAAGTTACAGAGAAACAAGAAGCAGATGTCAGCCTAGCATATGAAAAAGCTGGCTAGTACAGCAATATGAAAATGGAATGGGCTGCCTCCAAGGGTAATGAGTTCTCTGGCACTGAAAGCGATTGTACAAGGGCTAGATAATCATCATTTGCTGGGGATATCACAAAGGAATTCAAGCATGGAATGTGGTAGGGGTGGGGGCGGTTGGACAAGGTGACCTTCAAAGTTCCTTTCACTCTCTGAAGTTTCAAAATTCTAGGAGCAAGACTATATTGTTCGTGTCCAACCCAGTGCACAGCCAGTCCAGTTAGCGTTCGCCATACTTCCCTTCCCTGAAGCCCCATTAATTCTGCTGAAAATAAGTTGGCAGAGAATACAATATCCTCTCTACCAGATCAGTTGGTTTGCATCTATGAAAATAGTTTAGCAGCAGGAAACAGAGCTATAAAATTCTCGACTAGGAAAAACAAAAGGGAAGAGATCTGTCCTAAAAAAAATCAGATGACTTTCAACCCCACGCACCTCTCCAGACTGCATTTGTACCTGAATTCACAATGTGAGGCAGAAATTTTCCAGCAGTCTTGGATCACCAGGAGCTGGGGAATATCCCCAGCTTGTATTTCTGTAGCTTGGAGCCTGTTGGACCAACTTGGTCCCTTATGGAGTTATGTGTTTGCTAACAACCATCCTTGTCATCTCTAAAATCCCTGACGGGTTAACCACCTGCTTAGAACACAAAACCTGAGAATGTCTGCTTTCATATTAAAGATTAAAGAAAGTCCAGGCACAGTGGTTGACACCTATAATCCCAGCACTTTTGAGAGGCCAAGGTGGGAGGATTGCTTGAGGTCAGGAATTCAAGACCAGTCTGGCTAACATAGCAAGACTCCAACCCTACAAAAAATGAAAATAGCTGGGCATGGTGGCATGCGCCTGTAGTTGCAGCTACTCAGGAGGCTGAAGCTGGAGGATCATTTGAATCCAGGAGGTCAAGGCTGCAGTGAGCCAAGATCAAGTCACTGCACTCCAGCCTGGGCAACAAAGCGAGATCCTGTTTGTTAAAAATTAAAATTAAAATAAAATAAAAACAGCTGATAGAACAAAGAAAGGAGTTCTGATTTTTCCCCCATCTCCATAAGAGTCTCACTTAACCCTGCAAACACTGGAGACAAACACCAGGGAAGCCACTTGATCACCAGCTGGCAGTGAGATTTAAATGAATTTCCCCGGTCCTCTTTTCTGCATTCACCAACACAGGAGTTCTAGGTGCATCCTGTGACCCTCTTTCATTTCTCAGTAGGAGGAGCGAATGAATGTGGCTGTTTGGAGAGTGGGGTTTATTGGAGAAATAAATCTCTTTGGCTAAATATGAACCATGCAGAGGAAACAAAGGAACTGCTTTTTAATGACAGAGGTTTAAATGAAGCCCAGCAGCCTAAGGCAGAACCCCAATTAAGAAGAGATGGAAAATCAGGGTCCCAGAGACCACTAAAACTTACATAAATGTTTACGAGTATCCGCTCTATACCAGGAGTGGTGGTAGTTGCTGGGATTTTAAAGATAAATAAGATACCCACCCTGCTTTCCAGGGGCTGACATTGGAGGGGGGGTGATTGCTGTGTGGGGGGGTAAAGAGATGAAGACAGACAGAGCAGGGTGAGAAGTGCTGTAATCATGGCATAGCATCATGCTGCAGAAGCAAACGCTCATCAGGAGGGAGGCAGGAAGGCTTCCGGAGGAGGTGCTGTTTGACCTTGTCTTAAAAGATACGTACACATTTGCAAAGTGGGAAGAGGAAAGCAAGTTCTTCCAGGAAAAAGGAAGAGCATGTATAGAGGAATTGGAGCAGGGTAGAGTCCATGATGGTGGGGAACAATGACAAGTTCAATGTGAGTCGGGTTCCGACAAAGGAGCCTGGATATATAGACGAGAACCCAACTGAGTAGGTCACAGGTGCCATCTAGACTTTTGAGGTTTATTCTGTAGCCAGGGGCTCCCAAAGCTATAGAATCATCTTCAGAGCTTACATCAAAGTTTTGATTCCAGGGCTGCACCTCCAGAAGTTAGGAGTAGGACCTGGAAATCTGCATTTTGACAAGCACTGCCACGGATCGTGGAGGATGCTCTCCATAGGAGCTGCGAGGCTGCTGTGGGGGTGAGGCGGTGTGTAGGCAAGGAAGGAGCATGACTTTGTGTCTGGGACTTCTCAGATGGAGGCCTGGAGGAGGGAGTGGAGGAAGGATCCTCCTGGTGTTTCCCAAAAGCAGATGCAGAAACAACAGAGCATGGCCCTTGGCCCTCCAAGGGATCCGAGAGGACAGAATTCAACAGACGCCAAGGAGGCCTGTCTCTGGTGGGTGTTCCGTGTCTCCTGGAGCAAGGAGCCCAGGTAAAGGAACCTGGGCCAGGGAGAGAGGCTGGGGCAGGATCTGTCTACTCAGAGGCAGCGCCCAGGAGAGGGCGACTGTATCTGGGGAGCCAGACCTCACTTAAATGCTGTGCCACTAATTGAGCCTGAAGCCCCAAAGTGGGGCAGGGGCTGGACCCAGGCTTGGAGCAAAGCTGGAACACAAACAAGTGGTAAGGGAGGCAAGCTGGTCTGCCCTGGTGCGGACTCCCGCCAACGCTCTGCCCTACCCAGTGACATCGCGATGACTGCGCCAGTCCCTGCAGCTCCGCCCCAGCCCGGCCTCCAGGGGACCTGGCTTCTCAACCTGTAGCCAGCTGCTTGGCCCAGGTAATCAGGCTCAGAGGAAATGTTCTTTCTACCATGTGCCCTAACCCACAGGCTCTCCCGTGCCAGCGAGCAGGGTAACAGAGGTCCAGAGGCCTCCACAGTGACCAACCTTGTCATCTAAACTCATGATAAGTGACCAGTGTAGATGCCAGAACCTCACTGGTGTTAGAGGCAGGAGAAATGACAAAAGCAAAAAAGTTGCCTTCCTTTGGAGAGGGCTTTGCTGCCATGCACTCATACTGGGCTATGTGGGGTGCAGCTATGCCAGGAAGCTGAAAAAAGCCAATCCCCAAGACAACCTCTGTTGAACTGCCCACAAAAGATGGTGCCCAGTGGTGCCTTACTCAACCCCTGTGTCATCGCCCCTATTTAAATGTATATTTAGCACTGACTAACTATCTTTGCATGAAATTCATGGATAATGTAACAACCCAATTCACAATTTCAAAAAAAATATGTACTGCCCTGACTATCAGAGAAAGGACAGAAGAAAATCTGAGTGTATATTTCACAGCTACAGTAGAAAACAGAATGAGGTAGACAGCTGCGTGTAGGACAACAGTGGATGACATAGCTGCACACGCAGATGGGCGGGGCAGTGTTGCGTTGTGACTCAGGCACCAAACAGCATTGCCATTAGAGACACATTTTCTAAATGTGTGTTGTAGAAGACGTGTGCCCTAGTCCATCTTCACACTGCTGATAATGACATACCTGAGACTGGGAAGAAAAAGAGGTTTAGTGGACTCAGTTCCACGTGGCTGGGGAGGCCTCACAATCATGGTGAAGGCAAAAGGCACATCTTACATGGCAGCAGGCAAGAGAGAATGAGAGCCAAGAGAAAGGGGTTTCCCCTTATGAAACCATCAGCTCTCGTGAGACTTACTCACTACCACGAGAACAGTATGGGAGAAAGAGCCCCCATGATTAAATTGTCTCCACTACGTACCTCCCACAACACGTGGGAATTCAAGAAGAGATTTGGGTGGGACACAGCCAAACCGTATCAACATGTGTTTTCCGAACTGGTGAATACTCTGTAAAGTTTCAAACAAAATAAGGCACAATCTTCCCTCTGTTTGGTTGACTGTGCTTTTCTGTAAAAGGGGTATATTTAAATTTTGCAAAAAGAAATACTTTGTGTTTATATGTAAAACAGAATTAGGTCGTAGGTTCCAATGATTGTGGTGTTTTCTTTCAGCTAAATGAATGCACAGAAGGTATTAGAACGTGGTGAGTAGCACAGGACAGCGACATCTCCCTGGCTCCTGCTCACTTGATGTCATGAGGCCCCCTAAATATTGTGACAGTCCAAAGCATGCACCCACAGATTTCCAATATGCACCTTTGGGGTCCACTGCTAGGCGGTTTCCACAGCCCTTGCTTGTACGTTAACTGATTTGAGCCGCTCAATTGAAGGAGGCAGAGCAGATGGAAGAACCTAGGTCCAGAGAGGATATGTCAAGCCTGGGTTTACGGGGAGTTGGCAACAGAGAGGGAACCCAGAGTCTCTGCCTCTTGGGATTGCATGACGTTATAGGCTGGATTGCATCTCCCAAAAGTTATAGGTTGAAATGCTAAATGTGGGTACCCCACAATGTGACTGTATTTGGATATAGAGTCTTTAAAGAGGTAATTAAGGTCAAATGAGGTCATATTGGTGGGCCCTAATCCAATAGGACTGATGTCCTTATAAGAAGAGAAGACTGACCAGATATAGTGGCTCATTCGTGCCTGTGATTGCAGCACTTTGGGAGGCTGAGATGGAAGGATCGCTTAAGCCTGGGAGGTCGAGGTTGCAGTGAGCCATGATCATGCCATGGCACTGCAGCCTGGGTGACAGAGCAAGACCTTGTCTCAAAAACAAAAACAAAAACAAAAAAAGAGAGACAAAGGGAGAAGACACCTATCTCCAAGCCAAAGAGAGAGGCCTCAGAAGAAACTAACCCTGCCAACACCTTGATCTTGGCTGTTCAGCCTCCAGACTGTGAGAAAATACATTTCTGTTGTTTAAGCCCCCAGCCTGTGGTATTTTGTTACGGCCACCCAAGCAGACTAATCCAGATGGGATTTTGAAGATCGTCTAGCCTGTCTGCCCCTGTATAAATTGCCTTGGGATTACCAGAAGCCAATTTTGCAGCCTCCTGTCTCCTTCACCACATACCACTGAGCTGAAAATATAGACACTGCATTTCATTCTGTAAGCCAGATGAAGTAATTCTCACCCCACCAGGTAAACTCAAAGTTTCCCACAAGCAAAGTCAATAGGGAAACATGTCATAACCTCTAATGGTATCTCAAATGTTAGCCAGACGTGTATGGTCCAGATGAGACCAGATCAGGCCAGTTAATTACCCAAATTATGTTAATTACCCACATCTCTGTGTTGGGGCCTCATCTGCTTGGCCAAAGGGAAACTTACTCCCTGGGGTTTGTAGATGCACCTCGTGTGCTGACTCATCTCTGGAAACTAGTATTTTGGTGCTTACATCTTGCTTGTCGGGAGGCTGGGACAGAAAACCAGGTGCCCCGTGATGGCCAGACTCCCCACCTGTAATCCACTGTCACCTCTGGTGTTCTGGGCACAGCTGCAGAGGGCTCTGGCCTCACTGTCTAGAGCCCACCATGCTGAGATAGCTGAGTTTCCTTTCTCCATAAAACACCTTCTGTTTTATGCTTAGGCAAGGAGGTCCCCTAGCAAAGCGACCTGAGCCTCCAAAAATTCCAGCTCCCTTTCTGCCCACATCCCCATGGACATGTCTTCCTAGAGCACGTGGGCAGTTCAGCAGTGGCCTCAAGATGGGCTCTTGGGTCAGCTGCTTTGCTAACCCCTGAGCCAACCCTCCCCTCCAGCCCTGTCAAGACCACTGGCCAGTTCAGGGTCCTCATTCCCCAATGGTTGGTTCCCACTGGATATTTTCATGAGACCGACCTGCTTACCCTACTTAAAATTGTGACCCCTTGGCTCATGCCTGTAATTCCAGCACTTTGGGAGGCCGAGGCGGGTGGATCACGAGGTCAAGAGATCGAGACCATCCTGGTCAACATGGTGAAACCCCGTCTCTACTAAAAATACAAAAATTAGCTGGGCATGGTGGCGCGCACCTGTAGTCCCAGCTACTCGGGAGGCTGAGGCAGAAGAATGGCTTGAACCCAGGAGGCGGAGGTTGCGGTGAGCCAAGATGGCGCCATTGCACTCCAGCCTGGGTAACAAGAGCGAAACTCCGTATCAAAAAAAAAAAAAAAAAAAAATTGTGACCCCTTTAGCACTGCTACCTGTCCTCAACTTTCCTCCTCCCCCTCTCCTTCTTCCAGGCTTAATTTTTTCCATGGCACCATCTGACAGTATATGTTTTACTTACTTCTTATTGCCTTATTTTACTTAAAATGTAAAGTCTAAAAGGGCGAGGGATTGCACTGCTTTGTCAGGCTCTTCCCTAGCCAGTACTAACTAGCACAGTGCCTTGAACACAATAGGCACCTAAAAAGTATTTGTGGGAGACGAACTAAGGAGATGCTGAACTGCAGGTCTCGCTCAGTCAGCCATGGTGTCCTTCCCCACCAGCACAGGGACAGATCCGAGAATGACAGACACCCTTGCCATCCAGCAGCGACTGGATTGTGCTGATGCAGGAGGCCCATGTGAGTTTGCTGTCTTGAGAGAACAGAACAGAAGCCTGGCCCCACGTAACTTCTGCTCATTCATGTCACTGGCGTTTCCTGGGCTCTGCCTGCGTGCCCAGCATATGTAGACAAGAAGATGTCTTCTCTAGCCCCAGGAGCTCACAGTCTAGTCAGGGAGACAGGCTCATTGCAGGGCAATTAATGCTCCAGCAAAAGATGCTCACAGCGTGACTGACCTCACTTGTTGAGCTGGGTTTGCTTTGTGGCATTCAAACTGTGTCCTAGAAAATGAATTCATATGAACAGGTAGACTGTGGTGAAGGGCACTTTCTGGTTGTGCTGGGAGGCGGAGCAAGGGAAAGAGATACAGATACAGGCTGAGTGGGGCTAAAACAGGCCATACACAAGAGGGGCTGCGCTTTATTCTGGGAACCAGTTGTTTTGCAACTTTACTCTGTAGGTTTCTGTGGGTCCCTGAGCCCCTCCTGAGGGGTCGAATCCCTCAGGCGGAAGATAGGTGGGACTCTGAGCTCCCAACTTGGTTTCAATCAGAACCTCTCCTCTGATCCGTGTTATAAAGATGACCTTCTCACAAGACTTCTTTTTAACAAAGCCTTTGAAAATGAGTGCTATCCACTGCTGACCACTAGAATTTTCTGTGCGTAGGGAAATGTTCTATAAATGCACAAATACAGTAGCAGTTATTCATATGTGGCTAGGGAGCACTTGAAATGTGGCCAGTGTGACCGAGAAACTTAGTTCTTAATGTTACTACATTTTAATTGATATAAATTATTAATAAAATTCAAGCAGTCACATGTGACCAGTGGCTATTGTATTAGGCAGCACAGCAAGGCACTGGGGGCCAAGGAAGATTTGAAAGTGGAAGACCCATGAGCAGAACTATGCCTTAGAAGCAGTGCGGCCCCATAGGTACCTCAAGAAGTAGGTAAATTTATATCCATTTTGTTGATGAGGAAATTGAGTCTTGGAAAAATAAGGCGATTTGTTGAGAGTTTCATAGTAGTAAGTAGCTGAAGTAAGTCTTGAAGCAAAGTCTTCTAACTCTAAACCTGAAAGCCAGCCAGAGACGCAATCAGGGGATTTATAAAAATGTTATCATTGACAATTACGACTGCACAGACACCTCTTACCAAGTGAAAAACAGTTGGTTCCACCTATACTGGCCATGCCCCAAATTCTACATTAGGTAGAATGAACCAATACGATGTTACATGAAAGATTTATATTTGTAAAGTTTTCTTAAACGAAAATTTTCTGATAAAATTTATTCCTAAGTTCCTACAATTGCTTTTCTGAAATAATCCACTATAGGGTCTTGGTTAGGCATTAAAATTCTTGTACAAGTAATCATAATTTCCTGGCAAGAAAAATCTCAGAGAAACAGAGGATTGGACTGCAATAATAATCTCTCTTGATATGATGTATAATAAATGACATCATCTGCCAATATTACTGCAAGTAGTGGGAAAAGTTCTCAGCGCTCACATGGGGCTTGTTTTAGTCCTCTTGTGCTGCTCTACCAGAATACCACACAGGCTGGGTAATTTGTAACTTATAATGGGCATTTATTGGCTCACAGTTCTGAAGGTCGACAAGTCCAACATTAAGGTGCCGGCATCTGGTAAGGGCCTTCTTGCTGCATCATGACATAGATGAAGGTATCACATGGCAGAAGATGGAAGGGTCAAGAGGGAGAGCCCATTCTTAAAAGCCCTTTTATTAAAGGATTAAACTCACTCTGGTGAAACCTTCATGGCCTAAATCACTGCTTAAAGGCCTCACCTCCCAATACCATTACACTGGCAATTCAAACATTCAAACCATAGCGGAGCTCTTAAAGATAATTTTCTAATGAATATTTTATTTTTTCTGACAGGTAAAATAATAAGTGGAGGGAAAGCTTTCAAATTCAACCCTGAAAGATCAAGCAATCTATTTTTCTTTTCCTGACTGCTTTTTTATCCAATCTGGCTCAGAAAAAGTTTACTAAGGGAAGGAAGCTCCTTGCGCTGGGTATGGAGTAGGCTGGAGGGAGGTGAGATGTAGTATACACAGGGCCTACATCTTAAAGAGTCTAAACTGTGTGGTAGGAATTTGCAAAGGTCTGCACATTCCGAGTGTACTTCCCAGGCCTGTTTATCCTTGGCACTGCATGCTAGAAGATGGGAAGGAGGCACCCATTTAGGCTTTCTAGTAGCCACCTTTTGTTTATTGCTCTTGCCAATGAAGGATTAATGAACGTTGCTCAGGGGAAAGTAACTTTATTCTCCACTGACCTGGTCAGAATCTAGGTTTGTATAATAGTCAGGACATGCTGGGGTATGTTGCAATAACAACAAGCCCCCGAACTTAGTGACCCCAAATAAACAAAGGGCATTTCTCTCATGTTCCATGTCTGTCTAGGGTCAATTAGAAGCTCTGCTTAATATGGTTACTCACAGACCCAGACTGACAGAGCAGATTCTCTCTCAAACATTATCAAGAGCTCTGCAGAATTTCCACTGTCAATTACACAGCCCCATCCAAACACATAGCTATCAAAAAATGCAACACTACCACCTACAGAAGGCAGAGAGTTGGATGTATCTGGCGTCCACACCAATGACCGCCACAGTAGGAACCTGCAGCTTTGTTCGGCCTTTCTTCTTCTTATCTGGGAATGCTACCCTCCTCTTGATGACCAGTAGCAGAAAATGGATCAAGAGGGCAGATCAAGAGAGCAACAGATCGTCTAAAAGCCTTAATTGAATGAACAACCTCCACTCCCAATACTTTTCAAGTAACAAAACTTTGTTCAGCCAAGGCTGCCCCTGAGGAGATGCTGAAGAATGACTCCCCAAACTTCAGGGATGTTTAGATGCCTAGTGGAATCTTGGAGCTGGAAGGGACCTCAGCAGTCATCTCACATAACTCTAACATCTCGGAGGTGGGGAAACTGGAGCCCACAAAGAGGTTTTCCTGAATCTGCCAGGGATAGACTAGACAGGACTAGAACCCAGCTCTCCTGGATCCTAGGACTAAAAAAAAAAAACATTCCCCCAGGGCTCACCACAGACCCTGATCTGAAAGAAGTAGAAAAGACAGAGGCTGGAGAGTAGGGGAGGTGGCCCTTGAGAGGGGCCCTAGGGGCCCGGTTGCCTTTCTCTGTTAGGCCCTGGATAAACATTCCCTACCTGAGAACACTGGATCAAGGACTTTACTTACCACACAACCAGCACCTCTTGCATGCCCTTGGGAGATGGCCTCATGTTGGTGTAAGCTACGGATTTGGATGCTACTTCTAACTTTCTGTGACCTTCTAAGGAAATTGTGGCTGTGTACATCAAAGGGAGAGAAAAAAGGTTCAGAGAAAGGAACAGAGGCAGCAGAGGTGGATGGGCTGGGAATTTACAATCTCTGAAGAAGCACTTGCTGTGGGCCCTCTCTTGGCCAGTCCAAGACGATGTGCTCCAAGGGGTACCGTCTGAAATGTTCTGCTTTACTTCTACTTGGGTAGTGGCTCTCTCCCTCACTAGAATGTAAGCTCCATGTCAGGATCAGTCCCAGACACTGGGAAACACACTAAAGCCTTTGCACGAGAAGGCGTTCTGTAAGTACTTGCTGAACGGGCTGGTAATCACGGAAAGGTATTTAAAGGTTTTAAAATAGAGTGACAGGGTCATGCTTGGCTCTCAGAAAGTTCAAAAAAGAGACAGGTACAGCAACGTTTGAGCTGAATCTCAAAAGATGGTGAAGTAGGGACTGGAAACTAGGGCAGGTGGAGGCCATTCCAAGCCAGGGAGAAGAATGAAGGTCAAACAGGGAAAATAAGCAATAAGTAGTTAAACTACATTCATGCATTCATTCATTTACTCACTCACTCAACCAATACTCATTAAACGCCTGCTGTATACCAGGCCTAGCACTATGTGATGGTTAATTTCATGTGTCAACTTGACTGGGCTAAGGGATGCCCAGATAGCTGGTAAAACATTCTTTCCGGGTGTATCTGTGAGCATGTTTCTGGAAGAGATTATTATTTGAATCAGACTGAGTGAAGAAGATTCTCCCTCACCACTGTGGGAGGCATCACCCAATCCACTGAGGGCCTAAGTAGAATAAAAAGGTGCAGGAAGGATGAATTCACTCTCTCTTCTTGAGCTAAGACATCTGTCTTCTCCGGTCCTAGGCACTGGAGCATCTCATTCTTGGGACTTTGGACTTTGGGACTGATATAAGTGATCTTCCCCACACTCCATTTCTTAGGTCTTCAGCCTCAAACTGGAAGTTACATCATCAAGTTGTAGCCTCAAGTTCTCAGACCTTTGGACTTGACTGAATTACAATGTTGACTTTCCTGGTTCCTCAGCTTACCCACTGTAGATCGTGAGACTTCTTGGCATCCATAATCATGTAAACCAACTCCCACCATAAATCTCCTCTTCTGTTGGTTCTGTTTCTCTGGAGAACCCTGACTAATACAGACAGAGAGCCAGGGGGACCACAGCAGGTGGCCCACAAATGCGTAGGCAGGTTAACAGAGATGTGGATGACCTAACTACCAGCAGAGAATTTGGGATGGGAGGGAGTCCACCCTATAGGAGCATTAGTCTGGCATCAGACAGCAGGAAGGAGAAGAAGGAGACTCTGGGCAGAGCCTAGACTAAGCTTATGACCCTGGACTCCTCACCTGGGTGATCCCAGTGTGCCCCCAAAAGCCCTCAGCAGCCTGCAGTTCCACACAGCCCCAACCACTAGAGCTGAAGCAACTTCTGGTCTACTCTCCTTGTTTTCAGATGAGGTAACTGGAGTTAGAAGGCGAAGTGCATGCCAAAGGGCATACAGCAAGATAGCTACGTTGTCTTCTTATGCTTTTGGTTAAAAAGGCACCAGCCACTCCTGGGCTTTACTCGGGGTGCTTTGTTCAGGAAGAGGGGAGGAGCCAGGCCTGAACCCTGGTTTTAGCCATCATGGAAGAGGCAGGTGGTGTCAGTGGTGGGCCATGGGAAAAAGAGGAGCTTGTCACCCACCACACCAGGACCTTGCTCTGCAGAGGGTCCAGGCTCTCCTCAAGCCCTCTCTGTCTCTGGGAGTGTCCCACCATGCACCTCAGACTGTCAGGAGCACAACCTCAGGTTCAGACGCCACCCTCTTCCAGTCCAACACCTCAGCAATGCCCAAGTCCCCTCTCAAATGTCCCCATCATGTGGTCATCACACCCTGAACTGCAGGCTTTGCCCAAGCACCTTAACAATGCATTTACATCCCAGTGACTGTGTGCAATTTATGTGAATGAATGAATGAACCACATATGAGGGAACAAGTGACGGGATTAATGAATATGTTCATCATACGCCTTCAGGATTCTTGTGCCTCCTCCACACTGTGGGGATGGCAAGAGTTCCTACCTCATGGGGTTTTTATGAGGGTTAAACAATTATATATATAATTTTTTTTTGAGAGGGAGTCTCACTCTGTCGCCCAGGCTGGTGTGCAATGGCACGATCCTAGCTCACTGCAACCTCTGCCTCCCGGGTTCAAGCAATTCTCCTGCCTCAGCCTCCCAAGTAGCTGGGACTACAGGTGCCCATCACCACACCCAGATAACTTTTGTATTTTTAGTAGAGACAGGGTTTCATCATATTGGCCAGGCTGGTCTCGAACTCTTGATCTTGTGATCCACCCACACTGGCCTCCCAAAGTGCTGGGATTACAGGCATGAGCCACTGCAACCAGCCTAAATGGATATATACTTTTAAAGTGCTTGGAATAGTGCCAACCACAGAGTAAGCGTTATATGTTTGTTGGATAAAATGCAAAACCATACAACTCTTCCACATTTCTGTTTCATCTTTACGTAACTTATTTTAAAATTATTTCTTAGCTGGGCATGGTGGTTCAAGCCTGTAATCCCAACACTTTGGGAAGCTGAGGCAGGCAGATCACCTGAGGCCAGGAGTTTGAGACCAGCCTGGCCAACATGGTGAAACCATCTCTACTAAAAATACAAAAATTAGTCAGGTGTGGTGGTGCATACTTGTAGTCCCAGCTACTGGGGAGACTGAGGCAGGAGAATCACTTGAACCCAGGAGGCAGAGGTTGCAGTGAGCTGAGATCACGTCACTGCACTCCAGGCTGGGAGAGAGAGCAAGACTCCATCTCAAAATTAAATAAAAATTAATGAAAATTAATTCTTAGACAGAATGGAAGTCTGTCTCCCTTGTAACCTGGAATAACAATCTAGAATGTGCCGCTTTGTGGATGAAAGGCAGACCCCTTCTCTCCTGTGACAGCTCTCAGGAATCTGAACTCTCCTGCCCTGTCCCCTCCCTTTCCCAGGCTGAAGACCAGCTTTCTTGACCTGACCAGGCTTTGGGTGGGGGTCCCTGGCCACTTCCTCTGGTTGGGCCACCACCCTCTTCTAGCATGACACCAATGTCCTCTGGCCCTGGAGTGGAGAAGCCTGGACTCTTGAGGGAGGGGAGTACTGTTGCCCGTGGGGTCTGCCAGCCAAGAAACAGCCCTCGACCCCGCCCCTCCACACCCCCAGGCTCTGTGGGGCCCTTCCCTAGACCCTTCACCTTTGACCTCTAATCCAAGCACTTCCAGATCCAGCCCTGCCTTCCCCAGCCTCCTCACCTCTCACCTGCCCTCTGATTTCCTGAGTCCGTCCTGGTCTCCCTGCCCCCAGGCTGTCTTCCAGAATCTACCACAGCTCCTGGCACACAGTGGACACTGGAGAGACAGTTCCTAGATTGATTTGTTCCAGGGTGGGGGCATTGGGGCAAAAGACAATTATGCCAACCTTGATTGGAGCCTTAAGCCTGGTGCTGCAATTCGCACACTTGAGTAGGCCGAAGAAAGATGAGCATCGCCTGTCTCAGGCGATCCCTGAGCCCCACCCTGAGATTTAGATAGGTCTGAGAATCTGGGAATCTGCATTTCTAGCAGCCACCTCAGGTTCTGTTGTTGTTCACAGACCTTGTTTTAAGAAATTCTGCTCACTGTGATTTGGGCTACAGAGAGGCCCAGATAAAATGGGGGAGGAGGCCAGAGAACGTGGTCAGGGGAGCAGGAGGCCTTCGCGGAGGCAGCGCTGCTGCAGGTATAAACAAAGGGCTTCAGGAAGCAAGGGGCTAGAGAAGGTGGTTCCAGAAGGCTTCCCTAGACATGGCAGTGAGGTTGGGAGACGGTGCAAGTGAGGAAGACCCAGCAGACACTGTCATCCCAACCTCACCGTCAGCACCACGGCTCCCGTCCTCTCTGGATCTTGTAGCCGAGACCACGAGACGTCAGTTGGCATCCAGGCCTCATTCTCCTTGCCCAACCGCCCTCCCCACAGCACAGATGCACTTCACCCAGTGGCTCCCAGGGGAATGAGCCAAAAGGAGAAACATGACAGAGACTCAGGAATCCTGGAAATCCCGGAACTGGGCACACAGGCCAGCAATGGTGGAGTGCTGACAGGGACAGCTGTCCTGAAAGAGTTCTTGAACCATCGGTCAACGTCAAGGCTGACTAGACAAAATTATAGTGCTGAAGACTGAAACCAGAGGCCCAGAAACCACCCCACGCATCTTCCAGTCCAACACCTCACCAGTGCCCAAGTCCCCTCTCAAATGTCCTCGTCATGTGGTCTCTGTCCCACACCCCAGCTCGGGCCCCACGTGCTCTCCTGTTCATCCTCCCCCACCCCAATCCACTCCTAAAGCCGCCTGCCACTCAGCCATTGACTCATTCATTCCTCCCCTGTCAGTCGAGCCCCTAGTCTCATGAGTCCTCGGGGAACGCTCATTCAGGGATTGGGCTGGGACGCCTACGCTTGCTCTTCTGATTCCTGGATTTTCCTGATCAAAGAGAATAACCCCTGGGAGGTAAACATTCCAAATGCCGGGTGATGCTTTTACATTGTCTTTATGATTTAAAAAGGCCCAGTTCACAGATTGCAAAGCTTACCAGTACTACACCCACATTTTGTCCCTCAGAAGACCCCACAACGTGTCAGATGCCTCGGGAAGCCCAAGCCCACAGCCACCCCTGGCCTGGGAAAGAAGATAATTATTTCACATCGGGAGAGGCGTTCTGTAGCCTCTGCAAAAATGTAGAACCCCTGTAATTAAGCCCAACCCCTAATTAGTCTGGGTAGTCATCCTGGCCTAGTTCCACTTCCCAAATCTGAGGCCAGCTGCCCCTCCTGTGGTGGATCAGATAAGTATTTTCAAGGTGAAAATCGCCCAGATAAGAAGCAATAGAGGGGGGAAAAAATCCCAGCTTGAATAACATGTCAAAAATAATAATCTTGTTATTTAAAGCTGAGTTGCAGGGAGAATCCTACAGAAGTGCTGATGACATTCCGGTTAACGCCAGGAGTGTTCATCGTGATTGATGGCTCCAATAAAAAGCCAGGGAATCAGGAGTGATTGATTGGGCCATCTCTTTAGAGTGTTGCGAAAAACTGCCTCGGAGAGCATACCTGCCTCTCCGCAAGTGAAAAATCCGTGTTCAAATAATGTCAACCATATTAAATGATCACCCTCTGTCCAGGTGTGTATAAAAATGTATCTGCTGATACTCCGCCAAGGTGTGAGGCTGAGAATGTTAGGAATGTGTTGTACACACGCATCTGTGTGTGACTTTATGTCGTCACCATCTGCGCTGACAGGTAGCTCTGGCAGTTAAAGCTGCGGGCACGTGAGGTGGAGGTGACTGTTAGGGTCTCCCTAGGTCCAGGTAGTTCTGCTTGAGTTGATGCACCAGCCTGGAGCCAGCTGTGGCCAGATGTCCTGCCTGACAGCCACATGCTCCTGGTCCTGACGAGGACCTTGGATGGAGGGGTGGGGGACCAGAGGAGCGCCTGGCTGTCTTCCACAGCCCAGCTTCCTGGAATCGCTTCTACGTTCCCTTCCACACCACCTCCACCTTCATTCACTCCCCAGACAGTTTAGTGTCCCCACATCTCACTCCCCGTGCCACTGAAAAGTGACTCCAGTGGCTGATGCCACATTCAGTGGGCTTCCTCTGCCTTTCCTCATCCTGGCCTGGCCACACTGCTACCTCCTGGCCCATGCTGCAGGGTTCTCAGAGCCCAGCTGAAACCAGGCTGCCTCTTGCTTCACAATCTCTCTGAGGACTTGGGAATTAGACTGTGGGAAAGAGAGCAAGGTCACTTGTGAGAGTGGGTGTCCAGGCTCCTGGCTGCCTGGGACCCTAGCCCATAGGCTGGCCCTCTCTCCTCAGCCCCACCTGCCCCTGGTGGGTGTGGGGATGAATACAAGCCCACAGTGAGAAAAGGCAGAGGAAATGAAATGTGCACAGGCCTGGAGGCATGTGCCAGCAGGTGGGGTTGGACGCTGGTGGTCTTGGACATCTGGGATGTGGGGTTCCTGGGGAAAGTGTGGGGACTGGGACTGGAAAATCAGGTGGGGTCAGAGCCCGAAAACTATAAGCCACAAAAGGGGCCTTATATGCCATGGGCAGTGAGTGGGATGCCTCGCGGAGATTAAGGTAGGACAGGGAATGATTCGATTTTCATTTTGGACCAATTACTCCGGACAGTGGGGAGTGGAGAGAGAGGAGGTAGGGAGACCATTTAGGAGGAAGTTGCAGCAGTCCTGTTCAAGCTTCCCTTCCTCGGAGAAGCCTCTGACTTTGGTGTCTAGAAGCAGAGCCTGAGACAGGGTTTCTTGTTCAAGCAATTTATGGGGGTGGTCTCAGGAGAAGGAACGTGAGGGGGGTAAGAGAGGGAGGAACAGGCTAAGTAAGAGCACGGCCTTAGCTAGAGATGAGTGTCAGGCTAAGCCCCTGGGAGCTGGGCTCCTTCACTGTGCCCCAGAGTCAGCCCCGCACCCAGGGGCAAAGCGAGAGGCTCTTCGTATCAATGTCAGCCATTGGCCAAGAGCTATGGAGGCGCTGGTGGGAGGTGCCCTCCCAGGTGAGGCAGGTTCCTGGGACAGGGAGATTCTCCAGAGAAGGGGCAGCTGGAAGGATTAACAGCTGGCACTTGCAGTGGCTGGGGTTGCCTGCACTGAGCTGTAGAGGGCACTGCAGAGGGGCACAGATGGCCTCTCTGAAACCCCTATGGGGGGTTTGTTAGTGCACAGATTGCTGGGCCCCACCCCAGAGGTGGACCCACACCCAACAGTAGCAGGTGGGGCTGAGGAGGGAGGGCCAGCCTGTGCGCTAGGGTCCCGGGCAGCCAGGAGTCTGGACACCCACTCTCACACTTGACCTTGCTCTCTTTCCCACAGTCTAATTCCCAAGTCCTGAGAGAGATTGTGAAGCAAGAGGCAGCTTGGTTTCAGCTGGGCTCTGAGAACCCCACAGGGTGGGCCAGGAGGCAGCAGCATGGCCAGGCCAGGATGAGATGGTGAGAGGTGCCTCTGAGTAGAGCAGCTGTCCAGGCAAGAGGCTGGCCGGGAGGGGCCAACCACCCGTTTGCCCAGAATCGAGGGGTTTCCCAGCACATGGGATTTTCAGGGTCAACAATGGGGAAAGTCCCAGGCCAACCAGGACGAGTTGGTCACTGCACTGGATGGGGAGATGAAGGAAAGCCAGGACCCACTTTTGAACCCTGTGAGCCTTCCTCCGAGATATCTACTAGTAGGTCGGGAGTGGAAGTAAAGGCTGGCCATCCTCCCATCTCTCAGGAGGGCTGACCCAGAAGGATGGACATTTGGGGAGCATAAGGCGTATCTGGGAATCTGAAGGTATTTAGAAAATTCATATCATCGCTAATAGTTTTATTTATCAGTCTTCTTCGTTGTAGAAGAACGACTAGCCAATGTGATAGAGTGGACCAAACCGTGGACCAGGAATTCTAAGACCTAAACTCTAGTCCCAGAACTTTCATCACTAGTTGTGTGACCACGGACGAGTAAGTTGCCCTCTCTGGACCCCAATCTCCTCCACTGTAAAAAATAAAAATAAATAAATAAAAGACAGTAGAAACCAGGTCCAGGGTTCTTTTGTGTGCTGTTGGATCCGTTTGACAGTTTGATGAGGCTTACGGATTCCTTCTCTGAACAGTGTTTTGAAATGCATGAGATGAAATAGGATTTACAAGGGAAACCAATTATCATACAATTATAAACATATTGAAAAAACAAATTTGTTATGTGGCAATACACGTACTCCTTAATAAATGCAATTAAAAACAAGCCTGAGCCATGGGTATAATAACTGTAATTTTAAAGTAGTTGTGAGAGTAAACAATATTTCAAGATGTCTGTGACAACCATAATTGTTATGAAAATGTCTGTGGTTTCTATTAACAGCAATGTCACAGGAGCTCCTGAAGCTGCTATGACCTCCTGGCTACATGTGTAATGGAGGAAGGAAATGCTACACTGCAGCTGGAAGTAAGTGGAAATAAAAATACAATTATTCCCTTTCCATCATTTCCCCCCAACTTTTTTTCTGTTTCTTTTTCTTTCTTTCTTTCTTTCTTTTCTTGAAGCAGAGTTTCACTCTTGTCACCCAGGCTGGAGTGCAGTGGCGCAATCTTGGCCCACTGCAACCTCCACCTCCTGGGTTCAAGCAATTCTCCTGCCTCAGCCTCCCAAGTAGCTGGGATTACAGGCATGCACCACCACGCCCAGCTAGTTTTGTATTATTAATAGAGACAGGGTTTCATCAAGTAGGTCAGGCTGGTCTCAAATTCCTGACCTCAGGTGATCCACCCTCTTTGGCCTCCCAAAATACTGGGATTACAGGCGTTAGCCACTGTGCCTGACCCATTACCCCCCAATTTTATCCATGAACTATGTCCTCCCCAAAATTCATATGTTGAAGCTCTAACCCTCAGTACCTCTGACTGTGACTGTATTTGGAGTTAGGGGCTTTAAAGAGCTGATTCAGGTACAAGGAGGCATAGAGTGGGCCCTAATCCAACACAACTGGTGTCCTTATAAGAAAAGGAGATTAGGACACAGGCACAGAGGGAAGACCATGTGAACACAGAGAGAAGGCAGCCACCTGCAAGCCAAAGAGAGAGGCCTCAGAAGGAGCCAATCCTGCTGGCACCTTGATCTTGGACTTACAGTCTTCAGAACCATGAGAAAATACATTTGTGTAGTCTAAGCCCCCCAGCTTGTGGGATTGTGTGATGGCAGCCCCAAAGACTAATACGACTGCTCCCCACCCCGTCCCTAGAATTCCGGTTAAAAATTCCAGGACTAGGCAATCTTTAAGGTCCCTTTGACTCTGTCCATGCAGATAGCACCTTTCTGTGCTAGACAAGAAGGGCTCTGTGGATGAAGATAAAAGGGTGTCTTCTTCAGGCCACTGCAGAACCAGCCAAGATGAGAAGGAGATCCAGGTGCTCGTGGGCCCCCTTCATTGACTGTATCCTCTGCTGTCCCCACGTGCTAAGAAGAGTTCTCCCCATCCGAGTGTGTAATCTGCAAGATTCCAAGGGCAGCCATGCACTTCACAGTGTATCCACAGAGGTCTTGACCAGGAGGGCTCTGTGACTGCCACCCTGAGGCTCAGTGAATGTGAAAGAGCAAAGCTCCAAGACTGAGCTCTCCCACAAGCTTCAGATGAGAAGATGGGGTGGATTTTCCCACTTCCTCTGGAGGAGGTAGGGAGGCAGAAGGAGGAGATAAGGGGAAGGACAGAAGAAGAGGGGTGAGAACTGAGGTGGGAGAGGAAGAAGGGAAGTGAGAGAAAAAGGGAAGAGGAAGGAATAGAGTGAGAAGTGAAAGAGAAGAGATGAAGGGAGAGGAAAGAAAGAAGGGGAGGCCACCAGATCACTTTCTCTTCTTCAACCAAGGCGGTCTGAGGCTCCCTTTCCCTCTAGGAACTGCCAGTGACAAAGGGACAGTGAGAGCTGGAAGAAGGACACCGAGAGAACCCTTCACCCCACCACCACCTCTGGCAAGCAAGTGATTCCTAACGGTTGGAGCCCCAGCTCCTAGACCAGCTGTGTTTCAGCAATCGGAGCCTGGGTCATAGGCATCGGCTACAAAGCCTCTACTCCCAATTCAGGAGGGTGGGGCAAGAGGGTCTGCCAGTCTGTCTGACTCATGGCTGTCTTTGAGAGAAGCTGCCTCCATGCATGTAGAGAGGCTGCCTAACCCTAGGGTCAGCCAATTGCTTCTCCTCCCTGGAGCCCCAGCTCTCTATCTTCTCATGGAAAATCATTGACACAGTTTTTCTTGAAGCCAATTTGTTTTTCAGTTCTATCGGCCCTGATACGATGCTTAATACTTCCCTGGGGAGCAAGATGAAGCCACTGCCATCTCTGCAGTAAATACCTAATTAGGATGCTTCTGAACAGTGTATTATTTACTTGGGAGAATATATCTTGGGTCAGTGTGCAATTAGAGAGGTCATTATTTTCTCAAGAGAGGGAGATGGTTCCGGCAGGTCCTATACTTAAATATGTCATTAGGTGCTGCTTAAAGCATCGGCGGTACCTGGGAGGCACCGTTCATTTATCATTAACTTGCCTATTGCAACATCCAGACCGCTGAGCCACTGGGATGAGGAGAAATGAGTTCTGATTCTAACTACGTGGTTGAGGTTGGCTAAGCAATACTCTGTGTCACTAGCCAACGAAATAAGTAGCAATTAGTGACTTTGAGCCAAACTGACCCATTGATTCAATCAAGAATCTAGTCTATATCAGGCACAGTGCTTGGTGTTTTAATTTAGTATTCCATTTAATCCTCAGCGCAGTCCTATAAGAGAATATTTTTCTTATTTTATATGCGAGTAAAGAGACTTAGTGAAGAAACATGCTCAAAGTCACAAAGCTAACGAATAGCAAAGCCACCACATGAAGAATCCAATGTAACAACAGAAAGAGCTACAAGACACAGACTTTTTCTGAGGAGGAGTACTTAGGGAAGCCCAAAGTCAAGAGGAGATTAAAACAAGGATACTAGAGGAATTTAAAGACTCTGGATCACACAGCTAGATTAAACATTAAACACCACCCAACTCCTAGACGAATTAACACAAATCTCCACACTAAAAACCTCTTTACCTCAGTTCCTATTACCCAATACAACATGTCCAGCTTACAACAGAAAATTGCAAGGCATGCCAAAGGCTAGGAAAAAAATACAATCTGAAGAGACAAATCAATCATCAGAACCAGACTCAGATATGACAGAGGTGTTAGATATCAGACAGAGAATTTAAAATAATTATGATTAACATGAAATACCCCTAGTGAATAAAGTAGACAATATACAAAAACACATGGATAGGCCGGGTGCTCATGCCTGTAATCCCAGCACTTTGGGAGGCCGAGGCAGGTGGATCACGAGGTCAAGAGATCGAGACCATCCTGGCCAACATGATGAAAACCCATCTCTACTAAAAACACAAAAATTAGCTGGGCATGATGGCACATGCCTGTAATCCCAGCTACTTGGGAGACTGAGGCAAAAGAACCCGGGAGGCAGAGGTTGCGGTGTGCCAAGAGTGTGCCAATGCACTCCAGCCTGGGTGACAGAGTGAGACTCTGTCACACACACAAAAAAAAAACCATGGATGATGTAAGCAGATTTGAAATTCTAAGTATCAGAAAGAAGTCCTAGAAGTTAAGAACGCTATAACAGAAATGAAGAATGCCTCTGATGTGGTCATCAACAGAGTAAACATGGCCAAAGAAAGAATCAAGGATCTTGAAGGTTAATCAGTAGAAATTTCCTAAACTGAAATGCAAAGAAAAAGAATGACAAAACAGAGCAGAGCATCTGAGAATTGTGAGACAACATCAAAATGGGCAGCATATGCATCATTGAAATGGCAGAAGGACAAGAAAGAGAAAATGGAGCAGAAGTGTTTGAGCTAATAATGGCTACTATTTTCCAAATTGCAGATCCAGGAATCTTTGAAAATACCAAGCAGTCCTGGTCTATCCAGGTCAAAGAGAAAAAAAAAAAAAAAGAAAATACCAAGCAGAATAAATACCCAAACAAACAAACAAACAAACAAAAAACACCTAGGTACATCATATTTAAACTACAGAAAGAACTAAAAGTAAACTATCATTTGATCCAGAAATCCCATTACTGAGTGGGATATATATTCTGTAGGAGATATATCTGTATGTGTCTGTATGTGTGTGTGTGTGTGTGTGTGTATATATATATATACACACACACACACACATATATAGTATATATATATACACATACATACAGATACAGATATGTACATATATACACAAATCTATATATATATACAGATCTGTATATGTGTATATGTATCTGTATATATACATACACAGATATAGATCTGTATACACACACACACACACACACACATATCTCCCATGGAATACTACTCAGTCATAAAAAAGAACAAAATAATGACATTCACAGCAACCTGGATGTAATTGAAGACCATTATTCTAAGTGAAGTAACCCAGGAATGGAAAACCAAACATCATACATTATCACTTAAAAGTGAAAGCTAAGCTATGAAGATGCAAAGGCATAAGAATGATATAATGAACTCTGGGGACTCAGGGGAAAGGGTGGGGAGGGTAAGGGATAAAAGACTACACATTGGGTACAGTGTACACTGCTTGGGTGATGAGTGCCCCAAAATCTCAGAAATCACTGCTAAAGAACCTGTCCATGGTACCAAAAACCACTTGTTCCACAAAAACTATTGAAATAAAATTAAATTTTGTGAAAAAGAACTGCTGCTTGTCTCTCTCCAACCCATGCCCTTCAAAAAATAAATGAATAAATAAACTACAGAAAACCAAAGACAAAGAAAAAATCTTAAAAGAAGCTGGAGAAGGATGGATGTAGGAAGTACCAAACTCGTAGAAAACAAAGTTAAGAGTTACAGCAGACTTTTTGACATAAACCTATGCAAAAAAGAAGAGCAGAAACATTTAAAGTAAATGAACGCCAGCAGTGTCACGAAAGTTGAAAGTGAGAGATTGAAAATACAAAAACCCACCAACCTAGAATTTTATATATATCCAGCAAATTTCTCCTTCAAAAGTGAAGGAGAAATAAAGATTTTTCTCAAACAAAAATTGACAGACTCCATTGCCCACAATCTGTCCTGCAAGAAATGTTAAAAGAAGTTATTGGCTAGGCATGGTGGCTCACACCTGTAATCCCAGCACTTTGGGAGGCGGAGGCGGGCAGATCGCCTGAGGCCAGAAGTTCCAGACCAGCCTGGCCAACATGGTGAAACCCTGTCTCTACTAAAAATACAAAAATTAGTCAGGCGTGGTGGCATGCTCCTGCAGTCCCAGCTACTCGGGAGCCTGAGGCAGGAGAAGTGCTTGAACCCAGGAGGCAGAGGTTGCAGTGAGTTGAGAATGCACCACTGCACTCCAGCCCGGGTGACAGAGTGAGACTTCATCTCAAAAAAAGGTGTTATTCAGGCAGAAGGAAAACTATATAAGTCAGAAACTTGGATTTATGTAAGGAAAGCAAAAGTAGCCAGGCACGGTGGTTTACACCTGTAATCCAAGCACTTTGGGAGGCCAAAGTGGGAGATCACTTGAGGTCAAGAGTTCAAGACCAGCCTGGCCAACATGGAGAAACCCATCTCTACTAAAAATACAAAAATTAGCTGGGCATGGTGGTGCATGCCTATAATCCCAGCTACTCGGGAGGCTGAGGCAGGAGAATCGTTTGAACCCAGGAAGCAGAGGTTGCAGTAAGATTGTGACACTGCATTCTATCCTGGGCAACAGAGTGGGACTCCATCTCAAAAAATAAAAATAAAAACTAAATGAAGATCGGATTGTAATGTTTATAGATTGGATGACTCATCTTGGTAAAATGTCAATTCTTCCCAACTGGATACGGATTCCCAATCAAAAGCTCAGCAAGCTATTTTGTAGGTATCAACAAACTGACTCAAATCTATATAGAAAGGCAAAGAACCTAGAATAGCCAACACAGAACTGAAGAACAACGAAGGACTCACATTACCCAATGTAAGACTTACTATAAGACTACAACAATCAAGATTGCACGATGTTGGTGAAAGAATAAAAACACAAATCCATGGAGCAGAAGAGAGCACAAATAATAGGTCAACTGTATTCAACTAATTTTTTCTTTTTACAAAGGTAAAGGCAATTCAATGAAGAGAGAATCGTCTTTTCAACAAAAAGTATAGAATCAAAGAGACATTCATATGAAAAAAAAAGAGAAAAGAACCTAGACACAGACCTAACACCTTACACAAAAATGTACTCAAAATGGATCACGAATCTAAATGTAAAATGCAAAACTATAAAACTTTTAGAAGAAAACCTAGGAGAAAACATGCATGACCTTAGGTTTAGTAATGAGTTTTAAGATACACCAAAAGCTCAATCCATGAAAGATAACTGACATGTGAGTATCGTGGGTCGAATGGTGGCCCTCAAAAAGGTAAGTCTAGGCCATGCGTGGTAGCTCACACCTGTAATCTCAGCACTTTGGGAGGCCAAGGTGGGCAGATCGCTTGAGGCCCGGGGTTTGAGACCAGCCTGGCCAACATGGTAAAACCCTGTCTCTACTAAAAATATAAAAATTAGTCAGGCATGGTGGCATACCCCTGTAATCCCAGCTACTCTGGAGGCTGAGGCACGAAAAGCATTTGAACCCAGGAGGCAAAGGCCGCAGTGAGCCAAGATGGCACCACTGCACTCCAGCATGGGTAACATAGTGAGACACTGTCTCAAAAAAAACGGACGTCTACATCCAAATTCCTGGAACCTGTCAATGTGATCTTATGTGGAAAAAAAGGGTCTTTGTAGAAGGTTGAGTTAAAGACCTTGAGATGAGATCATCCAGAATTACCTGGGTAGCCCCTAAATCCAATGCAAGTATCCTCAGAAGACAGACAGAGGGTGATTTGACAGAGAGAAGAAGAGGGATGTGACCACACAGACAGAGACAGGAGTGATGTAACCGCCAGCCAAGGAGGGCCTCGATATGATGTAATGAAAATAGCGGTACACCTCTGTGGTCTCCCTTACACAAACCCATAATCCCAGTCTAACCACGAAAGAATCACCAGACAAATCCCAGCTGAGAAACATTCTACAAAACACCTAACCAGTACTCCTCAAAACTGTCAAGATCATCAAAAACCAAGGAAAGCCTGAGGAACTGTCCCAGCAGAGGAGCCTCAGGAGTAAATGTAATGTCTCCTAGATGAGATCCTAGAACAGAACAAGGATGTCAGGTCAAAATGAAGGAAATAAGGCCAGCCAGCCTGGCTCGGTACCTGTAATCCCAGCACTTTGGGAGGCTGAGGCAGGTGGCAGATCTCCTGAACCCAGGAGTTCTAGGCTAGCCTGGCCAACATGGCAAAACCCCATCTCCACCAAAAAAAAAAAAAAAAATTAGCCAGTCATGGTGCCTCAAATCTGCAGTCTCATCTACTCGGGAGGCTGAAATGGGAGGATCACCTGAGTCTGGAGAGGTAGAGGCTGCAGCTGAAACATGACTGTGCCACTGCACTCCAGCCTGGGTGACAGAGTGAGACCCTGCCTCAGAGAACAATAAAAAAAGCTAAACTAAAGGAATCGAAAAAGTATAGATGAGTTACTAATAATATATCAATATCGGTTCATCGATTGTGACAAATGTACCCGATTATATGTTAACAATAGGCAGAAGTGAGAATGAGGCATCTAGGAACTCTCTGCAGTGTATTTACAACATCTCTGTAATCCCAATTCTATTCTAAAATATAAAGTTTATTGGAAAGTAAAAGAAGAAAGAAATGGTGTTATTTATGACCTTAAAAAATTAAAAACAACATCCACTCTGAAAAACAAACCCTTAACATATACACTTTCCAAACATGACACGTACGAATGAACAGCGCACAGAGGAAATTGGAAGAACCTGTGTTGTTTATCCCGGAGCGGACGCCTATGGGGGAGGAGACTCGGATTAGGACCTGGAGAAAGGAGAAAGACACAACCAGGATAATCTCAAAAGAGGATTCGAGTCCAGATGGGTGGTGACAGCAAGCCATCAAAAGGGGGACATCAGCCCCCCAAGTCCATGCACCTGAAATCCTTGAACAAAAGGAGGGAAAGGGAGAGAGAGGTCCTGCCAAAGGCAGCCGGTGATCTCTGCAGCCACAGGAAAGGAACACGTTTCTCTGGAGAGCATTCCTGGAGCTTGTCGGGGAGAAAATGGCCCGACCGCCGGCTTCTGCTCTCCGTGAAATCTGCCAAGCACAGGACTCAGGCACCTGGCTCAGAGACAAGAATTTTTTTTTTTTTCGAGATGGGAGTCTTGTTCTGTCACCCAGGCTGGAGTGCAGTGGTGTGATCTTGGCTTATTGCCACCTCGGCCTCCCAGATTCAAGCAATTCTCCTGCCTCAGCCTCCCAAGTAGCTGGAATTACAGGCACACCCACACCTGGCTAGTTTTTATGTATTTTTAGCAGAGATGGGGTTTCACCACGTTGGCCATGCTGGTCTCGAACTCCTGACCTCATGATCCACCCGCCTCAGCCTCCCAAAGTGCTGGGATTACAGGTGTAAGCCACCATGCCTGGCCAAGAATTTTTTTAAGAAAATTTTAGAAATATATGGAATGCTTCACAAATTTGTGTGTCATCCTTGTGCAGGGCCATGCTAAGCTTCTCTGTATTGTTCCAAGCTTGGTATATGTGCTGCCAAAGCGACAATTTTGCCCCTGCTGCTGCTGCCTGCACCATCTGACCCCAGGCAACCTTATCTAACCTCCTACAACTCAGCTTCCTCATCTGTAAAATGGGCAAATGGGGATAATAATAATGACTGCTGGGGGTTAAAAGAGGTAAATGTATAAAAAGCACTTTATACAGTGTCTGACACATGAAGTCTTGATAAATGATCACTATTACTATTTTAAATGCTTTTTCAAATCCATTTTCCCCTTAGGCCAGATTTGCAATTATTCCCAGCAGGAAACATGTTTCATTGCCTGCCCCACCCACAGCTCTCTTCTCAGAACCTGCTTCTCCAAAGGGCAAGCTGCAAGACCCTTCCCCTGTGCCCACTACCTGGCCTGGCCACCCTGATGGGACAGGAAGTCTGACTCAAGGGAGCTGATAGGTTAAGTTCTCTCAGTAATTTAGCCTAAGAGTCCACCAATTTTAGTGAATTGGTAAGAATGCACTGGACTTACATAGTCTCAAGGAATTGTGATCTGAGCCAGCTGATACCCTGGGGAGTCAAAAGACACCCAGAAGTTAGGGGAGCAGAAACAACATGTGATCTGGTTTGCAGAGGTGCATGGAGCTCAGAGAGGCAGAGAAGATGAGGCCAGTTCATGGGAGGTCTACCTGCACTTCCTCAATTAACTTCATCAGATTCCCTAATCCCTTTTAATAAAACTCCTTCTCACTTGCATTTTCCGAATGGGTTTCTATTTCTTACAACCAAAATAGCCCTGACTGAAATGTTAATATACAGGCATGCCTTACCCACAAGACTGGGACACCATCTGCAGTCCTAGCATTTAGTGTGGTTCTAGATCAATAGCTGATTGATAAGAGATGAATGAATGAATGAAAGAATGAACGAACAAACACTACAGTCAGGCCTGTCCAGGCCCTCACCTTTGCCAATGTCCCTGCATTCAGCCTCAGCCACTTCCTCTGGCCCCTGGTTGTCCTTTGGTTGGAAGAACCCACCCTTACACATCCCAGGATCCCAAAAGGCCAGGGGAAAAGAAGTCAGTTGAGTTACAGAGCCTGAAGTTTCCAAAACACAGGGATGTTGAGAGAGAAACCACTGATGGCCAAAACGTCATCACAGAAGACACGGTTAATACGGGAGGCTGGCTGTGTCCAGGGCACAGGAAAGGGCACCTGCTTTGTCGATGTGCCGAGCAACATGCTGCGGACGCCTTACACAAGCCTTCCTACTGTGGCCTCGAGCCCTTGTGCAGGTCCTGAGCCTACTGGCCCTCAGCCACTTCCCCTGCCAGCTGCGCTTCCCAGCTTCCTGCTGGGTGGGTCCAGCCAAGGGAGGCAGTGGTGGGAGATTGGAGGGTGAGGAATAAGGAGAAGCTGGGCTATTTCTCCTCCCTCTCTGCCTCAGATAGCACCCTGGCAAGAG
Organism: Aotus nancymaae; assembly: GCF_030222135.1. Taxonomy (NCBI): domain Eukaryota; kingdom Metazoa; phylum Chordata; class Mammalia; order Primates; family Aotidae; genus Aotus; species Aotus nancymaae. The sequence continues at coordinate 75,594,102 of NW_026988422.1, read as the reverse complement.
CTGTGTGTGGCCACTGGACCAGCCCCCCGTGGGTCCAGCCCCCACCTGGCGACCTGACCGCTGGGCTTCAGTAACACCACCTCCTCCCTGCATCCTCCCCACTCACAGTGTCTTCCTGCTGCTCTCTGGATTGCCTTGCCCTCCTCCACTTTGCCTCCAAGCTCCGCCATCATCCATGTAACCAATTCCCTGCATTAAAGTAGTTCTGTTTGAAATTCTCCAGGGGTTTCCATTCCCCAGCCAAAGCCGTATGGTTGGTATTATTTCTGGGCTGCACTGAGAAAACAAAACTGCAAGGGGGAGCAACTTGCCTCTGGTTATACTGCTAGTAAGTGGCAAAGCTGCATTTGAAGCCAGCTCTGTCTGACTTGAAGGCCACGTTTCATCTGCATACCCCCCGCTTCCACTGCCCTTGGGGAGCCATCCACCCTCTAACGGAGCTGGCCTCAGCTCCACCTGTACCGGTGCTGCCATAGGAAGGTCTCCTAACCCTCCCTGGATGGGAGACTCCAGGTGATTTGGCAACTGTGGCCGGGCACCCTGTTAAGCCCAGACACATGGCCCCAGTCCAAAGCTCCGTTCCTAACATTGGAAAACGTGTGCCCTATTTATTTCCTGGAGACTGTGAGAACGGGCTGTTCTAATGAGACTTGAAAAGCTGCCTCTGGTGGACTGACTTCCCTGTCCCCCAAAGAATGTCAATTTTGAGGATCTGTAATCCCCTTACTCCCAAAGTAAGAGGTGAGTTATTTTTTCTAGTGTGCTTCCAACACCAACCTCTGTCCCACAGGGGACTGGCTCTTTTCATTTCTTTCTTTATTATTATTATTATTATTTTGAGACAGAGTCTCATTCTGTTGCCCAGGCTGGAGTGCAATGGCATGATCTCGGTTCACTGCAACCTCCACCTCCCAGGTTCAAGTGATTCTCCTGTCTCAGCCTCCTGAGTAGCTGGGATTACAGGCACCCACCATCATACCTGGCTAATTTTTGTGTTTTTAGTAGAGATGAGATTTCACCATGTTGGCCAGGCTGGTTTCGAATTCCTGACCTCAGGTGATCTGCCCGCCTCAGCTTTTCAAAGTGCTGGGATTACAGGCGTAAGCCACTGTGCCCGGCCTGGATATTTTCTATTTGAGAAAATGTTAAATGATCTAGATGTTTTATAGTGTCTGCTGACTACAACATCACCTGAAAGCCTGTTGAAAGTAGACTCCATCTGGGCCCGCAGAGTCACAGTGAGTTGTTTGTAGGGGGGTTGGGGGTTTTTTTTGAGACAGGGTCTTACTCTGCCACTCAGGCTGGAGTGCAGCGGGGCAATCACAGCTCACTGCAGCCTGTACCTCCTAGGCTCAGGCAATTCTCCCACTTAAGCCTCCAGAGTAGCTGGGACCACAGGTGCGTGCCTCCACATCTAGCTAATAAACCAGCCTGGGTAACATAGTAAGATCCCATCTTTACAAAAAATTAAAAATTAGCCGTCCTTTCTGTAGAGACAAGGTCTCACTATGTCACCCAGGCTGGTTTTGAACTTCTAGTATAAGGTCTTTGAGGCTGACTGACTATGCCATGGACTGCATGGTAACTAACCTCTGTGACCTTCACATACACCTTCAGATGCATTCCTGGAACTAGAAAGTCTAAAGTAACTAGAAAACTACAAAAGGAGAAGAATGACCAAGCCCTGTGGTGCCTAATTAACTTTGAGACATTCTTCTATTGTTCCTTATTCCCTCCTCAACTGATAAGGCAACTGGACTTTGTAACTGACCTTACTCAACTGATAGGTCAACCTTGTGACTCCAGAACCTATAACCAGCTACTAGTTTACAAAAACCACCCTGAACTGTAACTTCTGCAACTTTCCACCACCTACCCCAAACCTATAAAACCAACTCCTATCCCACCTCCCTCCGCTGACTCTCTTTTCAAACTCAGCCCGCCCACACCCAGGTGAATAAACAGCCATGTTGCTCACACAAAGCCTGTTTAGGGGGTCTCTTCATATAAAGCGTGTGTAACACTGGGCTCAGGCAATCCTCCTGCCTTGGCCTCCCAAAGTGCTGGGATTATAAGTGTGAATCACCACTCCAGCCAGGATATGTATTTTAACAAGATCAAGATTCCCGATGGTTCCTGTGCATGTTAAAGTTGGAGAAGTTCTGCCCTAGACTCTAGGTGTCTGCTGAGCACCTATTATATGTAACTTCATAATAGTAATATATCTTCTGGGGGTGGATGCAGTATGTTTTAGTATGATAATCATTATTTTTATAAGTATTTGCTTGGGCCTGAAATCAAGCACTAGGGGGCTCAAAGTTTAATAGAGCCCTGCCTCAAGGAGCTCCCAGGCTGTCAAGAGATGTGCATAGAAACAAATAATTCTGATCAAATATAACCTGTGTTCACTTTGGGAGGTCAAGGTGGGAGGATTGCTCGAGCCCAGGAGTTCAAGACCAGCCTGAGCGACACAGTGAGGCCTTATCTCTACAAAAATAAAAACATTAAAAACAATTAGCTGTGTATGCTGGCATGTGCCTATAGTCCCAGCTAGTCAGGAGGCTAAGGTAGGAGAATCACTTGAGCCTGGGTGGTTAAGGCTGCTATGAGCTATGATTGAACCACTGCACTACAGTCTGAGCAATGGAGCAAGACCTCGTCTCAAAAATAGGTTTGTGTGTGTGTGTGTGTGTGTGTGTGTGTGTGTGTAGCTTGTGCTATAAAAGTTACACACTGGCTGGGCATGGTGACTCACGCTTATAATCCCAGCACTTTGGAAGGCCAAGGTAGGCAGATCACGAGGTCAAGAGATCGAGACCATCCAAGCCAACATGATGAAACCCTGTCTCTACTAAAAATACAAAAATTAGCTGGGCCTGGTGGCACACACCTGTAATCACAGCTACTTGGGAACCTGAGGCAGGAGAATCGCTTGAACCCAGGAGGCAGAGGTTGCAGTGAACTGAGATCGTGCCACTTCATTCTAGCCTGATGACAGTGAGACTCCATCTCAAAAAAAAAAATTACACACCAATCTATGGGACCTGAGATTTAGAAAGTACTCTGTGACTTACAAACAAAAATTCACATATGATATCATGTGAGCATAACATCATGTGGCTTTATAAAGTAAATAAGATGATTGCCTCTATAGAAATGGAATTCAAAGGGGCAATGCCCAAGCTCACACGGTGACTTGAATTCAAATCTTACAACTCCAAATCCAGTGCTCTTCCTCCTGTCCCCAGCACAGCCTCTCCAAGAAAGTGCTGGGTATCAGCAGGTCTTAGGAAGTTCAAGGTGGAAGGAAAACTGGAACCAAGTACGAATGTCTGAGATGACATTGGGGTGTGCTCCTTGCTTGGTGTTTGTCACTGGAGAAGGACAGTGATCAGAGTTGAAACTGAAGTGGTTCCCTCTCAGAAATGACAGACCAGTGGAAACGAAACCCAGACAATCCATGGGGGTGTACGATTATTCTTTTGGGTTTTGTTTGTTTGAATTTTGTGGTTTTCTAGCATGTCCAAGTACCCCACTGTCCAACCAATGTTTGCTTTTTGGAAAGCTGGTCTCAGGCTCCTTTTCCAAGCTCAACTGAAAAAGTCGTGTCCCCCAGTGACTCTTCACCACCCTCACATCAGGATCGGCACACAGAGCCTTTTCAGCAGACTCTCCCAGTGCTGGGTGAACAGCAGCAGTTCTCAAAGCAGGGCCCCCAGCCCGGCCGCTGTAGTGTCACCTAGGAAATTGTTAGAAATAATCTTCCAACCCTGCCAAGACCTACTGAGGTGCAAACTCTAGGGTGAGGATGGAGCATGACTTCTCTGCCATTCCTGGAGGTTTTGTAGGTGGATACAAACAAATGTTAGCAGGTATGGGGAGCACTTTAGCATTTGAAAGCATTAACTATGGAGCTAGAATCAGGGTTCAGCCACCCACCAGGTAGGTGACCTTGGGCAAACTCAGTGATTTTGAGTTTGAGAACCACTGGTAGGGCTGTCCTCTAGAGCCTTCTGCGACGATGGAAACGCTCTATATCTGCCGGGTCCAATCCCATAGCCCCTCGTCTTGGATGGCTGCCAAGCACTTGAGTGTAGTTAGTTTGGCGACAGAACTGAATTTCAAATTGTATTTACTTTTGACTAATTTAAATTTAAATAGCCACACATGACTAGTGGCTACCTCATTGGACAGAGCAGATCTAGAGGACGCTCTCCCCCACCTCCAGATCACATATCAGAAACAGCACAGGAATCTCCAGCAATGTGGGAAGGTAGCAATCCAGAGAAGTATGGACAGAAGACCTCAGGAAGGAGGTGCTTCACTGCCAGGCCTGAAAAACACAGATCCTGCTGAGGCTCAGCAAAGACTGCAGGAGGAGTGACACTCCCTAGAGTGTCCACTTGGCCTGAGGGTGTGGCTCATGAAGGCTTAGCCTCATATCAAGGAGAGGTGCCGAAGTGGACATGTGGGGACAGACAGGTCAGAGCTGGGCAGTAGGGTCACAAGCTAAAGATTCAAATAGACCAGAGAAAGGCCTCTTTCGAGAATGCAGCAAAAGAAAATAAGCATAAACTAAAGCAACACAGATCTTGATCTGATGCAAGGAAGAACCGCCTGATAGGGTGGCTGAGACCAATCTTGCTTCAGGATGCTACAGAGCTTCTGTCCCTGTAGAGGATGTGTGGGGTCATGGAAAGCCTTGTGCATCTTAATTCCCGTTTCATTTACTAGCTGGGGTTGACCTCCCTGGGCCTAGGTTCCTTGGCTTGCCGTAGAGAAACCAAGAGGCAGAAGGCCATGTGGTGGGGACAGAATGGCAAGGCGGTTTTGGGCTTCTGGAGGCAGCCAGATGTGGGCTTGAAACTCAACACGGCCTCAGCCAAGGGACTCATGTAAGTCATTTGATGTTTCTGCGGTTTCATTTTCTCACCTGTAAAACTAACCTGCTAATAACAGAGGAGTCATAGAGACTAGATAGATTGCAGGACATATAATGTGGTGCTGAGCGCACAGTAGGAGCGCGGTAATTACAGAGCTCACTAGGTGTGCCAAGGCCTTTGCATGGATGCACTTATCCTCCACAACATGCCAAGGAAGCAGCCCTACTGTTATACCCATTTTTCAGATGAGGAAACTGAGGAACAGAAAGGCTATGTAATTAGCCCAAGGTCACTTAAGTGGTGGGTGGCTGAGCCCTGAGTTCGCTCTATACTTGATGCTTTCAAATGCTAAAGTACCTCCCATCCATGCTAACTTTTGCCTGTGTCCACCTACAAAACAACCAGGAACAGTAGAGAGGGCAATGTCTTGTCACCTGACTTTGCAGCCTTGAGTCCTTGCTTCTGCCCCACCTCAGTTTTCCCATCTGTGCAATAAAAGGAATGAACTAGTCGGACCTCAGAGCACTGGGAGCTGTGACAGTCTTTGGGAAGGAGCAAGGCAACTCTTTGTAAGGAGCAGTTTCAACTCACTTAGCCTGCGATCAGAGGGAGGCTTGCTCAGAAGACGTTCCTTCCAAGTTGACAGCCATATAAAGTCATGACCCCATTCTAAGGACTCACGGGGGTCTGTGGAAAACACCAAGAGTGAGGCAGAACCTAAGATTCCAGTCCAGGCTTGGCAAGGTGAGCTTAGGCAAGCCCTGTCCCTCTCCGCGCCTCCATATGCAGATACTCGGGCCACCTTCTCATAGCCAGTGCTGCTGTGCCTGTCCTCCTTATATGGCTGGAGGTTCACTCTCCCAGCCCCAGGGGATGGAGAAGGACTAGTCCCAGTCAGCCGTGGTAACTCCGCCCCTCTGTCAGTGATTGGTTGAGACCTGAGTACAGGACTCGATCCGGGCCAATGAGGGGAATATACCACTGGGATGCTGAAAAAGGCTTTCCTCCCTTGATACCACAGCTCCACAGAAGAGTCTGCCTTCTATGAAGACACTTGGATGCCTAGAACTGCTGCAGCCACCTTGTGACTATGAGGAGCTGGGGCTGGGTGTGGTGGAGCCCCTGAGTTAACCAGCCCTGCAGCCAGCAGGACTACTTTTCAAAAAGATCAACTCCTTGCTGTTTACATTACTTTGGAATCATTATTCTCTTCCTTGCAGCCAAATGCATTCTAAATTATATTTAGTTTTCTCATTTGTCCAGTGAGGATAATACCACCAGGATCTTGTGTGGATAAAATGAGATGAAAGATTTGCAGATGCTGAAGCATCCATGACAGTACCTTATCACTGCAGCAGCCTGAAAACTGACAGCTTTAAAGACAAGGAAGTGTTGTGGGGAGGCCATCAGTCCCATTGTAACTCACTGATAGATGACTCAACTCAACACCCAAGGGGTTTTCCCACTGGGGAAAGAAGCTCCCACAATTGTATGAACTTTCCTGTTTTTTTGTTTGTTTGTTTGAGACAGAGTCTCACTCTGTTGCCCAGGCTGGAGTGCAGTGGGGCAATCTTGGCTCACTGCAACCTCTGCCTTCTGGGTTCAAGTGATTCTCATGCCTCAGCCTCCCAAGTAGCTGGGATTACAAGCATATGTCACCACGTCTGGCTAATTTTTTTGTATTTTTAGTAGAGACAGGGTTTCACCATGTTAGCCATGCTAGTCTCGAACTCCTGACCTCAGGTGGTCTGCCCTCCTCAGCCTCCCAAAGTGCTGGGATTACAGGTGTGAGCCACCACACCTGGCCTGAACTTTTCTTGATGCTTAATTTGTTATACTTTTATCTAACAACTCAGAAAACTAAGTTTTCTCCATTATAAATTTGATGAATTAAATGTTCTTTTTTTTTCTTTTTGAGGGATGGTCTTATTCCCGTCACGCAGGCTGGAGTGCAGTGGCACGATCACGGCTCACGGCAGCCTCAACCTCCCAGACTCAGGTGATTCTCCCACCTCAGCCTCCTGAGTGGCTGGGACTACAGGCATGTGCCACCACACCTGGCTAATTTTTTTGAATTTTTAGTAGAAACAGGGTCTCCCCAGTTGTCCAGGCTGGTCAGGAACTCCTGGGCTCAAGGGATCTGCCCCCCTCAGCCTCCTAAAGTGCTGGGATTATAAGCATGAGCCACCATGCCTGGCCTAAATGTTCTAAACAATTTAAAATGCAATTACAGATGGTGCATTTGATTTTTTTGAATACTTCCATACCTCAAACAGCAGACAAAACATCCAGAAACATCATGGCTACACATAAACTTATGCTTATGCTCACTCTAAAGCATCCACACCATAGCCATAACCCATTATTCTGCACTTGATATATTGCCTTCCTGGGATTATTGCTACACTTATTATTTATTACATTATTTTTATATCATCCTAGGGTTTCAGTAACATTTTTAGTCTTTCCAGGGTGCAAGGGGGCTGGATAGGGTCTTTAGTCTTACCAGACCCAAAGACAGAGGACATTTTCTCAGACAAGCTGAGGACCTTGAATTGGGTCCAGTTGATTCTTTACTAGGACATAGAACCTGAATGCAAAATGTCAGGTGATTCATAACCCAGGTGCCAATCAACAGTGGATTGGATTTTTTTTTAATGTGGTACATATACACCATGGAATACTATGCAGCCATGAAAAACAATGAGATCACGTCCTCTGCAGCAATGTGGATGCAGTTGGAGGCCATTATTCTAAGCAAATTAACACAGAAACAGAAAACCAAATGCCACATGTTCTCAGTTATAAGCAGAAGCTAAACATTGGGTATAAACGAACATATGGAAACGATAAACACTGGTGGTTCCAAAAATGGGAAGGAAGGGCAGGAGAGGGGTGAGCAAGGGCTGAAAAGCTACCTATGGGGTACAATGTTTATTACCTGGGCAATGAGATCAGCAGCAGCCCGAACCTCAGCATCACAATATACCCATGTAACAAACCTGCGTGTGTACCCCCTAAATCTAAATTTTTTAAAAAAGGTGATTCAAACATGAGTTCTGGGTCTCCAGGCTGGGTTACTTCTTATAAAAGTTTTTCTTGTGATGGCTTGGGAATTTTAAGCATCCATCTTTTTTTGTGAATTTTTTTTTTTAAGTTTTGAAATTCTGTGTCTTCCCTGATATGATGTAAAGGGAAGGGCACTTTGCCTACAAGGTCTTCTTCCCCCAAGTTCATCTCTCTAGTCTAACCATGCGGAAAACATCAGACAGACCCACACTGAGGGACATTCTACAGAATACCTGAGCAGTCCTTCTTCAAACTGTCAAGGTCATGCAAAGCAAGGAAAGTCTGAGAAACCATCACAGACTGGAAGAGACCAAGGAGGCATACTGATTAAATACAATGTGGTTTGCAGGATAGGATTCTGGAGGAGGAAAAATATGTTGGTAGACAAAACTGTTGAAACCTGAATAACGTCTGGAGTTTAATGAATACTTAACGTAAGAGAATGTTAATCTCTCAGTTTTGACAGATAAACCACGGTAATGGAAGAAGTCAACATTAGAAGAAACTGGGAAGGGGTGTGCTAGAATTCTTTGATCTTTGCAACTTTCCTATAAATCTAAAATTATTCCATATTGAGTTAATTCTTTTCAGTGGTGTCTTAGGCTGGGCTCTCCCTGAGGCAGACGCTGAGACAAGGATATGAGTGGAAGTCATTCCTTTGAGAGGTGACTCTAGGATTCACCTGGCAGGGAGTAGGGATGTGAGACAGGAAAGGGAGGAATCACCAGAGGATGGGCTGGCAAGCAGGTGACCGCTGTGGGTAACCGGGCTCAGCCCTGCCTGGAAATATAGGAAATAACATCTCCAAGTTATCCCAAGGGGAGACAAAGGTGTAGGAGTATTATCTGCCATTCGCATGAGATATTGGGTGAAGGCTGCCCTGGGATTGGACACGTCCCTCCTACCCCACATGGGCCAAGCAGGCTCCAGTGGCCAGTGACAGCCGCAGGTGGAGCTGCCAGGCTTGCAGTTGGAAGCTGTCCAGCAACAGGCTAGAGGGATGATGTGGGCCAGGGAAAGACGGACAGGACATGACAGTGCCACCGCGCTCCACGTCAATCCCAGAACTGAGCCCGCCTGCTAATGCCGCTTGGCTGATAGCATCAAACCCATTATCCTATCATTATGATGGATTGGCCTGGTCCAACAATATTATATAATACTTCCGTATTCTTTATTAGAATTTCATGGTAATTAATATAAGATCATGTAAAAATTCCATCTCCTCCTGGAGGAAGGAAGGACTCTGCAAAGCAAGCTCTCCTCTTCAGACGTTTGGCTGATTTGTTGCTGGAGGGTCCTATGGAAACCACTTTCTGCTTGTTTGTTGCATGCCTGCCTGTGCCATTCAGCTTGAGGTCCCTCTGCCTGGATTTTATGTTGGACCCCCGCCCCACTGTACTCACTGGCCCTTCCTGCCCTTGCTATTGTGCTTATTTATTCTGGGGTTATTTGGTTTATTCACAGTCCCTGGCATTTATTCTTTCCCGCTTATGCAGGAAGAAAGGATAGCATATGCTATCAGATACTAACCAGAGATAGAGACCATTTCAATAATTTACGCGGAGGGAATGTATGGAAGGGAGTTGGTTATGTAGCTGAGAAACCAAACAGGGGACGGTGAAGCGACCCAGATTTTGGCAACACAGGAAGCCCGCCAGTGCCCTTGGAAGGAGGCGTGCTGCTGCAGCCCATGTGCTGGGGTCCCCCAGGATAAGCTTGTGCGACGGTGGCTCCCACAGGCCAGCAGCTGTAGCTATGGAGCTGATGCTGGGAGAGAATGCAGCTAGTTCCCGGGACTCTGCTGGGGATGGAGCCAGCAGATGGAGAGACTTAGCCTGACTTTTCTTTTCCTTTCACTCCAGTCTCTCTCCCATTTGGCCAGGCCCAGCCAGAGGCCTGAGAACTGCCCCATTTAGGGGCCAGAACCACGGGGGGAGGAAAAAGACCAGGGTTCGCTGAGGCTCACGCACATCCCCACTCATTATGAACCGTCGTGCGCTTTACAGAAGGCACCACATTCTCGTACTTATGAATGCTCCCTTACTTGTTAAACTAAAAAGTAAATATGTCCTCCTTGTCATTCTCCTCAAAGGATCCAGCTATCCTTTGTACAATGGTACAGTCATTTTTCTCATTTGCAGATTGTCATGAACTCAGGGCCTTCCATGTGTTTGCTCTAATGAATCACATTACTAGATGGGAAAATTGTCAGATGTGTTGTGTAAGCACCTTCAGGATGACCCTGGCATCTTTGAAAGCATTATTCCTTTCTGGCAACTGTAAAGATGATCCAGAACTTTCCATCCTGATTTCCTCCTGCCGCAACACAAGGAATCTGTGGAGTCCTGATTCCATTAGTAGAGAACAAGTGTTAAAGATCAAAATCCGGGCCAGGTGCAGTAGCTCCTGCCTGTAATCCCAGCACTTTGGGAAGCCAAGATGGGTGGATCACCTGAGGTCAGGAGTTTGAGACCAGCCTGGCCAACATAACAAACGCTGTCCCGACTAAAAATACATAAATTAGCCGGGCGTGGTGGCGGGCACCTGTAATCCCAGCTACTCAAGAGGCTGAAGCAGGAGAATCACTTGAACCCTGGAGGCAGAGGTTGTGTGAGCCGAGATCATATCATTGCACTCCAGCCTGGGCATCAAGGGTGAGACTCTGCCTCAAAAAAAAGAAAAAAGAACATAAAAATCCAGCTGCAATGGGACTTACTCTTGGTAGGGACAAAACTGGAAACGTTTCTTTTTGAGATTATGAATTTATATAGGTAGTTCCAATTCAGCATAATGTCTTGCTGACCCTCACTTTAAAAAAAAAAAATAGGTCATCATTTCCATGATCAAGACTTTTGGTTCCCCAACAGGACCGAGGTGCCTTGAGGAAGAATCAAGGGTAGTACCGGCTTCAGGAAGCACAGAAGCACGGGCAGAGTCCTCTGCAAAGTGAGGCAGAGGAAACCCAGGAATGAATGACATGCTCATTACCTGCCAGGCACTGCTCTGAGCACTTCATCTGCATTATGTTACTTAATCATCATGGCCCCCTGCCAGGGGGATCATTATTCCTGCTCTACAGAAAAGACTTTCAGGGTAAAGTGCCTAAGGTCCTACATTCTCCAAACCTGGCCAATCCACCCGCAGAGGCCATGCTCTTAACCACCGCACCACGTGGCCAGGTGAGGGCCATCCTGGTCCCCAAATGAGTTGCCTACACACACACTGCCAAGCCTTTGCCCACGCTATTGGCTCTCCCCTGCTGTGCTTGGAACGCCTACTTGACCTTCAAATTCCAGCCTGAGTCCTCCGCCTCCTCTGTGCTCCTCACATCTTGTGCATCTCAACACACATTAGAGCTGTGTGTGTGTGTGTGTGTGTGTGTGTGTGTGTGTGTGTACAAGTGCCCTCAGGGCACACACGCAAGGGCAGGTTCTGTGCTTCATTCATTCTCATCCACACTGCACAGTGCCTGACACACAGCAGGTGCTCAAGTCATACTTGATGAAGGAAGAAAGAGGGGAACGTGAATCTCAGGTAGCTCAGGGAAATGCTTCTGTCAGCTTGTATGAGCTGAGGGATCCCCGCCCCTGCCTGTCATTTTCTATTTATTAAAAGCGACCTACCCCATCCCCCACTCCCTACAGCACCTTAAACATTAGGTGGCTGCTTTCCTTAAAATGAGTCCTTCCTGCTAGGGGAAACAATAGCCTGATTTACTCCCATCTTCAAGATTTCTGGTAACAATCTCAGAGGTCAGTGAGGAAAACTGGAGTGGGGTAGAGGGCCTGGGGGCCCAGGAGAAACCCCACAGACACAGAAGGCTCTGGCTGGCTGGCTGATGAGCATGCTCTCTCGCTCTCTCTCTCCCCCCACCGCCCCCCATCTCTCTTTATGTCTCTCCTACTCCCTCTTCTCCTCCACTTCTCTCTTTGTACCTCTTGCCCTCCTTCTGTTCTCTCTCACACACACACGCACGCATGCACGCACGCACACAGAGCCTTGGTAACCAGCGGTTACTAAAAAAAGCCCACATTCAGCCACCACCACACTCCGTCAAATGAGAAATCCTCTGCTAATACACAGGCACAACAAGTTTCTTCCAAAGCATCTCACATGCGTTGCTGTGCAGCCGCCAGTCAATGTGTGAGTCCAGCCGCCAGCACCATCGCCTTCCCGGGCGTATGCCCGGGAGCGTTGTTCATCAGGATTCCTCAGATGTAAAAGTTGTGAGCATTTGGGCAGTGCCAGGGCTGGGGTTGCAGAGCCTGCTTTAATGAATGCATAATTAACACCACGGGCTTCTGCCAATGGCCAGCACTGAAGTCCTTGAAAACAGTCTGTTCCCTGAAATAGGTTAAAACGCCCCTCCACCACCACTGCTACCTCGTTTACACGACTGACTCAGCCACAATGCCTATATATGTGAAGAAAAAATCCCCAAAGAAATTATTAGTGTTGGCATAGCAACAATATGTTAATTGTGCCTTTCCTAAAGCAGGCCCAGCAGGACCACCACCCAGGGTTAGTCCAGTTTCTGTGTACTTTAAAATAGAAGAAAATGGCCAGGCACGGTGGCTCATGCCTGTAATCCCAGCAATTTGGGAGGCTGAGGCGGGCGGATCACGAGGTCGGTAGTTCGAGACCATCCTGGCCAACATGGCGAAACCCTGCCTCTACTAAAATATAAAAAATTAGCCGGGCGTCATGGCCTGTGCCTGTAATCCCAGCTACTTGGGAGGCTGAGACACGAGAATCACTTGAACCCGAGAGGCAAAGGTTGCAGTGAGCCGAGATCATGTCACTGCAATCCAGGCTGGTGAGAGAGTGAGACTCTATTTCAAAAATAAAATAAAATAAAATAAAACTGCATTCTTTTGACTAGGTACTGTATTGCAGAATCTCCCCACCATGTACAAATCTCCCCACCATGTAACTAAGTTAATGAGATTTATGTGATTTTTAATATTTCCATGCTAAAATAGAAAAAAGAAGCTAAGACTTGATCCATAAAACTATCTTGATGTCAGGACATTGAACAGAGAAAAGATCATTGTCACCCACCTCGGTCCTCCACCCCCATAACTTCTCTGATGCATCTCTGAAGCCTAACTAGTCAATGAAGGAAGCTCCTGAATTTGGGGAGGTGGACAGCTTAGGACCGTTACTATATTTTGGGGTCCAGATAATAAAGATCCCAACTCAAATGAGCTAACCAGGAAAGAAGAGTGTCGGCTGCTTACAAGGACACCCAGACGGGGGCTTCAGGCTAGTGGGTTGCGAGGTTCAAGGCTGTGATAAGGGCTCAGGTGGTTTACAGATCTCTGTTCTTCCACCCTCAGTACTGATACCAGAAGACTGGGCCCCTGTGAGCCCAACTACTAGCATCCCAGCAAAGGAAGAGAGAGAAACAGACACAGACAGAGGGAGACGGACAGAAACAGGGAGATCGGGAGAGCCAGAGAAAGAAGGGATCTGGCTTCTCATCCCTCCACAAAAGGAAGAACATTTTCCCAGAGACCTTCCGCAAACCACTTCCTGCATCTCATTGGCAGAATTGTGTCACACATGCCCTTTCCAGAACCAGTCAGTAGCAAGAAAGATGGAATTATTCTCCCAGGCACCGGAGCACTCCTTGAACTGAAGTTAATTCTTGAAACTAAAGTTCTACCATCCCCTGTGCCAGGGGTGGAGTGGGCAGTGGAGAGGCCACTGCTATGTCCACCACATGAGCACATGTATTCCACCACTCTTGCCTCCTGCTAGTCACGCTGAAGCTTGGGCTCACTCACAAGGGAGCCCACAAAGCAGTAGGCACCGCAGAGGACGGAGTCCAGTGATCCTCCCTTCACGTGGGGAAGAGGCAAATCCACTCTTTTTCTTTAAGACTGAGTTTCGCTCTTGTTGCCCAGGCTGGAGTGCAATGGCATGATCTCGGTTCACCGCAACCTCCGCCTCCTGTGTTCAAGCGATTCTTCTGCCTTAGCCTCCGCATGCACCACCACACATGGCTAATTTTGTATTTTTCGTAGATACAGGGTTTCTCCATGTTGGTCAGGCTGGTCTCAAACTCCTGCCCTCAGGTCATCCACCCACCTCAGCCTTCCAAAGTGCTGGGATTACAGGCATGAGCCACCATGCCCGGCCTGCAAATCCACTCTTTAGCAGGGCTGTTTAATTCTCAGGGGTGACAGGTGACCCTCTCTGGGCAGGAGCATTGGGCTCTTCCCATGGGCAGGCTTTCCAAAGGCTGGGCTGAGTGACAGAAGACGAGCACCTAGTACCAACTATTCAACCATCCGACCTCTACCACCTTCCCGGCCAAGTCTTCGAGGGCTCTTTAAGAGGAAATTGTGCTCCAGAGCACAACTGTCAGTCAAGGCCATTTCTCTGGACAATTCCCCTTTATCATGAACCTTTTAAATCTGTCAAGTACCTGCTTGGAAGGGGCATACTATTATGCAAATTTAAAGAACACCATTAGCCACAGACCGTGCTCCATAAGAACCTATATCAAAAATACAGCTAAGAACAAATATGCAAGTGAAATGCAATCCCACTCCTGGATAATCCAAACAGCAATGACAACCACTTGTCAATTTCAAATTTTACGTTCCTTTCACCATTTGATCCTTACAGCAACATAGCGAAATGAGTAGAGAAAACAGCATTGTCCCCATTTAATAAGGTGGGAGGTATAAATGCTTAAATAATTTGCTTAAGTATTGCTGAATTTCATATTCAACAAAGGACTTGTATCCAAAATATATAGAGCTCTGAAAATTCAACAATAAGAAAATCGACAATTCAATTTTTTAAAATACAAGGAACTTAGATACTTCTTCAAAGAGGATGTAAGAATGGCAAAATAAGATTCCTAACATCATAAATGCAAGTCAAAACTACAGTGGAATCACAATTCAAACTGACCGTGATGGTTATAATTAAAAAGACAGACAAAACCAAGTGCTGACAAAGGATGTGGAGCAACTAGAACCCTCACTGCTGGTGGGAATGCAAAATGGTACAGCCTGGAACATGGTTTGCTAGTTTCTTATGAAGTTAAACATACATTTTCTTTTCTTTTTTTTTAGGTATTAATAACTCATTCCTTTTTTCCTTTTTACTACTGAGTTGTATTCCTTTCTATTGTTTAACCATTCACCAGGTGAAGAATATTTGGGTTTTTAAAAATTAGCTATTATTTGATCACAAATAAAGTTGCTATCAACATTTGTGTGCAAGTTTTTGTGTAAACATAAGTGTTCATTTTTCTAGGGTAAATATCCAGGAGTGGAATTGTTTGATCCTATAGAAAATATATATTTAGGCTGGGTGAAGTGGCTCATGCCTGCAATCCCAGCACAGGGTACAGGGTCTTGCTCTGTCACCCAAACTGGAGTGCAGTGGCATGCTCTCAGCTCACTACAACCTTACCCTCCTGGACTCAAGCAATTCTTATGCCTTAGCCTCCAGAGTAGCTGGGAATACAGGTGCATGCCACCATGCCCAACTAATTTTCTGTATTTTTGGTAGAGACAGGGTTTCACCATGTTTCCCAGGCTGGTCTCGAACTCCTAAACTTAAGCAATCCACCAGCCTCAGCCTCCCAAAGTGCTGGAATTACAGGCATGAGCCATTTTGCCCAGCCTAAACATGTATTTTCTATTGGATCAAATAATCCCACTCCTGGATATTTACCCTAGAAAAATGAATACTTATGTTTACACAAAAACTTGCACACAAATGTTGATAGCAGCTTTATTTGTGATCAAATAATAGCTCAAAAAAAACAAATATTCTTCACTTGGTGAATAGTTAAACAATAGAAAGGGATACAACTCAGTAGTAAAAAGGAATGAGCTATTAATACCTAACAGCTTGGATGAATCTCAAAGGCTCTAAGCCGAGGAAGAGAAGCCAGTCTCAAAACTTACATAACGTATGATTTCATTTATGTAACATCCTCAAAAAGACAAAACTGTAGTAGTGATAGCAGCTCTGTGGCTGCCAGGCCTTAAGGGTGGAGGGAGAGTGTGTCTGTAAAGGGAAGCTTCTGGGGTGATGGAACTGTTCTGTATCCTCATTGTGGTGTAGTTACACAAATTTATACATGTGTTAAAATTTATAGAACTGTACACCGAAGGAGTGGGGAAAAGCCAGTTCTTACTATATAATAGTTTAAAAAAATTTTTTTTGAGATGGAGTCTCACTGTGTTGCCCAGGCTGGAATGCAGTGGTGTAATCTTGGCTCACTGCAACCTCTGCCTCCTGGGTTCAAGAGATTCTCATGCCTCATCCTCCAGAGTAGCTGGGACTATAGGCACATGCCACCACACCTGGCTAATTTTTGGTATTTTTAGAAGAGATGGAGTTTCGCCAAGTTGGCCACACTGGTCTCAAACTTCCGGCCTTAAGTGATCCACACGCCTTTGCCTCCCAACGTGCTGGGATTACAGGTGTGAGCCACTGTGTCTGCCAATATTTAAAATATTTTAAAATAATGATTTGAGACCAGGTCAAGTCTTTGCCCACTGCAGTCTCCACCCCAGTACACAGCCTAAAACAGCTGGAGGCTTCGCTCATGGCATAGCCCTCAGGCCCTCCCTCAAAGGCCTGTCTTTTACAGAAAACTCTAAGCAGCTCCGCTCTCTGGTCTCCCAGCAGAAAGCTGTGAAAGCCAGCACAGGAACTCAACCCATGTGAGTGCCCCAGCCATTCTGTTTAAGGACTAACAGCCCTGAATGCGTGCCTTGGAGACCTGTGAGGGCTCCCCTGTATCCCAGTCCTGGGCAGTGAAACCTGGGCGGTTTCTGAGGAGGACCCTGAGTCATAAGAGAAAGGTCCGTTGAGGCTCCTGGCGCTCTCCCTCTACAGCAGGAAGTACCCAGTAGAGTGCATCCTTGCGGTCTTCTCTACTTACGAGCAACCCTGAAGATTGAACATGCAGTGATTTGCCCGTTACTTGGGACAAGAATTTGGATGCCAGGAGGCCCTTGAGTATATCTGTCAATGACCAGATCCGCCCTTCAGTGTGGCCTTGTTGATTTCTGTTATTCCCATGACTACTGATCATAGCATCTAACATTTTTGAGCATCTACTGTGTTCCAGGTATGTGGGTCCTTCCATTTTGTCCTCACAACAGCCCTATGAGTAGGAATCACAGCAAACCCCATTCTATGGATAAGGAAACTGAAGGCAGAGAGGTTAAGGAACTTACAGTGACACAGCAAGTAAGTGACAGAGCCAGGACTGTGTATCTCCAGAACCTCCCCTCATAACCACGGTACTGCCTCAAAGAGGAAGCTGTGAAATGGAAAAGTGCACAAAGAAAGCAGGCTTCTTTTTTCCGAGACAGAGTTTTGCTTTTGTCACCCAGGCTGGAGTGCAACGGCACAATCTCAGGTCACTGTAACCTCTGTCCCAGGTTCAAGCGATTCTCCTGCTGCAGCCTCCCGAGTGGCGGGGATGACAGGTACGCACCACCAGGCCTGGCTAATTTTGTATTTTTAGGAGAGACAGGGTTTCACCATGTTGACCAGGCTGGTCTCGAACTCCTGACCTCAAATGATCTGTCCGCATCAGCCTACCAACGTGCTGGGATTACAGGCATGAGTTACCACACCTGGCAAAGAAAGCTGACTTCTAAAGCTAACATAGAAGAGAAGACAAAGTGAGAATGACTAAGAAAGTAATGGTTCTTTCACAGGAAATAAGTGGAGTAATTTAAAGAAAGAAATGTTTAATTCAATGGTGGCTCATAGCTAGAACATAATCAAGTCCTTTAGAAACAAGAAAAATGGATTCTTGAAGCTCTTTCAGCAATTGTTCCAACTGGCACAAATATTATTAATTAAGTAAGAGAGACTATGTTAGCAACACTTATATTTAGCTTAACATGTGAGGATGTTGACAGGAAACAGGGCACTGTGGGATAATGATTGCTGAGTCACAGGTACATGCCTTTCCTTCCATAATCAGAGCTTCTGGTGCAATGTCTCTCATGAGTTGCAGTCAAGCTGTCAGTCAGGGTTGCCGTCTCAGATGAAAGCTCAACTGAGGTCGAGCTCTCCATGGTTTGGGGAATGTCCATGGTTTGGGGAATTATATTCCAGAATAACCTGGGTCTCCTATACAGTATGGGAAGAATTTGGATGCTTAAAGGGAACAACCTTCAGTTGTCTGGAAAATTCAACCTGTGGAACATTTATCCCAAAACCAGGGGAATTTTAAAGACCTCCAGTCTGGAGGTTAGAGAGAGAACTCTATCCTGCAGTTACAGGTTCCTGAGAACCTAAGAAAAATAGTAGGGTCACAAGGTGATGATTAAGCCAAAGACATCCCGTATTTGAGATGTTTACTGAAAAAAGGAAAGAAAAGATAGAAACAGTGGAAGGGTGGAAGGCAGCTTCTGAGATGACCCCCAGTGATTCCTGCCTCCTGGTTTTCATGCCTGCTATAGTTTAGATATTTGTCCCCAAAACCTCATGTTGACATTTGATCCCCAGTGTTGGAGTGGTGGTTTCTTGAGGGGTGTTTGGGTCGTGGGGACAGATCCTTCATGAATACATTAATCTCTTCCCTGGGTGGGGGTGTGTCTTGCTCTATTAGTTCACATGGGAGCTGGTTGTTAAAGAGTCTGGTACCTCCTTCCTCTCTCTGTCTTGCTTCCTGTTTCCCCATGTTATCTACGCACACGCTGGCTCCCATCATCATCTGCCATGAGTGGAAGCAGCCTGAGGCCTCATTAGAAGCAGGTGCCGGTGCCATGTGCCTTGCAGAGCCTGCAAAAATGTAATCCAAACAAACCACTTTTCTGTATAAATCACCCAGCTTCAGGTACTCCTTTATAGCAATACTAAATGGACTAAGAAAATTGGTACTGAGAAGTGGGCATCTTATCTTTATAAGATATGTGAAGGCCAGGTACAGTGGCTCACATCTTAATTCTAGCACTTTGGGAGGCCAAGGCAGGCAGGTCACCTGAGGCCAGGCATTCAAGACCAGCCTGGCTAACATGGCTAAACCCTGTCTCTACTAAAATACAAAAATTAGCCAGGAAGATTGCACACACCTGTAATCCAACTGCTTGGGAGGTTGAGACATGAGAATTGTCTGAACTCGGGAGGCAGAGGTTGCAGTGAGCTAAGATTGCACCACTACACTCCACCTGGGTGACAGTGTGAACCTCTGTCTCAAAAAAAAAAAAAAATACGTGAAAATGTGAAAGTGGCTTTGGCTTTGGAACTGGGTAATGGGCAGAGGTTGAAAGAGTTTGGAGGGCTCAGAAGAAGACAGAAAAATAAGGGAAAGTTTGGAACTTCTTAGAGATTGGTTATGTGTTTGTGACCAAAATGCTGATAGAAATATAGATAGTAAAGGCCATGAGGATGAGGGCTCAGAGGGAAATGAGGAACTTATTGGGAAATGGAGCAAAGATCACCCTCGGTACGCTGTAGCAAAGAACCACGGAGGTGCAGCAGCTTCCACTTTGATTTCAGAGGATGTATCAAAAAGCCTGAGACCCGAGGGAATGGGGCTGCCTTGGGGACCTCAGAATTAGAGAGCCACTAGTAGCATGCACCCTCAGCCTGGAAAAGCTACAGTCTCCAGACTCCAACCCATGAGAGCAGCCATGGGGGTAGGTCTTCGCAAGGCTTTAGGAACCCATCCCTCATCCCAGTGTGCCAGGATACGCAGCACGGAGTCACAGGAGATTTTGGAACTGTATGACTTTTTGTCTGCCCTCCTGGGTTTCAGACTTGTGTGGGGCCTCTTACCCATGTTTTTTGGCAGAGTTCTCCCTTTGGGAACAGAAATATTTATCCAGTGTTGGCACAATCATTGTATCCTGGAAATAATTTGTTTGTTTTTCAATTTTATATGCTCCTAGCTAGAAGGAATTTGGCTTGAGTCTCAGGTGAGACTTTGAACTTTTTAGTTGATGTTGAAATAAGGTAAGATTTGGGGGGACTATTGAGATGGAATGATTGCATTTTGTAACGTGAGACAGACATGAGTTTTGGGGGCCGGGGTGGGATGCTATAGTTTGGATATTTGTCCCCCAAACCTCATGTTGAAATTTGTTCCCTAGTGTTGGAGGTGGGGACTCATGGAGGCATTTGGGTCATGGGGGCAGATCCATCATGAATAGATTAATCCCCTTCCGGGGTGGGGTTAGTGAGTTCTCACTCTATTCTTTACCATGAGAGCTGGTTGATAAAAAGAACCTGTCGTCTCCCTCCCGTCTCACTTGCATCCTCTCTCACCATGTGATCTCTGCACATGCTGGCTCCCCTCACCTTCCACCATGAGTGGAAGCAGCCTGAAGCCTCACCGGAAGTAGATGCTCTCACAATGTTTCTCGTACAGCTTGCAAAATCCTGAGCCACATAGACCCCTTTTCTTTATAGATTACCTAGTCTCCAGTATTCCTTTATAGCATTACAAAGCACACAAAGACAATGTCCTTATTTAATCTTCCTCCCTTGAGTGTGGCCTGGGTCAAGTGATCATTTTTAACAAATAGAATGTGGTGAAACTAATAGGGGTATTTCTTCCAAGTTAGGTTATTAAAAGGCAGTGGCTTCTGTTTTGGGCCTCGGTCTCTCTTGGATTACTTAGTCTGGGGGAGGCCAAATGTCATGCTGTGAGGCAGCTGTGGAGAGGTTCACATGGTGAGGGAACAAGGACTTCCAGTAAGCATGGATCCGGACCTCGGCCGAGGTTCCATCTGAGACAGCAACCCCGACCGACAGCTTGACTGCAACTAATGAGAGAAGCTCTGAGCCAGACACTCCTAAATTCTGGCCCACAAAAACTATGAGCTAATCAATGATGTTTTAAGCCACTGTGTTTGGAGAGAATTTGTTATGCAGCAATAAATAACTAATACACAAATTAAATAGACTGACAGGGATAGTTTGCATATTATGATTGGTAATAAAGAGTACCTTTGTATTCCATTTACCATCCCTTACCTATTAGAAATCCTCAAAATCCTCTCACCATCACCGTTTTAAAGAGAGATTGTAATTTGTCACTGGATTTGCATTAACCATTCAAATGGAGAGTTAGATGCCATAAAAATAAATCTTGCCTGATGAGTCCTATGTATAATGAAGGAAACCTGTGAGTTCTCTTGGGCTGTGGTGCAAGACACCCCAAGGCCCTGAGGCCTCCCAAGGTACCAGTTAATTTTTACTTTTATAGAATGTGTGTGTGTAGTGCAGAATATGATAGCATGCTAGAATTTTCCAAGACTTTCTAACACTTAGTTCATAAAGTTTTCCAGGGCCAGCTTTAGGAAATATAGCTGGGTGGCTGCCAGGAAATCTTGTTCCCTTGGAGGAATGAGTCTCAGGCTTATAGAGGAAGAAGAACTGCGTCTATTTCAGTGGAACTGGCGAAGGGACTCCACAGTTAAGCCAGCACCTTGCGACAAGGAACACTTCTAGGAGCATTTTCCTTAGGAACGCTGGTTTGGGGCCCCTTGCCTGAGCCTCCTTCCCAGATCTTAACTCTTAAGACTCCAGGAAGGAAGGAGTGCTGCAGGGGCCTGAGGACAGCCACTCACTGGGGTTCCCTGATTGAACCTGGTCCCCAGATTCCTCAGGTGACTCCTCAGCCAGGCCTAGGGTGAGGAGTGAGAGGGAGATGGGGACTGGGGTGGGGGGATGGTGACTCCCCAGCCTTAGGACCCAGGGTCTAGAGAAGCATACTTCCTTCCAAGAGATGGAAGGAAGCCATCTCTTGACTTGGCCACATTCATTCCATTTGTTTGGGAAGGTTTTTTATTCCCCTTCTCTTTAGTTCAAGTTCATTTAACAAGCTGAATTTCTACAAGTGGCTGAGATCTGGTTTCCTGCTTTAAAAAAATAATACACGGAAACAACAAAAGTCATTCTAACTATCCATGAGCCTGACAGCAACGAGGCACCCCTGCTTCAGCAGTCACCTAGATTCAGGTCAGCAGGGGCTGGGGGATGGAGGTGGAGAGTTTCTCCAAGTCCTGAGGTCCAGGGTAGGTAACCCAGGAAACCTATGGGCTATTTGGGACAAGTCAGACCGCAGAGGGTCATAGTGGATTGTTGGAGCGATGGTTTGAGCTGACATGGTGTTCCTGGGAGACTCTCCCAGTCCCAACACAAATCATTTGGTGTTTTCAGTCCCCGTTTGGCAAAGCACCACTGAGGATAGAGGCTTTATCGTTTTCCTTTGGGACCCCCACTCCCATAGCTAGACAGGAAGCGTTATCGGCTGATGAGCTTGGGCTCTGGCCCAGCAGCATCCTAAAGGGAAAGCAAAAGTGACTTTTAGGGAACAAATCAGACCATAGCTGCTTATCTAGAATTTTTCCTACCCCTTAGCCCAGGCCTAACAGGTAGAAGGAGGGGACTCCCTGCAATGTATAAAGGAAAGAGAAAGAGCTGACTAATGTTTTTGAGCCTTGTATGCTAGGAACGGTGCCTGACTATGTATTATAATACTAGCCAAAATGTGATGGACACATTCTGTATGCCACTCCGTTTTGAGGGTCTCAGTTTGATTCAGGTGGACCTGGACATGTCTGGAATACCACGGAGCAGGACTCCATTAGAAATCTATTTGCACATGGACTGAGAGGTCTCCTGGGAGAGAATCTATCCCCAGTAAAAGGAGGAATTACATGGGCGTAAGTGTGGCACCATCCATTAGGATTCGTTTCAGCCGAACGTAGCAGGGGGCAAAACCCCCTAAAATTACCTATAGGTTAAACAAAATTGAAACTTATTTTCTGGCCAGGTGTGGTGGCTCACATCTATAATTCCAGCACTTTGGGAGGCCGAGGTGGGAGGATCACTTGAGCCTAGGCATTCAAGACGAGCCTAGGCAACATGGCAAAAAACACCATGTCTACAAAAGGTACAAAGATTAGCTGGGTGTGGTGGCGTACACCTGCAGTCCCAGCTACTCAGGAGACTGAATTGGGAGAATTGCTTGAGCCCAGGAGGTAGAGGCTGTGATAAGCTGAGATTGTCCCACTGCACTCCAGCCTGGGCAACAGAGTAAGACCCTGTCTCAAAAAAAAAAAAGAACAAGAAACAGAAATTTATTTTTCTTTCATGCAAATAAGGTCCAGAACCAATGGTACAGTACTGGACTGATCCCACTGTATTATTAAGAACATAAGTTTCAATATTTCTGCTCCACTGTTTGAGCACATAGCTTCCATCCACAAGCTTTCCTCAAGGTCCAAGATGGCTGTTGGAGCTCCAGCCATTTCATCTCAGCCTATTGGCTGAAAGAAAGAGCGAGGAGGGCAAAAGGGACATGCTTCAAGGTGAGTCAGTTCTTTAAACAGACTTCTTTACACACAGCAGTTTTGCTTACATCCTGTTGGCCAGAACTTGATCACGTGGACATATTAAGCCCCAGGGGAGGCTGAGAAATCTTGTCTTTTGCCCCAAGTGGCAAGAGGCCCAATTGGGAATCAAGATTCACTTCTTAAGGAGAACTGAGAGGGCAGATTTTTGGTTAGGCAATGAACAACATGCCTGAAGTGACCCAACCAAGAAACCTAAGCTAAGCTCTGCTCTGCGCCCTGCCCCTGGCTGAGTCTCAGGGAGATAAGAGGCTGTAAGAAAACTCTAAAAGTTGGGGGCCTGAGTGCTAAGCTGGGGTTCCTCCCACTGAGAGTAACATAAAAAGAGGGTAGAAGAGCTTTTTACCTCCAGGCGCAGTGGCTCACGCCTGTAATCCCAACACTTTGGGAGGCTGAGGCGGGTGGATCACTTGAGGTCAAGAGTTCGAGATCAGTCTGGTCTACACAGTGAAACCCCATCTCTACTAAAAATGCAAAAGATTAGCTGGACGTGATGGCGGACACCTGTAATCCCAGCTACTCAGGAGGTTGAGGCAGGAGAATCCCTTGAACCCGGGAGGCAAAAGTTGCAGTGAGCCGAGATTACGCCACTGCACTCCAGTCTGGGTGACATGGGCAAAACTCTGTCTCAAAAAAAAAAGAGCTTTTTGTCTACAATGCCCTTAGAACATAGCTCAGATTTGATATTCTGAGGACTCCCAGGCCCAGTAAAAGACGATGGTCCAGGTATCTGGCAAGGTGGCACCAATGCCAGGGAGTAAGCACATGGGCAGGGCATCCCCAGATGCCCTCATTAGTCCTTGAAGCAGGGGAAGGAGGAGAATCTGCAAGACTTAGGTGACCACTGTCGAAGTGACCCATTCATACTCAAGACTGAGACTGGGAAAATGCCATGACTCATACGCTAATCCTCACAACCAGCTGCCCGGTGCTTAGGATTATTCTAACAGTTGAGGAAAAGTGATGAAAAGTAATGGAAACATCACAGAGCTGGTCAGTGGCAGAACCGTGATTAACCCGGTGTGGAGGCCTCAAGAGCCCTGTTTTTTTCACGCCATGCCCCCCACAAGCCTTCTGTCTGCTCAGAAGAGGCTGGGGCTGGAACAGGGAGAATGAAACGGAACAACAGATGAAGCCAGAAGGACACGTCTGAGTTTTTCCTTCCCAGATCACTTCCTTTGGGGAAGGATCCTGCCCCAGTCCATATAATTCGGGGGGTATCAACTGTGGAGCCCCATTTCCCTGACCATCCAATGGGCAACTAGGCTAAACTTACATTTAGGCTCTCCTTCTCCTGGGAATTTGAATCTTGAGTGGATATTTTCAGGGAATGAAGGCAGAGGCAGAACCATCCCACAGCAGCCCCCTAAAGAGACATTCTGTGGGTTCCTGAGATGTTCAGATTCGCCCTGGTCATATCCTTCAGTTCCAGGACTTACCAGAATCCCAACAAGGCAGAGATGCCAGTACCTAATCTCCCTTTTTCCTTAGAAAGAAAACACGGAGTTTACTGTGTGTATAATGTATCCCCAGCTTTAAAGGCACTAACTCCTCCGAGAGATGCACTTTTTTTTTTTTTTTCGTCTATTCTGTCTTCTTTTTTCTACCTGAAATACTGACGTGATGGTTGGAGCTACAGTGATTGTATTGCAGCCATGAAGTGAACTTGAGGATGGAAACCAGCCTTGAAGATGGTGGAGAGAAAGGAAGGAGGAGCCTGGCCCCTGAGGAGTTTGTGAAACTACCACACCAGCGCTGTATCATCTGCCTTCTGGCTTTAGGAGAAATGAAAAAAAAGTCTTCCATCTTACATAGGCCAATATGATCACAGGTCTCAGTCATTAGCAGCCAGAATGAATCCTAAGTAATACACCCATTCTTTTGCTTAAATTAGAATCAGTAACTTTGCTTCTAATTATAGATGAGTCGGGTTCCTTGGAATTCAAGAAAGTGTAACTAGGAGCCCCAGGGGCAACAGGCATCCCTCAAAAACTTTAATACTAAGGTCGCCTCTCTCTCTTTCCTAATACTTCTGCCCTTGGCCCTGTGCTGCTGAATCTCCCACTGACAGGTGGGACACTGTGCAGGTGAAGGGGAACTCCCAGTCTTGCAGATGCAGGCACAAGTGTGCCCGTGGGGATGCAGGTGGAACACTTAGAATGCTGCTGACTGGGACTGGTTCTAGAAGATGGTAAAGACGTACAGCTCGAAATCGGCAGGCAAGGCACAAGGTCTTGGCCTCTCTTTGCCTCAGTTTTCTCATCTCTGAAATGGAAAGGAAGTAAAATCCTATCAGAGGATACAGCTGAGGGTTTCAAGTTACTGGATATAGACATGCTTTGTAGTCAGGCGTGGTGGCCCCTGCCTGTAATCTCAGCTACTCTGGAAGCTGAGGTGGGAGGAGGATCACTCGAGGCAGGAGTTTGAGACAAGCCTTGGCAACATAACTAGACCTCATCTTTAAAAAAAAAAAAGTAATGCTTTGTAAACCATCATGCTCTTTACACATTATTACTATTAATATTACTTTTTTATTACTGAATTTGGCCGTGGTAATAGGCAAATGGGCTTGTGATCTAGCGTAGGAATTCATACAACATTTACAACATTGTGTTGTGAAATTAGTTCTGAAGCTTCAAACAACTCACTCACTTTTGGGCCAGGCACAGTGGCTCACACCTGTAATCCCAGCACTTTGGGAGGCCAAGGCAGGTGGACCACTTTAGGTCAGGAGTTCGAGACTTGCTTTTGAAATCCTACTAACTTTAAGCTGGAGAAGGCCTCTGCTATTACCAGTTACTCTCTAGCTGTTGCATGTGTTAACATAATGTACATTTAATGATTTAAACAACCTTTAAGTGAGATATATTTACACCCACTGCCTGTCTTTAAAGGTGGTCAAAATTCAAAAGTCTTGTAACTTTATGATTGAATTAAGTTAGGACCAACACCCAAATATTTTTCATTGTTCTCTGCATTCATACGCTGTAGGCAAAGGACCCACGTAAAATGAATTTATCATAAGCTGAGAGAAAGTTTTGTCTAAGTTTTTACATTTTTTTAGGATAATCCTTCTCATTTGCAAATTAACAATTTCCAAAGTGCTTTTGGACAGTGGGTCATCCAGACTCGCAATGACCCATTATAAGGACAGGTATTATTTTGCCAGCTATACAGAGGAGCAGATTATTTCAGAAGAGTTAAATGAAAGTAAAATGATTTGCCCAGCGTCACACAGCTGGCACGTGACAGAAGTGAGACTCGGGGCCACCTCTGCTTCCTGCTGCCTCCCCGGGAAATGGTGTGGAATTGCTGTGTGATGTCGAAGTCTCCCTTTGTTTGGGCTGTGGCTTAAATTTAAAAAGCAAAAGAGTAAGGTGACCACTGAGAGAACAGCTTTCCTACTTTAGTTCGTCAAAGGATTACCTGAGGAAATTACAGGATAGGTCCAGGCAGGGCCGATAAATTTTTGTGTTAATAGTGGGCCGGGCACAGTGACTCATGCCTGTAATGCCAGCACTTTGGGAGGCTGAGGCAGACAAATCACCTGAGGTCAGGAGTTCGAGACCAGCCTGGCCAACATGGTGAAACCCTATCTCTACTAAAAATACAAAAATTAGCTGGGCATGGTGGTGCACGCTTGTAATCCCAGCTACTCGGGAGGCTAAGGCAGGAGAAACGCTTGAACCCGGGAGGCAGAGATTACAGTGAGCTGAGATCATGCCACTGCACTCCAGCCTGGGTGACAGAGACTCTGTCTCAAAAAAATTTAAAAAAGAAAAGAAATTTTTATGTTAATATTGTTCTAGAATTCTTGCTACTCTCAGTATGGTCCTGGGACTGGCAGCGTCGGCACCACGTGAAGAGTGTTAGAAATGTACATTCTCAGCCAGCCACACTAGCTCATGTCTGTAATTCCAGCTGCTCAGGAGGCTGAGGGGAGGATCACTTAAGCCCCGGAGGTCGAGGTTGCAGTGAGCTATCGTGCGCCACTGTACCCCAGCCTGGGAGACAGAACAAGACCTGTCTCAATCAATCAACAGAAAAGCAAATTCTCAAGCCCCATCCCAGACCTACTATATAAAAATCTACGTTTAAACAAGATCCCCCAAGTAATGTGTGCACACTAGAGTTTGAGAAGCCCCGCCCCAGATGATTAGGATGCGGGTCTTCTAGACCCTACATTCCCAAACAGTGTCTTGGAAAAAAAATTCCAATTCATTTGGTTAATCCACTGGATTCCATGAACAGGGCAAGTCAAGCAATTAAAACAACCAAAAACAGCTTTCTAATTGGTGTGACAGCCGCAGTTGGACCCTTGATTGCAGACTGAGAAATCAGCCTTAAGGACAAACATTTGGGAAAGCCCTCACAAACATTAGCACTCACCTGCTCAGCAGCCCTGCAGAGTGAGGCCGTTACCACCCCTGTGTACGTGGAAAACTGGTTCTCAAAGAACAGGAGTGACTTGGTCGAGATCATGCTGTTGGTAAAGGGCAGAGTCAGATTCAAGCTCAGCACTGTCTGGTCCTCTGTTGTAGGGTCCACATGGTGCCCTGGTTTCAGTTACTCTACAGCAGTGGTTGGAAAGTTATTAGAAATGCTAAATCTTGGGCCCCACCCCAGAACTATGGAATTCGAAAGTTGGGGGCGGGAGCATTCAGCCAGCTGTGTTTTACAAACTCTCCCAGCGATTCTAAAGCAGCTAGAGCTTGCAGACCTCTGTCTACAGATCCAAGCCTGATGAGACTCAGGGGAGGAGCACCAGGTACCTACCAGGGCCGACTAGAGGCCCACAGTACTCAAAAACATTCCAGCCTTTTGAGCTTGCAAACCTCTGTCTACAGATCCAAGCCTGATGAGACTCAGGGGAGGAGCACCAGGTACCTACCAGGGCTCACTAGAGGCCCACAGTACTCAAAAACATTCCAGCCTTTCATGGTACCTGAAATTCCAGCATGGGTACCTATCTCTTAACACGATGCAGTCGGGCCTGAAAGCGCATGAACTACATTTGAGCTGTTGTTTTTTTTTTTCTTTTTGAGATAGAATCTCGCTCCGTTGCCAGACTGGAGTGCAGTGGCATGATCTCAGCTCACTGCAACCTCTGCCTCCCAGTTTCAAGTGATTCTCCTGCCTCAGCCTCCCGAGTGGCTTGGACTACAGGTCCGCGCCATCATGCCCAGCTAATTTTTGTATTTTTAGTAGAGATGGGGTTTCACCATGTTGGCCAGGATGGGCTCGATCTCTTGACCTCATGATCCACCCACCTTGGCCTCCCAAAGTGCTGGGATTACAGGCATGAGACACCACACCAGTCTCTTTGAGCTGTTCTTAGCAGCTGGGAAATTGTTTGCATGACCTGGGCATTTGTTAGAAATTCGGAGTTCAGAACCCCTCCCCAGACCTACTACATCAGAATCTGTGTGTTAAGGAGATCCCAGTGCACCTTACAGGGTTGAGGAGTGCTATAGTAGATGAGCCCTAAGTTTGCAGTCCTCATTCCTGAGTATAAATTCCAAGTTTACTACCTCCTTAGGTCTTCCCATCTGACCCAGTTACTAACTCAGTAGGTAAAACCTTCATGAGCCCATGAGTTCATGGAGTGTGTGCCAGAGCTCACTCTGAGAAGCTGAGACCGGTGAGTCTCAGCCAGTCGCTGCCTCCTCTTGGGATCCTACTCTCAACCCTAAGAGAAGTCCTGGGATGGTGACATTGGCCTGAGAGTCTCCAGTGAGAAGACAAAGCCAAGAAAGAGATGAAAGACTACCTAGCATGAAACTCGGAGAAACCGGGCGAGTGAGTGAGGTGAACGGGAAGGTCGGCAGCAAGGCCAGGGCTAGAACCTGGGAAAATAGAGCAAAGGGTGAGGGATGAAGTCAGTGGCTTTGAAAATGGACTCTGCAGACACGGGCTACTGCACCATGCTGGGCACCCTCCATGGCATTGCACCCATTTCTCCTCCTTGATTTGGGTTCTGCCTCAGTCTCCCACTGGGCACACCAGCTCCCACCCTAGGCCCATCCTTACGAGCCAGTCAATGCCCAGTCTGCCCCACCCACATGCCCTTGGCAGTCGCTCTCAGCCTCCTCCTTCCATTGACCCTTGCTTATCAGATTCTATTTGCCTACAGCACAGACCATCTAAACGCTAATTAGATCTTACAGAAATAAGTGATCTGTGGACAAATCCAAGAGAGAAAAGCAGTTAATCTGGAGGACAGGGAAGGAAAGACTGACCTACAGACATCAGAAATGGCCAAGAAAAACCACCCAAATTCGGGCTGAGGAGAAGAGAACGGAAGAGGTGAAGTTCAATGCCAGTGGCAAAACCATATGCAATTGGAGGGAAATCTGACAGGCGCATGTCTGGGACTTTGAAATCATCAAAATGCTTTTCAGTGAGGGCAATTTGATATTCAGGAAGCCTTTGGAATTATTTTAGTAGGCTTCATTAAGCTCTTTATTTTCAACATCAGGAAGTTGTGTTCTGCCAGAAGAAGATTACTTGCACATCAGATTGAAGCCTGTAAGCTTCCAGAAAAATGCAGCATGGCCCTGGCCTATATGGGATCCTCTTGGCCAAAATGACCATCCATGCACCCTGGCCTTTCTCTCTGAGTTCTCCTTCATCTATAGCTTTTCTAATCCGGGCGTCTTAGTTTGCTAGGGTTACCATCACAGAATATCACAGTTTGACTTGAACAACAAAAATGTATTTTCTCACAGTTGTGGAAGCTGGAAGTCTGTAATCAAGGTGCCAGCAGGTTGGTTTCTGGGGGGGGCCTCTCTTCCTGGCTTGCAGACGGCTGCCGTCTTGCTGAGTCCTCACACGACCTTTCCTCTGTGCATGCGCACTCCTGGTGTTTCCTCCTCCTCTTAAAAGGACACCAGTCTGATTTGATTAGGGCCCATCCTTATGACCTCATTTAACCTTAATCACCTTCTTAAAGCCCCCATCTCCAAATACAATAACATTGAGGGTTAGGGCTTCAACAGATGAATTTGGAGGGGAAACAGTTCAGTCCATAACACTAGGGATGAGAAACCAGGCTGCGATCACTTGGCAAAATACAGCAAGGGGAGCCTGTTATGCAGTGGGTTGTGCTCCAAAGGCTACAGTCCTAAGAAAGTCTCCTCACCCTCTATTCAATTAGGAAAAGAGGGAGCCAAATAGTCTCTATTTGCAGACGACATGATTGTATATTTAGAAGACCCCATCATCTCAACCCAGAATCTCCTTAAGCTGATAAGCAACTTTAGCAAAGTCTCAGGATACAAAATCAATGTGCAAAAATCACAAGCATTTCTATACACCAATAACAGACAAACAGAGAGCCAAATCATGAGGAAACTCCCATTCACAATTGCTACAAAGAGAATAAAATACCTAGGAATACAACTAACAAAGGAGGTAAAGAACCTCTTCAAGGAGAACTACAAACCACTGCTCAAGGAAATAAGAGAGGACACAAACAATGGAAAAACATTCCATGCTTATGGTTAGGAAGAATCAATATCGTGAAAATGGCCATACTGCCCAAAGTAATTTATAGATTCAATGCTATCCCCATCAAACTACCATTGACCTTCTCAGAACTGGGAAAAAAACACCTTAAACTTCACATGGAACCAAAAAAGAGCCCACATAGCCAAGACAATCCTAAGCAAAAAGAACAAAGCTGGAGGCATCATGCTACCTGACTTCAAACTATACTACAAGGCTACAGTAATCAAAACAGCATGCTACTGGTACCAAAACAGAGATATAGACCAATGGAACAGAACAGAGGCATCAAAAGTAATGCCACACATCTACAACTATCTGATCTTTGACAAAACAAGCTATGGGGAAAGGATTTCCTGTTTAATAAATGGTGTTGGGAAAACTGGCTAGCCATGTACAGAAAGCTGAAACTGGACAACTTCCTTACACCTTTTACAAAAATTAACTCCAGATGGATTAAAGACTTAATCATAAGACCTAACACCATAAAAACTCTAGAAGAAAACCTAGGCAAAACCATTCAGGACATAAACATAGGCAAGGACTTGATGACTAAAACACCAAAAACAATGGCAACAAAAGCCAAAATAGACAAATGGGATCTAATTAAACTTA
Source organism: Aotus nancymaae (assembly GCF_030222135.1). Taxonomy (NCBI): domain Eukaryota; kingdom Metazoa; phylum Chordata; class Mammalia; order Primates; family Aotidae; genus Aotus; species Aotus nancymaae. The sequence continues at coordinate 75,562,664 of NW_026988422.1, read as the reverse complement.
AGAGCTTCTGCACAGCAAAAGAATCATTAAAGTGAACCCAGCAACCAACAGAATGGGAAAAAATTTTTGCAATCTACCCATCAGACAAAGGGCTAATATCCAGAATCTACAAAGAACTAAAACAAATATATATAAAAAAAAAAACCCCATCAAAAAGTGGGCAAAAGATATGAACAGACACTTTTCAAAATAAGACATTTATGCGGCCAAAAAACATATGAATACATGCTCAGCATCATTGGTCATTAGAGAAATGCAAATTAAAACCACATTGAGATACCATCTCATACCAATTAGAATGGCGATCATTAAAAAATCTGGAGACAACAGATGCTGGAGAGGATGTGGAGAAATAGGAATGCTTTTACACTGTTGGTGGGAGTGTAAATTAGTTCAACCATTGTGGAAGACAGTGTGGCAATTCCTCAAGGATCTAGAAATAGAAATACCATTTGACCCAGCAATCCCATTACTGGGTATATACCCAAAGGATTATAAATTGTTCTGCTATAAGGATCATGCACCCATATGTTCATTATGGCACTGTTTACAATAGCAAAGACGTGGAACCAACCTGAATGCCCATAAAAGACAGACTGAATAAAGAAAATGTGGCACATATACACCATGGAATACTATTCAGCCATAAAAAGGATGAGTTCATGTCCTTTGCAGGGACATGGATGAAGGTAGAAACCATCATTCTCGGCAAACTGACACAAGAACAGAAAACCAAACACTGCATGTTCTCACTCATAAGTGGGTGTTGAACAATGAGAACACATGGACACAGGAAGGGGGACATCACACACTGGGGTCGTTGGAGGTGGGGGTCTAGGGGAGGGACATTAGGGGGTGGGGAGGTTGGGGAGGGATAACATTAGGAGAAATATCTAATGTAGGTGGCGGGGGAATGAAGGCAGCAAACCACCATGTCACGTGTATACCTATGTAACAATCCTGCAAGATCTATACATGTACCCCAAAACTTAAAGTCAAATTTAAATAAATAAATAAAATAAAACAAAATAAAGTCTCCTCGCCCTCTGAACCTCAGCTTCCTCCTCTGTAATGAATGAAGGGTGATGAAGAGCCCTGTGGGTGTGCTGGGGGCCCTAGATTCCGGCCCTGGCTCTGCCGACATCCAGCTGAGTGTTGTTGATTGAGCACGCCCTTTCTACAAGCCATCTTTCTCCTACATAAAAAGAGGTATCAACTCAACAACAACAAAAACAAAGAACCCAACTCAACAATGGGCAAATGACTGGAATATGGACATTTCTCCAAAGATATACAAATGGACAATAGGCAGGTGAAAAGATGCTCAACACCACTAATTGTTAGGGAAATGCAAATCAAAACCATATTAGGATACCACTTCACACTCATTAGGATGGCTATTATCAAAAAACAGAAAACAAGTGTTGGAGAGGATGTGGAGAAATTGGAAACTTTGTGCATGGCTAGTGGGAATGAGAAATGGTGCAGCTGGTGTGAAAAATGGTATGCCAGTTCCTGAAAAAGTTAAATACAGAATTACCATATGATCCAGCACTTTTGCTCCTGGGAATATACCGAAAGAATTGAAATCAGGAATGCAAACAGATGTGATACACCCACGTTCACAGCAGTAGCATTCACAACGGACAAAAGGTGGAAGCCACCCAAGTGCTGGGCCACCAATGAATGAACAGATAAACAAAATGTAGTGTGTACATGGAGTGAATATTATTGAGCCTTAAAAAGGAAGGAAATTTGGCTACGCGCAGTGGCTCATGCCTGTAATCTTAGCACCTTGGAACGCTGAAGGGGGTGGATCACCTGAAGTCAGGAGTTCGAGACCAGCCTGACCAATATGGTGAAACCTCATCTCTACTAAAAATACAAAAATTAGCCAGGCGTGGTGGCATGCGCCTCTAATCCCAGCTACTAGGGAGACTGAGACAGGAGAATTGCTTGAACCCAGGAAGCAGAGGTTGTACTAAGCCAAGATTGCTCCACTGCACTCCAGCCTGGATGACAGAATGAGACTCAAAAAAAAAAAAGAGGAAGGAAAATTCTATCACATGCTACAACATGGATGAACCTTGAAGACATTATGCTGAGTGAAATAAACCGGTTGCAAAAGGACAAATATTGTACGATTTCACTTATATAAGGTAGAATATAAGTGAGTACTAGTCAAATTCATAGAGACATAAAGTAGAATGGGCCAGGCATGGTGGCTCATGCTTGTAATACCAACACTTTGAGAGCCTGAGGCAAGAGGATCACTTGAGCCCAGGAGTTTGAGACCAGCCTGGGCAACGTAATAAGACTTCGTCTCTACAAAAACTGTAAAAATTAGCCAGGCATGGTAGCGCGCACCTGTAGTCCCAGCTACTTAGGAGACTGAGAGGGGAGAGTTGCTTTAGCCCAAGAGGTCAAGGCTACAGTGAGCCATGATTGTGCCGGGCACTCCAGCCTGGGCAACAGAATGAGACCCTGTTGAGAGAGAGTGAGAGAGAAAGAGAGAGACTGAGCAAGAGAGAGACAGAGAGAGAGGAGAAGAGAAAGGAAGGAAGGAAGGAAAAAAGGAAGGAAGGAGAAAAGGAAAGGAAAGCAGGCAAGCAGAATGGTGGTTACTGGTGGCTGGAGAAGGAATTGGGAGTTAGTGTTTAATGGGTACAGAGTTTTAGTTTGGGAAGATGAAGAGAGTTCTGGAGCGGGATGGTGGTGATCCTAAACAATATAAATGCACTTAATGCCACTAAACTATGCAGTTAAAATGGCTACAATTCTAAATTGTATGTATGTATATCTTACCACAATAAAAAATAAAACAAAGAGTCATTGGACCGCATCTAAGGCGTCATCCAGCTCTAAAATTTGATGCCTCTTGTTACTTAACAGAATATAAGAAGAGATTCTCTTGTTTCCTTCACCAAATAGCAAAATCGAATCCTCAGCTTTTTTCAGCCTGTGCTGACCAGACCTGTTTGGAAAACAAAACACCTGAGAATCTGTGGGTTTGGCCGGTCTCTTGTTTAGCCAAGAGGAGACTGGGAGCCCCTGAAGAACCCTGCAATTTGCAGGCAAATCAGGGCAGGTATTTTGTGGTCCTTGGGGGAAATTTTTTTTAATGAGTGTTCTTAGACTTTTGGGTGAGTCTTGTTTATTGTATTTCTGAGCTGGACGAGACGTAGCTTCAGAGAAACTCAGAGCCCATCTGTTTAGTATTTAGAGCAAACTCATGGAGAGTACTCAGGCTGAAAATTGGTTTGGGGTTTGGGTGTTTAAAAAACAAAACTCCTTTAACTATCATGCAGCTGAGTGTAGTGACTTAAAACACAACTTAAAACGTAAGCCTGGCCTCTGAAAGCATGCAAAATGTCATCTTCTGCTTTCCTGATCTTTTCGCATTCTAATTTCAGATATCTGCCCTTCAATGAGATGAGTGGCTGTCAGCTTAAATACCAGACTCTCGATTGTGGATATCCTTAAGGGACCCAAGGAGTTTCGTAGCTACACAAAGAACCGGTTTCCAACTTGGGTGCCTACCTGTGTCGGTGCTAATTCCATGGAAATCCTTGGCTGAAATACACAGTGGAGCATGGTGGGTATGTGTGTTGCAGGTTTCGACGATCCATCTTCCAACTCCAGGGCTAAGTCTGTGGTGATCTCCAAGAGCCTGCTTGCAACCCAGAGTTTAGGAAACCGTCTCATTCACCTCACTGTTCCCGGTTTGGGATCCCCAGGGCTTGGTGCAAAACAGAAACTCACTATCTACTGCTAAAAGAAAAACTTCAGCTGAATTAAATTTAAAGGAGTGTAATTGAGCAATGAACCATTCGTGAATCGGGCAGCCCCCCCGAATTATAGCAGATTCACAGAAACTCCAGGGTTGCCTCGTGGTCAGAACAAATTTATAGATAAAAAAGTTAAAGCGACGTACAAGAATCGGAAGTGAGGTACAGAAACAGCGCGATTGGTTACGGCTCAGCGTTTGGCTTATTTGAAGGCAGTTTGAGCACTCAGCAGTCTATGAGTGGTAGAAGTAAGGCCGCTGGGATTGGCTAACACTTAGCTATTGTTACAGGTGTGTACTATTCACTTAGGTTTTCAATTTTGTCTATTAAGCTAGGCTATAGTTCATTCACAAATATAGAAGTACTGAGTCCTTCTCAGGCCATATTTAGTTTGCTTTAACACTACTGAGTTGAACTGCATGTCATCTTGGGTGGGACAGAATGGAACATAAAGGTCAAACTCTCAATTCAAAATCAGCCAACTGCAATAGAAATCCTTCACTAGCCAGGCGCGGTGGCTCACGCCTGTAATCCCAGCACTTTGGGAGGCCAAGGTGGACAGATCACGAGGTTAGGAGATGGAGACCATTCTGACCAACATGGTGAAACCCCATCTCTACTAAAAATACAAAAAAAAAAAAAAAAAAAAAAAAAATAGCCAGGTATGGTGGTGCATGCCTGTAATCCCAGCTACTCAGGAGTCTGAGGTAGGAGAATTGCTTGAACCCAGGAGGCAGAGGTTGCAGTGAGCCAAGATCATGCCATTGCACTCCAGCCTGGGCAACAAGAGCTAAATTTGGTCTCAAAGTTAAAAAAAAAAAAGAAAGAGAAAAGAAATCCTTCACTTTCCTAGCGTGGTAGAAAGAAGAAATTCCCAAATTTGTTCTTTGCCCTAATTAATACCCAAATTAAAAAGTGCATATGTGGTGTTATTTGTAATCCTAGTGTCTATTAATCCTGAAAAGCAAAAGCAAACATAATAAGGGGCTGATGATTAATTTTTCTCATTTAGGCTTACCATTCTAGCTAATTTGGTCTTGACAAATTCAGAACAGGGGATCCGTATGCAGCCAGACACATCTGCAAGTCCTGTGTGACTTAGTCAAGCCTGACTGACTATAGATCCATCCGCTGACACCTTCCCCCAAAATGTTGAGAGCCCTGTCTTGCCACCAGGCAGGCATATTTCTTTTCTTTTTTTCTTTTTTTTTTTTTTGACATGGAGTCTTGCTCTGTCACCCAGGCTGGAGTGCAGTGGTGTAATCTCAGTTTACTAGAACCTCCGCCTCCTGGGTTCAAGCAATTTTTCTGCCTCACCCACCTGAGTAGCTGGGATTAGAGGTGTGTGCCCATCACACCCAGCTAATTTTTGTATTTTTAGTAGAGAGGGGGTTTCACCATGTTGGCCAGGCTGGTCTTGAACTCCTGACCTCAGGTGATCCACCTGCTTCAACCTCCCAAAGTGCTGGGATTACAGGCATGAGCCACTGCACCTGGCCACAATAGGTGTATTTCTGAATAAGCTCCTATATAAATCTACCTGGGTGAAACTCTTGCATTTTATATTACACTTTGTACTTTTCAAAGTGTAATATATTATAGGTGTATCATTTTATACATGATACAAAATATATCATTTTTTACTTTTTATACATGATACATCATTAACCATGTGGTGAAATCAAAAGGATTCCCATTTTGCAGAAGAGAAAACTGAGGCATGAAGAGGTGATTTCTTCCCCTGAGTTAGTAGTGGAGTTTGGATCCTAATTATTTCCCTACTTCTCTGGTTTAATCCTTTCCTATGCACATTTATAAGTTTAAAACTTTAATCCTTTGATGCACATTTATAAGTTTAAAACTTAGCATCAGGCCAGGCGTGGTGGCTCACGCCTGTAATCCCAGCACTTGGGAGGCCAAGGCGGGCAGATCACGAGGTCAGGAGATTGAGACCATCCTGGCCAAAATGGTGAAACCCCGTCTCTACAAAAAATACAAAAATTAGCCAGGCATAGTGTCGGGTGCCTGTAGTCCCAGCTACTCAGGAGGCTGAGGCAGGAGAATCGCTTGAACCCGGGAGGCAGAGGTTGCAATGAGCCTCAATCACGCCACTGCACTCCAGCCAGAGCAACAGAGCGAGACTTTGTCTCAGAAAAAAAAAAAAAAAAAAAACTTAGCATCTCCCTGCCAGTTTTTAAGACAGTCTGCATATCATCTCTTCTCTTGGACATACAATAGCCAGTGGAGATACCCAGGATGCCTGCCAGCTGCCAATCATTTCTCTTCTGGGACAAGGGCTTTCTTCCAAGTCAGCAGGCTTCTTAGACTATGCCATCCAGCCACTTTGGTTGCTAGGCACAGAACCCCTCTAGGAATTTGGAGATTTATGGCCAGGATTCACAGGAAGGAGAACTCAGTACAAAACAAAGAGCTGGGCCTCAGGAGGAATGTCAGGAGAGCTGGCTGGTTCTGGGTCCAAAGTGGCCTGGGGTCTGCAGCAGCAGTTTTGCAGAACTTCTCCCTAGTCTAGAACTCTCCTATTAATTTGAGACTTAGCTCACAGGGAGACACACTCGGGGAGTTTCTGTCTTGCCACCGCCTGCCTAATGCCTCGCTGCTTCTCAGAGGATATAGAAAGTTAATTTTCTGAAGTCAGCATATTAGGTGAAATTCCAGTAGAGTCCAAATTTGCCCTTGAAAATTCTTTAAATCTCCAGAGAGTACAGTTTGTGTGGTTTTCTGCATGTAACTCTCTTTAGCAATGTGTGTTAGATGCAGAATGTATGGAGTACTCTCCTTACAAACTTTTTGTCTGGCACTGTCCTTTAAACTTGCCTATAGGGAGCATCTTCTCCTGTACTTGGATGAACATTTGCAACAGTCCTTTGGGTTTTTTCTTTTTTTTTAATTCTGAAAAAAAATGTACATGACATAGCCGGGCACGGTGGCTCACGCCTGTAATCCCAGCACTTTGGGAGACTGAGGCAGGCGGATCACAAGGTCAAGAGATCGAGATCATCCTGGCCAATATGGTGAAACTTTGTCTCTACTAAAAATACAAAAATTAGCTGGGCAGGGTGGACGGGCCTGTAGTCCCAGCTACTCAGGAGACTGAGGCAGGAGAATCGCTTGAACCCGGGAGGTGGAAGTTGCAGTGTGCTGCTGAGATCGCGTCTGCACTCCAGCCTGGGCAACAGAGCAAGACTCCGTCTCAAAAAAAAAAAAAGAAAGAAAGAAAATTACATGACATAAAATTAAACATTGACCATTTCAAGTGTAAAATTCAGGGACAGTTAGGACATTCCCAGTGATGTACAACCACCAGGTCTGTCTGGTTCCAGGGCATTTACATTATCCCGGAAGGAACCCACATACCCATCAGCAGTCCCCGTTACCCGGTACCCCAGGCCCTGGCAGCCACAATTCTGCTTTCTGTCCCTATGGGTTGACTTCCCCGGATATTTCATATCAATGAACCCATGCATTCTGTGGCCTTGTGTCTGGCCTCTTTCATTCAAGACGATATTATTAAGGTCCATCCACGCTGTAGCATGGATCAGTACTTCATTCCTTTTAATTAGCCCTTTCATTTTGGTTTACTCTTTGGTTTTAAAAAGTCCTAGGGTAACTTTCTTTTTTGTTTGTTTGTTTTGTTTTGTTTTGAGATGGAGTCTCCCTCCCTCTGTCGCCCAGGCTGGAGTACAGTGACTCGATCTTGGCTCACAGCAACCTCTGCCACCCGGGTTCAAGCCATTCTCCTGCCTCAGCATCTCGAGTAGCTGCGATTACAGGCACCCACTACCACACTAGGCTAATTTTTGTATTTTCAGTAGAGACGGGGTTTCGCCATATTGGCCAGGCTGGTTTCAAACTCCTGACCTCAGGCAATCCGCCCACCTCAGCCTCCCAAAGTGCTGGGATACAGGTGTGAGCCACCACACCCAGCCTTAAGGTAACTTTCTTTGCAAACATTGTCTCCGTTCAGAAAATCGAAACTTCAATCCAATGCACACTTAAGTCTTGACTCACAGATGAGCCTCCTGCCCCTGCTCTTGCCATGGCCACCAGCAGGAAGGCCACCACCCTTGGGGACAGCAGACAGTGTCCTTCTTTCCCTCTTTTTTCCTCCTTAGTTTGCTCACTTTTGTTTCTGATTTCTGGCCCCTCTGGGCTGGAGCATGAGGAATGAAAGAATTTTCTACCCCTAGAAAGGGGAAGAAAATCTGCCACTTAACTGGTGCTATAGTGAACTGGCTCTAAGCTCTCTGAGTCTGATGGACATTTCACAGCCTTTCTCAACATCTGCTTTGTGCTCTTCCACAGCTCCCACTGGGGCCCTGGAGTTGCAAACATCTTGAGGTGGGCAATGCATTTTCCCCTTTTCCCTGCTGCCCAATGACTTCATGCAGTCTCTGGGACATCCCATGGCCTCTCCAAATAGCCTTCTTGAGCAGGATTTAAAACTCTACAGACTTCTCGCTCTCCCATGGGAGTACAGGACCCTAAACATGATTGAAATTACATAGAAGTATTTATAGAGAGACCAACAAATTGGTTTTATCACATTAGTGGGCCTATGAAATCATTCTATTCAAAAACTGTATTTGAAAGTAAAATTTGGCTGGGTGTGGTGGCTCACACCTGTAATCCCAGCACTTTGGGAGGCTGAGGCGGCTGGATCACTTGAGATCAGGAGTTTGAGACCAGCCTGCCCAACCTGGTGAAACCCCATCTCTACTTAAAATACAACAATTAACTAGGCATGGTGGCACATGCCTGTAATCCCAGCTACTGGGGAGGCTTAGGCAGGAGAATCATTTAAACCCAGGAGGCAGAGGTTGCAGTGAGCTCTATTTTCAGTTTTTTGAGGAACCTACAGACCGTTCTCCACAGTGGTTGTACTAATTTACATAACCACCAACAGTATACGAGGGTTCCCTTTTCTCTGCATCCTCGCCAGCATTTGTTATTGCCTGTCTTTTGGATAGAAGTCATTTTAACTGAGGTGAGATGATACTCCATTGTAGTTTTGATTTGCATGTCTCTAATGAGCAATGATATTGAGCACGTTTTCAAGTTACAATTTGCTGAAGCACAATAGTGGATTGTACTATGAATCTTCTCACCCTTGAATTTGTCCAGTTCCTTTCAGAAGGCTGTTGTTGGGCTGATTTACAAAGTACTTCTGCAAAAGCTCAATCATTTCTAAAATCTGTTTAATGACTTGCAGCAAAGAAAAAATTATATACTACATTGCCAGAGTTTTTTTTTTTTAATACTATTTCAGCTTAATCATAGTTACTCTGAGTAGGTATAAAAATATTTGTAACATTTAACAGTTGTAGCTTGTAGTTCAGTTGGTAGACTATCACAGCTGGTTTGAATAAAGTAGAAATTACATGCTCATTACGACCAATTCCAAGGTCATTTTTACTCGGTAGTCAAATTTAGCAAAACATTGTTTTTATCATGAAGCTGTGTTTTGGCAAAATATATATTTGTATTGAGACCACAAAAACAATCTTATCTTCAAGGCTGAACATTTTAACTGAATTTAAAATAATGTTTACATTTATTTTGGATGTTTCATCTTTGACAAAATGAACTTCCCAAAGCTTTATTTTGATTCTGTGAGTTGGCTGAAAAATATCAAACCCTTCTGAGAGTTAGCTGATACTTGGAATATCGGATAACACTAATGACAAATTGGCATCATTTATCTGTTTGCAAAGTTGTTCTGCCAATGAAACCCACACATCAAGTTACCGCTTCTCTTTGTACAGCTACAAAAAAACTTGGAATATAAAATAAGCAAGATTGATTTTTTTTTTTTTATTGTGGCAAAATACGCATACCATAAAATTTACCATTGTAGCCATTTTTTTTTCAGACTGAGTCTCACTCTGTCGCCCAGGCTGGAGTGCAGTGGTTCAATCTCAGCTCACTGCAACCTCTGCCACCCGGGTTCAAGCAATTCTCCTGCCTCAGCCTCCCAAGTATCTGGTATTACAGGCGCATGCCACCACACCTGCCTAATTTTTGTAATTTTAGTAGAAACGGGGTTTCACCATCTTGGCCAGGCCGGTCTTGAACTCCTGACCTCGTGATCCACCTGCCTCGGCCTCCCAAAGTGCTGGGATTACAGGCATGAGCCACTGCCATTTTTAAGTATATTATAGTTCTCATTAAGTACATACATTCACATTGTTACACAACCATCACCTTTATTCACCTCCAGAACTTATGTATCATCTCAAACTGAAACTCCATGCCCATTAAACACTAACTCCCAATTTCCCCCTACCCTAGCCCTTGGTAGCCACCATTCTACTTTCTGTTTCTATGAATCTGACTAGGTACCTTATATAAGTGGAATCATACAATATGTGTCCTCTTGTTACTGGCTTTTTTCACTCAGCCTAATGTCCTCAGGGTTCATCCATGTTGTAGCATGTATTAGAATTCCCTTCCTTTTGAAGGCTGAATAACGCTCACTCTATGTATGTACCATATTTTGTTTCTCCATTCATCCACTGATGGACAGTTGGGTTGCTTCTACTTTTGTCTGTTGTGAATGATGCTGCTATGAACATGATGTACAGTATCTGAGTTCCTAATTCAATTCTTTTGGGCTGATACCTAGAAGAGAAATTGTTGGATCACATTACAATTTTAGGTTTAATTTTTTGAGGAACTGGCATACCATCTTCCCCACTGGCTGTTACATTTCACATTCCCATCCATCATGCACAAAGCTTTCAATTTCTCCCTATCCTCTTCAACACTTGTTATTTTTGTTGTTTTCTGATTTTTTTGTGGGAGGTGGGTGAAGTCTCACTCGGTCACCCAAGCTGGAGTGCTTGGGCTCACTGCAACCTCTGCCTCCAGGGTTCAAGCGATTCTCCTACCTCAGCCTCCTGAGTAGCTGGGACTACAGGTGTGCACCACCACACCCAGCTAATTTTTGTATTTTTAGTAGAGACAGGGTTTCACTATGTTGGCCAGACTGGTCTTGAACCCCTGACATTGTGATCCGCCCACCTCGGCCTCCCAAAGTGCTGGGATTACAGGTATGAGCTCCCACACCCGCCTATTTTCTGTTTTTTGGTAATAGCCATCCTGATGGGTGTCAGGCGCATCTCACCGTGGTTTTGATTTGCATTTCTCTAATGATCAATGATGTTGACCATCCTTGTTGTATGTTTACTGGCCATTTGTTTATCTTCTTTGGAGTAATGTCTTATTCAAGTACTTTTCCCCCCAAAATTAACATGATTAATTTTAAAGAACAATCATTTGATAGAAACAAAAAAAGTCACGGTTCGCGAAGTGGAGTGTAAATGTATTTTTCTGTAACTGCACATGTTAAATCATCTTCTTTGGGCACAGCTGCCTACAAACAGTCACTCGCTTTTTGCCTTAGATGTTGATGCTTCTGTGGCAGATTTGTGACTAACTGGTTTTCAGATGGTCGGTGACTTCAGCCACTGTGGTGTGTTGGCAAACATCAACGCTTTGTGCTAGGTGCATGCTCATCATCAACTTGCTTGAGAAACAGAAATGTGGTATTTAAGTTTTTACTAAATATGCATGGGAATGTTTCTGAGCTCGTTATGGCCTGCAGGGTTTATTGAAAAATGTAAAAATCATTACCAAACAATACAATGAATAAGGAGAGCTGCACCACGTGGTAAATGACAACCCAACTGTAGCAGAAGCACTCAGCCTTCTCACTATATACCATCCCCACCCCCGTAGGACTGTTTAGCCTGAATTTCCCACACATATTTTAAAACGTCTAATCTATGGTTTCCCATCTTCCCACTGACACCATCAACTGGCAGGCTGGTGGCTTTTAGCATTTTGCAGGCCATAGCCCAGGCTATTGGTACAGGCCATTGGCACAACTGGCTGGCATGCCAACTGCCCATGAGGTCAGCAGCATCACATCAAATACTTTCTCCTCCCACCGGGCACAGCTGGCAGCAGTTAGCTTTCCCGAATCACTCGTGTCATAGTGCACTTCATTTGGGAGCACCCTGTGTGCTGTCCTGACGAGAGAGGTGTTGGTTATGGCATGCAACAAAGAGATGCTGCTAGGCAGCTTCTGAATTTAACCACAGATCAAACTGTTCCCATGCAGTCCCCATAACTAGATGAGGCCGTGGTGTAGAGCTAGAAATATCGAGTGGTCTCCAACCCCATCCAGTCTGCTTGAATGAAACTATTATCATAATAGTTTACTTGGAAGTTTGCTTTACAACTATGATCATAACACCTTGCTTGGAAGTAAAATAGTGAACCAGATGGGGACTATAAGATGACACGCCTAAACAGGAGCCGTCCTGTTCAAACTAGGGACAGTGGCTGCACACTAACGGTTCACAACCGATTCATAGGAAAACGCACACATCCTTTGCCCACACAAGCTCTGGTCCCTGCAGAGCAGCGACTCCCATTTGCTCCTCTGCCAAAGCAACACTAACATTCCTCTCTCTTGCCTTAAAGATTTCCCAGCTAGGAATCAAACACCAATCTGTGATGCTCCTCAACTGCTTGGGCACAAAAAATAAGCGACGGGGAAGTCACTCCTTTGAGAGACAACTCACCTCTCTGCTGGGTGATATGGGACCAGTAAAGGTACTGAAGAGGCAGCTCAGAGGGCAAGCTCTGGAGTCAGACTGCCTGGGGCACAGCCCAGCCCTACTGTCCAGCAGCTGTGGGAACCTGGATAAGTTACTCAATTGCTGCTTCCTCTGCTGTAAAACAATGAGAGAACGTGCCTTATATGATAGTATGTAGAGTGGCCAGATTAAATTTAAATTCACTACATTTGAATTTTAGATAACAAATAATTGTTTAGTATAACTATGTCCTACGTTTAACTGGGCATCCTGAATTTTTATTTGCTAAATCTGGCTACGCTACTGGCGTAGAGGTTAAGACAGTGCCTGGCAGGTAGTAAGTTTTATAGAGTTAACTGTTGCCAAGATCCTTCGACTACAAGGAACAGAAGCCGTGTAGCAGAAGACAAGACTGTGGTGTGGGGAGTCAGAGTTCTTCCCTCTGTCTCATAGGTGACTTCTGGCTTCTATCTCCTTGTCTCTCAGAGGCCATGGGGACCTTCCCAGTCAGGTTCCCTCCACCCCATCTTTCTCTGGGCTTGGCTTCCCACTAACATCTGACCCAACATGGTCACCAGCCTCAAGTCTACATGACCCAGTAGATCCGATCCCGTCTTTGTCTGAGTTGTTCCAGGATTAGATGCTGGAAAAAAAAAAAGATTTTAGGCAAGTAGTTTATTTGAAAGGAATCCCTTTGTAAAGGAGTAGGGAAGTGAGACAGGGAAGATGGACGTCAATAAAAGGATATTATCAAATGAATTACCACCACGGACAACTGAAACTCAATCCTTCTGGGAAACTCTGGAAAAGAGTTATTTCAACCAAGGGATGAGGAAGCCAGGCATTTCCCTACTAAATCAGCTTATCGTGGTGAGGGCTGCTTCTAGTGTCACTAACTTGATAGAGACCACACAGGCCACGAAGCCGCCTTGAGCGTGTAGAGGTAAGAGTGGAGGGGACATGTGTGGGGCACTGATCACATCATCTCCTGCAAGTGCACCTCCCCGGCCCCTCCATGGACCAATCTATGTCTCTTAGACAAATTCTTAAGGGAGAACACCTGGTTGGCACTGGTCAGACAGAGGACTGGCTGACCCCAGGTCAGCTGGTGGCCCTCACCCCATCCATCTGCTGCTCAGTCATCAGGGTCTATGGAAGTGTCATGACCTGGTCCTCCCACAGAGGCTCTGGGCTTCAGTAGTCACCACGGAGACAGGCAGAGCGTGGGGAAACCCTCCATGCACAACCAATGTGTTCCGATAGTTTGTCAAGTTTGTGTTTACATACAGAGCTAAAATGTATCTCTTGAGTCTGACCCCCTCTGGGTCACAAACCTTCCAGAACAGCCCTAGTCAATCATCAGCTATGGGAAGAGAGTACCTTTCTCATACCTGAGGCTGCATTCTGTCTTCTCTCTAGACTGAATCAACATCCTCACCTTCTTCATCTCTTCTTCATACCATGCTTGTGTTTTCATTTGGACAGAAGAACCCTCAGTCCAAAAGAGCAGATGTGAGTGGGGAGGGTGGAGGCGAGGAACTCGGGTTCTGCACTGGGCTCTGGCGAGACCCGCAAGGCCAGCTAGATGGGAACGTGGGGCAGAAGGCCTGGCCTTGGTGCCAGGCACCTTGCTATGAATGCCTGAGACGGCAGTGTATTCGTCCATTTTCACACTGCTGATAAAGACATACCCCAAGACTGGGTGATTTATAAAGAAAAAAAGGTTTCATGGACTCACAGTTCCATGTGGCTGGGGAGGCCTCACCATCATGGTGGAAGGTGAAAGGCACATCTTATATGGCAGCAGGCAAGAGAGAATGAGAGCCCAGCGAAAGGGGTTTCCCCTTATGAAACCATCAGATCTCGTGAGACTTATTCACTGCCAGAACAGTATGGGAGAAATTGCCCCATGATTCAATTCTCTCCCACTGGGTCTCTCTCACAACACATGGGAATTATGGGAGCTACAATTCAAGATGAGATTTGGGTGGGGACACAGTCAAACCTTATCAGCACTGCAGCCTGCTGTCTCCGGCAGGAGCCGCTCAGCAGAGAGGTGAGGAACCTGCTCTGGGCCAGCCAGGCCAAGCCGGCTGTCCAGGAAACAGAAGTAAACAATCCTCCCGGTGGCCCAGGGAGACTGCACCCCTGCCAGTGGGATCCCAGGAAGCTGAGGAACTGTCTTTGTCGAGAGAACATCCCCCTGAGATGGACCCATAACTAGGCCATTTCTCTTCATGTGAAACTCTTCGTTAAAGAACGTTTTCATCAGGGGCATGAACCAGGATCATGACAAATAACAAATAAGAGAAGCAAACCAGAGCCAGCCAGGCAGGAGCACAAATGCCCACGCATGCTTAATAAGGCTCTGTGCTGGCCCCTGGCTTTATCCAACTCACTCTGACCTTCCCTAGAACAGAGCCCTCCAGAGTCCACCACCAACTCAGTCCCATGCCAGGGCTTTCTTCAGACGTGGGAGGCTTCTCCGTCATCAGAGCTAGCCTTTCCTTTAGCAAAGGTTGCCACCTCTGCTAGCTTCCTAGAGCTGCTATAACAAATCACTACAAACTGGGCAGCTTTCCCAACAGGAATGTATTCTCTCCTGGTTCTGCAGGCCAGAAGTCTGAAGTCAAGGTGTCAGCAAGGCCATGCTCCCTCCTACGGCTCTAGGGTAGAAGAATTCCTTGCCTCTGCCAGCGCCAAGTGGCTGCCAGCCGTCCTTGGCCTCATTCGCTTGGGGCCAGATCACGCCAATCTCTGCCCCCATCCTCACACAATGTCGATATCTTCTTTCCTGTCTCTTTATAAGGACAATGGTCATTGGGTTTATGGCCCACCCTGTTAATCCAGGACAATCTCATCTCAAGATCCTTAACCTAATTACATCTGCAAATACCTTTTTTCCAATAAAGGTCACATTCACAGATTCCCAGGATGTGAACGCAGATGTATCTTTTTGGAGGCCGCTGTTCAACACCAGCTCAAAAGTCCAGAAAAGGTCGCTCATGAAGGATTTATTGAATGCCAGCTCTATGCCGGACTCATGCTGGATTCAGTGTCTTTTGTAGCCCCCCCACCTTGCAGCTTCTTGGACAATTACTGCACCTTCATCCTGCAGTCAGTGCCTGGCCAGGCAGCTATTTGCAGCTGTCGCCCTCCAGCAACCCAGGACCCCAAACAGTAGGTGAGGGCTAGGGCTTGCAGGGGCCACTTCTTCCTGGTCAGTCTGGCTGTGAAATTATCACAGGCACCCAGGAAAAGAACCCAAGTTGGGAAGTCAGCACAATATAGCCAGACGTCAGCCAAGCAGCCTAAGAGCCCTTCATCGGGCATCTGAACTGAGAGAGTGTGTCAGTTTCCTAGGTGATAGGGTTTGGCTGTGTCCCCACCCAAATCTCATCTTGAACTATAGCTCCCATAATTCCCACATGTTATGCAAGGGACCTGGTGGGAAATAACTGAATCATGAGGCTGGTTCCCCTATACGGTTTTTGCAGTAGTGAATAAGTCTCACAAGATCATATGGTTTTATAAGGGGTTTCCTTTTCACTTGATTCATTCATTCTCTCTCGTCTGCCACCATGTAAGACATGCTTTTTGCCTTCTGCCATGATGGTGAGGCCTCCCCAGCCACATGGAACTATGAGGCCATTAAGCCTCTTTTTCTTTTTTTTCTTTTTTTTTTTTTTGAGACAGAGTCTCGCACTGTCACCCAGGCTGTAGTGCAGTGGCGTGATCTTGGCTCACTGCAATCTCCGCCTCCTGGGTTCAAGCAATTCTCCTGCCTCAGCCTCCTGAGTAGCTGGGACTACAGGTATGTACAACCACGCTCAGCTAATTTTTTTGTATTTTTAGTAGAGACAGGGTTTCACCATGTTGGCCAGAATGGTCTCAATCTCCTGACCTCGTGATCCGCCCACCTCAGCTTCCCAGAGTGCTGGGATTACAGGTGTGAGCCACCGCGCCCAGCCCACATCTTTTTCTTTATGAATTACCCAGTCTCAGGTATGTCTTTATCAACAACTAAAAATGGACTAACATACTAGGACTGCCAGAACAAAGCCCCTCAAATTGGATGGTTTCATCAGTGGAAACTGATTCTCTCTCAGTTTTAGAGGCCAGAAGTCCAAAATCAAGGTGTCAGCAGGGCTGTGTTCTCTCTGAAATTCTGGGTAGAATCCTTTGTCGCCTCTTCTGGTTTCTTCTGGTGGCGGCTGCCAGCCCCTGGCATCGTGCTGGTCTCTGCCTCTGACTGCACGCGGCCTTCTCCCTGCATGCCTCGCCTCTGTCTCTACGCCCCCGATCCTCTTCTTATTAGGACACCGGTCATGTGGGATTAAGGGCCTGCCCTTCTCCAGGGTGACCTCATCTTAACTGCATCTGCAATGGCCCTATTTCCAAATGAGATCACGTTCTGAGGTATTAGGGGAGAGAAATTCAACGTATTTTGGGAGGGCACGATTGAGCCCACAGCAATAAGCAAAGGGCAACACATGGTCCAACTCGGGCTGCATAAGGTTCCCGTGGGACGGCCACACATACCTGCTGTCCATGGCAGTCCTTTGCGGGGCCCAGGCCTACCTCACTGGCAGAGAGTAAACTCAGATCCAGAGCACTCCTCTCAGTGCGGAGGAGGACAGCCCTGGTGGACCCAAGCTGCCCCAGGCTGGAGGTGGGGGGACTGTGCACCTGTCCCTCCCCACCTGGCCTGCGCAAACCACCCGCTCTCATTCCTTGTGCCTCCTTCTCTACCCACCTCCCTTCTTCATTCAGCTCCTGGTCACTAACGGTTGGCAGCTGGTGCTTATTTGTGATGTCAGACCATGTCACTCTGTCCAGCACCCCAGGGGCTTGTGTCTCCCTCAGAGGGGAAGCCCAAGTCCTTCTCTGGCCCCAGTGCCCTGCACTGGCTGGGTGCCTCTGGTTGGCCTCTCCATGTCCACCCCCCACTTCTCCACTCTGCTCTCTGCAGGTCCCTGGCCCAGGAGGCCAGCCTGCAACAGGTCCTCTGGCTTTGCATTGGGTTCCAACAATAAGGGAACCTGGGCAGGAGACTGGGTGGGAGGAGAATGGAGTTGGGGTGCTCATTCCCCCCAGCCTTCTCCCTGCAGGGGTCCCCATGGGCCAGCAGTTGCCAATCAACCGGAAGCAGCCCTCTCCTCTCTCCCCAGGTTCCTGTGGCTTCTCTTTTCTTGTTTTTTTTCTTTTTGAGACGAGTCTTGCTCTTGTTGCCCAGGATGGAGTGCAGTGGCGCGATCTCAGCTCACTGCAATCTCTGCCTCCTGGGTTCAAGCAATTCTCCTGTCTCAGCCTCCTAAGTAGCTGGGATTACAGGCATGTGCCACTACGCCTGGCCAATTTTTGTATTTTTAATAGAGACGGGGTTTCTCCATGTTGGTCAGGCTGGTCTTGAAACTCTCAACCTCAGATGATTTGGCCACCTCGGCCTCCCAAAGTGCTGGGATTACAGGCATGAGCCACCACACCCAGCCTAGCTTCTCTTTTCTTGCCTCTTTAATTCCAGGGGTGGTAATGGCATCTGGGGTGGGGGTACTGTGCTATTCCTTGGGGTGTCTCTACATCTGCCTACTCTTTGCAACAGTCCCTTAAGTAAACTCCCCCCTAGTCCTCCAATGCGAGCAGGCCATCTGCTTCCTGCCAGGCTTTTGACTGACATCCCCTTCCTGTCTCTCTGGCCTTGCCTTCTAGCATCCTCCCTCTCTATCACTCCTACCTTTGCACAGGCTTTCTTTTCTTGCCTTCTCTTTCCTGATACTCTTATCCACACAACTGACTCTTTCGCACCTTTGCAAGGCCTCTCTCAGCTATGGATGCAAAGTGCTGCCTGCCCTGATGGCTTTAAAACTGAGCAAACTCAGAAACTCTGGCTTCAAAGAGCTCAGCCTCAAGCAGCTGCAACACCCAGCAGCCCCCAGCATTTCCGAGCCCCCTCAGCCTTCTCGATTGTTGTCAGAACACTGTCCCCTTCAAGGACACTACACAGCATGTGCATCTGTTATATTTGTCATCTGTCTTCCCTGCCTCTAGGATAGAAGTTCCACGGGGGCAGGAATGATGGACTATTTGGCTGGTTCTGGATGGATCCCCAGTACCTAGAACGGGGCATGGATGAGGCATTCCTGCATTCAAGCATCCGTTCCACAGACAGGACTGCCCGTCTGCAATTGTCAGGTGCTATCTAGGCAAACACAGCCTTCATCCTCATTCCTTGCCCCTTTGATTTCTTTCCCTTACTTGGCCTCTGCTGCTAGACCCTCTAGCCCCACGCTGCCATCCAGAGTGCCAGCCTTCCAGGTGGCAGCCAGAGCTAGGCCTGCGACCTGCTGTGCTCCACGGCTGGATCTTGGAGAGTAAGCGAGCCCCTTCCGTGCGGCAGGATCACAGGCGGGCCTCTCCCGGCTGCCTCCCGCTGCTGTGTGAGGCTGAGCTCTTTGAAGCCGGAGTTTCTGAGTTGGCTCATTTTTAAGTTTCCTAACCCTCTGGCGACCTCCATGCTCATTGTGCCCAAGAGATGCTAGAGAGAAACCCCTCATCTCTGTAGATACAGTCTTGTCACGTTCTGATGATGTGCGTTTTGGAGGTGAGGTGCTGCTAAGCTCACACTGAACAGAAAGAGGTTGACTCAGGAGCGATTTATGACAGGACTGGAAGGAAGCCTGCCGAGGCAGTTGCCGAGGGCCTGTGAGGAAGTGCTGAATGTGGAAACCCCAGCATTGTTTAAAAATGAGCCAACTCAGAAACTCCAGCTTCAAAGAGCTCAGCCTCACACAGCAGCGGGAGGCAGCCGGGAGAGGCCCGCCTGTGATCCTGCCGCACGGAAGGGGCTCACTTACTCTCCAAGATCCAGCCGTGGAGCACAGCCATGGAACCACTTTCCCTCAGGGTTCTGGAAATGTAGCTAAAAATGTAAGCCAAAAAGAAACAAGAAAAACAAAAATAACTGTGCATGCAAAAGAACCTTGTTTCAGCAGGCCTGTTTCACCTTTTATTTTATAAAAGCGAGGGGGCTGCTGATTGATTGGAGTTTTACCTGCTGAAGCCCTAAAGATGGCAAACACCCTCAAAGATAACTGCCAATAAAATGAATTCTAAGGTCAGGCACAGTGGCTCACGCCTGTAATGCCAGCGCTTTGAGAGGCCGAGGCAGGAGGATCACTTGAGGTCAGAAGTTAGAGACCAGCCAGGCCAACATGGTGAAACCCCGTCTCTACTAAAAATACAAAAATTAGCTGGGTGTGATGGTGCACACCTGTAGTCCCAGCTACTCAGGCTGAGGCAGGAGAATTGCTTGAACTCGGGAGGCGGAGGTTGCAGTGAGCTGAGATCGCGCCACTGTACTCCAGCCTGGGTGCAGAGCAAGACTCTGTCTCCAAAAAGAAAAGAAAAAAGTGAGGGGGAATTCTAGGACCTGTCTCAAGCTTCACTGAAGAGAGTAGGAACCAGGTGGGTCAGTGACACTCAAGGTGTTGCATGCGGTGGGTGGCAGGCATCCCTGGTGCCTTCCGAGGGCGGGCAGAACAAGGGAGACAGGACTTCTTCACTCTGCTCCGGTTCCGAGATATGGGGGGAAACGGATAATGCTGAGAATCCTGCGGGGTTCCCCTGGGCACACAGCGAAAAGACATCGCCCTCGGACAGCACACAGAGCTTCTGTGATCTTACCTCCTTCACGGTAAGAACAAAAGGGAAAATGTGGCTGAAGCGAACTGAGAGAAGGAAAAGTGACTGCACACGGGGATACACCTGATGAGCCCTCGCCCCTCCCTCCTCTAAACCCCGGTGTGTGTGGTGCACGGGCTGCTGCCCAGTGGATGGGACGCCAACGAGAAGTTTGGGGGCACAGGTCAGAGCTCCGGGGCACTCCCGGTATGTGGAGAACTAGGAGTGGCCCGATGTGGGATACAGTGCAACCTTTTAGACAGAAGTCTCCTCCCACCCTCCAGCCCTAAGACCACAGGGATGCAGAAAGACCCTTGAGAGGCTGGGGTTTGCCTGTAAAGGCTCCACACCTCCTTAGGGAAACTGCAGACTCCACATGACCTGAGGTTTCCCCAGGCGGTAGGACCACAGCCCCAGCGCAAAGGGCGTCTCCTCCCCCACCATGGCATCACAGCAGCACCCCTGCCCAACACCCCCCAGCAGCCTGGGAAGCCCCGGAGGCAACCCCTGCATACTCAGGAGGGGTCCTCGGGGATTCCTCTGCCCCATCCTGCTGAAGCCAGCTGCCTGGGAATCCATTCTCACAGGCACTCTTAGGGAACCGCAGCTCAGGGAGCTGTCCCTCAGTGCTCCCCAGCTGCCGGTCCAAAGGGGCACAGAGCGTGTTGCCCTCTGGGGCATCCTCATGGAGCCCCCCTGCAATCTGCCAGCAGGGAGCAGAGTTCTTCTCCTCTTCCTACTTCTCTTCCTCGTCTTTCTTCTCCTCTTCCTCCCCCTCACCTCGGCTGACACCGGCCATCAAATCAACCCTGGTGGTGCTCTTGTGTCCCCAAAGAGTGCTTTGCCTGGTCAAGGCCAGGCCAAGAGGGACCTGAGAGACTCCCCCTGTGTTCTCCTCCTCTGCAGAGCCCGGAGCCCATGCAAAGCTCCTCCCCTCCAGCCTAACTCCCTCAGGGGCGTTGTTCACGGTCCTGCCCTTTGCTTCACTGCACTTGCTCGGAGGCACTAAAGCACCACAGCAGCAGGCCCACGGATTCTCAGCTATTGTTTGTCTCTGTTTCTCAAGTCAGCTTTTCTCGACACTGGATTAGAAGTGCTTGCAAGGTGTGGAGCGCCAGGGAGGCCAGCGAGGTGGCCCAGGGCGCTTGGGCTGTTCACAGCCTGGGTCTGAACCTTGCCCTGTCCACCCACACCCTCCCTCGCTTTCTACTCTTGAGCCTCCTGGCAAAGGCCACCCCGGGTTGCGCCCTGGGTTCCCATCCTCTCCTTGCCTCTTGCACTTGGCACGCTCTTCCTGGCCTTGACCTTGGCTTCCCCTTGACAGTTTTCAGGTTCACACCCCAGCACGCCTGCTGTGCTGTCTTTAGCAAATATTTCACCAGCTCATCCTGGTCCCAACACCCTCTTATTCTGGGAACGTCCCTCACTTCCACCCTTCACACGCTGTGGGTGGTGCTCAGAGCAGCACCCCAAGTAGGAACAGACACTATTCCTACACTTACTGAGGCAGAGCGGAGGCAGGTGTTATGTCAACCTCAGATGTACCTCCCAGCGGGGCTAAGGGCGTGGAAACAGTGGATGGGTGCATCATTCACGTGGCTACAGCTTTAGTGTCATCTGGAATACGAACCACTCAGGAGGGATGTTCATGGTACAGTCTAATTGGATAGACTGCGCAGGGAGAGGGACTGGTTCTAGACCTGCCCATGGTAGAGTTGTGAGGAATGGAGCCAGGGGTAGGCCAGGGGAAGGAAGCAGTGGAAAGTGCCTCCCAAAAGCCCTCCTATACCATGGTGCCTGGAGAGGACGCTGATTAGCAACAGACAGTAGTCCAAATAACGAGGGACTAAGGAAGGTCAGGTGACGTTGATAGAGGACCCAGGTGCAGGAAATAACTAACACTCCAACATAAACAGGTGGTAGAGTGGGCAAGTAAAAAGGAACAAAAGGCTAGTGATGACCCCGCACAGTGGCTCACACCTGTAATCCCAACACTTTGGGAGGCCAAGGCGGGCGGATCATGAGGTCAGGATATCAAGACCATCCTGGCTAACACAGTGAAACCCTATCCCTACTACAAATGTAAAAAATTAGCCAGGCATGGTGGCACGAGCCTGTAGTCCCAGCTACTCAGGAGGCTGAGGCAGGAGAATCACTTGACCCCAGGAGGCGGAGGTTGCAGTGAGCTGAGATCGCACCACTGCACTCCAGCCTGGGCGACAGAGCTAGTGATTATGCCTGAGGAGTGAGACTGAGTTATTAAATGGTGAGTGCCAGAGAGCTGGGCATAGAATGCTTCACGTTCTCCTGCTCAAGGTTTAACAAACTTCAGTGCTTTTTGGAACTAGCAGGTAACATAAAATGTAAGACAGTAGGGAGGGGTGGGATCATGCCAGCTGCAGAAGGCACAGCTGTGGTTGTCATCAGTGCTGTGCCCATTAGAGCTGATCAGCTCTCCAGGCATCTGCTAGGGTTTACCTTCCCCTCCTCCTCTAAAGTTAGGAGAGTCATGCAGCTTGCCCTGGCAATGAAATCTGGACAGAAGGGGCATATGTCCTTCCAGGACAAAGATTCAAGAACCAGCGAGCCAGTCACTCTGCCTCCTTCCCTTCACTGTGGCCGTGGTCCTGCAAGCCCATGTCAAGAGAAAGCCGCTAAGAGTCTGAGTCCCTGAGTGGATGCTATGAGAATACGTCCTTGGACAGGTGCCATGAATAAGAAATAAACTCTAGTTGTGTTCAGCCCCTAAGGTGTGGGAGTTACTTGTTTTCTTGTGGTTGTTGTTGTTGAGACAGAGTCTTGCTCTGTCGCCCAGGCTGGAGTGCAGTGGCGCAATCTAGGCTCACTTCAACCTCCGCCTCCTGGGTTCAAGCCATTCTGCTGCCTCAGCCTCCCGAGTAGCTGGGATTACAGGTGTGCACCACCACACCTGGCTAATTTTTGTATTTTTAGTAAACACAGGGTATCATGATGTTGGTCAGGCTGGTCTTGAACTCCTAGCCTCATAATCTGCCTGCCTCGGCCTCCTAAAGTGCTGAGATTACAGGTGTGAGGGGAGTTACTCATTACTGCAGTACAGCCTAACCTAGCCCAGCTACTGGAAATGCAAATATTTTTAAAACACCTTGCTGGCCAAACAAAAGTCAGTAGTGGTGGAATCTGGCCCATGGCAGAGCCAGATTATCACCCCTGGCTAGAAATTGTCAAAATACTGAATCTCAGTCAGCTGTCCCATCTTTGGTAAAACCAGTCCTAGATCCTGAAGCATAAAGGACCCAACAGATGACTTACCAACGAACACTGCTGCCGCCTTTCCACTTCTCTCCTTTCTGCCCTTATCCGCTCCTTCTTCTTCCCATCACCATACTTCTGTGACTTTTCTCCCATTCATCTGTCCATGAGTTACTGTGACAACTAAAGTTTTTCTTCAAGGCTGGGCGCGGTGGCTCACGCCTGTAATCCAAACACTTTGGAGGCCAAGGTGGGCGGATCACCTGAGGTCGGGAGTTCAAGACCAGCCTGACCAACATGGTGAAACCCCATCTTTAAAAATAATAATAATAATAATAATAAATAATAATAATAAAAAAAAAGTTTTTCTTCATCAGAAACTCCCAGGAGTTTCTGAGTCCTTTGCCAGCCTTATGTGGTTGAAAAGACTAACCACCAAAAGGCAATTCCTCAGTACCTGGGATTTCCCACTTCACGGTGGAATCATAGAATCAGCACCAAGAGTGTTCAATGGTGTCCACTAAGAACAGGATGAAACCTGGTCCAGGCAGGAGCAGAGATGGGGAAGAGCCTTGGCTGCATGAGTGGTCCCTAGAAATAGACACCGCCTAATACATAATTCTTAGAGCGGGAGAGGAAATGACACTGAACTTGAATCTGATTGGTGTCACCCTCCTAGGAGAGAGTTCATCCCAAGTGGATCGGTCAAGGTGGGTGGCAGCGCTGAGGTTAGGAGGCTCCAAGCCCCAGAGATGGGAGGCTGCCTGTCTTAGTCCATTTTGTGTTGCTATACATCACCTGAGCTGGGTTACGCATAAAGAAAAGAGGATTATTTGGTTCATGGTTCTGCTGGCTAGAAGATGGGGCATATGGTGAAGGCCTCAGGCTGCTTCTACTCATGGTGGGAGGGGACATGTGTGTGCAGAGATCACATGGCAAGAGAGGGAGCAAGAGAGATGGGGGGAGGTGCCAGGCTCTTCTTAACAACCAGCTCTCGAGGGAACTAACGGAGCGAGAACCACTCCTCTCACTTCCTCCCACAGGGAGGGCATTAATCTATTCATGAGGGATCCACCCCACAACCCAAACACCCCCCTTAGGACCCACCTCCAATATGGGGGATCACATTTCAATGTGAGATTTGGAGGGGCCAAACACCCCAACTATCGCACCACCTCCATGTCCCTGTTTCCTCCTCTGTACAATGGGACAATACAGACTCACCAAGTGCCTCCTCTGAACTAGACTCTGTGCCAGGCCCTGAGGAAGCAGAGACGAATGTGCCTGGGACCTTTCCTCAGGGATCTCACTGAGTTGAGCACAGTGTGGCAGAATGTGCCTGTCTGTGAATTGTTCATTCCCAGTATGCAAAATGATTAGGAGCGTTCACCAGGATGCAAATCCATTTTCATCACTAGGCACACCGTCTAGATCAGCTGATTTTTTAGAGCAAGCAAGGGAGTGATTTACAAATTCTTTATTTTGAAAGGTAGCACACAGTTGGTGACACAGATCTATGGACCACACTCTGAACAGTACCGTCTGATAGCTTTGAGACTTGTTCTAAAGAATTAGCAGAAGCAAAAGCATGATTCTGGTATAGCAATAACAGAAACTGTTAAGGCCCCCTCCACATCCTCTTGGCACTCACCGCCAGGTTCCTCCTGAAAAAACCTGTGAGGCTCCACCTGCAGGCTTTCTCTGAGGGCCAGCATGAAGGGCCAACAGATGCTGGAGCCCAGTGTTGTTGGGCGTGATGGCTCACGCCTGTAATCCCAGCACTTTGGGAGGCCAAAGAAGGTGGATCATGAGGTCAAGAGATCGAGACCATCCTGGCCAACATGGTGAAACCCCATCTGTGCTAAAAATACAAAAATTACCTGGGCATGGTGGTGCACACCTGTAGTCCCAGCTACTTGGGCGGCTAAGGCAGGAGAATCGCTTGAACGCAGGAGGCAGAGGTTGCAGTGAGTTAAGATCACGCCACTGCATTCCACCCTGGGCAACAGAGTAAGACTTTGTCTCAAAAAAAAAAAAAAAATACCCCAGTGTTTGCCCCAGGGTGGGACAATTCAGTGCACATTGTATGCTTTCTCTCAGATGTCTCAGCGGGACCACACCCAGTTGTCTATGGTATAACCTGCTTGTTAGCAAACCCTGATTGGCTCATCCCTTCCCTCCCTCACACACCCATTCTTCTGCCAGTGCCTTCTGAGGTCGCCTCCCAATCACACTCCTTGCACACACCCTTGTCTCAGGATCTGCTCCTGGGAAAGCCCTATCCAAGACACTGTACTAAGGTACCAACCCCAGTGGTCCAATGGTAACACTTCTCTTTTCTGAACACTGTTGAGGTGATGAGAAAATGGGCCCTTGGAGTTTGTGCTGTCCGTGAGAGTCTCGCGTGCTTCCTAGCACCACGTCATGTCACCCACCACTTAGATTTGCCCACAGGTCCGGGTTTAACGTTCTGATATTATTAACTTTAGGGAGATGATGGAGTGGAGTGGAAAGAGGCAAAGAGTGCACTGTCCGGAGACCCCAGAACAGAACCCTTGATTTTGCCCCAAACCTCTTCCTCTCCATGAGGCCTCACCACCCCCTGCACCCCAGTCCCCTTGCCCAAGCCCCACCCCTAGGAGTCAGCCTTGATTCTTCCCTTTTCTGCAGCCTGCACATCCAGCCCATTGGCAGGCCCTGTGGTCTGTGACTTGAGAACCTGGGTGGAATCTGTTCACCTCTCTCTAAACCACCCCCAATTCCCAGCCACCATCAGCTCTCTCTGGGGCTACACCAATGGCCTCCTAATGGGTCTTGCTGCCTCCATTTTGCTCCTTAAAATCCAATTTCCACACGGTGTCCAGAGAGACCTGTCAAAAATGTAAATCGGATATGCCTTTCAGTGACTTCTCATCTCAATCAGAATAATATCCAGACCCTTCACTGTGGCCCACCAGTTCCCACAGGATCTGGCTTCTGACTTTCTCCAACCCAAGCCTCTGAGCTCTAATCACAATGACCTCAAATGTCCCCAGTTCTTTCCTGCCACAGGGACTTTGCCCTTCTTACTCTCTCTGCCTGGAAAGCCTTTCCCTGTGCCTTCACGTAATGATGGCGGCTCCTTCCCATCTGCCAAGGCTTCATTCAAATGTGACTCCTCGATGAACTTAATTACCCTATCTAAAATGTCGCCTAACACACACCAGAAACCCCAATTATTTTCCATCGCAGCACCTATTTATTACCATTCAAGCAATGATCACTAATCTGCAGGGGTCCTATTAGTTTACCTGTGTATTGCCAGCCTCCCCTACTAGAATGGTAGTTCCACAAAAGCCCAGATTCGTTCACCTCCTTTGCATTACATCCCCAGCCCTTGCAAGATGCCCAACATCATATAGGAAGTGCTTAAAACGTTCTGTTTTTCCTTAGAGCAGAGGTTCCATTACATCTCTTTTTTAGTTTTTTGGGGGAAAAACATACATAGCATACAATTTACCATTGTAACCATTTTGAAGCAGATAGTTCAGTGGCACCAAGTGCATTCACATTGTTGCCCAGCCATCGCCACCGTCCAGCTCTAGAACTTTATTTTCCCAAACCGCAACTCTGTACCTGTAAAACAGTAACTCCCTGTATTAGTCTGTTTTCATGCTGCTAAGAAAGACATACCCAAGGCTGGGTAATTTATAAAGAAAAGAGGTTTAATGGATTCACAGTTCCATGTGGCTGAGGGGGGGGCCTTACAATCATGGCAGAAGGTGAAAGGCACGTCTTACATGGTGGCGGGCAAAAGAGAATGAGAGCCAAGCAAAAGAGGAAACCCTTATAAAGTCATCAGATCTCATGTGACTTAGTCACTACCATGAGAATAGCATGGGGGAAACTGCCCCGTGATTCAGTAATCTCCCACTGGGTCCCTCCCACAGCACAGGGGGATTATGGGAGCTACAGTTCAAGATGAGATTTGGGTGGGACACAAGCCACATCACTTCCCGTTCCCACTCACCTAGCCCCTCGTACCCACTATTCTACTTGCCACCTCTATGAATTCAACTGCTCTACCTAGTTTATATAAGTGGAATCATACAATGTTTGTTCTTTGGTGTCTGGCTTATTTCACTCAGCTTTTTTCAAGCTTCATCCATGTTGTAAGATGTACCAGAATTTTCTTCCTTTTTAAGGCTGAATAATATTCCATGTATGTATAAACCACATTTTGCCTATCCATTCATTTGTTGATGGACAATGCTTCTGTTTTGTTCTGTTTTTTAAGTCACAATCGCTTAGAGTTCTGCCTCTGGCACTTAATACATAACCTTGTATTAAATAACCTTATCAGGTTATTTAACCTAAGACTCTATATCCTCCCATGTAAAACAGGGATAATGTACCAATTACCTTACATAAAGCCCTGGCGCAGTCTTACACACAGGGAAATTTAGCAAATGCTGTTTCCTTCTGTGTCTGTCAGAATATTTTCAACTGGCCGAGCACGGTGTCTTATACATCTTTTTAGTTTTTTAAGCAGAAAACTAAAAAAAGAGATGTAATAAAACGTCTGCTCTTTTAAAAAAATGCGTTAAGCATTTCCTGCAATGATGTCGGGCACCTGCAAGTTTTGGAGAGGTAATCCCAACATTTTGGGAGGCCGATGCAGATGGATCACTTGAGCCCAAGAGCTTGAGACCAGTCTTAGCAACATAAAAAGAACTCGCTTCTACCAAAAATAAAATTAACCAGGTGTGGTGGCATCACACCTGTGGTGCCAGCTGCTCAGGAGCCTGAGGTGGGAGGATCACTTGAGCCCTGGAGACTGAAGCTGCAGTGAGCTATGATGGTGCCATTGCACTCCAACCTGGGACAAATACCCATCTGCTAGAGGATTAAATAATAAGGGGCTTTGGTGTCTCACATAATCAGAAAACCTACCTTAGGGGAGTTCCAGGGTTGGTTCTCGAGGATGTCATCAGGCACTCAGACTCTTTTCCATGTGTCTGCTCAGCCTTCCTCAGCATAATGACTTGGTCCTAAGCTTGTCCTTGTGTTCCCAAGATGATGGTTCCAACATCATATATGGGTATGACAATATTTGGAGGGAGAGGAAGAGCGCTTCCACACAGGCATCTCCTTGAATTAGGGAAGAAAACCTTACCCAGAAGGCACCAAGAAACCCCTCCTCCTATGGGTCCCACTGGCCAAGATTAGAGCACATGCACCCATTTTTGTTGCAGAGGATGGGAATGTCAAGTATCTGGCCATGTCAGCCCTTTGCCGGGGGAGAGGAAGGGCCGAGACGGTTGGTAGGGTACACCCAGGCGCTTCCCTGCATCTTTCTTCCCTTCCTCTCTGCTCTTGCGTTTCCTTTTCCCGAAGCACCCTCAGCCTTTGTTGGTTTTGAATTAGGGAGTCCGCACCTTTCCCACAGCTGTGTTATTCTGTTTGGAAATAGAGGCTGCAGGTGTTGTTTTGCAGGTGTGTGGGTGTTTGGAGAATGAGGCCCCGGACTGTTGGAGTATTGAGAGCACGTGCTGGAGGATAGAAAGAACTCCTCAGAAAGAAATCCAGGTGTCGCTGGAGGGAGGAAGCAGACAAACCACTAAACCTGGGGGTCAACAGAGGCTGAGACGGGAGGAAGCGGGAGAAGCCTGGCTGGCCTTGAGTTGAGCCAGAGGTTCTCTGGAAACGGTTTAAGGAGGAAAGAGGGGAGAAAAGCGATTTTATTTCAAAACCTCCATTTGGCCTCGTCTCTTCCGCCTCATACCACCCTGCCCTTCGTCTCCACCTTCCTGTTCCTTCTGGACTCTGATGCTACTCAAAGCTCCAGCCTCAGCTGTGCAGGTCCAGGGAGGAGGCGCCTGTCCCGCTCCTCCTTCTGTTATTAGAGGACTTGTCTGCTCCTAAGCCAGAAAAGGACATAATGGACATTCCTGATTTTTTTTTCTTGAGACATAGTCTGACTCTGTCACCCAGGCTGGAGGGCAGGCAGTGGCACAATCTCTGCTCACTGCAATCTCTGCTTCCCAAGCTCAAGCGATTCTCCTGCCTCAGCCTCCCGAGTAGCTGGGATTACAGGTGCACGCCACCACGCCTGGCTAATTTTTGTATTTTTTGTTGAGACAGGGTTTCGCCTTGTTGGCCAGGCTAATCTTAAACTCCTGACCTCAAGTGATCTGCCCACCTTCTGCCTCCCAAAGTGCTGGGATTACAGGTGTGGGCCACTGAGTCTGGCCTGAAAAAGGACATTCCTTACATGGTAATGAAGGGCCCTGAGGAGACTTCAGCATGGGCAGGGCTGACGGGACCAGCTGAAGTCATCGGGAAGCCTGGAGCTCTCTCCACTCTCACGGGGGACAGAGTGCATGTATATATTTCATAAAGACATGAAAATCAAAACGCAAGCCACAGACTGGGAGGACATTTTTCTGTGAGGAAATCCTGTCTTTTTATTTTCATAAGTCTTTCAAAGAGCAGAAGTTTTAAATATTGATGAAGTGCATCTTATTATTTTTTCTTTTATGATTCATCCTTTTTGTTTCCTAAGAAATACTGACCTAACCCAAAGTATCAAAGATTTTCTCCTGTTTTCTAGAAGTTTTATAATTTTAGCTTTTGTATTTACAGCTATGACCTATTTAAAATTAATTTTTTTTTGTTTTACAAAGTCTCACTGTGTCACCCAGGCTGGAGTTCCACTGCATGATCTCAGCTCACTGTAACATCTGCCTCCTGGGTTCAAGTGATTCTCCTGCCTCAGCCTCCCACGTAGCTGGGATTACAGGTGTACACCACCACACCCGACTAATTTTTGTATTGTTAGTAGAGACGGGGTTTCACCATGTTGGCCAGGCTGGTCTCCAACTCCTGATCTTAAGTGATCCGCTTGCCTCGGCCTCCCAAAGTGCTGAGATTACAGTTGTGAGCCACCACGCCCAGCCTCAAATTAATTTTTGTTTATAGTATGTGGTTGTCTGTCCACAGTTTTTAACCCAGAACTAAGTGGTTCTGGATCCTGGGAGTGTCATTTAGGCATTGTCTTAAGCTCTGCTACGTAGTATGCAGTGAACAGCTTGGTCCTTGTTGGAAAGATGCAGTTGGAAACCCAACTTTGATACTTACTGGCCATGGTGGGCATTTATTATTCTGCTTCCCAGCATCTGAACCGCTTTATTTTATGGTTAATCTCCCATCTGAAGAGCTGGAGCCTGCCTCCCACTCTAGCAGCTGAAAATGCCAGATTCTCCAGTCCCCGCCTCCCTTGCATCTAAGGCACAGGAACATGACCCAGGCCCCATGGATTCCTTGAATTCAGCCTGTGCGTTGACGGTCTCTGCCTGCAAACCCGGGGTGTTTTCTGCTTTCCTGGCTGAGCACTCTCCGATGCTGGCTGAACCTAGCGTGCACTGTGATTCGGACATTTTCGTGACCGTCACGGCTTCTGGCCCACCCACTGACCTTTCTTTTTTGTTCAGGTTCATTAGAGTAATATTTCATATGAAGTGACATTCACTCTTTTTAAGTGTACAGTTCTATAAATTTTGGCAAAATTATTTATATATACAGTTGCATAACCACCCCCACAACGAATTATAGACTATTTCCTTCACACCAAAAATTTCCCCTTTGCCCCTTCGCAGTCACTCCCCTCTCCCAGCCTGCACACCTTTGCAACAATTGACCTGATTTCTTTCCTGCAGTTTTCCCCTTTCCAGAATGTTACGGAAATAGAATCCTGCAGTGTGCTGCCTTTTGCGTCTGGCTTCTTTTACTTAGCATCACGCTTTTAAGCCACTCGTGCTGCTGCATACACAAGTAGCTTGTTCCTTTTTACTGCTGAGTAGTAATTCCATTTTATGAATTTATCGGAATTTGTTCATCCTCTCACCAGTTGATGGATGTTATGAACATTTGTTTCCAGCTTGGGGCGATTATGAATGAAGCTGCTGTAAGCTTTCACATATAGATATTGGTGTCCACATGTCTTTATTTCCTTTGGATAAATACCAAGGAGTTGAATGACTGCATCGTATAGTAAAATACACATATACATAACTTTATAAGGAACTGCTAAACTGTTTGCCAAGATGGCTGTGCCAGTTTTCATTTTCACCAGCAATGTGTGAGTTCTCGTTGTTCCATATCCTCTCCAGTATTTGATATCATCAAGTTTTTAAAATTTGAGCCATTTTATGGCCAAGAAACATGAAAAAATGCTCAACATCACTAATGATCAGGGAAATACAAATCAAAACCACAATGTGATATCACTTTACTCCTGCAAGAATTGCCATAATCAAAAAATAAGAAAAAATAGAGTGCCGTGGCTCACGCCTGTAATCCCAGCACTTTGGGAGGCCAAAGTGGGCAGATCATTTGAGGCCAGGAGTTCGAGACCAGCCTGGCCAACATGGTGAAACCCCATCTCTAACTAAAAATACAAAAAGGTAGCCGGGCATGCTGGTGTACATCTGTAATCCCAGCTACTTGGGAGGCTGAGGCAGGAGAATCGCTTGAACACAGAAGGCAGAGGTTGCAGTGAGCCAAGATCGCATCATTGCACTCCATCGCACCTAGGCAACAAGAATGAAACTGCATCTCAAAAAATAATAAATAAATAAGTAAATAATGTTGGCAGGGATGCAGTGAAAAGGGAACACTTCTACACTGCTGGTGGGAATATAATCTAGTACAACCACTATGGAAAACAGTGTGGAGATTTCTTAAAGTACTAAAAGTAGAACTACAATTTGATCCAGCAATCCCACTACTGGGTATCTACCCAGAGGAAAAGAAGTCATTATACAAAAAGGATATTGCACACACATGTTTATAGTAGCACAATTTGCAACTGCAAAAATATGGAATCAGCCTGAATGCCCATCAGTCAATGAGTGGATAAATTGTTTCATATATATAGACACACACACACACACACACACACACACACACACACACACCATGGAATACATTCAGCCAGAAAAGGGAACAAAATAATGGCATTCGCAGCAACCTGGATGGGATTGGAGACCATTATTCTAAGTGAAGTAACCCAGGAATGGAAAATCAAACACCGTATCGTCTCACTCATAAGTGCGAGCTGAGCTATGTGGATGCAAAGGCATAAGAATGGAACAGTGGACTTTGGGGACTTGGAGGAAAAGGTGGGAGGGGGTTGACAGATAAAAGACTGCAAATTGGGTACAGTGTATACTCCCTGGGTGATGGGTGCACTACAGCTTCACAAATCAACACTAAAGAACTTACTCATGTAACCACATACCACCTGTTCCCCCAAAAACCTGTGGAAATAATAAAAATTAAAAACATTTTTGAGCCACTTTAGTAGGTGTGTGGTGATATTTCATAATGATTTTAATTTATGTTTATCTAATTACAAATGCTGTTGAGCATCTTTTCATGTGATATTTGCTATTCTCATATCTTCTTTGGTGAATTATCTATTTAAATCTTTTGGTAATTTTTTATTGTTTTTTTTTATTTTTGAGTTTTAAAAGTTCTTTATACATTCTTGTTACCAGTCCTTTATCAGATTTTTTTTTTTTACAAATATTTCCTCCCAGTCTGTGGCTTGGCTTTTTGTTTTCAGAAGTCTTTCAAAGAGCAGAAGTGTTCAATTTTGATGAAGTTCATCTTATTTTTTTTTGTGATTCATGATTTTTGTTTCCTAAGAAATATTTATGTAACCCAAAGTATCAAAGATTTTCTCCTGTTTTCTAGAAGTTATATGATTTTAGCCTTTACATTAACATCTATGACCTATTTCAAATTAATTTTTATGTATGGTATAGATTGAGGTCTTTTGGTTTTTGCATATAGATATCCAATAATCCTAGCAGCATTGTTTAAAGACTATGCTTTCTTTGTTGAGTTGCTGTGCCATTTATGACAAAAATCAATTGATATATGTATGGGTCCATTTCTAGGTTCTATTTTTGGTTGTATTGATCTATGCGTCTAACCTTTCACCAATATCAAACTGTATTGATTACTATAGTTATATGGTAAGTCTTGAAATCAGGTAATATAAATCCCACAATTTTGTTCTTCTTTCTCAACATTGTTTTGACCAATTTAGGTCCTTTGCTTTTCTATATAAATCTTAGAATCACCTTGTCAAGTTCTCCAAGAAGCCTGCTTAGATTTTGATTGAGATTGCGTTGAACCTGGAGATCAATTTGGGGAGAACTGGCATCTTTACAGTGTTGAGTTTTCAGATCCATTAACATGGTATATATCACTTAAGTCTTTTTAAAATTTCTCTCATCAGTGTTTTGTAGTTTTCAATTTACAAATACTGCATATTACTCATCTTTAAGTACTTCATGCTTTTTGGTACTATTATAAATGGTATCTTTTTTAAAACTTGCATTTCCAATTGTTCATTGCTAGCATTAAAAAAACTAAATAAATACATAGATTTTAGTGTATTTATCTTGTATCCCGCATTCTTTCTAAACTGACTTGTTACATCTAATAGTGTCTGGAAATTCTCTGGACTTTTCTACGTAGACAACCATATTGTCTATAGTTTTATTTCTTCCTTATCCTTATGCCTTTCATTTCTTTTTCTGATCTTATTGTACTAAGATATTAACTAGGGGTGGTAAAAGCAGACATCTTTACATGTTCCCCAATCTTTGAAGTAAAGCGTCCAGTGTGTCACCACTAAATGTGATGTTAGCTATAGGTTTTTGTAGATGCTCTTTATTAGAATGAGGAAATTTCACTTTACTCCTAGTTCACTGAGATTTTTTATCATGAATAGATGTCCAAACTTTTAGTACATTTATTTTATGCTTAAATCAGCCTGAGATGGTGTCTGTTTCAAGTAGAAACCCTAACTGATATACCAGCCCTGCAATGTTGGGTAAGTTCCTTAACCTCACCTGAACCAGGATCTGAATAGAAGCCTAATGATGACAAATTTAAGTCCTCTTAATTTTACCACCCAAAGATAGTCGCCATAACAATCTTCAAAGGTATACATCGTGTTGAATAAATACCTTGACTTCAACTTATTATTTTTCTCTCACTCCACCCTCAGTAACTTCACTGATTGTATGTAATTGTGTAAATAATATATACCCATTGTCAAGAACGTGAACAATTCATAAAGATATAAAGAGAGCAAAGGTCACCTAGATGTCACCATCCTGAGATAACTGCCATTAACAATTTGGTGATCATCTTCAAGCCCCTCTTCGTACATGCTCACACGTACATATATGATCTTCCATAAATGAGCCCAGGACATACATGCTGTTTTATCCTAGGTGTGCTGCCTCCTCCTCTCTCCTCCCACATCAGAACCCCACTTGCCTTGCTCATGGTTCTTTGGATTGACTGGGCTCAGCTGGGTGGTTCCCACATGGAGATTCTCATGTAGTTGTAGTCAAATGGCTGGAGCTGTAGTCATCTGAATTCTCATCTGGGCTGGATGTCCAAATTGGTTCCCTATTGTGACCAGCAGTTGATGCTAACTGTCAGCTGGGAACTCCACTGGAGCTGTTGATTGACACGCCTACATGTGGCCTCTTCATGTGCCTCAGACTATTCAAAGCAAGAAGTCCAGGTTCTAAGAGGGAGCATTCCAGGAATAAGAATTTTAAGAAACCCCAATGGAACCTGCAATGCTTTCTGCAACTTGGCTTCAGAAGTCCCAGAATATCACTTCTGCCACGTTCTATTGGTCACACGAGTCATCAAGGCAAGACTGAATTCAAAGGGAGGAGAATTAGACCCATGTTTCAAATGAGAGAATTAGCAAGGAATTTACGGCCATCTTTAACTTGCCACATTTATCAAACTATATATATGTATTGAGCACCTACTACCTGGCAGGCATTTTTGTAAGTCCTGGGGATGCAGAGGTGACAAGATAAAGTTCCTGCTCTTGTGGAGCTTACATTTGAGTGTGAGGGCCACAGACAATAGACAAGTGAGCAAATAAAGCTAAACAAGCAATATATATGCTTACACACGTATATATTGAATTAGCTAATTAAATGTGTCCCCCTTGCTCCAAAAAGCTTTAGCTGTACTTTGCTTTGGGCACTGTTGCCTTTCTCCCTTATACTTCAGGTATTGATTTTCCAGTTAGTATCTTTTGGGAGACTGGCCATTTCTATCCCAGCCATCTCTAAGGGTTGCGTGGGGAGCAGACTTTCAACAGTGACTGCACAGTTCCAAGCAGGGGGCTCTGGAGTCAGATGGTGTGGGTGAAATCCCAGCTCTGCCAATCTGCCAACCATGTGGCCTTGGCAAGTAACTTCATTCTGTGCCTCGGTTTCTCCACCCATAAACAGGAACTGGGGCTAATCACAGAACCCATTTCCTAGAGTGGTTATGAGAACTAACATTCCTGAGCCTCTCACAGCAGTGCCGGCACAGAGTAGGTGCTAGATCAGTGTTTGTTGAATGAGTGGAGAGCTCTTGAAGCCTCTGACGGACTTGAGTCAGCTCTTCTGCTGCAGGTGGTCCATCCAGCATGTAGCAGCCACACACCCACACGCTGGCCAGCGCAAGCGTGCACCGGAGCCAGGCTAAAGTAGGCTCCATGGCGCATGTTCCAAAATAAGCCTTCACAGTGGTGATGAGCAGGCATGCTGCACCTGTCATTTCAAGAAAAATAAGCAGACATTCCCCTCAGGGGTTGCAGCGAGGCCAGCTCCAGGGCCAGCACATTCCTGAGAAGGCAGACAGGCTCCAGGAGCAGGAGCAAGCCTCATTAAAAATTAACACCTCACAGCGAGAGATCTGTTGCCAAAGTCAGAGCTTCATAGCACAAAGTCAGAATTTAAATCCCATAACTGCATGGCCCGGGACAGCGACTCAACCTGGCACAGCCTCACTTCCTGGTCTGTGAATTGGGAGTGCTCCACCCTTCTGGGTGGTTTGTGCTAGCAACATGTTGTGAGTTCTGAGTGTTGCCACACTAGCGTTAAGCCGAATGGCTTACCTCATGTGCCTTCCAGGCCCGGGGAAGTAGGCTAAGGCCAGCCTGGGAAGATTATTTGCAGGGAATTAAAGTGGGAGAGAGCAGGATTAGGGCAACCTTCCAACCAGGGGCCCAGCAGCTCCCATCTGCAAAGGACTGATGCTCCCTTTAGCTGAGAATGAACACTCACTGCTCTAAATGTTTACAAAGGGTTGACAGGAGGAAGAGTCAGTCATAAGCTACAGAAGCTGGCTGAGGGGATACCCTCACCTAAGGAGGCAATACCTTTAAAGCCAGCGCTGCTATGTTCCCCACCTGTCCCCTCCTCCACGACCTCTCACCAGCAGGGTTACAGCCAGCATGCACCAGTTCTGCAGATGATGGCTGGTGTCATCCGGAAATGAGGAGACCTGGCCCGGTCCCTGCCCTGCCACTCACCAGGACACCTGGGCAAGCCACCTTCCCCTCTGGGCCTCATTCCTTACCTGTATAATGAGAGTGCTGGGCCAGTGACCTATCCAGCCACCTAGCTCGCATGCCCTGAGACAGCATGATTCAAATGGGAAGGGAAGGGATTGAGGAGAAAGAAGGGAATTCCTACCAGGTTTAAAGGCAATAACAAGAACAACAAAGAAGAGACCAAACTGTCACCTACAGGGAGAAAGAATTCACAGCTGAATGATGATGTGGTTTGGATCTGCATCCTCACCAAATCTCATGTTGAAATGTAATCCCCAGTGCTGGCGGTGGGGCCTGGCGGCAGGTGATTGGATCACGGGGGCAGTTTCTCATGGTTTAACACATCCCGCCTCAGGTGCTTTGTCACGATAGTGAGCTCTTGTGAGATCTGGTTGTTTAAAGTGTGTGGCACCTCCCTCTCTCTCTCTTGCTCCTGCTCCAGCCATGTAAGACGTGCCTGCTTCCCCTTCACCTTCTGCCATGGTTGTAAGTTTCCTGAGGCCTCCCCAGAAGCAGAAGCCACCCTGCCTCCTTTACAGCTTGCAATTAAACCTTTTTCTTTATAAATTACCCAGTCTCAGGTAGTTCTTTGTAGCAATATGTGTGTGACAGTAGACTAACATAAATGAATAAATGATAAATGAATTAATGAATGCATAAAACAGGAGATGAGGAGGATGTATGGGACTGACTGCTAACAAGCAACAGACTTTCCTCCCAGGGACATGGAAAGGATGTAACTCAATTTACCGCCAAAGGTAAATTATATAATCCACATGAAATCAATACAATCAGAATTATTCAAAGATACTTTCAATAATATAAATAATTAGCATTTATTGAGCACTTATCTACCAGAAGACATTGTTCTTTGCATTTTACAACTATAAGCTCATTTAATCCTTGCAATAATATAAAGTAGGTAATATTATAACCCCAATTTACAGATGAGAAACTGAGGCACAGAAACATCTAAGGGTAGTCTTGTAGTCTTGCTTCGGAGCTCAAGGGATAACACTCCCGGTACTGTTTTATGGTAGCCAGAATGGCACTGAGCCCGGAGTATCCCCTGGCTATGATGTTACTGAGGAGGGTACTGTCTACCTGTGCCCCTACCTCCATCATTCCCTCAAGAGTCAGAGTACTCCACACCAAATGGGGCCGGAGAAGGTCTAAGCTTCAGGACCCCTGGCTTCTCCAGTTAGAAACTCTGGGGTTCCCCACTATCCTGCACCAACTCTACTCTACCTGGTGCCACCTTCATAATTCTGCTGGCCGCATGGGGAATCTGGGACCCGGAGCTCCCTCCCCGGGCACCAGCAGAGGCAAGGCAGAAGCCCTTCACTTCCCTGCAGCACACACAGGCTCGGGCCCCATCCAGGATCCATACCCCACCTCTAGAAATGCATTTCCCCAAGATCAGGGGTGCCAGGCTTCCTGCAGGATGATCCCATTGGCACGGAGACCCCAGGTCTTGCATAACAGTTCAGGGGCCTAGACGGGTAGATAAGAGTTCATGTTGGGTTAGGATCTTCATGTTAGTTCCACTACTTAAAACTGACTTCAGGCTGTAATCTCAGCACTGAGGGAAGCCAAGGCAAAAGAATTGCTTGAGGCCAGGAATTCAAAACCAGCAAGACCTCATCTCTATTTAAAAAAAAAAAAAAAGAGACAAAAAAAACTCTGACTTCGAGTCGGTCACGGCCTTTCTCTGACTACCAGGACACACTCTCCTGGTGAGATGAAATAGATGAAATCTTCTTTTGTCACACTCTTGGGATTTCAAGCCCCCACAATAACTCTAAGAGGTAAAAACGTTACCATTTTTTATCAACTCTACGACGCACTATTATTTTATATACCACTAAGAAAAGGAAAGGCGAAGCTACTAAAACTTCGATGTGCAAAAAATTGTAATACTCTCCCAATTTCAGAGGTGTTGAAGTATGGGCATGCGTGCTTCCCAAAGTGGATGAAATGTGGTGTAATCACTACTTTATGGATTAGAAAACTATGAACTCGGTGTAGGTTATTGAGTCAAGTTCATGTGGACAATTAAGACAACCAGTTTTTGAGGCTTGCTCTGCCACCAAATCCTATGTCTTCTGCCACTTGACCTGCCTCCCTTAGGGATGCGTAAGACAGAAGAAATGGGCAGGCCATCCTTGCAGAGAGATACACACATCAGTGATGGGCTATTTATGGGAAATCAGACTTTGCCTTGGGCCGCTTTGGGACACTGTAATTGCAGTGAAATCAGAGAGCAGATGGAAGGGCTTGGCATGCAGCAGGCAAGGCCAGGAAAGGGTGATTGAAGAGCAGGGAGGAAAGAGCCCTGGGAGGAGAGGGAAGAGGGACGGTGGAGCCCTGGACCCCACCCTCAGCTCTCCGATTTATCAACTGGGTGATCCCTTCCCTGAGCCCCGTTAACAGAAGAGGAGCCAGGCTTAGTGGCTCGTGCCTGTAATCCTAACAACTTGGGAGGCTGAGAAAGGAAGATCAGTTGAGGCCACAAGTTTGAGACCTGCCTAGGTAACATAGCGAGACCCCCATCTCTAAAAATATACGTAAAAATGTGCCATGTGGTGGTGCACGTCTGTAGTCCCAGCTACTCCACAGACTGAGGTGGGAAGATCACTTGAGCACAGGAGTTCGAGGCTGCGGTGGGCTATGACAGCACCACTGCACTCCAGCCTGGGCGACAGGGCAAGACCCTGTCTCAAAACAAAACAAACAGGAACCAGAAAAACCAAGAGGAAATCAATTTGAGGAGGATCTTCAATGAGATGCTGAATAACAAGGCATTTTAAAAATTATAAAGCATTCTGGTCAGGCGCGGTGGCTCACTCTTATAATCCCAGCACTTTGGGAGGCTGAGGTAGGCAGATCACCTGAGGTCGGGAGTTCAAGACCAGCCTGACCAACATGAAGAAACCCCGTTTCTACTAAAAATACAAAATTAGCCAGGCGTGGTGGCAGGTGCCTGTAATCCCAGCTACTTGGGAGGCTGAGGCAGGAGAATCGCTTAAACCCAGGAGGCGGAGGTTGCAGTAAGCCCAGATTCACACCATTGCACTCCAGGCTGGGCAACAAGGGCGAAACTCCATCTCAAAAAAAAAAAAATTATAAAGCATTCTAGCCGGGTATAGTGGCTCACTCCTGTAATCCCAGCACTTTGGGAGGCCAAGGCAGGCGGATCACCTGAAGTCAGGAGTTTGAGACCAGCCTGGCCAACATGGCAAAGCCCATCTGTACTAAAAAATACAAACATTAGCTGGGTATAGTGGCTGGCTCCTGTAATCCCAGCTACTCAGAGGCTGAGGCAGGAGAATTGCTTGAGCCCAGGCGGAGGCTGCAGTGAGGCGAGATCGCACCACTACACTCCAGCCTAGGCGACAGTGAGACTCTGTCTCAAAAAATAAAAAATAGACGTGAAAATTATAAAGCAGTCAACAAATTTAAGTTTCCTAAAATAATAAGTAAGTATACACAAATCCAAGCAGCAGGTGGGACCCATCTCACATGGGATAGCACGCTACCACATTGAAAAGAAACCCCAAAATGAACTGAAACGCAAGTCTTTATTTACTCTCATCTTTTGAAAATTGCCGAAAAGGAATTCCATTCTCTTGCTTGTCTTGTGTGGTACAAGATGTATCTGTGGCAACATCAACCGAGCGCTGTGCTGAAACTCTATTCAGCCTTTAGGCTCAATCTCTGTCTCCTCCTCTCCCTCCCTTTCTCTCACCCTGAATTTCCAAGACTTAAAAAGAAAACATAACCCATGAAGGCCTTTCTTACAATTCCTCCCATTTCAGAACGTACCTTTTTTTTTTTTTTGAAGCAGAGTCTCATTCTGTTGCCCAGGCTCGAGTGCAGTGGCATGATCTTGGCTCACCTCCACCTCCCACGTTCAAGTGATTCTCCTGCCTCAGCCTCCTGAGTAGCTGGGACTACATGTGTAAGGCCCCACGCTAGCTAATTTTTGCATTTTTAGTAGAGGTGGGGTTTCACCATGTTGGCCAGGCTGATCTTGAACTCCTGACCTCAAATGATCTACTCACCTCAGCCTTCCAAAGTGCTGGGATTACAGGCATGAGTCACTGAGCCCAGCCTCAATCTACATTTTTTGACCCTTAAAATTTCTTTTATTTCATCCACCATCATGTAACTATAATGGTTATATTAACCATCATAGACCCATAACCACCAACCACCGAGGCCCAGAAGCTGCCCACCAGGCAAGGGTGTGGGGAGCATGTGAATACTTCCTGTTCCTGGCATATAAACGTAAGCATCAAGGATCTCTTGACCTATCACATAGCAGCTGTCAGATTCCTGAATGGGAGGTAAGAATAATGCAAGGTCTAAGTTCTCCCAGTGATCAAGCTATTTCTATAGATATATAAACTTAAGATTTTGCCAGGCACGGTGGCTCACGCCTGTAATACCAGCACTTTGGGAGGCCGAGGCAGGCAGATCACGAGGTCAAGAGGTCAAGACCATCCTGGCCAAAATGGTGAAACCCCACCTCTACTAAAAAAAAAACAAAAATTAGCTGGGCGTGGTGGCACGCACCTGTAGTCCCAGCTACTTGAGAGGCTGAGGCAGGAGCATTGCTTGAACCCGGGAGGCCGAGGTTGCAGTGAGCCATGTTCACACCACTGCACTCCAGCCTGGCACCTGGCGACAGAGCAAGACTCTGTCTCAAAAAAAATAAAACTTAAGATTTCTCCCCAAACTCTCCCTGAAAAACAGGGAACTGCCTTACATTCAAGACCTTACAAAATCTAGCATGTTACAGAAAAAGCTCTTTTGTTATCCTGCACATTAAAATACTATTTCGAGAAGCTACATTAGTCTGAAGAAAATCAGTCAATGCCAATTTGGAATGCTTGTAAAGATGCTGATAATCGCATGATAGAAACAATGAAAAAGGAGACAGAAACGCTTAACACTGATTTAGTCCTCACAGGGAAGAGCCTTACAATTGTGTGAGAAGTTGTTAAGAAAAAACACACACACTTTTAAAAGACTATAATGCTTATGATATGGAAGTCATAAATATGTTTCCACAGGAGGAATCGTGCCCTATGTTTCTGATGACAGCATCACGTATAGTTTCAAAAGATGTGGCCTCTCAACCAATGTGTACTGAGGTGTTAAACTGTTAGAGGACTCCAGGGAATGAGGATGAAGATGCTGATGTCAGCCAGGCACCATGGCCTGTGCCTGGAATCTCGGCACTTTGGGATACCAAGGAGGAAGGATCATTTGAGGCCAGGAGTTCAAGACCAGCCTGACCAACATGGTGAAACCCCGTCTCTACTAAAAAAAAAATACTAGAAATTAGCCAGGTATGGTGGCACGTGCTGGTGATCCCAGGTACTTGGGAGGCTGAGGCAGGAGAAAAGCTTGAACCCAGGAGGTAGAGGTTTAGGGAGCCAAGATTGCACCACTGCACTCTAGCCTGGGCAGGAGAGCGAGACTCAGTCTCGAAAAAAAGAAAAGAAGAAAAATATTTTTAAGATATTTGGTGTCATATTTTCATATATATGAAAAATCCCTGACTTGGCAACATTTCTGCTCTACGTAGAATTCTCCGAAGGCTCTTTGGTTAGAGAGGACAGTTGACTGTAAATTATCTACCGCTATAGTTGTGTGACGTTTTGATTTTTCAAAGGGCTTCTGTGTCTGTCATATTCGATCCCCATCCCCAGCAACCCTGCATGGTAAACAGGACACTTATTTCCAGTTTACAGGTCAGAGGAAGCTTAGGTTTAGAAAAAAAATAAAATCTAACAAATATTTATGAGGCTCTCACAATTGTTTTGTTCTATGGGGTGGGCACCTCTTCTATTGCGAATTTTGGAAAAACCAGCTTGAACTAGTTCATACGAACAAACAAACCAAAGAACAAAAAGGAAGCCGGGGGAAGTTATTGGTTCATTTAAGTTCAGGAGGTGGGTTGAGGGGACCTCAAACAATATCATATTCTCTCCCTGTCTCCTGTGTGGGTGACATTCTCAGGTAGGCTGCCCCCAAGATGTGGCA
The DNA here is from genome assembly GCF_030222135.1 of Aotus nancymaae. NCBI lineage: Eukaryota > Metazoa > Chordata > Mammalia > Primates > Aotidae > Aotus > Aotus nancymaae. The sequence goes on along the minus strand of NW_026988422.1, from coordinate 75,519,870 downwards.
AAGAGGCAAAGATGGTCACCGTCCCTAGGACTGGATCCTGCCAGCTTAGCAGCCTGGTGGAAAGCAAGGTTCTCTTCCACTGTTTCCTTTTGTTTTGAGATGGAGTTTGGTTCTATTACCCAGGTTGGAGTGCAGTGGTGCAGTCTCAGCTCACTGCAACTTCCTCCTCCCAGGTTCAAGCGATTCTGCTGCCTCAGCCTCCCAAATAGCTGGGCCTACAGGTGTGCACCACCACACCTGGCTAATTTTTGTATTGTTGGTACAGACGGGGTTTCACCATGTTGGCCAGGTTGGTTTCGAACTCCTGACCTCAGATGATCCACACACTTAAGCCTCCTAAAGTGCTGAGATTACAGGCATGAGCCACCATGCCCAGCCCACCCACCACTGTTTTTTAGCCTAGTTCTGGTGCTGGGACTCTAAATACTGGTGTCAAACCAAGTGTACATGTTCTTAAGCATCTCGTGTAAAACCATATTTAATATCAGAAATTGTCCAGACTTTTAAAAATGAGAGGGGCATAGATTGGACTACATTGTGATGTCCTCAGAGACAGTGGTCCACTTAATGAAAGGCCAGGCAGTGGCGGGACACAGGGGGCCCACGGGTGGTGAGGCCTGCCTCCAGGCAGTCTCCTCCGCCTCCTGCTCATTCTTCCTCCTCTCCTCTTTCTCCATCACCTCCTCTGCTGCCTCTCTCCAGCTCCATTGTGCACTGGCACTGAGGACACAGGAGGTAAGGATTTTCATGTGACATCCATATCGTTTCCTTTCAGATTAGGTACTCATTGAGGAAAAAGAATTCGTAAAATCCATTGAACATGTGGAAAATTTTTATCTTTAATGCAGACCTGGGTTAGAATCTTCCCTCAGCCATTTAAATATATAGGTTCTTTCTCTTCCTTCCTTCCTTCCTTTCTCTTTCTCTCTTTCTCTTTCTTTCTTTCATTTCCCTTTCTCTTTCATTTTCTTTCTCTTTCCCCCTCCCCTCCTCTCTCTTCCCCCCTCCCCTCCCCTCCCCTTTGCTTCCCTTCCCTTCACTTCTTCCTCCTTTCTTTCTTTTGATGGGGGTCTCACTTTATTGTTCAGGCTGGTCTTGAGCTCCTGTCCTCAAGCAACCCTCCCACTTGGGCCTCCCAAAATTTAGGGATTACAGACATGAGCCACTGTACCCAGCCTCACACCCATCTCTAGAAAATTTATTACTCTGTCAAGACCAGCCTGGCCAACATGGTGAAACCCTGTCTCTAATAAAAATATAAAAATTAGCTGGGAGATAGTGGCACATGCCTGTGATCCCAGCTACTGGGGAGGCTAAGGCCAGAGAATCTCTTAAGCCTGGGAGGTGGAGGTTGCAGTGAACCGAGATTGTGCCACTGCACTCCAGTCTGGGTGACAGAGTGAGACCCTGTCTCAAAAAAAAAAAGAAAAGAAAAAGAAAATATATTACTCTGCAACTTAGTCATTTTAACATAAACATCTTTTCAGATCAGTATACAATATCCATCTCTCAATCTAAGTTGTTTTTAATGTATTAGATATCCTGCATGTAGATATACATTATCAGCTCAACTACTCCCCTATTTATGAATGTAGTTGGGCTTGCTATTGCAAACAATGAGGCAATAACGTGCCTAGGCCTGCGTCTGCCATATAGTAAATCCAAATGTTAGGTTTTCTATCTTCCTTAGCTATTTGGATGCCTTCACAGTCAGAAAGGGAATTGGAATGGACATTGAGGTTAGCAACTCCAAATACCACACTACTAATTGTTTTCTACATCTCTCCTTCCTGAGTCCAGAAGTTGTCCTTGGTTTCTGAATTTGCATTTGGCAGTAATCCTTTCCCTGCTTTATTTCAAAGACGGAGATCTCAAAATGTTAAATCTGTCTGGAGTAGCTCTAACAGCAGTAGAAAAATGCTCCAGAAGTGAGACAGGTGGAGCAGCAGCACGCTGTGAAAGCGTTTAGAACAAGGAAAACACCATGCAATTCTTGAACTAAAGTCCAGCTTTGGCCGGGCGCGCGGGCTCACGCCTGTAATCCTAGCACTTTGGGAGGCTGAGGCGGGCAAATCACGAGGTCAGGAGTTTGAGACCAGCCTTACTAACATGGCGAAACCCCATCTCTACTAAAAATACAAAAGTTACCTAGGCGTGGTGGCGCACGCCTGTAATCCCAGCTACTCGGGAGGCTGAGGCAGGAGAATCACTTGAACCTGGGAGGCGGAGGTTGCAGTGAGCTGAGATAGTGCCACTACACTCCAGCCTGGGCAACAGAGCAGACTCCGTCTCAATAAATAAATAAATAAATAAATAAATAATAAACTCCAGCTTTAACTAAGTTGACCATTGTTTCTATTTTGAAATGGTGGTGAGGAAAAGCAAGTCAAAGCCCTAGAAATAAAAAGATCCCGAATTCTCAATCCAACGAACAGAGAAACACGGAGGTTTCCTTTTCTGAAGGAAATACACTCGTCTTACGAGTCTCCTTTCAATCTACACAAACGATTCCTCTTTTCTGAATGCCTATTTGTTGCCACATTAGATCTACAATCGTGGTTACTCCCTTGAAATCCCTCACTATCCTGGTCCAAGAATGTGAACTTGGGAATACACAGAAATCCAAATTCATATCCTGGCTATGGCTCTTATTTACTAGTGATTGATACCCAGAGAAATGCTCAGCCTCTCTGAGTCTTCACTTACTCATCTGTATGGTGGGGATAACTTGTTAGGTCTGGCATGGGCTACTATCAAAGGATTAAACCAAAGTAATGTATGGCAAGTATGTGACACATAGTAAGTTTTCAATAATAGTGCTCTTCATTCTAGGCCAGCAACTAAATGGAAACACTGGGCCTAGTGTATTAAACAGTGTATAACCTGCCCTATCACATGGCTTACAATTTATTTGCTGTCCATCGATTTCCCCGGAATTGCCAGTAGAAGTTAATCCTTTCAGAGCACTCCAGAGCTAATGAAGCTGACATTGGCCTCACATCCAAGGAAACCTAAGTTACAGAATGAAGAATTCACCCAAAACTTAAGCACTGCATTTCTTGGGATGTCTGCTTGAGGCTGAAACCTTAAGGGACTTTTGGACAGTTTCACAACAGCCCTGCTTGTTCCCATTGTGAAACACACTAAATAGTAATTAGGTCCGGGCACGGTGGCTCACGCCTGTAATCCCAGCACTTTGAGAGGCCAAGGCAGGCGGATCACCTGAGGTCAGGAGTTTGAGACCACCCTGGCCAACATGGTGAAACCCTGTCTCTACTAAAAATACAAAAATTATCCAGGTGTGGTGGCAGACACCTATAATCCCACCTACTCAGGAGGTAGAGGCAGGAGAATTGCTTGAACCCGGGAGGCGGAGGTTACAGTGGGCCGAGATCACGCCATTGCACTCTAGCCTGGGTGACAAGAGCGAAACGCCATCTCAATAATAATAGCAGTAATAATAATAATTAGCAATTTAAAGTAATGAGGAAAGTGACAGTTCTAACAAATCTTTTAAGGGCCTGTTCTCTCTTCCCCCGGCTGATCAGGGTCTAATATGGTCTCATAAGGTTTCTAAGAGAGAGAGAGAGAAAGATCTTCTTTAAAAAATAGGAGGAGGAAAGGCAAATGGAGATAATTCACATATAAGATGCTGGCACAGGAAGCAAATTCTTGAAGCAGTGATGTATTTGCAATGACAGTGGTAGACTACTGATGCTCTCATTTCGTTGTTAAATATTGAAGACTTACCTTCTCTTTCCCAAAGAGAGTTTACTACACGTAGAACACATAAAGCCAGGTCACCACTGAGCATGAAGGAATGCTGCAATTTTCCTGATCAGCTTCGTGGAGGCTTTTAGTGATCCTGAGCTCGTTCCTTCATAAGGTTCCAGCTCTTCCAAAAATGAGCCATATTGCCTACTCCAACGTAAATCAAATACCCTTAGTTCCTATTTGTTATTGTTTCCAGGTCCTTCGAAAAGCTGGTTTCTCCCCTCTGGACCTAAGTCAGTTATTAACGTCCTTAAAAAGCGGGACTCGCCAGGCGCAGTGGCTCACGCCTGTAATCCCAAAACTTTGGGAGGCCAAGGTGGGCGGATCACCTGAGGTCGGGAGTTTGAGATCAGCCTGACCAACACGGAGAAACCCCGTCTCTACTAAAAATACAAAATCAGCCAGGTGTGGTGGCATATGACTGTCATACCAGCTCCTTGGGAGGCTGAGGCAGAAGAATTGCTGGACCCTGGGAGGCAGAGGTTATGGTGAGCTGAGACCGTGCCATTGCACTCCAGCCTGGGCAGTAAGAGTGAAACTCCGTCTAAAAAAAAAAAAAAAAAGTGGGACTCAGGGGCCGGGAGCAGTGGCTTATACCTGTAATCCCAGCACTTTGGGAGGCTAAGGCCAGCAGATTGCTTGATCCCAGGAGTTTGAGACCAGCTTGGGCAACATGGCAAAACCCCATCTCTCTAAAAAAAAAAAAATTAGCCAGTCTTGAGCCTTGGTGGTACACACCTATAGTCCCAGCTACTCAGGAGGCTGAAGTGAGAGGATCCTTTGAGCACAGTTGGTAGGGGTTGCAGTGAGCCCGGATTGAGCCACTGCACTTCAGCCTGGATGACAGAGTGAGACCCTGTCTCAGAAAAGAGAAAAGAAAAGAAAAAGAAGTGGGACTCACACCATTTGCAATTATTTGCTAGAATCTACCATGAAGCATGATTTTATTCATAAATGTCTGCATTTCAGATTACAGAGAAAAAAATTGAGAACTGAATAATGGTATAGCCACATGATGACGTATTTGCAGCCATTAAAAGACGTTTTAAAGAAAAAAGTATGTTTATAAACGTGGAAAGATTTTTTTTCTTTTTTTTTTTTTTGTGACTCCACCTCCTGGGTTCAGGCAATTCTCCTGCCTCAGCCTCCTGAGTACCTGGGATTACAGGCACGCGCCACCGTGCCCAGCTAATTTTTTGTATTTTTAGTAGAGACGGGGTTTCACCATGTTGACCAGGATGGTCTCGATCTCTGGACCTCGTGATCCACCCGCCTCGGCCTCCCAAAGTGCTGGGATTACAGGCGTGATCCACCGCGCCCGGCCCGGAAAGATTTTCTTTAAAGGCATGATACAAAATTCTATACATGTTATATAAACATTTCACAGAAAAAAAGATGGAGATATGACAAAATGATAAAAGCACTACATTTAGTGTAGGGCATTTTCCTGTTTCTCTATGCCTTCTAAATTTTCTATAATGTGCATTTACTTCTCATTAGAGTGGAAAGTCAAATAAAGGAATGGAGAATGTTTCCTGAATGAAGGGCTTTAATCAGGGTCTTTCTTACCAGTAGAATGAAGCAGCACCACCGCAACCTTTATTTAAAACAGTGTTAGCAATTACAGAGTCTGTTTGTTTCTTAGTAACGTGGCCCTAAGTCCATTAACTTTTCTGGATGCCATCTTTATACTCGGCTTATAGTCCAATAAAAGGTTTTTTGGTAAAGTCTAGAATTCTAGGCTTTATCTCTCCAGTAATTTGCAAATTTTCTTAATCTGCCACCGATATCCTCAAACCAGAAACTGATTAAAATGTCAAGTAAAGTAAAAAGAAGGCAGACCCTGCTAATTCACACCACCACAGATCCATCAATGAGCAACCTGTGAAAACAGCTTTGGAAGGGTGAGACACTCACTTCATTAAATCCCTACCCAACCCTCCTCGCTCCCTTATCCAAAGATTTCATGAGAAATTGTTTGGTGACTCTTTGGAACCAACATATAAGCATTCCTGATCCTGAATAAACATGTTACAAGATCCACATACAGCCTGTGGCTTTTCTTATTTTTGACCAAGGAATACTTGTTTTCTGCTCTTCTATGGGGAATAGCATAAAATCATCAGTCAAGATGAGAAAATAATCTAGTATCTCTAGATACTAGAGATACTGCATTATCACATTGACCAAACCAGAAAGTTTGCTGCATTTAAACTGTCTTAGGGCCAGGCATGGTGGCTCACACCTACAATTCCAACACTTTGGGAGGCTGAGGCAGGCAGCTCACCTGAGGTCAGGAGTTCGAGATCAGTCTGGCCAACACAGCAAAACCCTGTCTCTACTAAAAATACAAAAAATTAGCTGGGTTTGGTGGCGGGAGGCTGAAGCACAAGAATCACTTGAACCCAGGAGGTGGAGGTTGCAGTGAGCCAAAATTGTGCCACTGCACTCCAGCCTGGGGAACACAGCAACACTCAGTCTCAAAAAAAAAGTGTCTTAGAAAATGTTTAAAGATAAAAATGTGGTAGACCTCTATTAGGTCATATGGTATAAACTCCACTATTATCTAGAGGAGATTATAATACATTGGAAGTTACCTTAAAGGATTATTGTCTAAAAGCTAAAAGGATAAATACTAGAGTACTTTTTTGTGTAGGTCACATAGTATGGTAAAGGTACTGATTCACCAGCGATCAGCTGCGTGACTTTGAAAAGCCACTTGGACTCCCCGCCCCCAGAGCAAGCTTCTTTAAATTGTAAAAATGGAGGTGATACCTAGCCTTAGGGGCTGCACTAAAGAATGAGGCAATTAATAATTGGTAACATACATTAAGGTGCTTTGTGCCATACACTCCAGTACTTTGCACGGTTCACATTATTTAGTCCTCATGTGACCCTAGGAGGTGGTACAATAACCATCCCCATGTTCTCGGTGTGCTAAGATATGAAGTAACTGGCCTGATACACACAGAAAGTGGTGGCCCTGGCATCTGAAGCCTGACTCCAGAGCCTGCACTCTTAGGACTACAGCTACTGAGTGAATATTTCTTTTTGCCTCCCAGCATTCATTCTTCTATCTTTTGATAACAGACCCTTAAATTCTTAGACTCCCCCTATCTGTGTCTAATCCTGGTGAGACTAACAATCAGGATGTTCATCTCTAGCCATGACAAAAACCAGTCTCAATTTCCCTCATGACATCACACATGGAGGTACCCAAGCTGATCCATTCCCTTAGGAATGCCTTGAAAGGCTACTGGGGGTGGGCACAGTGGCTCACGCCAGTAACGCAGCACATTGGGAGGCCAAGGCAGGAGGATCACTCGAGCCTAGGAGTTTGAGATCAACCTGGGCCACACGGTGAGACTCAGTCTCTACAAAAATATAAACATTAGGACAGGCATGGTGGATCTCCTGAGGTCAGGAGTTCAAGATCAGCCTGACCAACATGGCGGAACCCCACCTCTACTAAAAATACGAAAATTATCCGGGCATGGTGGTGCATGCCTGTAGTCCCAACTACTTGGGAGGGAGAGGCAGAATTGCTTGAACCCAGGAGGTAGAAGTTGCAGTGAGCAGAGATCGGTGCCACTGCACTCCAGCCTGGGTGAAGAGTGAAACTCTGTCTCAAAAAAAAAAAAAAAAATCAGCTGAGCATGGTGGTACATGTTTGTAGTCCCAGCTACTCGAGAGGCTAAGGTGATAGGATCACTTGGTGCCAGGTCGAGACTGCAGTAAGCCATGTTTGTGACACTGCACTCCTGCCTGGACAAGGGCATGAGACTGTGTCTCAAAGAAAAAAAGACTATAGGGCCTGCTACCTGGATTCAAAGAGCTACCTGTGGTTACTGTCCCAGTAAACCCTCTTTTTTCCTAAGTTAGCTAGAGATGATAGTTTCTTTTGCTCAAATCTGAAGAAGTGATATGTCAAAACCACTACACACTGTAATATGTATCATGTGTGAGAAGTGGAGGACTACCAACAACTATAAGCCTCAGTTTCCTCATCTGTAAATGGGGATAACAGTACCCAAACTGCCCATGATTGGTATGATTAAATAAGACAATGCATATAAAGTACTTAGCGCAGCATTTGGTATGTAGAAAGTACTCAGTGACACCTATTATTGCTAAGTGCTCAGTTATTTTTTAGAAAAAGGGCACTTAAGTAATTATTCCCATTAGGTGAACCAAATCTCTGAAATGGAAATAATTACGGCCAAAGACTCCATTTTCCCACAGATAGGGACAAGTTTGAATGATTATTATGCAGGTTGCCCACAGTTGTTACGTAAGTGGACTCCAACCTGAGCTTTCCAAGGAATTATTTGTCCAGGGGCATATTATTCCTCCCACTACAAATCGTTAAGACTGAAGACTAGCTGACTGTTTAATAAAAGAACACCTCAGCACTCAATACAGCTAACTTGGTCCTGACACTCTTAAAACTTAAGAGTTAAGGGGGTGGATGATCCAAATGAACTGACAGGTAGGTTTTTTTTTTTTTTTGCAAGGACAGTTACAAAATAATATTAACACATTACTTAAGATCTCTGACTGTGAATGTGTCCCGGCACAGACAGCATTTCTGATTGAGACAGCTACTGCCTTACCCATTTCTCCTCTCAAGTCTGAATTTACGATTTCTTCCTTTTCATCTTTTCCTTCCTAACTCCACTCCACAATGATCATTATTTTGTCTGACACCTGCTTGAACATGATGTATAAGGCTTAGCTATAGAGTAGAAAGTCACCAGGAAAACATTTTAACAAAATAACCAAGACAAAAACCCAAAGACAATACACAGTCCAGGAGGAGATCTTCAGAATCTATTTCACAATTGCTAGAGCACCATGTAAATTGGAAGGTCCATTCTGGCACTGCCATCTGAGCCAAAAGTGCCTTCTTTAAAATCCCCACTGTGGGATTCAGTTGGCAGGTGCTGTCATGGATCGAGGAAAGGGAGGAAACTCAGTCCTCACAGCAGTGATGCATGGTAGGGGGTGAGGGGTAGAGATGGAGCAAGGGAGCCAACCACATGGTCAGGAGGTTGGTTAATCACAGGGAGAATAAACAAGTAAGCAAATATATTGAAGATTTGGGAAGTCTAGTTTTTAAATGTAGGGTGGAGAAGGCACAGTTGTAGAAAGGGAGAAGACTAGAATAAACCCTGTGAAGCAGATGTGAAATATATCAGTGTGTGCTTGTTTTTAATATACATATGGATGGATGAGGTAACAAGCATAGATGCATACATTTCCAAATCTGTCCACTGGGAGAACGCAGTGGCAATGCTAGCACAGGGGCAATGAGCACAGGCTTAGCATCCAGATCTTGCTTTTAAATACCATTCTCCACTAATATGAACCAGGACTCTGGAGAAATGGCTTATGTCAGGACTGGGGTAGGGAAAACAAAAGATGAGCCTGGAACATCTTGTGGTGCCAGAAAGCAAGGAAGTGTTCAGTGAACCATGGGGATGTGTCCAAAGGACACAGGAGTTAGCTGGAAAGTGCTCCCACTAGTCAAATCTTGGACAACAGGGGCATCAAAATAAATCATGATAACTTATAGATAATAAAACAGGAACCCATCTTCTATACTGATATAAATACTAAATAAATGGGGAAGAAGACACCCTGTCTCTACAAAAAATTTAAAAATAATCTGGGTGTGGTGGTGCATGCCTGTAGTCCCAGCTAACTCCAAAAGCTGAGGGGAGGATGGCTTGAGCCCAGGAGTTTGAGGCTGCAGTGAGCTATGATCTCACCACTGCACTGAAGCCTGGGCAACAGGGTAAAACCCTGTATCAAAAAAAAAAAAAAAAAGAAAAGAAAAGAAAAAGAAAACCATTTGGCAATAACTGATTCAGACAGGGGATCATCAAAATGGATGCTAAAAGTAAAGGGTAAAATGTTGAGGAATAGGATATTGACAGTCTCAAAATAGCTACCCACAAAATACCTAATTCCTCATTAATAAGTACCTGTAATAATCATTTCACTAAGTAAATGTGTGTGTGTGTATACATAAATATCATGTTGTACTTTTTAAGTTTATAACAAAAAAAAAAAAAACAAATACAAGGGGAGAAAATACTAACCTAACAGCAGAAAAATCTTGAAAACATTATAACCAACTGTTAAAAATTAACATCACTAGTAATAGGAAAAACTGACATGATGTTCCTGATATAATGCAGAAAAGAAGACAGCATCAACTCTCTGGTATTCCTCCCCAGAATTCATAACCTGAATCTAATCATGAGGAACTATTAGAGAAACCCAAAGTGCAAATCATTCTACAAAGTACCTGGTCTGCATTCTTCAAAAATGTCAAGGTCACAAAATAGGAAACACCAAGGAACCGCTTCAGATTGAGGAAGACTAAAGGGAAAAGGTAACTAAATGCATGTGTCATCCTGAATTGGACCATGGGCCAAAAAACAAAAAGGTTATTATATTTTTGGAGTAAACAGCAACATTTGAATGGGGTTCATGGATCAAATGGTAGAATTTTATCAATGCTGGTTTCCTGATTTTAAGTACTGTAGTTATGGAGGAGTCTCCTTGTTTTTAAAAAGTATACACTTAAGTATTTAGGACTAATGGGACATCACAATTGCAACTTAGTAACAAATCATTCAAAAAATAATGTGTATACCTAGCTATAGAGTGGTATGGGCTAGATGTTAACAATAGAAGAATCTAGGGGAAGGGCATACAGGATCTTTTGAACTATCCTAACTTCTCCGCAGGTTTAAAATTATTTCAAAATAGTTAACAAATAAGACAAGTAGTCTTTAACCTGTTAGGAATCTGTTACCCTGGGATTTTCGTGGTTTCTGAGACAGGGTCTCACTCTGTCACCCAGGCTGGAGGGCAGTGGTGCGCTCATTAGCTCACTGAAGCCTCAAGGGCTCAAGGGATCCTCCTGTCTCAGCCTCCTGAGTAGCTGGGACTACAGGCATGAGCCACCACATCTGGCCAACTTTTCTGATTTTTAATAGAGATGAGGTCTCACTATGTTGCCAAGGTTGGTCTCAAACTCCTGAGTTCAAGCAATCCCCCTGCTTCAGCCTCCCAAGGTGCTAGGATTACAGGTGTGAATCACTGTGCCCGGCCTACACTGATTTTAATACCATTACAAAAATCTCTGCTTAATGGTTTCATCATCTTAGGTAAACGTATTCAATAGAATAGTTGAAATAAATGTAAAACTTTTCTTAATAGGCTGTAATGTAGATAAAACAAATAATATTCTGAATCCTCCTCATGACACAATCTCTTTAGACATTTATGTGCTTTGATATTTAAATATGAAATTTCAACTATACCATGACCTATGGGTGAAGTTGGAAATTATAGTAACTTTATAACTTTATCATTATCTACATAATTTGATACTTTATAAAAGTATAATTTCACTACTTGTATTTTAGTTATGGTTTGATATTTAAAAGTTAATGTAAAATTTAAAAATCACCTATGGTAGCAAATGTTTGTCCTTAGAAGGTTTTTAAAGTTCTTTTTCTTTTTAGGTGGTGTGGGGTCATGTAGTACCAAGTGGCAATGCCACCTGAGGCCAAGACCACAATGTGTTTCTAAAATAATTTACAATATTTCTAGTAAGTTTGGTAAATAGACCTGAAGAGAAATGAAGTTGCAAAGATATTTAAAACAAGGGCAGTGGCAGCACCCTTGGAATAAAAAGTTTCCCGCAGGGATACGTTTGAAAGACTTCACTAGTTTTGAATGTACAGTAAATGGTTCCTTTTTTGTTTGTTTTTAACATAACAATTATGTCAGGGGATAAAAAACACCTATGATAAATTGGACATTAAAGTTAACATGACCTCAGAAAGTGAGGTAGGAGGGCCTCACGAATCCTTTAATATTCTCCACTTGAAATTATCACCCAGTATCAAAAATTTTAGTAGGATCCATGGAATCCTTAACAATTTCACAAAAAAAAGCACATACACTTTTGGTTCTCTTTGACTATAATGGAGAGAGAGCGAGAGAGAGAGAAATGGATTCATTCATTCAGGGCTCACTGCAGCCCCAACCTCCACAGGCTCAGCTGATCGTCTAACCTCAGCCTCCCAAGTAGCTGGAACTATGGCCACCAAGCCCAGCTAATTTTTCTATTTTTTTGTAGAGACAGGATTTCACCATGTTGCCCAGGCTGGTCTTGAACTCCTGCGTTCAAGAAGTATGCCTGCCTTGGCCTCCCAAAGTGCTTGGATCACAAGCGTGAGCCACTGCGTCCAGCCACGAGGAGAGATTTCCAACTCTCCAAACTTCTGCTATTTGGAATCACATTTTTACTTCAAGAGCTAAAATAAAATGGGAGTGAGTAATGAATAAAAAGCACTAAAAAATAGAGCTGTGTGTGCACGTGTGTATATTGGTGGGGAGGAAAAGAAACAAAAAAGCCAACAAGATACCCTCACTTCCAGCAAAGCCCTGGGTTTTTAGATTTTGGTAATTTTTGGTATTTTCCTACAAATACAAAGTGATTAAAGTGAGACAAAAACAAAAGAGAAGGTTAAAAAAAAAAATACACCTTTGCTGCACAGGCGCGGTAGCTCACACCTGTAATCCCAGAACTTTGGGAGACCCAGGTGGGTGGATCACCTGAGGTCAGGAGTTCAAGACCAGCCTGCCCAACATGGAGAAACCCCGTCTCTACTAAAAATACAAAATTAGCCAGGCATGGTGGCACATGCCTGTAATCTCAGCTTCTTGGGAGGTTGATGCAGAAGAATCACTTGAATCTGGGAGGCAGAGGTTGCAGTGAGCTAAGATCACACCATTGCACCCCAGCCTGGGCAACAAGAGAGAAACTCTGTCTCAAAAAAAAAACCAAGAGTGGGCTTTTTTGCAGAAATTGATAAGCTTAATCTTAGTCTGGGCATGGTGGCTCATGCCTGCAATCCCAGCACTTTGGGAGGCCAAGGCAGCCAGATCACTTGAGGTCAGGAGTTCGAGACCAGCCTGGCCAACATCATTAAACCCCGTTTCTATTAAAAATACAAAACTTGGCCCAGCATAGTGATGCGTGCCTGTAGTCCTAGCTATTCAGGAGGCTGAGGCAGGAGAATCTCTTGAACCCAGGAGACAGAGGTTGTAGTGAGCCAAGACTGAGCCACAGCATTCCAGCCTGGGCCACAGAGCGAGTCTTTGTCTCAAAAAAAAAAAAAAGAAAGAAAGAAAGAAAAAGAAATTGATAAGCAGAATCTTAAACTCACATGAAAATGCAAGAGACCCAGAATAGTTAAAACAAAACAATCTTGAAAGAGAACAAAAGTTGGGGAAGTCACACTTCCCAATTTCAAAAGTTACTACAAAGCTACAGTAATGAAGACATGTGGTACTAGCATAGATATATAGATCAGTGAAACAGAATTTCCAGTCCAGGAACAAACCCATACATTCATGAGCAACTGACTTTAAACAAGGGTGGGAGAAAAATTCAATGGAGAAATAGTCTTTTCTACAAATGATGCTGGGACAACTGGATATCCATATGCAAAAAAAATGAAATTGGACCCCTACCTCACACCATATACAAAAATTAAAGCTAGGAATGGTGACTCATGCCTGTAATCCCAGCACTTTGGGCAGCTAAAGTGGGAGGAATGTTTGAGTCTGGAAGTCTGAGACGATCAGCTTGGGCAATATAGTGAGAACCTGTCTTCATAAAAAAATTTTTTTAATTAGTCAGGCATGGTAGCACACACTTGTAGTCTCAGCTTCTTGGGAGGCTGAGATGGGAGGATAGAAAAAAAAATTAGTGTAAATCTTCATGACTTTGGATGAAGGAATGGCTTTTTAAGATATAAAACAAAGGCCGGGCCAGGTGGCTATCACCTGTAAACCCAGCACTTTGCAAGGCCAAGGTGGGTGGATCACTTGAGTCAGGACCAGCCTTGCCAACATGGCAAAACCATGTCTCTACTAAAAATACAAAAATTAGCTGGGCATGGTGGTGGGCACCTGTAAACCCAGCTACTTGAGAGACTGAGGCAGGAGAATCACTTGAACCTGGGAGCAGAGGTTGTAGTGAGCTGAGATCGCACCACTGCACTCCAGTCTGGGTGACAGAGCGAGACTCCATCTCAAAAAAAAAAGATATAAAACTAAGCACAAAAAACTGAAGGGAAAAAACTAAATTAGACTTTGTCAAAATTAAAAACTTTTGGGCTCCAAAGTACACTATCAAGAAAATGAAAAGACAAGCCACAGAATGGAATAAAATATTTGCAAATCAATATATAATGGTTTAGTATCCAGAATATATAAAAAAACTTACAACTCAACAGTAAAGATAAACAAGTTCAAAAATGGACAAAGGATTTGAACAGACATTACTCCAAAAGATATAAAACAGTCAACAAGCACATGGAAAGAGGCTCCACATCATCAGTCATTAAGTAAATGCAAATCAAAACCTCAATGAGACATTTCACACACACTAGGATGACTAAAATTTAAAAAGGGAGTAATAAATGTTGCCAAGAATGAGGAGAAAATGGAACCCTCAAACACATGCTGGTGGAAATGCAAAATGGTGTAGCCACTTTTGAAAAGAGCCTGGCAGCTCCTCAAAAGGTTAAGAAGAATTACCACATGATCCAGCAATTCTATTCTTAGATATATACCCAAGAAAATTGAACACACATGTTTGTACAAAAAGAATCTGAACATGAATGGTCACAGCAGCATTCTTCATAACAGCCAGAATTTGGAATCAACTCAAATGTACATCAATGGATGAATGGATAAATAAAATGTAATATATCCACTCAATGGAATAATATTCAGTCACAAAAAGGATACTGATACATGCTACAACACTGATATACTCTGAAAACATTATGCTAAGTGAAAGAAGTCAAACATAAAAGATCATATATTGTATTATTCAATTTGTATGAAATGTCCAGAAAATGCAAATTCAAGGAGACAGAAAGTAGATTAATGGTCGCCAGGGGTCAAAGGAAGGGGGCATGAGGAGTGACTGCTAGTGGGTATGGTGTTTCTTTTTGGAATTATGAAAATGTTATGGGATTATATAGTGGTAATAGTTGTACAACTCTGTAAATATACTAAAACCATTGAACTGTACACTTTAAAAGAGTGAATTTTATGGTATGTAAATTATATCTCAATTTTTTAAAAAAGGCAAATGGCTCACCTTAAAAAACTGATTTCCTCACTTCTATTTCAGGCCACCTAAGAGATTTCTAAAAACACAGAAATGTTTGCAATGATATTTGACATTTATAATCCTACCACAACAAATACTATAATCAAATTTATTTTTAACCAAATTATTTGCATTTATCAGTTAATAGCCCAAATGTCATACTTATTCTTGCTTCTAAATAATAAAGATCCGAAAATTCCTCTGAGTTCATGATTTATCTCATAGTCATTTTTTTTTTTTTTGAGACAAGAGTCTCACTCTGTCGCCCAGGCTGGAGTGCAATGGTGCAATCTTGGCTCACTGCAACCTCTGCCTCCCCCGTTGAGGTGGTTCTCTTGCCTCAGCCTCCAGAGTAGCTGGGACCACAGGCACCCACCACCACACCCAGCTAATTTTTGTATTTTTAGTAGAGATGGGGTTTCACCAGGTTGCCCAGACTAGTCTCAAACACCTGACCTCAGGTGATCCACCTGCTTCAGCCTCCCAAAGTGCTAGGATTACAGGCATGAGCCACCAGGCCCAGCCTCAGTCATTTTTAAAATTTATATTTTTCTGAAGCTAAAACAAAGTTTTCATTTGAGAA
Source organism: Aotus nancymaae (assembly GCF_030222135.1). Classification (NCBI taxonomy): domain Eukaryota; kingdom Metazoa; phylum Chordata; class Mammalia; order Primates; family Aotidae; genus Aotus; species Aotus nancymaae. The sequence goes on along the minus strand of NW_026988422.1, from coordinate 75,504,298 downwards.
ATTTTAGTAATATTGTCATCTAGAAACAGGTAAAACACATTGCTCTTGAAATGATTATTATTTAACACAGCCATCTTAAAGCAGTACTTTAAAATTTAACTCCTCTTCCTAGGACAACAAAAAAGTTAGGCAAGATACAATTTTTCAATATTTGTATTTGTATTAGTATGTTCTCATGCTGCTATAAAGAATTGCCCAAAGAGTGGGTAATTTATAAAGGAAAGAGGTTTAATTGACTCACAGTTCCACAGGGCTGGGGAGGCCTCATGAAACTTACAATCATGGTGGAATGGGAAGCAAACATGTCCTTCTTCACATGGCAGCAGGAAGAAGAAGTGCCAAGCAAAGGGGGGAAATCCCCTTATAAAACCATCAGATCTCATGAGAACTCACCATCACAAGAACAGCATGAGGGTAACCGCCACCATGATTAAATTACTGTCCACTGGGTCCCTCCCACAACATGTGGGGATTATGGAAACTATTAACACAATTCCATTTGGTGGGAACACAACCAAACCATATCAGTATTACAATATAATATGTAAACCAGATACTTTAAACCGTAAAACAAATTCAGATTTCCTTTCCCTTGGAATATAAATAGCACTACAGGGCTTAATCTATACAGTAATAAGAATTTAAGTGAAATTTTTTCAAAGCACTAAAAAAAAAAATACAAAAAAAAATACCCTTTATATTTGCCTTTTATAACATTGTTTTGTATATCTGGTTTTCCATATCAAAAGTCTGTAAACTTTGCATTAACACTATAATCTACAATAGAAGCTTTGGAAGCATTTGAAACAGAATGAAATAGTAATTCAAGTCTGATATTACTGGATTGTTCTATACATAGTTAAATAAGAAGATTGATTCTCCCAAAAATCCAAGAGTAGGCCAGGCGTTGTGGCTCATGCCTGTAATCCCAGCACTTTGGGAGGCATAGGTGGGTGGATTGCTTGAGGTCAGAAGTTCGAGACCACCCTGGCCAACATGGTGAAACCCTGTCTCTACTAAAAATACAAAAATTAGCCAGGTGTAGTGGTGCACACCTGTAGTCCCAGCTAGTTGGGAGGCTGAGGTGGGATAATCACTTGAACCTTGGAGGCAGAGGTTACAGTGAGCCAAAATCTAACCACTGCACTCCAGCCTGGATGACTCTGTCTCAAAAACAAAAAACAAAAACAAAAAACTAAGGGTAAAGAGGAGGGCTTAACCATTTGAGAAATAAACATCAAGGTCTGCCATGATTAAGCTACTTTCTAAAAAAGCATCAGTGGATTACAATAGGGCAACATAGTTTTCACTGCTTAAGTTCAATGAAAATTGCATATATTGTTTTTACTCTTGAACACAGTGGTTTATGCTATATCAGAGTGGTTAATCACAAGAAAGACACGAACACAGAAAGGAAAACTTTATCCAACTTCAGTATTATTTTAGTAGTAATGTATATAAAATCCAACCACTGCTTGGGTGACCTTAGGAGAGAGCAAGCCTAAGAGATGAAAACATTTACACCTTTTAATTAAATTATACCGTCACCTCATAAAAGTGTGAGGTTCAACATTTGTTTTCTTAAAAACAGAGCACTTGGCAGGGCACGGTGGCTCATGCTTGTAATCCTAGCGTTTTGCGAGGCTGAGGCGGAGAGATCACAATGTCAGGAGTTCAAGACCAGCCTGGCCAAGACAGTGAAACCTCATCTCTACCAAAAATACAAAAATTAGCTGGACATGGTGGCAGGCGCCTGCAATCCCAGCTACTCAGGAGGCTGAGGCAGGAGAATTGCTTGAACCCAGGAGGCAAAGGTCGCAGTGAGCCAAGATCGTGCCACTGCACTACAGCCTGCTCAACAGAGCTAGACTCCATCACAAAACAAAAACAAAAACAAAAACAAAAAACAGAGCACTAAACAGTTTAATACAGAACCTAACTGATGGTTAAGATGTTTCTAAAATGTATGCAGAACTCTTAAGACTATATTGCACCAAGGAGTTCTTTTAAATTATGTATATTGAAATGATGGTGTTATACTTTAAATTAAAATGCAACAAAATCTTGATAAAACAAGATATATGAGAAATAAAAATTGATTTCTGAACGAAATGTGTACTACCTTACCCTCGAGTGAATCACTGGGAAATATGAGCAGAAAACAGATATTCTGGCTGTGAAAACAATTGCATATTCAAATTGGAAGGAGTCATAGCACGTATCCTTTTAAAAATAAGCTTCAAAAAATTGTTTTAACAGTTTTGTCTTCTTTTTTGGAGCATGTCTTTTCAAAATAATTCTCATTTATCATTCCAGAAAATATAACAAGTTTGTAAGAACCCATGCAAAATGTTTCTCTAAGGCCATGAATTGGTTTGCTAAGTTGCATTGTTTTATTCAAGTAAAAAGTCCTTCTAGAACAAGGAGTATGCAAAGAAAACCAATCACCTTCAACTCTTGGGCCTCTATACTTGTTGGAGCTCTATCACTCTGGAAGCCAAAAGATAGAATGCTCATATGAGCATTTGCAAAATGTTCTCTATTTACATTTTTAAAAATCTAATACATGTAAGTTTTTCTGGCAGATTCTTTTTGTATGTTACAAAACAAAACATCAAAAGCTCAGAGTAAGATAAGAATCCTTTTTCCTTAGAAAGGTCAAGCAGATACTTCTTGACATCATGTCCTTTACACAATGGCATATTGTTCATATAAAAGGTCTCTTATCCTATAAAAATCTTGACAAAGGCAGCCTTCTAATCCAATGCGTCCAGTTTCCGTCTAGAAACCAAACAAAAAAAATTCTTTAGTACATTTTCTATTCATTAATATGCAGACATAGTAACCAAAATAATATGAAATAGATTACTTTATGATTGGTCAGGACATGGGTTTCTCTGATTCACAGCATATGGATATAATATTGAAGTCATGAATTTTACATAGACACATAAATGTCAGAGGATTCAAATAATTAAAATTTACAATAAAATTATGTGTCATTTCTTCAAGAGTCTTTCATAAGCCTTCAAGTCAATAAGACTTTTGTAAACCTTCGAGGTCATCATCATGAATATAAATTACTGATCTTCAGTTTTGTGAAAATACCAATCAAGAATTACAGAATTTCAAAATGACAAAACATCAGAGGTATGTGTTCAATTCAGCCCTTATTGAAACACACTTACTCTACGGACTGCTACTTGATTGTTGCAAACAAGTACACCTCCTACAAATTCAGCTTGAATTCCCTCCCGTAAAAGAACTTGTTTGAAGTCTGACAGTCTTGGTTCATTCATAAAAACTGACTGATGTCCAGGAACCTTAGATAAGGTCAAAGGGGAAAGAATAACTTCAAGTAAAACACCAGACACACAACTGTACTGAATCAAGTAGAATACTATATGATCTCTAAGAGATTTTCTATTATTCCCGGAAGTCCTCTGACAGATCATTTCAAGACTGTAAATCACATTCCAAGTTGTTATTCTAAATTTTACCCCATTATTTAACATTACAAAGCCCTTCACATTTTCTGTTTCACAATCAGTTTTATTAGTCATGCCTCATCATAACAGAGACATTGCATAATGTTATGCTTCACTCACCCACTTGCCTAAGGGGGTCAACTAGAGTGCCATGGGCAGGACTGAACCAAAAATTCATTTTCTAGATCCCAGTTGTTTGCTTACTTCAAAGGCCAGTTCCTCCCTAATCCCATTTTCCCTGTCTCTCCTTCCTCAGAGCAAATGAAATGGATGCCACAGGTTCTACAATCAGCAAGGAAAGTGGTTATTGCCTAAGGCTGCTGCTTTCTGCTTTGATAATACTTTGAAGAGCACTAACTTTAGCACAGAAGAAAAAAAATATTCTAATTCCTCCTCCCAATTTTGATGGTTGTACTAGAAAGGAATCCAGCAACAGAGACTGCTTCTCTATTCTGAATTTCATAGTAGGGCTAAAGACATCACTTGACATGCATGTAGGATTCATAGCTTTAATATTTTCCCAAGTTTAATTACCTAGAGCCTTTCCTAATTAACTAGATATCTTTCAAGTATATGTAAATGCTAGACTAAATTATATCTAAACTTAATTATAGATTTCTAACTATATCAAAACCAAAAGTTATTTCAACTGAATGACCAACATTAAAAAATGGAGTGCAACAGTATCTTTCGGCTGGGTGCAGTGGCTCATGCCTGTAATCCCAGCACTTTGGGAGGCCAAGGTGGATGGATCATCTGAGGTCAGGAGTTCAAGACCAGCCTGACTAACATGGTGAAACCCCATCTCTACTAAAAATACAAAAACTAGCCGGGGATGGTGGCAGGTGCCTGTGATCCCAGCTACTCTGGAGGCTGAGGCAGGAGAATCACTTGAACCTGGAGGTGGAGGTTGCAGTGAGCCGAGACTGCGCCACTGCACTCCAGCCTGGGCAACAAAGCGAGACTCCTTCTCAAACAAACAAACACAATAGTATGACTTTCTTAGAAAACTATAAATCTCAGGTCAGGAGGGGTGGCTCACGCCTGTAATCCCAGCACTTTGGGAGGCCGAGGCGGGCGGATCACAAGGTCAGAAGTTCGAGACCAGCCTGACCATCATGGTGAAACCCCGTCTCTACTAAAAATACAAAAATTAGCCAGGTGTGGTGGTGCACGCCTGTAATCCCAGCTACTCGGGAGGCTGAGGCAGGAGAATTGCTTGAACCTGGGAGGCAGAGGTTGTGGTGAGCCAAGATCGCGCCATTGCACTCCAGCCTGGACAACCAAGAGTGAAACTCTGTCTCAAAAAAAAAAGAAAACATTGCACTCCAGCCTGGACAACAAGAGTGAAACTTTGTCTCAAAAAAAAAAAAAAAAAAGAAAAGAAAAGAAAACTATAAATCTCCTGATTGGAAGCAGGCAGGTGATCCTCACAATCATCAAACTTAATATTTAAAAATCTATACCAAAAAAACAAATCATGAAACAATTATGTACCTTAAAAGACTTGCTAAAGATATTTCATTCCTTAGCTGTATAGAATTGATATAGAATTGATACATACACAAAGACATATACACAGAAACATGTCGTGAGTTCTTTTTAAAACTCCAAAATCAGCCTACATGTGAGACATATTTTATTTTCAAGACAGGGTCTTGCTCTATCATACAGGCTGGATGCAGTGGCACAATCATGGCTCACTGTAGTCTTGCACTCCTGACATCAAGCAATCCTCCTGCCTCAGCCTACTTAGCTGAGACTAAGGCACACACCATCATGCCCGGCTAGGTTTTTGCCATCTTTCATAGAGACAGGGTGTCACTGTGTTAATCAGGCTGATCTAGAGCTCCTGGCCTCAAGCAATTCTCCCACCTCAGCCTCCCCAAAGTGCTGGGATTACAGGCGTGAATCACTGCTCCCAGCTGACATGTATTTTAAATAGTTAAAAATATAAGCGGTTCTGTAGACGCACTTAGTTTTGGAGTGGGGGAAAAAACCCAAAAGATATGAAAACTAGAAGGATGACAAATTCAGGAAGAAATCAAAAAAGCACATGCTTTTTTTACCTCATGAGGTGGCAAGGGTTCCAAAGTAGGAATGATCTCACTTTCTTCACCTGTTTCTTTTTCATCATCTCCGAACAGACTTTTCATGGCCTTTTGTTGCGCTATAACGCTGGCATCTGAGGGAGCATCCACTTGCATTTCTGAGTCTTCTCCATCATCCTTTAGTTCTCCTTCTTCTAAAATAACCCCTGTGTCCACTTTGGAAACTCTCATATCTAAGACACCATCTATCCAAGCCAATTCAGCATCTTTTGCCTTACAAAACTGAAGAGAGCTGACAAGTGAGTCTTTCAATCTCACCTAGATATGCAAAGGAGGGGGAGAGAAATAAAACCCACAAAATACAGATTAACAAATTAAATATAACCTATTATCATGTTCTAACTCTGGTAATATATTAAAATTGGAAAATCTTTCACTCATCTGAGCCTCACAATGACCTGCAATGACCTCATTACCTGTAGATCATTGGGCCCCAGTCTACTTTCCAAAATAAAGATTCTTAACCCTGACTACACAATGAAATCACATGGCAATTAAAACAATTAAATCAGGACCTCTAACATAACTGGTAAGATTAAGACCAGAGCACTGAGTCCCTCTGACCCTCACAAAGCTCCCCAGATGATTCTCATGTGCAGTCAAGGTTGAGAACCACTCATCAGTCTCATCCTCTAGTACTTGGCATACTTCAGTAGTTACTGAACTGCTTGTCCTTTCCTGAATATACCATACTGTTTCACGTCTCCATATTCTTGGAATGTTGCTTCCTCTTACTCTGCCCAGAATAAATTTCCTGTCTGGTATGTTCGCACCCATTTCTTCCAGATATAGACATCACTCCAGCCTTAAACTGACACCAGCTACCATTATCAGACAGAGTTCATCCCTGTACTGTGCTAGTCCTGTATTTGGTATCCATTTGTTCCAATTAGGAGTAGAACCCTGATATCTGGGAATTTTTCTAAAACTTTTGAATTCTTTTATTTTCCTCACCTCTGTACTTTTGCAAATATGGTTTCTTCTGCCTAGAATATTCTTCCCTGCCTTTCCTACTCTATCTGTTCTGGCAACCCATCTAAACATCACATAGGATTAGTTATCACTTTCTGCAGGAAACCCTTTCTAAACCTCTAAATATGGGTGGTTTCCCCTCTTGATACTCTTATAGCAACCTATACTTCTTCTCTCAGCGGCACAACAATGTGATAAATGGTATTTCCTTGTTCTAAGCCCCTTACCCTATCAAGTCTGTGAGGGCAGGAGACCATCCAAGTCTGTCTCACACATCTCTGTATTTCTAATGTATCTGTCCTAACCTGCAACAAAAAGTACTTATTTCTACTCAATGGCAACTCCTGGCATGTTTACCTGGTAGATGTGAGTTTCACTAGTGGCATCAACTGTTTCATGTAGCTTTGGCATGTACACTTTAATATCTTTCCCACCAAAGGCACGACAGCACTCTGCCAGATCTTGACTGGCCTCTGGTGGGCCATGGACGATGATCAACTGTCGTGGTTTCATCTGATTGATGATTTTTTTAATGGAATCCCCATCAGAGCGTCCTTCATAGTCTATGTAGGTAACACGGGCTCTGTAATTAAATATGATTATTCGGTATTACTTTTCTCATAATTCTAAAAAAGATGGCTTTTATCATGTATACAATATATAAAACTAGGATTTGAGAAATACATGTTATATTATCTGTATTATTTATTTATTTTTACTTATTTTTTTTGAGATGGAGTCTCACTCTTTTGCCTAGGCTAGAGTGCAGTGGCACGATCTTGGCTCACTGCAACCTCCACCTGCTGGGTTCAAGCAATTCTCCTGCCTCGGCCTCCCAAGTAACTGGGATTATGGGCGTGCTCCACCACACTGGGATAATTTTGAATTTTTAGTAAAGATGGAGTTTCACCATGTTGACCAGGCTGGTCTCAAACTCCTGACCTCAAGTGATCCACCTACCTTGGCCTAACAAAGCGCTGGGATTATAGGCGTGAGCCACCTCGCCTGGACCTATCTGTATTATTTAGACCTTATCCACACTCAAAAATATATACTAAATGATATTACTGGACAAATAAAACACTTTGTTCTCTGATGATTTAAAAAAGATTCCAAAATGATCATTTGCTGGTAATATTTAACTAAGTAAAAGGGGGAAAAAAGGTTTCTTAACTACTTCAGACCACAACAGTATTTTCTAGACATTAGGGTACTAGAGATGTTTAAGTCAAGGAGTATATTTTATGAAACAAGCAATTACTCAGAAAAATTAAATTGTGAGTTACATACACTATTCCTTTTCACCTGCTTACAGACTAAACAGGCCAGAAATAATATTTCCTCATATAAATGTACAATTTAATGTTACAGTTTAAGCACCACACCCCCAGCATCAACAATTCAATTACTTTGGCATTCACATACCATTAATGAAGAGAAAATATCATGCCACCATACTTCACAAGTCTCTTCATACAAAAAGAAATGAAATTTTAAAAGCACAAACTTACTAAAGAATATTCAGAAATTTTGCTTGAAATAATGTAAATTACATAATTCAATTACTTGAAATTTTATCTTATAATCTATTTTCAAAATGTCACAAAACCACTTACTTTATTTCAATAGACTCTGTTGTAGAAATACATTTAGTAGGAACATCAGATAAATCCTGATCCATGGGTTCATCTCCATTTGTCAAACCAGATTCTAATTTGCTTTTTTCTTCTTCAGTAGCTTGAAGCTCTGGTACCAAGAAATCCTCTGGTCTAAATAATAAGTCTCTAATTAGAAGTAGTAAAAACCAAGCTAATACTACATAACATACATAACTAACTAGTAGGTGGCATAATTTTTGGAGTCCTCACATATCTCAAGATTCAAATATACATTTGATCCAAAGCCGACGCTATCTCATAATATCAATTACCAGATGACTGTATTTATTCCGATTCTCATAACCATGTACAAGTGTTCTTTAAAACATTGTGTGGGCTAGTGAAAGGCACTAGCCCACGCAATGGGCAGGTCATTAGATGCTCTTAGTGGCTATCACAAGTATTGTTGCAATCTGGTCCTCTTTTTTTTTTTTTTTTTTTTTTTTTTTAATTAAAGAGGCAGGGTCGGCCGGGCGCGGTGGCTCACGCCTGTAATCCCAGCACTTTGGGAGGCCGAGGCGGGTGGCTCACGAGGTCAAGAGATTGAGACCATCCTGGTCAACATGGTGAAACCACATCTCTACTAAAAATACAAAAAATTAGCTGGGCATGGTGGCATGTGCCTGTAATCCCAGCTACTCAGGAGGCTGAGGCAGGAGAATTGCCTGAACCCAGGAGGCGGAAGTTGCGGTGAGCCAAGATCTCGCCATTGCACTCCAGCCTGGGTAACAAGAGCGAAACTCCGTCTCAAAAAAAAAAAAAAAGGTAGGGTCTCACAATGTTACCCAGGTTTGTAGTCTCGAACTCCTGGGATCAAGCAATCCTCCTGCCTTAGCCTCCAAAATAGCTGCGACTACAGGCACAAGCACTGCAACCAGCCCTGTATACTTTTCAAGTAATTTTCTTGATTTCTGTGGTTTCCTTTGCCAATTCTCAACGCTTGTAAATCTCAGAACTCCTCTCATGTCCTTAAGACCCCATTATTTCCTCTCTATCCAAAGAAAGTGGATACCTCTCCCTTTCCACATTATCAAGAAAACCAAGGCACAAAATCATTAGCTTCCTCATAAGCCTTCATCTTAATTTCAATGTACTATTGACACATCTATCTTCCCATTTTTACTTGCAATATCAGAGTGTTCTACTTTTTAATAGAACCACACTTTAACATCCTTTAGCCTCTTGTAATTGTCTTTGTCCCACCCACAAATCCACTCACACATTCCTCTCTGAAAATCCCAGCCTCTATTTCCCAAGACCCTGATTGCTGCAGCAGCTTCTTAGTCCCTGGAGTCCAGTATCTCCATGTGTAATCCACATAACAAGAGCAGTGGCAACCACTTAAAGCACATTTACCATGAGTCAGGTTCGAGGCTAAGTACCTTAACAACATGACCTCATTTAATTCTTATCCCCATTTTTTAGCTAAGGGAATTGAAGCTAAAGATTACTGTCCATATGTTAAAAAGACTGGCCACTTGTTAAGTGGAATGGTAAGCAAGCTCAATTAACGTTGTTATGTTTCCTCCCTATTGTTTGAGGGCCAAATAGACAGTGGATTTTTCTTTTTTCTTTTTTTTGTTTTTAAGAGACAAGGTCTCACTCTGTCACCCAGGCTATACAGTACAGTGGCACAATCTTAGGTCACTGCAGCCTCAAACTCCTGGGTTCAAGTGATACTCCCATCTCAGCATCCCAAAGCAAGGATTTACAGGTGTGAGCCACCACGCTTGGCTGGAAATTTCCTAATTAAACCCAATAATGACCTAAATCCACTATATGCTCAAGAGGGCATTATAGGCATACAAACAAAATACAAGAGAGGGACCTGATTGTGTTGGAAGACAGAAAAAGTTTCCAGTAGTTTCTGAGGCCAGATTCGGCACCTGGAAATCTGGGATGGAAGGTGAAACAGGGCTGAAGAAAAAACATATGCAAAGACATGACACAAAAAAACCAAGCAGAAGGAAAAAAAGAAACCAAGCAGAAGGAAACAGAGAAGGCTGATACCACCAGAGAGGAAACACACACTGAAATATACAGAAACATGATGGAAAAGTAGGGAGGAACCAGATAGTGACAGACACTGCATTATACATTTTACATTTACCAGGGAAATAAGACTCCTGAAAGACTTTTTTACCCAGGATAGTAGAGTTTTCAAATTTGCAATGACAACATGTGATTTCAGTTGGTTTTCTAATGCTAAGTATAGATTTTGTAGATTTTCCATGGTTCCACTCATGCTATCTCATATTTCTCTTAATCTCAAAAAAACCTGTATAATATTTAAGGCATAATCGACTGGTAATGTGATCACCAGCCACCCAAAGTTCTTTTACTTTTTTGAAGATAGAGATGGGGGTCTCACTATATTGCCAACTCCTGAAGTCAAATGATCTTCCCATCTTGGCCTTCCAAAGTGTTAGGATCACAGGTGTGAGCCACCACTTACAGTGCCAAAGTTCTTCCTATTCTACCTCTTCCTCTCTTTTTAAGTGGGGAAAAAAAGTCTTGATCATGTTTTTAAACATTTTACACAACTAAGTATTAACAATGCCAGTTTTCTCTTAATATTCTCTAGACGTTCCTCAGCATCTCTACTTTTATGTTTCAAAAAACAAGTCTTCTGTGTCTTCAGGCTGAGGTTCTCAGAAATTAACCAAGTACATATGACTAGAAAGATCAAATCCACTGAAGGGAAATAACACAGTTAATGCCTCCAATTTGTAAGAGAGAAAAGTTTGTTTTGCTCACATACTTGATAATCTCTCCATATTCATCCCATTTAATTCTTTCTTCTGGGGCAGGAAACATAGGATAAGACTTTTTTGCCTGTTTGAAAAAACTTCCTTTACGACTGCCTTCACCTTTCATCATCAAGTCATGTTTCGTCTTATGAGCTGATGGCTGGTCAATATCTTCCTCAATGTCACTCTCATCACTGGAATCTATATCTGCCCTAGAAGGATTTTAGAATAGATCAAGGTCATAAAGTTTCAAAGATATTTTAAATTAATATGTATAAATTTAATACTGAATCAATACTAAAATTCAATATTAACTCAAATGATAATATACGGTTATGTCAGTCAACAACAATGGGTCACACATACAACAGTGGTCTATAAGATTACTGTACCTTTTTTATGCTTAGATACATTTAGATACACAAATACTTAACACTGTGTTACAATGGCCTACAGTATTCAGTACAGTAACATGTTGTACAGGTTTGGAGCCTAGGAACAATGGGCCATATCACATACCCCGGATACACGGTAGGCTATACCATCAAGGTTTGTGTAAACACACATTCTAATGTTCACACAATGACTAAATCCCCTAATGACACTTTTCTCAGAACGTATCCCCATCGTTAAGTGACGCATAACTGAAATAACATTCGATATTATTGGACTGACATTTTATAAAGCATAACAAATAAATGCATAATAATATTAGCACTGACAGGATCTGGTATTCCAGCCATTTGAAAGATGGCTGTAACAAAATTAAGTCTTACGAAAATTTAAAAAATATTTTCAATGAAACACTTAAGTCAAAGACACATTATTTTCAAATTGCATCCATAAACTTATAATGGTCCGAAAATGACTCACTCTTTTGACTGCTCAAGCTTTTTAGCAGCTTCTTTCTTTAGTTTCTCTTTTTCCAAGTATTCCTCAAGTTCTTTCCCTTCAAGCTTCACACGTTTCCTCAGCTAAAGAAAAATAACAGACAAAAGGAAATGTTAATATTAGGGGTTAAAACAGTGGCCATCATCTTTAAACTGATTTTCCTCTGAAATTAATTAATCAAGTTTCCATTACATGCAATTATAGGTCCTATTTAGATTAGTATTAAAATTGAGCTGTCACACATCATCTAGGATGGGTTTGATTTAAATCAAACTGGTTGGCCAGGCACAGTAGCTCATACTTATTATATAATCCTAGCACTTTGGGAGGCCAAGGTGGGAGGACTCCTTGAGGTCAGGAGTTCAAGACCAGCCTGGGCAACACAGTTGACTCTGTCTCTATGAATAATTTAAAAATTAGCTGGGAGGCTGGGCACAGTGGCTCACACTTATAATCCTAGCATTTTGCAAGGCAGGAAGATCACTCAAGTTTGAGATTAGCCTGGGCAATACAGTAAGACTTCATCTCCACAAAAAGAAAAAAAAAAAAAAAAAAAAAGCCAGGCATGGTGTCATGCATCTGTGGTCCCAGCTACTCGGGTGGCTAAAGTGGGAGGATCACTTGAGCCTGGGAGGTCAAGGCTGCAGGCCACTGCACTCCAGCCTGGGTGACAAAGTGAGACTCTGTTTCAGAAAAAAAAAAAAAAAAAGCCAGGAGTGGGAGCACACACCTATAGTCCCAGCTACTCAGGAGGCTGAGTCTGAGGATCACTTGAGTCTGACAAAACAAGACATAAAACTGGTTAAAAATCACCAGTCAATCAGGAAAAGAAAATAAAGATACATATTTTTATAATTTGGAGTAGGTGAGGCCCAAAAGCCATAATAGGAAAGATAAATAAATGCAGCAACATGAATAAAGAAAATCTCCCTTTGACATTTCAAATACACTAAATAAGAAACTGAAAAGAAAAAAAAGAAACTAAGAAAAATATTTTCAGCACTATGACCAACAAAAACTATTTCTTCCTAAGAGCTCTTCTAAATTAGTTAAGAAAAAGATAATCAACATATGAAAAAGGACAAAGCACTTAAAAAGGCAATGTACAAAATAAGAAAGACAAATAACTACTGGCCATGAAAAGATACTTAATTTTACTAATTTTCAAAAAGTACAAAATATAAAAAACATAATTGTTTTAATCTATGAGATTGGCAATGACATACATGGGGAAAGAGTAACTTCCTCCATTATCGTGGGAAAATTAGTGCAACTATGTTAAAAGGCAATTTGCTAACATCTAAAAATAAAAATTTTCTTGTCATTTGACACAGTATTTCTACTTCTAGGAATTTATCCTACTGAAACAATCACAAATGTGTTAAAAAAAGTACAATAGTACATTGCAGCAATGTTTATAATAGTAAAAAAACTGGGTAAAAACTTTAAAATCCATCCAAATGGAATGATTAAATCAGTAGTTCTCATATATTTATCTCAGGACTGCCTTAGACTCCTAAAAATTAGAGAGCCCCAAAGAGCTTTTTGTTTTTGTGGGTTATATTTATCAACGTTTACCTTATCAGAAATTAAAACTAAGCAATTTTAAAATATTTATCTTTAAAAAATAACAAAACTGGTTGGGCGCAGTGGCTTAAGCTTGTAATCCTAGCACTTTGGGAGGCTGAGGCGGGTGGATCACCTGAGGTCAGGAGTTTGAGACCAGCCTGGCCAAGAGTCAAACCCTGTCTCTACTAAAAATACAAAAAGTACCTAGGCATGTGGTACATGCCTGTAACCCCAGCTACTCAGGAAGCTGAGGCGGGAGAACCGCTGGAACCTGGGAGGCAGAGGCTGCAGTGAGATTGAGCCATTGCACTCCAGCCTGAGCGACAGAGGGAGACTCCGTCTCAACAAAAATATAAAAATAAATAAATAATACAAATAAAACCACGTGGCAACATTAACAGATTCTTACAAAAAAAAAAATTACATTTTCCAAAGCAAAAAAAAGACAGTAAGAATGGCATTATTTTATTTTTTGGAGACAGGGTCTTGCTCCATTGCTCAAGCTGGAGTGCAGTGGTGCAATCATAGCTCACTGCAGCTCAATCTTCCAGGCTCAAGCAATCCTCCCACCTCACCCTTCTGAGTAGCTGGGACTACTACAAGCACCCACCACCACACCCAGCTAGTTTTTTTTTTTTGTTTTTTTTTTTTTCTGGTAGAGATGGGGTCTTGCCATATTGCCCCAGCTGGTCTCAAACTCCTGGGGTCAAGCAATCTGCCCTCCTCAGCCTCCCAAAATGCTGGGATTACAGGCATGAGCCATTGCACCTGGCCTATAGGATTATTTTATATTTTTGCAAATCTCTTTAATGTCTAGCTCAACCAAAGACAGCTGGATTCTCACATTTGCTTCTCCATTCACTCTCTTGCCATATGTTGTTTTGGTTAAAGTATACGAAGAAAATTCAGGCTTACAGACATGTATAGTTGGAAAGGGAAAAATATGTAATTAGTCCTTTCATGAATATTATTCTTTGATACTACATTAAAACCAGAAAGTGGTTGTTTCTTAAAGATTAGTTTTAATGTAGAATCTGAAACCATACCGATAGACTTTTTGTACTCTGTTACGTTAGATTTTTTTTTTGATGTATCTTACACTTTGTGGGGTTTTTTTTTTTTTTTTTTTGAGACAGGGTCTCGCTCTGTTGCCTACGATGAGTACAGTCATGTGACCACTGCTCACTGTAGCTTCAAACTCCCAGTTCAAGCAACCTTCCCACCTCCCAGCCTCTTGAATAGCTGGGACCACAGATGTGCACCACCATACCCAGCTAATTTTTTATTTTTTGTAGAGACAAGGTCTTGCTATGTTATCCAGACTAGTCTTGAACTCCTAGACTCAAGCCATCCTCCTGTCTCAGCCTCCCAAAGTTCTCAGATTACGAGATTGAGCCACCGTGCCAACCCTGTATCTTAAACTTTGAATGGATCTTTTAATTTGTGCATTATTTTGTAACATAATTAATTGGTTATTTGGAAAATACTAGTTCACCAAGTTATACAGATCTTACAAACATTGACAATATTTTTTAAATCACGTTTACAAATATCACCACCAATCTTATCAACAGTCTTTTCAGTTTAAGTTGTCAATGTCAGTGCTGGGTGTAAGTTTTCCAAAATTCTAATTTTAATTTGAAAGTTAGAATTTTATCAGATTTAAGCCAACAAATGCTGTCAATTGTTTTCTTTAGAGTGACAGGCTCAATTTATTAATTTTCAGGAAAATGTCTGTCAAACACCCAAATCTGAATAACCCTGTCATTATTTCACATAAAAATAGTGTTCCAGACTGGGCATAGTAGCTTATGCCTGTAATTCTAGCACCTTGAAAGCTGGAAGTGAGAGGACTGCTTGAGGCCAGTTCAAGACCACTATGGGCAACATAGCAAGACCCAGTCTCTATAAAAAAGAATTAAAAATTAGCCAGATGTGGTGAAACACACCTGTAGTCCTAGCTGGTAGGAAGGCTGAGGCAAAAGGGTCACTTGAACCCAAAAGTTCAAGGATGTAGTGAGATATGATTGTGCCCCTGCACTCCAACTTGGGCAACAGAGACCCAAACTCAAAAAAACAAAAAAAGGTGTTCCCAGAAAAAAAGTGGCTAGTTTAACTCACAACTCAAATAAACATACAAGTGTTTTTCTTAGAAACAGCCATTATGCTTTAATACACAACACAAGTTCTTTACTAATACTTCCCATCTTGCCACCCAAATTATTTTTTAAAATCTTTTACTAAAAGAACTTAGTAACTTTTATTACTTAAGTAACTTTTACTACTCCCTCAAGGAAATTTTTTTTTCTTTTTTGTAGAGACAGGGTCTTGCTATGTTGCCCAGCCTGGTCACAGACTCCTAGCCTCAACCAATCCTCTCCCACCTCAGCCTCCCAAAGTGCTGGGATTACAAGCATAAGCTAGTACGTCTGGTCCCTCGAAGACATTCTCTTTAAAATTTCTTTTGTTTAATATACATTTATACTATGTAGAGACAGAGTCTCGCTATGTTGCCCAGGCTGGTCTCAAACTCCTGGCCTCAAGTGATCCTCCCACCTCGGCAAGTGTTGGGACTATAGGCATGAGCCACTATGCTCAGTCTCTCACAGATATTCTTTTTTTTTTTTTTTTTTTTTGAGACAGAGTCTTGCTCTTGAGTCCAGGAGTTCAAGACTGCAGTGAGCTATTATCATGCAACTGCACTCCAGCCTGGGTAACAGGGCATGACATGACCCTGTCTCAAAAAAAAAAAAAAGTTAAAATAAATAAATAAATACGTTTATATCTGGCATCCCACATTTATCTGGCATCCCACATTTGCCTCCTATCTTATTTGAAAATAAGTTTCATTTAGAAAATAGTGGGGTTTTTTTTGCAGTTAGCAACTTACATAGATGCCTTTTACCCACAAATAATCTTTTTTTTTTTTTTTTTTTTTTTTTGAGACGGAGTTTCGCTTTTGTTACCCAGGCTGGAGTGCAATGGCGCCATCTCGGCTCACCGCAACCTCCGCCTCCTGGGTTCAGGCAATTCTCCTGCCTCAGCCTCCTGAGTAGCTGGGATTACAGGCACGCGCCACCATGCCCAGCTAATTTTTTGTATTTTTAGTAGAGACGGGGTTTCACCATGTTGACCAGGATGGTCTCGATCTCTTGACCTCGTGATCCACCCACCTCGGCCTCCCAAAGTGCTGGGATTACAGGCGTGAGCCACCACGCCCGGCACAAATAATCTTTAACAACGTATTTATCTCTCTGATTTAGTTTATGCCTGTTGCTATAATACATTTTGCTCTCCATCTTATTTTTCATTTAAAATATGTAAGATTAATAGCTTATTCAGAAACAGATTTCTAGAATAACCAACTCTAAAATATTTTTCTTCCTACTTCTTCACCATATTACCTCCAACTTACTCCTTTTTCTAATCCAAAACTACTCCAACCTATTAATCCTTATTCGTTTATCATTTTTGCTTTCTAAATGAGTAAGACTTGATTTAGAAGGGCATCAGACACAGATGAAAAAATACCATACTTAGTAAACTTTTCTTGTCTAACACAATCAGAAATCTAGTTTATTCCATATTCACTTTTTTGATCATCCATGAATGAAACCAATACACTCATTGAGGGCTTCCAATATGTCAGGCACTGTTCTGGGTACTAGGGATACCAAAAAACAAGGCCTTTTTCTCACGGAATTCATATTGCAGTTGATGGTGGGAAGAGGAAGACAACAAACAAGGAATACATCAGGCGGTGATGAGTGCTAGGAAGAATAATTAAAGTAAGGTGATGGGCGGCTAAACCAGGCAGGTATTTTAAATCTGTAGTCAGAGACCTACCTGAGGGAGTAGGCCTCAGGTTTAACCTGAGACCTGAATGACCAGGAGCCAGCCACATGCAAAGTCAGGAAAGAACACTATAGGCAGAAGAACAGCTAGTGCAAAGATCCTGATGCACTGTAGGGCATAGAGAAAGTAGAATAAGCTAAGGTCAAAAGGTAGGTGGGGATTAGATCATGTGGGATCTCAAAAGCCTGGTAAGTAGCATGGATTTTATTCAAAGAGAAGAAGGAAGGCTTTGGAGCCATTTAAGCAAGTGAATGACATGAAATAATGAATGTTTAAAAGATCTCTGGGAGTTGCTATCCAATAGGCAGAGTTTCAGTTTTGCTACATGAAAAAGTTTTAGAGATCTGTCAT
The DNA here is from genome assembly GCF_030222135.1 of Aotus nancymaae. Lineage (NCBI taxonomy): Eukaryota > Metazoa > Chordata > Mammalia > Primates > Aotidae > Aotus > Aotus nancymaae. The sequence continues at coordinate 75,486,653 of NW_026988422.1, read as the reverse complement.
ACAACAACGTACATACAGTTAACACTACTATACTGTACACATAAAAATGGTTAAGATGGTGAACTGCATGTGTTTTTGTTTGTTTTGTGGGACAGTCTCTCTCTGTCACCGAGGCTGGAGTGCAGTGGCACCATCCAGGCTCACTGCAACCTCCACCTCCCAGATTCAAGTGATTCTCCTGCCTCAGCCTCCCAAGTAGCTGGGATTACAGGTGCACACCACCACACCTGGCTATGTATGTGTTTTTCACCACCAAAAAAAAAACAGATCTCTTCATTTGCTGTGAGAAGAAAGGATTAAGGGAGTAAAAAAGTAAAAACATATCAGCTTAGGAAACATAATGTGACTCAATCTCTACAAGAAATTCTAAAATTAGCTGGCCATGGTAGTGTGTGCCTGTAGTGCCTGCTCAGGAGCTGAGGTGGAAGGACAGTTTGAACCCGGGTAGGCAAAGCCGCAGTGGGCCATGATCACGCCACTGCACTCCAGCCTGGGTGATAGAGTGAGACCCTGTCTCAAAAAATAAACAAACAAAAAATGTAGAAATAGAAAAGCCAGTTAGGAAACTACTGCATAAGTCCAGGCAAGTCCATTTAGCATGGGCTAGGATAACCATGGTAGAGAGAGAAGAGCCAACAAATTTAGAATATATCTGGAAGATCTGCTGTTGGATTGTGAAGTTTAAAGAAAAATGAAAAAATAAGTTGTAATAATCCGTGTATTACAAGTCAAGACAGTATTTGCCCTTTCAGGGGAGGGAAGGAGGGTCAGAGGGAGGTTTGTGGGGTGCTGGTGATATTCTATTTCTTTTTTATCACTTCTACTTTTTTATCTTAGTTGGCTCTGCCCAACATGCTACAGAAATATTCTATTTCTTAATCAGGGTACAGGCTAGACAGGTATATTCAATTTGTGAAAATTCATCATGCTATATACTTAACATACATTTCAGTATATGTTATACTTCAGTGAACATTTTTTAAACTTCCAGATTTTTGGCTTGAATATGTGGGAAGTGCTGCATTCTCTAAGACAGAACAGTACTGGGAGTAGGAAAAGAGTAAAAATTGTTTCAGATATATCAAGTAGAGGGAAAAACTGATAGATAATGAAGACAGGCGGGATAACTGCAAAAGAAATATCGCTAAGAAAGTGAGCAAGAAAAGGTCCCTGAGCATCAGCATTAGTTATTAAAAAGATCAAAAACTTAACACTTTATGTTTTGGCTGTTTCTCATTTACTTAGCATGCTTCTGAACATCATTTCCTACTTTTTTCCAAACTTAAATCATTTTTCTTTTACTAATTCCTCAAATGGTTTATTAGACCTAACTGAATTTCTAGTAATTAAAGATCGTGCCATTGCACTCCAGCCTGGGCAACAGAGTAAGACTCTGTCTCAAAAAAAAAAAAAGAGTGCTACAAAAACAAAATGAGAAGCAGCTTTATGATACTGCTTTATGTTAAAGCTTTATGTTAAGGTTTAGTCACCTAAATCTTTGCACAACTCTGGCAGTTATTAACCATCCTATTATATCAATTGCTACAAACTTTAATGATATACTAGTTTTAAAAAATCAATAGATATGATGAGCTGGTTATTAAGCAAATGATCTTTGGGTATATTGGTCATTGAGCTAATTGTCTTGTTCCTATAACAGGAGATAAGGCAGCAAATGCAGATGCAGAATCAAGTTAGTAAACTTAGTGGTGGAAAGATAAAGGAATTCCTGACTCACTGCTTCGACTTCTATGTCAAGTTTGAGACAAGATCATACGCTATGAATGAAGGCTAAGAACGAGCTGTGGGATGTTTGAGGAGAAAGAAGATATTAAATTGCCTTACCATGAGAAAGGGAACATCCTACCAAATGCTGAGCACTGGTATAGGGTCCCCTTTTGAGATGTGAAGTCATGAATGTGAAAACAAATCTGTATGTACCATAGTGTTTAACTTCAGTAACATAAAGATGCTAAGTACAGGCACAAACCAAGCAAATGGTTTAACTAAGGTCAAAGCCTTTCCAGATGACTAAAATAAAAGTGTAAGAGAGTTAAAGGTATTTGAAAAATTATGATTAATTATGGACTACTGACTTTAAGGCTGGAAGGATGATGCACAGTAAAAGGTGAGGTTCATGAACTGAGAGTCCCAATGGAACCGAAAAGTTGCTGTCATGGGAGTAATAGGGAAAGTCAACTGTAAATTCAGAATGGGATGCTTGAGGTGGAGATTGGGAGACTGTTTAGCCATAAGAAGGTTTCAGGTATAACCACAGGAGCAGACAACATGATAGCAGGAATGAGGTAAGATGAAGGAAAAGATTAAGAAATAGGGTGTCAAGTAACTGAGAATTGGACAGATTGTACACATGAATGCTAAAGTCAATGAGAATGAAGTCCTGAATATCAGTGGACAGGAATACTGTCAGTCAGGGTTAAATGTCACCAATGAGTAACAGAATGACCAAGGGATCATTAAATGTCAGAAACAAGCAGGGGACCAGCATATCAGCAGGTCTGAAGGCAAAAACTGCAAATGGAAGATAAATAGCTAGGAAGCTCCAATACATAACAAGGAAGACATGTACTTCACTCAAAGTACATGAAACATAGAAAGAGTACTTACTTCAGGGAGCTACAGAATGAAGAATGTCTTTAGGAAACAGTCTGATTTAAATTAAGCAAGAGACAAGAAAGGAACCTTTGAGAGACTGAGAAAACATTGTATATGTCTGGGTAAACTAGAGGGTACCAAGGAAGAGTTTAAGAATGAGAGCTGCTTTTGAGACCACTCACGGCAACGTAAGACGACAACGTCTCTATACAAAAAATATGAAACCCTGTCTCTACTAAAAATACAAAAATTAGCCAGGCATGGTGGCACGTGCCTGTAGTCCCAGGAGGCTGAGGCAGGAGAATTGCTTGAACTCGGGGGCAGAGGCTGTATTGAGCTGAGATCACACCACTGCACTCCAGCCTGGTGACAGCGCAAGACTCCATCTCAAAAAAAAATTGCCAGACATGGTGGCACATGTCTGTAGTCCCATCTACTTGGAAGGCTGAGGGAGGAGGATCCTTTAAGCCCAGGAGTTTGAGGCTGCATGGATCTATGATAGCACCACTGCACTCTAGACTAGGTAACAAAGCAAGACCCTATCTCAAAAAAGAAGAATGAGAATCTCCAGTTAAGGAGCTCTGAAATTTGTGCTATTAAAGGCTCTCTTCTACAGTAATTTTTTTTTTTTTAGAGATGGGGTGGTGGGTCTTGCCATGTTGCCCAGGCTGACCTCAAATTCCTGGGCTCAAGTGATCCTTCCAACTCAGCCTCCTGAGTAGCTGGTACTATAGCACACACCACCACTCCTGGTTCTCAAGAGTAATTCTGATAAAAATCCTAAAACAACTTCAAGTTTTATTTTTGGTCACTATTTTTTATACATCATGCATAATGTATCCCCCAAACAGTTTTAAAATAAAGTTCACATGCAAGTGCTTACCTCTATTTCTGTAATTTTTTCAGAAGGATTATCTATTAGGAAACGTGCTAAAGTGCCAGGAGTAGTTCTGTAAGTTAGGATGATTGAGTTTTTAGGGTCCTGACACCACTGAATAAAGAGATCCCTTGAAAATCCACATTCCAGGTCAGGTTGGCTGGCAAGTACAACTTTAGGGCTAGGTACCCGGGCCAAGTCAGAAAGACCATGACATAAAGAGAGATGGCGAAACTGAAACGGATTATTTCTTTTGTCTTCAAAACATCTCATCAATTTATCACTCATCCATTCTACCTAATATGGGGGGAAAGATGACAATAATTATAAATACTATATTACAACTTCAATATATATCTAATAGTCAAGGAACTTAAGTTCTATCTTTTACCCCCACTGGTTGCTTAAATTTGTACTGTTTTGACAAGAAGCTTATTTTCTGCTTCCATTTCCCTTTAGATTCTCCCACCCTAGTTTTCATCCCCCCCAAAACCAATTTTGCATTATATTTCACGTATAAATCACCTTAAATCTTTTTGAAAAGGCAAGGTATATGTTCTAAGTGAAAACCTTACTCCCAGACACTGCTATTTCAAGGCAAAGAGCTTATTTAAAAGAAAGAACAATGAATTCTAACATGTATATACTATGGGGTAGGTTCTATTTTTGTCCCCATTTTAGAGATTGAGATACTAAGAGTTAGAAGAGAAGCAATTTGCCTAATCTTTAAAACAGGGACAAAAATAAAAACTACTTAACAGAATACATAGGGATTAAATGAAATAATACATTTAAAGCACACAGAACAGTAAATGATTAACGGCAAGTTATCATCATTATTAACAATCTCTTCAAGAGAAAAATAAAATCCAAAAAACAATTAAGACACTCACTTCCAGGGACCCAATCACTGTCGCAAACTTCTCTACTACAAGTGATAACATGAAAACAAACCTGGGACTTAGAAAACTCCACCACATTATAACTGACATTATTCAGGAGTGCCAATGAGTAAACACCCAATCCTGCATCTTTAGTTCTCCAAATCTGATCCAGAAGTTGAGCAAGTTCCAAAACTCTGCCTGCTGTGTCCACTGCTATTAAAACATTTCCATCACCTCGAAGTGTTTCCAGGACATTTGCTAGAAAACAAGAATGTAAAAGCCCTACAGTACATAATAGTATGCTACAAAACTAAATTTCATCTCCCTTTTTTAATTAGAAAGACCGTAATTTACAAATAAGCAACTACACTAAGCCAGGTATATGTTCTGGCTTAGTGTAAATGAAAGAATTTTGTTCAGGTCATTACAACTGCTTTTAATTCTGCTGATTATCTCTTCATATATTCAGTGTCATTAACTCTCAATCTTTTTTCATTGAAAAATTATAAATCATTAGTCCTCGACACTTTATACATCATAATACACATAGAAAATGGTGTATCACTGGGAAAATTGTATGACTAGGCCAAATGTAACCAGCCTGGTGTTTCCGGGCTGCCCTGGTCTCGCCTATCCACCCCAATCAACTTTGTTATGATAAATTCCCAAATTTATATACACAAATATATACACTCACATAATTATAATATGGTCATCCCTAAGTATCCATGGGTACTGGCCCCGGGAACCCCCACAAATACCAAAACCATCAGATGCCCAAGTTCCTCATATAAAACGGTGGCCAGGCATGATGGCTCACACCTGTAATCCCAGCACTTTGGGAAGTCAAGGCAGGAGGATGGCTTGAGCCCAGGAGTTCAAGACCAGCCTGGACAACATAGGGAGATCACGTCTCTATAAAAATAAAAAAACTGGCAGGCACTATGGCTCACGCCTGTAGTCCCAGCACTTTGGGAGGCCGAGGCGGGCGGATCATGAGGTCAGGAGATCGAGACCATCCTGGCTAACACAGTGAAACCCCGTCTCTACTAAAAATACAAAAGATTGGCTGGGCGCAGTGGCTCACGCCTGTAATACCAGCACTCTGGGAGGTGGAGATGGGCGGATCATGAGGTTGGGAGATCAAGACCATCCTGGCTAACACGGTGAAACCCTATCTCTATTTAAAAATAAATAAATAAATAAAATAAAAATACAAAAAATTAGCTGGCATGGTGGCATGCACCTATAGTCCCAGCTACTCATAGGAGACTGAAGCAGGAGAATCACTTGAACCCAGGAGGTGGAGGCTGCAGTGAGCCGAGATCTCGCCACTGCCCTCCAGCCTGGGCGACAGAGTGAGACTCCACCTCAAAAAAAAGAAAAATTAGCCAGGTGTGGTGGCACACGCCTGTGGTCTTAGCTATGTGGGAGGCTGTAGAGAGTTGTGATTGTACCACTACACTCCAGCATGTATAACAGAGAGAGACATTGTCTAAAAAAAAAAAAGTATCTGCATATAACCTACATACATACTCCTATGTACTTTAAATCATCTCTAGATTACTTATGATACCTAATACTTTACTTATTTTAAATTATTGCATTATCATTTTTTATTGTTTTTTCAAATATTTTCAATCCACAGTTAGTTGAATCTTCAGATGTGGAACAGCGGCTACAGAGGGCCAACTATATATAATATATAGTTTGTATGTATGTATCCCTATAGAATAAAATATAGATCATAGTCCCTTCTAATAAGTGTATCTTTATGGATTTCCTTGCTCTAGATGAAAGTCCCCTTGGAAATATGTGATAAAACTGAACTCTAGCAAAAATAAGAATTAAAGAGCTGCTAATTTTTTTGTTTTTTCTTTTTTTTAAGACAGGGTCTCGCTGTCACCCAGCCTGGAGTGCAGTAGTGTGATCATACCTCACTGCAGCCTCAACCCCCTGGCCTCAAGCAATCATCCCACCCTCACCTGCCAAGAAGCTGGAACTACGGGCCCATACCACCATGCCTGGCAAAAAAAATTTTTTTTGGTAGAGATGGGGTCTCACTATGTTGCCCAGTCTGGTTTCAAATTCCTGGCTTCAAGCCATCCTCTTGCCTCAGCCTCTCAAAGTGTTGACCACAATGTCAGGCATGAACCACAGTGTCTGGCTCGAGCTTCTTAAAATTAGCACAACACAGGGTATTATTAATAGCTATATTTTTAAAGTAGATAAACTAAAACAATGGTTGCAAACATGTTTAAAAATGGAATCTAATTTTCCCTGCTGAAATCCCATATAGCTTATTTAAAAAGAGTATAAGGCTGGGTGCAGTGGCTCATGCCTGTAATCCAGCACTTTGGGAGGCCTAGGCAGGCAGATCACCTGAGGTCAGGAGCTCAAGATCAGCTGGCCAACATAGTGAAACCCGTCTCCACTAAAAATACAAAAATTAGCCAGGCATGGTAACACATGAATTGCAGCTACTCAGGAGGCTGAGGCAGAAGAATCACTTGAACCAAGGAGGTGGTGGTTGTAGTGAGCCAAGACTATGCCACTGCACTCCAGCCTAGGCAACAGAGTAAGACTCCATCTCAAAAAAAAAAAAAAAAATAGAATATAAGATGAAGCAAGCAGCAATGGCCTACTATATTATAGTGTAAAACACCCAAAAATTAGCAGACTATTTATACCCTCATTTATCCATTTATCTCTTTGTTCATTTTCTTTTAGAGTGTATTTTTTGTATGAGGTCTTTATATATAGACATATGCCAGTGAATGGCAGGGATAGCTAGCTATGTACTGACTGGCATAGAGAAGCCAATCTTTACATTCTTCCACAAAAGTTAAATTCAAACCAGCTAAAGTTTCTTCTTATACAAAAACTGATGACGACTTAATATTTTTTTCAGAAATACTAAAGTTAAGCAATCTCTTATGACCAAGAAAAGTGTTAAACAGAATGAACAGTCATTCCCACTACCATGTATTTCCACAGCTCCTTAAAAAGGACATTATACATTCGGTACAACATTCACAATTCTGGGGACAGACATAGTAAAAGGCCAGACTTCACCATTGTGCATTATATGCATTAAGAAATCTGTACTTGGTCAGGCACGGTGGCTCACGCCTATAATCCCAACATTTTGGGAGGTTGAGGCAGGCGGATCATGAGGTCAAGAGATCGAGACCATCCTGGCCAATATGGTGAAATCCCATCTCTACCAAAATACAAAAGGTAGCTGGACGTGGTGGCATGTGCCTGTAGTCCCAGCTACTCGGGAGGCTGAGGCAGGAGAACTGCCTGAAACCAGGAGGCGGAGGTTATAGCGAGCCAAGATCGTGCCACTGCACTCCAGCTCGGCACCTGGTGACAGAGCAAGACTCTGTCTCAAAAAAAAGGAAAAAGAAAAAAGAAACCTGTATTTGGCCAGGTGCAGTGGCTCACACCTGTAATCCCAGCACTTTGGGAGGCTGAGGCAGGCAGATCACAAGGTCAGGAGTTCGAGACCAGCCTGGCCAACATAATAAAACCCCATCTCTACTAAAAATACAAAAATTAGCTGGGCATGGAGGTGTGAGCCTGTAGTCCAAGCTACTCAGGAGGCTGAGACAGGAGAATCACTTGAACCCACGAGATGGAGGTTGTGGTGAGCTGAGATTGCTCCACTGCACTCCAGCCTGGACAACAGAGCAAGACTCCATCTCAAAAAAAAAAAAAGAAATCTTTACTTGTGGTCAGGTGTGGTGGCTCACACCTGTAATCCCAACACTTTGGGAGGTCAAGGCAGGCAGATCCTCTGAGGTCAGAAGTTCAAGACCAGCCTGGCCAACATGGAGAAACCCCATGTTTACTAAAAATACAAGAATTAGCCAGGCATGACAGTGCACACCTGTAATCCCAGCTACTCAGAATGCTGAGACATGAGAATTGCTTGAACCTGGGAGGCAGAGGTTGCAGTAAGCTGAGATCGCACCACTTAACTCTAGCCTGGATGACAGAGCAAGACCCCGTCTCAAAAAACAAAAAACCTGTGCTTGTATTCCCTAAATATACAAAAAGTTACAAAATAATAATAATAAGAAGAAGAAGGACATTAAAGACTACGTACTCAGAAGCTGTTCATCTCTCTGTTTTCTTCTAGGCTGCACATATGTAGCATTAAATGAATCTGTGATAAGTAAGGAGGGCCTGCTTAGCATTTCCAGGGAACATCCATTTAAATGGCTATAAGAAAGTTTAAGAAGAGGAATATTTTATATCATTTCAAGTAAACAATAATAGCTTCTCCTACTTAAAAAATAAGCAGCTTCATTTATAAGGTGTTCCATCCTTTAACTGTAAATTAGACATGCTCATTGATATACTTCAAAAAAAGTATAAAGAAGAAAATAAAAATCTTCCAGAGTACCATTACTCAGAGATAACTGATACAATATTTTGGTGTACACCCTTTTAAGCATATGTTTTTCTATGCACGTATATATTTTTAATTTTTCTTTTCACCCTGCCTTATGGTAAAATACGTATTTTACAAAGCTGGTATCCCATATACATTCCTATATACTCAGTTCTATATCCTGGTTTTTACTCATGACACAAAAATTTTTTTCTAAACTAAATGTTTAACAATTATAAAAACATTTTATTGTGTCTACACTGTATTTATTTGATCCTTTCCCTTTACTGATATTTAGGTCATTTATTTTTGCCATTATAATCTTTCAAAGAACATTTTTAGAAAAAGCTTCAATTACATTTCTGATTGTTTCTTTAGGTCACACTCCTAGAAATGTATTGACTACAATACATAGTACTGCTAAAAGGCTTTCCAGAAAGATTTAATCTTTTCCAGAAAAGTTCAACCAAAAAGACTAACCAACTCTACATACTTCCCTGAAGAAACTCACCATTTAAAAATAATTTTGGCCTAGTGCAGTGGCTCACGCCTGTAATCCCAACACTTTGGGAGACAGAGGTGGGCAGATCATTTGAGCCCAGTAGTTCAAGACCAGCCTGGGCAACATGGTGAAACCTCATCTCACACAAAAAAGCCAGGCATGGTAGAGTGCATCTGTAGTCCTAGCTACTCGGGAGGCCAAGGTGGGAGGATCGCTTGAAGCTGGGAGGTTAAGACTACAGTGAGCAGTGATTGTGCCTCCAGCCTCAGCGACTGAGTGAGACTCTGTCTCAAAAAAAATAAGTAAAAATATCAATAAGAATAGTAATTTTAATGATATCTAATTAAAAAGATCATTTAAATTTTCTCTTTTTTGACTTTATAACTTTTGTCCATCTTGCAACTGGTTTTTTATTTTTTATTAATCTTTTTCCTTTCTTTTTTTTTTTTTTTGAGACAGAGTCTCGCATTGTCACCCAGGTTGGAGTGCAATGACACAATCTTGACTCACTGTAACCTCTGCCTCCCAGGTTCATGCAATTCTCCTGCCTCAGCCTCCCAAGTAGCTGGGATTACAGATGCACACCACCATACCCAGCTAATTTTTTGTATTTTTAGTAGAGACAGGGTTTCACTATATTGGTCAGATTGGTCTCAAACTTCTGACCTCATGATCCGCCCACCTCAGCCTCCCAAAGTGCTAGGATTACAGGTGTGAGCCACCGTGCCCAGCCATTTATCAATTAATACCTGATCTTATATTTACATTATAAATTTTGGGGCAACTTGTTTCCTGGTTTGATTTTTTTTTTATTTGTTGTTTCAGACATTTGAACCTGTATGTCATCAAACCTATCCAACTTTTCTTTCATAACTTGGTCTATTATCTCTATGCTTACAAAGTCTTTTCCAAATCAGAGCTCAGACTCACCAATATTGCTTCATTTATATTTAGTTCTAATCCATCTGAAATTTATTCTGTTATATAAAGACACAAATTGATTTTTTTCCAAAATGGTTGAATCCTTCAATACCATTTATTCACATAGCCATCTCTCATTAATCTACAGTTATAAATGTCTAAAATTCAGTCTGTTTCTCTTAAATATTTCAGATCCTCAGGCTACTGTAATGTAACACAAAATACCTATGAACTTAATGTGCAGATAAAACAAAATAAGCCTGTAAGAGACTAAACAGCAAAATATTTTATAGTAATGCTCTGAGTACCAAATAAAGTGTATAAAATAGTAACTAGCATTGTGTTCTCTCTCAAAGGAACTGACTTTGAACATACAGGGCAGTTATGTTAGATGGTAATTACATTACATGCAGGGCAACTCTTGTTGTTAAAACCATCAGATCTCATGAAACCGATTCACTATCACAAGAACAGCATGGGAAAGACTTGCCCCCATAATTCAGTCATCTCTGACTGTGTCCCTCCCACAACAAATGGGAATTATGGGAGCTACAAGATGAGATTTGGGTGGGGATATAGAGCTAACCCATATCACGTTACAAAACAAAAGAACAACCCCATTCACAAAGTTTTGTTAAACAGCAGGTCAAGAACATATAATTTAGTATGTAAAAATTCATCTCCTTTGCAATATCTCCAAGGAGATGTCTGTTTTGTAGAGTGTATACTTACATCTACATTTTTTAAATCTCTTATGTCCTATACCAAACTTTTCCCCTTACTATGCAAATAATTAATTTTGAAAACATCTCCTATTTGATGCTTTTAAATTGCTCTAGATTTCTGGTTAAAAACAAAACAAAACTGTGTTTCTGATTTTCCCTCCAAAGAATAAAATAACACCAATTGCATTTCCTTTAGCTTTCGCCTTGATATACCTACATCTCCCTCTTGTGGTTAAAGTCAACTGCATAAACAATTTCTTCTTCTCCATCTTTGACTATTTTCCATATTGTTCCACCTATCATATGACCGGCTGGCAGAGGTGTGATAGACAGGCCATGTCCTTTACCTATGTCAACAAGATCATAATATTCAGATTTCTTTTACAACCCTAAAGAAAGGTTAGTTCAATAATAAACTCTTAATGTCCAATGCTAGAGTTCCGTCATTTTCTACTCTGCTGCCATAGCACTTCATTTACCCCAATCACTACATTCAGCCATCTCAGCTACTCTGTCTCCTCAACCTAACTGTAAACTCTGAGGAGGAGGAAATGGCCACGTTAACTTTTGTTTATTATACACAGTAAACACTAAATGAGTCTTTCTTAAGCTAAATATGAAAAGGCCTGAGCTATTAACAGTTTGTTAACATTTATTCTGAAATTTTTAAAATTCAAATGGAAATTAAAAGTTCTGTATCAAGGCAGAATGTGCCAACTTATTTATTCTTCAGACCATAACGACTATAATTTTCACTCCAAATTCTCGTCAGTATTTTCCAGCAAGTTAAACCCCATTTGTCTAACAACTTACTACTGGAAATTCTTTTTACCTTTCAAATTCACAATTTGTGAGAATTTTAGCTGCTGTATTTTATCAAAGGCTGCATCCACATCGTCTAATGTAAAGAGTGTAAAATCTTCTGTATTGTGTCGAGACTAAAAGAATAAAACAAATAAAGGTGAAAAATAACCACTGAAGGAGTGCTAGCAAATTTTTTAAATTGTTTAAATTACCTGATAAAGATCATACATGAACATCTGTCCCATTTTATAAACAGGAATGGTTGCATAGATAGCACAGTTCAGACCCAACTTTCCGACAGCATACGGGAGGGCACCAAGGTGGAGAGGATCGGGGTGAGACAACAGTACTGCATCAATCTGGTGAACATGCCTATAGGAACACAATCCAAGGACTATTTCTTGAATCTTTTTAAAAGTAAAGGCAGGATATTCAAAATTATTCACCAATTCTGGATTGAAGACTACGCTGGGGTAGAAGAGCAAAACTAAGACCTAAAATTATGATTACCTGTGAATTTCAATTATTACTACCTGTGCTCTGCATAGCTATAAAAACTGTGGTATAAGGTAAACTTAAATATATGGTTGTAGACACATTTTAAAAAGAAGAAAAGGCCAGGTGTGATGGCACACACCTGTAATCCCAGCACTTAGGGAGGCCAAGGCAGGCAAATCGTTTGAGCTCAGGAGTTCAAGATTAGCCCGGGCAACATGGTAAAACATCATCTCTATAAAAAGTCTGCCCCCCCTAAAAAAAATAGCCAGGTATGGTGGCATGAGCCTGTAGTCCCAGCTACTCAGGGGGATGAGGTGGGAGGATCACTTGAGCACAGGAGGTTGAGCTTGGTAAGATCACGCCACTGTACTCCAGCCTGGGTGACACAATGAAACCCTGCCTAAAAATAAAAACAAGAACAAAAACAAAATAGAACAGTAGATATCACAAATAAATTGATTTTTAATAGCTAACCTGCATACTATTTCTCTTTTTGAGACACAGTCTGGCTCTATTGCCGAGGCTGGAGTGCGCTGGCATGACCTCGGCTCACTGCAACCGTTGCGGCCTGGTTCAAGTGATTCTCCTGCCTGAGCCTTCCGAGTAGCTGGGATTACAGGCACCCACCACCATGCCTGGCTAATTTTTATTTTTTATTTTTTTTTTATTTATTTTTTTTGAGACGGAGTTTCGCTCTTGTTACCCAGGCTGGAGTGCAATGGCGCCATCTCGGCTCACTGCAACCTCCGCCTCCTGGGTTCAGGCAATTCTCCTGCCTCAGCCTCCTGAGTAGCTGGGATTACAGGCACGCGCCACCATGCCCAGCTAATTTTTTGTATTTTTAGTAGAGATGGGGTTTCACCATGTTGACCAGGATGGTCTCGATCTCTTGACCACGTGATCCACCCGCCTCGGCCTCCCAAAGTGCTGGGATTACAGGCGTGAGCCACCGTGCCCAGCCTAACTTTTATATTTTTAGTAGAGAAGGGTTTCACTATGTTGGCCAAGCTGGTCTTAAACTCCTGACCTCAGGTGATCCCCTCCCAAAGTTATGGGATTATAGGCATGAGTCGCTGCACCCAGCCTTGCTTAACTCTTTTTTCTTTTGATATGGAGTTTCGCTCTTGTTGCCCAGGCTGGAGTACAATGGTGTGATCTCCGCTCACTGTAACCTCCGCCTCCAGGGTTCAAGTGATTCTCCTACCTCAGGCTCCCACGTAGCTGGGATTACTGGCATGTGCCACCATGCTCGGCTAATTTTTGTAATTTTAGTAGAGACGGGGTTTCTCCATGTTGGTCAGGCTGGTTACAAACTCCTGACTTCAAGTGATCCACCAACTTTGGCCTCCGAAAGTACTGGGATTACAGGCGTGAGCTCATTTTAGAATTTCAGAAATTATTACTGGCCGGGCACAGTGGCTCACGCCTGTAATTGCAGCACTTTGGGAGGCGAGACGGGCAGATCACCTGAGGTCATGAGTTCAGGAAAGGCTGGCCAACATGGCTAAACCCCATCTCCACTAAAAATACAAAAACTGGCTGGGCACGGTGGCTCACGTCTGTAATCCCAGCACATTGGGCGGCTGAAGTGGGCAGATCACCTGAGGTTGGGAGTTCCAACCAGTCTGACCAACATGGAGAAACCTTGTCTCTACTAGAAAGTAAAAAATTAGCCAGGCGTGGTGGCGCATGCCTGTAATCCCAGCTACTTGGGAGACTGAGGCAGGAGAAGAGTAGCCTGAACCTGGGAGGAGGAGGTTGTGGTGAGCCAAGATCACGCCATTACACTCCAGCCTGGGCAACAAGAGTGAAACTCTGTCTAAAAAAAAAAAAAAAAAAAGTAGCCAGGCATAGTGGCCCATGGCTATAATCCCAGCTACTCGGGAGGCTGAGGCAGGAGAAATGTTTAAACCTGGGAGATGGAGGTTGCAGTGAGCTGAGATCGCGCCATTGCACTCCAGTTTGACCAACAAGAGTAAAACTTTGTCTCAAAAAAAAAAAAATTTCAGAAATTATTAAGGATATTTATAGATTTATATGGCCACATATTTACAATAGATTTTTGTCCCACCTTTTTCGCATAGTAACCACTGACAGTTTTGCTAATTGAATAGTAAAACTTCAATTAATCAAGGAAGCATATGTTCTCATTGACACAAGAAATTAATAAGATGGTTTGGACTTTTTTTTCAAGTTCTAAAGTTTTTAAATATTTAAGTCCTTGGGCCAGGAGTGGTGGCTCACGCCTGCAATCCCAGCACTTTGGGAGGCCGAGGCAGGCGGATCACGAGATCAAGGAGTTCGAGACCAGCCTGACCAACATAATGAAACCCATCTCCACTAAAAATACAAAATTTGGCCAGGTGAGGTGGCTCACGCCTGTAATCCCAGCACTTTGGGAGGCTGAGGCGGGCGGATCACAAGGTCGAGATCGAGACCATCCTGGCCAACACGGCGAAATCCAGTCTCTATTAAAAACACAAAAAAATTAGCCGGGCGTGGTGGCACGTGCCTGTGGTCCCAGCTACTCAGGAGGCTGAGGCGGAACAATCACTTGAACCCAGGAAGCGGAGGTTGCAGTGAGCCGCAATTGCGCCACTGCACTCCAGTCTGGTGACAGAGCAAGACTCCGTCTCAAAATAAAAATACAAAATTTAGCCAGGCACAATGGCACATGCCTGTAATCCCAGCTACTCAGTAGGCTGAAGCAGGAGAATTGCTTCAACCAGAGAGGCAGAGGTTACAGTGAGTCAAGATCTTGCCACTACACTCCAGCTTGGGTGACAGAGCAAGACTCTGTCTCAGGAAAAAAAAAAATATATATATATATATATTTAAATCCTCTTTTCTTGCAAAATTAGTATAATACTGAAAACATAATTGGTTTATTTTATTTTAATTTATGTTTTTGAGACAGAGTCTTGCTCTGTTGCCAAGGCTGGAGTGCAAGTGGTACGATCTCAGCTCACTGCAACCTCTGCCTCCCAGGTTTAAGCAATTCTCCTATACTGGTGGCGGTGTGGTGATGTGCGCCTATAGTCCGAGTAGCTGGGACTATAGGTGTGCACCACCACACCAAGCTAATTTTTGTATTTTTAGTAGAGTTGGGGTTTCACTATGTTGGCCAGGCTGGTCTCGAACTCCTGAACTCAAGTCAACTGACCGCCTCAGCCTCCCAAAGTGTTGGGATTACAGGCGGGAGCCACCATGCCTGGCCCATAATTGGTTTTTTTTTTTGGATGAATCAGTATCTCATGGTCATTCTGAGAACCAGTTCACAATGTTTAGCATCAAAAGATGTAGAAAGTAAGCTAATGTGATCTGACTACAGAACTTTCACATGGAAAGTGTTTCATCTTCTCAAATTCTTAGGTATTCTTGTTCTCTCCAAAAATTAGCATGCAAAAATTTCTACTAAAATCCATTAGCTTAAGATTTTGCTGAATTTCAACAAGCAAAGCTTATAAGTCAATCAAAACTTTACAAGTTAAAATTGTGACTATAGCTTTTTGGCATAAGTAAAATTAAGCCTTTTGCTATAAACTAGTGTAAAAAGGCAATATTTATCACATCGAAATGGTATTATAGTACAGAAAAGAAAATTGATTTAATAAAAACCTAAAATTATGAAATGTAACTTACTTCCTCAGGGAATCTATAATATCCATAGAAAAGTGTTCATCCCAGCCGCAGTCCAATAAAAATCTAAACTCATCAACTTGGAGAAGATAGCAAAGGGCAGATTCTTCTTGGACCCCAGAAAGGGTAGTTAATTTGATAATAGATGTCATTTTTTTTTTGGTCCAGAGACAGCAGGCTAAAAGGATCTTTCAAAGGAAATGAAAACATAATTAAACATAAAAGCACAGTCTGGTATATATAATAGACAAATTGATTAAAATTATTTCAAATATTTAAGTGCATAGAAATTCCATTAACACGAAAAGCAGTTCAAAGGCCCATTTCCATCATTGCCAAGTCTATTTTTTATTTATTTTTTAACTGAAAGCAAGCTTATTAAGTCATTGCCAAGTTTAAAAGCACAAACATAATCTTAGACACAATGAGTCCTTTAGTGGCTCCCCAGTGAGGTTTAATAAAAGGTAGTGAATGTTGCAATCAAATAGGCCGATATATGAATCTACTCCTATGTCATTTGAAGCAAGTTAATTAACCTTTCCTCACCTATGTATCTCAGTCTATAAAACATTAATATTAATAATATATATGTAAAAAGGATATTGAAGTATTTCAAATAATGTATAAGTTATCCATAACAGATACTACCGCATCCAAGTTCCTCAATAAATAAATGTTTAGGAATTAATTATCTCATCCTTGAAGGTGAATTTGTTACTTTCTATCTTGCTCTGTGATGCCACTGATTTCACTGTTATTACAATGATTAGTTAACATGCCTTTCTCTCCTATTAGTTAGACCAGTGGTCCTTGAGAATCTGGTAAAAACCTATGGACCTTCCCCGCTCTTCCCCACCAACTCTCAACATACCAAAACAAAAAACAAGAGTACATATACATGTAGAAATTCACAAACTTTTCAGGGAGTTTAACATTAAGAACCCTTGCATTGGAATGTGAGCAAGTGAAAAACAGAGGTAGCATCTTATGTTTCCAACTCCCAAATAGAACCTGACGCACAATCAACATATATCTGATGGAATGCAAATTGGGATGCCTACTACATGTATTTCAGGAACTTATAACATGAACACATTTAGAGGCCAGGCACAGTGGCTCGTGCCTGTGATCCCAGCACTTTGAGAGGCTGAGGCAGGAGTTTGAGACCAGCCTGGACAATGTAGTGAGACTCTGTCTCTACAAAATACTTAGTGCTCTATAATTGCTACTTATTTATTTACTCCCTTTGTCTGTCATCTTCTCTCCACCTGTGCCCACACGGGAATGTGGACTCCATGAAGGTAAAGACCTTCTCTATTTTGATCACAGTTACATTCCAGCGCCTCCACAGTGCCTAAGAGACAGTGGTAGTAGATAAATTAAGAAATGGGGCATGGCTAGTATTAAATAAGCTCACTGTCCTTACCACACCACAAACCGGAACCTATTTACGTGTATTTGCCCTTGCTTGGGAGAGCTCTCTTGATCCATTTTTGTATCCTTCGTACATGAGCACATCCCTGCACATAGTGTTTGTTCAATAAATGTTGGTAAGTTAAAATTTAAAATATATTGACTTGTTTTTGTTTTTTAAAACAGAATCTTTCTGACACCCAAGCTGGAGTGCAGTGGTGCAATCATGGCTCATTTGCAGCCTCAACCTCCTGGGCTCAAGTGATCCTCCCACTTCAGCCTCCTGGGTAGCTGGGACTACAGGTACACACCACCACATTCAGCTAATTTTTCTGTAGAGACAGAGTTTCACTATGTTGCCCAGACTGGGCTCAAGTGATCCACCCACCGGGGCCTCCCAAAATGCTGTAATTACAGGTGTGGGACATTAATTCTCTATTTGATGAAAAACGTTTATAAATAAAATTTGGGGAAGGACCTTGGAAATTGTCCTTGCCAAAAAGCTTACTGTGCCACAATTATATTAATGGCCTAAAGGAAATTCTTTTCTACTTAAGTCTTCCTTAATTCCCACTTTCTTCATTTAGGTTATGAAGTAACATGCAAAGTATCTTGCAGCTAGAACGAGTAAGTTCATGTTAAAACTTATTTGCAGACAGATCAAGACTTCAACAGACAAAAAGATATTTTTACTACAATTGTTCATAAAAAAAGCTGTATCTTTATTAAACATTGATTACTTACTGATACCTGATCTCAGTCGTATGTATGATGAAACACCAGGAATTCTGAAGAGTTCTTTATAAATCTAAAAAATAAATAAGAGCCTTATGAATGTGGTATTATGATTTCACTCTGTTTATAATTATGGTGTTTAACTTGTATCTTGCCCTAAGGCATCAGGAGCAGCAGCAAGTGGTATAATATATGGTCCTTTTTTAAAAAAGAGATTTGTCATAATTTTAGGAAGCTTAAGCTTACATAAACAGATAAAATAATAAAAGACATAAAAATATTTAGGAAGGTTAAGTTGACATAACCTTATGTTATTGAGAATCATAGAAGAGGTGGGATTTAAGGTTACTCACTAAAGATTGGTAAGACATGGGTAGAAACAAAGAGAAGGTACTCAAAACAGGAATAACAGGAATAAAGGCACAAAACAAAAGCTTAAGAGTACCAGAAATCTCATCTCTGCACTTTTGAGTAAAAACTTTTAAAGTACCAGAGGAAAAAATAGCCTGGTACACATTCACAAAAGCAAAAAATAAAAGGCCTAATGAACAGTAAGGGGCCATATAATAAAAGGCCTTGGAAATTTCGAACTTAGTCCCACAGGCAACAGAAACATTTTAAAATTCATTACCAACTAGAAAGATGGTATGATACAGGCAATTCTGTATTTTGGGGAAATTAGCTGGTGTGTATGATTGATAAGATGATACAGAAAGCAGGGAGATAAAAACAGAAAGTATTTAGTGGACCACTCCCTCCTAACTTGGCTGATTCTATCCTGGGACCAAATTTCTTCAGTCTCAAATGTATTTTATAGCTCTGTGACATTAATACATTAGTTGCTATCTAAATAATCAAGGCTTGAAATGCTACATGCTGATTTTTCACTTCGGAGAGTCTATTACCAGCTCCTGATTATTCTTCCCTCAGAAACGCTTTGCCTATCATTCCCTTTCTATTCCTACTGCCAGCACCCTAATACAGGAAGGGCCTCATTACCTTACATTTGGGTTTCTCAGTTTCTCTGCCTCCGGTCTTTCCTCCCTTCATCCAACCTAAACATTGCTACCAGATTTATCTTCAGAAACACTCTGCACATATTACCCCTTGCTCAGAAATCTTTGAAGTACTGCTTAAGAAAAGACAAACCGAATGCCTTAACTGGCAATAGAGGAAGTCATCCTGACATCACTGCTCAATGTCTTCAGGCCCAGCTCATACTCCACCTCCTTACAAATTCCCACATCTAGTATAGACTAGAACAGCTCTGTCAACAGACAGATAATACATGCCACAATGTACTTTTAAATTTCTTCATGGCGACATGGAAAAGTGAAAAAGAAACAGGTGAAATTAATTTTAACATATTGTATTTAACCCAATAGATCCAAAATATTATTTCAACATGTAATCATGTTGAATATTTTACACAAATATGAATAGTTATGTTCATATTAAATCTTTAAAATCCAGTGTGTATTTTATATTGACAGCCCATTTGAATTAGACTAACCACATCTGAAGTGCTCAGTAGCCACACGTGGCTAGTGGCTACTGTAATAGTGTAGATCTAGACTCCAAGCCATAAAAATCAATGCTTTCCACTAGATAGAGCATCGTGTTCTGTCACCCCTCAGGTGCAGGTTGTCACCATCCTATTTTTGTGTACATGTCTCAGACTGGATTTTAAGGGTATTGCCAAACGTTTACTCTCCCACACTAAAAACTCAAGTCACCTTCTTACCATCAACTTGGCAGTGACCAGGTGAATACCATTTGCCATTTACTTCATGTCTCTCTGACCTCCTTCACTGTTGTGCCTCCACGGAGACACTCATTGCCTTACCTGAATGATTGCCAATTTCCTTTCATCTAGATTTCCTGTTCCCAGCTGATCCTTCATAGAGCTGTCAGAGACCATCCTAAAAAAACAAGTATCCTCCTGCCCACTCCTTGCACAAAATATCCACTGGATTCCTGCTAACTACTGAATAAAATCTGAACTTCCTACTAGAAATCAAGATCCTCCAAAGCTGATCTTAACCTACCTCTTCCTTCACCAATCACTCTTGCACTAAATGCTCAAGCAGGTTATTATCCCATTCTCCCTAAGTATGCTAAAGCTTCTCAAAGCTCCTCAAAGCTCTGTATTCTGCACTGAATCCCAGAATTACCTTCTCCTTTTGAGCTCAGCAAATTCCTTTTCATCCTAATGACCCAGCTCAAATATTTACTCCTTTACAAAGCTTTTTTGTCGCCCTAGGCAAAGTTATTTTGTTATAAAGGGGGCACGAAGAATATTTGTTGAATGGATGTCCAATGTATAAAGGAGTAAAAGTGATCATCTTTGTATATCCAATGCCAAGCTCAGTGGTCAAGGCAGCATGAATGGGTACTGCAGGAAGGAATGAAGCCTCATCATATCATAAATTCCTTCAGGGCCCTGGTTTTGACAGACAGTACTTCATAGCAAATACCTATCACAGTTAACTTGCCCTCTCAATAATGATCAAATGATCGTGCATGTTGCTGGGTTCAGTGGCTCACACCTGTAATCTCAACACCTTGGGAGATCGAGGAGGACAGATCGCTTGAGCTCGAGTTCCAGACCAGCCTGGGCAACATGGCAAAACCCCATCTCTACTAAAGACACAAAAAAGTAGCCAGGCACGGTGGCTGCGCTGGTGACCCCAGCTACTTGGAAGGCTGAGGTGGGAGGCCTGCTTGAGCCCAGGAAGTGGAAGTTGCAGTGAGATGGCACCACTGCACTCCAGCCTGGAAGACAAGCGAGACCCCATCTCAAAGAATAAAAAATCATGACCGTGGCCTGGCGAGGTGGCTCACGCCTGTAATCACAACACACTGGGATCCTGGCCGTGGCAGGCGGATCACCTGAGGTTGGGAGTTCAAGACCAGCCTGATCAACATAGAGAAACTCCGTCTCTACTAAAAATACAAAATTAGCCGGACATGGTGATGCATGCCTATAATCCCAGCTACTCCGGAGGCTGAGGAAGGAGAATCACTTGAACCCGGAAGGCGGAGGTTGCAGTGAGCCGAGATCGTGCCATCGCACTCCAGCCTGGGCAACAAGAGCGAAACTTGGTCTCAAAAAAGAAAAGAAAAAAAAAAATCACAACCGTGCATGTTGATGACAACTGAGGTGAACTAAGCAAAATCCAAGGGAAAACAGAAGAGTTTGGGTTAGCCTTGGAGCTCACTTAGTGGGAAGTCTTTTCCCGGTCAGTTGAGGGTTGCAAGGCCGGGTATGGTGGCTCATGCCTGTAATCCCAGCACAGGCCAAAATGGGAGGATCTCTTGAGCCCAGGAGTTGGACACCAGCCTGGGCAACATAGTGAAACGCCGTTTCTAAGAAAAGGGGGGGGGGGGGCGTGTGGGGGAAGGGGGGAGAAAGAGAGAGAGATTAAAGGGATTGCAAAATTAAATATTAGGGGATAGGGCTGGGTGCGGTGGCTCACACCTGTAATCCCAGCACTCTGGGAGGCCGAGGCTGGAGAATCACGAGGTCAGGAGTTCGAGGCCAGCCTGACCAACAAGATGAAACCCCATCTCTCTTTAAAACTTTTTAAAAATATAAAAATAAATAAATAAGGGAATGGGTATAAATGATAGCTCAGGTTCACCTGGTCACAGGAGGCCAGACTTGCCGGGGTTGGAGCTAATCTGACCTCGTTTTCTATAGAGCACGTAAAATAGCAAGTCAAAAAGAATTAGGACTTGGGACTTCACAGTGATAGTGGAAGCGCTCGAGGGCGACGGTGGGAAAGCTCGGAGGGCCAAGACCCTTTTAGTACAGCATGGTACAAACATCCGAAAGGTCTCTGGAATCGATGAACAAAAAGGACGCCTGCGTAGTATGGTCTCTCAGCCCAAAAGGACGGAAAGAGCCCGGGCGCTGGAGGCTGAGAACGCCGCAGCCACGAGGCCAAGGACCCAAAGCTGGCGTCCGTTTAACTCCTCCAGCGCAGAGAGATGAAAGGGGGAAGCATAGGAAAACAGAAAGGAGGGAAGGAGATCCCGAGAGGGAACCGCATGGGCTGCCGCAAAACAGCCGGGAGCTTGACCCATGGAGAAGTCACTTCTCTTTCCCTCGCTGACCACTTCTGCCGGAAACGGCCGGGACAGTCGCAGCCAGGAGACGCGTACTCTGGGGAGACCGGGTCGGAGATAGGGCCCGGCGCTCCCGGAGGGCCGATGACGCCGCCTCCCCCAGCCGGAGGCTCGCTCCTTTCTCCCGCCCTCACTTGCCTCGTCAGGCCTCCCCTAGTGCCGTCCACTGCCCTTCCCAACCCCTAGGCGAATCCAGGGTCAAGAGGGAGAAAAGCCGATGCTGGCTCAGCAGCGCCGGGGACGACCGGCCGGCAGAACACCCACAGTGGCAGCCGCCATTTTGGAGCTGGAGGGGAGCGGCGGAAGCAAAGAGCACCCAGAACGAGACCATCTCCGGGGGGTGGGCACAGGGCTGTGGGAAGAAGACGGCGCTCACGCCTGCATGCCTCTTCGGCGTTGAGCCAAGTTTTATTTAGAAATTATTGGTAGTGTTTAGTAGCTAAGAAAAAATGAGAGGAGTCAACCCTTAGGAGGAAGAAGTAGTGTCATTTGCCGGCGCCACCCCTCTGCTCCCTGCGGACGCGGCGAATGGCAAGTCCCGAGGTCGCAGCTTCTACCGGGGCTGGTGGCTGAGTTCTCCCTTGTCCTTGGGGTCTCCGGTCGCTGTTGCCACTGGACCTGCAGGTGGGTCTGGGGAGCCCGGGCGGCCGCGGTGCCGCCGATCACAGCGAGGGTGGAGGGGTCCTGGCGAGGATGGAGAGGAGGGTTCTAGACAAGCCCTCGGTGCTGTGCGTGTGTGGAGGGGTAGTCTGCGCTTCCCCGGGCCTTCCTAGCTAAGATGACGGGAAAAGGAAAGGTTTTCTTCGGGTGGGGGATGGGGTTTCCGGGCCGGAGCTTTTGGAAAGGGTTTTCTGAGGCTTTCATAGCAGAAAACGTCCGGAGAGATGTGACCCAGTGACCGCCCGCTAGCCGGACTGGAGAGGAGACCGGCCGCGATCCCACCATCTGGCCTGAAGCGAGCAGTTTACATTCGTCCAAGTCCCAGTCTTCTGTCTCCTCGCTAACCTCGCTGTCTTCCAAACCGCAGTCCTCTTGAACCGACACCGTTGCACCAAAATGATGCGCTTACCCTTTTGCTTTGCTTTTTTATTTTTATTTTTGAGTCAGAAATTAACTTTTGTCACCAAGGCCGGAGTGCAATGGCGCAATCTCGTCTCACTGCAACCCCCGCCTCCCGAGTCCAAGCGATTCTCCTGTCTCAGCTTTCCGAGTAGCTGAGATTACAGGCGAACACCACGTTCGGCTAATTTTTGTATTTTTAGTGGAGACAGGGTTTCGCCATGTTGACCAGGCTGGTCTCGAACCCCTGACCTCAGGTAATCTGTTCGCCTCGGCCTCCCAAAGTGCTGGATTACAGGCGTGAGCCACCGCGTCCGACCAACCTTTTGCTTTTTTTAAAACGTAGTATTTAAAATCGATCTTGGTTTCCAAGACCTCAAGGAGTTCCACGCGTCAAATAATTTGATTCTTCCCGTGCATCTTGCAGAATTTTCACAGGTTAAATCGACAGTTTTTAAGCAATACATCTAAAGTGTTGCGGAGACTGGTTAGACAGTGTCTCCTTGTTTCCAATGTGAATTTGGAGTGACTTATAAAAAAAGATACACACCAGATGCGTTTTTCTTTCTAGTGGTTGAGTGAGGGAAAACATGGGGTTGAAGAAAAATATTAGGAAAAATAAGAAAAAAGTGAGATTGATATGAATGTTTATCTCTGTACTTAGTACGAGAGACAGTAATAATAAACTAGAGCTTGGGCCACAGTGGCTCAGGCCTGTAATTCCAACACTTTGGGAGGTCAAGATGGGAGGATCTTGAGCCCAGGAGTTTGAGACCATGGAGCCAGACTGCCTGGGTACTAATCACAGCTCTTCCACTTACCTGCGTCTGTGACTATAGGCAAATTACTTTATCAGGATTGTTCCCGGATTTCTTCATATGAAAAAAATAAGCCTATTGCTTTGAGGACATTGTATTAGCTAAGATGTATGTAGTGTTATTGTGAGGATTATATAAGTTGGTGATTATGAAAAGCATCAAGAAGGATGCCTGGCAGTGCTTTTAAGATTCAGCTCTTGCCAAGCCTGGTGGCTCACGCCTGTAAGCCCAACACTTTGGGAGGCGGAGGTGGGCGGACAACCTGAGGTCGGGAGTTTGAGACCAACCTGACCAATATGGAGAAATCCTGTCTCTACTAAAAATACAAAAAATTATCTATGAACACAGAGACATGTATTGTCTAGTGTTTTGCAGTATAGTACTTTCAACTTTATCTTATTTAAGGCACTCATTATTCCCACACTTGACAGGCTCAAGATTATAAAGCAAATAAGTGGCTAATGTGGCCACTTGGTCTGTATCACAAAAAGTACCTAAAGAGATAAATAGAAATAATGTTGCTTAATGAAGGCACCATCTTTTTTTTTTTTTTTTTTTTTTTTTTTAAGATGGGGTTTCACCATGATGGCCAGACTGGTCTTGAACTCCTGACCTCAGGTGATCCACCCACCTCGGCCTCCCAGAGTGCTAGGATTACAGGCGTGAGGCACTGCACCCGGCCGAAGGCACCATCTTTTAGGAAATAAAGTCAGGTTGATTACACTTACATTTATATGTCCAGGAACCATTTGCATCAAAATCTGTGGGGGAGTTCTTTTAAATACAGATTTTCCAGCCTCGCCCTGGAGGTAAGGCCAAGAAATCCCTAGACTGAAAAGGGCTCCTCCGGTGATTCTGATGTACAGTCAAGTTTAGGAACTCCAGCTGTAAATAGTAGACTAAAACTTAAAACGAATTGATGGCAGTTGTAAATTAACTATTTACATATCTAATCCTTAATCGCTGTCATAATTTTCTAGACCAGTGATATACTGGAACATATGTAGCATTACACTTTATAAAATACAGTATATAATAATTAGGTGACTTTTAAGTTCATGACAACTTCCTAAACCAGACACTTTGGAAGTATGAGAAATAATTTGAATTGTGAGGTCAGGTGCTGTGGCTCAATACTGTAATCCCAGAGCTTTAGTAGGCTGAGGCAGGAGGATCACTTGAGCCCAGGAATTTGAGGTTCCAGTGAGGTCTGATCATGCTACTGCATTCCAGCCTGGGAAACAGAGCAAGACCTTGCCTTTTAAAAGAAAAGTATGGCCAGGCGCGGTGGCTCATGCCTGTAATCCCAGCACTTTGGGAAGCCAAGGTGGTCAGATCACGAGGTAAGGAGTTCGAAACCAGCCTGGCCAACAGTGAAACCCCATCTCTACTAAAAATACAAAAATTAGCCGGGCATGGTGGCACGGCTGAGAATTTGCTGGGCATGGTGGCTGAGGCAAGAGAATTGCTTGAACCCAGGAGGCGGAGGTTGCAGTGAGCTGAATTTGCACAACTTCACTCCAGCCTGGGCCACAGAGCAAGTCTCTGTCTCAAAAAAAAAAAAAGAAAAGAAAAAAGTATGAATTGGATAACTATGCCACCCAGTGTCAGAGGAGAGGCAGAAATTTAGTCTACATAGTCCTAGCACAGCTTAGTGCTGAGCAAGTGCTGACAACAATAATGTATTGATTGTCATTGTACATGATTTATTAATTTAGGTCCAAATGCACACAGGTGTATTTTGACTTCCTCTGTATATACAAATTTTTACAGAAAATTGGCAATCCAACTATGTTTTTATTGAATTAGTGCAATTTATTTTCCACATGATAATTATTACAGGTTCAGCATCCCTGATCAGAATATTGAAAATCCAAAATGCCCCCAGATCTGAAACTTGGAGCCACAAGTTTGAGACCAGCCTGGGCAACATAGCAAGAGCTACAGAAAAAATTTTTTTGAAGAATTGTTTTTTTAATTAGCATGTGTAGCTCCAGCTACTCAGGAGGTTGAGGTGGGAAGATACTTGAGCTCAGGAGTTCAAGACTGCAGTGGACTGTGATAACTCCACTGCACTCCTTCCTAGGTGAGAGAGTGAAACTTTCAAAAAAAAAAAAAATTCATATAAGATTACCTTCAGGCTATGTGTATAAGGTATATATATAAAGCACAAATGAATTTTATGTTTAAATTTGGTCCTATCCTCAAGATAGCTCATGTATATGCAAATATTTCAAAATCTGAACAAATCCAAAATACTTCAGGTCCCAAGCATTTCAGATACAGAAAACCCTACAGTTTAGAACCCTATAGTTCTATTCCTCCTCGTCCACCTTCTGGGAACTCAGCATTTAAAAGCTTTTAAGTACCATAAACATCATTTCAGGGAGGGGTTTCTTAGGCACGAGCTATAATATAATAGGAGCCAAAGCTGTAGAGTGAAGCTGAATTTGAACTCCAGCTCTATTCTATACTTAATAGCTATTTGGATTAAGCTTTTTTTTTTTTTTTTTTTTTGGTGGCATGAGTCTATGTTTGAAGGATTAAGCTATTTTCTTATCTGTAAAATGTAGATAATAGTTATTTCACATTACATATAGAAATGTATGATGGCTCTGGTACCTAGTAGTCATTCATTTTTTTTTTTTTTTGAAACAGCGTCTTGCTCTGTTAACTGGGTGATCTGTGATCTCAGCTCACTATAACCTCCGTCTCCTGGGGTCAAGCAGTCCTCTCACCTCAGCCTCCTGAGTAGCTGGGACTACGAGCATATACCACCACACCCAGCTAATTTTTTGATTTTTTTTGTAGAGACAAGGTTTTGCCATGTTGCCCAGGCTCGTCTCAAACTTCTAGGCTTAAGCAATCCATTTGCCTTAGCCTCCCAAAGTGCTGGAGTTACAGGCATGAGCCACCTAGTAGTCATTCTGTAAAAGTAAGTTTTCTTCCTTTACCTTTTTTCTTTTTTGAGACGGAGTCTCTCTGGCCCCCCGGCTGGAGTGCAGTGGCGCCATCTCAGCTCACTGCAACCTCTGCCTCCTGAATTCAAGCAATTCTCCTGCCTCAGCCTCCTGAATAGCTAGGATTACAGGCGTGCACCACCACTTCTAGCTAATTTTTGTATTTTTAGTAGAGATGAGGTTTTACCATATTGGCCAGGCTGGAACTCCTGACCTCGTGATCTGCCTGCCTCAGCCTCCCAAAGTGCTAGGATTACAGGTGTGAGCCACCACACCCAGCCCCTTTACCTTTTATAGAGTAATTGATATTCAGATCTACTGTGACATTATTGAATATATAGTTTTTTTTCCTCTCATATCTTAATTTTCCTTCTAAAATTAGTTTTCAGTAATTATAACTTTACCTAAAGAATTCCACTTCTGGCAAAATTGTATTATTAAATTTTGTTTTTGCATTGCAAGAGATTCTAAATGTTTTACACATGTGAAAGTTCTTAATCAGAGCCAGGTGTACTGGTGCATGCCTGTAGTCCCAGCTACTTGGGAGGCTGAGGCAGGAAGAATACTTAAGCCCAGGAGTTGAGAGCTGTAGTGCCTGTGAATAGCCACTGCACTCCAGCCTGGGCAACGTAGTAAGACCTCGTCTCTTTTACAAAAAAAAAAGGTTCCAGAACAGCATGAGGAGGGTGCAAACAATCAACTGTTGCCAAGTACGATTTTTGTATCTTATCACATCACTAGTGAAGCTATAAGTAAAATTTAATAAACAGACTTGGTGCAGTGTAATTTTTATATTAATCATTGTCACATATATAATCTTCAGTTTGATTTTTAAGCATTATATTACATTCTGATTGCAGGCAAGCAGAGAGGCTTATTATGGCTTATTATGCTTTTAACATCTGTCTCTTACATCTATGTCTATCTTCCTGTTTCAGGTGCAATTTATTTATTTTATTGAGACAGAGTCTTACTCTTTCACTCAGGCTGGAGTGTGGTGGCACAATCTTGGCTCACTGAAGTCTCTGCCTTCTGGGTTCAAGCAGTTCTGCCTCAGCCTCTCCAATAGCTGGGATAACAGACATGCACCACCACAGTTGGCTAATTTTTGTACTTTTAGTAGAGACGGCATTTTGCCATGTTGGCCAGCCTGGTCTCGAACTCCTGACCTCAAGTGATCCACCCACTTTAGCCTCCCAAAGTGCTGGGATTACAGGCATGAGCCACCACGCCCGGCCCAGATGCAATTTAAAAGCTATTTCAAAAAAAACCAAAAAAGACCAGGTGCAGTGGCTCACGCCTGTAATCCCAGCACTTTGGGAGGCCTAGGCAGGCAGATTACGAGGTCAGGAGTTCAAGACCAGCCTGGCCAATGTAGTAAAACCTCCATCTCTCCTAAAAATACAAAAAATTAGCCTGGTGTAGTGACAGGCACCTTTAATCCCAGCTACTCAGGAGGCCGAGGCAGTAGAATTGCTTGAACTGGGGAGGCAGAGGTTGCAGTGAGCTGAGATAGTAACACGGCATTCCAGCCTGGGTGACAGAGCCAAGACTCCCTCTCAAAAAAAGCAGGGGGGATTGTATTTCTGATATTTTCTTTTTTCTTTTAGCGATCATGGTGAACTTCCTTCAACTTGTGCGGGACCAGTGGGTTGTTCTTTTTGTCCCTATGGGATTTGTCCTTGGATGTTATCTTGACAGAAAGAATGATGAAAAGCTAACTGCCTTCCGGAACAAGAGTATGTTATATAAAAGGTTAGTCTGCATTTTTTTAAATCAGCAATTGGCCAGATTTTGGGAATATTCTTTTTAATATGTGCCAAAAATAAATAGAACGGACTTAGATTCAAATTATACTGTTTTTCAGTCTTGTTCGTTATTGAATCCTTGGATAAAACAATATGATTACCTCTAGAATATAAACAGTCTTCATTTTATGAATAGGCTATTTCAGGTCTTTGAAAGTATCCTCTTATTATAATTCAAAGTGCATTTTAATATGAAAGAAACAGTTTAAAAGCAGTTGACCAAAGCCTAACTTAGATACAGTTTCCACATACATTGTCATATATATTATCTTAAGACATGATACAGGCTGGGCACAGTGCACGCCTGGCCAGTAATTACAATTCTTTAACTCAGAAAAGTGAAGCTGAGGGCTGGGCGTGGTGGCTCACACCTGTAATCCCAGCACTTTGGGAGGCCAAGGCGGGTGGATCACGAGGTCAAGAGATCGAGACCATCCTGGTCAACATGGTGAAAACCCGTCTCTACTAAAAACACAAAAAATTAGCTGGGCATGGTGGCGCGTGCCTGTAATCCCAGCTACTCAGGAGGCTGAGGGAGGAGAATTGCCTGAACCCAGGAGGCGGAGGTTGCGGTGAGCCGAGATCGCACCATTGCACTCCAGCCTGGGTAACGAGCGAAACTCCGTCTTAAAAAAAAAAAGAAAAGAAAAGAAAATTAAGTGTGACATCGCAAGACTGTAATCCCAGCTACTCAGGAGGGTGAGACAGAATAGCTTGAACCCAGGAGGTGGGGTTTGCAGTGAGCCAAGGTTGTGCGACTACACTCCAGCCTGGGCGACAGAGCAAGACTCCGTTTCAAAAAATAAAATAAAAATTTTGACTGACTTCCCCTTTTATTTCTTATCAAAGTTTTATTTTCACTTTTTCCATTTCTTCCTTTTTTGCTTTCCACAGGGAATTGCGACCCAATGAAGAATATACCTGGAAGTAAAGACTGGCTGACATGTGCAGTGTTAACATTTTAAAGTTCTGAGAGAAATAAAAAAGTGTCATTATTGAATTTGAAGAATCTGAAATGTCTTTTTATACAAAGGTAGTTGTTATAGTGAATCTCAAGTTTCTCTTCAAAGAATCAGTATGTTCAGCTCTCTTATTCTTTAATTCGCTGTCTTAAAGTTTGACTTCCTCGTAATGCTAGTTAACAACCTTCTCCCCAGGTTCTAATCAGTAGTTCACATCTGCTGCTCCTCCCCCACATCCTGATTCATCCCAATCACTTTCCAGCTCGCGGAAACACCCACCCTGCCACTTCAGCTCAGACTCCTGCTCTTTTTAAAACAGCCAGCCGGGATTAGTCTAGCTTGTGCCCTCTAACCCTAGCCAATAGGGGACAACACACCAACAGGGGCGACCCTCCCCCCGCACCAGGCATAAGTATCCTTCCCCCCTTGTCCAAGACTGCGGCGGCCATCATTGCTCCATTGGTTCGCCCGGCACCAGTCTATAGAAGTAAACTGCCTTGCTGAGATGTATCTTCGAGTGCTATTTCTTTTGCAGCAGAGTCTTTGTAGTAACAAGCATACTTAGCTTACAAAATAATTATTAGGTAATTATTGTATTAACTAACTGTATACCTGATTGTAAACATTGGTATTAATAATTAGCATTTAATTTGCTGTTTCTCATTTTGGACCACAGTACTATTAAATCATAGAGTCAATTTTTTATCAGATACTTTTCAGGGAAAAAAAAATTTCAAACATTGTACTTCAATGAGACTTTAAAAGGATGATGCTAAGATTTTGATAAAAATCACATAACTAAACATATTAGTAACCTTGGGTTTGGCAAAGTTTTTTCCTCTTGTAAAATCTAGGATACACACAGGAAGCAAGGATTTTTAAAATATAACACAAAACATGAACTAATTTAAAAAATCAGTAAGTTGTACTTTATCAAAATTTAAAACTTTTGCTCTTCAAAAAACATCTAGAATATGTAAAGAATCCTTATAGCTTAATAATAAACAACTGAACTTTTTTTTTTCTTTTGGGACTACAGCTGTGCACCACCATGCCCAGCTAATTTTTGTATTTTTAGTAGAGACAGGGTTTCACCTTGTTGACCAGGATGGTCTCGATCTCTTGACCTCGTGACCCACCCGCCTCGGCCTGCGTCTGAGAAGCCAGAATCGTTGTAGGTAAAGACCTGGACTCGGGATTTTTTTTTTTTTTTTTTTAAGACCCCGACCTTCCCCACTGCGGGAGGACCTGTACGTGCACTCCCCTCAATTGTCTGTAGTCTCTGGCTCAAGGAAGAGGGGGGTCTGGGTCACCATGGGATAGTCGGGGAGCCTGTTTTTTTCTTTTTTCTTTTTTTTTTAAAAGGAAGAAAAAAAAAGGAAAGAAAAAAAAAAGAAGAGAAAAAAAGGAAGAGAAGAAGAGAGAGAGAGAATGGGAGTATTGCTTTCTTGCCCAGGCTAGAATGCAGGTAATGGGTATTGAAAACCTCTTTTATACCAATAATTATACTTAATGATGTAGACAGGAAGGAATAAGAGAAGAAAATAACAAACAAGCAGCCAACCAATATTTCATTTAAACCTATGAAATGCTGTGTGATTACTGAGGAGTGATTTACTTCCAATTATGTAGTCACTTTTGGAATAGGTGTGAGGTGGTAATGTATGTTTTGTGTATTTGAAGTGGAGAGTTCTATAAATGTTTATTTTGTTTACTTGTTCCGGGTCTGAGTTCAAGTCCTGGATGTCCTTGTTAATTTTCTGTCTCGTTGATCTATAGAATCGTTAGCTATTCTTGTTACATTGATCCTTTTACCATTATGTACTGTCCTTCTTTGCCTATCTTTGTTGCTTTAAAGTCCATTTTATCAGAGGCGAGAATTGCATCTCCTGCTTTTTATTTATTTGTTTATTTTTACTCTGTTTGGTTGGTAAATCTTCCTCCTTCTCTTTGAGTCTTTGTGTATGTGAGATGGGTCTGGATGCAGCATACCCCGATGGGTTTTGTCTTTTTATCCAATTAGAATATATATAAGTTTAATACTGCCATTTGATGCTAGCTAGCTGTTTTACCCATTAGTTGGTGTAAATTTTTCATTGTGTTGCTGCTTTTTGCTTTTTGATATATTTTTGGAAAGGCTGATATTGGTTGTTCCTTTATATGTATAGTGCTTCTTTCAGAAGCTCTTGTAAAGCAGGCCTGGTGGTGGTGAAGTCTCTAAGTACTTGTTTGTTCGCAAAAGATTTAATTTTTCCTTCGCTTTTAAAGCTTAGTTTGGCTGGATATGAAATTCTGGGTTGAAAGTTCTTTTCTTTAAGGATGTTAAATATTGGTCCCCACGCTTTTCTAGCTTGTAGGGTTTCTGCTGAGAGATCTGCTGTAAGTCTGATAGGCTTCCCTTTATGGGTAACCTGACCTTTCTCTCTGGCTGCCCTTAGTATTCTCTCCTTCATTTCAACCCTAATAAATCTGGCGATTATGTGCCTTGGGGTTGGTCTTCTTGAAGAATATCTTTGTGGTGTTCTTTGTATCACCTGAAGTTGAATATTACCCTGCCTTGCTATGCTGGGAAAGTTTTCCTGAATGATATCCTGAAGAGTATTTTCCAGCTTGGATTCATTCTCTTCGTGACATTCAGGTACACCTATCAAACGTAAATTAGGTCTTTTCACATAGTCCCATGTTTCTTGGAGACTTTGCTCATTCCTTTTTATCCTTTTTTCTCCAATCTTGTCTTCTTGTTTCATTTCACTAAGCTGTTCCTCGATATCTGATATCCTTTCTTCTGCTTGATCAATTCGACTGTTTAAACTTGTGCATACTTCACGAAGTGTTGTGTTTTTCAGCTCCATCAATTCACTTATATTCCTCTCTAAATTGTCCATTCTCGTTAGTATTTCGTCAAACCTTTTTTCAAGGTTCTTAGTTTCTTTGCATTGGGTTAGAACAAGTTCTTTTAATTCCCAGAAGTTTCTTATCACCCACCTTTTGAAACCTGCTTCTGTTATTGGAACACACTCGCTCTCTATTAAACCTTGTTCCATTGCTGATGAGGAACTGCGATCCCCTGTTGAGGGAGAGGCATTCTGATTTTGAGTATTTTCTGCCTTTTTAGGCTGCTTTCTTCCCTTCATTATATATTTATCCCTCTGTCGTCTTTGTAATTACCGACTTTCTAAGTAGGTCTCTGAGCAGACGTCCAACTTGTTGATTCCCAGCGCCAAAATCTGAGCAATCCCCTGTGCCCGCCAAAACAGCGGTGTTAAGATTGATGGTGCTTTTCTGCCCGGGAATCTCCGGACTCTGCACCAAGAACTGCCATGCTGAGGCGCCAGCAAAACCGCCGCGCTGGCCACAAGAGTCGCCCTGGCGACCCGTGGGGCTCCTCCGCTGGGAATCTCTTAGTCCGTGAGCAACAAAAATTCGTCTGAAAGTGTGGTGTCCTCTTGTTCTCTGCGCTTTCACTGGGAGCTACGAGCCCGAGCTGCTAGTGATCAGCCATCTTGGATCTCTCTCTCAACTGAACTTTTTAAATAGGCAAAATATTTTAACAAACACTGCCAAAAGAGATAAGAGGATGGCAGGTAAGCACATGAAAAGATACTCAGCAGGCCAGGCGCGGTGGCTCAAGCCTGTAATCCCAGCACTTTGGGAGGCCAAGGCGGGTGGATCACGAGGTCCAGAGATCGAGACCATCCTGGTCAACATGGTGAAACCCCGTCTCTACAAATACAAAAAATTAGCTGGGCATGGTGGCGTGTGGCTGTAATCCCAGCTACTCAGGAGGCTGAGGCAGGAGAATTGCCTGAACCCAGGAGGCAGAGGTTGTGGTGAGCCGAGATCGCGCCATTGCACTCCAGCCTGGGTAACAAGAGCGAAACTCCGTCTCAAAAAAAAAAAAAAAAAAAAAAAAAACAACTCAGCATTAGTAGTCACTAGAGAAAGGCAAATTAACAGCATAATGAGATAGCACTATACACCAATTAAAATGGTTAAAATTAGACTAGGCAGGGTGGCTCATGCCTGTAATCCCAACACTTTGGGAGGCCAAGGTGGGTGGATCACATGGTCCAGAGTTGAAGACCAGCCTGGCCAACATGATAACCCCATCTCTATTAAAAATACAAAATTAGCTGGGTGTAGTGGTGCATGACTGTAATAGCTACCTGGGAGGCTGAGGCAGGAGAATTGCTTGAACCCAGGAGGCAGAGGTTGCAGTGAGTGGAGATCATGCCGCTGCATTCCAGCCTGGGTGACAAAACAAGACTCTGTCTTAAAAAAAAATTAAATTAAAAAAAATGAAATGCTTAAAATGTAAAAGACTGACTCCTAATTGTTAGCAAGGATGTAGAGCAGCTAGAAGGCACACCCTGCTGGCAGGAATAAAAAATGTAGCTGCCAGTGGTTTTAACACCTTGGAAATAAGTTTAGCAGTTTCAGGTTAAACATACACCTATCACTTGACCCAGCCATACCAGTCTGAGTTGTTTACCCAGGAGAAATGAAAACATATGTCTGCACAAAGACTTACATGAATGTTCATAGCAGCTTGATTTGTAACAGCCAAAAACGAGGTAACCCAAATGTCTATCAACAAATGAACGGGTAAATTGTGTTGAATCCATATCATGGACTACCACCCAGCAATGAATCAATTATCTATTGATTCATAATATGGATGAATTTCCAGCAATGATCTATTGATACATAATATGGATGAATTTCAAACAGTGCTGAATGAAAGAAGCCAGATAGAATACATGCTATAGGATTCCATTTATATAAATATAAAATGTTATAAATAGCAATCTGTAGTAACAAAGCAGTTCAGTGGTTGCCTCAGAGATCAGGGTCCAGAAGGTGGCTCATGCCTGTAATCCTAGCACTTTGAGAGGCCGAGGCAGTGGGATCACTAGAGATCAGGAGTTTGAGACCAGCCTGGCCAACATGGTGAAACCCTGTCTCTACTAAAAAGCTTAGCAGGGCATGGTGCCCTGCGCCTATAGTTCCAGTTACTGGGCAGGAGAATTCCCTGAACCCGGGAGGTCGAGGTTGCAGAGCACAGGTTGTAGTGAGGTGAGATCATGCCACTGCTCTCCAGCCTGGGCAACAGAGCAAGACTATGTCTCAAAAAAAAAAAAAAGGGCCAGTTGCAGTGGCTCATACCTGTAATCCCAGCACTTTGAGAGACTACAGCAGTGAAGCAGCTGGATCACTTGAGATCAGGAGTTCAAGACCAGCTTGAACAACATGGTGAAACTACTAAAAATACAAAATTAGCCAGGGCATGGTGGCCCACGCCTGTAATCCCAGCTACTTGGGAGGCTAAGACAGGAGAATCACTCCAACTCGGGAGGCAGAGGTTGCAGTGAGCTGAGATTGTGTCTTTGCACTCCAGCCTGAGCAACAGGAGTGAAACTGTCTAAAAAAAAAAAGGAAACTTGGGGATATATTTAATCTTCTTGATTGAGGTGGTGGTTTCACAGGTGTAGTATACATGCCGTCTGTTATATGTATGCGTGTGTCAAGATTTATCACATTGTAGACTTTTTTCTCCCTCTTTATTCCATATAGACTTTAAAACCCATAAAAGCAAGGATTAGCGTTGGTCACTCTTTTTTTTTTTAAGATGGAGTCTCGCTACAAACCACAGTGCTTAGAGAAAATAAATAAATAAATAAATAAAAATAAGATGGAGTCTCGCTCTATCTCGGCTCACTGCAACCTGTCTCCCGGATTCAAGCGATTCCCCTGCCTCAGTCTCCTGAGTAGCTGGGATTACAGGCCCGCACCACCACGCCCAGCTAATTTTTTGTATTTTAGTAGACACGGGGTTTCACCATGGCCAGGATGGTCTCGATATCCTGACCTCATGATCCACCCGCATCGGCCTCCCAAAGTGCTGGGATTACAGGCGTGAGCCACCGCGCCCGGCCAACATTAACTACGTTTTTTTATAAAAAGAAACAAATGGTGGTTTGCAATTTTTTTCACTTCATGAGACTATGATTTCCCTGGTTAGACCACACAATTCCTTAAGAACGTGGACTTTCCCCAGTACAAGACTATGAACTGTACTGAGATGCTCAACAAACGGTAGCAAATCCTCTCCTTCCTCATCTGGTCCTCTCTGGCAGTCTCCATTCCCTTACCTCTCACTGCCACTCTGCTCCTCTGACCCTGCAGTCCCCAAAATCACCAATGGTCTCCACAGCAACAAAATTTAGTGGGCTCTTATAAGTCCTTCTATTGCTTGATTTCTTGGCAGCAGCTGACACTGACTACTGTCAGGCCTCCATGTGCAAGCCTGGACCCAGAAAGTCTGAAGTCCTGCCTGCCTGCTGATCGCCCCGCACCGCCCCCACCAACCCCGCCTGAGTTCGCCATTATCCCTGATCGCCCAGCAGAGCTTCCCTGGGACATTAAGCTTCCCTTCCTACCCTGCCATTTTCATTGTTATTATGATAATGTGAATACTCCTCACCCCACCCTGCCATCTTAACTGTTCTTGCTCTGTGAATATCACTCCGCCCTACCCTACCAACTTTACTCTTAAGCCTTACCCCACCCGCCATTGTAACTGAGCTTACGGTAATGTATACTCCTTGCCCCTACCCCCACCACTGTAACTGATCTTACTCTAACTTCCACTGCCCACCCCAAACCTATAAAACCAACTCCTATCCCACTGCCCTTCACTGACGCCCTTTTCGGGCTCAGCCCACCCGCACCTAGGTGAATAAACCACCATGTTGCTCACAGAAAGCCTCTTTGGAAGATCTCTTTATTAAATGCGTTCAATCAAATAACAACTACTCCTTGAAGTGTCCCTGTCCAGGCCTTCCACAATGTCACAGTCTCTTGCTTCTTCTCCCTCCTCCTTAGCTATTGCTTCACTACCCTGAGGGCTCAGCTCTAGACCTCCTCTCAATCTCTTCCTTTTCCCTAAGGAAGACTTTATTCACTTCTATAATTTCAATTACCCTTTTTTTTTTTTTTTTGAGACAGCCTCACTTTGCTGCCCAGGCTGGAGTGCAATGGCACAATCTCGGCTCACTGCAACCTCTGCTTCCTGGGTTCAAGCGATTCTCCTGCCTCAGTCTCCTGAGTAGTTGGGATTACAGGCATGAGCCACCACGCCCAGCTAATTTTTGTATATTTGGTAGAGACAAGGTTTCACCATGTTGGCCAGGCTGGTCTTGAACTGCTGGCCTCAAGAGATCTGCCTGCCTCTGCCTCCCAAAGTGCTGGGATTACAGGCATGCACCACCATACCCAGCCTCAGTTTCCTTTTTTATGACAATTCCCCATTGAGTGCAAAGCAGCCTCCTGAACTTTAGATCTGGTAACCAACCATTACTCAACATAATTACTCCAATGTCTCATAGGCGTTTTAAATTCAGTATCTCCAAAATGTAAACTCTGTCTTACTCTCTTCCCAAAACCTTGCTGCTCCTCCTATGTTTTCCACTCTCAGTATTACTCCTGCCACAGTGGCTGCCCAGGGCACAAACCCAAAAGTCACCCTCACACTTCTGTCTTCTACAGTCCCCAATCCCTCACTGTGGTAAGAGTTATTAAGAAATTATTTTACCCAGGCGCAAGGGCTCACGCCTGTAATCCCAGCACTTTGGGAGGCCGAGGTGGGCGGATCGCAAGGTCAGGAGTTCAAGACTAGCCTGGCCATTATGGTGAAACCCCGTCTCTACTACAAATAAAAAAATTAGCACCTGTAGTCCCAGCTACTCCGGAGGCTGAGGCAGAAAAATGGCTTGAACCTGGGAGGCGGAGGTTGCAGTGGCACAGATTGCGCCACTGCACTCCAGCCTAGGGGACAGAGCGAAACTCTGTCTCAAACAAAATAAAAAGAAAAGAAATTAATTTAGGCAGATAGAGAGGAAAGGGGGTCCTTGAAAAGTTTTCCTCTCTTTTAAAAGCAGCTCCAGAAACGTTTCCTGTCTATCATGAAAGCCCTGGCTCTTAGACCCGGGCTGGCACCTTTAATATGCAAATACAGGCTGTTAGAAACTGGGTCCCCCCAACATGGCGACTCCCACCATTGTCCTCTTGCCCTTGCCTCCACATGTGCCTTGCAACGTGGCCGCCCCCGCATATCCCCACGTGTGTGTAGAACCTCCTGGTGCCTAGTATTTGCATATTAAAAGACTAGGGTGGGAAGGCCAGTTTTGTTTTGTTTTTTGAGAGTCAGTTTTGCTCTGTCGTCCAGGCTACAGTACAGTGGCGCGATCTCGGCCCACTGTAACCTCCATCTCCCAGGTTCAAGCGATTCTCCTGCCTCAGCCTCTTGAGTAGCCGGGATTACAGGCGCGCGCCACCACGCCCGACTAATTTTTGTATTTTTGGTAGAGACGGGATTTCACCATGTTGGCCAGGCTGGTCTTGAACTTCTGACCTCAGGTGATCCGCCTGCCTCGGCTTCCCAAAGTGCTGGGATTACAGGCGAGAGCCACCGTGCCCGGCCTTTTTTTTTTTGGTGAGATGGACAGAGAGAAACTCAGTCTCAGAAAAAAAAAAAAAAAAAGCGCACCTTAATCTGCTTTCCAGGTGCAAGATCTGCACCTATCCTTCCATTTAAGCTTCATCAAACCGCTGCTACCTCTCCGTCTCCCACGCAATTCACTGCACTTCGAATTTCCCTCTAAAAGTCCAGAACACCTATGCGGGTAACAAGTCACCTAAATTTGAATCCTGGCAAGGTAATTTACTACCTGACCTTGGACATTGTACTATTCTTAATCTCTCCATGCCTTGGTTTCCTCATGTGTATGAATAACATCAACACCGACATCAAAGTTTGCCGTATTAAATTCGATAATATATGTAAAGCGTTTAGAAAAGTGCCTAGCTCATAGAAAGCCCTATATGAATATTAGCTATCTTTTTGTTTTCTTTTTTTTGTGTGTGACGGAGTTTCACTCTTATTGCCCAGGCTGGAGTGCAATGGCGCGATCTCAGCTCACCCCAACCTTCGTCTCCTGGGTACAAGCGATTCTCCTGCCTCAGCCAACCGAGTAGCTGGGATTACAGGTATGTGCCACCATGCCTTGCTAATTTTGTATTTTTAGTAGAGATGGGGGTTTCTCTATGTTGGTCAGGCTAGTCTCGAACTCCCGACCTCAGGTGATCTGCCTGCCTCGGCCTCCCAAAGTGCTGGGATTACAGGTGTGAGCCACCACCCCTGGCCTAGCTATCATTTTTATACAAGTGCTAGGTTTTGGGAGAATGTAATGATGCCTTTTGCTTAACAAACTTTCATTGGAGGAGGAGGAGAAAGATAAAAAATAGTTACTTGAACATAGTAGAAAGTTCAAATAAAGTGGAAAACAAAAAGAACATAGAACGCAGGTTGAGTGGTCCAGACCTCCGGCCAGAAACCTAAGAATCCATAGAAATGGATGGGAAGCGGAAGAGATCCTCCAGACAGCAGGTGGCGCTGTAGCATCCCCTAGAAGGCCCCCTAACAGAAGATAGGAGGACGCCCTACCAAGGTCACGTGTCGCCGGCGTTCACGCGCTCTTTGCTCCACGTGACTCGAATCCTCACGGGTGATTGGGCTACGTACTGTGCGTGGGCGGGGAGACCGCGGCGGGCCAGGGAGGGGCGGGGTGGGCGGAGGAGAGGGGCAGGGGGCGGAGCTGGAGGGGGTGGTTCCGCGCGGGGGCCGTTGGCTCCAGACAAATAAACATGGAGGCCATCTTCCACGAGAAAGTGAGTGTCTGCGTTCGGTGGGGAGCTGTCTGCCGCGCGGTGGCGGGCGTGGAGCGCGGCATCACAGCCTCCGAGGGGGCTGGGTGGGGCCCGAGTCGCCCCCATCCGGATCTCGCCGGGCGAGGGGCGACGCCGCAGCCTCCCGCCTCCTTGGCTCTGGAAGGGGAGCATCACCGAATCCCCCACTTCCCCCGCTGCCTCCGAGGCCCCCGCCCGGGAAGCCGGGAGGGTGTATGGGCGGGGCCGGGGCGTCTCGGGACACAGGAGTGGGGTGGCGCCCAGTGGGTTCGCTTCTGCCTTTTTCCGTCTCTTTCCATCGCTTTTCGAAGGATTCTTTGACCTCTGCAAGCCTTCCCTCTCCCTAGGGTCTAGCTAGAGTCACCTCTGGGACATCTCCCTCGACCCCTCCTACCCCATTCCTGGCAGAATTAACTTTTTCTTCTCCGGACTGTTCAATTGTATATTAGAGTGTAGAGTCTTGCCTACACTTAGATCTTTGGGGTCTTGTTCATGTCTTTCCCCTGCACTAGGTCCGCAAGCCTCCGGAGGGAGGGGACCTTGGCTCGCCCACACGGGGGCCTGACACTTAGGAAGTGAAGTAGGAAACTCGGCGTGTCCCTTAACAGGGAAGTCGTCACAAGAGTTTTTATTACGGGATGTTTGGTTTGGTTTCTTGGGTACTCCCATCTTTCCGGAGCAGGCGGCCAGCTTTGTTTTTGGGTATTAGGCGTGGATTGGAATGATTTTGTTGTGGTCTGCCTAGCCTGCTGTCACTTTAACTCTTCAGTGACCATGCACTTGAAGATACTGTTTGTGACAAGTGGAGAAACTTGTCTTTACTCACATACTATTAATCCAGCCATTTGTGTGTGATGAAGCCTTCCCCAGGACAACTTTGGCATATGATACATTGTTTCATAATAGTTTCGTGTTTGGAGTTGCTGGTAAGGCTGCTATTTAATAGGAGGAGCAAAGGGTTTTTGTTTTATTAAATACTTGTAAATGATCAGTAATTATCATCATTAATTATCCCAGACATTTAAAATTCACACACACACAACAAATAAAGCAAAGATAATAAATTTACCAGATGTAAATCTGTAGTATGAATCTATTTAAAACATTTTTATTTTAGCGATGGGGTTTCATTCTGTCACCCAGGCAGGTGTGCAGTGGAGAGATCGTGGCTCATTGCAGCCTTGACCTCCTAGGCACAAGAGATCCTCCTGCCTCAGCCTCCAGATTAGCTGGGACTTCAGGTGCATATCGCCATAGCCAGCTAATTTTGTGTGTGTGTGGAGATGAGGGTCTCGCTGTGTCGCCCATGCTGGTCTCAAACTCCTTTACTCCGGTGATTCTCCCACCTCAGCCTCTCTAAGTGCTGTGATTACAGGCATTAGACAGCCACTGTGCCTG
The DNA here is from genome assembly GCF_030222135.1 of Aotus nancymaae. Classification (NCBI taxonomy): domain Eukaryota; kingdom Metazoa; phylum Chordata; class Mammalia; order Primates; family Aotidae; genus Aotus; species Aotus nancymaae. The sequence goes on along the minus strand of NW_026988422.1, from coordinate 75,445,754 downwards.
GAACAAATTGTTAAGTACAATACTTTAAATTGTAGAAAACATCTAGGAAACTTTAAAAATAGACTGATTTAGAGTGGGGGAGGAAAGACTCAGTCGTATAGTTGTCATTAATCTTTTGACTTGATTGACATGACTTATAAATCATAGACAGTAGAGATTTAGTTACTTGGCTCAGTAGAGTGGGTGAAAAATACACATGTACTTAAAAAAAAATTTTTTTTTTTTGAGACCAAGTTTTGCTCTTGTCACCCAGGCTGGAATGCAGTGGCACGATCATGGCTTACTGCAACCTCCTCCTCCCCGGTTCAAGGGAGTCTCCTGTGTCAGCCTCCAGGTGCCCGCCACCACACCCAGCTAATTTTTGTATTTTTTTTTTTCTTTTTTTTGAGACGGAGTTTCTTGTCACCCAGGCTGGAGTGCAATGGCGCGATCTCGGCTCACCGCGACCTCCACCTCCTGGGTTCAAGCAATTCTCCTGCCTCAGCCTCCCAAGTAGCTGGGACTACAGGCATGCGCCACCACACCCAGCTAATTTTTTTGTATTTTTAGTAGAGACGGGGTTTCACCATGTTGATCAGCATGGTCTTGATCTCTTGACCTCGTGATCCACCTGCCTCGGCCTCCCAAAGTGCTGGGATTATAGGCGTGAGCCACCGCGCCCAGCCTAATTTTTGTATTTTTAGTAGAGACAGGGTCCATGTTGGCCAGGCTGGTCTTGAACCCCTGACCTCAGGCGATCCACCTGCCTTGGCCTCCCAAAGTGCTAGGATTACAGGCATGAGCTACCGCACCCGGCCATATTTTTGTTATTAACATTCAAAGGCTTTGATGTGGGACCACATCTCAACATGGAAGGCCTTAAATATGTTCCACACTACTTCCTGAGAATTAGACAAGGTTTTCGACGATATTGATTGTTACCTAGTTGGGACACATTTCTGCTGAACCATGGAATGAAAAAAAGCTGGGTGCTAGCCTAGTGAAAATCTACTTACTTAAAAGAAGTCCCTCTTAATTCTTAGCATGTGTGTAGGCCTACAGATACTTCAGGAATACATTTAACATTATCATTAAGTTGTATGTACATAGCAAATGAAGATTCAACAATTTAGGTTGGTGTTTTTGTTTTTGTTTTTTGAGATGGAGTCTCTCTCTCCTGCCCAGGCTGGAGTACAGTGGCGTGATCTTGGCTCACTGCAACCCTCACCTCCTGGGTTCTGATTCTCCTGCCTCAGCCTCCTGAGTAGCTGGGATTATAGGCACCCGCCACCATGCCCAGCTAATTTTTGTATTTTCTTGTTGTTGTTGAGACAGAGTTTTGCTCTTGTTGCCCAGGCTGGAGTGCAGTGACACAGTCTCAGCTCACTGCAACCTCCACCTCCCTGGTTTAAGTGATTCTCCTGTCTCAGCCTCCCAAGTAGCTGGGATTACAGGCACCCACCACCATGCCTGGCTAATTTTTTGTATTTTTAGTAGAGACAGGGTTTCACCATGTTTGCCAGACTAGTCTTGAACTCCTGACAGCAAGTGATCTGCCTGCCTCGGCCTCCCAAAGTGCTGGGATTACAGGCATGAGCCACCGTGCCCGGCAACAATTTAGTTTTTTGGGCATACTCAAGAGTATGCATGTATAACCATAGGGCCCATTGTTAATCTCCTATATAGTCCACTCTGGGAATGTTTGGGCTTATTATGCCATTTTTCAGTTCACTCCCTTCCTCTCTGCAATATACCTTTAACTCTTGCTAGGTCCTGGGTTTGGAGAGCCAGAAAACCAACTCTGGCCCTAAAGAAGCTGTGCAGGTAGGAATATCTGCCTACAAAGGACCTTGCAACCACTTGCTCCCACTTGCTCTGGAACCTTGGTTTCCGCTTTCTGATTGATCACTTTGAGTACCCTTTATTAAGTTAGACTGTAAAAACAGTTTCTCACTGATACATCTACAGTGCCTGAGATAGAGCCTGGCACAGAGTAAGTACTCAATAAATTTTTGAATGGGCTGGGGTGTGGTGAGACCTGTCTCTACAAAGAATGAACAAAATTAGCCAGGCATGGTAGCACATGTCTGTGGTCCCAGATACTTGGGAGGCTGAAGTGGGAGGATGCATGAGTCAGGGAGGTCAAAGCTGTAGTGAGCCAGGATTTCACCACTGCACTGCAGCCTGGGGGACAGAGCAAGATCCTGTCTCAAAAGAAAAAAAAGTATATATTTTTGAATGAATGAAGAGAGGTCTTTGATTTTCTGATATGTATACGGTGCTGTTTATCTAAAGTAAATAGCTTTTCTGTATCTTAAGGCTTTGCAGGCCAGCTCTAGTCTCTGTCACACATTCTTATTTGTGTATGTGCACGTTTTTCCCAATGATCCAAAAATGTAAAGTGCGTTCTTAGCTACTGGGGCAAGTTGAATTTGGCCCATGGGCTAGAGTTTGCCAACCCCTAACTTAAACCTTCATGCCAACTTTATGACCACTAACTACTGGATTTTTGTCCTCTGTTTTCGTTCTGTTGTCTGCTTTCTGTCATGTTTTTAAGTCACTTTACTTGCTGTGCCAGTTGTATTGGTGCTTTTAATGTAATGCAAACTGAGAATACTGACTAAACTTGCTGGGGTTGTAAATAAAATTATCGAAAAGACTGAAAAGATACTGAGCTTTGACCCTGTGGCATTCATTATGTCCTTTTGTGATTGCTGGCTTTTAGCCATCTTTAGGATATTTGAGCTTTAGGAGAAGCCAAATTCTGTGTGAGTGACTTGAAGTGCTAATAGCACTGATTTTTTTTTTTTTAAGATTTTTTTTTTAATTTTTTTTTTTTATTGCATTTTAGGTTTTGGGGTACATGTGAAGAGCATGCAAGATTGTTGCATAGGTGCATACGTGGCAGTGTGATTTGCTGCCTTCCTCCCCTTCACCTATATGTGGCATTTCTCCCCATGCTATCTCTCCCCAACTCCCCACCCCCCGCTGTCCCTCCCCTATTTCCCCCCAACAGACCCCACTGTATAGTGCTCCCCTCCCTGTGTCCATGTGTTCTCATTGTTCAACACCTGTCTATGAGTGAGAACATGCGGTGTTTGATTTTGTGTTCTTGTGTCAGTTTGCTGAGAATGATGATTTCCAGGTTCATCCATGTCCCTACAAAGGACACGAACTCATCATTTTTGATGGCTGCATAATATTCCATGGTGTATATGTGCCACATTTTCCCTGTCCAGTCTATCATCGATGGGCATTTGGGTTGGTTCCAGGTCTTTGCTATTATAAACTGTGCTGCAATGAACATTCAAATAGCACAGATTTTGAAACCTCTGCCTGGGTTTGAGTCTCAGCTCTGCCTTTTACTACTTGTAAAAAATTATGGTGAACCATAGTTTGTAAACTCCAAACTGATAGCAGGACAGAAAATTTGTGTTAGCAGAGGCTTTTGTCTTACTGTTTGAATTTTGAAAAAAATAGGTATAGAGGTCGAGTGCAGTGGCTGATGCCTGTAATCCCAACACTTTGGGAGGCCGAGGTGGGAGGATCACGAGGTCAGGAGATCAAGACCATCTTGGCTAACACAGTGAAACCCCATCTCTACTAAAAATACAAAAAAATAGAGATGGTGGCACGTGCCTGTAGTCCCAGCTACTTGGGGGGCTGAGGCAGGAGAATTGCTTGAACCTGGGAGGCAAGGTTGTAGTGAGCTGAGATCATGCCACTGCACCCCAGCCTGGGCAACAGAGCAAGACTCTGTATCAAAAAAAAAGAAAGAAAGAAAAATTAGGTATAGAGGAGCACACATCATTAAGAGTACGGCTCAGTGAATTCTCACAAGGTGAACATGTGTAAACAGCAAGGAACAGAAGATTTACCTACATCCTATAACCTCCCTTTTCTAGGTACTAACTCTTCTTCCACCACACTCCCACCAAAAATAACCACTGTCATGAATTCTGACATCATAAATGAGTTTTGCCAGGTTTTGAGCTTTTTTTTGAGAGGGAGTCTCAGTCTGTCACCCAGGCTGGAGTGCAGTGGCATGATCTCAGCTCACTGCAACCTCTGCCTCCCAGGTCTCCTGCCTCAGCCTCCCATGTTGGCCAGGCTGATAGTCTCAAACTGCTGACCTCAGTTGATCCACACGCCTCGGCCTCCCAAAGTGCTGGGATTACAGGCATGAGCCACCATGCCAGGCCTGGTTTTGAGCTTTTGTGACTGGAATTGTGCAGTGTATATACCCTTTCTACTATGTCCTTTTTTGCTTACCATTGTTTGAGAGATTTATTCATACTGTTCCAGGTAGTTGTAATTAATTCATTCTCATTGTTATGTAGTATTGCTTTGTGAGTAAACACAATTTCTATTCTGCTGTGATCCCAGCTATCCATTTGGGTCGTTTCCAGTTTTAGGGGCCATTACAAATAGTAATGCTGTCTGTAGTGCTATTTTGTGTTACTACAAATAGTAATGCTATTTTGTAGCACAGAAATGGTGCTTTTGTGAATATTTTTATACATACCTTTTGATGAACATATGTTTGCATTTCTATTGTTTATGTTATGTTCCTAGTAATGAAATTGCCAGATCATAGGAGATGTATGTGTTAAGCTTTAGTAGATGCATTAAATAATTATTAGTTATTATTGGTTATATCAATTTACCCTCTCACCACTAGTATACAACAGTTTCTAAATCTCTAATCTCCAACATTTTAGCCATTTTAGAGAGTTTGTGTAATAACACATTGTGGTTTTAATTTACATTTCCCTGATGACTAATGAAGTTGAGTACCTTTTTTGTGTTCTTTGTAGCCATTTGTCTGTCTCATGAAGTGCTTATTTGTCTTGCCTATTTTTCTTTTCTTTTTCTTTCCTTCTTTTTTTTTTTTTTGGAAACAGGGTCTTACCCTGTCACCTAGGCTGGAGTGCAGTGGTGCAATCTCAGCTCCCTGTAGCCTCAGCCTTTTTGTGGCTCAAGTTATACTCCCATCTCAGCCTCCCAAGAAGCTGGACTATAAGCATGCACCACCATGCTCAGCTAATTTTTTTTTTTTTTTTTTGAGACAGAGTTTTGCTCTTGTTGTCCAGGCTGGAGTGCAATGGTGCGATCCCAGCTTACTGCAACCTCCACCTCCCGGGTTCAAGTGATTCTCCTGCCTCATCCTCCCAAGTAGCTGGGATTATAGGCATGCACCACCACGCCCAGCTAATTTTTTATTTTTTGTAGAGATGGGGTTTCACCATGTTGCCTAGGCTGGTCCCAAACTTCTGGGCTCAAGTAATCCTCCTGCCGCGGCCTCCCAAAATGCTGGGATTACAGGCATGAGCTACCGTAGCCAGGCTTGGCTATTTTTCAATAGGATATAAGTAGAACATCTATATATCCCTTCAATTTGCATCAGTAAGAGTTGCACTCTGATAGTAGAAATATAGAAGATGGAGAAAGAAGTGGAAACAAAAAGTCTATTCTCATGAGAAGACTTGAGGGATAGTGTTCTCTCTAGCTCCAAGCTACTTAATTCCTTTCCAAAAGATGAAGGTAAACTTATCTCAGACTTGGGCTGTCTCAACACCAGAACTTGATATTTCCTATAGCAATGCAGTCTTCCTATTCCATTATATACACGTAACCTGCATTTTTTTCACCAGCTGAATTTTGTTCCTAGAACATTGATTCATCAGGAAAAATATCCATCTTGCAAAGTGGTTCTCTTTAGAGTCTACTGTGTAACACAGCTTGGGACAAATTGCATGATATCAGATAGGTTGGGTTAAGGAATAGATCTTAGGCCAGGCGCGGTGGCTCACGCCTGTAATCCCAGCACTTTGGGAGGCCCAGGTGGGTGGATCACGAGGTCAAGAGATCGAGACCATCCTGGTCAACATGGTGAAACCTCATCTCTACTAAAAATACAAAAAATTAGCTGGGCATGGTGGCACGTGCCTGTAATCCTAGCTACTCAGGAGGCTGAGGCAGGAGAATTGCCTGAACCCAGGAGGCGGAGGTTGCAGTGAGCCGAGATCGCGCCATTGCACTCCAGCCTGGGTAACAAGAGCGAAACTCCGTCTCAAGAAAAAAAAAAAAAAAAAAAGGAATAGAGCTTACTGGGGAAAGAGGGCACTTGGAGGGCCAAGGTTAGCAGGAAAAGGAAATGTTCTCTCACCTGCCATCAATTCAGGGAGGGGCAAACCTGGTGTTTACAGGGACAGATCCATCCTATGAGTCTCCCTTCTTATCAGATAGCATGGGAAAGCTACACAGTTGTGGGAAGGAGGGTCACACGCAGGCTACTCAGTGCCAGGCAGCCCGGACTTGGATTCAGAGTGCCAGTTGTATGAGAAAGCCAGCTGCCCAGTACCTGAAGGGCTTGAACCCATGGGAAGTTGTACCTACTTCCCACAAGGAGGAAGCCTGTCATGGGAGCTGAGCTTGGGTACAGCCCCTCTTGCTGGCTGGTCCAGGAGTGAGCTCCAGGGTTGTTTGGGACAGTTCTGCTCATTGCACTACATTGTGTGTACATTATCTGTAGAGTTCCATGAAGAGAACTTCAGTCCTGTAACTGCAAGTTTTAACATGGAACAGAATTTGTCTCACCTGTATTAATTCTTAAGATTTAAAATTCTATCAACAAGCGTTTAGATTAAGTGGAGGTTTTTTTTTTTTGGTTTTTTGTTTTTTTTTTTAAGACAAAGTCTTGCTCTCTCACCCAGGCTGGAGTGGCAGTGGCACATGGCTCACTGCAGGCTCCACTTCCCAGATTTAAGCGATTCTTATGCCTCAGTGTCCCGATTAGCTAGGACTACAGGTGCACACCACCACGCCTGGTTAATTTTTGTATTTTTAGAAGAGATGGGGTTTCGCCATGTTGGTAAGGATAGTCCCAAACTCCTGGCCTCAGGCAATCCACCTGCCTCGGCCTCCCAAAGTGTTGGGTTTACAGATGTGAGCCACCATGCTTGGCCAAGATTATCATGTTAAAAGAATAAATGTTGGCCGGGCACGGTGGCTCACGCCTGTAATCCCAGGACTTTGGGAGGTCAAGGCGGGCGGATCACAAGGTCAGGAGATTGAGAACATTTTGGCCAACATGGGGAAACCCCATCTCTACTAAAAATACATTAAATTAGCGGGGCTTGGTAGCCCGTGCCTGTAGTCCCAGCTGCTCTGGAGACTGAGGCAGGAGAATCACTTGAACCCAGGAGGCGGAGGTTGCCATGAGCTACTCGCCACTGCACTCCAGCCTGGGTGACAAGAGTGAAACTCTGTCACCCCTTCCCCCCCCACCACCACCACCAAAAAAAATAATAAATGTTCTAGGGAGCTGGGCACAGTGGCATGTTTCTGTAGTCCTAGCTGCTTGGGAGGCTGAGGCAGGAAGATCTCTTTAGCTCTGGAGTTCAAGTCCATCCTGGGCAACATAGTGAGATCTTGTTTTTTAAATAAATAAATAACTGTTATAGGGACTGAATTTTTTTTTCACCATTAAGTAATTTACTATGGAATCTCCAAATTTATCTTAGGTACTGAATTTATCTTAGGTACTGAAAATGAGGGCGACTAAATGTTTTATATAGTAGTTTTCAGTAAAATATGAGATTTGGAGCCGGGCGTGGTGTCTCACGCCTGTAATCCAAGCACTTTGGAGGCCAAGGCAGGTGGATCACCTGAGGTCGGGAGTTCAAGACCAGCCTGACCAACATGGTGAAACCCCGTCTTAAAAAAAAAAAAGAGAGAGATTTGATGCATTTGACAGATGATCATGTTTGTTTAAAGTCATTCTTAAATTTTTCATCATGTAATTGTAGTTTTATTAATGGTAGATTTGTAAAATAAATGTTAAATGAAAATTCATGTACCTATATTAATTATGCTTATCTAAAGCTGAAAGTTCAGTTCAACTATTTTTTTTTTTTGAGACAGGGTTTACTCTGTTGCCCAGGCTGGAGTGTAGTGGCACAATCTCTGTTCACTGCAACCTCTGCCTCCGAGGTTGAAGCAGTTCTCTGCCTCAGCCTCCCGAGTAGCTGGGATTACAGGCGCCAGCCTACCTGGCCCAGCTAATATTTTGTATTTTCAGTAGAGATGAGGTTTCACCATGTTGGCCAGGCTGGTCTTGAACTCCTGACCTCATGATCCATCCGCCTTGGCCTCCCAAAGTGCCGGGGTTACAGGTGTGAGCCACTGCACCCGGCCCCAGTTCAACCATGTTTAAAAAAAAAGTTGCCCGGGCATGGGGGCTCATGCCTATAATCTCAGCTCTTTGGGAAGCTGTGCCGGGCAGATCATGAGGTCAGGAGTTGGAGACCAGCCTGGCCAACATAGTGAAACCCTGTCTCTATTAAAAATACAAAAATTAAGCCAGGCGCGGTGGCTCACACCTATAATAGCAGTACTTTGGGAGACCGAGGCGGGTGGATCACGAGGTCAAAAGATCGAGACCATCCTGGTCAACAAGGTGAAACCCCGTCTCTACTAAAAATGCAAAAATTAGCTGGGCATGGTGGTGCGCGCCTGTAGTCCCAGCTACTCGGGAGGCTGAGGCAGGAGAATTGCTTGAACCCAGGAGGCAGAGGTTGCGGTGAGCCGAGATCGCGCCATTGCACTCCAGCCTGGGTAACAAGAGTGAAACTCCATCTCAAAACAAAAAACAAAAAACAAAAAAAACCCAAAAATTAGCCAGGTGCAGTGGCTCACGTTTATAATCCCAGCACTTTGGGGGGCCGAGGCAGGTGGATCATGAGGTCAAGAGATCGAAACCATCCTGGTCAACAAAGTGAAACCCCATCTCTACTAAAAAATCCAAAAATTAGCTGGGCATGGTGGCGCACGCCTGTAGTCCCAGCTACTCGGGAGGCTGAGGCAGGAGAATTGCTTGAACCCAGGAGGCGGAGGTTGTGGTGAGCTGAGATCGCGCCATTGCACTCCAGCCTGGGTAACAAGAGTGAAACTCCGTCTCAAAAAAAAAAAAAAAAAAATACAAAAATTAGTCAGGCGTGGTGGCGGGCACCTGTAGTCCCAGCTGCTCGGGAGGCTGAGGCAGGAAAATCACTTCAACCTGGGAGGTGGAGGTTGTGGTGAGCTAAAATTGCACCACTGTACTCCAGTCTGGGCAACAGAGCAAGACTCTGTCTCAAAAGAAAACAAAAAAAGTTAATGATTAAATTATTTAGGGGAAGATACTACACAGTTCTGTTTAATAAGTCACATTTTACTTTTTTCTTTTGGAAATATTAGCAAGAAGGCTCACTTTGTGCTCAGCATTGCTTGAATAATTTATTGCAAGGAGAATATTTTAGCCCTGTGGAATTATCCTCAATTGCACATCAGCTGGATGAGGAAGAAAGGATGAGAATGGCAGAAGGAGGAGTTACTAGTGAAGATTATCGCACATTTTTACAGGTACTGATTTTAAACTCACTAAGTCACTTTTTTTTTCGAGACAGACTCTCACCTTGTCACCCAGGCTGGAGTAAAATGGCATGATCTTGGCACACTGCAACCTCCACCTCCTGGATTCAAGTGATTCTCCTGCCTCAGCCTCCCCAGTAGCTGGGATTATAGGTGCACGCCACCACGCCTGGCTAATTTTTTATATCTTTAGTAAAGACAGGTTTCACCATGTTGGCCAGGCTGGTCTCAAACTCCTGACCTCATGATCTACCCACCTTGGCCTCCCACAGTGCTGGGATTACAGGTGTGAGCCACCACGCCTGGCCCACATTTCTTTTAAAAACATGGATACTATGTAGAAAAGAATGGGCCATTCTTCTTATAGGGATCTGACCGGTGAATTCTGACTGTGCCTTTAACTTTGGAAATGGGAATGCATGAGATGTTATTTTAAATATGCACGCTGATGACAGTTTGTATCCTTCTTTCCCCATCCCCACCCTTGCTTCAACTACCTGTCAAAATTAACAGCAGCCTTCTGGAAATATGGATGACAGTGGTTTCTTCTCTATTCAAGTAAGTAGTCACGAGCATGTACCATGTGCTGCTTACATCCCAGGCACTGTTTCACAGCCTCAGTAGTCACTGCAACAATGTGACCTTCAGAAGTTCTTCTAATAGATCATGTCTACAGAGTATAAGATTATACTCTAAAGTACTGGATAGTTTTTCTTTTATTTTTTCTGAGATGAAGTCTCGCTCTGTCACATAGGCTGGAGTGCAGTGGCGCAGTATCGACTCACTGCAGCCTCTGCCTCCCGGGTTCAAGAAGTTCTTTTGCCTCAGCCTCCCGTGTAGCTGAGATTATAGGCACCCACCACCATGCCTGGCTACTTTTTGTATTAGTAGAGACAGGTTTCACCATGTTGGCCAGGCTGGTCTCGAACTCCTGACCTCAAGTGATCTTCTTGCCTCAGCCTCCCGAAGTGCTGGGATTACAGGCATGAGCCACCATGCCCAGCCAACTAGAATACTGGATTTTTATATAGATAAACATGAAAGGATTGTAGAATCTAAATTCTTTTTTGAGAAAGATTATTTAATTTGCATCTGGATGTTAATAGTAACCTTAATTCTGGCCAGGTGCGGTGGCTCACACCTGCAATCCCAGCACTTTGGGAGGCCAAGGGGGGCGGATCACAAACTCAGGAGATCGAGACCATCCTGGCTAACATGGTGAAACCCAGTCTCTACTAAAAATACAAAAAGTTAGCTGGGCAAAGTGGTGTGTGCCAGTAATCCCAGCTACTTGGGAGACTGAGGCAGGAGATCACTTGAACCAGGGTGTTGGAGGTTGCAGTGAGCCGAGATCATGCCACTGCATGCCAACCTGGCGACAGAGCGAGACTCCGTCTCAAAAACAAGAAAAAAAAAAGAAAAACCTTAATTCTAAGAAGTCACAATACTCAAACTTACCATCTGTTGGGTAAATTTGAGAAAATGCAATACCTTGCTACCTTACTTTTGAATCAGCCTACCAGATTGGATTTCCTTATTACGGTCTGTGGCTTTTGATTTTTTTTTTTTTAATGTATAGCTCTCTTTGAATTCTGTGGTGGTTATACACATGTACTTGGAAGATTCTTTTATCTGTGGGTCTTTCATTCTTCTTCTAACACTGTGAGTTGTATCCAGAGTTCTTTCAGAACCTCTCCTGAGCGACCTATCTCTGCAGATATCTTCCTTTATTTGTACTACCCTCCTGGAGTCCTCCTCATCCACCAACATGTCCATCTAGTGCTTTACCGTGCCACTGTTAGCAGGTGATGGCTACTGCAGGGCTAGAATCAGAGGTCAGAGCAGGCCCAGCACTTGGCGTTTCCTGTTTGTGCCTTGCTGCTCTTGGTGCCTGTTCATGCTGCCTTGCACTCACTTTTTGTCTTTGCTGGTACCTGGCTCACTTGCTGCTTTCTTGGCTATCTTGGAGGGTAGATAGTGAATTTTCAGAAATTTCCTTTTTTTTTTTTTTTGTCAGACAGTTTAAAATAATCAGGTTTGCATTTTCTTTTTTCTTTTTTTGAGACAGAGTCTTGCTCTGTCACCAGGCTGGAGTGCAGTGGTGCGATCTTGGCTCACTGCAATCTCTAACTCCCACGTTCAAGTGATTCTGCTGCCTCAGCCTCCCAAGTAGCTGGGATTACAGGCACCGGCCACCACACCCAACCAATTTTTGTATTTTTAGTAAAGATGGAGTTTCACCATGTTGGCCAGTCTGGTCTTGAACTCCCTACCTCAGGTGATCCACCCACCTCGGCCTGCCAAAGTCACACACACACTTTTTAAAACCTATAGCTAGTGTAGCACAGTGGCTCATGCCTGTAATCTCAGCACATTGGGAGGCTGAGGCGGGCGGATCATGAAGTCAGGAGATCAAAACCAGCCTGGCCAACATAGTGAAAGGCCTTTACTAAAAATATAAAAATTAGCTAGGCATGGTGGCACATGCCTGTAATCCCAGCTACTCAGGAGCCTGAGGTAGGAGAATCACTTGAACCTGTGGGAGAAGGTTGCAGTGAGCTGAGATTGTGTCACTACACTTCAGCCTGGGTGACAGAGCAAGACTCCATCTCAAAAACAAACAAACCTATAGCCTTTTAGAGGAATTTATATATGAAGTACACAACTAACATAGCTACAGTTCTTAAAGTGTTTACACAACTAACATAGCTACACTTCTTAATTTTGGAATGGAGTGGTTTAGCTTATGGAAAGTTGCTATTTTTCTTAACAGGTTATAAGCAATGCCTTGAAAGTTTGGGGTTTAGAACTAATCCTGTTCAACAGTCCCGAGTATCAGAGGCTCAGGATCGATCCTATGTAAGATTTTGTTTTGCATTTCATACATTTCTTTTCCCAAATTTGATTTTTAAAGTTACAGTTTCTTAAAGGAGAAATATATTTTGAATACTTTCTATGTTCCCTGTTTCATTCCCTCAGACTTTCCTAGTTCACCTCTGTGATGTCCATGAGCATCTGCCCTCTAGTCTTCCTGGCACCCCAGTGTCCGTGGCAGCACAGAGCTGACCCTTGAGTGGTGTGTGAGGCCATCTTTTGGCATGGCATCACTAAGCTGCTGCAGAGATGTTCATATGGTTGTGTGATCTTTTCAAAACATCAGTGATATTTAACTGTAAATATAATCTTAAGTTATCACAAATTTTATATAATATTTGCCAGTAGACAACATAAATAAATACGAATTCAGTATTTCAAGTTAATATTGTGTGTGTTTTCTTTGTTAGAAATGAAAGATCATTTATATGCAATTATAAGGAACACTGGTTTACAGTTAGAAAATTAGGAAAACAGGTAAGATTTCTTATCCTTCCATGTCTTTTTTTCTTATTCTGTATCCCATTTAAAACTGGGCCAGATATGGTGGCTCATGCCTATAATCCCAACAGTTTGGGAGGTGGGGGCATCATTTGAAGCCAGGAGTTTGAGACCAGCCTGGGCAACAAAGTGAGGTCCTGTCTCTACCAAAAAAAAAAAAAAAAAAAGACCAGGCATGGTGGTTCACATCTGTAATTCTAGCTACTTCAGAGGCTGAGGCAGGAGGATCACTTGAGCTCAGTAGTTTGAGACCGAAGTGAACTATGATTGTGCCACTGTGCCCCAGCCTGGGTGACAGAGTGAGACTCTGTTTTATAAAACATAAAAAGGAAAAAAAATTTAAAAAATTTTTTAAAAAAGGATTTTTGCATTTAAAATTAGGAAACTGACCAGTAATGTGTGTGTGTGGCATGGTTTTGATCTTGATAGATAGAAAATTTGTCATTTTATTTTATTTTTAAATTTGTCATTTTAAAACGTAATTATCAGTTTTTCTTGTAAATTTATTTGTGACAAGTATATGCAGTTTAACTATATCGTAAGAAAAATTCCGTCTTCCCTCCTTCATGTGCGTGCGCTCTCTTCTCTCTCTTTCTCTCTCTCTCTGTATATATATTTTTATTATTATTATTTTTATTTATTTATTTATTTATTTTTTGAGAGGGAGTTTCGCTCTTGTCACCCAGGCTGTAGTGCAGTGGCACGACCTTAGCTCACTGCAACCTCCACCTCCTGGGTTCAGGTGATTCTCCTGCCTCAGCTTCCTGAGTAGCTGGGGATTACAGGCTTGTGCCACAATGCCTGGCTAATTTTTTTGTATTTTTAGTAGAGATGAGGTTTCTCCATGTAGGTCAGGCTGGTCTTGAACTCCCGACCTCAGGTGATCTGCCCACTTTGGTCTCCCAAAGTGCTGGGATTACAAGTGTGAGCCACTGCACCCGGCCTGAAAAATTCTCTATTAAAGACAGTACAAATGTGGTTACTTTTAAGTGGGTTTTTATGTGATGACTATGTCCTGTCAGTTAATTATTACATTTACAGATTTGTATTTAGCATAGTGCTGTCACAAAGCCTGAAGTAGTGTCAAGCATGAATAAAAGCATTCAGTTATGTTTGCTTTAGTGTAACAAGATTATTCATATGATTCCAAAAGCCAGGTAATACCCTCTACATAAAATCACTTCTATTTTTTTAAAAAAACATTAAATATGTCTTCAGCAAGCTGTTTTAAGAAACAAAATCATTTAACGTCCTTTTTATTAGAATTTTGAATCTTTGAAAGAGGTTTATTGAAAACCAGCTAGTACAGTAAAAAAGAATAAACTATTGATACATGCAGCAACATGGATGAATCTCAAAATAATTATGCTGAAAGAATAACTCAGAAACAAAATACTATATGCTGTATGGTACTATCTATATAAAAGTCTAGAAAAGTGCAGATTCATCTGTAGGGATGGAAAGCAGATCGAGCAGTGGTTGCTTGGGGACGAGAAGTCTAAAGAGGAGTTAGAGGGGAGGGTTACAGAGAGGCACAGGAAACATGGCAGTGATCAGTGTGTTCACTATCTTGGTTGTAGTAATGGTTTCATGGGAGCACAGTATACAAATGTCAAAACATTTCTAAGCCAGATGCGGTGGGTCATGCAGCACTTTTGGAAGCCGAGGCAGGATAATTACTTGAGCTAATGGAGTTCGGGACCAGCCTGGGCAATGTCACAAGACCCCATCTCCACACAAAAAATGAAAAAAAATAATTGTCTAGGCATGGTGATACCTCCCTGTAGTCCCAGCTGCTAGAGAGGCTGAGGTGGGAGCCCAGAAGGTCAAGGCTGCAGTGAGTCATGATCACACCATTGCACTCGTGACAGAAGAAGATCCCGTCTCAAAAAAAAAAATTTCAAACTGTACACTTTGAATATCTGCAGTTTATTGCATGTCACGTCTACCTCAATGAAGCTGAGTTTTTTGTTTGTTTTTTTTAATAAAAAGTAAAGGCCAGCCTGGCGCACTGGCTCATGCCTGTAATCCCAGCACTTTGGGAGGCAGAGATGGGTGGATCATGATATCAGGAGTTCTAGACCAGCCTGACCAAGATGGTAAAACCCCATCTCTACTAAAATACAGAAATTAACAGGGCATGATGGCACATGCCTGTAATCATAGCTACTCAGGAGGCTGAGGCAGGAGAATCACTCGAACCCTGGAGGCGTAGGTTGCAGTAAGAAGAGATCACACCAGTGCACTCCAGCCTGGGCGACAGAGCAGATTCCATCTCAAAAAAAAAAAAGTAAATGCCGAAAAAGATAAAAGTCAAGAAAGAGTATATTGAATTAAATCAATAAAAGATAATTCAAAAACAAAAACCCTACTTCTACCTTTTTTTTTTTTTTGAGACAGAGTCTCAGTCCATCACCAGGCGCCATGCGCCATGCTGGAGTGCAGTGGTGCGACCTCGGCTCACTGCAGCCTCCGCCTTCTGGGTTCAAGCAATTCTCCTGCCTCAGCTTCCCGAGTAACTGGGACTACAGGCGTGCGCCACCACACCCAGCTAATCTTTTTGTATTTTTATTAGAGATGGGGTTTCCCCATATTGGCCAGGATGGTCTCGATCTCTTGACCTCGTGATCCGCCTGCCTTGGCCTCCCAAAGTGCTAGAATTACAGATGTAAGCCACCACACCCAGCCTCTATTGTAGTTTTTACAATCATATTATTCAGTTAAAGAAAAGAGCTCAACTTGACATATTTCTAGAGTTTAAACAATCTTACTAAGCTTAGATGGATTATACCTATTCTTATTTCCTTATTACCTGTAATGTACACTAAAATATTGACAATTTTTTTTTTCAGTGGTTTAACTTGAATTCTCTCTTGACGGGTCCAGAATTAATATCAGATACATACCTTGCACTTTTCTTGGCTCAGTTACAACAGGAAGGTAAGTAAAGGCTGAAAATTTTGTAATGTTATCTTTCAAAGTAGTTAAACAAACAGGCACATTAGATGTGAGTGTGACAATACTGTTTTTCTGGCAGTGGCAGTGAACTAATCTCTAGGTTTGACGTGGTGAATGTTAGGCTGTGATTTGGGTGAGGCTGTTCAATTAGAGTTGTCACTGACACCTGGCCATCCCTCTTCTGAGGATGCTGCCTTCTTTTCAGCCCTTCTAAGTAATGGCTTTTTCTTTTATACATCACATACCTGAGAGGAGAGATAGATATTTTTGTTCTTCTTTGCCTCTTCTAGGCCACTGTTCTTCCCTATAAACTCCAGTTTCTTTGAAATACATGCCCCTAGATTAAACTATCCCTTGCCCTTTTGCACTCATCCACAAGTCTCTTTTCATCAGTGATTTTAGGATCTGACTCACTGTCTTTTTCTCTACTTCAACTTCTTTTATCCTTCTTAATGATTCCTGTATCATTAATCAATCCCATCAATCCAGTACCTGCTTCTTAGTTTCAGAATCACTTACTCTTGCTTAGCTATTACCAGTAATCGTGACCACCATCAGATCTCAATTGCAAGCATATTACTCTTTAAATACCTCTTATCTTTTTTTTTTTTTTTTTTTTTGAGACAGAGTCTCACTCTGTCGCACAGGCTAGAGTGCAGTGGGACGATCTTGGCTCACTGCAACCTCTGCCTCCTGGGTTCAAGCAATTTTCCTGCCTCAGCATCCTGAGTAGCTGGGATTATAGGCATCCACCACCACGCCCAGCTAATTTTTGTATTTTTACTAGAGACGGGGTTTCACCATGTTGTCCATGATGGTCGCGATCTCCTGACTTTGTGATCCACCTGGCCTGGCCTCCTGAAAGTGCTGGAATTACAGGCGTGAGCCACCGTGCCCGGCCTCCACCTCCTATCTTTAAACCATGTTTTGTCTGGTTTTTTATTCCAACCATTCTTTAAACCCTACCATGGGGCCCAAGCATTTTCCTTATATGCATTCTTTTTCTTATGCTGCTTGTTTTCTATAATCCATCATTATAATCACTCCATTGCATTCTTCAACTTGTTTCCCCTTCTGTCCCTCCATCATACTTGAATGACAAAAATCTCAACCTTGGTTAAAACCAAATCTTGACCTTGTTCATTCCTGTACCAGAGTAGCTGGACATGGCTAAAAATAACATAAAACATGATGATTGGTTTTACTTTTTTCTTAAATGATCTGTCCATCTATTCATCCATACATCCGTCTGTCGAAGAGACTGAGCCACTCTCTGAAGCCCAGGCTGGAGTGTAGTGGCATAATCAAAGCTCATTGCAGCCTCAAACTCCTGGGCTCAAGTGATCCTCTTGCCTCAGCCTCCTGAGTAGCTGGGACTACAGGCTTATGCTACCACACCTAGCAAAGGTTTTACTTCAAATTTATTATAATCACAAAATTCAAATGAGTCCTTAGTGCTGCCTGATATTTCTACTATGTTTTCTTAGTAAATCCATGTACCACCCTCCAAGATGTTTATAAAAAAATCATGTACCACTCACCGAGATGATTAATTTCACAGCTTATGTCTTCAAACCTTTAACCACTTTCCTTTCCCTTGTTTACAAACCTTGCTTATTGCCTTCTGTTACATTCTGCTGAGAATATAGAAGCAATTAAAATTGTTATCTCTGTCAGCAAATTTATCAGTTTGCTTATATCTCTACTTGTGCTTTGAGCCTATTGAAATAGATGAGTGGTCCCCTACCTCTAGCCAAGACCAGCCCCTCACTTGTGGGCTGGATCCCAGCTCCTGTCACGTACGCAAGATGTTCCTGCTTTCATCTCTCCACTCTCTTATATAATCAGTTTCCCTCCTCTTTTTTTTTTTTTTGTAGTATTCCTAGAAGCAGAAAAAGAAGCACTGTACCTCCGTTGATTAAAAAGAAAAAGCCTCTCTTAATTCCATGAGACTCCAGCTGCTTCCTTGTTTTTATTTTTTCCTTAGAATTGCCTCTAGTGTGCCTTCTTTTTTTCTTGAACTCCGCCTCCCAGGTTCAAGCGATTCTCTCACCTCAACCTCCTGAGTAGCTGGGATTACAGGCGTGCGCCACCACGCCTGACTAATTTTTTTTATTTTTAGTAGATACAGGGTTTCACCATATTGGCCATGTTGGTCTCGAATTCGTGGCCTCAAGTGATCCACCTGCCTCAGCCTTGCAAAGTGTTGGGATTATAGTCATGGGCCACCGTGCTCCACCACCTTCTAACAGTGGTATTTAGAGATCACAATCTGAGTGCCAGCAGCTTATTGCTACTAGGTTTGTTATGATGTTATTGTGAATTCACATTTAGGAATATAGTGTTTTTAATTCTTTGATTTTTAGATACTTGTATCCTTTTTCTATTTAAAATCTTGGTTCCTAATAATATCCCTTCTTTGAAACCCTGCATCTTTCAGATTCCTTTCATGGATCTTACTCTTTCCAGTCTCTGACTATTGAAGTCACCTAGGATTTAAATCTTGTACAACTTCTTGATTATGTGCCACTGCATTCCTTTAAATATCATCTCTAATTAAGATCTACGTGTCAGTAATTACTATATTTTTATCTTCAGTCTTGATATCTACCCTGAACACCTAGTTTTGACTAACTCCTAGCTTTGGCATCTCCACTTGGAAGTCCAAAAAGCATTTCAAACTGAACATATCTACAAAAGACTTTTTTTTTTTCTCTATCCATGCTATCCATCAGGTTTTCCATTTCCGTAAGGGTGACTCTTCTTGTACTCTGGTTCCTATATATTATACTGATAGAGCAGCTCAGAATGCTTCTTAAACAGCGTAATATGAGGTGGGGAGGAGGAAAAAAGAAAAAAAACCGTATAATGCCTGTTATTTCCCACCCTCACTCTTTGTCCTTCACTGGCTTCCCAGCACACTTAGAATACTATCTGAAGTCTTAGGCTGGGCAGGGTGGCTCATGCCTGTAATCCCAACACTTTGGGAGGTCGAGGGGGCAGATCACTTGAGGTTAGGAGTTCAAGACCAGCCTGGCCAACATGGTAAAACCCTGTCTCTACCAAAAAATACAAAAACTAGCCAGGCATGGTGGTGCACACCGGTAGTCCCAGCTACTCGGGAGGCTAAGACAGGAGACTCACTTGAACCTGGGAGGCAGAGGTTACAGTGAGCCAAGATCACACCACTGCACTCCAGCCTGGGCAAAAGAACGAGACTTTCTCTCTCAGAAAAACAAACAAACAAAAAACATCACCAGCCTGGCTAACATGGTAAAACCCTGTCTCTCCTAAAATTACAAATAGCCAGGCGTGGTGGCAGGCACCTGTAATCCCAGCTACTCGAGAGGCTAAGGCAGGAGAATTGCTTGAACCTGGAAAGCAGAGGTTGCAATGAGCTGAGATTGCACCACTGCATGGGCAATAGAGCAAGACTCCATCTCAAATCAAAAAAAAAATATATATATATGATAGAAAAACTTAAATCAATTAGACTGCTTTAGGTATATCCCACCCTTAGTGTAGCATCTAGCTTAGGAAACCCTGGATTTCTGGAATCATATTTATACAGTTACACTAGACTAATGTAATTCTTTTGGGATGCAAACCACACATTTGACACCTTAATTAGCTTCTAGGTATTTGGCTTCCCAGCTCCTATTTTCAGGTACAAGGGGTATACATGTGTGGGTCAGGGTGGGAGTAGCTCTTTCCACAGACGATTCGTTTTAGCCATGTTACTAGTTATTGCACACATTATCTGACTGTGTCCTCACAACAGCCCTGTGAGTAAGCGTATTAGGGTTCTCTAAAGGGATAGAACTAACAGGTAGATATATATGAAGGGGGGAATGTATTAGGAATATTGACTCACATGATCATAAGGTGAAATCCCACAATAGGCTGTCTGCAAGCTGAGGAGCCAGGAAGCCAGTCCAAGACCCAAAACCTCAACAGTAGGAAGCCGACAGTGCAGCCTTCAATCTGTGGCCAAAGGCCCAAGAACCCCTGGCACGTCACTGGTGTAAGTCCAAGAGTCCAAAAGATGAAGAATTTGGAGTCTGATGTTTGAGGGCAGGAAGCATCCAGCACAGGAGAAAGATGAAGGCTCAGCAAGTCTAGTCCTTCCATGCTGTTCTTTCTGCCTGCTTTATTGTAGCCGGGCTGGCAGCTAATTAGATGGTGATCACCCAGATCGAGGGTGGGTCTGCCTCTCCTAGTTCACTGACTCAAATGTTAATATCCTTTGGCAACACCCTCACAGACACACCCAGGAACAATAATTTGTATCCTTCAATCCAGTCAAGTTGGTATGCAATATTAACCATCACAGCCAGGTACCAGTATCATATGTTTAAGAGTAGAAACCAAGACTAATGGGTAAAGTAAACCAAGACAAATGCAACTAGGAGGTGGGAGAACTGGGATCAGATGCAGGCAGTCTGATTCTAAATCCCTTGCTCTTACCCATTCCTTTATTATCTCTCTGATACCAGTTAGTGCATAGCCTTACGTACTTCTCACAGTCACTTGATAAGATGGCTATTCCAGCTGCACAGTGGAGAAAGTGAGGCTCAGAGACTTCAGGTAACTTATCCTAGATAACTTTACTAGTAAGTATGAGAATCATTATTGTAATCAAGATCTTTCTGAATCCTGAGCTTGTTTTTTTTTTGGTTTTTTTTTTTTTTGAGACAGAGTTTTGCTCTTGTTGCCCAGGCTGGAGTGCAATGGTGTGATCTCGGCTCACTGCAACCTCCGCCTCCTAGGTTCAAGCGATTCTCCTGCCTCAGCCTCCCAAGTAACTGGGATTACAGGCATGCACCACCACACCCAGCTAATTTTGTATTTTCAGTAGAGACAGGGTTTCGCCATGTTGGTCAGTCTGGTCTCAAACTCCTGACCTAAGGCTATCCACCCGTGTTGGCCTCCCAAAGTGCTGGGATTACAGGCACAAGCCACTGCTCCTGGCACTCAGCTTGTATTTTTTTTTCCAGTATACTGTGCTGCCTCTTTACCAGCATTTTACATCAATTTTGAATCTTTTTCTAGCTGTTTAGGTTGACTTTTGCCCTTTTTTTTTTTTTTAGGTTATTCTATATTTGTTGTTAAGGGTGATCTGCCAGATTGTGAAGCTGACCAACTTCTGCAGATGATTAGGGTCCAACAAATGCATCGACCAAAACTTATTGGAGAAGAATTAGCACAACTAAAAGAGCAAAGGTAAAAATAAGCCTGCAGTATGGAATATGTGATAGTATTTCATTACAGGAATTAAATTTTCATGCTTACATTGAATATGTGGTTCTTGTATTGTTGGTGACTATTTTAGACCCTATATTTTAGCGAAGTTTATTAATTCAAACTTGAATCAACTCTTTTAAATACTTAAATATATTAACTTAGTTAGCCAGGTATGGTGTATTCCTAGCACTTTGGGAGGCCAAGGCGGGCTGATTGCTTCAACCCAGGAGTTCGAGTCCAGCCTGGCAACGTGGCAAAACCTCATCTCTACAAATAGTATGAAAATTAGCCAGATGTAGTGGTGTATGTCTGTGATCTCAGCTACTTGGGAGGCTGAGGTGAAATGATCACTTCAGCCTGGGGAGATCAAGGCTACAGTGAGCCATAATCACACCACTGCACTTCAGCCTGGGCAAGAGAGTCAGACTCTGTCTCTCAAAAAAAAAAAAAAAAAAGGAAAGAAACAGAAAAAAAACACTTAGTTAGATTCAAATTACAACACAATCATTATATTACTAGAGCTTATTTTCCAGAAAACATTTTAAATTTTGACTTACATAAAACCTTTACATTACAAATGCCTTTGTGTTCTGTCTAAAATAGAAGACTAGTTGCAGTTAATACCAGTGCTTTTGTTCTTTAGAGTCCATAAAACAGACCTGGAACAAGTGTTAGAAGCAAACGATGGCTCAGGAATGTTAGATGAAGACGAGGAGGATTTGCAGAGGGCTCTGGCACTAAGCCGCCAAGAAATTGACATGGAAGATGAGGAAGCAGATCTCCGCAGGGCTATTCAGCTAAGTATGCAAGGTAAAGACATTCCGATGTGTGCTTTATTCATTGCTGAAGAATCAGTTTCAATTATTCTTAGGATTCCTGGAAGTTAATGTACTCTTAGAAGTTTTTTGACAATTACTGCAGAAGCAATAGCTATATAGTGGGCTTTTCCTTTAGATTTCTTGTAATGGAAATCACTTTTTACAATGTATATTAGGAGTAGTTATATTTTTACTTCTGGTTATTTCATTTTGTTTCAATACTTTACTAACACAATAGTAAACTGAGGTTAATCTTTGTGGGTATCAGTTGACCCTTACCCAAACCAGCTGTTTCATGAATGTATGCCATTAGACACTATGGAAGGGCCTGGACAGGGAATATAAACTGATTTTACAAAAATCCAACATTTATTGGCTATGTAATTTAAAGCTTAAACCCACTTTGGTGGGCCCAGTTTTTTAGTGATATAAACCATCAATAGGGAAAAGCGAAAACACCTCCCCTAGACAATCTAGGCAAAGAAAAATGTTAAGGCATAGCTCAAAGTAGCTTAATTAAAAATTTAACAGCCGGGCGCAGTGGCTCACGCCTATAATCCCAGCACTTTGGGAGGAGGCCGAGGCGGGTGGATCACGAGGTCAAGAGATCGAGACCATCCTGGTCAACAAGGTGAAACCCCGTCTCTACTAAAAATACAAAAATTAGCTGGGCATGGTGGCGCGCGCCTGTAGTCCCAGCTACTCGGGAGGCTGAGGTAGGAGAATTGCTTGAACTCAGGAGGCGGAGGTTGCGGTGAGCCGAGACGCGCCATTGCACTCCAGCCTGGGTGAGAAGAGCGAAACTCCATCTCAAAAAAAAAAAAAAAAAAGTTTAAAGTGGGCTGTTTTATTTTTCTCTAACTCATATGTATTTGCTTCTACTTTCTAATGAAATTATTTATCAATTGATTTCCTTAGATATCTAAATAAAATTGAGATTCCATTAATAGGAAGATTATTTTTATTCTGAATGTTTCTTGCCTCTAGGCACGCCTCTGAGTACTCCATATGGTGTGCAATCCCATTTTTGATTAATAGAACCCTGCTGGATTAGCAGGGACAGAAACCAGCTTTTTGAGACTCAGTCTCACTGTTGCCCAGCCTGGAGTACAATGGCACCATTTTGGCTCACTGCAACCTCCGCCTCCCAGGTTCAAACAATTCTTCTGAGTAGCTGGGACTACAGGTGCCTGCCATTATGCCTAGCTAATTTTTTGTATTTTTAGTAGAGATAGGGTTTCAACCTGTTGGCCAGGCTGTTCTTGAACTTCTGACCTCAGGTGATCCACCGCCTTGGCCTCCTAAAGTGCTGGGATTACATGTGTGAGCCACCACGCCCATCCAGAATAGAATATTCTTAAACGTTTTAAAAGCTTATTCAAATGAGTATAAACAAACATATTGTTACTTGAATTGGTAAATACAATGTTTTTTTTTTTTTTTTTTTTTGAGACGGAGTTTCGCTCTTGTTACCCAGGCTGGAGTGCAATGGCGCGATCTCGGCTCACCACAACCTCCCTCCGCCTCCTGGGTTCAGGCAATTCTCCTGCCTCAGCCTCCTGAGTAGCTGGGATTACAGGCACGCGCCACCATGCCCAGCTAATTTTTTGTATTTTTAGTAGAGACGGGGTTTCACCATGTTGACCAGGATGGCCTCAATCTCTTGACCTCGTGATCCACCCGCCTTGGCCTCCCAAAGTGCTGGGATTACAGGCGTGAGCCACCGCACCCGGCTAATGATTGGTTTTTGTTCTGTTGTGTTTTGTTTTCAGGTAGTTCCAGAAATATATCTCAAGATATTCCACAGACATCAGGTACAAATCTTACTTCAGAAGAGCTTCGGAAAAGACGAGAAGCCTACTTTGAAAAGTAAAGTAGTTGGTACAAATTAAAATAACGTGTTTAATATTTGCTTTGGCTAATTTGTCTATTTGTAAATGATTACTGCCTGAATCCTGTTTTGGTTTTTTTTTTTTTTTTTTTGGACATGGCGTTTTTGCTCCTGTCACCCAGGCTGGAGTGCAATGGCGCGATCTCAGCTCAACACAGCCTCCGCCTCCCACGTTCAAGTGATTCTCCTGCCTCAGCCTCCCAAGTAGCTGGGATTACAGCATGCCCGGCTAATTTTGTATTTTTTTTTTTTTTTTTTTAGTAGAGTCAGGGTATCTCCATGTTGGTAAGGCTAGTCTCAAACTCCTGACCTCAGGTGATCTGCCCACCTCAGCCTCCTAAAGTGCTGGGATTACAGGCATCAGTCACCATGCCCAGCCATTTGAATGTATTTTTTAAAACTTTACAGCAAATAATGTATGAAACAAACTGTAGTTTTAAAGAAAAACTTTGCCCTAATACTGGATAAATTACCTGAAATTGCTGGGCATGGTGGCTCACACCTATAATACTAGCACTTTGGGAGGCCAAGATGGGTGGATCACCTGAGATCAAGAGTTTGGGACCAGCCTGGCCAGCATGGTGAAACTCCATCTCTACTATAAATCTGAAAATTAGCCAGAGGTGGTGGCACGTGCCTGTAATCCCAGCTATTTGGGAAGCTGAGGCAGAAGAATCACTTGAACCCGAGGGGGCGGAGGTTGCAGTGAGCCGAGATAGCACCACTTCACACTAGCCTAGGCAAAAGAACAAAACTCCATCTCAAAAAGAAAAAAGGAACAAAAAAAAAAAAACCAAAAACCTGAAATTGAGTGATGAAAACCTTGTAAAATTTCATTTATTAGAAGAAAAATTGAATTAAGACAAGGCAAGAAGAATGCTTATTGATCCTTTGGATGTGCTTCTTGCTTACCTGATGAACCCTGCAAGATTCCTCTACCAATCAGTAAGAAAAACAGCTTGTGAGGTATGGGAGCACATTCTCAAATAGAGGTGGTAGGTCATTTAGCTGCTCATGGACGCTTCAGGGGGTCCTGCAATCCTGTTAGCATCAGGGGGATGGATGCAAACCATAAATCTGGGTCAACTCCTAAAACCTTGCCTGTAGCCAGCCTTGTAAGGGCTTGCTAAATAGAAATTCCACCGTGTGAAAATCCCTTCTTTTCAAGTAACTAGCATTCAAACTTTTGTCTCCTGCCTTTTTTCTTCTAAGAAAAATAAAACTCCATGTTAAAGATTGCAAGATAAATAATCAGCTGGGTGCAGTGGCTTATGCCTGTAATCTCAGCACTTTGGAAGGCCGAGGTGGGCGGATCACAAGGTCAGAAGTGTGAGACCAGCCTGACCAACATGGTGAAACCCTGTCTCTACTAAAAATACCAAAAAACTTAGCTGGGCGTGGTGGCACGCACCTGTAATCCCAGCTACTTAAGAGGCTGAGGCAGGAGAATCGCTTGAACTCGGGAGGCGGAGGTTGCAGTGAGCCAGGATTGCACCCCACTGCACTCCAAACCGGGCAACAGAACGAGACTCCATCTCAAAAAAAAAAGGAAAAGAAAAATCTTGCCTTAGAGTCTTCTCCTTCCCAATGCCACTTCAGTTCCACACTTCATTTTGCACAGGTGCTATATTTCCTATGATACTGTGATAAGTCATCAGTGCATTAGGAGTTTAAATGTAAATTATTGTATCATAGAGAGATGAGAGGGTATTTTTTTTTATTTTAAAATGAAATATTTTAAAAATCAGACCCTCTGATCCTAGGTCAGAAAACAAAAGGTTCATAGCTGAATCTGAGCTGCTATTTGCTGTATTTCATACATTCTAAGATGCACATATTTTCACATTTCAACGTCTCTGAAATTAAGCAGCATCTTACATTGTTATTGACTCTATTTTAGCAGCATCTAAAAATATTGGAGCATTTTACATTTGATGGTATAATGAAGAAAATATTTACCTTTTCTTCTGTTTTGTTTAAGTCACAGCTCAGAAGTAAATGAAGGAAAATTCTGATCAGCTGACATCTTCCTAATGTGAGATATTTCTAGTCTTTATTCAGCATAGATTAGTGGCTAATTATATGTTAAATTTCAAAGTACTGCTTATTAGTGCTTTTTACTTTTAAGTTTCAAAAGTAACTTTTTTATTTTAATAAACTCCAAATTTATACAAAAATAGAAAAACTACCAAAATGAACTTGTGTTTATCACCCAGATTTAACAAATACTAGCACATGGTCAATCTCGCTGTTTTTTTTTTTTTTTTTTTTTTTTTTTTTGAGACAGAGTCTTGCTCTGTTGCCCAGGCTGGAGTGCAGTGGTGCAATCTCTGCTCACTGCAACCTCTGCCTCTTGGATTCAAGTGATTCTCCCACTTTAGCCTCCCAAGTAGCTGAGATTATAGGCACACACCACCATGCCTGGCTAATTCTTTGTTTTTTTTTGTTTTTTTTTTTTTTTGACTTGGAGTCTAGCTCTGTCACCCAGGCTGGAGTGCAGTAGTGTGATCTCGACTCACTACAACCTCAGCCTCCCAAGTAGCTGGGACTACAGGTGCATGCCACCACACCCAGCTAATTATTTGTATTTTTATTAGAGACGAGGTTTCACCATATTAGCCAGGATGGTCTCCATCTCCTGACCATGATCCACCTATCTTGGCCTCCCGAAGTTCTGGGATTACAGGAGTGAGCCACCATGCCTGGCCTAATTCTTACATTTTTAGTAGCGCCAGGGTTTCACCATGTTGTCCAGGCTGGTCTCAAACTCCTGACCTCAAGTGATCCACCACCTTGGCCTCCCAAAGTGTTGGGCCACCGCACCTGGCCTAGTCTCATTTTTTAATACTCCCATCGTCCTTCTTTCCATTGGCCCACCTACAAGTTTGGATTATTGTGTAACAAATCTCAGTTATATCATTTGTCTGTAACCATTTTAATGTGTCTCTAAAATATATGAGCTTTTTTTTAACATCGCTAAATGCTGTTGTCATAAAATAGTAATCATAATAATGATTAATTATAATTCTGTATCATCAATTATCTAGTTAATGTAAAAAATAATTTAAATCTACTTAATTAGAAAAACTAACATTCTGAAAAATTTATTTTAAGAAATATCAAAATTAAAAGAAAGCATACATGGCTAGTTGTAGTGGCTCATGCCTGTAATCCCAGCACTTTGGGAGGCTAAGGCAGGCAAATCACTTGAGGCTATGAGTTCAAGACCAGCCTGCCCAACATGGCGAAAGCCCATCTCTACTAAAAATACAAAAAAATTAACAGCTGGGTGCGGTGGCACACATCTGTAATTCCAGCTACTTTGGAGGCTGAGATAGGAGAATCGCTTGAACCCAGAGGTGGAGGTTGCAGTGAGTCATGATTGCACCACTGCACTCTATCCTGGGTGACAGAACAAGACTGTCTCAAAAAAAGAAAGAAGAAGAAAGCATACTCTCACTTCCTTCAGTAACTGATGTTAGTATTTTGGCACATTCTCTTTCTATGACATATAGACACTTGCCTTGTAAGTACTGTACCCATTTCCTTGTAAGTATTGTACCCATTTCCCATGACAGTAAATAGTCTTTGTAGCAGGCTGCATATTTCATAAAATGAATGGATGTGGCATAATTTATGAGCTTTTTGAATTCTGCTGTTATCATATTGCAATGAACAATTCTTAAACTGCCTCTATGCCTTAAATCTCTCATCATTTCTTCTAATTTTTCTGAGGATGTCAGATTATTGGGTTAAAGGATATGAACATTTTTTAGGCCTTGGTACAGATTTCTAAATTGCTTTACAGAATAATTCCCATGTGATACTTCCGTCATGTTTATTTCAGACTTTTTTTTTTGCCAAACTATAATGGTCTAAAGACATACTTTACAGAGAAACTATGATACAAAATTTACAGGTATATCTAAGAAAACTATATTTAAAGCATAAAAATAAACGCTTCTTTTACTTAATTTTTTTTTGTTTTTTTTGTTTTTTTTTGTTTTTTAAGACGGAGTTTTGCTCGTTACCCAGGCTGGAGTGCAATGGCGCAATCTCCGCTCACTGCAACCTCCGCCTCCTGGGTTCAGGCAATTCTCCTGCCTCGGCCTCCTGAATAGCTGGGATTACAGGCATGTGCCACCATGCCCAGCTAATTTTTTGTATTTTTAGTAGAGACGGGGTTTCACCATGTTGACCAGGATGGTCTCGATCTCTTGACCTCGTGATACACCCGCCTCGGCCTCCCAAAGTGCTGGGATTACAGGCGTGAGCCACTGCGCCAGGCCCAATTTTTTTTTTTAAATTAGATTAAAAATATGAACCTTCCAACAGATTGAAGTTTTTAGAATAGTAAAGATAATTCGGTAATACCCAATAATGACTAAGTAAGTTATAATAAGCATGATGTCAGCAATAATTAGTGCTTGTTAGTAAACAGTGTCAGGCAACCTTGTATCCTTTTAAAAATGTTCGAATAGGCTGGGATTACAGGTGTAAGCCAGTGCCCCCAACCCATTTCTGCCTTTTAAAGCTCATGTGAGCACTTAATTTGTAACCAGAATCCTACTTGTAAAAGAATCTAAGACATCTAGCTTTTAGCTTTAACGTCTATAATGTTGAGGGTACAGCAAGGTGGATGCTGAGTGCCTCTTGGACATGTTCCATCTCAGTGTCTTCACAGCTGGAAGGTGTCAGCATTGTTTCAAGGTCGGTAATTTGTTTACTTCTCATTTTTCATAAACTAAAAGTAGAATAAAGGCTATCCCTCTAAAGTTGCTAGCTCACCTGCCCCTCCCTTGCATTCTCACCTACCTTCTTGAGTGGAGGGGAAGAGGGCATGGGCAGGAATACTCCATAACTCAGTCCATCTGTCTTGTGCCATGTCACAGCATCAAGATGTGCTAATGGGAGGACACTGCCCTTGTGTGCTTCATTACCCGTGCACGCTAAAGTGTTACACTTACACACAGGTCAGTATTCTGGCTCAGACCAACAGGGAGAAATTGCAGTTTTCATTGGTTGAACTTTCTTTACTCTTCACAGTTTTAAAACACAAAATCAAGAGGAACTCTAGAAAAAAGTGTGCCATTGTCTTAGTAATTGTTGCAGGTAGTTTAAAAATTCTGGCTTCTTTTGAAATTCTTATGTACCTTTTTTTTTTTTTTTTTAAACCTATGGCTTCTCATTCAGATTGTCAGCTGTTTGTGAGTTTTGGTTTTTGGTTTTCTGTGTTTGTGTTTATATATATGAAATACAGATTGAGGCCAGGCACAGTGGCTCATGCCTGTAATCCAGCACTTTGGGAGGCCAAGGCGGGTGAATTATCTGAGGTCAGGAGTTTAAGACCAGCCTGACCAACACATTTGGTAAAACCCCGTGTCTACCAAAAATACAAAAATTAGCCAGACATGGTGGCACATGGCTGTAATCCCAGCTACTCGGGAGGTGGAAGCAGGAGAATCACTTGAACCTGGGAGGTGGCGGTTGCAGTGAGTTGAGATCATGCCACTTCACTCCAACGTGGCAGACATGAGCGAAACTCTGCCTCAAAAAAAAAAAAAAAAAAAAAAGAATATAGATTGAGTATCCCTTATCCAAAATGCTTGAGACCAGAAGTGTTTTAGATTTGGGTTTCTTTTTTAGGATTTGTGAATATTTGCAATATACTTACCCGTTAAGCATTCCAAATCCAAAAATCTCAAATCTGAAATGCTCCACCGAGTACCTCCTTTGAGTGTCTTGTTGGTGCTCAAAAAGTTTCTCATCTTGGAGCATTTGGATTTCAGATTTTCAGATTTGGGATGTTTGACCTGTAATTTCAGATATACATAAAAGCAGAAATAGTACACAGAGCTCCTTATATCTTTCACCCATAATCTCCAATAGTTGGCCTTTCTGAACCATTTGGGAATAATTTGCAGATATGACTTTCCATTGTGTCTCAGTTGTTCAGTGTATATTTTCTAAGTACAAGGATATATATTCATACATATTTACATCATAACCATCATGTTTAAACATTTTAAAAATGGGGATTTGTGACCAGGAGTGGTGGCTCACGCCAGTAATCCCAGCACTTTGGGAGGCCAAGGTGGGCAGATCACAAGGTCAGGAGACCGAGACCATCCTGGCCAACATGGTGAAACCCCATCTCTACTAAAATACAAAAAAAAAAAAATAGCCAGCATGGTGTCGCATGCCTGTAGTCCCAGCCACTCAGGAGGCTGAGGCAGGGGAATCGCTTGAATCTGGGCAGAAGAGGATGCTGTGAGCAGAGACTGTGCCACTGCACTACAGCCTGAGCGACAGAGCAAGACTCCTTCTCAAAAAAAAAAAAAATGGGGATTTGTATTACATTGTTTTTCCTTTTGAAAAAATTACAGAGGAACTTAATGCAATAGCTATTACTTAAAATCTGATAATGTAGTAGTAGTTTTCATTTCTTTCATTTATCAAGTGTTCAGTGAATGCTTACTATGTAACAGCCCAGTTATCAGTCCTGGGAGAAGTCTATGAATGAGATAAGATTTGTGCTCTCTCTGGGCATAGTGGCTAACACATATAATCCTAGCACTTTGCAAGGCCAAAGCAGGCGGATCACCTGAGGTCAGGAGTTTGAGACCAGCCTGACCAACATGGAGAAACCCCGACTCTACTAAAAATACAAAATTAGCTGGGCCTGGTGGCGCATGCCTGTAAACCCAGCTACTCGGGAGGCTGAGGCAGGAGAATCACTTGAACCCAGTGGGCAGAGGTTGCAGTGAGCCGAGATTGCGCCATTGCACTCTGGTCTAGGTAACAAGAGGAAGACTGTCTCAAAAAAAAAAAAATTGGTGCTCTCCCGAGCTTACAGGCCATAAAGAGGGAAATAAACAGAACACCAGATGATGATAAGTTTATGCTGAGAATTAAAATGAAGTGATGAGGTAGTGGGAATGTCAGGTGGCTACTTTTGGTGGGGTTGTTAGGAAAGGTGTCTCTGAGGGGCTTTTTAAACTCAGACCTGAATGAAAAGAATGAGCCAGTAACAGAAACATTATGTTAGCTCATATGGTAGTTCAAGATACTTTATCTGCTCAAATGTATTGTTTTCGGTGACTTTCAACAACAATAAGGGTCTATAAACCAACACTCATTCACATAAGAATAGCCACCAGTGAATCTTTTTGTATGATAGGTTTTTTGTTTCATTTTTAAAACAGAGTCTTGCTCTGTCGCCCAGGCTAGAGTGCAGTGGTGCAATCTTGGCTCACCACAACCTCTCCTCCCCGGTTCAAGTGATTGTCCTGCCTCAGTCTTCTGAGGAGCTGGGATTACAGGTGCTCACCACCTTGCTCACCTAATTTTTGTATTTTTAGTAGAGATGATTTTTCACCATGTTGGCCAGGCTGGTGTCAAACTCCTGACCTCAAGCAATCCACCCACCTCGGTCTCCTAAACTGTTGGGATTACAGGTGTGAGCCACCGTGCCCAGCCATGATAACTTATTTTATGATGAAAATACTTATCTCTTAATTTGTCTGATAAATTTAAATTTTATGTCTAGGATTCCTAGGATCAGCACTTCTATATTTTAAAGTAATGTATATCAGACTAACTGCTCTTGCATTCTTTTCATGCCGGTGACTACTTTGATTTGTGGAACAATGTATTTGCCACATGAATAGTTTTTCTCATGGTGTTTATTCTTTCATTTAGTTTTGTTTTTTGTTTTTTGATTTTTTGTTTTGAGATGGAGTTTCACTCTGTCTCTCAGGCTGGATTGCAGTGGCGCGATCTTGGCTCATTGCGCCTCTAGGGTTCAGGCGATTCTCCTGCCTCAGCCTCCCAAGTAGCTGGGAGTACAGGCGCTTACCACCACACCCGGCTAATTTTCTTTTTTTTTTTTTTAAAGATAAAGAAAGAAAAAGGGGGAGAGAGAACAGGATTCTTGCTCTATTGCCCGGGCTGGAATGCAATCTAAAAATAGGTATTAAAAACCTCTTTTATGCCAATAATTGTGCTTAACAACGGAGACAGGAAGGAATAAGGTAAGAAAATAACAAACAAACAGCCAACCAATATTTAAGTCTGTGAAATGCTATGCAAATGCTGAAGAGTGATTTACTTCCAATTATGTAGTCACTTTCAAAATAGGTGTAATATGATACTGAGAAAAATGTATGTTCTGTGGACCTAGGGTGGAGAATTCTATAAATATTCACTAAGTTTACTTATTCCAGATCTAAGTTCAAATCATAGATGTCCCTATTAATTTTCTATGTCATCGATCTGTCGAATATTAACAATGTGGTGTCAAAATCTCCCGCTATTATTGTGCGGGAGTCCAGGTCTCTTTATAAGTCATTAAGAACTTATGTATCTGGGTGCTCCTGTATTGGGTGCATATATATTTATAATCATTAACTCCTGTTGTTGCGTTGATCCTTTTACCATTATGTAATGTCCTTCTTTGTTTCTTTTAGTTTTTGTTACTATTAAAGTCTATTTTGTGAGAGACGAAAGTTACAACTCCTGTTTTTGTTTTTGTTTTTTCTGCACTCCATTTAATTGGTGAATCTTCCTCCATCCCTTTGTTTTGAGTCTTGTATGTCGTTGCTTGTGAAATAGATCTGGATACAGCGTACCGATGGGTTTTGACTTTTTATTCAATTTACCTGTCTGTGTCTTTGATTGGGGCATTTAATCCATTTAAATTTAGAATTAATATTTGTGAGTTCAATATTGTCATTTAATGCCAGCTGGCTATTTTGCCCATTAGTTGATGTAGATTCTTCATTATAGAGATACTCTTTAAGTTTTGGAAAGTTTTTGGGATGACTGATACTGGTTGTTCCTTTCTGTTTGTAGTGCTGCTTTCAGAAGCTTTTGTAAAGCAGGCCTGGTGGTGATGAAATCTCTGATTGCTTGCTTGTTCGTGAAAAATTTTATTTTTCCTTCGCTTATGAAGCTTAGTTTGGCGGGATATGAGATTCTGGGTTGAAAATTCTTTTCTTTGAGGATATTGAATATTGACCCCCACTCTCTTCTAGTTTGTAGGGTTTCTGGTGAGAGGTCTGCTGTGAGTCTGATAGGCTTCCCTTTATGGGTGACGTGGCCTTTCTCTCTAGCTGCCCTTAGAATTTTCTCCTTTATTTCAACCCTAGTGAATCTAGCAATTATGTGTCTTGGAGTTGCTCTACTTGAGGAATATCTTTGTGGTGTTCTCTGGATTAGCTGGAGTTGAGTATTGTCCTGCCTTACTAGATTAGGAAAGTTTTCCTGAATAATATCCTGAAGAATATTTTCCAACTTGGATTCATTATCTTCATGACATTCAGGTATACCTATCAATCGTAAATTAGGTCTTTTCACATAGTCCCATATTTCTTGGAGACTTTGCTCATTCCTTTTTACTCTTTCTTCTCTGATCTTGTCTTCTAGTTTCATTTCATTAAGTTGGTCTTCGACCTCTGATATCCTTTCTTCTGCTTGATGAATTTGACTGTTAAAACTTGTGCATACTTCACGAAGTTCTTATATTGTGTTCTTCAGTTCCATTAATTCACTTATATTCCTCTCTAAGTTGTCAATTCTCGTTAGCATTTCGTCAAACCTTTTTTCAGAGTTCTTAGTTTCTTTACATTGAGCTAGAACATGTTCTTTTAGCTCACTAAAGTTCCATCTTATCCACTTTCTGAAGCCTAAATCTGTTATTGGAACGCACTCGTTCTCCATCAGGCCTTGTTCTCTTGTTGATGAGGAACTGTGATCACCTGTAGAAGGAGAGGCATTCTGATCTTGGGTATTCTCAGTCTTTTTACGCTGGTTTCTTCCCATCATTGTAAGTTCATCCACCTGTCGTCTTTGTAATTGCCTACTTTCAAATTAGGTCTCTGAGTGGATGTCCAACTTGTTGATTCCCAGCGCCAAAATCTGAATAACCCACTGCGCCGGCCAAAACAGCGGCATTAAGATTCATGGTGCTTTTCTGCCTGGGAATCTCCGGTCTGGCTTCTGTCTTGAGTCCTTTCTTCAATCAGGTAAATGGGCGACTCTGCCTTCCTGGAGCTCCAAATGTCGATCAAAAGGGGATCCAGTCCTGTTTACTCTGCACCAAGAACCACCGCGCTGGGGCGCCGGCAAAACCGCAACGCTGGCCACAAAGTTGCCCTGGCAACCTGTGGGGCTCCTCCACTGGGAATCTTCTGGTCCGTGGGTAACAAAAATTCATCTGAAAGTGTGGCGTCCTCTCGTTCTGTGCGCTTTCTCTGGGAGCTACAATCCCGAGCTGCTAGTGATCAGCCATCTTGGATCTCTCTCCATACCCGGCTAATTTTTGTGTTCTTAGTAGAGATGGGGTTTCACCATGTTGACCAGGCTGGTCTCGATCTCCTGACCTTGTCATCTGCCCACCTCGGCCTCCCAAAGTGCTGGGATTACAGGCATGAGCCACTGTGCCCAGCCTGTTAAGTTTTGTTTTTTAAATATACATTCACTTTTTAATGTTTCAGACAGCAACAGCAGCAGCAACAGCAACAGCAGCAGCAACAGCAGCAGCAGCAGCAGGGGAACCCATCAGGACAGAGTTCACATCCACGTGAAAGGCCAACCACCAGTTCAGGAGCTCTTGGGAGTGATCTAGGTAAGGCCTGCTCACCATTCATCATGTTCGTTACCTTCACACTGTTTTTTTTTTTTTTTTTTTTGAGACTGAGTTTTGCTCTTGTTACCCAGGCTGAAGTGCAATGGCGCAATCTCGGCTCACCGCAACCTCCGTCTCCTGGGTTCAAGCAATTCTCCTGCCTCAGCCTCCCGAGTAGCTGGGACTACAGGCATGCGCCACCATGCCCAGCTAATTTTTGTATTTTTAGTAGAGACGGGGTTTCACCATGTTGACCAGGATGGTCTCGATCTCTTGACCTCGTGATCCACCCGTCTCAGCCTCCCAAAGTGCTAGGATTATAGGCGTGAGCCACCGCGCCTGGCCACCTTCACACTTTATCTGACCACAAGCTTCCTGTGATTTTTGCTTTATATTATTCTTTTTCCCCTCTAATCATATTAAGACTCTTAAATAAATTTGTAATCTACTAAATTTCCCTAGATTAAGGAGCAGTTACTATTAAAAAAAAAAGCCAGATGTGGTGGCTCCCACCTGTAATCCCAGCACTTTGGGAAACCAAGGCAGGAGGAATGCTAGAACATTTAATGAACACCTCAACATAATAATATCAACTTCACAGTGATTTGTACAGTCTCCAAAAATTCCTTAGAAATCATGAATACTAGTAGGTCAAAAAGAAATACATTCTACCACCTGGAAAATGAAAAATACTTGAGTTTAATCTAAATATACTCAACTATATTCACAATGGGATGTGCAGAGTTAGTTTCCAAGTCTTGTTTTAAATATGTCTTAAACTTTGGCCAGTTAGTAATAGAAGTTGAGTGAAAAGGTAACTGTATCTGACAAAGAAATTGTAAGCAGAATATATAAAGAACTCTTAAAACTGAACAGTAAGAAAACCACTCAAATAGGATGAAGGATTTGAAAAGATATTTCACCAAATAAGATACAGGGATTACAAATAAGCACATGAAAAGACTCTCAGCATCACTAGTCACTGGGAAATGCTCAGTAAAACCACAATGAGATACCACGGCACCCCTGTAAGTGTGGCTTAATGAAGAAATAAAACTGACAATACCAAGTATTGGCAAGGATCCAAGCAGCTGGGACTTAGGCAGTGTTAATGGGAATGTAAAAGTGTACTCTTTGGAAAACAGTTTGGCATTTTTTTATAAACTTAAATGTATGCTTAACCATGTGCTCCAGCAATCCCAATCATGCATATATAACCAAGAGAAAAGAAAACTTAGGTTCACATAAAAACTTACATCAAATGCTTATAGCTGGCCGAGTGTGGTGGTGCACACCTGTAATCCTAGCAATTTGGGAGGCCACTGCAGGTGGATCACCTGAGGTCAGGAGTTCAAGACCAGCCTGGCCAACATGGTGAAACCCCATCTCTACTAAAAATATAAAAATGTGCTGGGTGTGGTGGCGGGCACCTGTAATCCCAGCTACTCAGGAGGCTGAGGCAGGAGAATCACCTGAATCCAGGAGGCGGAGGTTCCAGTGAGCCAAGATTACGCCATTGCACTCTAGCCTGGGCAACAAGAGTGAAACTCAGTCTTCAAAAAAAAAATGCTTATAGCAGCTTTATTCATAATTGCCAAAAATTACAAACTGCCTAAATGTAGACCTTCATTTGGTTAATAAATGCACAAACTGTGGCATGTCCAAACAATTAAATACTAAATGGGATGAACTGGTACTTTTTCCTATTCCTCCTATTATATACAGCCAAAACAACTGAACATTTGTATAAAACAAGCTGAATGTCAAAGGCAGAGAGAAGACAGATTGGCTGGGGACCTTGGAACCAGAGGAGCAGCATGGTGGGGAGTGGCCTGGATTTTCTTTTTGCCTCATTTGTCCTGGACTTGGTACTGGAGAAGCCATGGGCTCAGATCAAGAGAAAACCCCCTGAAAAGTCTGCTTTCTAGCCAAAAGAGGCAGCCTAACAAGACAAACACTTTTAGATAATAGCACTCTAGTCAAATACCACAGAATAAACTGGCCCCTTCACTCCTGTCAGGAAAGGACAAGTGGGAGCCAAGATATGTACCCCAACCTGGAAGTCATGAGGTACACTTCACCCCTTTCCCAGCCAAGGTGGTGTCAGAGAAGGCTGAGTGGGGAGCTGGGGTTTTCATTGTTTCCGGAAGGTGATAGCACTTCTTTCCCTCGGTGTCAGTGGTCACAGGAAGCCTGAACTTCTATCCAATAATACATAAGCATATCTCTGGCTCCTATGTGGGTGATGTCAGAAAAGAGGCCTAGTAGAGAATCCAGACTGTTGCTGATACCCACCAATAGCAAGCACACCTCCACAATATCCGTGGAGGCCACAGGGGGATCAGTAACAAGGCAGTCTTCTCCCTCCCAGCCAGTTATAGATCAGCGAAGGACTAGGGGGCTACAATTCCCATGTGTGTTTAGCAGTAATCCCCATGACCACCACTCCTTGTCATCACAGGCCTTGAAGAAACCTAGACTTCCACCTCCCTCTGGTTGTGGCAAGGTGGCACTCCCTTTTCCCTGCTGGCAGTGCTGTGTCAGAGGAGCCTTGCCAAATTGGAAGATGAAAATGAGATTCACAGTCTCATAACGTAATGCCCCAAATTTTCAAGATTCGGTTGAAAATCACTAAGCCAGGGTGCAATAGCTCACACCTGTAATCCCAGCACTTTGGGAGGCCAAGGTGTGTGGATCACTTGAGGTCAGGAGTTCAAGACTAGCCTGGCCAACATGGTGAAACCCCATCTCTACTAAAAATAGAAAAATCAGCTAGGTGTGGTGCTGTGCTCCTGTAATCCCAGCTACTGGGAAGGCTGAGGCAGGAGAATCACTGGAACCTGGGAGGCGGAGGTTGCAGCGAGCCGAGATTGCGCTATTGTACTCAAACCTGGGCAACAGAGCAAGACTCCATCTCAAAAAAAGAAAATCACTTATGAACCAGAAATATCTCAACTTGAATGAGAAAAGACAGTCAGTAGACACACCTAGATGGCACTGATGTTACAACTACCTGATAAGGGTTTTTTAAGTAGCCATCATAAAAATGCTTCAGTGAGCAATTACAGTGAGCACACTTGAAACAAATGAAAAAATAGAATGCCTTAGCAAAGAAATAGAAGATACAAAGAAGGCCCCCATGACATTTTAGAATTGGAAAATAGTAGTAATTGAAATTTTAGGAATTTTTAAGACCTCTCTCAGTAGAATGGAGAGGACAGAGGAAAGAATCAGTGAGCTTGAAGACAGAAAAACAGAAATTACCTATTCTGAGCAACAGAGAGAAAATAGACTAGAAAATTTAATAGAGCCTTAGAGACCTGTGGCACTATAACAAGATTTAAATTTGTGTCATGGAGTCCCAGAAGGAGATCAGAAAGAGGGTACGGCTGAAAAAGTACTGGAGGAAGAAGTCATGGCTGAAAATTTCCCAAATTTGGCACAAGTCAGAAACCTACAGATTGAAAAAGCTCAGTGAAGCTCAAATACAATAAACCCAAAGAAATTCACATAGACGCATTATAGTCAGATTTCTGAACACTGAAGATAAAGAATGAAGATGTTGAAATTACCATGAAATGACTTTACCTACAGCAATTTAAATGACAGCCAGATTTCCCGTCAGAGATCATAAAGGCCAGAAGGAAGAGGTACATACATTTTTTCTAGTGCTGAAAGGAAAAAACTCTAGGCCAGGCGCAGTGGCTCACGCCTGTAATCCCAGCACTTTTGGGAGGCCAAGGCGTGCAGATCACCTGAGGTCAGGAGTTGGAGACCAGCCTGGCCAACAAAAGGAAACCTCATCTCTACTAAAAATACAAAAATTAGCTGGGTGTGGTGGTGCGTGCCTGTAATCCCAGCTACTTGGGAGGCTGAGGCAGGAGAATCGCTTCAGCCCGGCAGTCGAAAGTTCCACAGTGAGTTGAGATTGCGGCACTGCACTCCAGCCTAGGTGGCTGAGCAAGACTCCATCTCAAAAAAGAAAAGAAAAGAAAAGAAAAAATTAGCCAGATGTGGTGGTGGGCACCTATAGTCCCAGCTACTTGAGAGGCTGAGGCAAGCGAATTGCTTGAGCCCGGGAGGTGGAGGTTGCAATGAGCCAAGATCATGCCACTGCACTGCAGCCTCGGTGACAGAGTGAGACTCTGTCTCAACAAAATAAGAAACCCAAGGAAAAAACTCTAAACCCAGATTTATATATCCAGTGAAATATCCTTCAGGAGTGAAGGGGAAATTAACAATTTGTCTCCAGTAGACCTACCCTAAAAGAATGGCTAAAGGAATTTCTCTAAAAAGAAATGATAAAAGAAGAAATTGTGGAACATCAGGAAGGAAGAAAGAACAATAAAAAGAGTAAAATTGGGGTAAACACAATAGGTTTTCCCCTGCTTTTGAATTTTCTAAATTGTGTGATGGTTGAAGTAACAATTAATAGCACTGATTTGGTTTTCAGTATATATACAGGAAATATTTAAGGCAATTATATTACAAATGAAGGGGAGGGTCAAGGAATATAAAGGGAGGTAAGCTTTCTATATTTCATTTGAACTGATGCACTACTTTGGAAAATAATTTGACTATTTGTTTAAAAACTGAACATAACCCTGACCATATGACATAGCATGTATATTCCTGGGCATTTATCCTAGAAAAACAATAAATTTTTTAAATTTTTTTTTAATATTACACTGTCTAAGTGCTGTAATATTAGTACTTAGAGAGGGAGGCCAAGGCAGGCAGATTGCTTGAGCCCAGGAGTTCAAGACCAGCCTGGGCAGAATTTCTATTTTTGGCTGGGCACAGTGGTTCACGCCTGTAATACCAGCAGTTAGGGAGGCCGAGGTAGGTAGAATGCTTGAGCCCAGGAGTTCAAGACCAGCCTGGGCAATACTGCATACTCAAAAAAGAAAAAAAAAATTTAGAAAAGTATTTTAAATGTTCTTAATTGCTGAATGCCTCTTTGGCTAATATTTGGAAGAGCATTATTTAGTCCTACAACTGACACATTGTTCCACTGACACAATTGCCCAGGCTGGTCTCGAACTCCTGGGCTCGAGCAGTCTGCCTGCCTCGGCCTCCCTAAGTGCTAGTATTACAGACGTGAGCCACTGTGCCCAGCCAAAAATAGAAATTCATATTATCACAAAAACATATATACAAATGTTTATAGCAGCCTTATTGGTCATAATCAAAAACTGGAAACAACCAACATGTCCTCCGTGAAGCAAACTGTAGTACATCCATAGCATGGAGTACTCTACTCTCAGGATGAAAGAGAAACCAGGTGTTGGCACATGCAGCACCATGGCTGGATCTCAGGGATATTATGCTGAGTGCAAAAAAGCCTCAAAGGCTCTTATACTGTATGATTCCATTTGTTCAACATTCTAAAAATGACAGATGTATATATAGAGAGAAGACATATTAGTGGTTGCCACCAGTTAGAGAAAGTGAGTGAAAGAGGTAGGTGTGAATATAAATCGATAGGAGGGAGATCTTTGTGGTATTATAACACTTATGTGTCTTGATTGTGGTGGTCGTGGTGGTTACATGAATATACATGTGTGATAAAATGCCATAAAGAACTACATACAACATGTGCCAATGTCAATATCTGGGTTTTAGTTTGATCTTTAGTTACATAAGATGTAACTATTGGGTGAAATTGGGCAAAAGGGACGAAAGCTCTCCGAAACATCTTTGCAAATTCCTTTGAATTGACAGTTATTTCAAAATAGAAAGTTGAGTTTTTATAAATACATGAATTGTTGATATACACAACAAATCTCAAATGTCTTATGCTAAGTGAAAGAAGCCATATGCAAAAGGCTCCATACCTGCTGATGCCTTTTATATGGCAGGCAGGAAAAGATAAGACTGTTGGACAGAGAATATATACTGGTGGCTTTCTGGGATTAGGAGTTGGGGATTGACCACAAAGGGGCAGCATGAGGGAATTTTCTCGGGCAATGGAATGGTTGTGTATCTTGATGGTGCATTTGTCAAAATTTATACAACTGTGAAAGCGAATTTTGCTTTATATGAATTAAACAAAAAGAAGAAATGTGTGATCAAATAGAAATACATTTTCTAAGAGCTTACCCTTTGATGACTTTC
Source organism: Aotus nancymaae (assembly GCF_030222135.1). Classification (NCBI taxonomy): domain Eukaryota; kingdom Metazoa; phylum Chordata; class Mammalia; order Primates; family Aotidae; genus Aotus; species Aotus nancymaae. The sequence continues at coordinate 75,405,331 of NW_026988422.1, read as the reverse complement.
CGGAAATATTAAGGAAATGTGTATTTTCTTTCCCAACAGGTGAGGCCATGAGTGAAGAAGACATGCTTCAGGCAGCTGTGACCATGTCTTTAGAAACTGTCAGAAATGATTTGAAAACAGAAGGAAAAAAATAATATCTTTAAAAAACAATTTAGATATTCATACTTTGCAACATTATCCTGTGTGATTACAGCATAGGGTCCATTTTGGTATGTGTCAAAAAGATGAGGAAATAAGACTTTTAGTGGTTTGCAAACAAAATGATGGGAAAGTGGAACAATGTGTCAGTTGTAGGACTAAATAATGATCTTCCAAATATTAGCCAAAGGCATTCAGCAATTAAATACATTTAAAATAGTTTTCTAAATGTTTTTCTTTTTTGAGTGTGCAATATCTAACATATCTAAAATTAGGGCATTTTTTTTTTCTTGGATCTTTTTGTAGACCAGCTGATAAGCTCTTGCCTCAGACTTTTTCCATATAGTTTGTTTTCTTTTTCTCTCTTGTAGATAATTTGGCTCACATCACCTAATAGTCACTTTCATTTCTTGTTAACCAAATTAATCTTTCAGGAAAGTATCTCTAGTCTGTGTTGATCAAAGTAATGGTTCCAGAAGGATGAATGGTTCTCCCTTCAACTGTATATCGTGTGCTCAAGTGTTTTCTTGTGTTATTTTCTCTGATCACAACTTTCCTGCTACCTGGCTTTCTTTATTTTCCCACAACTCTTGAGAGGTGGTAATCTTTTCTGAGGTTTAGACATTTTGTTTGTTTGCTTTGTTTTTTTAAATTTTTTATAGATACGGGGTTTCACCGTGTTAGTCAGGCTGGTCTTGAACTCCTGACCTGAGGCGATCCACCTGCCTCGGCCTCCCAAAGTGCTGGGATTACAGGCATGAACCACCGCACTCAACCAGGGTTTAGCATTTTAAGCCCTATGTTGGGATCATTCTTTATGACTGGTGCATTCCTTAACTCTGAAATCAGCCCTGCACAAGTACTTGAGAATAAATGAGCATTTTTTAAAATGTGTGAGCATGTGCTTTCCCAGATGCTTTATGAATGTCTTTTCACTTGTGTCAAAACCTTACAGCTTTGTTGCAACCCCTTCTTCCTGCGCCTCATTATTTCTTTTCTTCTCCAATTGAGAAAACTAGGAGAAGCATAGTATGCAGGCAAGTTTCCTTCTGTTAGAAGACTGAACATATGTACCCACCATGAATGTATGATACATGAAATTTGGCCTTCAATTTTAATAGCAGTTTTATTTTATTTTTTCTCCTATGACTGGAGCTTTCTGTTCTCTTTATGATTGAGTCATGGAATATAGGTGTCTGCTTCACATCTTTTAGTAGGTATAGCTTGTCAAAGATGGTGATCTGGAACATGAAAATAATTTACTAATGAAAATATATTTAAATTTATACTGTGATTTGACACTTGCATCATGTTTAGCTAGCTTAAGAACTGTAGAAGTCACAGTACTTAGTGGGTCTGTAAATAAGAAAGTCCATAGTTTTGATAAATATTTTCTTTAATTGAGATGTACAGAGAGTTTCTTGCTGGGTCGATAGAATAGTATGATTTTGGTGAAAACCGTGTCTCTCTGAAGTTGAGGTTTTAGTTTTTGTGTTCCCCATCCCTCATTCTCTGTTCCCTTTGGAAGCTCTTTTGAATGTTGAATTGTTCGTAAGCTAATACCAAGAAGAAATTTCAGCCGACAACTTAGAAAATTAAAGTATGGTGTATTACCCTACTGGTGTGTGGCTGCACACATTTTATCAGGGAAACCTTTTTGATTTAGGGTTCATTGCTAACTGAAAAGAGAAGAAAAAATATCTTTTATTTATTATTATGAAATAGCTTTTTATTGGATAGAACAGATTTTTTAAGTCATTATTTTGTGCCAATCAAAGTTTTCTGAACTTTCCCTTAGACAAAAGGATAGTTTTATTTTAAAATCAAAAGTTTTCCTGTAATAGTTGAAAATGTTTCAGAAGAATTATAAAACTTTAAACTGAAAGGGATGTTGGAGTTTAGTTCTACTCCCTCAAGATTTAAAAAGCTAAATATTTTTAAGACTGAACATTTATGTAATTATTACCAGTGTGTTAGTCCTGTTTTCCATGGATATTTGTTCATTACTTTTTCCATTGAAAAGTTACATTAAACTTTATACACTTGAATTGACGAGCTATCTAATACAAAAATGAGAAAACTAATATGCATTTTAAAGTTAGAGTTTGTAAAGTTCATATATTATATACCCTAAAGCACTTAAGAAAATATGGCGTGTTTGACTTTTAGTTGCTAGAGAGTTTTGTTTTGTTTTGTTTTTTGTTTGTTTGGTTTATTTTTGAGATGGACTCTCGCTCTGTCACCCAGGCTGGAGTGCAGTGGTGCAATCTCGGCTCACTGCAACCTCCACCTCCTGGGTTCAAGTGATTCTCCTGCCTCAGCCTCCAGAGTAGCTGGGATTACAGGCGCCCACCACCACGCCCAGCTGATTTTTGTATTTTTAGTAGAGACAGGGTTTTACCATGTTGGCTAGGCTGGTCTCGAACTCCTGACCTCAGGTGATCTGCCTGCCTTGGCCTCCCAAAATGCTGGGATTATAGGCGTGAGCCACTGTGCCCGGCCAACTAGAGAGTTTTTAAAGCAGAGCTGAGCACACACTGGATAAGTTTAAATTGTGTTTGTATAGTTTGTTGTGAAATTGTTACATTTAGCAGGCAGATCCAGAATCACTAGTGAACTGCCATCTTGGTGGGGTTGGCTTACATTTAATTGAATGTTTAGATTCCATTTCTTAATTCATTGGCCAGTATGAAAAGATGCCAGTGCAAATAACTGTAGTATCAAAAAAGCTAAAAGTTACCTAAAGCTATAGTTTATACATCAGGTACTGCCATTTACTGTAAACCACCTGCAAGAAAGTCAGGAACAACTAAATTCACAAGAACTGTCTTGCTAAGAACTGTATTAAAGATTTCCATTCTGTTTTACTAATTGGGAACATCTTAATGTTTAATATTTAAACTACTGGTATCATTTTTCTAATGTGTAATTTGTATTACTGGGATCAAGTATTTACAGTGGTGATGCTAGTAGAAGTTTAAATAAGCCTTGGAAATACCACTTTCATATTTTCAGATGTCATGGACTTAATGAGTAATTTATGTTTTTAAGATTCAGAATAGTTAACCTCTGATCTAAAATCATCAATGTATGTTTTTTACAGTAATCAACATACAAATATTTCAGTAATATAAACTGTTTGCAAAGGTTGCTGCAGGTAAACTATATTTAAACTCTAAGATCTTGGCCAAATAATTTACAATTCACAGAATATTTTATTTAAGGAGGCGCTTTTTTTTTTGTTCTTAAAACTTGATTTTTCTTAAGGCTTTATTCATGATGCCAAAGTTAATGAGGAAAAAAGTCTCAAAACTGGTTGAGTATCATTGTAGACAAAATTACCAGTAGTCCATATTGTTTAATATTAAGTTGAATAAAATAAATTTTATTCCAGTCAGAGCCTAGGTCACGTTTTGAATGTCTGAATTTTTTTTTTTTTTTTTTTTTTTTGAGATGGAGTTTCGCTCTTGTTACCCAGGTTGGAGTGCAATGGCGCGATCTCGGCTCACCGCAACCTCCGCCTCCTGGGTTCAGACAATTCTCTTGCCTCAGCCTCCTGAGTAGCTGGGATTACAGGCACGCGCCATCATGCCCAGCTAATTTTTTTTTTGTATTTTTAGTAGAGACGGGGTTTCACCACGTTGACCAGGATGGTCTCGATCTCTTGGCCTCGTGATCCACCCGCCTGGGCCTCCCAAAGTGCTGGGATTACAGGCTTGAGCCACCGCGCCCGGCCTGAATGTCTGAATTTTTGATACTATTTTTAAAATCATGCTAGTGCCAGCTGGGTGGGGTGGCTCACACCTGTAATCCCAGCACTTTGGGAGGCTGAGGCAGGTGGATCATGAGGTCAGGAGTTCAAGACCAGCCTGGCCAAGATGGTGAAACCCCATCTCTACTAAAAACTACAAAAATTAGTTGGGCAAGGTGGTGGGCACCTGTAATCCCAGCTGCTTGGGAGGCTAAGGCAGGAGAATTGCCTGAACCTGGGCAGCAGAGGTTCCAGTAAGCCGAGTTTGCACCACTGCACTCCAGCATGGGCGACCAAGTGAGACCATCTCAAAAAAAAAAAAAAAAAAAAAAGCTAGTGCCAAGAGCTACTAAATTATTAAAACTGGCCCATTGGACTGTACAAATAAAAAATCGATTCAGCCAGACGGGGTGGCTCACGCCTGTAATCCCAGCACTTTGGGAGGCTGGGGCAGGCAGATCCTTTGAGGCCAGGAGTTTGAGACGAGTCTGGGCAACATGGTGAAACCTTATCTCTACTAAAAATGCAAAAATTAGGCATGGAGACACACACTTGTAATCCCAGCTACTCAGGAGGCTGAGAACTGCTTGAACCCAGGAGGTGGAGGTTACAGTGAGCCAAAATTGCGCCACTGCACTCCAGCCTGGGCGACAAGAGCAAGACTCCGTCTTAAGCAACACACACACAAACTTTACCTGGAATTGAAGAGGCCTCTGGCCACTATTTTCTTTAATTTTCTTTTTTTTTGAGACAGAGTCTAGCTCTGTCACCCAGGCTGGAGTGCAATGGCGTGATCTCGGCTCACTGCAACCTCCACCTCCCGGGATTAAGCAGTTCTCTTGCCTCAGCCTCCCAAGTAGTTGGGATTACAGATGCCATTACACCCAGCTAATTTTTGTATTTTTAGTAGAGGCGGAGATTTCACCATGTTAGTCAGGCTGGTCTCAAACTCCTGACCTCAGGTGATCCACCCGCCTCAGCCTCCCAAAGTGCAATCCACTCCCAAAGTGATTATAGTTGTGAGCCACTGCACCCAACCTCGGGCCACTATTTTCAAAGTGAATTGTTTGCTGTATCGAGGCCTTAACAAGTATGGACATACATATGTGACCCTAATTAGGAAATACCAGATTGGATTAACTAATCGTATCAGCAATGTAAATAACTTTATTTTTCATATTCAAGGTAAAAACTTCTTTTAATCTTGGTCCCTTTATAACCAGCATCTTTTTGCTTTAAAAAATGAGCGCCTTTGTATTTTTTTAAGTCTTAAACATAATAAAAATATTTTTGTTCGAGTCTGCTTCCATGAATGAAGATTATTGACATGGTTGGTAAATTCTAGAATTTTGATTTTGTTTTTTAATTTGAAGAAAACTTTTGCTATTTTAATTTTTTCCAAAATGGCCTTGCATTGTAAGAATTAATGCTAATAACCTAACTTCTAAATTTATGGTAATTGGCATGTTTAATAGCATATCAAAAAACATTTTATTTTAAGCCTGTGGATTCATAGACAAAGCAATGGGAAACATTAGTGAAATATACATGGATGTTGCTGATGCATTTAGGAAGCTCTCAGTTGTCTCTTACATAGTTTAAGGAATGTTTTCTGAATTTTTTTAATGCTTTTTTTTTTGAAAGGAAAACATACCTTTTAAATGTTATTATCTAATTTCTACAACACTGGGATATTAGGAATAACTTTAAAAATTACTGTTCTGTATAAATAAAATATTTGAAATTCAAGTACAGAAAATATCTGAAACAAAAAGCATTGTTGTTTGGCCTTGATAAAAGTGTACTGTGGCAGTGCCGCTTGCTCAGGACCCAAGCCCTGCAGCCCTTCTGTGTGTGCTCCCTCATAAGTTCATTTGCCGTTATTACACGCACAGGCCTTCCTGTCTGGTCCTTAAAAAAGCCGGGCTTCCAAAGCACTGTTGAACGCTGAGGATTCTGTTGTTAAATGTGGATGTTCAATGAGTTGTATTTTAAATATCAAAGATTATTAAATAAAGATAATGTTTGCTTTTCTATTTCCTTTTGAATTTGTGTTTATTTTTATTTCATAGCTTGGCTCTTCAAAGTATGATTAGGTCTGGGCTCAACGGCTTGCACCTGAAATTCCAGCTACCCAGGAGGCAGAAGCAAGAGGATTGCTTGAGCCCAGGAGTTCAAGGCTGCAGTGAGTTACGATCTTGCCACTGAATTCTAGCCTGGGTGACAAAGCAGGAAAAAAGTATGGATGGAGGACCAGCAGCATCTGTATCACCTGTGAGTTTTTCAGAAATGCAGTTTCAGGCCACACTCAGACCTACTGAATCAGAACTTAAACACTTTTTTTTTTTTTTTTTTTTTTTTAAGAGACGGGGTTTCACCATGTTGGTCAGACTGATCTTGAACTCCTGACCTCAGGTAATGCACCCGACTCGGCCTCCCAAAGTGCTGGGATTACAGGTGTGAGCCACCGCATCCGGCCTCAGAACTTGACTTTTTACAAGATCCCCAGGAGACTAAAGTGTAGAGTGAAGCTTGAGAAGCACCATTTTATGAATTGTTTTTAACCAGCTGTGGTGATGAATATGAATATTGCAGGCCAGCACAGTCCATAGATGATCTATTTCAGCTTACTGCTGCCAAAAGGTGCACTATTACTGGATCCCCAGTCTTTAGCAAAAGAAGCTAGGAATTTCAATTTTTCATTTGCAATCTGATTTTTAAATGTTTGCTCAATTGAGCCGGCGCCAGTGGCTCACACCTTTAATCTCAGCACTTTGAGAGGCCAAGGTGGAAGGATCCGTTGAGCCCAGGAGTTTGAGTCCAGCCTGGGCAACATAGGGAAACACCCCATCTCTATTTAAAAAAAAAACCAGAATCCTGCCTTTAAAAAATAATAAATAAATGTTTGCTCAATTGATTTTTAACCTTTAGGGCCAAACAAAACATTAGTAGCAATTTTTAAGAGTGCTGCTTTTCTTCATTTTATCCAACTCTGGACACCAGAATCCAAATGTAGTATTGGAATCCACCTAGACTGATTGAGGAATATATTGTCCTCAAATTTTATGAGGGTTGTCTATTCATTTTAGCTTTAATTAGGATTGGGCACAAGTTTTGAAACATGATAATGTTACAGGGCAGGGGTCCAGATCCAGACCCCAAGACAGGGTTTTTGGATCTTGCACAAGAAAAAATTCAGGGCAAGTCCATAAACTGAAAGCCAGTTTATTAAGAAAGTAGAGAAAATAATGGCTACTGTATAGGCAGAGCAGCCCCAAGGGCTGCTGGTTGCCCATTTTTATAGTTATTTCTTTCTTTTCTTTTTGAGACAGTCTTGCTCTGTTGCCAGGCTGGAGTGCAGTGGCATGAACTCGCCTCACAGCAACCTCTGCCTCTCAGATTCAGGTGATTCTCCTGGTTCAGCCTCCTGAGTAGCTGGGACTATAGGCACACACCACTATGCCCAGCTAATTTTTGTACTTTTTGTGGAGACAGGGTTTCACCACGTTGGCCAGGATGGTCTCAATCTCTTGATCTCATGATTTGCCTGCCTTGGCCTCCCAAAGTGTTGGGATTACAGGCAGGAGTCACCACGCTCAGCAGGTTATTTCTTGATGATATGCTAAACAAGGGGTGGATTATTCATGCCTCCCCTTTTTAGACCATTTAGGGTAACTTCCTGACATTGCCATGGCATTTGTAAACTGTCATGGTGCCAATGGCAGTGTAGCACTGAGAAGGCCTAGAGGTCACTCTCTAAACAAGGGGTGGATTATTCATGCCTCCCCTTTTTAGACCATTTAGGGTAACTTCCTGACATTGCCATGGCATTTGTAAACTGTCATGGTGCTAATGGCAGTGTAGCACTGAGAAGGCCTAGAGGTCACTCTCATCGCCATCTTGGCTTTGGTGAGTTTTAGCTGGCCTCTTTACTGCAATTTGTTTTATCAGGATGGTCTTTATGACCTGTATCTTGTGCAGACCTTCTGTCTCATCCTGTGACTTAGAATGCCTTAACCATCTAGGAATGCAGCCCACTAGTTCTCAGACTCATTTTACCCAGCCCCTATTCAAGATGGAGTTGCTCTGGTTGAAACACCTCTGACATTTCCCTACCTCCCTTTTATAAGAAAACTCTTAATCCTAAGGGTTGCAGAAAGATGAAGATCCATCTTCTGTAACTTCGTCAGGCTGAATAAGGGTGACAATATTCCTGCCTAACTATGAAAGTCTCTTGTATTAGGGTAGAGAGGAGCTCAATCAGTCAGTATGGCTCCCTATCCTTCCTCCCTTCCCCATCCCCTGACAACTACCATTGTACTTTTGTCTGTTTGATTCTAAGTATCTCATGTAAGTGGAATTACGCGGTATTTGTAGGTGTTTTTTTTTGTGACTAGTGCATTTCAATTAGCATGTCAATGTTCATCCATGTTGTAGTGTATGTCCAAATTTTCTTTTTAAAATCTGAATAATATTCCGTTGTATGATATATACACATTTTGCTTATTCATTTATCCATCAAAGAAAACCAATAGCTTTTTTACATACTGTCAGGCCTCCACGTGCAAGCCTGGACCCAGAAAGTCTGAAGTCCTGCCTGCCTCGGCTGATCTCCCCGTCCCCTTGCATTCACCATTGTTCCTGATCGCCCAGCGGAGCTTCCCCTGGACATTAAGCTTCTCACCCCACTCTGCCATCTTAACTGTTCTTGCTCTGTGACTACCCCTCCACCCCACCATCTTAACTACTCTTACACCTTACCTAACCCGCCATTGTAACTGAACTTATAGTAATGATACCCCTTGCCCCTACCCCCAGCACTGTAACTGATCTTACTCTGTTACACCCCTGTCCCGTCCCCAAAAGATTTGCCCCAACCTATAAAACCAACTCCTGGGGCTGGGCGCGGTGGCTCAAGCCTGTAATCCCAGCACTTTGGGAGGCCGAGGCAGGTGGATCACGAGGTCAAGAGATCAAGACCATCCTGGTCAACATGGTGAAACCCCGTCTCTACTAAAAATACAAAAAATTAGCTGGGCATGGTGGCGCCTGCCTGTAATCCCAGCTACTCAGGAGGCTGAGGCAGGTAATTGCCTGAACCCAGGAGGCGGAGGTTGCGGTGAGCCGAGATAGCACCATTGCACTCCAGCCTGGGTAACAAGAGCGAAACTCCGTCTCAAAAAAAACCAAAAAAACCAACTCCTATCCCATCACCCTTCGCTGACGTCTTTTTCGGCTTAGCCCACCTGCACCCAGGTGAATAAACAGCCATGTTGCTCACACAAAGCCTGTTTGGAGGGTCTCTTCATTCAAAGTGCACATTTTAATACATACCAGCGTTAACCTGATTAAAAAATAAGATGAAAAAATACCAAGCCCGAAAATGTCAAATTCTTGAACACCAGAGAGGTACTATAATCCAAGCTGAGCACAGAGGAATAGCCCTTCCTTGTCTCAGCCCTGAGCCACGTGTCACCACATGGCCCCAAGCAGCTCTTCTTGTGCCCAGAGTCCTGCTAAGTCTCTTAGAAAATGGTTCAGCCAGGTTCTTCATCCCTCTAAAGTGGCTCAAAACTAGTGCAGGAGGCCAGGAGGGAGCAGATTCTATGCCACCTCCATTGCTTTTGTGCCTTCTTCAGATCCATTTTTTCCAAAAGCTGTGTTTGAATTCTGCACAGGGGTACCTTTGTCTCCAACACTGAAACCCACCCCCCTTTTTGAGACTGGGCCTCGTTCTGTTGCCCAGACTGGAGTGCAGTGGTATCATCTCAGCTCACGGCAACCTCTGCCTCCTCCTGGGCTCAAGCAGTTCTCCTGCCTCAGCCACTGAATAGCTGGGATTACAGGCACGGGCCACCACACCCAGCTAATTTTTGTATTTTTGGTAGAGATGAGGTTTTGCCATGTTACCCAGGCTGGTCTAGAACTTCTGAACTCAGGCGATCTGCCCACCTTGGCCTCCCAAAGTGCTGGGATTACAGGCATGAGCCACCGTGCCTGACTAAATTTAACTGCTTTGAACCACCATCTCACACGTTTTCCAGGGTCTTCTAGTTAAATACAGAGGATATCTACTGTATAATTCCATTTATGTAAGATCCTTGGAATAGTCAAATTCATAAAGACAGAAAGTAGAATGGTGGTTGCCAGGGAGATAGTAGAGGGGAAAATTGGGAGTCATTTAAGGAATATGGAAAAAATAAATAAAAATAGCAAAAAAATAAATAAATAACAAATATGGAGTTTCAGTCTGGGAAGATGAAAAAAGTTCTGAAGATGGATAGTTGTGGTGGCTGTACAACAGTGTTAATGTACTTAATGCCGGTGAACTGTATAACCATTTAACAATTGAAAATGGTTAAAAAGGTCGATTTTGTGTTATGTATATCTTATCACAATAAAAAATACAGAGGATTGATCACTGTATTTGCTCCCTTCCAAAATCCCACCTAGGTGAAAGTAAAGAAAAATATATAAGAATACAGGAAACAGGAGAGGAGATGCATTCATTGTATTAGGTTCGGTTGTAATAATAAAAACTAATATAACAGTGACTTTATGTGCCATGGGTTTTTTTCTCCTCCAATCTTCAAAAAATGTGGAGACCGCCAGTCCAGGGATTATATAGCATCACAGTTTCAGGAATCTGCTCTTTAATTGTTACAGGAAAGGGGTCCTCATCCAGACCCCAAGAGAGGGTTCTTGAATCTCACGCAAGAAAGAATTCAGGGTGAATCCGAAGTGCAAAGTGAAAGCAAGTTTATTAAGAGAGTAAAGGAATTAAGAAAGTAAAAGAATAAAAGAACGGCTACTCCATAGACAGAGCAGGCCCAAGGGTTGCTGGTTGCCCATTTTTATGGTTATTTCTTGATGATATGCTAAGCAAGGAGTGGATTATGTATGTCTCCCCTTTTTAGACCATTTAGGGTAACTTCCTGATGTTGCCATGATATTTGCAAACTGTCATGGTGCTGGTGGGAGTATAGCACTGAGGAGGACCAGAGGTCACTCTCATGGTCATTTTGGTTTTGGTGGATTTTGGCCAGCTCCTTTACTGCAACCTGATCTATGGGCAAGGTCTTTATGACCTGTATTTTGTGCTGACCTTGTATCTCATCCTGTGACTTAGAATGCCTTAACCATCTAGGAATGCAGCCCAGTAAGTTTCAGCCTCAGTTTACCCAGCTCCTATTTAAGATGGAGTTGCTGTGGTTTACACACCTCTGACATAATGGCTGTACGTACACGGCTTCCATGGCTAAGGTCAGCTCATGGATCTAATATGGCTGTGCTGGTGCCCATGCTGCAGAAAGAGAAAGGCGGCCAGGTTTGGTGGCTCACACCTGTCATCCCAGCACTTTGGGAGGCCAAGGCGGAGGATCGCTTGAGCCCATGAGTTTGAGACCAGCTTGAGCAATATAGGGAGACCTCATCTCTACAACAAATAAAAATAAATTAGTCAGGCATTGTGGCATGCACCACTGGTCTCAGCTATTCAGGAGGCTGAACTCCAGCCTGGGCAACAGAGTGAGACAAACAAACAAACAAGGGCAGAAAAAGGCTATGTGTCTTTTCCTTTGGGTTACTTTCTCAAAGTTGTGCATACCACTTAACATTTTTTTTTTTTTTTTTTTTTTTGAGGCGGAGTTTCACTCTTGTTACCCAGGCTGGAGTGCAATGGCGCGATCTCGGCTCACCGCAACCTCCGCCTCCTGGGTTCAGGCAATTCTCCTGCCTCAGCCTCCTGAGTAGCTGGGACTACAGGCACGCACCACCGTGCCCAGCTAATTTTTTTGTATTAGTAGAGACGGGGTTTCACCATGTTGACCAGGATGGTCTCGATCTCTTGACCTCGTGATCCACCCGCCTCGGCCTCCCAAAGTGCTGGGATTACAGGCTTGAGCCACCGCGCCCGGCCTTTTTTTTTTTTTTTTTTTTTAAGACAGAGTCTTGCTCTGTCTCAAAGGCTGGAGTGCAGTCGTACGATTTCAGCTCACTGCAACCTCCGCCTCCCGGGTTCAAGTGATTCTCCTGTCTCAGCCTCCTGAGTAGCTCGTGTCTGCCACCATGCCCAGCTAATTTTTGTATTTTTAGAAAAGACGGCGTATCACTATGTTGGCCAGGCTGTCTCGAACTGCTGACCTCAAGTGATCTGCCTGGCTCGGCCCCCCCAAAGTGCTGGGATTACAGGTATAAGCCACTGTGTCTGGTTGAAAGTAATTTTTTAAAAGTACTCCAGGAAGGGGAGCGGGTATTAAAAAAAAGTACTCCAGGAAGAAGCGGAAAGGACATAGGGGAGTAAGAAAGTGGAAATAGGAAGGGAGGAAGCCAAGCAAGGGGATCGTATCAAGCAAAGCCTCAGTCTTGCAGACAGTCCGGAGGCAGGATATTCACATCTTAGTCCAAAACAGGACAGGCAAACTGCATATAATTTTCAATGCCCGCTGAATGAGGTTGTGTTTCAGCTTTCTGGGCACCTAGAAAGTATGGGCTCCAGTAGCCTGGAGGCAGTCTGCTGACAGAGACACAGGTGCTGGCTGGTGTGCACAAACATGGTAAAGGGATGAGGGCTGCAATAGGGGCACTGGCATCTTGGCTGTCATGCATCCAGGTAAAAAATGGGGGCTCAATTACTATATATGAAGGGGAGAACAGACTTTGGGGAACAATTAGCAGTCATTTCCAGGTGAGACAACAGAAGAGAGATGCTAACTTTTTTTTTTTTTTGGAAGATGACAAGTTGATGTAGGAATGAGCAGAACCGGGAAGCTGAATACTGAGTGTTCAAGAGTTTCTAGCAGTATGCAGGAAAGGACAGGAACAAGTATCCTGGGAGGTGAGGGTTAGATGTAGACTGAAATCAGGAGGTGTAGCTAAAACTCTTTCAAAGAAACAGCAGAATTAGTGGGGCATGATGGCGAGTGCCTGTAGTCTCAGCTACTCGGGAGGCTGAGGCGGGAGAATCGCTTGAACCCAGGAGGTGGAGATTGCAGTGAGCTGACATTGTGCCACTGAACTCCAGCCTGGGGTGACAGAGGGAGATTCTGTCTCAAAAAAACGAAAGAAAAGAAAAGAAAAAAGAAATAGCAGATTCCTGCCAGGTGAGGTGGCTCATGCCTGTAATCCCAGCACTTTGGGAGGCTGAGGTGGGTGGATCACCTGAGGTTAGGAGTTCAAAACCGGCCTGGCCATCATGGTGAAACCCCATCTTTAAAAAAAAAAAAAGAGAAAGAAATAGCAGATTCCTTAAAAAGGAAACATTCATCACTAATTTTATATATATACATATATATATATAATTTGTGGCCATGAGGTGGCTCATGTCTGTAATCCCAGCACTTTGGGAGGCCGAGGCGGGTGGATCACCTGAGGTCAGGGGTTCAAGACCAGCCTGGCCAACATGGTGAAACCCCATCTCTACTAAAAATACCAAAAAATTAGCCAGACGTGGTGGGCACCTGTAATCCCAACAGAGCAAAACTCTGTCTCAATAAACAAATAAATAATAATAATTTGCAGAACTAAAAGCTCTTTGGAAAGGGCTCAGGGTGCCCAGCATAATGTATGAAACAAAAATCCACATCAAAGCACACCATTATTAATTTCAGAGAGTCAGATATAAAGAGAACATATGACAAGCTTCTTGGAAGAAAACAAGGCACAGCAAATAATTAGAGAATACAGCAGGAAAACAGGGTACTGGGTAGAGAGAACTGAGGCTAGCCAATTGACAGAATTCTTGATTTTCTTTTTTTTTTGAGACTGAGTTTCCCTCTTGTTGCCCAGGCTGAAATGCAATGGCGCAATCTCAGCTCACTGCAACCTCTGCCTCCTGGGTTTAAGCAATTCTCCTGCCTTAGCCTCCTGCTGGGATTACAGGCATGCGCCACCACCCCTGGCTAATTTTGTATTTTTAGTAGAGATGGGACTTTTCCATGCTGGTCAGGCTGGTCTCAAACTCCCAATCTCAGGTGATCTGCCCGCCTCAGCCTCCCAAAGTGCTGGGATTACAGGCGTGAGCGACTGCATCCGGCCAACGTTCTGTTGAAAACAGAAGCACTTTACAATTCTCTTGGGAAGTTTTAGAAAGATTCTGTAGTAATGGAAAATCATGCAAATTTAAAAAATGGAATCTGTTAACTTCAGGAATAACAAAAGGTAGAAAAATCAAGGCAATATAATCTTAGTACACCATTTGACTCAGCTGCAGTGAATAAGATTTATACAGTCATGTAAGGTAAATATTGATTACTTACTTTACCAATAATTATGGTATCACCATATTGAAAGCCCAGAGGAAGGGAAATAAAGGCATGGGGAAATACAAGAGTGCTAAATCTTTTATTTTTCCATAATGGAAAGTTGGTAATGTCTAAAATTAATAAGAAAATGGCAATCATAAGCCTAATGCTTAGAAATTCAGAGAAATATCAGACTAAATTTTAAAGTCTACTTTAAAGTTGAGTTTTTGCTTTTAGTTGCATAAATTCATTTTGATGGTTTTCTCAGGACAGATGAACTGGCTGGGTGTAGTGGTTCATGCCTGTAATCCTAGCAGTTTGGGAGGCTAAGGTGGATGGATCACTTGAGGTCAGGAGTTTGAGACCAGCCTGGCCAACACAGTGAAACTCTGTCTCTACTAAAAAAAATACAAAAAATTAGCCGGGCGCGGTGGTAACCGCTTGTAATCCCAGCTACTCAGAAGGCTGATGCAGGAGAATTGCTTGAATCAGGAGGCGGAGGTCACACGACTACACTCCAGCCGGGTGACAGAGTGAGACTCCCTCTCAAACAAACAAACAGATGAACTATTTTCCCCTGAGGAATACTGATGATCCCACTGCTTGAGAAATGGAAACCAGCTTGCAGCTGATAGTTATTTTTTGTCTTTTTTCCTGTTCTATCCATTGAGGTTTCAAAAAATCCTAGGTTTAGAATTTCAGCTGGGCAGCTTCGATCGCACCACCTGTAGCCACTGAGGTTCATGGGCTGTGTTTGAGGTGTTGTATTCTATTGTGCTGGGTTGGTTTTGCTGCTTATTGAGTGATGAAGAGCAATATATTAGCTACAGAGATATAAAAAATTTCCAACATATGCAAAAGCAAAATACTAGTTTAATGACCCCTTATGTATCCACCCTCCAGCTTCAACATTTATGTTTCTGACAATTCTTGTTTCACCTACCCCACCTCTATTATACACACACACAAACAACACACACACACACACACACATACACACACACACACGGGAGCAAAGTCAACTTCCATTATTTAGAAGCACATCCAAGATATCACATTACATTATTTACCAATATCATCTATTAAGTTTCTTGGGTTGTAGTCCATCTCACAGAAAGAAATCCACCATGAGAAACTTCTTTCAGGACATACGTTTTATGTTAATTAATATATGATGTAAAGGCATATATTTGCATTTATTTTCTTCATTAATTGCAGAAAAAGGTTTTGAAAAAGGGTTGTTTTTTATGGCATATGAATTTACAGAAATGGAAATCCAGAGAATGTACACCTATATAAAATATAAGCTCAATTTACAATAGCTAATCTTTTCACTGTCATCCAGGAACTGAATTAGGTCTTAAGTTTATGTCACTCCCCATCCCACTCTGAGTAAAAGCCAGAGTCCTTACAATGGCTTACCAGGCCCTATATGATCTCCTCACTTTAACACCCTTACTTCTAGGTCCTCATTGCTTGCAAACCATTTCCAGCCCATTCTGTACTAGCCATCCTTGCCTTCCTTCTAATTTTCTAATCTGCCAAGGATTCTCCTGCCTCAAGATATTTGCATCAGCTGTTTCTTTCTGCCTGGATTCCCAAATACCTACATGTCTCATTCTTTTTTTTTTTTGAGACACAGTCTCACTCTGTCGCCCAGGCTGGAATGCAGTGGTGTGATTTTGGCTCACTGCAACCTCCGCCTGCTGGGTTCAAGTAATTCTTCTGCCTCAGCCTCCCAAGTAGCTGGGATTACAGATGCCCGCCGCCCCACCCCGCTAATTTTTGTATTTTTAGTAGAGATGGGGTTTCATCATGTTGGCCAGGCTGGTCTTGAACTCCTGACCTCAGGTGGTCCACCTACCTTGGCCTCCCAAAATGCTGGGATTACAGGCATAAGCCACTGCACCCCAGCCATTTTTTTTTTTTTTTTAGTTTCTCATAGAGATGAGGTCTTGCTGTATTACCCAGGCTGGTGTCCTGAGCTCTGAACTCCTGGGTTCAAGTGATCCTCCTCTCTTGGCCTCCCAAAATGCTGGGATTACAGGCATAAGCAGATGAGATGTCTGATTCTCTTGCTTCCTTCAAGTTTCTGTGCAAAGATTACTTTATCAGTGAGGCCTTCTTTGATCACCCTCTACAACATTACAAGTATCCCCTCTCCACACATCCTTCCTATGTCATCCTCAACCTGCTTTCTTTTCTTTCTTTTTTTTTTGAAAAGGGTCTCTTGCTCCGTTGCCCAGGCTGGAGTGCACTGGCATGATCATGGCTCACTGCAGCCTCCATCTCCCAGGTTCAAGCAATCCTCCCACCTCAGCCTCCTTAGTAGCTGGGACTACAGCTGGGTGCCAACATGCCCAGCTAATTTTTGTATTTTTTGGTAGAGATGGGGTTTTGCCACGTTGGCCAGGTTTGTCTCCAACTCCTGAGCTCAAGTGATCCTCCTGCCTCGGCCTTCCAAATTGCTTGGGATTACAGGTGTGAGCCATCGGGTCTGGCCTCACCCTGTTTTATTTGTTTGCCCCCACTCATACCTTGACAGTAGCCATCACCACCTGTCTTAAATTTATTTCATTTTATTTAGTATCTATACCTTCCCAGTAGAATGAAAGCTTCATAAGATGAAGTACTGATTTTTTTTTCCTCTTGCTGTATCCTGTTCCCAAAACAATGGTAAGCACATTAACAAGTTGCTTATCATCGGTATGCCACATTTTAAAAAGCTTTGCAAACACTTAAATAGAAGTCACCATGTACCGGGCACTGTTTCAAGTACTTACAAATACTACCTCATTTAATCCTCATACAATCCCACCTAGTAAGCACTACTATTACCATTCTCCATTTTACTTTGAGAAACCAGTGCACAGAAAGGTTAAGTAACCCATCCAAGGTCAAACAGCTAATAAGTGACAGACCTAAGCAGTCAGGCCTCGGAGTCTGCACATCTTACCACTGGGCTATGATGTCTTTCACATGAATGCAGGGAAAGCATTTAATAAACACTTCCAGAATGAGATGTAAATTTGATTTTAAGCACATTCAGATATCCAGGGTGACTCCTGGATGTAAAAAAATAAAATAATTTCAGCTTTCAGGGAGAACTCCTATTGCCCAGTGCCATCAGATCCCAAATACTGGAGGCATTCCCAGTGTTCTATTCACAAACTGTGCGATCTGTGGTAGCCCGCCTTGTGAATAAAATCAAAGTGAAAGATACCAGTATACTTATTGGTATGCTAAAAGAACTGCAGACCAATCACATCCTTTTGAAACCAAAATATGTGTAAGTCTCCCTGGCTAGATGCTGTGTGTCCACGTATCATGCACCAATTGCTTGAAAGTCACATGACAAGTTTTCTTCCTTTAGGGAAGGAAGCAAGCAAGGCAGGACACTGTGTGTTACAGCCACAGCGTGGGCATTTGCATAGCTAGTGCCGCCAATACCATGGGTGCGTTGACATTAAACAGCACTTCTCTACCAAGTTGCCCTGCTGTCCTGTAACGCGTCATTTTGAAAAAAAGGTTGTCCGTTTTTCAACTACTTGGGTGAGGGCAGCTTAATGAAAAAAGCTCAACGTTTGTCAAAGAAGGTAGGGTTTCAATTGTGAGCTTGAAAGCCACCAGAGGAGATTTCTCCTATAGAGGGCAAGTGTGTTTCCTGCTTGGACACCTGAATTTGCAACCCATCCTTTATTTTATTTTTTTGCAACGCACCTTTTCTATCTTTGTAGCCTCAGTTCCTACCATAGTGCCTGTCACGGAGCAGCTAATTAACACAGTGACGCGTGTGAGTTATTTGAAGCCGCTTCCTGCACAGTGGAACGTCCCCGCCAAGTCTCCCGGCTTCGCTGGGTGTAGTCCCAATTAAAACACTCGGTTTCGGCCGGGAGTGGTGGCTCACGCCTGTAACCCTAACACTTTGGGAGGCCGAGGCGGGCGGATCACCTGAGGTCAGGAGTTCAAGATTAGCCTGACCAAGATGGTAAAACCCCGTCTTTTAAAAAAAAAAAAAAAAGAAAAGAAAAGAAAAAGAAAAAAAAAAGATAAAATAAATAAATTTAAAAAACACTCGGTTTCAACAACACAAGGAGGGTCCGCAGGGTCCCCGGGCTACCCACCAAGGGTCGGCTCTGCTTTGAAACGCAGCTGCAGGAGGCCAAGGAGCGCCGCGATGCCCGGGTTCTCCCGGC
Source organism: Aotus nancymaae (assembly GCF_030222135.1). Lineage (NCBI taxonomy): Eukaryota > Metazoa > Chordata > Mammalia > Primates > Aotidae > Aotus > Aotus nancymaae. The sequence continues at coordinate 75,387,005 of NW_026988422.1, read as the reverse complement.
TATTCCACCCAAGGCCGAAGCCGGCCGACTGCGTGAACCCAACCTTGCGCAGGGCGCCGGCAGCTCTCAGTCCGGTCCGCGCTCGGTCCTCCGCGCTCCCAGCCTCCCTTGCGCCAAGGACACATCCGGTGGCGTCGCGGGGCCTGTCTACGCCACCGCGGCGCCTTTCTATGGTCCTCTGCCGCTTTCTGAGCGAGTGTCATGGCGGTCGGCGTCGAGTTGGCAGGAGTAGCCCACGAAACTGGGGACACTCACTAGAGCAGAGGAAGAAGTGGCTCAATCTGGACGGTGGGAATTCGTGGGAATGAGCAGAAGGCCCTCAATGGGTGACTGTGTCACTAGAGGCAGGCCCCTGGTAAAATTCCAGGCCAGGCCTCCGCGTTTCTAGGCAGAACCCGGAGCCGGCATTGCCTGAGAACCCCGCTTTGTGTTATCAAATCTTGAGTGTTTTGGACAAGTCTCGCCAAGGCAGGCGTCCAAGGATATTTGGTGGGATCATTCGACCGTGCTAAACGTTTTTTTGTTTCCGAGCGGACCAGGTCGTTCTCTATAAACTCGCCGCGATGTCGTCCTGGCTTGGGGGCCTCGGCTCCGGATTAGGACAGTCTCTAGGTCAAGTCGGGGGCAGCCTGGCTTCCCTCACTGGCCAGATTTCAAACTTTACAAAGGATATGCTGATGGAGGGCACGGAGGAAGTGGAAGGTAACAGCTGGACCGAGGGAGGGGAGGGCTTTTCTAAGACCTGGGGAACGTGCATTTGGTCTCTGCTTCCATCAGTCAGGAGACGCGGACAGGTCGCAAAGGAATACTGCTCCTCCCTTTTTTCTTCACACACCTCCTCTTGCCTCTTCTCCACAGATTTTCTAAGACGAAAGACCACTGAGGGCCAGGGGAAGAGTCCTGTTTCCCTTCCCTTTAAATACTCTGGACACTCAAAGTACAGTAGAGTGAAACTGTTCCTACGTTAAGTCGAGTTTATTTTTGTTTGGTTTATCCACGTCCACCACTTACTTTGCCCTCAGTTTGGGGGCTGATCTCATTCTTATCTTCCTGTATTTTGACACAGTTTAAAGAATTGTATATGTGTTTTCTATTTTTGTAACAGTCGAAATAACTCATAATTTAAACATGTAGTGAGTTTTGCTCTTTTTGTCTTGAGTATGTTCGAAACAGGGGCATGTTTTTCTATTTTTATTTTTGTTTATTGTGATGATACATTGTAGCGCTCCAGCTGAGAATGTATTTTTGTGTATAATCGCCCATTTCTCCCATATTTCGAAAGTAGAGTAGGGAAGATCACCCTATTCTTAAGGTACCCTTAGCAATCTTCACTCATTTTTGAAGTCCTCAATCTTGTGTTACTAATAAATAGTGACCCAGAGTTACATGGTAATCAGTGGCTACATTAATTACTATTTTATATTTCTTGGCATTTCAGTAAGCACTCTTTGGATTAAAACGGTGTTTAAGTTTCAGTCTAAGTCTGCTCCAGGGAGATAATGGGCTGTTTTTTTTGGATGAGAGCTGCTCCTTTGACAATTGTATTTCTTTTAAATAAATGTAATAAGTTAGCATTCTGGCTTAGTTTTTTTGATTGCTAATTTAACAGATTCTTCATGTTTATTTGGTTAAAATCGGGAAAGATAGTTTCATAGAAAGGTAATGCTTATGTTTTGGGTTTCTATGCAGTCTGTTTAGATGGAAGGAAGAATAGACTGGGGAGCTACCGAAATCCATTTTACTGCTTGAGGTTTCCCATGCTATAAAAGTGCATCAGTGAGACAGGTTTGGGGAGGGAAATGAAACAGCTTCTTTATGTGTGGGGGAAAGCATGGGACCTTGAGGGCAGTCAGAAGCTTAGAAGGGTTGGATAACTATGGGAAATGACTAGTCTCTCCTTGTATCCTAGATAGGAGAAAATGATTGGCTGTTCCTTTGACCCTAAGCCAGAGAATATGCATCCCTCAACCTGGATGTTTTCCAGGTTGAAGGTGGAATTCATTTTGTTCTGCCCAATGTGCTCCTGTTTTCTCAATCTTAATGGCTTCCCTCTCAGCTCAGTTGCCTAAAGTGTAAATCTTCATGTCTTTGTTTTGTGTCTTTTTTCATCACCTACTTCCAGTTGGTCACCAAATCTTGTGTATCCTATGCCAGAATTGTCCTTTCCTTTATTACTCCTTATTCTTTAGATCCCTATAATCTTTCCCAGGGACTATTTCTCTTTCGTGTCCTGTCACCCATTTCTCCCTACTCCAATCAATTTTCTATTGTATTGTCAGTTACTTTCTAAAAACAAACTGGCTTAAAATTTTTTTGACCTTGTTACGGGATAAAATCCAAACCTCTTAGTTTTGGAAGGCCAAGACCCATTTTGTCTGGGTTTTTTGTTTTATTTTGTTTTTTGAAACAGCCTCACTCTCACCCAAGCTGAAGTGCAGTGGCGCTGTCTGGGCTCACTGCAATCTTCAATTCCTGGGTTCAAGTGATTCTCCTGCCTCAGCCTCCCAAGTAGTTGGGATTACAGGCACGTGCCATCACACCCAGCTAATTTTTATATTTTTAGTGGAGATGGGTTTCAGCGTGTTGGCCAGGCTGGTCTCAAACTCCTGACCTCAGGTGATCCACCTGCCTTGGCCTCCCAAAGTGTTTAGATTACAGGCCTTCAACGTACCTTTTCTAGTTGCTATACCAATTGCTGTACATGTGTGCATACACATGCTTGCTCATACACAGAGTCTCTGTCCTGGGATTTTGTCAGGTACTTACACAACTTCAAGCCTCTACTTGGAAAGCCCTTTCTTCTCTATTTCGTCCTTCACCCAGAAAACAATTTTCCTGTACATCCCTGCTCACATGTCAGGTACTTAAGTACTTGGTGAACCATTCTGACTCCTATACAAGTTGAGTTAAGTGGAATGTTGGTGACCTGTGTTCTGACAGAACTTTGTGGATCACTCCCTGACCGCACTTAACATGTTGAGTTATAATTTATCTGTTTTCTTAATACCCAGGGTGGGGACTGAATTTTTTTCCTCCTTGTATTACCAATATGTGGCATCTTCCTTTTGGCATATAGTAGATGCTCAATAAAAATGACACAAGTAGGTGATTAGAAATCTGCAAAGTTGCTTAATGCTTTTATTCTTTTCCCTTTGTATTCCAGTTGGACTTGCTTAACACCTGATTTATTGATTTTGTAAGTTTTTAAAATGGGGGTCTGGCCATGTGCGGTGGTTCACACCTGTAATCTCAGCACCTTGGGAGGCCAAAGTGGGAGGATAGCTTAAAGCCAGGAGCTGCGGACCAGCCTGGGCAACATAGGGAGATGTCATTTCTACAAAAAGTTTTTAGCTGGGCATGGTGGCATGTGCCTGTAGTCTCACCTACTTGGGAGGCTGAGATGGGAGGTTTGCTTGAGCCCAGGAGTTCAAAGTTTCAGTGAGCTGTGATTGCGCCACTGAACTCCAGCCTGGGTGACAGAGACGACCCTGTCTCAAAAAAATAAAAGGAACAGAGGGTCAGAGTACAGTTCTTTTATTCAACGAACAGGTATTAGTGTTTTGCCTGTGTCAGCAATGAAAAATAAAGCAGCTCCAAAATAGCACTGTAGGGACAACTTGAAAGCCATCCATATTTACAATATCAGAAGGTTGCAGTTTTACCTAACACTACTGATTTATTCAAGGTTAGGAGCTTGGGCTTTAAAATTAGATAGACATAGGTTGAAATTCTGCTTTTGTGCATTATAAGCTGTGGGATTTTTGGCAAATTATTAGAAATTAACCTCCAAAAAGCAGTTTCCTTATCTGTTAAACAGGGATAATTATACCCATTGAGAGGTTAAGAGGATTAAATGAAATCATGAGTGTAAAATGCCTGGAACTGTGCCTAGCAAATCGTAAACATTAATGAATGGTAAATGTCATATTTGCCCTCATTCACAAAGTCAGAATATTTTTGTCTACATAATATCTCCCCTTTGTACTTAAATAGGCCAGGTTTTTCTTGGGGGAGGTATGGAGTTTGCATGAACTTGTAAAATCCCTCTCTGAAACAGTTGCTGCTTTTAACAATTACCTTTCTTTTTTTTTTGTTTTTTTTGTTGACGGAGTTTTGCTCTTGTTACCCAGGCTGGAGTGCAATGGCATGATCTTGGCTCACCGCAACCTCCGCCTCCTGGGTTCAGGCAATTCTGCCTCAGCCTCCTGAGTAGCTGGGATTACAGGTTGACCAGGATGGTCTCAATCTCTTGACCTCGTGATCCACCCGCCTCGGCCTCCCAAAGTGCTGGGATTACAGGCGTGAGCCACCGCGCCTGGCAGCAATTACCTTTCTAAATAGATTAGATTATACCTGGTCCTCTTCAGAATAGCAATTAAACAGTCCTTTCATAGTTTCAAGCAAGATACATAAACAACCACAGATGTAACCTTACATGGTGATTTTCTAAACAAGAGTGTTTGTCACTGTAATTATTGCATGTTTCTTTTGATTTCAACCAAGCTTGTCCAACCTGTGGTCAGCAGGCTGCTTGTGGCCCAGGATGGGCTTTGAATGAGACCCAACATAAATTTGTAAACTCTTTTTCTTTTTTTCCTTTTTTTTTTTTTTTTTGATATGGAGTCTTGCCCTGTCGCCCAGGCTGCAGTGCAGTGGTGTGATCTCGGTTCACTGCAACCTCCGTCTCCCAGGTTCAAATAATTCTCCAGCCTCAGCCTCCCGAGTAGCTGGGATTACAGACACACACCACTATGCCTGGCTAAACTTTCTTAAAATATTTTGAGTTTTTCTGACCAGGCATGGTGGCTCACACCTGTAATCCCAGCACTTTGTGAAGCTGAGGCAGGTGGATCAACTGAGGTCAGGAGTTTAAGACCAGCTTGGTTAACATGGTGAAACCTCGTCTTTACTAAAAAATACAGAAATTTTTTATTTTTTACAAAATTTCTTTGTAAAAAAAATTGTCTTTAGTAAAGACGCGGTTTCACCAGGTGTAGTGGCACAGGCCTGTAGTCCTACCTACTGGGGAGGCTGAGGTGGGAGAATCGCTTGAACCTGGGAGGCAGAGGTTGCAGTGAGCTGAGATTGTGCCACTGTACTCCAGCCTGGGCAACAGAATAAGACTCAGTCTTAAAAAAGAAAAATAAAGAAAGAGATTTTTTTGCCAATTTTTTTTTAGGCTCATTAGCAATTGTTAGTGTATTTTATGTATGGCCCAAGACAGTTCTTCTTCCAGTATGGCCCAGGGAAGCCAAAAAATTGGACATTCCTAATAAACTGTAGTTCAGAGAAGTTATTTTCTTTTTTTTTTTTTTAGAGACGGGGTTTCACCATGTTGGCCAGGATGGTCTTGATCTCTTGACCTCATGATCCACCCGCCTCGACCTCCCAAAGTGCTGGGATTACAGGCGTGAGCAACCGTGCCCGGCCAGTTATTTTCATATTAAGATGCTGTAATGAAAAAAATACTAGTACCTAGGAAAAAAAAAAAGCTAACTCTGGATTTTTTTTTTTTTTCTTGAGACGGAGTCGTGCTCTGTTGCCCAGGTTGGACTGCAGTGGCATGATCTCAGCTCACTGCAGCTTCTGCCTCCTTAGTTCAAGTGATTCTCCTTCCTCAGCCTCCTGAGTAGCTGGATTACAGATTACAAGTGCCTACCACCACAACTGGCTAGTTTTTTTTTGGGGTATTTTTAGTAAAGACAGAATTTCCCCATATTGGCACATTCCTTTCCCTTCAGGTGTACTAAAATCGGGAAGCTAAAGCAGACTCGGGGGATATTCCTGCAGCTCCAGAAAACATGAAATAAACACAAAACTCTCCCTCCCAGATCAGCATTATAGAAAAACAGAAGCAGCTCAAGCCTCTAATAAACTCTCCCACCCTAAATCCTTAAAAACTCTTAAACGGGAAAAGAGTGTGCCTCTAAGCTAACTCAACCAAATGCCCCTCTCAGGTTTGTTTTCTCAAAAATAAACCTGTCTTAACTGGCAAGCTACCCTAGGTGTTTTTCTCCTCTTTCTTTAATTCTTAAAGTTAGAAATAAGGCCCGAAGCCACAGTTGAATAAGTTTCATCTAAAATTATAGCAACATAAGCCCACAGATAAATAGTTTTAATTTGCAGAACTTAATTTCCCACAACAAAATTTTAATGAACGCTTTTTTTTTTCTTTTGAGACTGAAGTGATAAATTTCTTTTGAATGCTCTTATATCGGCCTACTATTCTGTGTAAACTCCGTGAAATATATTTTCCTGAAAATACCTGTTTATTCATATGGTATTGATTAAATATTCAACATTTGCTTTCTTTTGTAGCAGAATTACCGGATTCTAGGACAAAGGAAATTGAAGCCATTCATGTAATCTTGAGGTCAGAGGTAAGGAAAATCAAAAACTACTTAAATTTTTCTTTTTTGAAGTCATGAAAGTTACTCAAATATTATTTTGATCCTTTCTTTTTAAATGTACTGCTTTAACACTTTTTCTTCTTGTTTAATCTTAGTTGTTTTCTGAGCTTTTATCAACCTTCTATAGATGAAAAATATATTTACATGTTGTTGCAGTTTTCTATTTAATATTCCCATCTCTTATTTCTGTATGCTATAAGTAGGAAAACTACCAAATGTAGAAATTAATAGTAGCAATACTTTATCATAATCCAGTCTTTACTGTGTTCCAACAGTGTACAAAATTGCAGTGGTACATTTAATTATAATATGAAGAATGCAATTCTGTTTAATCTGGAGATTTTAAATTCCCTAACTAAAATAATAATAATGTTTGGATACAAAGAAGTTTAGAATATATGAATAGCAGCTGGGTGCAGTGGCTCACGCCTGTAATCCCAGCACTTTGGGAAGCCAAGGCGGGTGGATCAGTTGAGGTCAGGAGTTCGAGACTAGCCTGGCCAACATGGTGAAACCACCTCTCTAACTAAAAATACAAACAAGTCCCAGCTACTTGGGAGGCTAAGGCAGGAGAATCGCTGGAAACTGGGAGGCGGGGATTGCATTGAGCCGAGGTCACACCACTCAGGTCCAGCCTGAGTGACAGAGCAAAACTCTTTCCAAAAAAAAAAAAAGAATATAGGAATAGCAAATTAATTTTATTGTTTTATTTATTATTAGTGTCTAGAATGGGTGCAGTGGCTCATGCCTGTAATCTTAGCACTTTGGGAGGTGGAGGTGGGAGCATGGCTTGAGGCCAGGAATTTGAGACTCGTTACAAAAAATAAAGATAAAAAAATTAGTCAGGTGTGGTGGTAGGTGCCTGTAGTCTCCTACTTAGGAGGCAGAGGTGGGAGGATCACCTCATCTTAGGTCCCAGGAAGTCAGGGTTGCAGTGAGTTGTGATAACTGCCACTGTGCTCCAGCCTGGGCGACAGAGTGAGACCCTGTATCAAAAAAAGGAAAAAGACACTTTAATGATTTAAATACAGCAAATCCAAATTTTTATTTCTATTTTTTTTTCTGGTTTTGAAAGCATAAAGAGTCAAAATAAGCAATGTTGTTTGAATTTATTTAACTGCTTTTTAACTCTTTATTGCACAACCTGGAATATCTTTATCTGGTAATTTTTTTTTTTTTTTTGGAGACGGGAGTTTCGCTCTTGTTGCCCAGGCTGGAGTGCAGTGGTGCGATCTCAGCTCACTGCAACCTCCGCCTCTCCGGTTCAAGCGATTCTCCTCCCTCAGTCTCCCAAGTAGCTGGGATTACAGACACCTGCCACCATGCCCAGGTAATTTTTTGTATTTTTAGTAGAGACAGGGTTTCACCACGTTGGCCAGGCTGGTCTTGAACTCCTGACCTCAAGTGATCCACCCTTCTTGGCCTCCCAAAGTGTTGGGATTACAGGCGTGAGCCACCGCACCCGGCCATCTTGTCAAAATTGATTCCAAATTTCAGTTACTTCCCTGATAGATTTCACGTTATTATTACTTCTAGTTGTTTTTGTTGTTGTTGTTTTGAGAAGGGGTCTTCCTGTTTTGCCCAGGCTGGAGTACAGTGACACAATCATAGCTCACTGTAGCCTTGAACTTCTGGACTCAAGCTATTCTTCTGCTTCAGCCTCTCGAGTAGCTGGGACGACAGGCCTGTGACACCACACCCAGCTAATTAAAAAATTTTTTTTGTAATAGGCTGGGAATGGTGGGTCAGTCCTATAATCCCAGCACTTTGGGAGGCTGAGGTGGGCAGATCACTTGAGGTTAGGAGTTCAAGACCAGCTTGGCCAACATGGTGAAACCCCATCTCTACTAAAAATACAAAAAAAATTAGCCAGGCGTGGTAGCACATGCCTGTAGTTACAGCTGCTCAGGAGGCTGAGGCAGTAGAATCGCTGGAACTCAGAAGGCAGAGGTTGCAGTGAAGCGAGATCATGCCATTGCACTCCAGGCTGGGTGACAGAGCCAGGCTCAGTCGCAAAAAAAATAATAATAAAATAAAAAAGATACAGAAAATACAAGTTGATTGTGATCCCATGATTTTTCTTAAATTTATAAAAGGATTCAGGGTACCCTTATGGTAATTGATTGATAGACTATTTTATTCTATTTTGAAAAATATGTAAATTTTCTCTTTGTTGGTAGACCTCTAAGAAAGAATAAAAGAAATAAATAGCGAGTTTTATGAATAGTTAGGACTACTTAAAAAAGAAATTAAGTTATTTTAGAGGGCCCTGATGGTATAACCAAGGATTAAGCAGGGTGGAATATTTTAGATATGAGTGTCTGTGGACTTCAACAGCAGAAATGTAGTCAGACTTTAGAGGGACTCAGCTAGAACTGGAGGCCATCAGGAGTCTCTCTCTTTTCATTTGTACTCTCTTCTCTTCTATTTACACTTATTCTTTCCAACCAGCCCCCTCTGTTCATATTCCACATAATTGAAAATATTGTCTCTGGCAACTCTCTTCATATTTTATGGGTTCAGCCACATGAAGTTCATTTGCTCTTTCAGCCTTTCTTTTGCTTTTGAGACAGGGTCTTGCTCTGTTACCCAGGCTGGAGTGCAGTGGTGTGATCATGGCTCCCTGCAGCCATGACCTCTCAGACTCAAGCAATCTTCCCTCCTCAACCTCCTGAGTAGCTGGGACTATGGGTGCAAGCCACCATGCCCAACTAATTTTCTTATTTGTATTTTTTGTAGAGATGGGGTCTCCTTATGTTTCCCAGGCTGATCTCGAACTCCTGGGCTGAAGTGATCCTCCCACCTCAGCCTCCCAAAGTGCTGAGATTATAAGCGTGAGCCACCGCACCTGGCCCTTTCTCAACCTTTCTTACTCTCATATGGCTAGGGAGATCAGGGCAGACAACCAAGTAGATATTGACTATATTCAGAGTTTTAAGATTCTTTTTTTTTTGTTCTTTCTTTTCTTTTTTTTTTTTTTGGAGACGGAATTTCACTGTCACCAGACTGGAGTGCAGAGGCGCTATCTTGGCTCACTGCAACCTCTGCTTCCTGGGTTCAAGCAATTCTCATGCCTCAGCCTCCCGAGTAGTTGGGATTACAGGCACACGCCACCACACCCAGCTAATTTTTGTATTTTTAGTAGAGACGAGGTTTCACCATGTTGGTCAAGCAAGATGGTTTCCATCTCTTGACCTTGTGGTCTGCCCACCTTGATCTCCCACAGTGCTGGGATTACAGGTATGAGCCACCACACCCGGCTGAATTTTAAGGTTCCAGTTACTAATCAGAGTTAAACAAATAAACAAATAACCTTAGGTAATTTTGTGTGGAAGAAAAACCTGAAGTGAACTTTTATAACCAGTTTTTGGCTTAAGTATATTATATTGCCCAGTTATATATTGTGTTTTTCATACTAACAATTTACAGAAAATCATGCAAAAGCAGCCAGTAGGATAGAAGATAATCAGCTGTTGTGACCATTGGTCTTGTTTTTTACTACTAATTCTTACTAATTTTTACTACTAATTCTATTCCAGATAATTAAAATCTGTATTAGATTTCTAGGGATGGAGTCCCAAACTAGGATTTGTAGATGTTGTAATTATTCCTTTGATTATTCCATTGGTTTTCTCTGGGAATTTATGTAATCTTCCCTGGATCATTATTTTCAGATCTATTGACATTAGAGTTTCCTAGAATCTAAGAAGAAAACAAATGACATCCGCAAAGTGAAAAAGTCTTCACCTTTTAGCAAGAGCTTTTTGTCTCACCATCAGTCTCCTTTTTCTCATTCATTGTTAAACTGTGTTTGTAGGTATATTAGTAGAATGCTTAGTAAATTGTTATCTGCAATGACTTGTAAATACTTTTCTGTAGAGGGTTTTAGTGTCCATTTCTCTTGCCCCATTATGTTCTTATTATTTCAATTCAATAAGGAATGAATAATAGGTTAATATAATTTAATATTTAGTTACATACAATTTGAATAATTTTTTAAATGTTTTTCAACATCTTAAAAGACTGTGTGTGATGTCTAGGTTCATTGAATTAGGGTATTTTGTGTAGTTCTAACTTTTTTCAAACAGTTCCAGTCGTGGTTTTTAAATTTGGAGTTTTCAGAGGTGCTTCAGGGAGCCTGAAAGACAAGCAAACAATGTGAGATTTTAGCCTCCTCCCTATACTTCAACCAGAAAGATTTCTTTAAAAAAAAAAGGTCTGTTTGGGGAGAAAACAAAAGCCCAAACATGTAATCCATTCATTTACTAGATGTGTATTGACTACTGTATGCTAGAACTGGGTATACAAAGATGGGGAAACATTGATTAGTGGCTTTTTCTTAGCAGAAAATCAATCTGAGCAAAATGTTAATTTTTCCCCGTTTGGTTTAGAATTATGCATATTCTATATAAACATGGTCAGTGCATTTTTAACTTTAAAAACATATTTTAAATTCCAGAATTCTGTCCGAGACCTGTTGTATTTGACTTTTTTTGGGGGAGGAAGCAGTGTGGTTTTCATAATGCTGTGCAGATAACTAATTGCATGTTTTACTTGCAGTCTTTTGTTGAAAATACATTTTTTTTCCTAGAATGAAAGACTTAAGAAACTGTGTACTGATCTAGAAGAGAAACATGAAGCATCAGAGCTTCAGATAAAGCAACAATCTACAAGCTACCGAAATCAACTTCAACAAAAAGAGGTAAATGTGATCACAGTTACTTCATATGTATTTCACTGTAATGTATTTAGGTATGTTTTTAGAGTTAGAATATAGATCAAGGTATATTCAGGTCTGTAAAAATAAGGTGATAAATTTAATAATTCTCAACTCAGTTTGATATCCCTTATTTAATAAGAACTTTATAAGGTTTTCTATTAAGTTTACGTTATATATTTGTTTACTTTTTTTTTCGTTTTTGAGACAGAGTCTCACTCTGTCACCCAGGTTGGAGTGCAGTGGCATAATCTCCACTCACTGTAGGCCTCCCGGGTTCAATTAGGATAGAACAGTAGCTCCTCCTACCCAGGGCTTTACAGTGAAGCCATTCTTTTGCCTCAGCTTCCTGAGTAGCTGGGATTACAGGTGCCTACAACCACACCTGGCTACGTTTTGTGTTTTTAATAGAGATGGGGTTTCGCCATGTTGGCCAAGCTGGTTTCGAACTCCTGACCTCAGGTGATCTGCCCGCCTCGGCCTCCCAAAGTGCTAGTTTATATTATATAAACCAACCTATGTGATGTGTAATTTTTTCTTTCCAAAACAAGAAGAAAAAGTTTTTGTATAAAATATCTGTAGACATCTGTTGCTTATAATTTCTGATTTTATGAAGCCTAATATTTGTTCTGTTGGCAAGTGCTTGATTTTCCATGGAAAAACAGTATTAAGTATATTGTAATCTACTTATAATTGTCTTATAAATGTGTTGAGTTTTTTTAGTTTGAAATGGCTGCCTTGGAATTGACTTATCTTTGCTTTACAGTGCTGGTAGTAGATATTATTATATAGTTTAATGTTATTCTGAATCCTTAAAAAATACAGTCTGTATCCTCATGTGTCATGCTGTTACTGAATTCTCTTTAGTGTTTAGTACATAAGTGGACCCCAGTAAATACTTAAATTGAATTGAACCATTTCCTGTTTTATTATTTAGATCATTTGCGTGTTTTTCAGTTTTTGACTAAGTGTTCATTTCTACCATAACTGTATATTTGGGTTTTAAAAATCTAGGTGCCATGATTTCTGGTTCCTTTTGTGATATGCTAAGGTGAAAGATGAAAGTATAGCACATTAAAGATATACATAGGCATTGAAAGAAGTAGTGCTTAAATTTTCTATTTTTTTTTGATACAGAGTTTCACTCTTGTTGCCTAGACTGGAGTGCAATGGCGCAATCTCAGCTCACCATAAACTCCGTTTTGCAGGTTCAAGTGATTCTCCTGCCTCAGCCTCCTGAGTAGCTGGGATTACAGGCATGCACCACCATGCTCAGCTAATTTTGTATTTTCAGTAGAGACAGGGTTTCTCCATGTTGGCCAGGCTGGTCTCAAACTCCGGACCTCAGGTGCTCCTCCTACCTTGGCCTCCCAAAGTGCTGGGATTACAGGTGTGAGCCATTACACCCGGCCCGAAAGTAGTGCTTAAATTTTCAATTTGTTGGGAAGTGATAATTTTATAAAATACAATAAAAAATGAATTACTACAAAAACAAAACGAATACTAAAAAAAGCAAAGTTGCAGGTTCAGATTATTATTTTTTTTTTAGATGAAGTGTCGCTCTGTTGCCCAGGTTAGAGCACAGTGGTGCAACAATCTCGGCTCACTGCAACCTCTGTGTCCCCGGTTCAAGCAGTTTTCGTGCCCCAGCCTCCCGAGTAGCTGGGATTACAGGCATGTGCTACTGCGCATGGCTAATTTTTATATTTTTTGTAGAGATGGGGTTTCACCACATTGGCGAGGCTGGTCTCAAAATCCTGACCTCAGGTGATCTACCTGCCTTGGCCTCCCAAAGTGCTGAGATTATAGGCGTTAGCCACTGTACCTGGCTGCAAGTTCAAATTAAAGTTAAAACCTCCTTTTTTTTTTCCTCACGATTTCCCAGCTCTACTAAAAATAGAAAACTTAGCTGGGCATGGTGGCATGTGCCTGCAGTCTCAGCTACTCGGGAGGCTGAGACAGGAGAATTGCCTGAACCCAGGAGGTGGAGGTTGCAGTGAGTTTAGATGGTGCTGCTACACTCCAGCCTGGGCAACAGAGCGAGACTCTGTCTCAAAAAAGAAAAAAAAGATTCAGCAGATATAAAATTACCACCAAATTGCTTTACAGGTCTTTAAACCTTACTCTTCCCATTGCTGTACTTGCTATGGACTGGTAGTGAGCATTCACTGCATTCGTCCGTGGGTCACACTTTGAGTAGCACTGACTTATAAACATTATGATAGAACAGTATTTCCTCCTACCCGGGGTTTACAGCTGAATCGTTATGACACTTTAAAAGCATATACATGTTGGCTGAGCGCGGTGGCTCACGCCCATAATCCCAGCACTTTGAGAGGCTGAGGTGGGTGGATCATGAGGTCAGGAGTTCAAGACCAGACTGGCCAACATGGTGAAACCCTGTCTTTACTTAAAAAATGCAAAAATTAGCTGGGCGTGGTGGCTCATGCCTGTAATCCCAGCTACTTTGGTGGCTGAAGTAGGAGAATTGCTTGAATCAGGACCCGAGAGATAGAGATTGCAGTGAGCCAAGATCACGCCACTGCACTCCAGCCTGAGCTACAGAGCAAGACTCCATCTCAAAGAAAAAAAAAAGAAAAGAAAAGCATATACATGTTTACACCACCTAGGAGATTGTAACTTAGTGTACTGGGAAGAGGCCCTGGTACAGGTTGAGCATTCCTACCAAAATACAAAATGCTCCAAAATCCAAAACTTTTGAGTGCCAGTGCGATGCCACAAGTGGAAAATTCCACACATAAGTACTGAACACAAGCTTTGTTTTATGCACAAAATTGCTAAAAGCATTTTATAAAATTACTTTCCCATGTCTATATGGGTATTAAGGTGTATATGAAACAGAAATGAATTTTGTGTTTAGACTTGGGTCCCATCCCCAAGATATTTCATTATGTTTATGAAGATATTCTCAAATTGGAAAATACCTGAAATGTGAAACCCTACTAGTCTCAAGCATTCAGATAAGGATACTCAACCTGTACTGATAATTTTCAAAAGCTCCATAGGTGATTCTGATGCTTACCTCACAGTTGAAAATACTGGTGTGGAAAATTTTGGCATTTTATTTTCTACTGAACTATCCATATTAGAGGGCACATTAAGCATTCCGGTTTGGAAATATCTGTTATTACAGTTTGTAATTGTATAACTCTACAAGTTGATATAAGTATCTTATATAATGATAGCTTTTAAAATATAACTACATTTGAAAAAAATGTGGATTTCAGTACTTTTTACAAGGATGAAAGATATGATTATATGGATCTGCTGCTTTCTGAATATCTGCAGCCTTCATTGTGATGTTCATATTCTCCAAGATGGAATTTATCTCATGTCATTTGTGGGAAAATGAATGAAATTTGTACACTACCATGAATTTCCATTCGAGAAGGGGTTCCAGTATGAAAAACTTGTTTGTTATGACATATGACATACATGTGTTTAGCTTTTGTCTACTTGCTTAACTCTATGCATATGGAAATACTGTTACTTTTTATTTATTCCAAATTAAAAGCAAATGATTTGTGACACAAATGACTGTAAAATAAATTGTGTTACAAATTTAAAAAAAAGAAAAAAGAAATACTGTTACTTTTTGGCTGTGTTCCCAATATCAAATTTTCCTCAGTTGTGGCAGTGTCTTCTGGACTAGTTTGACTGCTTTACAGAAAGCTTATTTCAGTTCTGTCTATATTGTTTGTTTTTGTGTTTTGAATGATCTTTTACTCAGAGTGGATGTGGCATTGTGGTAGGTCCTGTGTTTATAATTTCTTTTGTTCTATAACTTGCCAGCCTTCAGTCAAAACTCTGCTGGTAGCTTCAGAATTTATATACTGTTCTCTTCCTGAATAGGTCAGATTCTCACTGCCTCCTCTTTGCCGTAGCTAAAGCTAAGACCTCTTTCAGTATATTATTTCTTTTTAAGATTCATGGGCTAATAACCTTGGGCTCACTGTTTCACTGTTATCTTATCTAAAAAGATTAGATTTATAAATCAAAGCATTCTTCCAGCTGTGTTGTGCAGACCAGTACAAAGTTACCTCTGATTCATGGTCCATTTTAAGCCTTCATCTAGCCATAATCAGTTACGTAAGACTCTTGTGACAGGAGATGTTTTAAGAAAATTTCCAATGCATGGACTGACACAGCTTTCATTTCTCAACGTTTAAGATTTGGTAATCACAAACAGAACCCTAAGAAATTGCCTATACTACCCCATACAGAGAAGATAGCAAACCCGTGTTGAACTGAGAAATGCATTGTTTTAGTTAACATATGAAATTCTGATATTTCTACTATTTGTGACATTATTTGTGCTTTGTGTTTGTGTTTTAAATAAAAATGTTATAGTTAGAATCTTATATAAGATAGATTCAGTTAATAGAGGACCATCCTTGGATAATCTTAGATAAATTATTGTGTCTTTTAATACAAATCTACAAAAGGTTAATATGATTGTTTTAAAGTACCCTTTTTAAAACATGGGTTATAAATATATAGGTAGAAATCAGCCATCTTAAAGCCAGACAGATTGCACTCCAGGATCAGTTGCAGAAACTGCAGTCAGCTGCTCAGTCAGTACCTTCGGGAGCTGGCGGTGTACCAGCCACAACTGCATCGTCTTCATTCACTTATGGGATTAGTCATCATCCTTCAGCTTTCCCTGACGATGATATGGACTTCGGAGATGTAATTTCATCCCAACAAGAAATAAACCGACTTTCAAATGAAGTTTCAAGGCTTGAGTCCGAAGTTGGCCATTGGAGGCATATTGCCCAGGTAGATAAAATTTTTTATGAGTTTTTGAAAACTTTGAATAAAAATACTGGTGTAATATAAAAAGCTGTATGTAGGGCGTTTGATATCCGAAAGAACCCTGGACTAGGAAATAGAAAACCTGTATTCTAATTCCACCAGTGACTTTCTAAGTGATTTTGGTCATCATCTTTCTCTCCCAGTCTGTTTCCCTTTCTGTACACTATTTGGGAAAAAGTTACAAAAAATTAAATTAACAGATCCTTTTTTTAAAAAAAAATGTTATGAGTCCAGGACTCAAAAGAGAAAAAATGTTGAATTGCTGTGGTTGAACCAAGAAACTTCTCTGCTGGAGTCCCTAAGACTCCTGTGGCAAAAACATCAGGATTCCGAGGCACCATGTTTGAAACCACTTGCTTAGATGTTGTTTGAGGTTTCTGCTAGCTCTAGTTACATGCAAAATGAAAATCTGGTCATTGATATTATAAAATATGATAAACTATTTTGTGTTGTTTCTCATGCATTAGCAAGTAATTCTTTGCCATTTGGGGCTGTAAACTTTCTTCCAAGAACCCCTTTTTTATCTTAGATATCAGATTGTATACAGGTGAATATCTCTGACCTGGAATGCTTGAGACTAGACACTAGACGTGTTTCACATTTTGGATTTTGGAATCTTTTCTTTTACTTTTTTTTTTTTTTTTTTTTGGAGACAGAGTCTCACTCTGTTGCTCAGGCTGGAGTGCAGTGGCATGATCTTGACCCATGCAACTTCTGCCTCCCAGGTTCAAGCAATTCTCCTGCCTCAGCCTCCTGAGTAGCTGGGATTACAGGCACACGCCACCACACCTGGCTAATTTTTTTTTGTGTTTTTAGTAGAGATGGGGTTTCACCATGTTGCCCAGGCTGGTCTCCAACTCCTGACCTCTGGTAATCCACCTGCTTCAGCCTCCCAAAGTGCTGGGATTACAGGCATGAGCCACTGCATCCAGCCAGATTTTGGAATATTTTCATAAACATAATGAAATATCTTGAGGGTGGGATCCAAGTCTTACCATGGAATTCATTTAGTTACATATAAAATTTATACCCATTGGTACTTGTGAAGGTAATTTTATACAATATTTTAAGTAATATTCTATAACTTGTTCATGAAACAAAGTTTGTGTTAAGTACTTATGTGTGGAATTTTCCACTTGTGGCATCATATTGGCAGTCAGATATTTCAGATTTTGGAGTATTTCAGATTTTGGATTTTTGGATTAGAGATTCTCAACCTGTATGCTATGGAAATTGTCAGGAGACATTAAGACCTGGAATTAACTGGAACATTGTTCATTTGAATTTAATTTCATCATTGCAAGAAAAAAACAAATTATATGAGTAAAAAGATTGTTTTTTGTGTTTGTGTAAATGTAATCTAGTTATGTAAAGGAGAAATCTTCCCAATTAAAATTATCTCCTTCCTTCACAAGTTGCTGGACATTCTCAGTACACAAAATAAGCCTTAGAGAAGATGATCTTTTGGTCCATCTTATCTTCAAAAAGCAGTAGTTCTTAAACTTTGTATGTGTAACAAATGACCTGGGGAATTTGGCAATATTGTGGATCTTCTGTTGTACCTTCAGAGATACCAATTTGTTAGCCAGTTTTAGGGCCTTAAACTGCTTTCAAACAAATAGCTCTGGTGATTCTGATAACCTGAGGAACACATTTTAAGAAACAATGGTCAGGGTAAGATTTCATAGGGAAGAGAATAGTTTTTGGTGTGTTCGCTTCAGCATGTCTTGAATGCCTACTCCATGACAGACCTGTACTAGACTACAAAGGTGAAAAAGGCGTTATTGGGACCTTTCTGAGGACTTAATTTTCTAGCAAGACATAATAAAAATTAATATTTGTATTGCACTTTACAAGATCCTCTATATGTATTATCCCAATATATTATTATGTTAATAACTATGAGATGTATTTATTACCTCTATTTTGTAGATAAGGAAACTGAAACTTTAAGTAATGCAATCCATTGCCACAGTGATTAAATTATGATTCAGACACACATTTTGACTCTAAATCCTGTATTTTTTCTATTATGCTTTATTCTTTGAGTCCTAGAGTAGCTTTTGGTTCATTAAGATATTATGTAGTAATATTAATAAAGATAAATGAACAACATACAGCTTTGAATGAGAAGAATCCAAAAGTTGTTTTATTTATTTGTTAAACCAAAGATTATTCTCTATTGGGTAGAGATCTTCTGGGTAAAATCATTTTAAAAAGATTTTGCCAGGCATGATGGTTCATGTCTAATCCCAGCACTTTGGGAGGCCAAGGCAGGAGGATTGCTTGAGACCAGGAGTTCAAGACCAGCCTGGGCAATATAGTGAGATACCGCCCCTCCACCCCACAAAAAAAAAAAAAAGAAAAAAATAGCTGGACATGGTGGGATGTGCCTGTAGTCCCAGCTACTTGGAATGCTGAGGCGGGAGGATTGCTTGAGCCCAGGAGGTAGAGGCTGCAGTGAGCCATGATCACACCACTGCATTCTAGCCTGAGTGACAGAGAAAGATCCTGTCTCAAAAAAAAAAAGAAAGAAAGAAAGAAAGAAAATTTCCTTTTAGAAAGCTGCTCAATTATCTTTATCCTTAAATTTTGTCAAGCTGGGTAAAATATTCTATAAATTTTTTTACCTTAACTTTAGTTATTTTATAAAACTGTTGTCCCCCCAATTAGTTAATAAATTCTTAAACATGATATCTTTTATTTACTGTGTATTATTCACTGCTGGACTAGGTTCTTTTTTCTTTTTTTTGAGACGCAATTTTGTTCTTGTTACCCAGGCTGGAGTGCAATGGCGCGATCTCGGCTCACCGCAACCTCCGCCTCCTGGGTTCAGGCAATTCTCCTGCCTCAGCCTCCTGAGTAGCTGGGATTACAGGCACGCGTCGCCATGCCCAGCTAATTTTTTGTGTTTTTAGTAGATACGGGGTTTCACCATGTTGACCAGGATGGTCTCGATCTCTTGACCTCGTGATCCACCCGCCTCGGCCTCCCAAAGTGCTGGGATTATAGGCATGAGCCACCGTGCCCGGCTAGACTAGGTTCTTTAAAAGGTGCATGACATTCTTTAGTCAGAATCTGTGAAATGCCCCCTTTTTTAAAGAGTGTCTTTTAATGAAGTTTGTTTGTGACTTTCTGTTGACAAGAAAATCAGTATAATTATTTACTAATTCTCTTTTTCTGATCTAGTCTTCCAAAGCACAAGGAACACATAACTCTGATCAAAGTGAAATATGTAAACTACAAAATATTATTAAGGTAAGTCAAATTGTTGATTGATGATGGCAGTTACATATCTAAATCTACTTATTAAAAGCATAAGCATATGGTACTCAGAGACTGTTAATGTTAAAGAAAAAATGAAAAATAAAAGCATAAGCCTAAATTAGTAAAAGTCTCAGTTATAAAAGTCATTATCATTATATAGATCATGATATTTCTTTTTCTTTTAGAGAGGGGGTCTCACTGTGTTGGCAGGCTGGAGTGCAGTGTCATGATCAGGTCACTGCAGCCTCCAATTCCTGGGTTCAGGTGATCCTGCTGCATAAGCTTCCCATGTAGCTGGGACTACAGGCAGGCATGCCACCATGCCTGGCTCATTATTTCTAAATTTTTTGTATAGATGGGGCTTTTGTATAGATGGTGCCCAAGTTGGTCTCAAACTTCTAGTCTCAAGCCTTCTTCCTGCTTCGGCCTCCCAGAACTCTGGGAATCCAGATGTGAGCCAGCGCGCCTGGCCTAAAAATGTTTTTTATCTTCTTTATTATTTATGGCAAGTAAAGTAAATAAAAATCTCTGTCTTTCCAAAATCATTTGGTTTTGAACATTTATTAGGGAGTTTATCTCTCGTTAAGTCTCATATTCTATATAGTAAAACTGTCTTTATTAAAATGTAATTGCTGGGTTGCTGAAGTTTCCAGGTTTAGACTGAAAGGATATAGATAAAATAATAATATGCATTGGAAATAATTTAGCAGTAGAATTTTGCTAGTGCGTGTCAACTATTTCTTTAAAGAAAAGTCTTAGTTACGTGTATTATTGTGGCTGTGAATTAGTTTTAGTGTCAAAATTATTGTCAAATATAGAGTTTTTAGTTTTGGGTTCATTATTATTATAATACTAGAGTGGATAGAATCCAGATCAGACCAGTGTTTAAATCCTGGCTGTATTATTTACATGCTTTGCTAACTTTGGGCAAGTTAATTCTGTTTTATTATCAATAAAGTAGAGACCATGATAATGCCTACCTTATAGGATTGTTTTGAGGTTTAAATGTAAAGCTCTTAGCCCAGTGCTGGCACATAAGTAAGAAGTTAATTTACAGATTAGGATCTTTTTTTTTTTTTCATAAGAGCATCAATTTTTTCATAGATTAGGATTCTTGGTTACAAGCAACAAAAACTATCTCTGGCCAAGTAAAGCAAAAGAGGATTTATTGGAAGAACCCAGAGTAGTTCCTCTGCAGCATTGAAGGAGGAGCTGAGCATCTGGGCCTCAGGTTAGATAAGAGTGGGAAGAGTGTTAGGAATCTGGGTGGCGGGACCCAGTGGACAGACTCTTAAGAACGCACTTGTCCTGATGCTTCCTGTCAAACCAATTTCCCTAGTTGACGGACTCAGCTCAAGATCCAGGTTCCAGGGAGAGAGACAGTGGGCTCAACGTGGGTAGGAAGGCGCCAAGATTGACAGTTTGGGAGTCCCAGTAAGATTGGTAAAAGGAAAGGCTGAGTGAGACAATATGGGTAGTGGAACAGCAGGTACAGATTAGCCAGAGGGGTGACACCGGTATTGGTAGAATGTGTTATTAGGAAAAGGAGAGGTTCATGGTCACAGATATTAAGGAAAATACATTTTTACTCATCTTTTGTTTCAGCCTTTTCTTGCTGATGTTCCCTCATGAGAAATAGAAAAACTGTTTTTAAGACATAAGAAAGGAAAGAGTGAAGTTGTTCAGAATTGTCCTAATTTTGCGTCTGTGTTGAAATTCTTTTCAGCCTTAACATGTTCTGATAATTATTTTTAATAATGCAGACTTTTGGACAACGGTTAAATATATAGCTTACTTAAATTCATTGATTATAAATTTGAATAACTTTGTTTTCATTTTTTAAGGAACTAAAACAGAACCGAAGTCAGGAAATTGATGACCATCAACATGAAATGTCAGTACTGCAGAATGCGCACCAACAGAAATTGACAGAAATAAGTCGACGACATCGGGAAGAATTAAGTGACTATGAAGAACGAATTGAAGAACTTGAAAATCTGTTACAACAAGGTTATTGGTTTTATTTCTTTATTATTATTTCTTTTTAGATGGAATCTCCCTCTCATGCCCAGGTTGGAGTACAATGGCATGATCTCAGCTCACGTCAACCTCCACCCGCCAGGTTCAAGCAATTCTCCTGCCTCAGCCTCCTGAGTAGTTGGGATTACAGGCGCCTACCACCATGTCCAGCTAATTTTTGTATTTTTAGTAGAAATAGGGTTTCACCATGTTGGCCAGGCTGGTCTCGAACTCCTGACCTCAGGTGGTCCACTCGCCTCAGTCTCCCAAAGTGCTAGGATTATAGGAGTGAGCCCCTGTGCCTAGCTAGTTGTTAGTTTCATTAATTTAACATACTAGATGACATAATTAAATGGTAGGCCTAGCACTCTAAGACCAGGACAGTGCTGTCAACTTGCATTGAGTTATAATGAATGAGTAGATGACTAGTTCTGCTTATCTGCCAGAAATTTGCAATGACATCTCTACTTTCAAGATTCTGTGGCCAGGAGTGGTGGCTTATGGCTGTAATCCCAGCCCTTTGGGAGGCCAAGGCGTGTGGATCACTTGAGACCAGGAATTTGAGACCAGCGTGGCCAACATGGTGAAACCTCATCTCTACTAAAAATGCAAAAGTTAGTTGGATGTGGTGGTGCTTGCCTGTGTTCCCAGCTACTCGGGAGGCTAAGGTGGGAGGATCACTTGAACCCAGGAGGCAGAGGTTGCAGTGAGCTGAGATGGCACCAGTGCCCTCCAGCCTGGACAACAGAGTGAGACTCCATGTCAAAAAAAAAAAAAGGAATTTGTGAAAATGAAAATGTCCTTTTTGCCTTTGTGGTAAATAGTTATAATTTACAGATTTCTTTGCATTGTTTGGTGATGATATTTTGGTAATAAATGATTAGAGATATTGTCACTTTCTTTCAAACTTGGATACATAGGTCTTTATGTAGTTGATTCAAATATTTTCTCCCAACTTCTTATTTATTTTAAAATACTCTAGTTTATTACAGTAACTTAACTTTTAAGCTTTCCAAATTCTGAACTGTCTTAAATCTCTTGGTGTATATAACAAGCAAGAGCAAGTGCCAAGTTCTTGGTACTTGACATTTGACGTCCTTGTTTTGTGTTCATGTTCTAGGTGGCTCTGGAGTTACAGAAACTGATCACTCTCAAATCTATGAGATGCAAAAAACTATTCAAGTTCTACAAACAGAAAAAGTGGAGTCTACCAAAAAAATTGAAGAACTTGAGGATAAAATAAAAGATATAAATAAAAAATTATCTTCTGCAGAAAATGACAGAGATATTTTGAGGAGAAAACAAGAACAGCTAAATGTGGAAAAGAGACAAATAATGGAAGAATGTGAAAACTTGAAATTGGAATGTAGTAAATTGCAGCCTTCTGCCATGAAGCAAAGTGATACTGTGACAGAAAGGGAAAGACTTGTTGCACAGAGTGCATCAGTGGAAGAAGTATTCAGACTGCAACAAGCACTGTCTGGTATATAGTCTTTGTAACTTCTTTCAGATTGTTGTTTCATTGCATAGTAGTTGTTTTTAGAGACAAATGCTTCATTAACTGAATACTTTGTGGAAATGGCATATTCCTGGAAATGACTGCCTGTTAATATGGGTAGAATTGAGTGGAGTAAGAGTTAATAGGTTGCGAATAGGGCTTTCCTATTAAAAAGGATTAGGTATTGCTGTACTTTCTGTAACTCATCACAACCCACACCTTCCAGTTAGGGAATACAGCCTTTCTTCTTCAAAGTCACTTGTTACCTTTTTGAAATGATCTATATCCAAGCAAAGCCCTGAGTGCTTAGAGCAGTAGGTCTTCCACCGTTTTTTATGCTCATGATGATACTTAGTTACTATACCAGTATTCTGTGTTACAAAAAATGTACTAAATGAAATAGACCAAACACCAGTAAATAAAATAAATTTCAAAGTAATTGTACTCATGTTTTAAAAAACAAGTTTACTTAAAAATAAATTTACTTATGTAAGAATAATACATTTATTTATTTATCATATTGGGTGATCCAGATGAGTTTATTTGCTTAGAAAAGAAACCCACCCCCTTTTTTCCATTTCCATTGCCACAGAATTACTTCAGGCAATAATAATTGCTTTTTGCCTCTGTTAACTATGGTCCTTCTCTGAATGTAGCAGAATAGCATAGTGGGTAAGGACATAACTGGGTTAGAATCTAACTCTATCACTAATTAGCTGACCTTGGACAGGTGAACATCTCTATGCCTTGGTTATTTCATCTATAGGGTTGGGATAATAATGGTATCTTCCTTGTAGTTTTAGTAATCAGGAATATATGAGTTACTGTCTGCCACTCTTAGTGTCTAGCCAGTAGTGAGTGTTGAAGAGTTATCTTTTAAAATTCTCCTTTCTCGAAGATTCCTTCAATCTAGTTTTTTTTCTTCTCCAGCCAGAATAATTTGTCAGAAATGCAAAGCAGGTTACTCTCCTGTTTTTAGTACTTTGTAGCTCCCTGTGAACTGCGGGGTGATGTTTAAACTTCTTAGTTAGACATGATAATGTCTCTCATGATCTGGTTCCTACCTACTCTTCAGTTTAAATTTTTCCCATGCTCCTGACATTCTAAGCTTGAGCCATGTTGAATTTCTATAGCTCCTTAAACCAGCAATGTTGCCTTTTTGCTCTGTCACTCTTGCATTCTCGGCTTTCTCTGTGGAGTGTCTCTATGGCTCTTTTAGCTGACTCTCAGTGTATCAATTCAGTGCCGGTATTACCTCCACCAAGAGGTACCTAGCACTGCTACTTCCTGGCCCCATTTGCTCCTCCTCATCTGGATTAGGTGTTTGCCTTGTTCTCATAGCACCTCGTGCTTGCTCTATTATACTATGTTGTAATCCTCTGCTTACTAGTTTTTCTTCCTCTCTGAATTGTAAACTCTTTGATAGCAAGGGCTAAGGTTTTCCAGCTTTTTATCTAGCACCTGGCCTCATAGTAAATGTTAAATATTTCTTAAGTGAATGTCGAATCAATGATTTCAGCTGTGTTTTTTTGTGTGCCTCTTCTATTGATGGATCTATCTACAATATCAGATTGGTTTTTTAAATCAACATTCATGTCTAAATCACTTTAGATAATTGGGGGATTATATTGTGGTGGTATAAATATACATTTATTACTTTTAAATTGTTTTCATCCAATCTTAAACCATGTACTATTTCCTGCTTCTCAAATTAATCAATTCATTTTGAAACGTAGTTGTCGTTAGCATTTTTATCAAGGCAGTAACTTATGACTCATCCACAATACAGTTTTAATTCTTTCTTATACTTATCCACCAAATTGTATTTTAACGTGGTTTCTAACTGGCATTTACATTATGATTTATTTGATACAGACAAAAACAGAAATACAAAATTACAAATACATCTTTCACTCAGAACAGTTACTGCTTGCCAGTGGTGCTTAAATATACACTTTGTTTTAATTGGGTTGCATTTCTGAGTTTAATATTGAAGGTAATTTACTCTAAATAATTTTAATTTCAAGTTCATTTGCTGTTTTTACAGATGCTGAAAATGAAATAATGAGATTGAGTAGTTTAAACCAGGTAAATTAATTTTGACAAATGTTATCTGCGTAGAGACAGTGGAAGCAGATCCTATACCAAAGTGAGAAATGCATATTAATTTTCCTTAAGAGATTCAGAGAGTTGTTTTTCTAATAATTAGAAGTTATTTTGTAAATGTATTTTTATATTTTTTCAAGCATGATAAGGAAATCTATAAGAGTGTTGAAAATGAATGGCTGGCTTCATTCATTTTAGACACTCTTATAAGTGTCACATTCTTATAATTATTATATATCATTAAAGAAATACTGAATAGAAACACGCAGTTGTATAGATTGCCTGCTTTTTTGTAAACTGGAAATTTCTTGTTACCTGAAAACACTTAATATTTTTGTAGGATAACAGTCTTGCTGAAGACAATCTGAAACTTAAAATGCATATTGAAGTTTTAGAAAAAGAGAAGTCATTACTGAGTCAAGAAAAGGTGGGTGCTGTAAAAATGGGGCAGAATTAAAATGGTGTTTGTTACAGTCCACAGCCAAGGGCCAGTTGATATCCAAATGGAATGTTTAGTAATTGAGCTCAAGTCCTGAGAATAGAGCTGATCTCATTGATGCTTGTCAGGCTAGGTTGAAGTACCTGGGCAAAGTTCAGAGTATAAGTGGCTGGCTTTGAGTATATATTTAGAAATAAGCTAGTAGGCACACAGAAACAAGCAGAAAAGACAGGTGGAGGTCCTGTTTTGATTTCTGATGATGTCCTGACAGCAGGAGCATACACAGGTAGGTCAGGAGGTCTGGAGTGGCATGCTATAATAACTGTATCTGCTGCTGTGTGCTTCAGAATGTGTTCATTGGAGTAGACAGGACTTTCTTGGTGGTGAGGGGTACAGAGCTTCAGTTTCAGTGGTAGAAAGAAGGTTTTTTGTTGTTTTGTTTTGTTTTTGAGATGGAGTTTCGCTCTTATTGCTCAGGCTGGAGTGCAATGGCACGAACTTGGCTCACTGCAACCTCTGCCCTGGGTTCAAGCGATTCTCCCACCTCGGCCTCCCAAGTAGCTGGGATTACAGGTGCCTGCCACCACACCTGGCTAATTTTGTATTTTTAGTAGAGATGAGGTTTCTTCATGTTGGCCAGGCCGGTCTCAAACTCCCATCCTCAGGTGATCCGCCTGCCTTGGCTTCCCAAAGTGCTGGGATTACAGGCATGAGCCAACACACTCGGTGAAATAAGGCCTTTACAGGGGTACAGAGCGACCGTTTCAGTGGTAGAAAGAAGGTCTTTATTGTGTATGTTCATAGCAAGGAAGAAATAAGATTCTGAAAGGGAAAGGTATTTAGAAGTATTTTTATGTTTGTATCACTTTGGGGAAATTTCTTGGCTAAGGCAGCTGCTTAAATATAGGACAGTTATAAGGTAGTATTATTAAGTTAAAGGCTAGTGTCTTAATTTAAATTCTTAATTTTAAAAATTGGTGCATATTTTCTGATATATGTGTTCAGAAAACATACATACTGAAAACCTTCAGACAGTATAGTGGAGTATCTGTCGCACCTTTATGGCTTGGCCTCTTTCCCAGGGACAGGCTCTGTTACTAATTTATAGTGATTTTTTTGCAGACTCTGTCTATGCATGTATGATTGTACATATCAATAGCATTAAAAAATACAAATGTTAGCATATTATAAATACCCTTTTTACGTACCATATTTCCAACATCTTTCCACATTAGTATATGTGTAGTGTTTCTCAAAGGGACTGCTATTGGCATTGAAGTAGGAAGATTCTTGTGTGTACTACCCTGTGTATTGTGGGATTCTTGCTGCCACTCTTTCTACCCACTACATGCCAGCAGTATCTCCCAGTCATTTAAAAAATTACTATATTATATATATTTCTCTTTCCTATCTGTGTTCCCATTGTATTCTGCTCTTTACCTGACTGACCTAGTAAGTTTGTAGTTTGCAGACCTCTATGCACTTATCTGGTAGGGCCTGTAACTTTTCATGATGTGTTTGGTTTCTGTAGCTAGTCCTGATCACTGTTTCTCCTTTCTTTTGATGTTAAGTAGTCCATTGTAACTCTTCCTGGAATTGTGTCTGCTTACTGATTAAGAATACCAAGTATCTATGCGGGTGAGCACTTAGGGAGGCCAAGGTGGGATAATTGCTTGAGGCTAGGAGTTCGAGACCAACCTGGACAACATAGTGAGACAGACACCATCTCTACCACAAAAATAAATAAATAAATAAATAAATAATTTTTTTTAAAAAGTCCCTATAAGGCTGTGAGCTTTTAAGATCCACTGAAAGAAAATGTTTGTGGTTCTCCTAATTTGAACAGATAACTTTGGAAAGACTTAAAAGAATGCTGTTTTCATCTTTTAGCTGTAGTTAGAATAAATTTTTGAATTAGAAGGAAATAAAAATGGTGATACAGATGGTCTACTGTAGATTTTATTGGGTCTCTTTTGGTTTTTTCAACCAACTCTCCATAGCAATGTTGAGTTTCTATTATAAGGTATATATTAGGGTGTTTATTTGAAGGAACTTGAGATTCTTATTTTTTAAAATTTTACTTTTTAGAGAGACAGAGTCTTGCTGTGTTGCCCAGGTTAGAGTGCTGTGGCTGATCACGGCATGATTATAGTGCACTACAGCCTTGAACTCCTTGACTCAAGTAGTCCTTCTGCCTCAGCCACCTAAGTAGCCTCCTGGGACTATAGGTATATGCCATCACACCCGGTTCAAGACTCTTCTTTAAAGTAGATTCCATATAGGTTTGATTTTTAAAAATCTGTCAATGAAAGAAGGCTTTAATATACAATTTTTTACAAACATCTTGACTAGAGACTGAAATAATATTGAAGCATAGAGAACTGCCCCACTTCTGAGATTTTAGAGAAAGCATTAAATACCAAGTAGTAGACTATAAAATGTATATATGCTATCTTTAGGAATGTCAGGTGTGACAGGGGAATCTAGTCTGTACTCAGAAAGTAAAGGAAGGAAGAAGGGTTATTCTTGGGTCAAGAAAAAGTTCCATATTGTGACAGAAGCATAAGTAATAAGGGAAATTAGTAAGAGAAAAGAAACCTTTCTAATTAGAGAGGCTAAACTTTTGGGTGAAGGAGTGTTGCTTTTTTATGTTTTTATTTAGTTTGTGGCTGTTGATGACTAGATGTTAGAGAATGGAAGTGAGGAAGGCAGAAAGACCTGGGGACATTTTGAAAAGTATGTTTGTATGGTAGGTGGGGCCAGGGGATGGATAAAGGGAAGCCACAGTGGAGCAGGTTAGGAGAGGCTTTCAAATGGGAACTTTTTAAATAAAGAAGTTGGCGCTAGAGGACAAACTTACAGTCATTACATTTGTCTAGGATTATAGAAATGTTTTGCTTGAAGCTACAAGAAAAGTTCTCATGAATGAGGGATGTGGTTTGTTGAATTTCACATGCCATTATTGAGGTATTGTTCAATACTATTTCCAATATAGAGCACTTAAGATAGATTCCCAAGTTTTGTTTTTATGTATGTTTTTAGTCTTTTGGTGTCTCTAATTGAAAGTATGTGTTGCTTTTTTCCCTTTATCATTTCAGGAAGATTTACAGATAGCACTTTTAAAATTGAACAATGAATATGAAGGAATTAAAAGTACAGCTACAAGAGACATAAGTTTGGATTCAGAATTACATGACTTAAGACTTCATTTGGAGGCAAAGGAACAAGAACTCAATCAGATTATTAGTGAAAAGGAAATACTGATAACTGAGATAGAAGAATTGGACAGACAAAATCAAGAAGCTACAAAGGTAACACTATTAAATACAGTGAGGCAGCACATTCTGTTAAGTAGTTAGTACCTTAATCACTGGATTGACATGCAGAAATGGGTGTGATTTAATTAATGGTTTAGTTCATAGATCTTGACAAACCTCTTTGGTAAAGTGCTAGGTAGTAAATATTGTTGGCCTTGTAGGCCATATAGTCTCAGTCTACTAAACTCTGTTGTTGTCATATCAACAAATGAGTGTGACCATGTTTCAATAAAATTTTATTTACAAAACAGGCAGCACCTCTGAGTTGGCTCATGGCTATACTTCATTGACTCCTGCTCTGGTGTAGAGTTAAAAATGAACAACATATGCTATTTACCATCTTTGGTTTTAAATTCTTATCCCTAAAATGCTGGGGCTGGGTACAGCGGCTCACGTCTATAATCCCAGCACTTTGGGAGGCTAAGGCAGGCGGATCACCTGAGGTCAAGAGTTCGAGACCAGCGTGACCAACATGGAGAAACCCCGTCTCTACTAAAAATATAAAATTAGCCAGGCGTGGTGACACATGCCTGTAATCCCAGCTACTTGGGAGGCTGAGGCAGGAGAATCGCTTGAACCTGGTAAGTGGAGGTTGCAGTGAGCCGAGATTGGGCCACTGCACTCCAGCCTGGGCAACAAGAGCAAAACTCCGTCTCAAAAAAGAAAAAAGAAAAGATAGATTTTCTGTAAAATAGTAGTAAGTACTTTTGTAGTAGGTGTTTTGATAGAAAAACAATGTTTTTAAGAAGGATTAGAAATATCTGAGGATTGTTCTTCTATTATGTGTGAGGTTTTATAAAATTTTCGTTAAGTACTAACTTGAGAAAATGTTGTAAAGTCACCGTGCAAATTTTTCTTTCAGCATATGATTTTGATAAAAGATCAACTATCAAAACAACAAAATGAAGGAGATAGCATCATAAGTAAACTGAAACAAGATCTAAATGAAGAAAAGAAGAGAGTTCATCAACTTGAAGATGATAAAATGGACATTACTAAAAAGTTAGATGTACAGAAAGAGAAGTTAATTCAACGTGAAGTGGTGCTAAATGATTTACATTTAACTAAGCAGAAACTTGAGGACAAAGTAGAAAGTTTAGTAGATCAGCTAAATGAGTCACAGAAAAGTACTGTAAACATCCAGAAGGAGAATTTGGAACTTAAGGAGCATATTAGACAAAATGAGGATGAGCTTTCTAGAATAAGGAATGAGTTAACTCAGTCTCTAAGTCAAGACTCTAGTAGTAATTTTAAGGATAGTTTACTTAAAGAAAGAGAAGCTGAAGTTATACACTTAAAGCAAAGTCTTTCCGAATTAGAACAGCTCAATGAAAATTTAAAGAAAGTTGCTTTTGATGTCAAAGTGGAAAATGAAAAGTTAGTTTTAGCATATGAAGATTTGATGCATCAGTTGGAAGAATCTATGGCTGATATCAAACAGCTTTCTCTGGAAAAAAACACTATTGTGGAGACTCTAAAAATGGAAAAAGGAGAGATAGAAGCAGAATTGTGTCGGGCTGAAAAGAGGCTGTTGGAAGAAGCAAACAAGTATGAGAAAACCATTGAAGAACTATCAAATGCACGTAACTTGAATGCCTCTGCCTTACAGGTGGAACATGAGCGTTTAATTAAACTCAATCAAAAGAAAGACATTGAAATAGCAGAACTCAAAAAGAATATTGAACAAATGGATATTGGTCACAAAGAAACTAAGGACATTTTATCATCTAGTTTAGAAGAGCAGAAGCAATTGACACAACTTATAAATGAAAAAGAAATTTTTATTGAAAAACTTAAAGAAGGAAGTTCAAAGCTGCAGGAGGAATTGGATAAACATTCTCAGGCCTTAAGAAAAAATGAAATTTTAAGACAGACCATAGAGGAAAAGGACAGAAGTCTTGGATCCATGAAAGAAGAAAATAATCATCTACAAGAAGAACTGGAACGACTTAGGGAACAGCAGAGTCGAATTGCACCTGTGGCTGACCCTAAGACCCTTGATAGTGTTACTGAACTAGAATCTGAAGTATCTCAACTGAACATGATCAAGGATCATCTTGAAGAGGAAATTAAACATCATCAAAAGATAATTGAAGACCAAAACCAGAGTAAGACACAACTACTTCAGTCTTTACAAGACCAGAAGAAGGAAATGGATGAGTTAAGACACCAGCATGAGCAAATGAACGCCACGCACACCCAGCTCTTTTTAGAGAAAGATGAGGAAATTAAGAGTTTGCAAAAAACAATCGAGCAGATCAAAACCCAGTTTCATGAAGAAAGACAGCACATTCAAACAGATAACTCTGATATTTTTCAAGAAACAAAAGTTCAGAGCCTGAATATAGAAAATGGAAGTGAAAAGCATGATTTATCTAAAGCTGAAACGGAAAGATTAGTGAAAGGAATAAAAGAGCGAGAACTGGAGATTAAACTTCTAAATGAAAAGAATATATCTTTAACTAAACAGATTGATCAGTTGTCCAAAGATGAAGTTGGTAAACTAACTGAGATTATTCAGCAGAAAGATTTAGAGATACAAGCTCTTCATGCTACAATTTCTTCAACTTCCTATACTCAAGATGTTGTTTACCTTCAACAGCAACTGCAGGCCTATGCTATGGAAAGAGAAAAGGTATTCGCTGTTTTGAATGAGAAGACTAGGGAAAATAGCCATCTAAAAACAGAATATCACAAAATGATGGATATAGTTGCTGCCAAAGAAGCAGCTCTCATCAAACTGCAAGACGAAAATAAAAAATTGTCCACTAGATTTGAAAGTAGTGGCCAAGACATGTTTAGAGAAACTATTCAGAATTTATCACGTATCATTCGAGAAAAAGACATTGAAATAGATGCACTAAGTCAGAAATGTCAGACTTTATTGGCAGTTTTACAAACATCCAGCACTGGTAATGAGGTTGGAGGTGTTAACAGTAATCAATTTGAAGAGCTTCTACAGGAACGTGACAAGTTAAAACAGCAAGTAAAGAAAATGGAGGAATGGAAACAGCAGGTGATGACCACAGTACAAAACATGCAACATGAGTCAGCCCAGCTTCAGGAAGAACTTCACCAACTTCAGGCACAAGTTTTGGTTGACAGTGATAATAATTCTAAATTACAAGTGGACTATACTGGCCTGATCCAAAGTTATGAGCAGAATGAAACCAAACTCAAAAATTTTGGACAGGAGTTAGCACAAGTTCAGCACAGCATTGGGCAGCTTTGCAATACCAAGGATCTTCTTTTAGGAAAACTTGATATTATTTCACCCCAGCTGTCTTCTGCATCATTGCTGACTCCCCAGTCAGCAGAGTCTCTTAGAGCAGGTAAGTCTGATGTATTGAGTGAATCGTCTGAATTGCTTCAGCAAGAGATAGAAGAGCTAAGGAAATCACTACAGGAAAAAGATGCCACGATTAGAACTCTCCAGGAAAATAATCACAGATTGTCTGATTCGATTGCTGCCACCTCAGAGCTAGAAAAAAAAGAACATGAGCAAACTGATTCAGAAATTAAGCAGCTAAAGGAGAAACAAGATGTTTTGCAAAAATTACTTAAGGAAAAAGACCTCTTAATCAAAGCCAAAAGTGATCAATTACTTTCTTCCAATGAAAATTTTACTAACAAAGTAAATGAAAATGAACTTTTGAAGCAGGCAGTAATAAACCTGAAGGAGAGAATATTAATTCTAGAGATGGACATTGGCAAACTAAAAGGAGAAAATGAAAAAATAGTAGAAACATCCAGGGGAAAGGAAACAGAATATCAAGCGTTACAGGAGACTAACATGAAGTTTTCTATGATGCTGCGAGAAAAAGAGTTTGAGTGCCATTCCATGAAGGAGAAGGCTCTTGCTTTTGAACAGCTATTGAAAGAGAAAGAACAGGTATGTTCTGGATGGAGTATTGTTGCAGGAAGTTGGGGTGGAGGAGACTTTTTTTATGCTATTCCATTTATATTGTCTTTGAAGAGGACTGTGCATTTGTTCATTTAGAAATATTTATTTCAAGGTATGATTCATTCTAAATAAATTTTCCTCAGAGGCATCTGGAAGTTCTCCCTCAAAATTACTAGGTATTCCCAAATATTTTTAGTGATACATTAATTTTTTACAGTTTGCTAAGTAGATAAAAAGAATTTGGTAGTATTTAATTTTTTTCTTTCTTTCTTTTTTCTTTTTATTTTTTGAGATAGAGTCTTGCTCTGTCACCCAGGCTGGAGTGCAGTGGCCCATTCTTGGCTCACAGCAACCTCCACTTCCCAGGTTCAAGTGATTCTCTTGCCTTAGCCTCCTGAGTAGCTGGAGTGCAGTGGTGTGAACTTGGCTCACTGCAACCTTTGCCTCCTGGGTTGAAGTGGTTCTCATGCCTCAGCCTCCCAGGTAGCTGTGATTACAGGTGCACGATACCACACCCAGCTAATTTTTGTATTTTTAGAAGAGATGGGGTTTCAACATGTTGGTCAGGCTGGTCTCAAACTCTTGACTTTTTATGATCTGCCCATCTTGGCCTCCCAAAGTGCTGGGATTACAGGTGTGAACCAACATGCCAACCTAATATTTTTCTTTAGATAACAGAAGTGTGTCCTGAGAATTTTGAAGTCACTTCAGTTTAATCAGATTTTAGGTATATTTCAGTAACTTAACATTTTAGAGATTTTTTTTTTTTTGAGATGGAGTTTCTGTTGCCCAGGCTGGAGTGCAGTGTTGCGATCTTGGCTCACTGCAACCTCCACCTCCTGGGTTCAAGTAATTCTCCTGCCTCAGCCTCCTAAGTAGCTGGGATTACCGTCGTGTGCCACCATGCCTGGCTCATTTTTGTATTTTTAATAGAGATGAGGTTTCACCATGTTTGTCAGGCTGGTCTTCAACTCCTGACCTCAGGTGATCCACCCGCCTCAGCCTCCCAAAGTGCTGGGATTAGAGGCGTGGGCCATTGCGCCTGGCCTTAGAAATTCTTATGTATATATGTATGTGAAATATACACATGTCTTTAACCATCTGTAGTAAGAAATACATTTTACATTGTGACACAGTGAGAGAGAGAGAGAGAGAGAGTGTGTGTGTGTGTGTGTAACTGAAATGTTTCAGGAACCAGAAATTGCTCTTACTACATGTGATACCCTGTTTAAAAAAGAATGTGCTATTCAGGTAGAATGACTTGGGCTAGAAATTTTTAAAAATAATAATTAAAAGCTGGGTGCGGTGGCTCACGCCTGTAATCCCAGCACTTTGGGAGGCCAGGGCAGGCGGATCACAAGGTCAGGAGATTGAGACCATCCTGGCAAACATGGTGATAGTATCCTGGCAAACATGGTGAAACCTCGTCTCTACTAAAAATACAAAAATTAGCTAGGTGTGGTGGTGCATGCCTGTAATCACAGCTACTTGGGAGGCTGATGCACGAGAATTGCTTGAACACAGGAAGTGAAGGTTGCAGTGAGCCAAGGTTGCACCACTGCACTCCAGCCCGGCGACAGAGCAAGACTCCATCTCAAAAAATGATAATAATAATAATAATAATGTGCTGCTGGGCACAGTGGCTCACACCTGTAATCCCAGCACTTTGGGAGGCCGAGGAGGACAGATCACCTGAGGTTGGGAGTTTGAGACCAGCCTGACCAACATGGAGAAACCCCATCTCTGCTAAAAATACAAAATTAGCTGGGCATGGTGGCACATGTCTATAATCCCTGCTACTTGGGAGGCTGAGGCAGGAGAATCGCTTGAACCCAGGAGGCGGAGGTTGCTGTGAGTCGCGATTGTGTCATTGCACTCCAGCCTGGGGAATAAGAGCAAAACTGTCTCAGATAAATAAATAAATAAATAAAGTGCTAGATGCCTCATTAAATTGATTTTTATGAATTGATTAGTCACAACCTGAAATTTGAAATGTATTGGACATGAGTAATAACTTTTCTCGTAGTAGGCTCAGTAAATATTATAATCCCAGTTCTGTCAGTTTTGGGACTTTGGATGTGTTTTGACCTTATGGTTTGTTTATTCAGCCGTAAGACAGAAGGTCATAGCAGTTATATGGAGAGTGCCAGTAGCTTTTGATAATATTTAAATTTTTAAATGCAATTCATTTTAGTAAGAATTATGAGGATTTCCTGTTTTACTATATACTCTACTATATATGATAGTATAGTGTAGGGCTTGTTTGGTAGTGTATAGGGTGCTGTGTAGGGCTTGTAGTGCCTTTTTTCTGTAATTTCTATACTTTTAGTAGCAGAAATTTGGAAAAGAGATGATAGGCAGAACAATAAAATATTCAATTAGTGCTTCTTGAGCATTACATGCTGCCAGGCTTAAGATACAAAGTTATTTAACTTCATTTGCCAATTAAGTTTCTTCTTAGAGTCTTAGATGAAAGTTGTGAAAGCTTCATTTTTTTCCTTTGTCATCTGATGAAGTAGGCACACTGATGATCAGTATTAAGGTGTTCTTCCGCGATAACTTCTTCACTTTCATGGTACTGGTCTGTAATTGATGTGAAGAGAATTTTAGAGGCTAGAGCTTCCTGTTGTTCACTAACCCAAATTAGCTGTAGCTTCTTATGGTTATGAGAGTAGAACAGAGGAATATAGAGCAATGATGTCTTCTGTCATTTAGAGACATTTTGGAGTTTTAGCATTTTGTGCAATTTAGTTCTATTTCATTGACATTTACAGATCTAAAGTGTGCAGATTTTATTAATGCTCTCACTTTTAGGAAGGTTCCCTAAGTTAAGTAGTACTTAACTATTATATTACTTGAAGGTAATTAGTGTAAACTAATTTCTTCCAATACTCTCTATATAATTGAAGAGTGCCTTTAGATTATATCTTGAATATAATGAGTAACATCATTTTTTTTTTTAGGGAGAAAAGGATGTTCTCAACAGGAGATATTCAAATCTACTTAATTTATCAAACATTTGTTCTTTCTCTATAATGTGAAAAGAAAATTAACTGAAAAATTATTTGGAAAATACTGGCCTCTCTATCCAGGAGAGGTGTTAATAGGAAAGGAACAGATGGTTTTATATTTTGGTTATAATGATTTATCCTGGGGGATACAT
Source organism: Aotus nancymaae (assembly GCF_030222135.1). Taxonomy (NCBI): domain Eukaryota; kingdom Metazoa; phylum Chordata; class Mammalia; order Primates; family Aotidae; genus Aotus; species Aotus nancymaae. The sequence goes on along the minus strand of NW_026988422.1, from coordinate 75,351,329 downwards.
TATATATTCTTAAAGAAATGGAAAGTTTACATGAAAACTTAAAATATGCTAAACTATAAATAGGTTCATATGATGTGCATATTTAAAATGGAGAAAAGAAGTGACTGGAGGCCATGCGCGCTGGCTCACGCCTGTCATCCCAGGACTTTGGCGTGCTGAGGTGGGTGGATCACTTGAGGACAGGAGTTCAAGACCAGCCTTGCCAATATGGTGTAGCCCTGTCTCTACTAAAAATACAAAAATTAACTGGACTTGGTGGTGCATGCCTGTAATCCCAGCTACTCGGGAGGCTGAGGTATGAGAATTGCTTGAACCTGGGAAGTGGAGGTTGCAGTGAGCCAAGATCACACCACTGTACTCCAGCCTGCGCAACAGAGCAAGACTTTGTCTCATAAAAAAAAAAAAAAGAAGTAGCTGTAAAGCAGTCTGACACATTTTTGTGCTTTTTAGAATTTCAGCTATCATCTGAAACTTGTGGCCGTACTTTGCAGTGAAGTTGCTTTCTCTAATAACAATTGTGGATGCCTTATGAATGGACAGATATGCACGCACACACATACACATTTTGTTGATTTGGGGATTCTGAATACTTTGTTGTATAGGGTAAATTTGAAGACATTTTTGTCCTTTGGGTACCTTTTAAAACGTTTCTTTTTTTTCCTAAACAGTCTCAATCTGTTGCCCGGGCTGGAGTGCAGTGGCACAATCTCGGTTCACAGCAGCCTCCACCTCCTGGGTTCAAGCAATTCTCCCACCTCAGCCTCCCAAGTAGCTGGGACTACAGGGGTGGGCTACCACACCAGCTAATTTATATATATATATATATATATATATATATATATATATATATATATATTTTTTTTTTTTTTTGTAGAGATGAGGTTTCCCCACATTGGCCAGGCTGGTCTCAAACTTCTGACCTCAAGTGATCCACTGGCCTCAGCCTCCCAAAGTGCTGGTATTACAGGTGTAAACCACCGCACCCAGCCTTTAAAACATTTCTAATAACCTTTTTCTTTTAGAATAGTTTTAAATTTATAGAAAATTTGCAAAGATAGGTCTTGTAGACCTCATACTCAGTTTCCCTTGTTAACATCTTACATTGCTATGATGTATTTGCCACAGCTAATGAACCAATACTGAGGTATTACTATTAACTAAAATTCATACTAGACTCAAATTCCTTAATGTTTGCTAAGTATCCTTTTCCTGTACCAGGATGTCATTCAGAATACTGCATTATATTTAGATGTCATGTCTCCATGGCTCCTCTAGACTGTGACAGATCCTCTGACTTTGTTTTTCATGACTTTGACATAGTTAACTATGTTGTTAAATTAATTAGGAGTCTCTCTGAGCCTACTCTGGCTCAGGAGGCTGCCTGATTTAAAAATTAAATGAATTAATAATTTAATGGAGAAAATGTCTCTTTTTAAATATGTTTTGTTTTTTTAAAGCTAAAATTGTTCTTTTCAAAAGGGCAAGACTGGGGAGTTAAATCAGCTTTTAAATGCAGTTAAATCAATGCAGGAGAAGACAGTTGTGTTTCAACAGGAGAGAGACCAAGTCATGTTGGCCCTGAAACAAAAACAAATGGAAAACACTGCCCTACAGAATGAGGTACACTTTCACTTTAAAGGAATTACGAGTTAGACAATAAGTTTAATAACTATTAAGAGAACTGGAAAGCTGATCAATGAAAATGACTTTCTCTCTTAGGTGATTTTTCTTAGTCTTCCTCTGCTGTGCAATGTAGGATTTTAGTCTCCCATGGTATTTTTTTTCAGTCTTCAAAAGTGAAAACTATGGCATATCTTGGGTATAAAAAAATTGCCCACCCATACAGTATGAAAAAAAAATGACATTTGCTGAAAAAGTGGCCTGTCACAAAGAGTACTTTATACAGTAGAGTGATTTGTATAATTCCATTTTCCATTATGGTCACAGGGAATAAGATTTTGCCAAGTAAAGCTTCCATTTAAATATTCAAGATGATTTTTTTCCTAGTATAAATGCATTTTGCAGTGTGGGAAATTGGTATACAAATAATACACTTCAGTAATGGGGAAAGGATTTGATAACAAAGTGGTTTGTATCTGGGGAAAGGGAGCATTTTGTAGAAGAAAAATAATGTCCTCTACCTAGGTTCAACGTTTACGTGACAAAGAATTGCGGTCAAACCAGGAGCTAGAGAGATTGCGTAATCATCTTTTAGAATCAGAAGATTCTTATACCCGTGAAGCTTTGGCTGCAGAAGATAGAGAGGCTAAACTAAGAAAGAAAGTCACAGTATTGGAGGAAAAGCTAGTTTCATCCTCTAATGCGATGGAAAATGCAAGGTAATTTTTTCATTTTTTTTGCATTAACTTTAATTGAACTCTTCTTGAATATCAGACTCTATTTTTTGTATGTTAGCTCATCCTTGCAAAATTCATTATCTGTATTTTATGGATGAAGAAACTGAGGGTAAAGAGATTTAATAACCTGCCCAAGGTAGGCACACACAGTATGTGTAGGGGTTTCACACTTGAGTCTGTGACTCTTAAGAAGATCTGGCATTCAAACTGTCTGTATCTTGTTCATCACCTAGATCATTGCCTCTTACCATTTTAGGAGTATAGTTTGAAATGCTGACTGATTTTAATTGGCTCTGTCCAACTCCCAAAGAACTATTTATATGGTTTTATTTTTCATCAAATGATCTAAAGTTGAGCAGGATGTGGATATTAGAAGGAAGATAATAAAGGAAGTAGCAAAGTAAAGACCAAGGGCTTATTAGAACTCTTGAGTGACCCCGGTCCCTGTTTATATATTTTAATTTATCTCAATAAAATTTTTTTCTTTTCTTGTTATAAAAACATTCTGTTTTTCACTTTAGGAAAATCGTACAAATCCAAAAGAACACAGAGCCTCACATGCCCAGAGATTATCTTTTTGTGTGCTTTTTTATACTTTTATGTCTGTGTGTATATATTATATATCTTTTTTAAAGCAAAACTGAGATTATAATATTCAGTCTGTTTTGAAACTTGTTTCTATCAATAATACGAATGGCAGTACATGTTAAACCATGTATGTTTACAATATTTTATGGCCACATAATATGCCATTATTTGGATTTGCCATGATTAACCCAGTCATTTATTATTGGACATTTATTGTGTTTTAACTTTTCAAAATCACTGAGTGTTAACATGATATCCTAAGACATGTATTTTGTGTTGATGACAGATTATTTCCTTAGTGTAAGTTTTGAGAAACAGAACTTCTAGATCAAGAACTTCTAGATCAAGATCAAAACTTCTGAGATTATACTGCCAAATTATTTTACAAAAAATTGTGTCAATTTATATTTCTTACTGGTATGTGCATCTTTTTATCTTTTTATGATTTATGACACAAAGGGAGATAAAATGAGACTATAGATACTATCTATCTGCAAAGAGGTTATAGGCCAGTAGAGACAATATTCCTGAGGATGAACCCCTACCCCACCTTTGCAGAGTATATTATTATACCTTTAGATTCAGCTGGAAAACTTGTTTAAAAAGGATATTAAAACAATGAGTGATCATTTGACTCTTATGTTTCACTTCGGTGGAAATGCTGTAACATTTTTTATTCTCATCCTTTTTTTTGTTTTTCAAGCCCTTATTTTTTCTTAATTAAAATAGTTTCTAGTCCCTGCTCCTTTCATTTATTTTTCATAACTTCCAGAATAACCTTCCTTACATAGAGCTGTGATCTTGTTACTCCTTTTTTCAAAAACTGGTCTTGACTCCAATGATGGTCCCAGGCTCCTACCACGTTAGCCTTATTTCACATTGTTGGTTACATCCAGCCAGACTGTATTACTCACTTTCTCAGATAGAGCCACTGTTTTCCTATTTCTTTTTTTTCTGCTTTTTCTTTTCATATGCCTTCTTCTGCCTGAAGAGTCAACCAGATCCCCAGCAAGTTTTCCTGTGAATCTTTATATATATATATATATATATATATAATATTTTAAATAATATATTAAAAATATATATATATAATATTTTAAATAATATATTAAAAATATATATATAAAGATATATAAAGATATATATATATATATTAATTGCACTTTACCTGTGAATCTTGACTATTCTTCAAATCCATTTTCTCCTAAAGGGTGCTTTATTTAGCACCCCACTTGTCATATCCGAAAACAAACCTTCCCTGGTGTGATGTTTATCCTTCAAACTTGCATAATACTTAGTTTGAGTCTTACAGTTTGAGGGCACTTATACTTTAATTTAGGGTACAGGTAATTGTTGACATGTCCTATGCTGTCTCCCACCCAATGAAGTGTAAAGTCACTGGGGGATAGAAATGGGGCCATTTATTTTCTACCCATCACACTGTATATATTACATATAGTTTAATAGCTACTCAGTAAATATTTGTTGTATCAGTAACTCAGATCTATAAACCTGATTATGGTGGTGTGAGCTCTTACTTAATAGTACACCTGGTATTTATTATCTTTTTGAGTGCCATCATAGCTTATTTCATTCCTACAGTCACCCTTTAAGTGATTGCTAACCAGCAAAGTTGAATAAGGTCCAGAGATATTTGGCAGCAGAATTTAGGTCTTCTGATTACCAACTTATGCTCTTTCCACAAGAGGGTGCTAATGGATAAAAAGTCTCTTCAAAATGAGTTGATCTTAATGAGCTTTCATGGGCTGCTCTTGAATAAGAATTTAACTGGAAATTAAAAATCCTGGGAGACTGGGTGCAGTATTTTGAATATAATCATTATACATTAAGGAAGTACACCAGTGACATAAACCTAGATAGGTGCTATATAAACCTCTTAGAAATCTGTGGAGTTGGAGTTAAGAGATTGTGTTTAATATAGTCAGAAAGAAAGATGATAATAAAAGATAACTAATATTCAGAGCAGATCATCAGTGGGATAGCCTTTGGAAAGTTGTGAGTTCACCATGAATGCAAGAGGGTCAAAGGCAAGGGAGTGTCATAGAATCCATTTTGTATTAAATTGGGAGATGGACAAAATGACTTCCAGGGTTCCTTATAAAACATTTCATGATAAATTACATCTTAGAGTTTTATCCTGGAAGCACAAAAATTACAGTCTATTTACTTGTACAGTTTTCTTTTTCTTTTATTTGTAGTTTTTAGAGACAGGATCTCACTCTCTTGCCCAGGCTAGAGTGCAGTGGTGTGATCATAGTTCAGTGCAGCCTCAAACTTCTGGGCTCAAACAGTCCTGTTGCCTTGGCCTCCCAAAGGGCTGGGATTACATGTGAGAGTTATCTCACTTGGCCTACATTTTTATTTTGCTGACTTTTCTTATTTAACTTAATTCTTAGTCTTTAAAAAAGGACTGCCATTTGTTCAAAGTCACTGTCGTAGGAAGGGTAATTGAATTTACAGAAACAGGAACAATAAGTACCAGAAGAACTCTTCAAGTTTCTTTGAAATTTAACTTGAATTGAATGCAATAAAATGTAGGGAAGATCACATTCACAGAGATAGAAAGTAGAATGGTAGTTTTCAAGGGAAAGGGGAGTTACTAATTAATGGGTGTGGAGTTTCAGTTTGAGAAGGTGAGAAAAGTGCTGGAGATGAATGGTGGTAGGTTGTACAACAGTGTGAATGTACTTAGTGCCACTGAACCATACACTTAGAACTGGTTAAAATGGTAAATTTTATGTATATTTTACCAAAATAAAAAATGTAGGGAAGATGTTTCATCTTATTAAAGTATCTAAATACTTTGATATCTAACTTGAATTTAAAGCAGTAAGAGGCCGGGCATGATGGCTTACACCTATTATCCCAGCACTTTGGGAGGCAAAAGCAGGCGGATTACCTGAGGTGAGGAGTTTGAGACCAGCCTGACCAACATGGTGAAACCCTGTCTCTACTAAAAATACAAAAATTAGTGGGGGTGTGGTGGTGGGTACCTGTAATCCCAGCTACTCGGGAGGCTGAGGCAAGAGAATTGATTGAACCCGGGAGGCCGAGGTTGCAGTGAGCTGAGATGGTGCCATTGCACTAAGAAGTGAGACTCTGTCTCAAAATAAGATAAATAAAGTGCAATGAGATGTAGAGAAGGTGGTTTCTTCTTAAAGTATCTAAATAGATAGAAGCAGTTTGACTTTTGTTCTTTTTGTTTGAAGCCATCAAGCCAGTATGCAGGTAGAGTCATTGCAAGAACAATTGAATGTGGTCTCCAAGCAAAGGGATGAAACTGCGCTGCAGCTTTCTGTCTCTCAGGAACAAGTAAAGCAGTATGCTCTGTCGCTGGCCAACCTGCAGATGGTACTAGAGCATTTCCAACAAGGTAAGCTTTATGGTCACTTTCAATGAAGAAAAATTGTAGGTATGGGAAATTTTGCCTCATTTGAGAGTTATTTTAGATGATGCATGGGGAAATCTCTGAAAGGTTACCCTTTCAGAGGGTAGGGTGAGTAGCCATCAAAAAGTTAATTTAGACTCCTTTTACAATTAAGACGAGAAAACAAACTTTAGTAATTATTAAAAATTTGTTTTACCATCCTCTTACCAGTGAGAGGTAAGAGTTGAGGAAATAATAAGAAAAGATGATCAAGTAATAAAGAGGAGAATACAAAGAAAGAGAGATATGCACTTAGAAAGAATAGTTAGGTTTTAAGGTAATGGCTGGAGGTTGAACCTACCTGAGATAATCATAATTAATTACTGTTCTTTCAAATAGTGATTCTCATGTTCATAGCTATTCGTCTATGCTTTGAGGTAATTACATTTTCTAGTCCATATGGAAGATACTTTTTTGGAGACACAATAATAGTAACCAGAGCAGTTTTACCCTGAGAAACAAATAGACCTTCTCACATTGTACCTCCTGTCCTTAGATTTACTCACGTGAGATCATTCATCCATCCATTTGTTTATTCGTGCATTCAGTAATTATTGACAGTAAATTAACTGCTAGTTGGGGGAGGTAATTAGGGGATATGAGAATGAGTAAGTAATGGAGGCTTTTAGTTTTGTGTCTAAGCAAAACTTTAAATTTGTACCTCTGTGTCCTTTCGGGGTTGAAATCTTAAATTTTAGATGTAAGAATTGCCGGGCGTGGTGGCTCATGCCTGTAATCCCAGCACTTTGGGAGGCCAAGGTGGGCGGATCACCTGAGGTCCGGAGTTCAAGACCAGCCTGGTCAACATGATGAGACCCCGTCTCTACTAAAAATACAGAAATTAGCTGGACGTGGTGGCAGACACTTGTAATCCCAGCTACTTGGGAGGCTAAGGCAGGGAAAATTGCTTGAACCCAGGAGGCGGAGGTTGCAGTGAGCCAAGATCGCACCACTGCACTCCGGTCTGGGTGACAGAGCGAGAAACAAGAAAGAAGAAAATTTCTTAAGGTCTACTTTACAATATAATGTAATTATTAAAGTGGGTATTTATACAAAGCAATGTGGAACTGAGGCTATAGAGAAAGCATTGCCAGAGAGGAAATCTTTGAGTAGAGTTATGAAGGGAGAGAAGAATCTGCAAGGTAGACAAGATGGAGAGGGTTTACATGGAGGAAAGTGATCTCATTACTTAAGTACCACTTAACATTACACTAAGGCATATATATTCTTTTCTGTTTGAGACATTCGAACTGTTTTTATTGGATTATTAAAATTTCAAATGGCTTAACATTCCAGTTTTATCACACAATTGCAAAATACTAATGTGACTTTCTGTTCTCTTTAGAGGAAAAGGCTATGTATTCTGCTGAACTCGAAAAGCAAAAACAATTTGTAGCTGAATGGAAGAAAAAGGCAGAAAATCTGGAAGGAAAAGTGGTATCATTGCAGGTAGGACAAAATAGTTTTCTCTTGTAGGTTTTATTATTCATGAAACAGTTACTTGTAGAGTCTTTGTCTTCGAAATAATCTCTTAAACTGTTCAGTTAGTAAACTTTTGAGTAGTACCCTGAATCCAGCTCTCTGCTGCAGCCTGACAGTGAACAAGATACCCAGGATTTCCCTAAGGTGTCATAGTTTAGAGTAGACACAGCAAATGTAAGATGATAATTTACATTTTTTGGCACACACAGGTATTTTAGAGATCTCTGGGGGAAAAAAGCATCCAAATCTACAATTTTAACTTTATAATTTTCTCTTTTCAACAAACTTTACTGAGCACTCTATTTCACATGGATTAAAACAATATATATTATGCCATTAAATCTTTTTCTTTTGTATAATGGCATCATCCTTTAAAAGATTTTTCTATTACATGCTGTATTTCATACATATAAAAATTATATATAAGGAAAAATCAACTCCTGTGAAGAGATATGACACCAAAACAACTTGCTTTTAGATTTAGGAAAACCTTTTCTAAGTCACAAATAGACTGTCAATAGCTGGTAGAAAATGATAAAGTTCATTTACCTGGTATTAGTGGAGGTAATCTTGCTGTTCTTAACATTAACGTCCCGAGTAAGTGAAGATATATGTCCTAATAAAGTTTTAACATTTTAATTAAGTGTTGAGTGGCTGCAAAGCAATTTAGATAATAAGTATAAAATATAAGACTAACAATGCAACAAATGCCCACATTCTCACCACCCAGTGTGAGAAATAAAACTTCATCCTTTGAAGTTCTTTATGCACTCCTTCATATCCCATTCTTATCTTCTACCTCTTAGGTAACCACTATTCCAAAATGTTAGGTTTATTACTTCCTTGTTTTGTTTTGTTCTCTATTTCTTTTTCTGCTTGTTTTCTTTATGGTTCTTATCACATAGATTTGAAGCTCCAAACAATCCATTGTTTGGTTTTGCATATTTTTGAAGTCTATGTAAATGGAATTTGATCTATATGTAAATTCAGTGATTCTTCTGAGACTTGCTTTGGTTTTCTTTTTTGAGATGGAGTTTTGCTCTTTTGCTCAGGCTGGAGTGAAGTGGCAGGATCTTGGCTCACTGCAACCTCTTTCCTTCCCGCCCCACCCCACAAAAGTTCAAGTGATTCTTCTGCCTCAGCCTCATGAGTAGCTGGGATTACAGGCATCCACCACCATGCCTAGCTAATGTTGGTGTTTTTAGTAGAGACAGGATTTCACCATGTTGGCCAGCCTGGTCTTGAACTCCTGGCTTTAGGTGATTCACTGAGTCAGCCTCCCAAAGTGCTGGGATTACAGGTGTGAGCCGCTACACCTGGTTGAGATTTGCTTTTTTTAAAAAAAACTTATGCGATTCAGTCATATTACTGTGTGTTACTATATGTAGGGGTTCATTATTTTCACTTCTGTATGCATTGCATGAATATATAATTTACCCATTTTATTAATAAAGGATATTTAAGATATCTTCAATACATGTAAGAGTTTTTTTCAGGTGTATATCTTGATTGAAATTGGTGAGTTATAGGATATATATGGTCAACTTTAGCTTTATTAGATGATGGTTAATTGTTTTCTGAAGTAATTATGCTAATTTACTCCTACTAGCAGTTCACATGAGTTCTTGTTCTAATCCTTGTTAACACTTGACATTATCAGACTTTCAAAGTTTTTGCCAATCTGATTGATGGGTAGGAAAGTGTCTTAGCCCATTTTGTGCTGATGCAATAGAACACCACAAACCAAGTTATTTATAATGAACAGAAACTTAGTAGCTCACAGGTTCTGGAAGTTGGGAAATCCAGGATTAAGGTGCCAGCAACTGGTAAGGACCTGCTTACTGCATCATTTCATGGCTGAGAGAGCAGGAGGGGGCCAAACTCCTCCTCTTGTAAGGAACCCACTCCCTTGATTATGAACCACTCTCACAATAAGGGCATTAATCTATTCATGAGGGTGGTACCCCCATGAATCAGATACCTCCCATTATGCCCTACCTCCCAATACTGCCACATTGGGAATCAGGTTTCCAGCACGTGAACTTTGGGGGCTACATTCAAGCCATAGCAGAAGGGCTATCTTCCTGTGGTTTTAATTTGCATGTCCCTAATTACCAGGTCAAGCATTTTTTTTTTTTTTTTTTTTTTTTGAGACAGAGTCTCACTCTGTTGCCTGGTTGGAGTGTAGTGGTGCGATTTTGGCTCACTGCAACTTCCGCCTCCTGGGTTCAAGCAATTCTCTTGCCTTAGCCTACTAAGTAGCCGGAACTACAGATGTGTGCCACCACTCCCAGCTAATTTTTGTATTTTTAGTAGAGATGGGGTTTCACCAAGTTGGCCAAGCATCTTTTAATATGTTTATTGACCATTTATACTTACTTTCTTGTCATCTCATTAATACACATAAAAAGATGTATTTTATCCAAATAGTAATTTCTAGTGGATCCAGAGTATACAGTCTGTGGAACTGCTAGAATGGAAGTCCAGATCTTCTTCTCTTTTTTCTTAGAGACAGATTCTTGCTTTGTTGTTCAGGCTGGTCTCAAGCTCCTGGGCTCAAACAGTCCTCCTGTCTTGGCCTCCCAAAATGTTGGAATTACAGGCGAGAGCCTCTATTCCTGGCACTTTCTTCTTATTTTAATTAGGGATGAAATCTTGCCATATTTCTTGGGCTGGAATGCAGTAGCTCTTCACAAATGTGATCATAATAGCGCACTACAGCCTTGCATTCTGGGCTCAAGCAGTCCTCCTGCCTCATCCTCTTGACTAGCTGGGACTCTAGGCATGTGTCACAGCACCCAGCCAAATCTTCTTTTAAAACTGGTTTTATTTTTTTTAATGTAAAATGTAATACACATTTAAAAGAAGAACAAGATAAATGAGAAGAATTAATAAAAATAAAAGCTGTAATTAATGAAATAAAAACCAAACTATTGGTAGAATAGCAAAATCTAAATGCTAATTTTGGAAAAGTCTAAGTGTAGATTTAAGCTTTAATAACTTTGTAAGTACAAATGCTGTGGGGTTAAAAACATCATTTGAAAGTTTAAATTTCCTTCACACTAAATTTAGTTTTGTGGATTTTTGAATAGTAAATATTTTATTTAAATTGTTTAATTTCAGTTCCTCTATATATCAATCAGAGTTCAGTCCCTAAAGGCAAAATCAGTAGAGTGTGTATGTATATGTGTCAAATTTATATGTGTGATACATATGGATACACATATGCAATTTATTACAAGGAATTGGCTACATAATTGTAGGGGCTGGCTAAGCAAGTCTGAAATTCATAGGTTGGCAGTCAGGATGGGAAGACCACATCAAAGGCAGGCTGGAACTCAACAGGCATGGGCCAAAGCTGTTGTCCACAGGCAGCCAGGAAAGGAAAATCACAAGCAGTGTGGAACTCCATAGGCACAGGTGGAAGCTGTGGCTCAAAGAGGGAATTTCTTCTTTAAGGGGAAGCCTAAGCCCTGGCTTTTAAGAACTTTAAAACTGGTTCAATCAGGCCCACCTAAATTATCCAGAATAACTTGCCTTTCTTAAATTCAGTTGATTAAGGACTTTGATTATATTTGCAAAATACCTTCACAGCAACATCTAGATTATGTTTGATTGAATAACTGGGGACTGTGACCTATTCAAGGTAACACATTAAAAAGACTATGACACTGACTGAAGATGGCAAAACTTGACTTGAAATTTACATGGGAGAATACTTGAGAATAGCCAAAAAATTATGAGAAATAATACAGTGAGGAGAGACCTGCCTACTAGATACCATGATAGAGTCCTAAATTGACACAATATTGACTAGATTTGTGGATTAAGGAGAATCCAGAAATAGAGCCCAGGATATATTTGAGAAGTTGAAACTAAATCTTAAATTAATTTAATGAGAAAAAGGATAGCTTATCTAATTAATGATGTTGACACAACCAGCTGTCCATAAGAAACAAAGGAAAAGAAAAAACAGACCCCATCTCCCAGCATGAACGAAAGTCACGTCTAGGTGTATTAAAGCAGGGACTCTCAACTGGGAGTGGTGTTGATTATCTGGGGATAGATGTCTCACCTGGCATTTATTGGGCAAGGAATGTCAAAGCCACTCCCATTAAGAAACACTGTGTTAAAGATTTAATTATATTACAAAATATTTTGTAATAAAATCTGGAAGACAACATGTACATTCTAAGGGCAAGGAGGATCCTAACAAAGACCAAGACTTAAGAAGCTGTAAAAGCAAAGTAGAACATGTTTGATTATATACAGTGTAAAATGTTTACATGGCAAAAGATATTGTAGAGTCAGTAGACAAATGGCAGATATGGTAACTATTTGCATAGCACAGGTTAAAAAGTTTCTTATCTACTATACAAGGTGCTCTTACAGATGGACAAGAGAAATACAGCTCAGTAGAAACTTGGGCAACGTATGCAAAGAGGTTTTTACAGAAGGGCAGATCCAATTTGCCCTGTAAACACGAAAAGTAATGCTCAAATTCACTAGTAGTGGTCAGGGAAATAAAAATTAAAGTAACAAAGTCATAATCAAGCATTGCTTTATTAGACTTTCAAAAATTAAAAAATAAGAACATTTGTTGCTATATTTCTGGACTTTTTGTTTTTTTGGAGTTTTATTTCTTATTGTTACTTTTTTTTTTTAACTTCTGTCATCATGTTGTCTTTTAGTGGCATCTGCTCTTTTTATTTAGTTCCTCTAAATGAGGCAGTATTGTATTGAAAAGAATGTGGGTTCTGCCTTTGACAGTTATTAGTTGGATGAATTTGCCTAAGGTCATAGAGGTGCAGCTTCACCAGCCGAAATGTAAAGGTTGACTCTAAAATGTCTCTAAGCCTTATAGTTTGCGAAATAATTTTTGCATACTTTTTAATAAAGTTTATTTTCTCAGGAACGTTTGGATGAAGCAAATGCTGCATTGGATTCAGCATCAAGACTTACAGAACAGTTAGATCTAAAAGAAGAACAAATTGAAGAACTTAAAAAACAAAGTAGGCTTTTTTTCTTTTCATTTTTTCCCCCACTGCAATACTGATACAGAATCAAATGTAGTCTTCGGCCATAAATTGGCACAGTTAAGTGAGACCAACTTCATTGACGTGTGACTTCCATTTGCATCTTCCCTTACTGATTTGCTTCAATTTACGTATGGTCCTAGTGAAACCAGAGTCTTTAAGTTGGCCCTGGCTGTCCAGTGAGTTTTACTGGATGTTAAGGCAATGCCATTGTGTTGGCTGTCACCCTGTTGACCATCAGAGGGCTTGATTGGACTGATTTGACTTTTTATGGATGTGATTTCTCCCTTATCAGTTAATGTGCATGCTGCCTAAAGCCATCCAATCTGTTAGGGCAGAATTCTCAAGTAAAAGAGTAACTTTCTATGGAATGAATGTCTAGGTATAACTAGATTTTTATGATTGTAGATGGTGTTTTACCACAGGTGCATCATGTATTTTTTGACGTTTATAAGGTGTCTCGTATGCCCTGTCAATTCCCTAAGGTGTGTCACATGCTTAGGATTATTAGTTGGTTCGATGATCAGGTGGCTTACAGGGCTTTGTTGAATCCAATAGCTGACAAAGATGGTATATCCTCATTTCATCTCTAAGTTAGAGGCAACCAGGAAGTCAAAACTATTCTAGGGCGGATTTAGTAGGTAATGATTCAAGGTTATTGGAAAGGTGATAACGGAGCCTAGAATGCATCAACTCCAGATGTCTAGGTTAGGCACAGTAGTAACAAGGCATGTAATTAAGAAATACATATCACCTAACATGAACTTAGATATAAGCAAAAATAGAAGGAGGTGGTACATCAGAGGAACTGTCAACGACAGAAGCAGTGACTTAGATACTAGGGCGACAAGCAGGCAGGAGCCACTGAAGCATGGACATCAAAGAACAAGCCAAAGTAAGTTGACCTAAATCCAGCAGGAGACCAGAGAGGGGAGATTTTTAGGAATACAAAGAAGAAAAATAAGTTAGATAGGAAGTAATTGTCCTCAAAATGATTTGATTCTGAGGCAAGTTACTGCCCAACCAAAAGTCTTCTACCTTGTAAGACTTGGCCAGCCTAGGATCTCTAGATCTAGTTGAGGGCCTGGAAATGGGCAGCAAGGAAACAATTATACATTGAGTGTCTGTTACAGACATTTGACATAACATTTATGTATTTAGTTTTCTCATCATTTACTTTTTATAAGCATCTCTAAAATAGACGGTATTAATTCCATTTTCTACATTAAAGATGCAAGATTCGAACTCCAGTCTTTTTACCTATTACCATAGTTCATGATCTTTCTATGTTATTGTAGTCCTATCAGGAAAATGGTTATAGTCTTACTTGTATTTTGTTCCATATAGTTCCAATTTCCTCTGAAAATATGGTAGCATCTTCTGTATTGTGTCCTAAATGTTGAAATGGCTGCCTTTACCAAGAGGCAGTATTTATTTAGAAAACAGTCTAGGTAGATTGAAGGCCAGTGCAACTACAGCATTATCTGGAAGTCATATGGGCAACTGAGAGGAGACACACTGGGAATTGGTATCTTAGGGTTGGGCTAAACTAATGGAGGTGAAACAGCAGTATTGTGAACCAACTCATTGGGTTGTGGCAACTCAATGCTATATGTTATACTACTGTAATATCTAAGGCAACATCCTCTTTTACACACCTATCTGAGTCATTCCCAATACTTGATGATAAATGTAAAATTCTATGATTTATTGTAGTGAATAAATATTATCAGAGTTCTTAAAGTACAGGTTGAGCATCCCTAATCCAAAGTCTGAAATGCTCCAAAGTCTTAAAACTTTTTGAATGCTGACATGATGCTCAAAGGAAATGGTTATTGGAGCATTTTGGATTTTGGATTTTTGGATTAGGGATGCTCAGCTGGTAGTAATATAATATAGACATTCCAAAGTCTGAGAAATCCAAAATCTGAAACACTTCTGGTTCCAGGCATTTTGGATAAGGGATATTCAACCTGTATTTAGTACTTGTTGAGGCTTTCATTTAAGCTCCCACCAGTAGAATATTTTCAGATGTTCTTGATTATAGATGATAAGGCTTACGTGGCCTAGGTTTCTATTTTGTAAAAAATATTAATCATTGTGAATGTATAGGAACTTCGGACTCATTTTGTGGAATCAGTATTAGCTACAGAGAAAGTTCTGATTATGCTTGTACAACTGGTATTTGAAACAGCAGGCAAGAGGCCAGTGTTGCACAGACAGGACGGGGTGTAAAGAGACAGTTGATTCTGTTATGTCTCTAAGTCATTCTTGCCATTTTCAGCTCTTCTTAATCTGTTTTCTCATATTACTTAAGTGCTTTAATATCACTTTTATATCTCTAAATACAAATGCAATTTTGTTTTCTCAAAGCTGCACTCTTGATTCGATAATATAAACAAAACTTTGATTGGTTTACTTGTTTCAAAAGAATCGCTGTATATTTTCTCTCCTAGATCATTAAGTACTTTAAATGTTGATTGATGTTGTAATACTGTACTTTATTTTTAACACAAAACTTGGCCAGACAGCAAAAATATTTGCCAGGAGAAACAATTTTGAAAAAGACAGATTGGCTTTTGTTGTAAGAAAGTACATGGAGACTTGAATTGTAAAGGCAAAGTATTGTTTTACTTCTAAGCATCTGTAGACTAATGATTAGTTGATATACAGTTTCAACATTTAAACAATATTAGGAAACTCACTTTTAAAAGTATTTTATTCAAAATGGTTGATTATGTCATTGCTACCAGAGATGAGATGATTCAGTCTAGTCAAACATACGAAAAAGAAAGCTGTTGCAAACAACGCCAATATTGAAACAGTAGATTGTTGATACTTTCAGTCATTTCTTAGAGTATGTATGTGCATCTGTGGTTATGAATTAAGAGTATTTTCAGGCCTCGTGTGAAAAGTATGAAGGCACATGCTTATCAGACACTAAGTATTTAATGAGAACCAACTGCTTGGCTTCCTGTTAGGTGCTGTATGAGATGCTAGATAGTATCCCTTTCCAAGGAGTTTAGCTAAGGAAATGACACACACTGTAGATACTCCATAGGTTAGTAATTTAAGACAGTGGTGCACAACAGTGATCATAAGACAGTGCATATTTAGTTCCTCCAGAATCCCATGAAGGGTCAGGCAGCATTCCATGGAGAAAAGGAACTTGAGTAAAGACTTAAACCAGTAGTAGGGAACTGTTTAAATCTTTCTCCCTGTCTCCCTCCCCCTCTATCTCTCTTCCTGGGAAAGAAACAATGAAAATAAATCCTAAGATCCTAAGAGTACTAGAGTTTAATAGATAATGTTGGCTGGTAAAAGAATTATTGCTATCCTTCCTTTTAGAAATTATTCTTTCAGCATTTTTTTTTTTTTTTTTTTTTTTTTTTTTTTTTTTTTTTTTTTTTTTTTTTTTTTTGAGACGGAGTTTCGCTCTTGATACCCAGGCTGGAGCGCAATGGCGCGATCTCGGCTCACCGCAACCTCCGCCTCCTGGGTTCAGGCAATTCTCCTGCCTCAGCCTCCTGAGTAGCTGGGATTACAGGCACGCGCCACCATGCCCAGCTAATTTTTTGTATCTTTAGTAGAGACGGGGTTTCACCATGTTGACCAGGATGGTCTCGATCTCTTGACCTCGTGATCCACCCGCCTCAGCCTCCCAAAGTGCTGGGATTACAGGCTTGAGCCACCGCGCCCGGCCTCTTTCAGCATTTTACCTGAAAGCGTTCTTCAATACAGTTCCAAAGACTGACTTCACATGCCATCCCATATCCAAACTCAGTATAGTGGCCTATGAAGCACATATGACAGTGTTTTCCATTAACTATTCGGAGTTGATCAGAGTTCAGAATTTCTATGGAATTATTACTGATGAGAAAATATACACCTGTGACTGAACCATTAATATGTGTTGTGTTGTGATATTTATGGTAAGATTTGACATTTTTCCTTTCCATCTTGTTCTCTACCATCATCCTTGACATAAATTCCTGCTTAAATGAAAATGATTTGGTTGAGCGTGGTGGCTCATGCCTGTAATCCCAGCACTTTGGTAGGCTGAGGCGAGTGGATCACCTGAGGTCAGGAGTTCGAGACCAGCCTGGCCAACATGGTGAAATCCTGTCTCTACTAAAATTGCAAAAATTAGCCAAGTATGGTAGCTCATGCCTGTAATCCCAGCTACTCAGGAGGCTGAGCCACAAGAATCACCTGATCCCGGGAGGTGGAGGTTGCACTGAGTTGAGATCATGCCACTGTACTCCAGCGTGGGCAAGAGAGTGAGACTCAATCTCAAAAAAAAAAAAAAAAGAAAATGATTGGATAAATTGAAATAGCACAAGACAGTTATTATTTTGATAACTGTGATTCAGAAGGGTGGTGAATTTTACAGTGTGGGAAGAAAAGTGAGTTTTCATAAGCGATACAAAGATCTTTTGTTGTGTCTGCTAGTTTATACCTGTATCTGAAAGGGTGACATAACTGATTTTTTTTTTTTTTTTTTGAGACAGAGTTTTGCTTTTGTTGCCCAGGCTGGAGTGCAGTGGTGTGATCTCGGCTCACTACAACTCCCACCTCCTGGTTCAAGAGATTTTCCTGCCTTAGGCTCCCGAGTAGCTGGAATTACAGGCGTCCACCACTATGCCCAGCTAATTTCTTTTTTTATTTTTAGTAGAGATGGGGTTTCACCGTGTTGGCCAGGCTGGTATCAAACTCCTGACCCCAGGTGATCCACCCACCCTGGCCTCCCAGAGTGCTGGGATTACAGGTGTGAGCCACCATGCCTGGCCAATTTTTTATTTTAAAGAAGATTTAATGACTGCTTTTAAAAGTCTCCTTTGAGTTGAGAATGGAAAATTTCCTTAGACTATTTTTCAAAAGAAAATCTAGAAGAATGTATAAAATAGTCCCAGTTAAACTTACTGTAATATGAAGCATAAAATCATGTTTTAAAACTACAGATATAAATGAAGCTTAAAATGTTTTTCATGGAACTACCTTTACGGTGCTGGATGGTAAAGTTTTTATTTTAAATACGGACATTCCATTTTTCCAGGACATGATTTATACAAGAAAACATATAATGTCCCGTTGAACAGAAGCCAAATACATTCCCAGACGCTTTGTTACCCAAACCTTTTGAGGGATTTCTTTATAGATGTTTTTGGCAGAACTGGTGATTTTAGAGGAAACATATAAGAAGTACCAGATGCAGTATTCTGAATTGCCATAAACGGTTAAAAAATTGTGATGATATAAACATCTGGGTATACTACACAATGCCAAAATATGAGTTAAGAAAAAAGTGTATGTTAATTAGATAAATAATTAAACCTTTTTCAACTTAGTGATCATATTTTTAAATGTAAGTCTCCCTAATATTAATATCTAAACTGAGCCTCTTTTTAGAAATTATAATTTTTAAAAAAATTCCTCTAAGTTTAAAGGGAAAGTACATGATGTAGCAATAAAAATGTTTTCAGTTAATGTGTTTTATGTACTTGCCCTTATTCCTTTATGCATAGGTGAGAACATAATTCAGAACATAAAGTATTTGTTCTTTTTGTCCAGTGTTCTTTGCAGATACTCTCTTTTCCCAGAGAAAATGAATCAGTCGTTGACTTATTTCTCAAATATTCATTGTTTATTTGCTGTGTGCTAAGCACTGCTGTAAGCACTAAAGATCCAAAGACAGGAGACAAGGGTCTTGCCTTCAGAAGGTTTACAGTCAGGCAGGAAGGGAAGATGACACACATCAAATACATGTAACACGTGTTTTAGAAAGGAAAGAGCTATCCTTTCTACTTGCTGTTAGTAGCATGGAAGGGTAGAAAAAGCTAGTGAAGGGTTTACTTGAACTTACTTGAATGATTGATCAATTGAAGAGTGTTTCTTATGGAGGCAGTAGATTCTCTGCTCCACACAGCTGCTGCCATGCAGGAATGTGGGCCCAGTGTTGCCATGTCTTCAGATCTTTCCAGAGATACTGGAAATCTGCTTTTTTTTTTTTCTTTTTTCTTCTTTGGTGAAATATCCCGTTGGAAAAAAAAATTGATTTCAACTTGTGTATTCAGGGTACATGTACAGGTTTATTACATGGATATACTGCTTGACATTGAAGTTTGGGGTGCAGATGATCTTGTTACCCCGGTAGTGTGCATAGTACCCATTAGGTTGTTTTTCAGTTCTTGTTCCCTTCCCTCTCCTCCCTCTCGGGTAGTCTCCAGTGTCTGCTGTTTCCATCTTTATGTCCATATGTACGCAGTGTTTGGCTCCCACCTGTAAGTAAGAAAGTGGGTAACACTTTTAAAATTAAATAGATATTCTGTCTCACATGCCACAGGAGTAAAAATTAAATATATAATCACTCATAATATTTACTCTTTCTAAAAAGATTAGTTCTGTTTCAGTATGGAGAAAATACAGTACAGATTATCTGAATTCATAATAAAGAGTTGAGGTAGGAGAATGGAGAGGAGAAATAAATTTGATTCGGTTACATTAAAAATACTTATATAAAATATGGCCAGGTGCCGTCGCTCACACCTGTAATCCCAGCACTTTGGGAGGCCAAGGCAGGTGGATCACCTGAGGTCAGGAGTTCAAAACCAGCCTGTCCAACATGGTGAAACCCAGTCTCTACTAAAAATACAAAAATTGGCTGGGTGTGTGGTGGCACATGTCTCTAATCCCAGCTACTTGGGAGGCTGAGGCAGAAGAATTACTTGAACATGGGAGATGGAGGTTGCAGTGAGCCAAGATCATGCCACTGCACTTCAGCCTGGGCAACAGAGCAAGACTCCTTTAAAAAAAAAAAAAAGGCCGCGGGTCGAGGGGTCCGGTGGGGGAGGGAAAGGAGCCTGGGTCCGGGCTTTGGGAGTAATTTCGCCTCGGCCTGTGGGCCCCCTCCCTCTCTGCCACCTGCCTTTCTCCCCCACACCCCCACCCCCAATCCTGCTCTGTGCCTGCAGCTCCTGAAAAGCCCATGAAACAAGAGGAAATGGCTGCCTTGGACGTTGATGGCGGTGACGGCCACGGCAAGTATCTGCAGCAGCAGCAACAGCACGGAAACGGTGCCGTGGCGGCGGTGGCAGTGGCGGTGGCGGCAGCAACCCAGGACACTCAACCGTCACCCCTCGCTCTGCTGGCCGCTACCTGCAGCAAGATAGGGCCGCCATCGCCTGGCGACGACGAGGAGGAGTCGGCCGCCGCCAGAGCAACAGGTGATTTGGCTTCTGCACGGTTAGGAGGAGCACCAAACCGATGGGAGGTTTTGTCAGCCACACCTACAACTATAAAAGATGAAGCTGGTAATCTAGTACAGATTCCAAGTACCACTGCTTCAAGTGGGCAGAATTTGCAGAATCAACAAATATTTTCAGTTGCACCAGGATCAGATTCATCAAATGGTACCATGTCCAATGTTCAATATCAAGTAATACCACAGATTCAGTCAAGAGATGGTCAGCAGGTTCAAACTGGTTTCACAGGCTCTTCAGATAATGGGGGTGTAAATCAAGAAAGCAGTCAATTTCCGATCATTCCTGGCTCTAATCAAACCTTACTTGCCTCTGGAACACCTCCTGCTAACATCCAGAATCTCATACCTCAGACTGGTCAAGTCCAGGTTCAGGGAGTTGCAATTGGTGGTTCATCTTTTCCTGGTCAAACGCAAGTAGTTGCTAATGTGACTCTTGGTCTGCCAGGAAATACTACGTTTGTACCAATCAATAGTGTCAATCAAGATCCTTTGGGACTCTCGGGCAGTTCTCATACAATGACTGCAGGCATTAATGCTGATGGACATTTGATAAACACAGGACAAGCTATGGATCGTTCAGAAAATTCAGAAAGGACTGTTGGGTGGGTTTCTCCTGATATTAATGAAACTGATACTGATACAGATTTATTTGTGCTAATATCCTCTTCATCACAGTTACGTGTTATGATAGACAGTACAGGTATATTACAACAAAACACAAATAGCTTGATCACATCTAGTGGGCCAGTTCATTCTTCAGATCTTCAGGGAAATTATATCCAGTCGCCTGTTTCTGAAGAGACACAGGCACAGAATGTTCGGGTTTCTACAGCACAGCCTGTTGTACAGCCTGTTGTACAACATCTACAACTTCAGGAGTCTCAGCAGCCAACCAGTCAAGCCCAAATTGTGCAAGGTATTACACCACAGACAATCCATGGTGTGCAAGTCAGTGGTCAAAGTATGTCACAACAAGCTTTGCAGAATCTTTGGTTGCAGCTGAATCCTGGAATCTTTTTAATTCAGGCACTGACAGTGACCCCTTCTGGACAGATAACTTGGCAAACGTTTCAAGTACAAGGGGGTCCAGAACTTGCAAAATCTGCAAAAACAGCATACTGCTGCCCAACAAATAACTTTGATGCCTGTTCAAACTTCACACTTGGTCAAGTTGTGGTAGGTGGAACCTTCACTTCCACTCCAGTTAGTCTAAACACCAGGCAGTAGCCAAATCTACAGACAGCTTCAGTGAACTCTATAGATTCTACTGGTATACAGCTACATCCAGGAGAGAATGCTGACAGTCCCACAGATATTAGGATCAAGGAAGAAGAAGAACCTGATCCTGAAGAGTGGCAGCTCAGTGGTAATTCTACCTTGAATACCAATGACCTAACACACTTAAGAATACAAGTGGTAGATGAAGAAGGGGACCAACAACATCAAGAAGGAAAAAGACTTCAGAGGGTAGCTTGCACTTGTCCCAACTGTAAAGAAGGTGATGGGAGAGCTTCCAATCTTGGGAAAAACAAGCAACACATTTGTCATATACCAGGATGTGGTAAAGTCTATGGGAAGGCCTCACATCTGAGAGCTCATCTGCGTTGGCATTCTGGAGAACACCCTTTTATTTGTAACTGGATGTACTGTGCTTAAAGATTTACTCGAAGTGATGAATTACAGAGGCACAGAAGGACACATACAGGTGAGAAGAAATTTGTCCAGAATGTTCAAAATGCTTTATGAGAAGTGACCACCTTGCCAAACGTATTAAAACACACAGAATAAAAAAGGTATTCACTCTAGCAGTACAGTGCTGGCATCTGTGGAAGCTGTGTGAGATAATACTTTGGTTACTGCAGGAGGAACAACACTTATCCTTGCAGATATTCAACAAGGTTCTGTTTCAGGAATAGGAACTGTTAATACTTTGGCCACCAGCAATCAAGATATCCTTACCAACACTGAAATACCTTTACAGCTTGTCACAGTTTCTGGAAATGAGACAGTGGAGTAAATATTACACAAATACTTATTCATTGTGGTTATTTTTATACAGTAATAAGAAGAATATTGTTCCTAAGTTCTTAGATATCTTTTGATTGATGTGCAAGAATTTTTGGATCGACAGTAACTTGGTTATACATGACACTGAAATGCTTTACTTTGTGTGATATTCCATAGTATATTAAAAATGGTAAAATTGCATGGCTTTTGTAGGTACTTTTGGAATCTAGAAGAAGTGAAATTTTACCAAGTTATGTAAAGAGAAAATGGAATTTAACAATGTGAATGATAGTCTAACCAAATGCATCAATCCTGTGTAGTTTAGTGTAAAAATAAGAACATGTTGGTATTTATCTATTGTAAGATAAAAAAGCTGGTGGGTGAAAGAAATCATGGTATGATAAAAAATTTTGTAATTTTCTTGATGACTGGAATTTTTATTATGCATAACTGACAAATCAAGTTTCCAAGCAAATGTTCCATAGTGTAGGCTTTACTTAGCTTATCAATTTGTCATTTTGAAGCTAATTGTTTTAATTAGGTTAACTATGTACACTATTTTAAGCATTACTCTTGTAAGATTTTGAAAACTACATTTTAACATGGAATCCTGTTGAAAAGCCACGTTTAAGATTTAATTTGCCAAAATAATGTCTTGTTAATATTCTTTCAATAATGAAGTTGGGCAATATAACCAATGTTTAAAAAAGTTTAAAATGTATAGGTTGAGGCATTTGGGTGGTAAGAAAATGTTACAGTGAATTATCCCTTTTCTTGACTATTGGAGGACCAAAAAAAATAAGGTGTATTGCGTCTTAGCAGTGATTTTTATCCAATCTTGTTTCCAAAAACCATATGTCTCCCAGGGCCTTAAAAGCCATCATGTAAATTACCAGTAAAGTATAACATATACGCATATAACAAAATCACTTCCATGGTGACGATCCTCCAACCATATGAAAATTAGTCTTAGAAAAGCTAGAGGTTTTATGATTTTTTAAAAGTCTTTTTTTTTGGGCTAGGTAGTCAGTCTGCACTTGAATAACCATCATTTTCCTTTTTGCTTCTTCCCTTAAAATTTATGTGTATCCAGTACATTTAATTGAGAAACTTAACCTTTTCTGTTATGCTATATTTTCTTTTTATTTTTTAATTATTGTTTATATTTTCAATTTTAAAATATACAAAATAAAGTTACCTTGCTGGTCTTGTTAAAAAGTGTATGCACACACACACACACACACACACACACACACACATGTATTTATATAAAATCAAGTGTACATAGTAACTCCAATGAATAATCCAAATTTGGTCTACAAATAATCCAGTAGACCTCAACCAATCACAGATTCTGATCTAGTGGAATTCAGATTAATGAGGTTATTATACTATATAATAAAATTCTTTTCCTGTGAGTCCATTGCTAGGAAGTAGAAGTTTATTTTTATTTTTGAGAGACAAGGTCTTACTATTATTATTTTGTAGAGACAGAGTCTGTCTATGTTGCTCAGACTGGTCTTGAACTTCTGGCCTCAGATGATCTTTCTGCCTTGGCTTCCCAGGCATGTGCAATTAGGCCTGGCCTAGAATTTTAAAAGATACTTTTCACTCAACAATGAACAATTATAATAATGGGACAATAAAACATTTACCGTATACTCTAGACTTTCAAATTCTGTGTCAGATATAGTTGAAAATAATTGAGCTAAAAGACAAAGCAGGGCCAGGTGCGGTGGCTCATTCCTGTTATCCCAGCACTCTGGGAGGCCAAGACAGATAGATAGTTGAGGTCAGAAGTTTGAGACCAGCTTGCCCAACATGGTGAAACCCTGTCTCTACTAAAAATACAACAAAATTAGCCAGATGTGGTGGCACATGCCTATAATCCCAGCTGCTCAGCAGGCTGAGGCATGAGAATCACTTGAATCTGGGAGGCAGAGGTTGCAGCAAGCAGAGATTGTGCCACTGCACTCCAGCCTGGGTGACAGAGTGAGACTCTGTCTTAAAAAAAAAAAAGCAGATGCTTATAAAGCTTAATCTCAAATTGCAAATATATATGATATCTTTTAAAAACATATATTATTTGGGCTGGTATGGTGGCTCACACCTATAATCCCAGCATTTCGGGAGGCCGAGGTGGGTGGATCACTTGAGGTCAGGAGTTCAAGACCAGCCTGGCTAACATGGTGAAACCCTGTCTCTACTAAAAATACAAAAATCAGCCAGGCCTGGAGGCAGGTGCCTGCAATCCCAGCTACTCAGCAGGCTGAGGCAGGAGAATTGCTTGAACCTGGGAGGCAGAGGTTTCATTGAGCTGGGGCATCACCATACTCCAGCCTGGGTGACAGAGTGAGACTCTGTCTCAAAAAAATGAAAATAAAAAATGTTTTAAAAAGTATGTATACATATATATGTAATTTGATGCTAAAAGTGATCTTGTATAACTTGAAATTCTGTAATAAAAAAGATCTAATTTCTAGCTTTGATTATATTTAATTAAATGAAGAGGTTAAATTTCCTTATTAGGTTTAATATTATATCAGATTTAAATTTTTAAGGCATCTAGATGCAAATAAGATACCAGATGCAATTTGACACACACATATATATATATTTGTGAAATCATCTAACAGTTTTTTCTTCCTTCTCGACTCCTTGGCCTCAAAGATGGCAAACATGCAAAATGGAGGGGGGAACCTCACAAAATATTAACATTAAACAGAGTAATATATGTGATACTGATTCAGGCTAGATTGAAATATGAACTTTTTAGTTATAAGAAATTAGATAAGTACTAATGCTTTATATGGCACTTAACTGTTCAGAAAAGTCACATTTGATCATTCGGTTGATTCTCTCAAATCCTTTGAGATAAGCCTGTTCATTTTACAAAATAGGCAACAAAGTCTGGCCCTGGTGATAGGACCATGATTCATATCCACTTCTGACTCTCAAGGTCTGTGTTTTTGTTTTTTTTTTCCTCTGTCAGGTGACTGTTCAGCTAATCTGACTTGGATCTTGCCTGCAGGAGCTTAGTCATGAAATATCCAAATGACTTTGTAAGCAGTATGATTCACTTTAAGATGTAGTATGATTCATTTTAAGATGTTGTCTGAAGGGAGTATTATAGTGTACTGTCATTAATTACAAACGAAATGTAAAATTATGATGTGCCAGTTTGCTGTAATCAATTTTTATTTCAAACCAAATGTTGAAGACCATGGCACCATCTGGTGTTCAAGAGAAGAGACTCTGCTATGGCAAGTTTTACTGTGTCATAGATATAGAGTAACTCTTTCTCCACACTAGACTAAATCTCAGTTGCTTTATTGCTGAGCTTTTAATGTGCCCCCCTCCACCTATTTTTTTTTCTTTACTTCCAAAAAATTATTTTGGCATGTGAGATTATTTCACAGAAATATTTTATCTGGCTTAAAACTCATTTCTGAATAACCATATTTTGCCTGCCCATATAAATACAGTTCTGATTTCAAATTGTGGTTTGAATTCGAGTTTAGTTTTTGTAGAGAAATATTCAGAATCTCTGATGGGAGGAAAATAAGGGTGCCTGGAGAAGAAGAGGCATCGGTGGGGACCTTTGTAGTAGATGTTTGACTTTCTTTTCCTTTCCAAACCCCTCATAGTTAATACCATCCTTCTAGCCTTGCCCCTTAAATTCTGAGTTTTTCCCCCTAGACTCAAACATCAGAATATATTTTAACTATTGCTTGAATTTGCAACAGCCCTTTGCATTCCACATCACATTAGCTCAGGGACAAACTGCAGGCTCTGATAGTTTAGTAAATTTTAACCTTGTCATTTTCACCTTAAGGATGTTTTGACTCTACCTTTCTGAATATAGAGACTTTAATAAAAATTATGCCAATCTTAATGAGTTTTCATCAAGAAAGTATTTTTGATTTGGACTTTTACACAGTTTGATTTCTTGATCAGTTTTTCATAGAGCAAAGTTAAAATTTTCTACTTTATTTTACTAAAATGTTTAGCCAGCTCAGCTCTGCTTTGTGAATTTTACTTTGAAGATGTCTGTCATTTCACTTTTTCTTTCTCTCTCTCTTTTTTTTTTTTGGAGACTGGATCTTGCACTGTTGCTCAGGCTGGAGTACAGTGGCTCGACCTCAGCTCACTGTAATCTCTGCCTCCTAGGCTCAAGCAGTCCTCCTGCCTCAGCCTCCTAAGTAGCTGGAGTTACAGGTTCATGCCACTACACCTGGCTAATTTTTGTATTTCTTGTAGAGACAGGGTTTCGCTGTGTTGCCCAGGCTGGTCTCAAACTCCTGAGCTCAAGCAATACACCTACCTCAGCCTCCCAAAGTGCCGAGATTACAAGCATGAGCAACCTCGCCCAGCCTCTTTTATTAAATAAGAGACAATATAGTGTAATGTTATATCCTGGTTATGTTCTAAAGCAGTACTGTCCAGTGGAAGTATAGCCACGTGTAATTTTAAATTTTTTAGTGGCCATGTTAAGACAGTAAAAAGCTATAGATGAAATTAAGTTTCATAATATGTTTTATATAGGGACAGGCACAGTGGCTCACACTTGTAATCCCAACATTTTGGAAGACTATGGCAGAATTATTTGAACTCAGGAGTTTGAGAACAGCCCAGGCAACATTGTGAGACCCCATCTTTACAAAAAATTAAAAATTAGCTGGTTGTGGTGGTGCACACTAGTAATCTCAGCTGTTTCCTGAGGCTGAGGCAGGAGGATGGCTTGAGCCTAGGAGTTTGAGGCTACAGTGAGCTGTGATCATGCCACAGCCTGGGCAGCAGAGCAAGACCCTGTCTCAAATACATGTACATACATACATATATTTTTATATAGTCCAGTATAACCAAATTATTATATAGACATGTAATCAATGTACAAATTATTAATTTTAGAGGAAAGTAGGTAGGAGAAGGGAAATCTCAGAGAAAGGAAAGGTGGGGGTTGGGGGCAGCGTAGCTAAGTTTGATCTCTATTTCTGTGCTTTCTTTTTCTTTTCTTTCTCTTCTTTCTTTTCTTTCTTTCAAGATGGAGTTTCACTCTTGTTGCCCAGGCTGGAGTGCAATGGCATGATCTCGGCTCGACACAACCTCCACCTCCCGGGTTCAAGCGATTATTTTGCCTCAGGCTCCCATGTAGCTGTGATTACAGGCATGCACCACCATGCCTGGCTAAGTGTGTATTTTTAGTAGAGACGGGATTTCTCCATGTTGGTTAGGCTGGTCTTGAACTCCCAACCTCAGATGACCCACCCACCTCAGCCTTCCAAAGTGCTGGGATTACAGGCATAGGCCATTACGCCCAGCTATCCTCTATCTATTTTGTAGCCTTGGGGAGGAATGGAGGAGGAAGGAGAAGATCGTGCTCATCTTTACTCTGTCTCCTACTTTCGTTTGTGAGGGGAATGGTTAAGTCAAAACAGGGACAAGATATTAACTTATTTGCTGAGTTCTATTTACATTGAGAATGTTGTGGTAGAAAAGGCCCAAATAACACCATGTGCTAGTAGTATACATGTGCACATTAGGAGTCTAAAATGTCTTTTACTGACTCAGACTTTAATAATAGTCCTGTCCACCCCCACCTTTTCTTTCTCTCTCTGTCTCTCCCCTTCTCTCTCTCCCTCTCTCCCTCTCTCGTCCAAGTTTAAATTCCTTACTGGAAAGACAGGAAAGGAAAAGTGTAGTAGATTTTCCAAATAGAAACCTTGCTTTTATAATATGGTTATGGCAACCATCTCTATTTTGGTAAAATTGGCCTATTACATGAATGACATTTTGCAAGTTAGATTTTTGCAATTTAGGAGAACCACAAGCCATCATAAACAATTAAACAAGATATTTTATATATGAATTTAGTACCATAAATCAGAATTTTGGGTATTGTACAGAGCAGAATGAAAACATAAAGCAAACAGACCTGGCCTAATCTCTAAGGCTCAGAGGAAAATTCTTTAAGAAAATGAGTTGGAAACACACATGAAAGGTGAATAGGAGTTAATAGGCAGTACTGATGGAAAAGAGCTTTCCAGGCAGGAAAAAAAGACAAAACATTTGGAGAATTCTTACAGTGGGAATTTAGAGTCTAGAAATATACCATACATTTATGGTCAATTGATTTCCAACAAGGGTGCCAAAAGAATAGTTTCTTCACCATATAATGCTGGAACAATTGGATATCCATGTGCAAAAGAATGAAATTGGACCCCTACCTCACACCATGCACAAAAATTAACTTAAAATGGATAGTAGACCTAAATTTTAGAGTTAAAACCATAAAATGCTTAAAACATAGGTGTTGGGTTAGGTGTAGTTTCTTAGATATGATACCAAAAGCACAAGCAACAAAAAAAGTACATTGGACTTCATAAAAATGGAAAACTTTTGTTTCAGAAGATAT
This sequence comes from Aotus nancymaae, assembly GCF_030222135.1. Taxonomy (NCBI): domain Eukaryota; kingdom Metazoa; phylum Chordata; class Mammalia; order Primates; family Aotidae; genus Aotus; species Aotus nancymaae. The sequence continues at coordinate 75,322,735 of NW_026988422.1, read as the reverse complement.
CACCAGGAAAGTGAGATGACAACTCACAGAATGGGAAAAAAAAATGTAAGTCATATATCTGATAAAGGAAGTTGTATCCAGCTATTACTAGGAAAATGCAGCATAATCCAAAGAAAAAGTTTGTGGCAGAGTCTAGCATTTGGATGTGAATGTTTTGAGATAGAGCTCTCCTCTTCATTTCTTTCAGAACAAAAACTTATAATCTAGCTTAAAATTAGTGAGCATCTCTTTCAGCTCAAACTATTCATTTCTGGTGTAACAGGTATAAACTTCATGTTTGACTCAGAGTTCCTTAGTCCAGAAATCCTTGCCCTGTGGCATGGCTGAATTTATAAACAGGGTATCTTTTGTTGTAGTTCTAGACTTTGCCTTTAATACTGCTTAAATTCCAACTATTTCACCAAGATTTTACGGATTTTGCTTCCTTTTTAAAGAATAATTCAAAAATAAAATAGTCCAGGCATCCTTCTAAATCAGTCATAAGCTATAGTATCTTGATTTGTATATTAGAGCTGATTGCCTAAATTATATTTTGCAATTTCCTTACCCCCAGAATAGTTTGCCCTATCAGCTACATCCTGAGCCGTGGTCTTAGTTGTGTTAGATACACTTCTTAGCTCACCAAAAACAGAGTCTGGCCAGGAAAATAGAAAAAGGAAAATATTAAATTGTCCTTTCCACTTCCTCCCATTAGAGTGGCTCTGGAAATGTTTCATGCAAGGAGGCAGTGATGAAAATCTCTTCTTTGCTATTAAGTTTTTAAAGAGGATAAGAACTTTTCTTAGTTTCTCAGTGTTCTATTACAGAGTTGATTACTTTCTTCGGAGTAAACCATGTGAATTAATGCACTCTGGCTTCTAGAGGATTTCTGTATCAGAGCCTGGTTCTCTGGACCAAAGAAGAGATGGAAGTAATTGAATTCCCAATTTAATGAAGTAATTGGGAATACAATTAGAATAAGTGCATATATTCAGTTTATAATAAAGATCTCATAAATGTCATTATATAGTCATCCAGACTATTTAATCAGTTAATGGCTATCTTTATTCACATATTTTAAAACAGATGAGCTCCGACAAGAAATGCTGGATGATGTACAAAAGAAATTGATGAACTTAGCAAACAGCTCAGAAGGAAAAGTGAACAAGTAAGCTTTTTCCTTTTAATGTTTGTGTGTTTTGTGGAAATTGTGGTAAAAAAAAAAAAACTTCTACATGTAAATGTTTGTATGTGATTAATTTTTTCAAAAGCCTTTTCTTTTTCTTACTCTATAGCGAAGAAAGATGCAGCTTTAATGAGGAGTCAACAGAATCACTTAACCTTCTTTTATTTTTTAGTGTAGATTTTTTTCAACTCATTCTTTTTCTTAAAACAATGTGGAAGAGCTTGGGCAGGCATGGTGTCTCACGCCTGTAATCCCAACACTTTGGGAGGCTGAGGCAGGTGAATCACCTGAGGTTGGGAGTTGGAGACCAACCTGACCAACGTGGAGAAACCTTGTCTCTACTAAAAATACAAAATTAGCCAGGCATGGTGGCGCATGCCTGTAAGTCCCAGCTACTCTGGAGGCTGAGGCAGGAGAATTGCTGGAACCCAGGAGGCAGAGGTTGTGGTGAACTGAGATCGCACCATTGCACTCCAGCCTGAGCAACAAGAGCAAAACTCCATCTCAAAAAAAAAAAGAAGAGTTAAAAAATACCACCTCAGTAAAAAGTACTTAGAAAATAAAAAATTTAATTTTGCTATTCTTTTTTGCTTCTTTTACTGTCCTTAAGTGAACATAATCTTGCTCAAATGTATTATCTCTGAAACCTAGGTATACATGCAATAATAGCTCATTTAATATTTTTTAAATGTATATATTATTAGTAAATTTTTAATAAATTTGGATGGGGAAATAAAAGCATGACTTTTTTTTTTTTTTTTTTGAGACAGAGTTTCGCTCTTGTTACCCAGGCTGGAGTGCAATGGCGCGATCTCGGCTCACCGCAACCTCTGCCTCCTGGGTTCAGGCAATTCTCCTGCCTCAGCCTCCCGAGTAGCTGGGATTACAGGCACGCGCCACCCTGCCCAGCTAATTTTTTGTATTTTTTTAGTAGAGATGGGGTTTCACCATGTTGACCAGGATGGTCTCGATCTCTTGACCTCGTGATCCACCTGCCTTGGCCTCCCAAAGTGCTGGGATTACAGGCGTGAACCACGGCGCCCAGCCCAAAGCATAACATTAAACACAATAGTCATCACCATATAAGCTTCTGCTCAGGTAAACATGAGCCCAGTCAGGCACTTGGGATTACTAAGGCGGTACCACCTCAGTCAGTTACTGGGTTGAAGAAAGTGGGAGGCTAGTAAGTGATGTTTTAAAAGGTATACATTTTGGGATGTTTGAAATTTTTTTTATTTTGTTTTGTTTGAAATATTAATTAGACTTGTCAAGATTTTTTAAGACACTTTAAAATATTTTGTTTAGACTTTTTTTATAAGGAAATATGTAATTGTTTAATTAAATATTTCTATGTTTAGTGTTTGGGTGCACTTAATGTTGAGTTTGCTTGAGCTGTTTCTGCCTTTCTTTTCAGAGTCCTAATGAGAAACCTCTTCATCGGTCATTTCCACACACCAAAAAATCAGCGTCATGAAGTGTTACGGTTGATGGGGAGCATCCTGGGTGTCAGGAGGGAGGAGATGGAGCAGGTGACTGGACAATGAAAGCCATCTGAACACATTCATAACCCAGATAGTGGCTTTGTAGATAAGTACTTCCTTTTACTATATGTAGCTTTTACTGAATGTAATTTTCTCAATGTGGAAATGGAATTACTTCTTACAACATTGAGGAGGTAGATTTGTTCCATATGTATGATTTTAGTTTAAATGTTGTTTTTTTGTTTTTGTTTTTGTTTTTTTTGAGACGGAGTTGCCCAGACTGGAGTGTAATGGCGTGATCTTGGCTCACGGCACCCTCTGCCTCCTGGGTTCAAGTGATTCTCCTGCCTCAGCCTCCCAGTAGCTGGAATTACAGGCATGCGCCACCACACCTGGCTAATTTTTTGTATTTTTTGTAGAGACGGGGTTTTTCCACGTTGGCCAGGCTGGTCTCGAACTCCTGACCTCATGATCTGCCCGTCTTGTCCTCCCAAAGTGCTGAGATTACAGGCGTGAGCCACTGCACCCAGCCTAAATGTTTTATAACTTAGAAAGTACTTCTCATGTCAGGATTCTGAAATGTTGAAATATCCCCAAACTTTCATTTGAGATTGTGTTTGGGGTGGCATTTTGTTGTATCTGTAGCCTCTGTCAGTAGGAAGCATTTACTAGGATTTGAACTTGAAAAGCATGCACAACTATCAGAAATCATGTGAAAGTGGTCCTTTTTTTTTTCTTGTACTGATAATATGTGTCTGTTTTAAAATGATCTTTCAGTTGTTTCATGACAATCAGGGCGGTGTTACCAGGTGGATGACTGGGTGGTTTGGAGGAGGATCAAAAAGTGTTCCCACCACACCTTTGAGACCAAATCAGCAATCTGTGTTTAATAGTGTAAGAACCAATTTTATTCTTGCTTAAAGTGAACAGTGAAATGACTGTATATTGCATTCATTTGCAAAGAATCATATTTCTTTTAAAAATTACTTCATACAACCCTTTTATTTTGAAGTTGCAGAAACTGAGTTCCAGAGAGGTGATTAAGCTTAAGGATAACAAGCCAGTTTTCATAATTTTATTGCATATAGGCTTTATTTTAACTCTATATGGTGCTTTTATTTTTCAAAATATTAATTTTTCCTTTGTACTTGATCATGCTGCCATAGGCAGTCTTGCTACTAAATTATAGTAGCAAGATAGAGGATTTATTTTTTTCGTGTATGTATGTTCCAAATTGTTGAGCCAGTGAATACTTACTGAGTACCTGCTGTGAGCTAGACTCTTCCAAGCACTGAGGATGCAGCTGCAAACTGGATAGACAAAGTACCTGCCCTCATAAAACTTAGATTCTCAATGGAGGAGTCAGTTAATGAACATGAAAACACAGTGCCTGGTATGTTGTAGGCTCTAGATGAATATTAATTGAATTGAGTAGTATTATGAGTTAGAATGTGGAGTTTTTTAATGAAGAGGACACTGAGGATAGATGACTTACCCAGAGCTGGTTAAAGAGGAAACCCTGTTTTACTTGGCTGGCATAAAATTTAATTTAAAGGAAAGGTCTACACTACATTATTTTTATCTGATAATGTTATGGGTGATCTTTTGCTATATTCATTGGTTAGACCTGACTTTAGAAAATCACGTCTAATGTGTGTTTTCCTTTCGTATAATTTTTTTTTTTTTTTGAGACAGAGTTTAGATATTGCCGCCCAGGCTGGAGTGCAATGGTGCAACCTCTGCTCATTGCAACCTCTGCCTCCTGGGTTAAAGAGGTTCTCTTGCCTCAGCCCCCAAGTAACTGGGACTACAGCCATGTGCCACCACACCTGGCTAATTTTTTTGTATTTTTAGTAGAGATGGGATTTCTCCATGTTGGTCAGGCTGGTCTCGAACCCCCAACCTCAGGTGATCCTCCTGCCTCCAGCACTCCCAAAGTGCTGGAATTACAGGCATGAGTCACCATGCCCAGTCCCTCATATAATTTTTTATGTTTATGTTAATAGTTATTAAAATGATCAGATTCATTAAATGCTATTCATTGATGGCAAGAAAAATAAGTATCATCAGTTGGCTAATTAATTCTGACCATGAGATGTTAAAAGTGAGTGTTATCATCAATGACTATTGATTTAATTGTTAGATTTTTGTAATAATGATCATCTATCTAAAGTGCTGGTGTTTTCAATTGTTCATAAAACTGATTTGTAAAAAAAAAAATGATTCAAATGGCATGATTAGTTTTTAATATTTAATTAGAAAAGCTGGTACATTTTCTTAGTTGTAGTGAATATAACTTAATTATCTAGCCTAATAAAACCAAAATATTTTTTCTTAGTCTTTTTCAGAACTTTTTGTTAAATTTCTGGAAACAGAATCTCATCCATCCATTCCACCACCAAAGCTTTCTGTTCATGATATGAAACCTCTGGATTCACCAGGAAGGAGAAAACTAGATGCAAATACACCAGAAAGTTTTAAAGGTAAAACTAGAGATTTATTTTTTTTCTATATTTTAAAAATTGGACGTTTAATATATGATTATGTTTCACAGTGATACTAAATTTTTAGCGTTTTTGAAAATGTGCAATGAAGATTTCCAGAATTCCAATCAGGCATCAGGCTTTTGCGTCATATATTCTTGTAGCAATTGGATATTTAATTGGTTTAGATTAATTTAAATGGTAAAAAATATCTTCCCTTTGTATATCAGAAGAATTCTTCTCTGTCTGCCTAACCAGCTTTGAATTCTTCCTCTGGAAGTGGTGGAGAACTGGTTAAATCTTTCTTGGCCACCTGCTTTCCTTCCTCACTAATGGTGCTTCTTGCTAATCCGAGTTGGAGGTATAGTTTATAGTTTGAAAAGCGTTTTTCTCCTTTGAAAATTTAAGTGCTGCAGTCAGTGACCGAACATTGGTATGTTAATATATGTAAGTGCAGTTTAATAAGCTGACTGGACTCTAAGAATGTAGAAAGCACTCTTTTATGTTGAAAGATCTGCCTAGAAGTGGATGGTTGGTGGTTGCTAACGTGTATACATATTTTTCTGTCCCACTAGATTGTAAGGGTTTTATTTATGTTCATGTCACATATACCAGCATGCAGGAAAATTTACCACATTGAAATTGAATTATAAGCTGTTGGACTGTAAACAAATTATTGGAAGAGCTCTTTTCTGAAACCTTCATATTTTAATATAGACTAACATGTTTACTAATTGGACTGTAATATGTTATATGTTATATACTCATATCACATCAGATGCTTAAATTTGAATAAAGAATTTATATTCTGAAATTTTTAAAACTTCTACTGTTTAGACAAATATTTCTATTTTTCTGGACTTATATAGGAAGGGAAAGTAGTAAAACTTATCGGTTATTTAGATAATAGTTTTGCCTGCTAAATGTAGTGAAAAGTCATAGTTTTATCTAAGAGGTGTAGACTATACTAAAAACATTTTTTCTTGTTACACTAGGTTGTAGCATCTTGAAACAGATTCCCAAATTCATTATGGCAGGCTCTTTCCCTCCCTCTCTTCCCTTCTTCTCTTCCCCTTCTTTTCCCACCCTTCCTTTCCCTTTTCTTCCCTTCTCCTTCTCTCTTCCTCTTCCTCCCTTCCACTTCTTTTCTCTTTTTTTTTTTTTTCTTCCTGCTTCCTACCTTTCCCCTTCCTTTTATCAAGTTCAGTGCCCAGCTTGATTTGTATTGATGGGAGACAAAAGCTGGTGATGGTCTGGGTTGATATAGGCTTTGCATGAATTAAGCAAGCTTAGTCTTTAATCCTGAATTTGGAAATGTGTAACACTAGGTAACACCAGGAGCTTGCCCAGAGTTTGGAAAGTTGTCATTCACAGGAAAGTACAGCTTGAGACCTCTAAGAGTGCCCGGTGATAAGCAGATTTGATGAATTTGTCTTAGTGCTTTCTTTGCTTCCAGAGGTCTCTTTTATTTGAGTTTCTCACTGCTGAAGTGGGCACCTTCAAAGGATTGCTTGTCCCTTACCAATGAAGTTGTCAGTGGTCTTGGGCACTAAAGCAGAATCTGTTCACTAACACATTAGGAATTTGACTATTCCAATATAAAGGAATTGTATTAGCCCAACTTCATAGAAGAATAATCAAGATTGTTTTCAAACCTTTGACTGCTTAAAAGATGATCAGGTAAGGTATGTGTATGTTTTTTCTTTTGGTAAATTAATATTAATTCACCTGTTATGATTGTAATATGGGTTTGTTCTTCTTAACGATTACAATTATTTGGGGAAAACATAACTCCTCAAGTCCTTCATTATTCAGGTGGGTAAGTAAAGAGTTTGCCTTGCAACATAGATGACACCATTTAAAAAGCTGTTATTATGGTAAATGAAGTTCTTCAGTTATATATCTGGTATTGAAGTATAAAGCAAGAGTTTTAGTGTGTTTAATAAAGTATTAGATAAGCATACAAATACTCTTCTCTCTTCTTTTCTTTCCCTATTAATTCCTCTTATTCCTCATCCTCTTTCACCTCCAGTGTTTCATAGACCCTGCTTATGGGATCTAGAACCCAGCAGCCTATGAATTACATTTGCTTAGGGGCCAAATCTGGGAACTTAAAGCACATGTATAGCATTGTTTTATCAGAAAATGTTTTGAATTACCAAGAGTGAACATTAGTCGGATTTTAGCCATACAAATTAGTATTTGTGTTTAGAAATTGAGGCCTATTTGTGCTTTCATTTTGAATAAAGAACAGTCCAAAAAGATGTGCTGAATACCAATGTTATTACCATCAAGGTAGAATTTTTAAGTTGATAGTAGTGGGAAATTGTTTTTATATATCTGTGTTAATCAATTATTTAACAATATTACACAGATAACTTCCTTTTCTTTTTTTTTTTTTGAGACGGAGTCTTGCTCTGTTGCCCAGGCTGGAGTGCAACGGTGTGATCTCCACTTACCATAACATCTGCCTCCTAGGTTCAAGCGATTCTCCTGCCTCAGCCTCCTGAGTACCTGCGATTACATGTGTGCGCCACCACGCTCGGTTAATTTTTTGAATTTTTAGTGGAGACGGGGTTTCACCGTGTTGGCCAGGCTGGTCTTAAACTCCTAACCTCGTGATCTGCCTGCCTTGGCCTCACAAAGTGCTGGGATTACAGGGGATAACAGATGTGAACCACTACGCCCAGCCACACAGATAACTTTTTTTATGCTATTACTTATATTCAGAGACTTACTTCATTTTGACTTCTTTGTGAAGGATAGGTGACTAAATCCACCTTTTATTCTTTAGATACAGCAGAATCCAGATCTGGTAGAAGAACAGATGTAAATTCGTTTTTGGCTCCTCGCTCGGCAGCTGTGCCTCTTATTAACCCAGCTGGACATGGACCTGGTGGACCCGGGCATCTTCTTCTGAAACCCATCTCAGATGTCTTGCCCACATTTACACCTTTGCCAGTGTTACCTGACAACAGCGCTGGGGTTGTGCTGAAAGACCTTTTAAAGCAATAGATAATTCTCAAACCAGAGACAATCTAGCACTTTAAAGGAACCATGAACACTATACGTACGTACTTTATCACAAAGTGGCCTTTGGGAAAAAGTCATGTATTTGTTTGCAGTTGTGCTTTCTCTGAATTTAATAAAAATATTCCTAATGCTTTTAGACACTGTAGGTGTCAGGAGCAAATGTTTGCTATGTAATCTGCTTTATTCCTTCTCATATGACCTTATTTAAGCTAGGAACATTTGATTTATCTTTTATCTTAATTTACAAAAAGACAGACAAACATGCTAGTAGCTATATGTCAGCTTTTTATTTCCTTCTGTGATTTCCAAGCTCATTTAAGCTAGAGATTGTGGTTTATCAAGAGAGTGTTGTTTTTTTTTTTAATGAAGAATAAAAAAGTACTAGTAGTGGCTTTTCTGCTTAGTGTGGAAAGTTGATCTGAAGCATATATTGATCATCTTTAGAGGACTTTGTGGAGACAGACCAACAAGATTGTACCTGGAAGGTCATAGGTGCCCTGAGATGAAGTATGTATTTGGTCCTGTGCAATGTCATCATGTGTGGAGATGCTTTTTTTGTTTTGTTTTAAATAGAGATGGGGTCTCACTATGCTGCCAGGCTGGTCTTGAACTCCTGAGCTCAAGTGATCCTCCCACCTCAGCCTCCCAAAGTGCTGGGATTACAGGCATGAGCCACTCCACCTGACCCTCTGTGTAGATTCATATGACTATCTCCAGTCAAGATACAGCACCTCCATCACAAGTATCCCCCGTGTCACCCTCTCATAATCATAGCCACCTCTCTCCCTGGCCCTCTCCTTAATCCCTGACAACCACTAACTGTTCTCCATCTCAGCAACTTTGTTATTTTAAAAATGTTCTATAAATGGAATCAATATGTAACCTCTTGAGACTGATTTTTTTTCACTCAGCATAAGAGATCCATCCAAGTTTTTGGATGTATCACTAGTTTGTTCTTTTTTATTGTTGAGTATATAGTGCAGATGTATCACTTAGTCTTAACAGCTAAGATATCTATTTAAAGATATCATCTTAAAGCTAAATGTTTCTTTACACAAATTCATACAACTTTCATATAAGTGTTAAACTATACAGCTGCATCTACATAAGTATAATTAGCAATATCACTGAAGATGCGTGTCACTTCCTGCCTCTGTCTGCGGTGTTGACATATGGGCTACAGCAGTCTGAGAGTCAGCTGTTCTCATCACGGTGTTCACAGAGGCAGTGAAATCACTTTGATAGCACCAGTACCCAGATGTTCGAAACTTAAGAGAGTATTTCTTTAATTTTTTTATAAACCCATCATAAAAAAATCCCAACTTGAAACTTAACTATATCTGGATGTTCATATTTTTATTAGTTGTTGAAGTTGTACATTTAAAAAGACATTTCTTGCAAATTTTATAAATTTCTATATGCTTTTAAAATAGAAACATTTGTATAACAAGGAAAGATAAAATAAAACAAATTCAAATATGTAAATAGGCCTGGCTGAGGCCAGAACTAAATCGGGTAGTTTGCAAGTTTTGCTGTGATTAACTGTATTTCTAATGTATTTGGAAGACTGGAAGTCTTATTTATATGTTGATAGGTGAAACTTGTTTTTCTGAAAAATGAAATAACTGAGAATGCTGCTTCAGAATGTCTCCCATCTCCTCAGATAACTGGTTTATATTGCCATGCTTTATTTAGTATACTTTAAAGGCAGCTGTCATACAAGTTCAATATTAGAACTGTCCAACTGCCTCCTCTTGGTTTTTGCCCATTATTATTTCTCTATGAGTTGTTACTCCTTGGTTTTCATATGCTTTTGACAAAGACACTTTCACTGACTATCCTACAGTATTTGCTGCCTGCCATTGAAGTTTCAGTTCAGTGTGGAGCAAATGAAATACTAGTTTCTAAGTTAAAAAAAGACACATGGTACTTTATTTTTAAGAAATAGAATATGTAAAAAGTTTTCTCTTTTAATTTGAAAAAGAGATGCATGGTTGGTATTTAAGTAGTATGTCATCATATTTGAAATGCCTTTTCTGACATTATTGAGTATTTCCTTCTCTGACCAAAACAGCCTGTCCCCCTCTCATCCCATAGTTTAATATAAGTTTAAAAGCTGTTGTGGGTGGATTGCATAGCTAAACATCACAGAGCATGATATTAAATGGCTACTATTTAAATAAGTATGTGACCTTGTCCTAAAGCTATAGTACCAGCCGGGCACAGTGACTCACGCCTGTAATCCCAGAAGTTTAGGAGGCCAAGGCGGGTGGATCACCTGAGGTCAGGAGTTTCAGACCAGCCTGGCCAACATGGTGAAACCCCATCTCTACTAAAAATATAAAAATTAGCCGGGGTGGGTGGCAGTCGCCTTTAATCCCAGCTACTCAGGAGGCTGAGGCAGGAGAATTTCTTGACCCCAGGAGGTGGAGGTTGCAGTGAGCCAAGATTGCACCAGTACGCTCCAGCCTGAGCGACACAGTGAGACCCCATCTTTAAAAAAAAAAAAAAAAGGCTATAGTACCTAATGTTTTCATTGCGTCATTGAAACTATAGCTGACTGGTATGCATACTAAGTGTTCATTGATCTAAACCAGATATAAGTCATTGACTTTTCTGAGACTTAGTTGTGTCAGAGATGAACCACCTGCTCACCAAATCGTCTTAATAACCAGACAGTGATGAAGCATATAATTCTAATGTTGGCAATAGGACATTGCTAACTGTGCGTTTAACTGCAATATTTTAACTACAGTAATTTTTCTGTTTATTTCTCTATCCCCTCAGTAGAATTTGTGGTTGAATTCTGCCTTCGCTGCCATAGTTTTTCACCACATTCCAAATGGTTTTCAACCTCTATACTGTAGTAGAAAATTCATCCAACTATTGAATTTAATTTTAGCATAATACTGGATTAAATTGTTTGAATTTTCATTCCTGTCATTCTTGATTTTTAAGAAATGAAACAGAGCTAAACAACAAAAACCTAGGAATAAAGGAATGGCTTCTTTCCCACTATCCGGTTAAACATCCAGTATCCCCCCAAATAAAGCCTTTGGTTTCTTTTAACCTCTTAACAGTTAATTGAACAGAGTACAGAAACTATCAAAATACTTACCCAATCAGTAGGTGGGGGGAAAAACTTTGTCTTCAGGGACAGGAGAGTGATGGGAACTTTTTAGAAAACACTATTATGCATCAAACTTAAAAGCATTTGAACGTGATTTTTAAAGATAATGAAGTTTTCCACATATCGAAGTATTTAAAACATCTTCCATCAACAAAAACTTATCTTTAAATTTTGTAAATATCTAGTAGGTATAGATGATATTTATTTTATATATTCCTATGGAAAAAATGCTACTTTAATATTCTGACATTTGTGATTATTTGCCAGTCTTTACTTTTTAACTTATTAAAAAGTTAAATACTTATTAAGGTATCTCTATGTAAAACTGATAAATTGTCTTTTGATTTTTAGGGAAATATCTAAATGTGGGAAATTTCCAACGCAACCTTAAAATTAGGTTATGTTATTTATAGAGCTAAAGTTAATGCATTTTTGAATTTCTCAGGAGCTCTGCAAGGCAAAAAAAAAAAAAACTCCAAATAAAAATGATATATGTAAGTTGGCAATGTCTTCATTCACAATAAAAAAATTTTTTTAGCAAACAGCTGCTGACTTTTTCTTTAGAAGGGGAGAAATGACTTACACATGTTGTTTGTAACAGTAGTTGATGAACTACTGAAGCTAATGTCTTTATTCACCGGATGTCTGCTATTAGGATACTATTTCAGCCTTGGAAATTTTTAAGTATGAACAATTTAAAAGATGCTTGAGATTATGTATGAGAGAAGGATCCTTTTTTTCATACGAATCAAGCAAAACCCCATCTCTACAAAAATACAAAAATTAGCCAGGCATGGGGGCATGTCCCTGTAATCTCAGCTACTCAGGAGGCTGAGGTAGGAGAATCATTTGAACCTGGGTGGTGGAGGTTGCAGTGAGCCAAGATTGTGCCGCTGCACTCCAGCCTGGGTGACAGAGTGAGACTCTGTCTCAAAAAAGAGAAAAAAAGGATCTGAGAGGTTTTAACCAGCCTTTTTTTTCTTTTTCCTTCAGAGGGTATTTTACATCATTGGCCTCTGGTCCTCTTGCAAGATAATCGGTATGTGTCTTCATTTTTTCTTAGATGTGGAACTTGAGTACTTCTAGCAGTTCATATGATGGCAGGACGGAAAGGGTCATGGCTTTTAAAGTTGACAGCAGGATAGAGTACTGATTTTGACCCTTTCTGTGTGACCTGTCACAAAATTACCTTGACTACAGGTCTTATTTTTTTCATTTCTGAAATAAGTCAACACCTACCTAGTAAACCTCATGGGGATGTTAGGATCAAATGACACATTCATTTATAATGTTTATTAAACAAATAAATGTGCCACTTGTGGAAGTGCTTTCTAAAGTCCAAAATTCTAGACAGATGTTAAAAGTTCATCACTGCCAAACGGTAGATAAGAATGTCAGGGAGTTACTGAAGCCAAGAGTTCCTTCCGAAAGGTAAGGTGAGGTCAACGCATGAGGTGCCAGCTGCTGCGAGGGCTGGCAAGAGGAGTTTTAAGAAGACTGCCGGACTTGGGGAGCAAAAGGTGGTTGTTGGCTTTGACCAGAGCTGTGTTGGTGAGGGGTGGGGAGCAAGTGGAGACTGTTTGTAGGCAACTCTGCTGAGAAACCAGATTGCAGATGGGGAAGAGGGCATGAGTAGGAGAGGATAGTGGGGGTGGAAGGAGACTTGTTTGAAGCTGAGAGCCTTGCGCTTATGGTAAATGAGTATGGTAAGGACAGGATTAGATGGAGAGGCTGAAGAGAGTGTAGAGTAGAGTTCCTGAGAAAGGGAAATGAGATCGGAGCACAGTTTTGGAGGGATTGGCCTTAGGTAGGAAGGACCCCTTTCTTGGGGCTGGTACTATGGAAGAGAGGGGAGATGTAGATGGCGGGTGAATTTGGGTGGGGGAAGTTGTGGGAATTTTTCTCTGCTGTTGGAGGGGAGCTTATCTGGTAAAAACAAGGGGAGTAAGGCTTGCGGCTTGAGAAATTCACAGGTGGGAGAGACAGACGCCTGTCCAGATTACTAAAGAAGTACGAGAAACGCTCGGGGAGCTCATGCGAGGCGCTAGGAGCCCTGAGTTGGGCCTCGCAGAGCGATGGGAGGAGGGAGAGTGGTTGTTTACCGTATCTTGAAGGAAATAATGTTTGAGCACTTAGGAAGGAAGCAAACTAGGAAATTAAATGTCAGATAAAAGTCTAATGGTTCTTGCCCTAACCAGTTCTACTGAAATACAAAATGTCACTAACCAGAACCTTGTTTTCCTGTCCTTAGGACTTATGTCATGTGAATAATGATATAGCTGAGGGTTTTATAGCATGTTATTGTCATAATTTAGTACCTCTAATAAATAAATAGTCCACTATAATTACAACAATATTTGTCTTGAAGATAAAGAAAAATTTAAAAATGTTACTGAGAGAAAAATGTAAAAATGTTTAAAACATGGATCACTTAAGGCAAATATTTGAACCTTTAGTTGCTTTTTGTCTTAGGTCTTAAAATGGAATCTTCCTGTATGTCAGTCTTTTAGCCTTTCTGAGGTTAAGAGAGTAATAATTTGCACTATACTATATTTTAACTGATAATTTTCAGCTGTGACTATTTTTACAAGAGTAATCTTTTCAGCTCTAACATTCTTTGACTTCATTGAGTTGTTTTTGACCTTACAAATTAAATCTCAGTGATTTGAAAATATTTGACTGTGAATATGAGAGTTCGATAAAGATGTGTTCTAAGTATCTGTGGACTCTTAAAAATGTAAGATACATCATTTCTTTCTGTAAAATATAAGGCACTTAAATGTTGAAGGATATTATTATCTTGTAAGTTTTTCCTCTCACAATGATTAGTCAGTCTCAAGCCCTCCGTAACCCACGTGTAAACGAGAATGTACTATACTCAAAATGCATATATTTCCCAAAGGACAGGGTTCCCACCCCCAGATGGTGAAGGGAGACATGGTTTTTTAAAGAATTAGAAAATATATATTTGCTTCAGGTTTCCTCTTCATCTGTTTAGATGTATTTAAAGCACCGTGGTGTCATCTGTGAGTCAACACATGAATCCCTTTACTAAATGGTCAGTTTACTAAAGGTGTCTTCAGACATTCTCTGAATAAAAAGATGGTGGTGTGATAAACTTATAAGATCTAATGAGATGAGCTTCATTTTTGAAAATTTAGATGGACTGCTTAGGTTTTGAGATTATTTGGAATCATTTCAAAGTTTCTCCCTAAAGCATTTCCATGCCACATGCACACTTACTCCGAGGATAGTCTCAGCCTGTACTGCTCTCGTCAGGATTGTGCTTGGCAACTTGGTAGCTCCTGTGTTGAAAAATATGATGACAGTAAAAATCAATTCTTCATAAAATTGCTACTTGAGGAATTAAGATTTCCCTTTTTCTGAGTCTTTTGTTTTTTTTTTTTTGAGATGGAGTCTCGTTCATCGCCAGGCTGAAGTGTAGTCGCTCAATCTCTGCTTACTGCAACCTCCGCCTCCCGGGTTTAAGCGATTCTCCTGCCTCAGCCTTCTGAATAAATGGGACTACAGGCATGCGCCACCACACCCAGCTAATTTTTATATTTTTAGTTGAGACAGGATTTCACTGTGTTGGCCAGGATTGTCTTGATCTCTTGACCTTGTGATCTGCCCGCCTTGGCCTCCCAAAGTGTTGGGATTACAGGCGTGAGTCACCAAGCCCTGCCTTTCTGAGTCTTTTCACTTTTATTTTTCTCCTTTAGACATCAGTGTTACTTGCTGAAAAGAAATTTTACCCCGATGTCTTTTTTTTTTTTTTTTTTTTTTGAGACAGAGTCTTACTCTGATCCCCAGGCTGGAGTACAGTAGTGGGACCTTGGTTCATGGCAGCCTCCACCTCCCAGGCTCAAGTGATTCTCCTGCCTCAGCCTCTTGAGTAGCTGGGATTACAGGTGCACACCACCACGCCTGGCTAATTTTTGTATTTTTAGTAGAGACAGAGTTTCACCATGTTGGCCAGGCTCGTCTCCAACTCCTGACCTCAAGTGATCCGCCCACCTCAGCCTCCCAAAGTTCTGGGATTACAGGCATGAGCCATGTGCCTGGCCCTGATGTCATTCTTTAATTTGTGTGTACACATGTGTATGTGTCAAATGTTTAAAACATTTAAGAGGAGATAATTGGATATTAGGAGGGACATCTGGCTATGGCAGTGTGAAGAAGTCAGCCACTTCTCCTTGCAAAAAACAAGTATAAAACTAAAATTGTCAAAACCAACCATTTGGGGGCTTTGGAAATTGACCAAAGGCAGACAAGAAATTGAGTTATGTTTGAAAAGCTTCTAGAGCTTCAGGAGGGAACCTGAAGTCTGTGGCCTTCCTACCTGGGGCTTCTCTCACCCCTCAAACCTGGCTTTTCTAGCCCTGAGCTGATATGAAAAGCAGCAGCTTGGTTGCCTTAGGTCATGAACAGTGGTGGAGGGTGGGTGGTGCAGAACCCGTGATGTCAATTAAAAGTGGTGAACTTGAAAGGAAACAAATGGAGAAAACTCCGTTTTGCTAGCCTGAGATTGCAATTCCAGATAGGGCAAATGGTGGTCAGTGGAAATTTAATGCAGACGTCCTGAAACAGAGAGAGGCATAGAAGGGCAGTGGTTGAGACTTGAGAGCGCCCATGGGAAGGAAAAGCCTAGGCCAGCATGAGACTGGCCTTTGAGTGAGCTGCTTGAACTACACCCAGATCCAGCTGCAGGGCATAGAAGCCTCAGAGGCTCGAGGTGTTTAACCAGCACAGCCTCCTCTGACATTTAGCTATGCAGGAGCGAGCCCTGGGAAGCCAGACTAAAAGATAAAGACAAGACTATAAAACTAAGCAGAGACATGAGCAGCCACATTCTCTTATGTGGGAGACAGATTCTGCAGTTACAGTCAACCAACCTTTTAAAAAAACTGTGTCAGAATCAATACTTGCTAAATCGTCTAGTTTTCAACTAGAAATTATGAGTAAGACAAAGAAGAAAGTGAGGCCCGTACTCAGGAAAAAAGCAGTCCAAAGAAACCGTGTGGGCCTACAAGTTGGATTTAACCCACAAAAACTTCGAAGCAGCAATTGTAAGTATGAAATATTAAAGCAAAGTATGTCTAAAGAACACGGAGTGAGATATTAACACTTGCAGACTCACTCCCTAGCTTTATCAAATCTTAACAGTATGTCATATTTTCTAAAGAATTTTAAAAATACTTTTCCTGAAGCCGGGCGCGGTGGCTCACGCCTGTAATCCCAGCACTTTGGGAGGCCGAGGCGGGTGGATCACGAGGTCAAGAGATTGAGACCATCCTGGTCAACATGGTGAAACCCCGTCTCTACTAATACAAAAAATTAGCTGGGCATGGTGGCGCATGCCTGTAATCCCAGCTACTCAGGAGGCTGAGGCAGGAGAATTGCCTGAACCCAGGAGGCGGAGGTTGCGGTGAGCCGTAACCTATGGCTAGATCGCGCCATTGCACTCCAGCCTGGGTATCAAGAGTGAAACTCCGTCTCAAAAAAAAAAAAAAAAAAAAAAAAAAAAAAATACTTTCCCTGAAAACTTTGAACATAGATGTGAAAGTAGGATAGTGATTCCATGTACTCATCACCAGCTTCAACAACTATCCATTCAAGCTTATCAACTCTTACTTCATCTGGAGCCCCCCACCTACTTCCTTTTTAAAAATTTAGAAAGGATTTTTACATAACATCTTAAAACTACCATAAATAAGGAGCAAATAAATATGGAGTAATAAATCTTGTTCTTCTTTTTAGCACAATGTAGATGATCAAATGATGCCTGTCTCCTGCTGTTCCCGAACTCTTCAGGAATGTTTTTGGGTTTTGTTTTGTTTTTCAGGTTGTACCAATTTTATTCAACTATTCCTTTCCAGGTGGACCTTCAGTTTGGTTTAAGTTTTTCACAGTACAGATAAGCTAAAATAAACATTTTGTGTATATAAAGAACCAAAAACATACCTGTGAGGCTAGTAGTATGATCCCATTTCACAAAGGAGAAAAGAAGTTATACCATAGCCAAATTGTCACAGCTACTCTTGTTTCTACAGCAGACTATAAAACATGCCCCCCAAGTTACTAAAAGCATTAATCTATCAGTCTATCTAGGTGTTTGGTGACATTTGTCAAAAATAAAAATTTTGTTTCGATCCTTAGTGATGTGAGTTGTTGCTCCTGAGAAAAATTAGCCAACAGGGTCAATTACTTCTTGAACATTCCCTTAAAAGTGATGATGGGAACCTGCTGCTGGAAGGAGGCTACATGTTCAGCTCGTGTGTGTGTGTGTGTGTGTGTGTGTGTGTGTGTGTGTTATAGGTTGGGCACAATGGCTTGTTCCTGTAATCCAAGCACTTTGGGAGGCTGAGATGGGTGATCACTTGAGGTCAGGAGTTTGAAACCAGCATGGCCAACATGGCAAAACCCTGTCTCTACCAAAAATCCAAAACAATAATCCCAGTGTGGTGGATCACACACATCAGTTAAGCTTAAGATGGGCAATTTAGATCACAATTATTTATTATAAAATTAATTTGAAATTTGATCTAGGAAAACAGAATTCCTCTATAGTCTAATTCTTGAGATACGCCAGTTAAAGACTCTACACCAGCGGTGTCCAATCTTTTGGCTTTCCTGGGCCACACTGGAAGAAGAATTACCTTGGCCCACACATAAAATACACTAATGATAGCTGATGAGCTAAAAACATTTACAAAAAATCATCATGTTTTAAGAAAGTTTACAAATTTGTGTTGGGCCTCAGCCATCCTGGGCCACATGGCAGGGATTGGAGAAGCTTGCTCTATACTGCTCATGTGACTTATATTTAATAAAATACCCAAGTATTGCTATATAGTGATAATACTTGCTGAAGTAATTTCATTAGGATATAACATCTACTGGGAAAAAATTAGTCTTTATTCAGCAGATATTACTGAATACACGTCACGCTGTGCACATAGTTATAATGGTGAAAAAGAGTGTTACTACTTTTGAGGAATTCACTGTTTACTGAAAGAGACAGAGCATTATAAAATGTGTTATAAAATGGAGGTAGAGTCAAGATACCCTGGGAAAAAAATTGGAAGATCCCATTTTGGAGGTCTCTAACAATTTCATAGGAGAGGCGCCATTTGATCTGTCTTCTTAAATGTTAGAAAATACTAGGCTAAAAGATTAGGGTCTAGGGGGACCCATACTATCATCATCTATATAGCATGGCCTAAAAACTGTTTATGCCTGATAAATTAAAAACCAGAAAAAGGCCAGGCACAGTGGCTCATGCCTGTAATCCCAGCACTTTGGGAGGCTGAGGCAGGTGGATCACTTGAGGTCAAGAGTTCAAGATTAGCCTGGCCAACATGATGAAACCCCTTCTCTACTAAAAATACAAAAATTAGCTGGGCGTGGTGACACGTGCCTGTAATCACAGCTACTTGGGAGGCTGAGGAAGAAGAATTGCTTGAATCTGGGAGGTGGAGGTTGCAGTGATTTGAGATCACTCCACTGCACTCCAGCCTGGGTGACAGAGAGACGCCATCTCAAAAAAAGAAAAAGAGGTGAAGCCATTATTATTAAAGTGTAAGGGAGACCAAAATAGAATATCAATAATGGAATAGCTAATAAAAATGAGAAACCTAGATGCACAGCTTATGGGGGGAAAAGCATGGCCTGATAGTCTATATACATGTAAGTCAAACGGAAAAAAAAGTCAGCATGGTGCTGTGCACCTGTAGTTCCAGCTACTTGGGAGGCTGAGGTCAGAAGTTCAAGGCTACAGTAGTGTGCCATGATGGCACCTCTGAATAGCCACTGCACTCCAGCCTGGGCAACATAGGGCCACACTCCATCCATTAAAAAAAAAAAAAAAAAAGGGAAAAATCCTCCATTCTCCATTCAGATTTTCTCAAAACTCAGAACTATAAATGAAACTCAGCTATATGTAAATAAATCTACCTAAAATATGTTCAGTATATTCATTCATTTTTCAAAATTGAATAATGTTTGAGAGAATTATAAATGACACCTATTATCCACCAAACCTACAATGGCTCAAAGACTAAATCATGAGAGATTTTCATTTGTGTACAAAAACTTTTCTTTCTAGTCATACTCTTTTCATAAGTAGACTTTTAAAAATTATTAGATGTTTTATTACTTTTATTGGAGATGTAAATGATATGTTGGACTTCATGGGCCAAGAAAATAAAAATGCCTTTATAATTTACTTATTTATTTATTTATTTTTGAGATGGGGGGTCTCTCTGTTGCCCAGGCTGGAGTGCAGTAGTGTGATCTCGGCTCACTGCAGCTCCGCCTCCTGGGCTCAAGCAGTTCTGCCACCTCATTCTCCTGAGTATCTGGGACCACAGGCACACCACCACACCTGGGTATTTTTTGGACTTTTGGTAGAGACAAGGTTTTGCCATGTTGGCCAGTCTGGTCACAAACTCCTGACCTCAAGTGATCTGCCCATCTCGCCCTCTCAAAGTGCTTGGATTACAGGTGTGAGCCATTGCACCCAGCCTATAATTTAAATTAAGACCAATTGTTTAAAATTACTTATATAATTGTTTTTTTTCTCCTAGAGACAGGGTCTCTGTTACCCAGGCTGGAGTGCAAGGGTGCAATCATAGCTTACCTTACTCTTAGGCTCATGCAATCTTCCCTACTAGGCCTCGCAAAGTGCTAGGACTACAGGTGTGAGCCACTGTATCTGGCCTGGTACAGGAATGTTATTGAAATTTGACATCCCATCAGTATACGCAGAGAAGTTTACATGGCTTTGGGCCAGTTAGGGTATGGGGGGTCCCGAAGAATCCTGGACCATGTGCTACCCTTTGTGGTTGTGACCTGAGCCTGAGGCCTCAGTACTTTGCATCCTCTTTGTCCTGAAGTGAGCTGCTATTTGATCAGTGTCCACCGCTGCCCCAGGGGAGTGCAGGAACTTGTGCATCTGTCACATGCACAGCACAGGGCAGTAGGAAGATGGCGCCCCTCCAGCATCTCCCGAGGCTCCTCCCACCACCAATCCCACTCTTTCAGTGCTAAACTGGATGCTGCAGGGAGTGGAGCCCAGGTGTTCTCCACTTCTCCTTCAGCTTATCTGGGGCTCTTACATGGTCCTCGAGTCTCAACTCTCACCTCCTGGGTTGAACCCGGGGAGTTTCTTACTCTGCTTTCAATCCTCTGATCCTCTCTACTTCCTGACTTCTGCCCCAAATTTATTTTCCTGGGTACAGAAAAGCTGTTCTGGTATAAAATTTCTCTACCCTATGACCTTAGAAAACCTTTCTTCCAGCAAAGCCTGTGTTTCAAGGCTCTTGTCTCATGGTAGACTCAAAAACATCTAATTTGAAATTAAATTAGCATACTTTTGCTGTCATAATTTCTCATCCTAAGCCAACTTCCAAGGCAGCTTTAGATTTGAGATTTAAAAATAAAATGTTCCTTAGAGTAATCCCAGGAGTAATCAAGAGATTATAGATTAAGAAGGATAATGTTAAAAAACTCACAGTGCCCGTAAACATTACTGATAGTTTCACAGGTATCCTGAAGGAAAGGAGAAAGAGTCAAGGGAAAGGGAAAGAAAAGAAAGTCAGACCTTTATTACACATGATAAAGAGGAAAAAAATCTATTAAAACTCATTTTGAAATTGTCACATAATTCTTCACAAACAAAAAGCTCGAAAGAAGAGGTAATACACTTTCGTGAACCCATACTCCAGCTTTGATAGTTAACATGGTTTTGCCAATCTCGTTTCATTTGTCCTCCACTAGTTTAGTGGCCTAAGTGATAAAGATACATTAGAAATTATCAGATCTTACAAAATTATCAATGATTCTTTATTCTCTAACACCTAGTCTATATTCAGATTCTCTCATTATATCAAAGGCGTGTCTTTTCACACACTTGGTCAATGCAAATCAGGACCCAAACGCAATGCCAATGTTGCATTTGCTTGCTCTGTTTCAGAGCAGTCATTTGCCTCTGCTCTTGCATCCATTCGCTGTCCCGTCTCCTCCTTGCTCTGCTGGTATCCTGCAAATTTTTCTTCTCAAGCTTCTTTGCCACTGGTTTCCCGTTGAGTTCAGCCAATGGGAAGTACATGTGGGAGACTCAAAGGATGGGAGGAGGGAAAAATTCAGCCAATGGGAAGTACATGTGGGAGACTCAAAGGATGGGAGGAGGGAAAAAGCCAAGGCATTTCTCCCAGCCCCTGCCTCTGACAGTGACCGCATCTCTAGCCCTCCTGCAGCCTCCACCTGATTCAATTCTTGTAGGCAGCCTCAGCCTCCTGGGCTCAAGCAATCCTCTTGCCTCAGCCTAATGAGTAGCTGGGACTACAGGGACACACTACCATGCCTGGCTAAGTTTTAAAATGTTTTGTAGAGACAAGGATCTCATCATGTTGCCCAGGCTGGTTTTAAACCCTTGGCCTCAAGCAATCCTCCCGCTTGAACATCCCAAGTTGCTGGGATTACAGGCGTGCACCACCTTGTCCAGCTCTGATTTAATTTTTTTTCTTGAGATGGAATCTCACTCTGTCACCCAGGCCAGAGTGTAGTGGCAGGATCTCCACTCACTGCAACCTCCGCCTAGCGGGTTCAAGCAATTCTCCTGCCCCAGCCTCCCGAGTAGCTGGGATTACAGGTGCTTGCATCATGCCCTGCTAATTTTTTTATTTTTTAGTAGAGACGAGGTTTCACCATGTTGGCCAGGCTGGTCTTGAACTTCTGACCTCAGGTAATCCACCTGCCTGAGCCTCCCAAAGTGCTGGGATTAGAGGCATGAGCCACTGTGCCCAGCTTCTGATTTAATATTAATAGTCAAAGCATACCATTCAATCTATAATTTTGTGAGTTTTCCCCCAATTTGACAGATTGCTTTACAAAAAATAAAACTGCTTGTCTTTCAACCCACATCGGCACAGTGAGGAAATTGAGCCTCACTGGAACCAGAAAGATCTCATTCAGAGGATGATAACCTCTTACATTTATGGTACAATTTGCATTTTGTTGTTTTATGGTTTTGATTGTGTTTGATTCTGATGATGAGAGATGGAGCAGATGATAGGATTTCCATTTTGCAAGTGAAAAAGCAAAAACACTTTTTTGTTTTGAGACAGAGTCTCACTCTGTTGCCCAGGCTGGAGTGCAGTTGTGTGACCTCAGCTCACTGCAACCTTCACTTCCCAGATCAAGCGATTCTCCTGCCTCAGCCTCCCAAGTAGCTGGGATTACAGGTGCATGCCACCACACTTGGCTAATTTTTGTATTTTTAGTAGAGACAGGGTTTCACCGTGTTGGCCAGGCTGGTCTCAAACTCTTGACCTCTGGTGATCCGCCTGCTCAGCCTCCCAAAGCCTGGGATTACAGGTGTGAGCCACTGTGCCTGACCCACCAAAAACACTCTGAAGAGGAAGTGATGATCTCTGGAAGTCAGCAAGAGCCTTTTAGCAGTTCATGCCAAAGGAACGTTTTTCTTTTTAAAATACGCTTGCTAGATCAGGAAATACTTTAGGTAACGTGTTTTGATGTTAGCAGAACACTTGACAAAGCGTCTCACCAAGTCTTTGTGGACACGGGGAACCGTTTTAATGGATAGGAAGCTCATTATGTAGAAGAGTGGGGAACCTGCAGAGGGGAGAATTTGAATCCACGGACGTTAGTTACATAAAGGGAGCGGATCTGGGTTCAGCTCAAAAAAGGACTTTCTAATAATTAGAGATGGTCAACAGTAAGATGGGCTCTTTGTGAGGGAAGTTTGTCTCGCCTGGAGTCAGACAATGAGCAGTGACCCCAAAATAGTGAAGAAAGAGAAGGGATTAGTGCCAATCTGGATGGATTGCTTCACTCCAACTGTCCTGGTAACTTTTTTTTTTTTCTGATCCGGAGTTTTGTTCTTGTTGCCCAGGCTGGAGTGCAATAGCGCAATCTCAGCTCACTGCAACCTCCACCTCCCAGGTTCAAGTGATTCTCCTGCCTCAGCCTCCCAAGTAGCTGGGATTACAGGCGTGCACCATCATGTCTGGCTAAGTTTTATATTTTTAGTAGAGACAGGGTTTCACCATGTTGCCCAGGCTGGTCTCAAACTCCTGCCCTCAGGCGATCTGCCCGCCTCAGCCTCCCAAGGTGCTGGGATTACAGTCGTGTACCACCACACTCGGCTTCTGGTAACATTTTTATTGATAACTCTGATAAAACCAAAGAAGTCACATTCAGCAGCTCTGTAGTTGTCAAAGCTGAGAGTGGTATTTAATATTTTAGACAACAATTTATGTTGAGAAAGATCTTAAATAGTGGATAAAAATGTGATGAGGATATACGTCAAATCTTGTTCTTGCTTGAAAAGAACTTGCAGTCCAAGTACAGGGCAGAGGAGACGCTGTTAGGTAGCCTGTGTACTACAGCTTGTTTTTGTTGGTGCAAATTCAGTATTAACCAAGAGGCTGAAACTGCCCGAGGAGATGGACAGGCTGCCTCGGGGTCACAGGGCACGTGAGGACCAGTTGAAAGCACCTGGGATGTTGATCCTGGAGATGAGAATAGTAGCGCAGGCACGGAGTAGAAGGGTGATAGGAAGCTTGTTGTGTCCAAGTAGGAGGAGACCCTGGCTTTAGAGGGGAGAATGAGAGTCCATGAATGGTAATTACGTACATGGAAGTGGATTTGGGTTCAACTGAAGAGAAAATTTTCTAACAATTTGAGCTATTCAATAGTGAGATGGGCTGTTCTGTGAGGTTGCGATTTCCTTGTCCACAGAAGTGCAGAATTTACTATTTATTAAGGATATTTTGGAGGGCATTGTGTAGGGAATGGAAACATGGACACAGTGAAAATTAAAAGGATAACTTTTTTTTTTTTGAGACAGAGTTTCGCTCTTGTTGCCCAGGCTGGCGTGCAATGGCACGATCTTGGCTCACCACAACCCCCACCTCCCAGGTTCAAGCGATTCTCTGCCAAGTAGTTGAGATTACAGGCATGTGCCACCACACGCAGCTAATTTTGTATTTTTAGTAGAGACGGGGTTTCTCCATGTTGGTCAGGCTGGTCTTGAACTCCTGACCTCAGGTGATCCACCCGCCTCAGCCTCCCAAAGTGCTGGGATTACAGGTGTGAGCCACCGTGCCCGGCCAAAAGGATAACTTTTATTTCATTCCCCCAACAACCGTGAGAGAGATGTTATCACCAACTTGCAGATGAGAAAACTGAGATGTCGAGATGGTAAAACCAAGACTCCCACCCAAGTGTTTTCTTCCAGTCTTTGTTTTCTTGCCCTTTCCAACCCTACACTTTTAAGATGGAAACAACCTCTCATCCAAGATGGGTCCCAGGACCATCCTGCTTCCAAGGGTCTCAATTTGCTTATGTAGGAAACAGATGTATTGATTTCCTCTCCTTCCCTGTTCTTCAGGAAGGTTGACAGTATCTGCGAGGCAAATGGACTGAGTACCTTAAAACTCTTCTTACCCTCACAACTAGTTCTACGTAAGATATTTTAAGTTTTATTATTTTCAATATTACTCGTATTTTGAACAGGTAATACAGGTACAAGGTACAAGATTCAAGTTATACCAAAAAGTGAGCAGTGAGGAGCCAATTTTCCTCTCCTATCTGTTCTCCAGTTGTCCACCCAGTTTCCCTCCTAGGAGAGGGTTACAGACCACATGTATATACCCCCCAGATTCATATGTTGAAATCTGAATCCCCAAGGAGATGATTCTAGAGATGAGGCCTTCGGAAGGTCATTAGATCACGAGGGTGAAGCCCTAATGAAAGGGACCAGTGCTCTTATAAAATCCCAGTTTCTGGTTGGGCGCTGTGGCTCATGCCTGTAATCTCAGCATTTTGGGAGGCGAGGCCCATGGATCACTTGAGCCCAGGAGTTCAAAAACAGCCTGGCCAACATGGCAAAACCCCGTCTCTACTAAAAATACAAAAATTAGCCAGGCGTGGTGGTATGCACCTATAATCCCAGCTACTTGGGAGGCTGAAGCAGGAGAATCACTTGAACCTGGGAGGCAGAGGCTGCAGTGAGCCGAGATTACACCACCACACTCTAGCCTGGGTGACAGAGTGAGACTCCATCTCAAAAAAAAAAAAGAACACCAGTTTTCCTCTCTCCATCATGTGATACCAGGAGAGGACCCTCACCAGAACCTGGCCATGCTGGGACCCTGATCTTGAACTTCCAGTCTCCGGAACTGGGAGAGAGAAATGTCATTGTGTAAGCCACCCAGGCTATGGTATTCTGTTACAGTAGCCTGACCTAAGACCAGTATTACGGTTTCTCATGCACCCTTCAGGCAATGTCTTTTTTGTACGTGTACAAGCAAGAACTTATTTATTTTGTTCCCGCAAAAACAAATGGCATGCTTTACAAACAGTTCTGAAGCTTACTTTTTACATTTATTACTATATTAGGTCGATCTATCTGAAATTACCAATATTTTACTGTTTTGACCCACAGAATATATTGGAAACCCTTCAATATCAGTGCATATGGAGCTGTTTCAGTCTTTTTTTCAAAATAAGATATAGCATACATAAGACTTCACAAATACTAAGTGTACACACCTCTACATAACCAGCACCCAGATCAATAATTTGAATATTATCAGCACCCAGAAGGGGCTGGGCCCCCCGCAGTCACTATCTGACTTTGAATTTTATGTCAATGGGGTCGTCCAGTATGTACTCTTCTGTGTCCAGGTTTTACTTGGTTGTACAATAGTCCCTTTGGAAGCCTCTTACTTTATTTAAGCTGCCGGCGCCTTGCTAATCCACCTTAAAGGTGCTCACAGTATTTTGCTTTTACAAACAATGGGGGGGTGAACAAGCTTATAAACACAATGTATTTTTAAAAATGTTTTATAGGAAATTTCAAACACATACAAAGTAAATAGACTAGTGTAACAGACATCCACATTCTGTTATTCTCCTTTGAGTAGAATTCCATTTACTTGCCCCCAAAAGTGCCTTGGGGAAGGCTAAATTTGTAGACTTCAGAGGCTCAGTGGTACCCATGAATAGCTGTGTGACTATGGGGAAGTTACTTAACCTCTCTTATCTTTACCTCCAATAAAATGGAGATGATCATCCCTACTGCTTAGAGTGGTGATGAGAACAGGGGACCCGGATCAGGGCCTTTTCGGCTGCTGGTAGGAAGATGCAGGCGGAAGCAGATGGGCGTGGGCCACAGTCAATCCACTGGTGTTTTATAGAGTGAGTGCCTTCTGTAGATTTCATTGGACAAACGTGCTCCAATGGCTTTAAAAATAAACGGGAAAAAGAAATAGGTTGAAGCTTCCACTGGAATGAATGCAAAGGACTTAGCATGTCTTACGTGCTGTCTCCACCATTCTGCTTTTCCAAACTGTCCCTTCTTCAAATCACCGTTTAACTTGTTAAAACCACTTTTGAGCCAGGGGGCACTTTTCCATGAAGAAAATGCCAGGGAGAATCGGGGTATGAGGGCGGGGAGAGAAGAGCGTCCTAACTAAGGCTTGCATTGCACAAGCTGAAGTCCGGAATTTGCACCAGCGGGATTCCATCCTCCTCCTCCTCCTCCCTACCCCCCCGGCTCCCCACCCCTTCTTCGGGAAGATCGCGACTCTCCAGTAGCTCGTCCCAAGCCTCTGCCTCGTAGGTTCTTGTTCCCCAATCCATCGTGGAGCTGCGTGGGTCGTGAGTTCAAGTCCCTCTCCTACCGGAGGCGACAACGTTCCCGTGGGTCCCCGTGCCACGCAGCGCGGGCGTGCACGCCCCTCCCCGCCGGGCCGCGCTGCCAGCCCCGCCCCGCCCCTGGGTGGGAAGGTCAAGGGGCCCGGGCCCTCCCAGCCCCCCGCACCCCTGCGCGCGCCCGCCCCTCGCCTCCTGCCTGGGCGCTCGCAGCCGAGCGCGGCCGAGGAAGGGCTCTCCTCCCAGCGCCGAGCACTGGGCCCTGGCAGACGCCCCAAGATTGTTGTGAGGAGTCTAGCCAGTTGGTGAGCTCTGTAATCTGAACCAGCTGTGTCCAGACTGAGGCCCCATTTGCATTGTTTAACATACTTAGAAAATGAAGTGTTCATTTTTAACATTCCTCCTCCAATTGGTTTAATGCTGAATTACTGAAGAGGGCTAAGCAAAACCAGGTGCTTGCGCTGCAGGCTCTGCAGTGGCTGGAGGACCCCGGCGCTCTCCCCGTGTCCTCTCCACGACTCGCTCGGCCCCAGTGGAATAAAACACCCGCGAGCCCCGAGGGCCCTGAGGAGGCCGACGAGCCCGAGCTCCTCGGGGGTCCCGCCCGCGAGCTTTCTTCTCGCCTTCGCATCTCCTCCTCGCGCGTCTTGGACATGCCAGGAATAAAAAGGTGGGTTCTCAGCGCCGGACTTTCTTTCTCCAGGGTCTGGAAACCTTGCTAAATATCCGATGGGTGGAAAATGATTATGGCTGTGATTCAGGCGGCGTCAGGATATTGGAAAGGCATGAGCTAGTGATGCAATGATATTGTTAATTATAAAAAGCTGCGCCTCTGTAATTTCCATCTTGAAGCGTTCTTTTGGGAGTGGGTATTTTCTAACAGTTTCAAAAGTCAGCATCAGAGAGGGCTGTGAAATTCTCAGCACTTCATTCCTCTTTCTTTTTTGGAAAAAGGCAGCAACTTTGTCTTTTAAGGAATTTTTCTATATATTTTTTAAATTTTGGGAGGCCGATTACTAGTTCACTAGCAATTACTGTGCCGCATCGGCTGACAGACAAGCAGACCGGCTGGCTGAACATCGCGGGGCTGGATTTGCTCTATGTCTGTGTGGGATCCTCAAAGGGCATGGGACCCAGAAGTTTCAAGCCAATGAGAAGTGGGAACTGCAGACAGAGATACATGTAAGCAAATGTTCTGCTGTTCTTTAAAAAAATTGCAATTCCAGTTAAGTCATCCTTAAGCCTTGAGGAACTTTACCTAGATGACATCCACATTGTCTTTATTCAGCGAACTCTTGAAAACATGCTGTTTTGAACAAATTAACCTTGTGTGTGTGTGTGTGTGTGTCTGTGGGGTGTGTGTGTGTGTGCTGAAAACTAAGCTGTAACAGTGTCATCCTAGACTGGGACCAGCACTTCTGTGACGGGCAGTCCTGGTATTTGGTTGGTGTCTCCGGCTTTCCTTGTGTTTTAGGCTGAGGCACAAAATGGGTGAACCCACCTGCTTCAGAAAGTTCCAGGACCAGTTATGGGCACCAACCGGCCTACCCCAGCTATTCCTATAGTCAGTTCATTTCTGAAGTTTCTAGTTTGTTGTTGTTGTGGTTGTTTTTTAATCACAAGGTGCAGCTATTCCTGATGCTGTGAGAGCAGTAGTGCTTGTATATTCTTTCATTTTAGGAAAATCCTATTAGCCTGGAACCTGTTTGGCCCCCAGGACTGAGCTGTGGCTCTTCCAGGAGGCTGGACTTGAGGCAAGACCTGTCCCGGGGCTGCCTCTGGCCAAAGGGAATGGGGCTGCGGGGAGCAGGGGGAGAAATGGGGTTAGCATGCCTTTTCCACTAGCTCTTGAAGTCCACTGCGTTGCAGTCAGCCTGTTCTGTCTCCAACATAAACGAGACAGGGTTTTATAACCAACTGAAAGGAAACTTCATGTGAAGAAACAGGAAAACATTGAAATTCATAATATACAGACTGGAAAATAAATTTGTTATTGTTCTTTCATTCCTTCCAGATATAAATCTGGCCATTGCAAATATCAAAAAGCCCTGGGATTTGGCTCTGCACTTTATAAGGTCAGAGCTGTCTCCAGCGTTCTAGGACCTGGCTCACACAGGCACTTAGATGAAAACTTGTGGACTCTCAGTGTCCTTCGTTTTTGGATTGGTGACTAGATGAAGGAAGTGGCCTTGCATCTCCTAGGATCACACCAGGGCTCTATTCCTGCAGGATGTCGCCTAAACTCCAGGTCCTCTAATACCCAGCGTTGCTGATTCGGCCGAGCTATGTGTCCTGAAAGGGAGGGATTATATTATTGCGGTGCACATTTGTAGTAACCAGCCACAGAATTTGGCCATGTCCCCAGGTTCACTGCCCTGTTGCAGAAGCCTTCAAGAGCACCTTCTCCAGGAAGTCTTCCCTGACCTTCCTATCGCTACTCACAGGCTGGCTGTTATGGCACCCAATAGGTATTTCTGTCCGTACCCTCGATAAAGTGTATAGACATTGTGTGACTCCCCAACTAGTTCTCAAGGGCAGTGGCTGTTTCATAGTTCTGCAGCTCCTCTGTCTAGCATCCACACACGCAAGCGGTAGCTGCTTGGATAAACCGCTGTTGAACTGAATAGTACTAGATAAAGCTCTGCTTATTGCATAGACTTTTTTTTCCTTTTTTTGAGATGGAGTCTCGCTCTATCACTCAGGCTAGAGTGCAGTAGCGTGATCTCGGCTCACTGCAACCTCTGCCTCCCGGGTTCAGGTGATTCTCCTGCCTTGGCCTCCTGAGTAACTGGGATTACAGGTGCCTGCCACCATGCCGAGCTAATTTTTGTATTTTTGGTAGAGACAGGGTTTCACCATGTTGGCCAGGCTGGTCTCAAACTCCTGACCTCGGATCATCTACCTGCCTTGGACTCCCAATGACCTTGGTTGATCCACCCACCTCAGCCTCTCAAAGTGCTGGGATCACAGGCATGAGCCACCATGCCCAGCCCAATGTTGTATTTTTTTCTACTGTAACCATATTGAAGTGTCTAGTTGAGTAGTGTTAAATGTGTTCACATTGCTGTGCAATCTCCAGAACTCTTTTTACCTTGCATGACTGAATCTCTGTACCTGGGAGCCTCCTACTTGGGAGGCTCTGAACCCATTAAACAATAGTTCCCCATCTTTGCCTCCCACTAGCCCCTGGCTACCACTATTTCACTTTTTGTCTTTGTCTTTTTTGTGAGTGACTTACTAAACATAATGCCCTCAGTGTTCATTCATATTGTAGCATGTGTCAGAATTTTCTTCCTTTTTAAGGCTGGATAATATTCCCTCGTATATGCAGTCTATATTTTGTTTGTCCATGTATCAATCACAGGACTGTGTCCACCTTTAGGCTGTTGTGAATAATGCTGCTATGAACACAGGTGTACAAACACCTGTTCAAGTTCCTGCTTTTAGTTTTTGGGGACATATATCTAGAAGTGGAATTGCTGGATTGTATGGAAATTCTATGTTTAGTGTTTTGGGAGTCATCATACTATTTTCCATAGATACTGCACCATATTTACACCAACAGTGCACAGAGGTTCCACTTTCTCCACATCCTCCCTAACGCTTGTTATATTCCTTTTTTTTTTTTTTTTTTTTTTTTGAGTCTCGCTCTGTCGCCCAGGCTGGAGTGCAATGGCACGGTCTCGGCTCACTGCAACCTCTGCCTCCTGGGTTCAAGCAATTCTCCTGCCTCAGCCTCCCAAGTAGCTGGGAATACAGGTACCTGCCACCATGCCCAGCTAATTTTATGTATTTTTAGTAGAGACAGGGTTTCACCGTGTTGGTCAGGCTGGTCTCGAACTCCTGACCTGGTGATCCACCCACCTCGGGCTCCCAAAGTGCTTACAGGCATGAGCCACTGTGCCTGGCTGTTATATTCCATTTTTTAATAGCCATCCTCATGAGTGTGAAGTGGTATAGAGTTTGTATTTTTAATTTATTTTATTTTTATTTTTTAATTTTTAAAAATTAAAAAAAAATTTATTTTTTATTTTTTCCAAATGGTCAGGCAACTGGATATTTTTATTTCTTGAGACAGAGTCTTGCTCTGTCTCTGAGTGTATGCCACCACACCTGGCAAATTTTTGTATTTTTAGTAAAGAGACAGGGTTTCACCATGTTGGCCAGGCTGGTCTCGAACACCTGACCTCAGGTGATCTGCCTGCCTCAGCCTCCCAAAATGCTAGGATTACAGGCAAGAGCCACCACACCTGGCCAGATTTTGTATTTTTAAAGCAGTCTTGCTGCCTACAATCTTACTGGATGAAAGCCTGTGTGAGGCGAAGGGCAGAGTTGCAGGCTCCCAGAGGGTCAGTGACTTGTGCATGGCAGAGCTGGCCTGAGCCCCGGGTTGTAACTCCTCCTCCTGTTTTCCCACGGTTTCATTTTCCCTGGGCTGCGCAGGTTCCCTGAGTCCTTTCCCTCATCAGAACCTGCTGGCAGCAGTTCCCACAGGCCACACTCTTCAGGGGACTGGACCACCCAGCCCATCCACTGATGGGGGATTTTCATGCATGTGGACTCAATGCTCTGGCTAAGTGAATTCCTGTGACACCTTTCTTTGGTGTCATTCAAAGTGCCTCACGTTCCCACTTTCTCCTTTCATCGTTTGGGGGCATGATGATGGCTTATTCACTCTGTAATCATTTCAGTATAAAGATGTTCAAAAGTCAAGCACATCTCCCATAAAGAATAAACACCAAGGAACTGGTTAATACCATAGTGGGGGGTTTTAGCTTTTTTTTTTTTCCCCAGAGACAAGGTAGAAATGGGACTTCACCATATTGCCCAGGCTGATCTCAAACTTCACGGTTCATGCAATCCTCCTGCCTCAGCCTCCTAAAGTGTGCTTGGATTACAAGCGTAAGCCACTGCACCTGACCTTAGCTATTTTTTTTTTTTTTTGGAAGCAGCAAAAAATCCTTTATTAAAAAGTGTGATCTAGGCTGGGTGCAGTGGCTCATGCCTGTAATCCCAGCACTTTGGGAGGCCAAGGCGGCCAGATCAACTGAGGTCAGGAGTTTGAGACCAGCCTGAACAACATGGAAAAACCCCATCTCTACTAAAAAATACACAAAATTAGCCAGGCATGGTGGTGCATGCCTGAAATCCCAGCCACTCAGGAGGTTGAGGCAGGAGAATTGCTTGAACCCGGGAGGCGGAGGCTGTAGTGAGCCGAGATTGCGCCATTGCACTCCAGCCTGGGCAACAAGAGCAAAAATCTGTCTCAAAAAAAAAAGTGTGATCTAACACACTATCCCAATGTAGGAGGCAAGTAGAAGAGGTGTGGTTCTGTTTGGGTGGTGGGGGTGTCTGGAATCACCATGACCTCTCTGGAGCACACCCCACCCCTACAAGCTCAAGGTGATATCACTATTACACATCATGGCTCCGTGTGATCCATACTCCCCTAGACCTGAATCTGTCTTGGGCATTTATATGTGACTTTTCATCTCCACAGGATACTCACTGTTACCATTCTGGCTCTCTGTCTTCCAAGCCCTGGGAATGCACAGGTAAGATTTTTATTTTTTAAACATATCTACAAGTGTATTAAAAACCAGAATGAGGGAGTCCAGCCTTGCATTATGGAACCCTAGGGTTATGGAGGTGGGAGGGGCTTTACAGTCATCTGAGCTCTTTATTCTCAGAGGTTAACAGTGGCAGCTCAGAGAAAGTGACATGACTTGTAAGTGACAAGGCTGGGGCTGGTACTCAGTTTCTTGACTCCCAGCCCAAGACTCTTTTATTAAGTTCTGGGGTACATGTGCAGGACGTGCAGGTTTGTTACATAGGTAAACATGTGCCATGGTGGTTTGCTGCACCTGTCAACTCATCACCTGGGTATGAAGCCCAGCATGCATTTTTATTCAGATCACATGGCCTCATTTGTGCCCCTCATGGCAGGTCTCAACCTACCTTCATTGTTGAAAAGTAAAATGTGGTCTAGCATTTCCGGGCGATGGTGCCTGAGGACCCCCATGGGTCTGCGAGTGTCTCGTCACAGACACATCCCTCCTGGAGGAGGTGGGAGAGGAAATGGGGGTTACACAAACATCTGAGCATGCTGCATTGTGTAATTCAGCTCCAAACCTAGGAGGGCTCACCCCTGGGCCGAAACCCCTCAGAGGAGTAAGAAGGGGGTGGGTGAGACCAGGCTCAAGGCCTCAGGGATTCTGGGAGAAGCTTGCAGCATCCTGGACTTTGTAAAGCAACAGGAGAGATGGACCCTGGCCCTGAAATGTGGGTAGATCCCTCCTGAAAACTCCGAATGGCCTTTCTGTGTCTCTGGCTCGGGAAAGAAATGAGAGAATAACTATCTCTGAGCAGGGTGAGGGCTGCGGGCAGGTAGGGGAGCATTTTCTCTCTTCATATTAAGAATTTTGGGCCAGACACGGTGGCTCATGCCTATAATCACAGCACTTTGGGAGGCCAAGGTGTGTGGATCACCTGAGGTCAGGAGTTTGAGACCAGCCTGGCCAACATGATGAAATCCCATCTCTATTACTACTAAAAGCACAAAAATTAGCCAGACGTGGTAGTGGGTGCCTATAATCCCAGCTACTTGGGAGGTTGAGGCAGGAGAATCACTTGAATCCAGGAGAAAGAGATTGCAGTGAGCCGAGATTGCGCCATTGCACTCCAGCCTGGGTGACAAGAGCAAAATTCTGTCTCAAAAGAAAAAAGAAAAAGAATTCTGAAGTGTGTTTATGTCACTGGCAATGGGAAGCATCTTGGGAAGAGTAACAAAGAATTTTAGACTTTGTGGTTTTCTAATGCAGCCTCATGGTGTACACGTGAAGACAGGTAGGCCCAGAGGGCAGGGTTCAGGGTCGTGTTTACTGCACTTTAGGCACTTTATATATATTAACATACATCGTGCTTATCATCATTTTGAACTACGTAGCTATCCCCCATTTTACAGATGGGGAAACTGAGGCATAGGCAAGTTACCCAGAGAGGAGGGGCTAGAGCGAGGATTTGAAGCCACATTCCAGTCCAGCAGACTTGAACCTATGCCAGCCCTTGAGAGCCAGGAATGGAACTGGGGTCTCCTGGCCTCCCGGCTTCCTGGCACAGCTTAGGCTGGTCTGCTCCGCTTCCTTTGCCCCAGCTCCCCGGGACTCCTGAACCCTCTCCTGGGAGTGTAGGCCAAATCCATCATCTCCACAAATCAACCCACAGCTCAGGGAAGCCCAACCTCTGAAGCTGTAGAAAAGGTGGGGGATGGGAGCGCCTAGAAAATGTCAGGCCCCGGGGTCTTCCCAAAGAGCCCACGCAACACATGTTTTTTTAAAGTACATAAATTTGTAGCTCAAGTTGTGTGTAAAAGCTACAACCCTCTGGGATTGTTGAGGTCTATCTCTTTCTGGAAGCATCTTTGTGTCATCGTCTTGCTGAGGTTAAAATGGAGAAATTTACCCAATTCAACTTTTTTTTAGAAAACTGACTGCATCTCTGTGTAGCTTTTATTTATGTAGAGGATTTCATGGGGGCGAAGAACTCATATTGGGCACTTTGAAGGTGAGGTCGCACCTGAAAAAAGAGTCATTGCCCTTAAAAGCAGTCTTATTCATTCCCAGAAAGGGGATGAACAGTGAGCATGCCACATTAGGCTCAGCAGATGTGATTACTATTGCTCTTCATAACTAGAGCATTAAAAAACCTGAGAACAGACTGGGCACGGTGGCTTACGCCTGTAATCCCAGCACTTTGGGAGGCTGAGGCGGGTGGATCACGAGGTCAGGAGTTCAAGACCAGCCTGGCCAACATGGTGAAACCCCATCTCCACTAAAAATACAAAAAATTAGCCGGGCATGATGGTGCATGCCTGTAATCCCAGCTACTCGGGAGGCTGAGGCAGGACAATCGCTCAAACCCAGGAGTTGGAGGTTGTGGTGAGCCAAGATTTCACCATTGTCCTCTAGCCTGGGCAACAAGAGCAAAACTCCGTCTCAGAAAAAAAAAAAAAAGAACAAACCTGAAAACTGTCTGCTGAAATGGGACTATGAAGCAATGGTGCAGGGATTTTGTTGTTTTAATAAAGTTTTTTTAAAAAATAGAGAGAGAGTCTTGAGGTTGGTCTGAAACTCCTGGGCTCTAGTGATCCACCCTCCTCAGCCTCCCAAAGTGCTGGGATTACAGGCTGGTATCAAACTCCTGGGCTCAAGCAATCTTCCTCCTCAGCCTTCCAAAGTGCTGGGATTCCAGGCATAAACCACTGCACCTGGCCTGGTGTCAGGGGTTTAGAAAGTAGTTCTAAGTGTAAATTATAAGAAAAAATGTTAGAAGAACAAATAGGGGTTATAAAACAGGTATTGGTATTTTGGAGGTCTTTCTTTTTTGCTCCATTTCCCCAACTTTCTGTGTTGCAGCAATAGCACGTTTGGGGTAAAAAAGAAGCAAGGGAAATGACCATGCCTGTTCTGCTCTCTCCTTCCCTGCAGGCCCAGTGCACGAATGGCTTTGACCTGGATCGCCAGTCAGGACAGTGTTTAGGTATGAGCCGCTGCGGATCCTTCATCGGGGTGGGGGCATTCAGCACAGTTGCAGGGCCGTTTCTTTCTCTGTTGCGCAATGATTAGCCATCCCGTGGAAGAACACAGTGGCATGGAATGACGGAAGTCAGTGGTGCCCTTTTATTGATCACCTTCTTTGTGCCTGGCCATGGGCTAATCCCTGAGCGGGTGAAAGAATTGATCTCTGTTCTCTAGAAGGTTTCTATCTGGATTGGTGTTTCCTAGGGCTGCCATAACAAATTACCACCAACTTAGTAGCTTAAACAACACCAGTGTATGATTTTACAGTTCTGTAGGTCAGAAGCTTGACCTGAGTCTCCACCAGAATAGAATTAAGGTGTCAGTAGGGCTGTGTGCTTTTCTGGAGGCTCTCAGGGAGACTTTTCTTTCCTTCTGGTTGTTGGCAGAATTGAGTTTCTTGTGATTGTAGGACTGAGGTTCTGTTTCCTTGCTGGCTGTCAGTGGAGGGCAAGTCCTACGTTTCAGAAGCCTCCTGCTTTCCTTGGCTGGTGGCCCCTCCCTTCATCCTCAAAGCCAACACAGCGAGTCAAGCCCCTCTCACTTTGAATCTCTTCTTTTTCTGTTGTAGCATCTCTCTGACCAATCAGCCTCTTCTACTTTTAAGAACTCCTGTGAATATATCGGCCCCACCCAGAAAACCCAGGATAATCTCCCCATCTCAAGGTCAGCTGCTTAGCACCCTTAATTCCAGCTGCTACCTTAATTTCCCTTTGCCATGTAACCCAACATAGTCACAGGTTCTGAGGACTAGGAAGAGGAGATTTTAGAGTGTTTGTGAGGGGCATTCTCTTAGCATGCCATCTTTTGCAGTGGACTCTGCAAAAGAAGAGGAGAGAGTGATACCTTATGTCCAGGGTCAATAAAGCATTGATGGGGCCGGGTGCGGTGGCTCATGCCTGTAATCCTAGCACTTTGGGAGGCCAAGGTGGGTGGATCACCTGAGGCCAGGAGTTCAAGACCAGGCTGTCCAACATGGTGAAACCCTGTCTTTTCTAAAAATACAAAAAAATTAGCTGGGTGTAATGGCCTACACCTGTAGTCCCAGCTACTCAGGAGGCTGAGGCAGGAGAACAGCTTGAACCTGGGAGGCAGAGGTTGCAGTGAGCTGAGATTGTGCCACAGCACTCCAGCCTAAGTGACAGATCAAGACTGTATCTCAAAAAAAACAAACAAACATTAATGGAGGTCACATTTAAATTGGGTATTGAAGGATGAGTAGGATCCTAAGGAATGCCATTCCAGGTAGAAGGAACAGCAAAGGATGCTCAGAGCATAGAATAGTTTGTTGTTGACAAAGGATAGGGTATATGAACAGAATCAGACAGCCCTACTTGCCCCCATCTTAGGGGAAGTATTTAGCTTTAAAATTATATTGAATTGGCCGGGCGCGGTGGCTCACGCCTGTAATCCCAGCACTTTGGGAGGCCGAGGCAGGTGGATCACTAGGTCACGAGATCGAGACCATCCTGGTCAACAAGGTGAAACCCCGTCTCTACTAAAAATGCAAAAATTAGCTGGGCATGGTGGCGCGTACCTGTAGTCCCAGCTACTCGGGAGGCTGAGGCAGGAGAATTGCTTGAACCTAGGAGGCAGAGGTTTTGGTGAGCCGAGATCGCGCCATTGCACTCCAGCCTGGGTAACAAGAGCGAAACTCCGTCTCAAAAAAAAAAAAAAAAAAAAATTACATTGAATTTAGGCAAAATCATTTGTCTTCTCCGAGCTCATGACAGTCACGCTCCAGAGGGGAGATAGATGGTTTGCAAAACCAGTGAATGGTGAGGAATAAAACCCTGCCCTGGGAAATCTGGGCTTACATTTTGAAGTAAGGTGTTTTGATTTGAAGACTTGATGAGGGTTAAAGAGTGGAGCAGTGGCCTTCTTTTCTGGCCCACCGTTTCCAATGGTGGCTTCAGGCTTCAAACTGGAGAACAGGCTATTGCATTCTGCACCTTGACGCTGCTTCTTCCTCTGGTGGGATTTGGTGTGTTTCTCAGACAAGATGCTGGGGGGTGAGCTGTCAGGTGCAGGCATGTGGTCTCCAGCCTCCAGCCCCACACAGAGCAGACTCCAAGGCAGGTATATGGGATCATGTCTGCTGCTCGCAGGAGCCACAGTTCAGGCCTCCCCTGTCTGTATCCTAGCAAGGCTGATTTTCTAGAGTCCACCTCTCCCCTTCTAGACATGACAAGCAGAGCCCAGCCTGGTTGGAAGTGGGACTTGTTGGCTGGCACAGAGCTAACTTGAAAGCAAAGCTCTGCTTTCTTAACAAGCAACTAGCTCTCCGTCAAGCCTTGTTTTTGTTTTTGTTTTGAGACAGAGTTTCACTCTTGTTGCCCAGGCTGGAGTGCAATGGCGCAATCTCAGCTCACTGCAACCTCTGCCTCCCGGGTTTAAGCAATTCTTCTGCCTCAGCCTCCCAGGTAGCTGGAATTACAGGCGTGCGCCACCCTGGCTAATTTTTTGTATTTAGTAGAGATGGGGTTTCACCATGTTGGCCAGGCTGGTCTTGAACTCCTGACCTCAGGTATTCCATCTGCCTCGGCCTCCCACAGTGCTGTGATTACTGGCCTGTGCCCAGCCTAAGCCTTGTCTTTGTTGACACAAGGGACTCTTTCTGCCCTGACCTCTGTACTTGAAATAGAAGTGGAGACAATTGTTAGATCCATCCAGTGTTTGCAGAGTGTAGCATGTGCACACGAGGGTCCCTGGCATTTTAGATGGTACACCCACAGATGCACATGCTTTATTTTAATAGTATATATTTGTTTTCACTGTTACTTTCTATTTATGCTAATTTTCACTTCTGTAGTCACGTGAGATTTTAAAAATACATATATTTGGGCTTCAAATGTGGGTTTATTTAAGGAAAGAGTATGTGCAAATGTTAGTACAGGTTGGTTTTAGCTCATTCTTTGTTGCTTATACCTAAATACCTAAAACTGGGTAATTTATAAAGAAGAGGAATCTAGGCCGGGCGTGGTGGCTCACGCCTGTAATCCCAGCACTTTGGGTGGCCGAGATGGATGGATTACCTGAGGTCAGGAGATCAAGACCATCCTGGCTAATATGGTGAAACCCTGTCTCTACTAAAAATAAAAAAATTAGCTGGGTGTGGTGGCACATGCCTGCATTCCCAGCTACTTGGGAGGCTGAGGCAGGAGAATCACTTGAACCCAGGAGGCAGAGGTTGTAGTGAGCCAAGATTACACCACTGCACTCCAGCCTGGGCGACAGTGCAAGACTCCATCTCAAAAAAAAAAGAAGAGGAATTTATGTCTTACAGATGTGGAAGCTGAGAAGTCCAGGGCTGAGGATTTCCATCTGGCAGGGCTGCCTTTTGGTGGTGGGGGCTCCCCGCATAGTTCCGAAGTATGCGACGCATCACATGGGAGGGGTCTCAGCTGCTAGCTCTGGTCTCTCTTCCTCTTCTTAGAAAGCCACCAGTTTCATTTCCAAGATAACCCATTAACCCGTTAGTCTACGAGTGGGTTAATCCATTCATGAGGGTAGAGCCTCCATGATCCAGTCACCTTAGAGGCCCCACCGCTCAACACTGCAACACTGGGGATTAAGTTTTAACATGAATTTCGGAGGGACATCCAAACTATAGCAAAGTTTTTGTAGATATAGTCAAAATAATGATGGTGGTATTTGAAAGGCTGATGTTGGGTGACACTGGTTACTTTTTTTTTTTTTTTTGAGACACAGTCTGGCTCTGTCACCCAGGCTGGAGTGCACTGGCAGGATCTCGGCTCGCTGCAACCTCCGCCTCCCGGGTGCAAACGATTCTCCCGCCTCAGCCTTCTGAGTAGCTGGGACTCAGGCTCACGCCACAACTCCTGGCTAATGTTTTGTATTTTTAGTAGAGACGGGGTTTCACTGTGTTAACCAGGATAGTCTTGATCTCCTGACCTCATGATCCGCCCGCCTCAGCCTCCCAAAGTGCTGGGATTACAGGTGTGAGCCGCCTTCGGCCGACACTGGGGGGTACCTTCCCGTGATGAGCTGGGACCGCCCCAGGTGTTTGGGAGCAGATGCTGGTGAAGTCTGGGAGCGCTTCCTCCACGCCTGGTTCCAAGTTCTGCTTAAATATGCACCGGACAAGACACGGTTGGGAGCCACTAATGCCTGTCCTTTCTGTGCCTTCCAGATATCGATGAATGCCGGACCATCCCCGAGGCCTGCCGAGGAGACATGATGTGTGTTAACCAAAATGGCGGGTATTTATGCATCCCCCGAACAAACCCCGTGTATCGAGGGCCCTACTCGAACCCCTATTCGACCCCCTACTCAGGTCCGTACCCAGCAGCTGCCCCACCGCTCTCCGCTCCAAACTATCCCACGATCTCCAGGCCTCTCATATGCCGCTTTGGATACCAGATGGATGAAGGCAACCAGTGTGTGGGTGAGTAGCGCCGCCTGCTGTTCCTCCCCGTCGTGCTTTGGCGAAGGCGTTGTCTGTATTCCGCATGTTCACCCCAAATGGGCTGTTAGTTGCCGTTCAATGCACCAGTGAAACAAGGACTTACTTTCTGCATACTTACTTCACTCCTAGCAGCCTGTGCCTTGGGTTCCCGCCCAACTTGGGAGGTTATTTTGCTATTTTGTTC
This sequence comes from Aotus nancymaae, assembly GCF_030222135.1. Taxonomy (NCBI): domain Eukaryota; kingdom Metazoa; phylum Chordata; class Mammalia; order Primates; family Aotidae; genus Aotus; species Aotus nancymaae. The sequence goes on along the minus strand of NW_026988422.1, from coordinate 75,282,570 downwards.
ACAGTTCTCCAGAAAACCAATTTTTTCTCTAGTTTGTTTTCATCTATCTACCTATCCATCTCTATTCATCCATTGATCTATCTATAATTCATCTATATATTTAAAGACCAAGGTAATATTTTCTCAATTAAATAACAAATACATCTGGTCAGACTTATTATAATAAGTAGATACCAGAGAAAGATCTAGAAAGGGTCAGAGCTCTGTCCCCAGCACCCACACCCTTGATTAGAAGTGTGCTCCCGCAATAGAAGAAGCCTTGAAGGCCACGCCCGCTGTTCTGGAAAGTAAGTAGGTTACTGGGGTTGGAAATAATGTTCTTTTGGCCAAAAGGAGCCTCACTGATAGCAGCTCATAGCAAGGGTGGACCTCCGGGAAGAAGTAGACACAAAGAATTGGCAAGGGGTGTGACCAGTGCCCTAGAGAGTTTAGGTTCTGTTGGCCAATGTGGCCTTGGAGGCGAGTTACCTAGGATTCTCCCTGGTCCCTTTACCTGTGGTCAGACCAAAACCTTGTCACTGTCTCCAGCTCTGGAAGATGGTGTTTAGAGTGAAGGCTCTAAACTTTTTAATTATGCATCCCATCTGCAAAATCTTTTTGAGTCTGGACCCCTATTATATGGATATTTATAAATTACATACATACCTTGTCATATAGATTGTAGAGTATAAACCTCACATAAGAAATATGAAATTTCAATGGATGTGATAAAAATAAATATGAAATGGCCAGGCGTGGTGGCGCATGCCTGTAATCCCTGCACTTTGGGAGGCCGAGGCAGGTGGATCACCTGAGGTCAGGAGTTGGAGACCAGCCTGGCCAACATGATAAAACCTCATCTCTACTAAAAATACAAAAAATTAGCTGGGCGTGGTGGTACGTGCCTATAATCCCAGCTACTCAGGAGGCTGAGGCAGGAGAATTGCTTGAACCCCAGAGGTAGAGGTTGCAGTGAGCCGAGATCTCGCCACTGCACTCCAGCCTCGGCAACAGGAGCAAAACTCCATCTCAAAATAAATAAATAAATAAAAAATAAATAAATATGAACTGGGAGTGGTGGCATGTGCCTGTAGTCTCAGCTAATCAGTAGGGTGAGTGGGGAGATCACTTGAGCCCAGGGATTCAAGGCTGTGGTGTGCTATGATTTTGCCTGTGAATAGTCACTGCACTCCAGCCGAGCAACACAGTGGGACCCTGTCTCTTAAAAAAATGTAGATATGAATTGAAGTTTTAGTATTTTTTTCCTCTACTCTAAAAGTTTGGAAGACCATCGGTCTGCAAGATTTTTGTTTGTCCCATTTCAGGACTCTGGAGCGTTGAGCTGTGACCCACTATTAGGGAAGCTGTGTTGGTTAATTTATGGTGTCTTCTACATGCTTATGTGAAGGCGTGTGCATTCCCATTTGAATACACATAAATAATATGCAGATAAGTGTCTTCAGAGCTACCAGGGAACACTGGATATGCTTGAACGCAAACTTCCACATTTTCACTGGTCTTAAAAGGTGTGGTCTCTGCATGTGTTGACGGGGAGAGAGAGAGAGAGAGAAAGAGAAAGAGAGAGCTTTACCTTAAATGTAGATGAGTGTGCAAAGGGAAAGAGGGTGGGGCCCAGTCAACCCAGTTTTGGTGGAGAAGAGGGTAACATCCTTTCTTATAACTAGCATCAGGACGAAAGACCTTTGTAACTAGAAGGGACTTTTTACCAATCTTTAACTTCAACCTCTTCATTTTGTAGAAAGCAGAGTGTGGACTGCAACCCACACTCTGTTAGATAATTACAGAGGTAGGATGTCAGTCCAGCTCCCCTGACTACTCCCCTGTTTATGATCTCCTACCTGTAGGAAATGACCTCTCCTATCTGGTAGAAAAGAAATGATCCCAAAAGAAAATGCAGAGATACACAGGTGGGAGGTGCTGCTCCTCCAGGATGTCATGTAGGGGCTGGATAAGCCAAGGGATCAGCTCTTACATGTCTTGAGGTGAGGAAGAGGGTGTAATGCTTCTTTCAAGGCACTCTGCGGTTTTGGCAAGGGCCCTTGAGTGGTTGTGGTGTAGACAGCTCTAGCTGCCTTGGGCAAGCTCACCGGCCTCTTCTGCAGAACAGCTGGGAACTGCTGTGGGTGTCTCCAAAGTGTCTCCCTCCTTCTCCAGACCTGTTTCCAGGGTCCCAGTGCCCTTGACAATGAGGACATGGCTGGGAAACCTGTTCCTCCCTGGCCCCTCTGACATCATGCCATTTATGGCTCCAAACCTGTCACACGGGAGATGTGGAACTTTCATAATGGCCCTTTTGTAAGGAGAATACAATCTAGGAACCCTAGTGAGGACTGGCACCAGGCCCATCCGTTTCCAAAAAGTTCAGCATTATGCATTCATAAGTCCTGGGTTCTTTCTAACTTCCCTTCACTCCACCCCATGGTTTCCTGATTTTACAGAGGGCTTTCAAATGGCCCTCGCTGAGGTCTCTCTGCGTATTGTAAAGAGGTGGCATTGTGGGGGCAGGGGGAAGTAAGAGAAGGGATGGAGAAGGGAGACTCTTTCTACTTACTGCTCCTTCCAAGAACTGGGATGGAAGAGAGGTGGGCCTGGGAGCAGGGAGAAGGGAAGCGAGGCACCGTGGCGAAGGTGGGAGGGAAGGAAATGAGATGGGGAGATCACTGAGAAAAAACAAGGAGGTGAGTGTGGAGGTGTCACTTCCCAGAGAATGTGGGTATTTTCCAGGGCACAGCTCTGATCCTGTGGAGGAGGCACTGCATGAGCAGCGTGTAAGTCAGGGAGACTTGGGAAACGTTTCTGAAACTTGATTGTTCTGAGAGGAGGACAGCCTCTCCAAAGGCATCTTCTTCTCTTCATCAAAATAAAAATAACGGCCAACAGTGACATCCACAGCAGCAGTGGTAATACCATCAAATACTTGGACAGTACTTGTGTGCTAGGACCTTTACAGTAATTAATGTGCTCGAGCCTCATAACCACTACAAGGTAAAATTATTACCATTTTTATCGTACCCATGAGGAAACTGAAGCAGAGAAGCTAAGAAACCTGTTCAAAGTCACACAGCGAGTGAGGGGCCGAGCCACGATTTGAACCACTCCAGCTTTGAATGAGAAAACAGGCTCAATGAGGTATAGATTTGTTCAAGGGTGCTCAGAGGGTCGGTGCTGAAGTCAAGATTAAAAACAAGGTCCTTCTCTTGCTCTTTTTGTTTTTGAGACAGGGTCTGGCTCTGTCACTCAGGCTGTAGTGCAGTGGCATGATCACTGCAACCTCTGCCTCCTGGGCTCAAGCAGTTCTCCCATTTCAGCCTCCCAAGTAGCTGGGACTACAGGCGTGTGCCACCATGCCTGGCTGATTTTTGTATTTTTTCATAGAGATGGGGCTTTGCTATGTTGCCCAGGCTGGTCTCGAATTCCTGGGCTCAGGCAGTCCTCATGCCTCGGCCTCCCACAAAGCTGGGATTACAGGTGTGAGCCATGGCGCCCAGCTCTCTCTCTCTCTTTTTTTCTTAATGAAATTTTTGCTCTGTAAAATTTTGAACCTAGTCAAAAGTAGAAAGAACATAGTGAGCACCCACTTACTTATCACCCACCTTCTGTGGTTATTAGCACAGGCTCAATCTCCTTTCTTCTTTGCATTCTACTCAGTGCATTAATTTAAAGCAAATCCCAGACATGATATAATTTCATCCTTAAAGGCATCAGAATTATCTCTAAGAGATAAAGAGATTCTTTACCAAAGTGAATTTAAGGCCAGGCATGGTGGCTCACGCCTATAATCCTAGCACTTTGGGAGGCCGAGTCGGGCAAATCAGCTGAGGCAAGGAGTACAAGACCATCCTGGCCAACATGGTGAAACCCCGTCTCTATTGGAAATACAAAAATTAGTTGGTGTGGTGGCAGGTGCCTGTAGTCCCAGCTACTTGGGAAGCTGAGGCTGGAGAATTGCTTGATCCCAGGAGGCAGAGGTTGCAGTGAGCCACGCTCACGCCACTGTACTCCAGCCTGGGCAACAGAGTGAGACTCCACCTCAAAAAAATGAAAACTTAAAAAAAAAAAAAACCTCCAAAAACATAATATCATTATCAAACCTACAGAAGTCAACAATAATCTCTTTTATCATTAAATATCCAGGTAGTGTTCAAATCTCTCTGATTGTCTCATAAATGCCTTGCAGTCTCATCACAAATGGCCAGATTCCTGCAGTCTTCGGAGTAGTATGGCTCTAGCAAAAACCTGCTTCCTCAGCCACGAAACATTCAGTAACATTAGTTATTGAAGTCCCTACATTTGCCACTGAGCCAAGTTGGTCAGCAAAGCCAGCACTCGGAATGTCAACCCAGAGCCATAACATGTTGAGCCCCAAAGGGGCCGTGTATATGGAGCCATCTCAACAGCCTGTTTTCTGCTTGTTTGTCGGAATCCGATCCATTGAAGTTCTACAAACTGCATTGGTTGACAAGTCTCTTAAATGTCTTTTAGTCTTTATTGTTTTCCTGGCCACTTATTTATTGAAGAGGCTGAGCTGTTTGTTCTGTAGAATTTCATACGTTTGGGAAGTGGCTGATCACACTCTTGTGGGGGGTGGTTTATCTTGTTCCTTCGTCCCCTGTATTTTCCTGTAAGCTGCTAATAGATCTAGAGACTTGATCCAGTTCAGGTTAAATTTTTGGGGTAGGCTATTTTGTAGGTAGCATCTGATCTTTTGCCCTCTTCATGTACTGTTTTCAAGTGTAAGGCAGTCGGCCTTGGGAAGGCCAATGAGCATCCTCTTCGCTGTCGTTTACTTTTTCTAGGGTTTGGACCTACTGTCAAGGAAACAGTCTTCTCCCTTGCTCCCACATGAGGCCATGCCCTGTTTCCACAGCCTGGGTGGGGCCTGACTCAGCGCCTGGGTGGCCAGTCCCTCAGAACTTCCTCCTCAACTTCTCTGTTTTTGGTTCCACTTTGGAGATGACTAGGCCCTGCTCTTCTGGAACAATGTCTGTCCTTAGGCTTGAGTCCACAGGCCCCCAGATGTATAAAGCTGGATCACTTGGGACACTTCCGCAGACAGGATGAACAGTGACCCAGGAATTACAGTCCATGAGCCAAGCAAGCTTTGTGTTGTTCAGAAAACTGGCATCTTGGCATGAGAGTGATGGGACTCATGGCTTATTAGAGTGTGTCACTCAGATCCTGCACCCTTGGGAGATCTGGTGATCAGATTCTCAGGGGAGGGAGGGCCAGACAGACATGGTTAACTGGTAAGCAGGGAGGGGCTGCTGGAGGACAGCCTCACCCAACAGCTCTCAATCAAGACCCAGACAGAGGCCAAATCAAACACACACACAGTTCTGCGCCGGCCACATAGACGGATGGTCGGGGACTGAGGATGGTGTGGTGTTGAAGGCTCAACGAGTGGGGTGAGCTGCTGCCAAGTGGCTAGGGCACCCAAGATGTGGACTCCCATTCAGGAACCCTCCTCTCATGGCACACTGCCTCTGAGACCAGGTCCCTGAATGTGGCCACCTCTCATCTCTGTCAACTCATTCCCTTGGGGGCTCAACTTGTCACCTCTCTGGGTGGACACTCCAAGTTCTGGGTTTGCTAACCAGCTTGGCTCAGTGGCAAATGTAGGGATTCCATCAGTAACTAATGTTTGTGAAATGTTTTGTGGCTGAGAAAGCAGCCTTTTACTAGAGCCGTGTACTCCAGGGACTGCTGGAATTCTGGCCATTTGTGAAATTACAAGCAATATCTTGATTCTGTCTTCCAGTCCAGGATTTCTGTTATTGTTGTTGATCAGGGCACCCAAGCAGGCGGAGAGCCACCTACGGGATCCTTTTAGAAGGTGGATGGTGTTGGTCTGAGGCTTCCTCTTGAGTTATTTTTCCTCAAAGCCAGTCAGTATTTCTTCAATCAACCTATATGTACGGAGTGCCTTGTTGGTGCCAGGCTCTGGCCTAGGCACCGAAGGGGATCTGGAGTTGTGCACGGCCGTGGAGCTCTCTCTAGAACTTGTGGACAAGGAAGGGAGATTAGACACAATGCAAGCAGCTGAAATTCAAGGGGGCCTCTGATGAGTTCCTGAGATTGTACTAGAGAAGGCAGAGGTAAGAAGGCTTCTGGGGTGGAGGGGGCTCAGGGATGATAGGATGGCTCCTTAGAGAAGTCAGACAGGCCTTGATTCTCACCTTGGTTTGGCCACTTCCTGCCTATGAGACCAGGGGGTTGGGTTCCTCATCTGTCAAATGGATATAACAACACCTTCTCACAGATAACATGTGCGAACACCTTGCCCAGTGTTTATCGGAGTATCCCACGGTAAATGTTAATTGGGAAAGATTCATGGAGGAGGCTGCTAGGGTCTTGAGATGAAAACCCATGGGAAGATTCACAGAGTCTGAAAATGCATTGAGGGTCTAATTCTTTAAAAACCTTTAAAATGACCTAAAACTGAGCCCAGTACACATTTACCTTGCAGGCCTCGAAGGGCTTTGTCCAGCAAGCCTGATGTGGCTTCACTGAGAATCTGCTTGGAAATGGCAGCAGAGCCTGAGATTATTTAAATTGTGAGACAGAAAAGTGGGAAGTGGGAAATGTGGCATGAAGGCCAAGGGCAAGTAGAAACCTCAGCCCCTAATGTTGGCAGGTCTGTGGTTAGCAAAAACTAGGGAGGAGAGGGCGGCCTTCCCTCCAGCAGACTTTTCTTCTTTTTTATCCAGGCCTCTGGCTTGGGCTGTAACTTGAAACTCAGTCCTCAGGCTGGGACCAGAAGGAAAACGCGTGAAACTGAGATCGGAGGAAAATGTATGAAATGATGAAACTGATTCTTCAGCTGCTAAGGGCACCGGGACTCGGCAGGCAGAGAGGAAATGGGACTCTGCGTCGAGGCGGGGGCTCTGCCACTGGGTTTGCACAGATGTCTTTGTGAACTGGCCCCAGCAAGCTTGTTCATGGGCATTGCCAACCCAGGCTTCCCATCTTGCTGCAAGTCTTTCTCCATTGTTGCTGGGAAGATGGGCAAGTGGCTTCACTTCTCTAAATTCCATCTCAGATTTTCCTCCTGTAAACAGGGATAACAGCACCAACTGCCACAGGAAACTCGGAGAATTCAGTGAGAAAATGTATGCAGATTATCCACATCGAGGCCGGCTTATAGGAGGGGTTTAAGTTGTTAGTTACTGTAATGATTGTTTTTATTATTTCAGATCTCATTATTCCATCATGACTTCTCCTGCTCCAGACCCCTAGTCCCGGTATTCCATTATTTTTTTTATTCTTTCCTCTGGGAATTAGATTTAATAGTGTGTTTTTTAGGGGGCTGAAAGTTGAATTCTTGCCAGTTTCCAGCAGTGGGAGTTGGGGTTAACTTGCGCTTCCAAGGAGACCTGAAGAAGACAGGACTCCAGGAAGCTGTCCAGGACGGCTGCTCCGAAAAGTCACTGTGCCCTTGAATCACCTGGGGAGAATGCGGTTCTGACTCGAGAGGTCTGGGGTGGGCCCCGAGGGTCTACATTTTCTTGTAGGCCCCAGGTGATGCCATGCTGCTGGTCCAGGGACCACCCTTTAATTAGCAAGGCCCTAGTTCATCTGTCCGTTTTTTGACCACTGTGTTTAAAGAAAGGTAGAAGCTTAATTTTTTTTCATACAATTCCTATATTGTTTGAATTTGTTAAAAGAATGAATTACTTACTTATTTAAAACACAAACTGGAAATAAATGATTTTAAAGCCGAAATGGAAGTAGTGGTAAAGGGATGAGATTAGACGTCAGTAAGAACTGGGTTTTGATCCCAGATTTGCTACTACTTTTTTGCTGTGTGACATTTAGAAAGTCACTTGGCCTAAGTCTCTGGCCTAAGTTTTATTATCTGTAAGAAGAAAAGATGGTATTATACTAGGCGTCATAATCTGGGGTCTGTGGACAGAAATCAAGGGATTTATCATCATGTTTTTCCCCGCTAACTTTGAATTGAGATTTAGCATTACTATTCATTGTAGGAAACAGGCCATAGGACTATTAGCAGCACCTGTGATGGTATTGACAAGAGAATCAGATATTTACATATTACACTACAGCTGTGGCAGTTATTTTGAAATACTTTGAAGTATTTTGAAATATTTTGAGGTCTTATTTATGCTTATCACTTCAAAATTGTAGAAGATACTAGATCTGCCTAATTTTGTTTTTTTTTTCCTAATTTTGTTTTTTAATGCACTGATAAAGAAATTACTGTATCATACATTTGTGTGTGTGTGTGTGTGTGTGTGTGTGTGTGTGTGTTTTGAGGCAGGGTTGTGCTCTGTCCTCCAAGCTGGATGGATTACAGTAGCATGATCTCTGCTCATGCATCCTCAACCTCCCAGACTTAAGTGAAGCTCCTACCTTAGCCTCCCAAGTAGCTGGGACTATCAGTGAATGCTGCCATGCCCAGCTAACTTTTGTATCTTTTGTAGAAACAGGGTCTTACTATGTTGTCCAGGCTAGTCTCTAACTCCTAGGCTTAAGTGATCCTCCTGCTTTGGCCTCCCAAAGTGCTGGGATTACAGGCGTGAGCTGCCATGCCCAGCCATACATTTGTTTTTTAAATATTTTGGTATCTGCATTTCAATATAATTGCTTTCTCGTGTAATCCTGTGAGTTTTATTTCATGCCATTTAAAGCATTATTCTAAGAAGAGTCCGTGGGCGTTAGCAGTCTGCCAAACAGGTTCAAGGCACACACGAAAAAGTTTAAATTCCCTGGTCCTGATGATTTCTCAGGTTTCCTCCAGCTCAAGAATGTTCCACTATTTTAAATCTTCCCAATCTGTAGGGAACATAATTTTTGTGTTAACCCTTTCTCACCTGGATTGCCCAGGTGGTGTGTCTCTTCTCTGTTGCATGTGTTTCAACGGCACACAGGCCTACTGACACCTGCCGGGGCCCTACCAAGTCTCCACTTGTGAAGAGGTCCCTCCCACCCCCAGCGGTAGCTGGCTTTGATCATTGGCACTGGTCTGGTGAGGTTCGGGGCACTGGCTCGCCTCACGTTCTGGGTGGGGTCCCACTGGTGAGCCTTGCCCAGCCCTTGATGCCTTTATGTAGTAGGTCACTTCCCCGTGTCTAGCATGGCAGTGTTTTCAATGACCTACAAGTTTGTCTTGGCTCTTGTCTTATGTTCCTTGGTCTGGTCATGTTTCTTTTATTTCTACTCCACTCTGGAATTAGCCAGTTGTGTGTGAAAAGCAAGTGGTGTTGCAGAGGACGGATGAAGTGTGGACTTTTTAATGGCAGGACCATTCAGCTCTGGTCTGGCAAAAGTGGTTGCATTACCAGGCCTCCAGAGAGCACTGCCCAGAGGGCAGGAGGTTGAAGTTACCTGCCAGGTTGCAAATAGCCTCAAATGCTGTGTTACTCCGGGGGCTGCTGGAATTCTGGCCATTTGTGAAATTACAAGCAATATCTTGATTCTCTCTTCTAGTCCAGGATTTCTGTTATTGTTGTTGATCAGGGCGCCCAAGCAGGTGGAGAGCCACCTATGGGATCCTTTTGTAACGTGGATGGTGTTGGTCTGAGGCTTTCTCTTCAGTTATTTTTCCTGAAAGTCAAACAGTATTTCTTCCGTCAACCAATGTGTACAGAGTGCCTTGTTGGTGCCAGGCTCTGGCCTAGGCACCGAGGGGGATGTGGACATAGGGGACATAATCTGAGGTCTGTGGATAGAAATCAAGGGATCTATCATCATGTTTTTCCCCACTAAGCCAGTGCTAAGTTGACTGTTTAGCGCATGTCCTTAAAATTAGTAGGAGATGGATGATATGATGGCTCCTTAGAGAAGTGTAATCATTCTAAATGTGTTGAAATGGAGCAAGGTGATCACACCGTCTCTTTTGTTATCAAGACTAGCTTTAGATTTCTTTTCAAACATGCTTTTGATGTAAGTGGATTGAATTCACCACTGGAGAACTCTAGAGCAGAATGACTCACATGGGTTCTGTATAGAAATTCACAGATGTTCTGTAGATGTTCTCCACAGATCTTATCTGCTTGTGTGGATGGTGTCTGCATGGCATCTGCAGCTCCCACCCCTAACCCTGCTGTAATGCAAGAAACAGAGTCATTTCGGGGGGATTAAGGAGATGTTTGTGCTATCAGGAATGGATTAAATGAAATAAAGAAGTAAAAATATCATATGAATGCAGGCCATTCATTTTAGGGAGTGTGTATGCTTGAGTGAAAAAAACTGATTGAAACAATAAATCAGGAATCCTATTTGATGCTGACAACAACAGCTTCATGTAAATATCATCCCATAGGCCCAGGTCATTTCTTTTTTAGGGAAAAAGGGAAGATGTTTATTTCTCAAAGGATCTGGAGTGAGCAGTTTCATGATGCCAGGCAATAGTGGTAGAGAGTGTGATGCAGTGGAAAGAGCATGGGTTTAGAGTCGCACCGACGTGGGTTTGAATCCTATCACTGCACCATTGCATGGTGCAGGGCTTTAAATCCTTTGAGTGTGTCCCAGCTACAAGATGGGACAATGCTGCTTATCTTCCGGGACTGTTTTGCGGCTTAGTGAAGGGTGTGCTGAGTGTCTGATAGGTCTTCGCCCTCTAAGCAATTGCATTGTCACTCACTCCCACCTGTCCACTCCCTGTACCTACAAGCTCTTTATCTCGTAGGAGCAGCAACTCTGTTTGCTTCCCATCCTCACAGCCCCTGCCAGTCATAGGGTCGGACACGTGCCAGGTGCTTGTTGGCTGCTTATCTCGGGTGGGGAGGTTTGGGGAAGGAGAGTTAGTTGGGGAGGGAGAAGAAGAGGGGCCTCCTTTCAGTTTGTGATCATGTCTTGACAATTCTCCCCTCTGACCTCACTCAGGCCACAGAGGCAGCTTTCGAGCCTTTCTCTAGGGCCTCTTAGACTCTGGGAGTGCCGAAGAGCTACCTGGGTACCTTTGTTCTCCTCTCCTTTGGGCTGCCAGCAGCCCACACAGGCCATGTGGTGCCCAGGATTACAGAAGCATGATCTCTGGGATTGGGGGAGTGCTCGTAGGCTGGGTTGACCCCTCATCAGAGAGACCAACGAGCCAGACAGCCTCCCTCCAGCAGCCAGCCCTGGGCCTTGAGCATGGGGGAGAAAGGCCAGGGCTTCCCAGCAGCCCCAGATGTGTGCACCAAGGGCAGGCAGGTGCCTCCAGGTTCTCATCTTTCATAATGGAGGGCGTGGGTGTCGGGGGTTCAGGGAAGTAGGTGGGGTGCCTGGCAGGGGGATTCCTGAGACAAAGGCACAGTGCCAGCCTCCACTATTTATCCACAGAATCTGGCAGAGTGAGCTCTCATGGAGTGGTTTTTGAATGAATGAATGGCGGGAAGGAAGAGTGAAGGTGCTGTCGAACGCTGGCTAGCCAGAGGGGGGCGCCACTGCTTACTTCACTCGGCCTCCCAGTACTCACCTCCAGCGCACCCCCTGCCGACCCTCCCACTACACTGGGTGCCAAGAGGGAACAAAGGTGACCAAGAGTCTTCTTGTTCCTTGAATGCTCTGTGGGCTGGCGCCATGATCACTGTGGGTGTCCTGTACCCAGCAAGACGTTGGGCACCATTGGCACTCAGTGAGTGTTGGATGCAATCTGATGGGCTAATGGAAAAAGATGCCTGTGAAGAACCTTCCAGTCAGATTAACCTGCAAAGAAGCCCATGTCCACTGTCCCCTTCCCTAAGAGGAAACTCTGTGGGAGGCTGTGCCCTTCCTACCTTGAAGCCACAGCTTTGTTTTCCTGCCATGGGAGAGACTGACTCTCAGGGCTTCACCACCAGCCAGCGCCAGCTCCTTGCACAACTCCAGAGGGCACCACTCAATTGAATTACATGTCACTGGTACCCCCTGGAGCCCAACAACCATCCTGAGGCTCCTGTTTGTCTTGGAAACAGAGGAGCATGCTTGGGGTAGGGTCTCTGGGCCATCTCCTTGGGGGCTGGCAGGGAAAGGACATTCACAGGATTCCTTCCCTCCAGAGGGCCTCAGACAACAGACTAGATGTCAAAGACTGACCTCTTGTTCCCCTCCAGCTTGTCAGAGCCGGGCCAGAGGGGAGATGGGGACAGCCAGTGCTGGCCCTGCTGCAGGCAGCCAGCATCCACAGACTTCGGGGCCGGCGGGTATGCTGGGGCCGGGGAAGCAGAATACTTAAGGTCTTGTCAGTGCTGTCTGATTTTCTTTCAAACTAAAACATTTGTGGAAATCCAGCCAGAGTTGATTTATGAGCTCTACATATTTCACAGGTCTTAACACGTCCCCCAGGAATCAGTGAGGTCAGACAGAACAGACTTTGCATCCGGAATCAGTATGAAATTGGCATCTTCAACAGTTTCCATGGGAGGGGGGTTAAGAGTTTGAGGGAGATTATATGAAACAATGCAAAGACATAAAAAACCCTGACTCCGCTTCATTCTGTTAGGGAAAAAGATGGGTCATCTGTTTCCTTCATCTGAGCTGAGTGAGGGGTGGCCTTCTCCGCTGGGACAGGGATGGAGTGTGACGGGACAGGACTGCTGGGGCAACTGAGAGCTCAGAGTGGACTCAGGGATGACCACAGCACCCCGTCCTTATCCTCTGGCTCACACTCCATAGCTGTGATAAATAGACATTTGCAATTATTTATTTAGCATCTCTCCACCCAACAGAGCTTTCTGTCTTATTCACCACTATATTTTTTATTTCTTGTTATTTTTCTCTTGTGCAGTGGTGCTGTCTTGGCTCACTGCAATCCCTGTCTCCCGGGTAAAAGCAATCCTCATGCCTCAGCCTCCTGAGTAGCTGGGAATACAGGTGTGCACCACTATAGCCAGGTAAATTTTGTATTTTAGGAGAGACGGGGTTTCACTGTGTTGGCCACATTGGTCTCGAAGACCTGAGCTCAGGCAATCTACCCGCCTCTGCCTCTCAAAGTGCTGGGATTACAGGTGTGAGCCACCACCCCTGGTCTCACCATTGTATTTTTCTAGTGCCTGATAAATATTTGTTAAATGAGCAGAAAAGCTACATGAGTGAATTGTATGTGTCAGATTCAAATAAGAAAGGGAAAGGAATTATATGTTAGGTACAGTTTCTACATAGGTTAACTTATGACCATTGGTGGAATTCATTTATCCATTTACCATTTATGTATTGAGGTCTGAACTGTGCATGTGAAGATTAACCCATTTATGCCTGAGGTTGCAATTTTTTTAATTTTTGCCATCAGATCTTGGTGATGACCTTGAACAGTAGGATATAAATAACTCTCACATGCTTAGCATTCCAGTAATGGAACACTAGGCATAATTAGCATAAAAGTATCAGACATCATCACCACCCTGGCGAGTTCACAGCCTCTTGGCAGGAGTCAGGTGGGCTGGTAGGAAATATGGAACCCAAATAATTATATATAGCCCAATGAAATGGGATGGCAACAAACATAGGTACGGGACACTTGGTTGACCCTGGCTGGAGTGGCCACAGAAGCTTTCCTAGGGACAGGTGTCACACTTCTGTGCATCCATTTGATTAGACAGACACTGACTGATCACTTTCCTGTGTCAAACACTGCCAAGTGCTGGGAGGGTCTAAGGAAGAGCAAGATGACAAGATGCGGTCCCTGCCCTCAGGATCTCTCCGCTGAGTGGGTGTGAGTGGGGGTTTGGGAGGGGGTTGTACACAACTCACCAGTTTCTCTTCAAGAGCCAGTGTTAGATGTGACTGATGGGAGCAATATGTCCCAGGTGCTAACGGAGTGCCCACAGGGAATGTGAATGTGTATGGTGGCCTTTAAGCAAATCTTTGCAGGATTGAGTAGGATTCCCATGTCAGAGATGAGAAAGGGCATTCAGGGTTAGGGAACAGCGTGGGCAGAGGCATGGGGGCAAGAAAGTTCACTGCATGTGGAGCCTTAATCATGAGTCAGCTGGTTACCTGCACACTTACGACACGCTGTGTGGCTGCAGCATGGGCACAGGTTGTGGGCAGGGCAGGCATAGAATAAGAGATGAGGCTTAGAAGCTTGGCATTCAGGGTTCCCCAACAGATTGTGAGGCCTTGAATGCCGTGCAGTTGACTTGGGCTTTATTATGTGAACACTGTTTTTTGAGCCAGGGAGTGAAATGTTTACAAGCCTATTTGAAGATTTCTGCTTAGTCTAGTCTTAGCACTGCCACAAGCTCATTAGGTAGTTGTGCTCCAGTTCCTTCTCTTTCTGGGGCTCCAGTTCCTTCTCTTTCTGGGGCTCCAGTTCCTTCTCTTTCTGGGGTCCAGTTCACATCCGCATGAGAGGGGCTGGGCCATTATCTGCGAGGCTTCCTCCAGCCTTGACCACTCAGGATGCAAAGATACTTATGACAACCAGGTGAAGGGTGGCTTCTGGAGACAGGCAGCTTTTGGAGAAGGTGTCTTCTTATTTGAGGCAGTGATTTTGCATGTAGTCTAAGCTCTAGGGGCTAATTACTGGACTGCCTCATAATGACATCACCTCCATGTTCTCAGGGTCCTGGTCAAAGTCTCCTTTAAGCTTGTTGCTGAGTTGAGCAGTTTGCCGAGACCCCTGAAAAAGGGGCATGAGTGGATGGATGAAATTGGCTCTCACTGTGATTGATGATGGGACCTGGCCTGGTCCTGTGAGAAGTCTGACACTGCCTTTATAACTCCTGGGGAAGGTTTGCAAGCAGCTGAAGCAAAACACAAGCTCCTTAGGAAGCCAGGAATCCTCCCAGATTAACCAACAAGGTAGAGATATACGAGATCCCACCATCAGACGTCTCTGGAAAATCCCACTTCAGACCTCCTCAACAGATCCTTTTTCCAGGACCATCTCAATCTCATTTCTCTCCAGAGAGCAGGCAGTGGCTGGGGACCAGGCGGCACCGGCCTGTGGTCTGCTGGCTTCCCCCCGTGGAAGCTGGGTCCTGCGGTTACTGCCATGTGCCCTTTCATTATAGTAATTGCCACTGTAACACTGCATCTCACTTTTCCAAATGCTTTCGTGAGAACTCATGGAGTTCTCAAAACAGCCCAGCGAGAAAGGCAGGCCCAGAAATGTTCTTCCCTTTATTTTATTTATTTATTTATTTATTTACTTTATTATCATTTTTGAGACAGAGTCTCGCTCTTCACCCAGGCTGGAGTGCAGTGGCGTGATTTTGGCTCACTGCAACCTCTGTCTCCTGGGTTCAAGTGATTCCTGTGCCTCAGCCTCCTGAGTAACTGGGATTACAGGCACCTGCCATGCTGCCTGGCGAATTTTTGTATTTTTAGTAGAGACAGGGTTTCGGCATGTTGGCCATGCTGGTCTTGAACTTCTGACCCCAGGTGATCCGCCTGCCTTGGCCTCCCAACGTGCTGGGATTACCGAGGCCCCACGCCTGGCTGCCCCTTTGTTTTAGAGAATATGTGGAAGGCTCCGTGACTGTCCCACGTCCCAGAGTTTGCTTGTGGTTTAGGCTGACCAGCCTGTGGGTCTGCCAGCTTTAGGCCCTTTTGAACCATCTCACAAGGTACCCTGGTTGGTCACAGGCACATGCCTGCTCCTTTCTCTTCCCCACATACACCAGGACCTTCCCGACCTCAGGGCCTTTGCACTTTCTCTTTCTTCTATTTGGAACTCTCTTCCGGCTCTTCACATTGTGGGCTCGTTCTCCTCTCGGGCTTCGCTCGGTTCAGATGGCACCTCCTTAGAGAGTCCTGCACAGGCCACCTTGTCTGAAATCATACCGCGGTTACTCCCAGTCACAGCCTTATCATTTTCCATCACGGTCCTGAGCATGCATCCAATCCACTGGAGGGCTTCAAACACAGCTTGCTGCCCAGTTTCTGACTCAGTAGGTCTGGGGTGGGGTCTGTTCTTCTGGGTGATGCTGATACTCCTGGCCTGGAGGCTGCACTTTGAGAGCCACTGATTGGTGGCTTTTTATGTATTTGTTTGCTGCTTTTCCTGTCCCTTAGCTATAAACTTCATGAGGGGAAGAAACTACCTTGTTACCTGCTGCATCCCCACTCCTGGCCCATGATTGGTGCTTGCTAAGCCCCTGTTAGCTGACTGTTGGCTGCAGCTCAGCTGGAACCTTTTGCCTCATAATCAATCATCTTGCACCTGAGAGGGAAGGACAAGCATTGGCAGAAACTCGGGGAGCTACTTGGTCTGATCGCTTCTCTCCTTCACTACCTTTTTCTTTCAGTTTTTCACACTTGAGCCTTTTCTAAGGGTCATTATTAATTTTGTGTAAAGATTGCATGGATGATTTTTGTAAAATCTCAGGTGATAGATTTTACTTTCTGGGTTCAGAATTCCAACCAAGCCACAGGATATCTGAGTAAGAGAATTAAAATGTGGTGACTGACTTGCATAGAACACCTCTTCGAATTCCCAAAGTGGCACTTTCAGAACCCGCTGTGTCTCAGGTCTACTAACTGTTGGTCTCAGAAAAACAAAGTTGAAATTTTGACAGATTAGAGTTGGGTTTTTTTTTTTTTTTAGAGTTGGGTTTTAACCAGGAAATTTTGTCTTCCCTGACAAAGAGGAGTTGAAGACGAGATCTAATGTTAGATCCCCCAAAGAGATTGCTTTGGCCAAAGAAGTGCTGAGGGTAGGCTTGGGCTGACCTCTAGGGGGTTGAGGAAATCTTTGCCAATAAGGGACATTTGTAGTTTGGTCAAGAAATCTGAAAGCTAGGTGTGTGATATGACATGATTTGTCCAAGATCCCCTAGCAGGCCATTTGCAGTGCTGAATAAAGCCCAAAGTCTCTGGTTTCTTAATCCCCAAAAATCACCAGTTGTGGAAAGAGGTCAGATTCAGCAGCTGAATGACCTTGAGCAAGCCACTCCTCTGTGGCTGGAGGATGATCTTTAAGATTAGTTTAGATATTCATTCATTTTGAGGCACCGGGGATAGTTAAGTGACCAGTCTTCTTTGTAAATCATAGAGCTCTATTCTTTCCATATTCAAACTCAATAAATAGTTGTAAATTGAATTTGACTGCTAGCATCATCTCCTTCCAAAGACAGAAAATATGGGGCAGGAGACCCTGGTACACTAGCAGGCAGACAAGCCACAGATGGGTTAATAAAATAGAAAGTCATTAAGACAACAGGAGATAGTACAACTTGGCTTTTGGCTCTGAAGAGGAGGAAAGGCTTGCCAGGACTGCATTCCAGCACAGCCTACTGACTGCGGGGAAGAGTGTGTGGGACTCCAAATGGAGCCCCAAGAGCCACACGCACGCTAATAAGTTCTCGTCAACAAGAACTCTGAGACCAGACAGGGGAGGGAGAAGGACAAGGCAGTCTCTTTCCCTCTGGAAGCTTGGGAGGGGCTCAGGGCCAGGGGGAAAGCCCACAGGATATGCTTGTTTGCTAAGGTGGCCATAACCGAGCACGACAGGCTGGGCAGCTTAAACAACAGAATTGTATCGTCTCCTGGTTTTGCTGGCCAGAAGTCCGGGATCATGATGTTGGCAGGGTCGGCTCCTTTGGAGGGCTGCAAGGGAAGGATCTGTTCCTTGTCTTTCTCCTGGGCTTAGAGCTGGCTCTGTGTCTTTACTTTGTCTTTCCTCTGTGGGTGTTTGTGTCTGAGTTTCCTCTCCTTAGGAGAACACTAGTGATTTTGGTGTAGGGCCCACCATAACGGGCTCATTTGAACTCAGTTACCTCTTTGAAGAACCTGTCTCCAATCGCAGTCATGTTCTGAGGTACTGGGGATTAGGACTTGAATGTATGAATTTTGGAGGGAAATGATCCACCCCATAGCACAGGACACAGCCCTCTTCCTCCAGTGGGGACCCTTTTGAGGTCACAGACCTCTGGTAATACCATTCATTCATTCATTCTTTCTTTTCTCTTTTTTTTTGAGACAAAGTCTCACTCTGTCACCGAGGTTGGAGTTCAGTGGTACAATCTCAGCTCACTGCAACCTCCGTTTCCCAAGTTCACATGATTTTTCTACTTCGGCCTCCCAAGTAGCTGGCATTACAGGTGCATGCCACCATGCCCAGCTAATTTTTACATTCTTCATAGAGGTGGGGTTTCACCATGTTGGCCAGGTTGGTCTCGAACTCCTGGGCTTAAGTGATCCACCCACCTCGGACTCCCAAAGTGTTGGGATTACAGGCATGAGCCACAGTGCCTGGCTGCCATTCTTTTTTCTTATTCTTAATGACCCAGCCCATCTGTGATTTCTTCTCAGAGGCCTTCTTAGGGCTTTACTGGTCTCATCCCAAGCCCGTTGGAACCTCTCCTTCTTTGAGTTCCCAAAACATTGTGCTTGTGCCTCCGTTGGGACATTTCTCACCATCTACTTTAGACTTAGGAATGAGCTTGTGCCACTTGCTCATTAAAGCTTCATGTCTTGGTTATCTTTATGTCTCTTTCATATCCCCTACCTCCTGCCTTGCAGATAGAACAGGGTTGATAATGTTTGTTGGCTTGTTGATAGGACAGCTGTCCAAGAAAGTTGGGTAATAAGTGCTGGATAAACAGGACGATGATGTGGTTAGAAAACAGCAACCCAACATGCCTTTCCTTAGATTTTGTGCACTCGTAGACGAAGTCCAGCTACTGGATTTATAAAGAAAAGATGCTCTTTCCATCCTCGTTTGACCCCGATGGGTCAACAGAAGAATCTACAAACCGGGTGCTCAGCATTCTTAAGCCCCCGGAGTTCAACTCGAATGCCTCTTTTGGCCAGTCTGGAAGAGACTCTTCAATCCTATCTTAAATAATGGCATTCTTTTGGCCCAGCTCTATGGATATTCCTCCTTCCACCCCCAGTCTCGTGACCTTCTGCCCTCTTGTTTCTTGGCTGAAAATCTGGGTCCGCTGTAGGGAGCAAGAGCAGTTTCACCAGAGCCAGGGTCCTTCCCACGAATCCAGAGCCACACACACCAGAAAGCCTGACTGTGCAGAAGCAGCTGGGTTTTGGCAGGCTGATTCTGAAAAGCTTCGAATCACTTAGAAGCACTTTGTTCCCGAGTGGTGTGTGGAGGATGAGGAATGTCCTGTCAGATGAGGCAGGTCACCCACTGTGTTAAGAGAAGACTCATTTGAGGACTGTCCCTTGAAACAGCTTCCCTGACCTCCCACCTTTACCTTAATCTAGATGTGACCCTCCCAACTGGCTCACAGGTGTTTTGGGTGCCTGGATATTGATCTCTTCAGCTCTTGGGTTGGTTGGCAGGGACTTGAGAGGGATGAGCCCTTGGACCGATTTGCCCACTCCATTGCACCGTACGCACTTCTGTCACGTTCTATGTGTGCCTCAACGTGGGAAAGGTTAAGAAGGACGACTTTAGACTGGTGTGCTCTGCAGAGATTTCTAGGAACACAGAACAAATTTCTTGTTTACCTTTTAAAACAAAACACATTCGCTTGTTACTCGTGGTGCTCTGGCTTTTGACGAAGCGAATGCCATGTTAGGACTCTGTGTCTCCAAAAGCTGTAGGGAAATTTGATTAAACTCAGTGTATTAGTCATCAGGGCTTTTTGTTTGCAAGTGACAGAAACCCAGCTCCAAGTAGCTTGAGCAAAACAACAATAAACTACATATACACATAATTTGTCTTTTCTATTTTTGAGATAGAGTCTAGCTCTGTAACCCAGGCTGGAATGCAGTGGTTCGATCTTGACTCACTGCAACCTCTGCCTCCTGCATTCAAGCAATTCTCCTGTCTCAGCCTCATAAGTAGCTTGGACTATAGTTGAGTGCCACCATGCCCGGCTGATTTATCTATTTGTAGTAGAGATAGGGTTTCACCACATGGGTCACGCTGGTCTTGAACTCCTGACCTTAGGTGATCCACCTGCCTCAGCCTCCCAAAGTGCTGGGATTACAGGCGTGAGCCACCACCCCAGCCTAATTTGTTTTTTCATAACTAAAAAATTGAGAAGTAGAACTAGATTCAGACATGACTGAGTCCAAGGGCTTAAGTAGTGTCGTGTGGCCTTCTTTTTTTTCTCTCTCTCCAATGCCTATCTCTGAAACATAGACTTCTTCATTCTCAGGGCAGGAGCTCTCAAGTGGAAGCCACTGGCAGCTCCAGGCTTATGTCTTACTAGTTTAACAAGCCAGAGAGATTGCCTAAATCTTTGGAGCTCTGGCAAAAGGTCATAGTTGGATTCTAGTAGCCAGCTTGAGTCACAAGCCCATCCCTGAGTCTGTCACAGTGATTAGCAACACATGGGCTTTGATTTACCAAACCCATATCACAAGCCCACCCTTGGAGCCAGCAGTGGATCCAAAGCTACCTGCAACAAATAGACTGAAAGTGCAGAAAGGCAGTTCCTTAAAGGAAAATTAGGGTGCCGTTACCAGATGAAGGAAGTTTGGATGGTGAGGGGGCAAGAGCTGTACCTGGAATCTTAGCTTCTATATGGAAACAGAAGAAACAGATGGACCCGGAGTTTGTTCTGAGCCCACAGTGACAGATAACAAAGGATACACTGACTTACTGAAGGATGCACTGTCTCAGTCATCACACAGCCTACCACGACATCGGGGATGGTCACTAGTAATGAAAGGAGGGGACTGGAGCTGCCATCTGAGCTGCTTACCTGTCCTCAGGTAGGCAGGTACCCATACCCTGCCCCTCAAAGACAACTATCTCTCCCTTTCATTAAAAGTTGTCAGGCTGGGCATGGTGGCTCATGCCTGTAATCCAGCACTTTGGGAGGCTGAGGCAGGCAGATCACGAAGTCAGGAGTTTGAGACCAGCCTGGCCAATATGGTGAAATCCTATCTCTGCTAAAAATACAAAAATTAGATGGGCATGGTGGCACACGTCTGTAGTCCCAGCTACTCAGGAGGCTGGGACAAAAGAACTGCTTGAACTTGGGAGGCGGAGGTTGCAGTGAGACAAGATCGTGCCACTGCACTCCAGCCTGACTTAGGCAATAGAGTAAGACTTTGTCTCAAAAAAAAAAGTTATCAGATAATATCTGAAGAAATGCGTATGTGTCACCTGAATTCCTTTTTGTTTGTTTGCTTGAGACAGAATCTCACTCTGTCACCCAGGCTGGAGTGCAGTGGCATGATCTTCTCTCACTGCAACCTCTGCCTCCCATGTTCAAGAGATTCTCTGCTTCAGCCTCCCAAGTTGTTGGGATTACAGGTGCCTGCCACCAGGCCTGGCTGATTTTTGTAAATATATATATTTTTTGAGATGCGATGTTGGCCAGGCCAGTCTCAAAATCCTGGCCTCAAGTGATCCACCTGCCTCGGCCTCCCAAAATGCTGTGATTACAGGCATGAGCCACCATGCCTGGCTACCTGAATTCTGTTGAGCTGCTCTTTCTCATTCTGCCCTTAGGAACAACAAAAAATAAAAGACAAAGAATGGTAGACTATTACCATGTATAACCATCATTATCTTTGGTCTTGTTATAGTATGATTTATTTAAAATACTGCTGGATTTCTTTGGCTAACATTTTATTTAGGATTTTTGTCATCAATGTCTATAAATTAGAATGACCTGGCACATTTCCTTTTTAACTTACTCTTGCTAGTTTTGGTGTCCACATATAAGTTTGATAGAGTGAGGTATTATTCCTTTTCTATTCTCTGGAAAGTTAGAATGATCTAACCTTAGGGATGATTCATGGAAAGTTTATTCTAATTTGCCTATAAGATCATTGAGATCTGGCATTTTTGTGTGTGTGGGTGGGAAGATTTTTAGCTACTGAAATAACTTCTTAAAGTTAGGGGACTGTTTCCACTTTCTATTTCTTCTTAAGTCAGTTTTACAAAGTTACTTTTTTCTAAGAACTAGTAAGTTTTTAGATTCATTTGCATAAACTTTTTCATACTATTCTTTGTGTTATCTATTTGATCTTTGCTGACTTTGTAGTCCTGTTGTATTTTCATTCCCAATATTGTTGTCCTAACTTTTTTT
Source organism: Aotus nancymaae (assembly GCF_030222135.1). Taxonomy (NCBI): domain Eukaryota; kingdom Metazoa; phylum Chordata; class Mammalia; order Primates; family Aotidae; genus Aotus; species Aotus nancymaae. Next base: position 75,260,692 of record NW_026988422.1, on the reverse strand, counting down.
TTTTTTTTTGAGATAGAATCTCGCTCTGTCACCCAGGCTGGAGTGCAGTGGTGGGATTTTGGCTCACTGCAACCTCCACCTTCCAGGTTCAAATGATTCTCCTGCCTCAGCCTCCCAAGTAGCTAGAATTAGAATTAGGTGCCCGCCACCACACCCAGCTAATTTTTGTATTTTTAGTAGAGATGGGGTTTCGCCATGTTGGCCAGGCTGGTCTTGAACTCCTGGACCTCAGGTGATCCGCCTGCCTCAGCCTCCCAAAGTGCTGGGATTAGAGGCATAAGCCACCGCACCCAGCCTTGTGCTAATTCTCTAATTAAAAAACAAAACAGGTATTGCCAGAGTCATATCAGTTTCCAATTTAAAAAAGAAATTTTTGGCTTTGTTGCTCTCCCCATCTCTCTCTTTCCTTTTCGCTTTTTATTTCGTTAATTTCTGTTTTTTTTTTTTAAATTTATTATATTCTTTCTGTGTTTTGGATTTCTTTGTTCCTTTTTACATTTTTTTTCTTTTTTTCTTTTTTTGAGAGTCTTATTCTGTGTCCCAGGCTGTAGTGTGGTGATGTGATCATGGTTCATTGCAGCTTTGATCTCTTGTGCTCCAGGTAGTTGGGACCACAGGCGTGTATCACAATGCCCAGCTAATATTTTTATTTTTTGTAGAGACAGGGCTTTGCCATGTTTCTCAGGCTGATCTCGAACTCCTGAGCTGAAGCAATCTGCCAGCCTTGGCCTCCCAAAATGCTAGGATTACAGACATGAGCTATCGTGCCTGGCCTCTCTAATTTCTAAGCTGCTTGCTTAGCTCATTAACTGTAAGCCTTTCTTCTTTCATTACGTCAGCACTTAAGACTACATATTTCTTGGTATGACCCATAAGTTTGGATGCATGGTATTTATTTCTATTTTTTTTTCCCAAAGGACATTTCAGTGCTATTTTTCTTTATTTTTCTTTTTTCTTTTTTTTTATTGCTATTAAGTTGTAGAATTTTCTAATTTTTCCCTGTAATCACTTCTTATTGTCCATGATTTATTTAGTGGTGAGTTTCTGAATTTTACACATTTATGGGGCTTTAAATTATCTTTTTGTTATTGATTTATAACTTAATTGCATTGTCATCAGGAAATACGGTCTTCATTATTTATTCACTCTGGTATCCACAATGCCTAGCACAATGCCAAGAATGTAGATACTGTTTAGTAAATATTTACTGATATAATTGAATAACAGATGAGTGAATGTCTATTGACAAAGCATTAGAAGAATTATCTTTTTCTGCTCAAATTGTCCAGTCCTTCCAGCTACTTTACATTTCAAAATAAATCTGCAAATGGGCCCTGGAAATATAATGACCTCTCAGAATTATCTTCTATCGTCCTCGTTCCTTTCCTCCTTTGGCCTGGGAAACAGACACTGAGTGGGTGAGAGGATACTTGTAAAACTGGTAGTGTGAGACCATCAGACCCAGACTTATACATAATAGATTTAGATAACGGCTCTCCCTCTTATTTCTTCTATGACCAGAGAAAGGCATTTCTTCTTTAGTGGTAGTAGGCTCTATAAATACATTTTAGGTGGCATTTCCTCCAGTGGAATCTCTTATCTCATTGAATCCTCCAAAATATTCAGGCATAATATTCCCATTTTAAAAATGGGGAAATGGACATAAAGCTGGTTAGTGGAAGGGCTGGCTGGGTTCCTGATGTGTATTTTTTGTCCTGTACATGAACCATCTCTACCTTATTTTTATCACTTACAACAACAGGGTAGTAACACCTTAGAATTCCCTAAGGGAATGCAGGTAGATAAAAACTTGTGATTGAATTATGCAAGGTGATTGAATTATACTTGCAGAAGGGCGTTTGAAGGCAAAGAATGAAAAATGTGAATCCATTCTGCACTACTCAACATGGAGTACATATTGAGTTAATATACATTGGTTAAATGGATGGATGGATGAGTTAACAGTTCTTATTTTGATGAATACATTTCCTGCTTTTTGGATCAAAAACCTCTTTGACATATTAAAGAAGAAAAGTGTCTCAGTCTTTTCCTGAGCCCCTAAGAAGTGCCTTTTTTCTTTCTTTCTCTCTCTCTCTTTTTTTTTTTTTTTAGTCAGAGTCTTACTCTGTCACCTAGGCTGGAGTGCAGTAGTGAAAACATGGCTTACTGCAGCCTCAACTTCCCAGGCTCAAGCGATCCTCCAACCTGAGCCTCCCGAGCAGCTGGGACCACAGGTGTGCACCATCATGTCCAGCTATTTTTTTTTTTTGAAATGGAGTCTAGCTCTGTCGCCCAGGCTGGAGTGCAGTGGCACAATCTCAGCTCACTGCAACTTCTGCCTCCCTGGTTCAAGTGATTCTCCTGCCTCAGCCTCCCAAGTAGCTGGGATTACAGGTACATGCCACCACACCCAGTTAATTTTTGTATTTTTAGTAAAGATGGGGTTTCACCATGTTGGCCAGGCTGGTGTCAAACTTCTGACCTCAAGTGATCCACCTGCCTCAGCCCCTCAAAGTGCTGGAATTACAGGTGTGAGCCACTGCACCCTGCCCAGCTAATTTTTCTATTTTTTGTAGAGACAGGGTTTCGCTATGTTGTCCAGGCTGCTCTCTTTCCTGGCCTCAAGTGATCCTCCCAACTTAGCCTTCCAAAGTGTTGGGATTACAGGCATGACCCAGCCCCGAAGTGCCTTTTGAAGATGCCTATTAAAAAAATCTTGAAAGAAGTCCCGAGGGAAATATTAGAACATCCTAATTTTAGAGAAAATCTCAGGAAATATGGCAGTGTTTATACCTGATAACATTTAGACAGTGCAACAACATTCATAAGAAGGTTTGTGCATTAAACTCATATGCATACAATGTAACAATCATGCACAGTGTAATGGACACATGACATGAGACCAAATGGAAAACAGACAACTTAATTGTGCTCCTAAACAGTTTTTAAAGTGACATCAGATGAGGAGGTCTTCCACTTTCAGGTACCATCTTAGCAAGTTTTCTTTCTACTTGCTAATAGGCCTACAAAGTCATGCCCTCATTTTGTGTGCAGAGCCACAGCATGGGCATCTCCCAGCCACGTTTTTTTTTTTTTTTTTTTTTTTGTCTTTTCCTCTTGCATCCTCTAGAGGGCCTCCTTAGCCCTGCAGAGGTAAGAGGTTTAGGCAGTGAGTAGTGAGGGCAGGGAGCTCAACTGGGCACCTGAGCATTTGGATTCGTCATCCTTTTCTGATAGAAGAGACCTCAGAGACCTTGTTTTCTCAAACAAGCTGAGAAAGGCTTGCTGGAAGGCCACTGTGGAGCTAGTGGAAAGTTCCAGTCTAGAACCTGGCTTTCGGTTCCTTCTTTATCTTTTCTTTTAGGAGGTGGGTCCCCTGCCCTCTCCCTCCCTTCTCTTCCCCTTCTTCCTCCTTTTACTTCTTGAGATGAAGCTGTAGCCATTCTCGACTGAGGGCCACTTCTGTGCCTGGTACTGTGTTAAGAGCTTTAATTACATGTGATTCTCACAAAACCCCGTGAATTAAGTACCATCACTAACTGTTTTCACAAACGAGGAAACCAAGGCTTTTAGGGGCAAGCAAGCAGGCGACCAACCAAAAAACCTGTTTAAAATTACAAAGCTGGCCGGGTGCGGTGGCTCATGCCTGTAAAATCAGCACTTTGGAGGCTGAGGCAGGCGGATCACAGGAGGTCTGAAGTTTGAGACCAGCCTTCCTGACATGGTGAAACCCTGTCTCTACTAAAAATACAAAAATTAGCTGGGAGTGGTGGCGCACACCTGTAATCCCAGCTACTTGGGAAGCTAAGGTGAGAGAATTGCTTGAACCCGGGAGGTGGAGGTTGCAGTGAGCGGAGATTGCACCACTGCACTCCATCCAGCCTGGGTGACAGAGTGAAACTCCGTATCAAAAAACAAACAAAAAGAAACAATTACAAGGCTGAAAAAAACACTGGGGGCAGCAGGATTTGAACTGTATCTGACCCCAAAGCTGGTGTTCCTATCTGCCTGTGTTGGCCTTTGAATCAGTTATCAGAGGCCCGAGGTCCTCAGATCACAGTCCAGACCTCTTTGTTCCTGCTTCTGTTTTTCCTGCCACCCCTTCTCCACCTTCATCGTTCTCCCCCTCCATCCCTTTCTCCCTGGCACTCTGCTCCCATTCCGTGATACTTGAATCTTCATTCATTTGTGGGGCTGGGGCTACAGAAGAGCTGTGGGCTGTGTGGGTGGAGTTAAGTTTTCAGGAACACAGGATGGCCGCTGGACTCTTCTTCATGGGGTTTTGTTTCAGATCACAGATTATTTCTTTGAGTAGGAACAGATTATAGAACTTAGAATGCAAACAATGAGAAATATGTTTTGAATCACAGATACTCACTTTTTTGTTATAGTAAAAATGCCTAACAAAATTTATCATCTTGGCCATTTTCAAGTGCACAGTTCAGTAGTGTTAAGTATATTTACATGGTTATGCAGCAGAGCTTTTCATCTTGCCGAGCAAAAGCTACGTATCTATTAAGCAACACTCTCTCTTTCCGCCCTCTAGCCCCTGATAACCACCATTCTACTTTCTGTTTCTATGAATTTGACTGCTTTACATACCTCATATAAATGGAATCATATTTATGTTTTTACGAGGTGGCTTATTTCACTTCGCATACTGTCCTCAAGGTTCATTCATATTGTAGCACGTGTTAGAGTTTCCTTCCTTTTTTTTTTTTTTTGAGATGGATTCTTGCTCTGTTACCCAGGCTGGAGTGCAGTGGTGCGATCTCAGCTCACTACAATCTCTGCCTCCCAGGTTCAAGTGATGCACCTGCCTCAGTCTCCTGTATAGCTGGGATTACAGGCGCATGCCACCACGCCTGGCTGATTTTTATATTTTTAGTAGAGACAGGGTTTCACCATGTTGGCCAGGCTGGTCTTGAACTCCTGACCTTGTGATCTGCCTGCCTCAGCCTCCCAAAGTGCTGGGATTACAGGCATGAGCTACCGCACCTGGCCTTAATGCCAATTTTTTGCTGAACTACAAGGGGCTAGGACTAATGCGTAGGGGGCATCTCACTGGAGAAAACATTCCGTAAGGCAGAACCAGTACCAATTCCCACATGTAGGAGAGGATGGCTGTGTTTTTACTCCTTCCTTTCTCTCTACTTTTTCATCTTCATCCATCTCTTTTCTTTTCCTCTTGACAATCCTTTCTGCCTCCATTATCCTCCTCATTCTCTTCCTCCAGCCTCCTTTGCTTGGCACATGATGCCTTTATAGATGGGCTCCCATCTCATCCTCCACCCCCAGCCCAGCTCTCACTGTGTGCTCTCATGTGTTTTAACTGCTCTAGGTAAGCTCCCCTCAGCTCTCTGACTGTGCGGTGCCTCTCATGTCTCTGGGCCCTTGCACATGCTGTTCCCTACCTTCTTCTTTTGGCAAACTCCTACTCATTTGTATTGGGGTACACGCTAAGCCACTGCAACAAAGAGACCTTCAAAATACTGGTTTAAATAGGAGAGAATTTTATTTCTCATGCTGCAGTCCAGAGGCAGGTAGTTTAGGGCTGGTAGACTCATGTGTAGTTTTCAGCTCTGGGTCCAAAATGGCTGCTCTGGCTCTTACCATCACATCTGCATCCCAACTAGAAGAGGGAGAGAAGGGACAAGGGGACTGTGTACCAATTCTTTTTAAAGGCGTGACTCAGACATTGCGCATATTACATTTACTTATATCCCACTGGCCGGAGCTTAGTCACATAGCCACACTTTACTATGAGAGAGGCTTAAAAGTGCAATCTTTGGTTGGGAGAACAGATATTGGTTGATGATAGTCTCTGCTGCAGGAACCTTCTAGATCCATCTGGTATCTTCTACTCCAGGAAGCCTGTTCCATCTAAGAATGCCCCCATTCTTCTCTCCAGCATGACACTCACCATCCTGAGTTGGGATTACCTGGTCTCTTTTCTGGTCTCAACTAGACTGTAAACAAACATGGCCTGTGTGTCATTTATCTTTGAATTCCTAATACTGATACCAGTGTTGCCCCACTGGTATGTTATAGCATACATGACTCCTGAGCACTGCCTTTCTAGTGGAGGGAGGGTAAGGGTGGTCTGGCAGGTTGGCCAGCTGGTCAGCCCCCGTGTAGCTCCCTTACCTGCCTGCCTTCCTCACTGGAGACATCGGGGAACCTGCTGGTGCCCACAGCGGGGTGGCTGGGAAAGGGGCTGCCCCGTTCCATCAGCCAGGTAAACATGCAATCCTGAAAAGTGTTTAATCCGTGCAAATATTTATTTTAGGTTCATGTCATCGAATCTAACTCTTACCAAGTCCAAAGGGTGATAGGGAGCAGGGCATGGCTATTTCAGCCCTGTACTGTTTGTGGGTGTGGCCCTGACTTCTAGACTCCCAGGGCCTGTGGCCACCCCTCGACTGGGAGGTGGTATGTTTCAGGACTCTTTCTTGCTCCCTCTCCGTCACCCGTAGGGGCCCAGCAGGCTTTAGTCTCTTCCTCTCATATCCTGGGCTTCCAGTTCCTCTTGGGCCATAGCCTCCGTGCTACTTTCTGCTACAGCAGGGTTGTCAGAGGCTAGAGATGAGGAGCAGAGAGCTTTGGACCTCACTGGCGTGGAAGGGTGGGAGGAGGACAGAGGACCGGCAGAGTGGGTTTGTCTCTGACTAAAAAGTTCTTATTTTCAGTCGGCCATGGTCACGCCTGTAATCCCAGCATTTTGGGAGGCAGAGGCGAGCAGATTACCTGAGGTTGGGAGTTTGAGACCAGCCTGGTCAACATGGCAAAACCCTGTCTCTACTAAAAATACAAAAATTAGCTGGGCGTGGTGGCACACGCCTGTGATCCCATCCATTCAGGAGGCTGAGAGACTAGAATCGCTTAACCCAGGAGGTGGAGGTTGCAGTGAGCCAAGATGGTGCCACTGCACTCCAGCCTGGGTGACAGAGAGAGACTGTATCAAAAAAAGAAAATAAAACAGAAGTTTGTATTCTTAGTCACCTGCTGGCCTATTTCTTCTAACTTGTTACTGTAAAAGAGCCATCTGGCACTTCTGCACCTTGTCCTAGAAGGCTTTGGATTCCAGAATGTGTGTATGTGAGGGAGCCCTTCCCCGAGGTCATTGTCCAGTATCTAGACCTGCCCTCACCTGTCAGCAGCTTCATGACATGCCCTGTCGTGTGTCCCCAGCCCTCTGCAGCACCCTCGCATGCTTGTGTGAGTGCCATGTCTGTCCTCTCCTGGCTGCAAGCTCTAGCGGGGCAGGTGAGAGGAGTTCCATTTTAGACATGAGGAGGCTGCCGTGCAGAAGGTAACTGATGTGCACACGGTCACCCTGGTGAGTTGTGATGGGATCAGAAGTGGTGACCGGGTCTTCTCACCACAGGTGTGGGAAGGATGCACATGTGTCTTTCATTATCATGCTCTGAGAGTGACCCAGCTGGGAATGTTTGTTGCTGATGATGGGCTGATTGATCCCAAGGGCTGAATTTGCACACCTGGGTATTCTCACGGCCAGCTTGAAAAATAGATTTCCTGGGTATGCCTTAAGAGGTCCTGATGATGTCAATTTTCAGGCCGGGAAGGTGTACCTTTTCCCTTCCATGATGCTCCTCCCTCCTGTGATTGTCGAGAATAAAGTTCTTTCTCATCTGGGATGTCAGGCTGTCCAGGGAGGAAAGAGGAAACGTAACTTACTCCATCAGGCCAAGCACTTTGCTGTGGACTGAATGTATCCTCCCAAATCTATGTTGAAAACCATTATCCCCAGTGTGATGTTACTGCAAGGTGGGGCCTCTTTGGATGAGGTCACAGGGTGGAGCCCCCACGATGGGACTGGTGCCCCGATAAGGGGATGAGGAACGCTGAGCTTTCTCTCTGCCCTGTGAGGGCTCTCAGCACCTGACGGTGCCGGTTACCTGATCCTGGACTTCCGGCCTCCAGAACTGTGAGAAACAAATGCCTCTTGTGTAAGCCACCCAGTCTATGGTGTCCTTGTCAGAGCGGCCCCACAGGACTAAGACACTCAGAGTATGTTAGAACTTCTGGAACTTGAAGACACTTTCAGGTCAGCCCTGGGCCACGACGAGGGTGGGACTAGGCCTCCAGGCACTCAGAGCCTGAGCCTCAGGCTTTGTTGGAGTTGGAATTGTCAGCCAATACCCACTGGACATTCTTCCTCCCCTGGGAATGAGAGATAGGCCACAAGGAGGTAGATGGTGGAACTGTCTCTTCCGACGTGTCTGGTGGCTTAACTGAATTTTCCTCTTGCTTTTAGAAGAGTCTTAGAGTCAAGTATCTTCATTTCCAGTATAATTCACTTCGGTCCTCTCTAGTATGCCAGGCACTGTGCTGAGTGCTTAAGATACAATTGTGAATAAGGCCCCTTTCCTGCTTTCAAGAAGCTCATGGCTAACTATATTGTATGAAGTGAACGGCTACGAAACGAGATGTGCTTTGCACATGTGTGAGCAGGAAAGTAGGCTTAACCCGCAGTGTTGCCAACGTGTAAAGCCTATGCCACGAGGGTTCTAAGAAGGAAATGTAAACTTGCCATTTGTGTGTTTGAGGTGGTTCTGGAGGCTTACTACTTCACCAGGGAGGGATTGGAGCTGCCAGATGAGTGAAGAAGTTATTACAATCATTCAGAGAAAAGACGGTGAGGACCTGGAGTCTTCGGGGTAGGGGATGTAAGGAAAAAGGGGAATTTGCAGGATTTTCAGAAGAACTGCCTGGCCTTGGCAATTGTATGAGAGTGGGAAGTGAAGGGACGGTTTAAGCATGACTGTGGTCTCTAGCCTGGGCCACTGGAAAACAGTGGCACTGAGAGCCGAGACAGAGCGCTGGGAATGCAGCGCTGGCCTGGGGAGTAGGTGGGAGGGGCAAGGAGATCACTGACTGTGATACGGGTCAGGATGGGTAAGGAATAGGCTCGGGGGCAATGAGAAGGAAGAGCCCTCGGGGCGAGGGGGCGATGCCAGGAGTCAAGATCCACAGCATGTAGAAACTGCGTTCATGAGTACTCAGTTAAAAAGGGATGATGTGAGCCAGGCACGGTGGCTCATGCCTGTAATCCCAGCACTTTGGGAGGCCGAGGCGGGCAGATCATCTGAGGTCGGGAGTTCGAGACCAGCCTGACCAACAAGTAGAAACCCAGCCTATACTAAAAATACAAAATTAGCTGGGCATGGTGGCGTATGCCTGTAATCCCAGCTACTCAGGATGCTGAGGCAGGAGAATCGCTCGGGAGGCGGAGGTTGTGGTGAGCTGAGATTGCACCATGGCACTCCAGCCTGGGCTATTAGAGCGAAACTCCATCTCAAAAAAAAAAAAGGGATGCTCTGTGTTGGAGGAAATACGTTGTCCTTTCTCCTCATTGGGATCTTTTGTACTTTCTGTCGTCACTTTATGGGTAGCATTTCTAAGAACTTAGTTAAGATTCAGGGAATTGACTCGTAGGAACTCAAAACCCCACTAGAGGCCTAAAGGGAGGAGAACCTTCTGGAAGCACACAATGCCCTGCTCAAGGCATTGCAGCGTAGGCACCCAACTACTGCAGGGTGGAGTTGAAGAAAGGCTCTGTCCATGCACCAGAAAAGCATTCTGTTTTGGCTAGACTGTGCTAGAGACTTTAATAAGACTCCAAAAATAACAACACTGTTATAACCAGTAGGCTTTATCTGAGAGAGAGAAGAATCCAGTTAAGAATCACTGCTTGATTTCTTTTTCCCCCTTTTTAAAAAGATAATTTCAACTTTTATTTTAGATACGGGGGTCCCTGTGCAGGTTTGTTGCCTGGGTATTTTGTGTGATGCTGAGGACATGATGGATCCCGCCACCCAGGCGCTGAGCATGGTTCCCGTGGTTAGGTTTTCAATCCTTGCCTCCCTGCTTCCTTCTCTAGTAGCCCCAGTGTCCACTGTGGCCATCTTCGTGTCCGGGATACCCATGGCTTAGCGCTTGCTTACAAGTGAACGTGCCGCTTGGTTTTTGAAAACTTAAATTTCATTTTAGATCTCTTAAATATTGCAATTACTTTTGCACCAACCTAACAGTTTCTGAAACTGAGCAGGTTGCATGGATACGGAACCAAATACCACTTGGAACAGTCTAGCACCTTGTTACTCAAAGTGTGGTCCCTGAGCCAGCAGCATTGACCTCACATGGGAGCTCGTTAGGAATGTGGAATCCAGTGAATTAGAATCTGCATTTTAACAAGATCCCCACTGAATCATACACACATATAAAGTCTGAGAAGTATTGGTTTGGCACAGTGAGTTTTAGATACAGTTCTGCATTGGATTCATTTAGGTAACTTTAAAATAGCACAGCTTTCCAAGCCTCGGCCCCAGAAATTCTGATTTAGTCAGACGATTCTCTTGAGTACCCAGGTTTGGAAACTACTGGCTTCTAAAGATTCCCAAATCTCTGTCGATGCCCAAATGGCAAAAATTTTAGTAAATAGAAATCTAGTTTGAATTCCACCTCTGTTTGCTTTACATTCACAGTAATGGCCAAAGCCTCACGGCTTTTTGAAAACAACAATAACAAAAACACACACACAAAAACAAAAACCAACCAACCCATGTCTAGGTTGACAATTACACATGACGTGTCCCCTTCCTCTCAGGACATCTTGATGCATGATGCTCAAGAGGACATGTGCTTCCCCTGCCCCCGTGGCAGTGACCATTCATACCTTGGCAAGAGTTGAATGGGCTTGGCCAATTCACTGCCCAGTTTGAAAGCAACTAAAGTCAGCTGATGTTTACCAAGCTGATGCTCTGGGGATGAAAGTAATTACCCAAGAAACAAACAATGTGATCTCCATTAGTTGCATAGTCTGTGTCTGTAGAAGATCATAGCGAGAACGGGCCTTTCAGAATTCTCCTCCATCTCTTGCTTTAGGGATAGAGAAAGAGAATTCATGGAGAGGCTGGGACCTGTATTCCAGCTGGTTTCATTCAACAGGGAAGGATATTTTGTTGTTTGGAAAATGGACTGCATATTTGTTGCCTAATCAGAGGCGCAAAATGAACAAACTTTGTATTCCATGCTTAATCTCAAGTGTTGGGGAAAGTGCTGTAAACACAAAAAGATCTGGCTCCTAATGATTGGCCAGGACCGTAAGACACATGGAGTGCAGATGTCCTAGGAATTCGACAGCGAGTTCTCCAACGCTGAGATCTTTAATTAAACAGGTGTTTGGGAAGTAGGTCCTGTGTAGCTTCCAGCCTTGGCTGGGCTCGTCTTGCTGAAAAATGGCACCGACCCAGCCCAGCAGCAGGCCTGAAACTGGCTTCGCTTCGAGGCGTAGGAATGTGCCATTGTTATTTTCTTCTTTCTTATCAAGCCCTATTAGCTTGAGCGAGGAAGGAACAAAAATGGGCTGGGAAAACATGTTATTTCACTGGGTAAAAATTTACTAGCAAGGAAATGATTTTTGCCATGCCCAAGAAAGGAAGAGTGGAGGCCTTGGAAAGGTGTGTCTTCCAAGGGTTCTTGGACAGCTTCTCCCAGTGTCACCCAGTGAGAATGTTTCCCTTTGGCTGATGGCTGTTCTCACACAAGAATAGAGACATTTGGCCGAGGTTCTGTTCGCAGGCTCACAAAGTCAGACCTTCCCTGTTCACAGGATCGGAGCAAAGAAGGTATGGGAAGAGGCAAGAATCAGATTGTGGAAAGGTTGATGCTACCTGGCCGCAAGACACACGTACCTTTATGCTTTCGGATGCCTACAATTATGGAATCATAGATGGGCCCAGAGATGCCTCGGTGCAGAGGTGAAACGGAGACGCCATGAAGGAATGTACCCTGGCTTTCCTTACCTCTTGTCCGGATCTCCTGCCGTGTGTCTGGGGCTCAAGGGGTGAAGTCCCTGGCTTTGGCTGTGGTTGAATCAGAACTAACCATGTTTATAGCCATGAAACCCCTGTGCAGTCATCCTGGTGTCTTTAGTGAATTCCAGAACAGCATCTGCAGAAGGCAGAAACCAAGCTTCTTCGATCTTCTATAGCTGCTAGGAACAGCACCTCCCCAGGGAAGGGAGCGATGTGCCAGGCAGTCAGGCTGGGACCTGTGCTCCTGTTAATTTACGAATGCTCACCTCTACCCACGAGACAGGCTACGTTAGCCCTGATGCAGAGCACCCAAGGATCCCAGAGACTAATGAACTTGCCCTGCCTTATTTAGTTATCCAGTGTGGGAGCCTGGATTCACACCCAGCTCTGTCTGTTCCCAAAGTTCTTATTCTTTTACCTGCTAGCCTTTTCTGGGGAGTTCTCAGCCCTTCGGTGTGTTTCTCTTTTAAGTTTTGATGCTGGGAGAATGACCTAGAGAATGTTCTCCCTGTGGGCATGGGGAAACCATGATTGTTTTGTTTTATACTGTTTTTGAAGGACATTTTATTTCTGTTAGAATTTGTGTTATGAAAACAAGGTATTTTCAACTTTCAGGAATAAATGCTGGAATGTAAATGCATGCATGTATATAATATGTGCATTCAATTTATATTTGAACATATTTATGCATATTTAATGTGGTATATTGTCTGTTATAACTACCTATAGAGATTTTATTTAATAATCTGTGAGTTGACACTAAGATCGTACTTGGAAACATTAGTTTTATATGGGGACAGAAAAGTGGGTTGTGTGATGTTTTCTGAGAACCAGCCCACTCCCAAGGGGAGGACATCAAATGGGCATAAACTAGCCGTGTAATACCCACGAAGCTCCCTGAGAACTCCATACAGTGAAGGAGAGGAGTGTCAATCACCACTGGCTTCCTCTGCAGAGTCCTGCTCCAAGGGCTAGAACGGTCAGCAGATGTGTGGGCTGTGGCCCCTTCCTGTGCTGTCCCTTGGGTCAGAATGGAAGGTTCTGTTCACTTTGTTGTCCCCAGGATTGTTGGACAGTTGTATTTTGATGTGTTGAGGCAAGTTCCTTCATCTGGTGCCTCTGTAACATCTTGACTGTACTCGAAGAACATTCTTTTACTCCTTTAAAACACACCAGCCTGAGGGACATCTGTTTATTCCCACCGTCTTAGCATACCTGCCCACGTGAAGTTTACTGTCTGGCTGGGGAATGTGAGACATAGCTAAGGGTACAAAATCCTAAAAGAGCTTCCCGAATATGTGGGCCACTGTCCTGGGGCCTGAAAGCCCTTTCTGTCTATGGCCCTCTTGGAAGGCATCAAGGAGGTGATATTGATGCGTTTTGATGACTTTCCTAGGTGAGCACTTGTTTCAGACTGAGAAGGCCACTCTGGATGTCTGAAGGGAGAGGTACCAGTCAGTGCAGGTCAAACTGCAAGGTGAGCAGAGCTGTGCTGCTTGATGCAGATGACGACTTCTTCCTGGCAGGGGCAGCGCCGGGCCTTTCCAGGTTCTGGAAGAGTTGATGAGTGCTTTCCTCCAGTTGCCAGGGTGCTGGTCACCTGGGCAGCAGATAGACATTGCCCTACCTGGGGAGAGCCAAGCAATGGTTGCTGTGGCAGAATCCTCCAAATGCCCAGGCAGCTGACTGGGGTGACAGCACCCAGGAGGGAGCAGGGAACCAGAGAGGGACTCTCAGTAAAGTCTGCTTCTGGGTACCTTACAGCAGGAGGGAATATGCTGGATGCCAGCTCTCCCAAAGGATGTAGAGGCTGGGGAGGACACACACACACACATGCACACACGGCCATTGTAGAGCATAAAGAATGAATGAGGCTGGGGGTGGTGGCTCATGCCTGTAATCCCAGCACTTTGGAAGACCAAGGCGGGTGGATCATGAGGTCAGGAGTTCGAGACCAGCCTGGCCAACACGGTGAAACCCCGTCTCTACTAAAAATACAAAAATTAGCTGGGTGTGGTGGCAGGTGCCTGTAATCCCAGCTACTCAGGAGGCTGAGGCAGAAGAATTGTTTGAACCTGGGAGGTGGAGGAAGGTTGCAGTGAGCTGAGATTGCGCCGTTGCACTATAGCCTGGGTGACAGGGTAAGACTCTGTTTCAAAAAAAAAAAAAAAAAGAATGAATGAGCGAGCAAGTGAATGAATAAATAAAGGACTGAATGAACCCAACCTTCTTTTCTCTTAGACTTCCTGACTATTGCACAGCAAGGGAAATAGCAGGCCCTGTTTGCACATGAGAATACTGACACTTGCTCAGGTTGTCATAGCTTGAACTTGTCCACCGATGCAGAAAGGGAGACCCTGCCAAAGAATGTCCTTGGAGTGATTCAATGTATTTTTCCTTCTGTGATTTAAGTCAAATGTATTTAATGTAAGAAGTTCCGCTGTGAGCTGGAATGCGTGATGAGTCTTTCAGGCCCCCTCCTGCCACCCGCCGAGGAAGCCCACCATGTGAACACTCCAGTTTTAGCTCTATCAGGTGTGTAAGCTGACAGTGGTTTGGACAGTGGTGGCTGTTTTTAAAGTACACACACCCAAATGGGCTTATCAGCTAGTTGGCTGGGAAAAACCTTTGTGGGGACTGCAAGGCATTGATGTTTGCTGTTCATGTGTTCATTCATTCAATAGTTACCGAACCTTTACCATGGACACAGCATTACACCAAGTGTGTTTTGAGGATATAAAGATGAGAGACTCCCCCCCACAGAAAACGTCAGGGACTTACTGACTTCTCAAAATATAGTTTATATTGACAATTCATTAAATAAGTTAGTGGAAGTTAAAATTTTAATTTTAAAATCTATATCAACAAAAGTGGGGTGTAACTGAGTTTATTCTTTTTTTTTTTCTTTTGAGATAGGGTGTTGCTCTGTCGCCCAGGCTGGAGGTCAGTGGTGCAATCTTGACTCACTGCAGGGTACAAGTTCCTAGGCTCAGGTGATCCACCTCAGCTTCCTGAGTAGCTGGGACTACAGGTGTGCGCTACCACACCTGACTAACTTTTTGTGTTTTTAGCAGAAACGGGGTTTCACCATGTTTCCCAGGCTGGTCTCAAACTCCTAGACTCAAGCAGTCCAACCACATTAGCCTCCCCAAGTGCTGGGATTACAGGCATGAGGCACTGCGCCTGGCTGAGTTAATTCTGTGGCTCAGTAAAAGTGCTGGAAATTTCAAAAGAGTGAACTTCAAAGATTTTGATTCTCGGCCTGATTAGTTCGCGCACATGCCCACGACGGGGTCCTTTATGCCCTTCTGAGTCCAGCCTGGCCTACTCGCCTGTGTCTGGTTTCTCTCTGTAGGACTTGGCAGGCACACTGTGTGGGATGCAAATTACATAAGCACAGAGGCTTGGGAACTTGCCGCCACCAAGCCTCTCCAGTGATTCTTCTCCCGTGTGGGTCCCTCTCACCCTTCATTCCCCTCAAGGCAGGAAAAAGAACAGAAATTCCTAAGGCAGTGTTGTTCCCAGGACACAATTGCCATCCATCACTCCCTGCTGGGAAAATGTAAATATGAACCAGCAGATAGTGGCACTATTTATTGTCATAGGCCTCAGTGTGGATTTGAGCAGGAGCGGCTTCTGGCCAAGCATTATTCACCAGCTCCCCTGGGAGGCTATGCTGGGTGGGCAGAGCTGGACGGAAGGGAGGCAAAGGGGAGGCTGGAGTCCTTGCAGCTGAGAACAGGGCTGGGTCTTTGCCACTGAGGCTGCATGTGCTCAGCCTCAGGGTGGAGTGGAGGCTGCCGCCATCTTGGCACCAGGTTCTTGGAGGTTGTCCATGTTTAGGGGAGGCAGAGCCAGTTCCACGGGATGCCCAGACAGCTGTCATTTTGGGGCAGGGTGGGGACTGATCAGGATTGTTCGTGTTGGGCTGTTACAGGTGGATGGTGGATTTGGGGCCCTATCACCTGAACCCGAGGGACCATTGCTCATCCAGTTGAATGTTTTACTCAAGCACACAAAGCCCCATGCTACACGAGGCCCTTGTCCTCAAGGAGCTTACACTTTGGGTCTTAGATACCACCGTCCCCACCATACGTATTCAAAGAAGCCATGTGAATGGATGATGATCAAGTCTCCAATCTGCAGTGTCAGGCGGCTGACAGCGTGGGAGTGGGGTCAGTCAAAAGCAGCAAAAGCTCGGCACTCCCTCCTCAGCCTGGGCTGCCCGCCCTGCCTGAATCTGCTTGGTCCTGGGTGGTGCCACCTCTGTGAGACCTGCACAGAGTAGACTTGGAGCCAGGCAGAGAGGGAGGCCTGGACTCCGCTCTCGGCTTGGTGCTTATTAACTCTTTCCACTCGGTTTTCCCAGCTGTAAAATGGGGATTATGAGCCCACCTCACAGGGTGATGTGAGAGTAAATACGGGAACAAGGAAAGTGTCAGGTGCATAACACAGGCTCAGCGAATTGCAGCTTTTCATATTATTTCTGACTGCATCATGGTCCATTCGGTGAAGGTGGAGAAAAGGTGTAGATGAGCAAACCCTGATACGGGAATGAAGCGGGGAGGGAAGGTGCCCCACCAAGGGGCAGGCGAAGGCAGGACAGACGGGGAGGAAAAGCGCTGGCATCCTCTGGGCCAGGCGGATCCAGGACGCACGGTGGATCCTTGTGGAGTAAACTAATATGTGAATGTTGAGTGAAACGTCTCTTCCTTTAGGTCAAAGTGAGAGTGTGGCATCAGGAGGTCCATTTCAGGATCCTGGGTGCTCTCCCCTAACATGGGAAGAAAGGGGAGGAGGATGTTTCAGTTTCAATAAACAGTTTTGAGCACTGACTGTGTAAAGCGTCTGTGCCAGATGCCTTGGGAATGGCTGTGAATATGGCTTGATATCTGTGCTCTGAAGCTCTATATTAAGGAGAAGGGACCGACGTGGATACAAGTATCTTCATGCCACCAGACAGACGGTAGTGGGCTCTAGAGCAGCATAGAGAGATGTAATGTGAGCGGAGGACAGACAGAGATTAGCCCCAGGAACTCTGGTGTGGACGGAAGACTGGAGAACTTCAGACCGAAAGATTTTCATGGTTGCGTATGATTAAGCAACTAGACTGCCAGCGTCTGTTGGCAGGGAACTTTTTTTTTTGAGACAGGATCTCACTCTGTCTCCCAGGTTGGAGTGCAATGGTGTGATCTCGGCTCACTGCAACCTCCATCTCCTGGGTTGAAGTCCCAGCTCAGTCTTCCAAGTAGCTGGGACTACAGGCTATTTTTTTGTATTTTTTTGTAAAGATGGGGTTTTACCATGTTCTCAGGCTTGTCTCAAATTCCTGAGCTCAGGTGATCCACCTGCCTCGGCCTCCCAAAGTGCTGGGATCACAGGCGGCAGCCACTGCCCCTGGTTGGGGACATTTCTTTTACTTTATTTTTTGTTTGGTTCTCTGGTGTTTATCATAGTTCTGTGCACACAGTAGGTACACAGTAGACCCCTGTTTAACATATGAATGAATAAGCTTAATACAAAATACCTTTCTAAATCAAGTAACGGTTATTGTCAAGGTGATGTACCTTCAGAGAGTAATGGCATAGGATGGCAGAAGGGTGCCTAAGGATATGTGTTCCCTTCTTGGCCATTTCTCTTTGTGGATTTCCCTTTATGGAGCTAGTCTGGTGAGCAGACTGGCTCAGACGTCCCCCCATTACAGGTCAGTGTCTCCTAGAGGTGCCCATCAGGGAGGTGCTGCCACCTCCTTGGGTGGAACCTAGTGACATTATCAACTGCCTCCCAGCCAAGGCAGGCAAGCCACTGGCACCCCTGGTGGCTCCAGGGCTCTAGATGGATGTGGGTGACATTCTTTGGAATATGTCTGTGTTACAGATGTGGACGAGTGTGCAACAGATTCCCACCAGTGCAACCCTACGCAGATCTGCATCAACACTGAAGGCGGGTACACCTGCTCCTGCACCGATGGATACTGGCTACTGGAAGGCCAGTGCTTAGGTAACAGCTCTCTGGGAGGTCACAGGGACTCTTGGAAGTTAAGGGCTGCCAGGGGCATTGTGAGGTGTGGACACAACTGGCTGCCTAAGGGTAGTAAGCTTTTCTTTGCCAGGGAGGGTGCGGGGGGTGGAAGGCTATTGAGCTCACATGTGTAGCCACCCTTGAAAATCAACTGCCATCATCCCCATCTTGTCATCATTATAGTTTTTGAATGTATTTATTTTTGAGACATAGTTTCACTCTGTCACCCAGGCTGGAGTGCAGTGGTACAATTTTGGCTCACTGCCACCTCTGCCTCCCAAGTTCAAGCGATTCTCTTGCCTCAGCCTCCTGAGTAGCTGGGATTATAGGCATGCACCACCATGCCAGGAAAATTTTTGTATTTTTTGTACAAACGGTGTTTCACTATGTTGGCCAGGCTGGTCTTGAACTCCTGGGCTCAAGTCATCCGCCCACCTCAGCCTCCCAAACTGCTAAATTACAGGTGTGAGCCACCGTGCCTGGCCTCAAATGTATTTTTTAAGAGCTACAGTTTTGGATGTATTTTTTTACGTTTGATTTTACCTCGACTTTCTTCCTGTCTTCACAAAGTTTATATCCAGGCCAGGAAGTGACAGAGGTGAGGATTATTTTGCTTTAGTTAGAAATAATGCCAAGAGAAGGGAACACTTTTGCTTAGTCACAGAAATGTGCAAAGTCTTGAATGTGGATCAGTAGATTCTGATCTTACATCGGTTCCTTCCAACACCCTGTCTTTGCCCTTCCCCCCGATCATCGCACCCACTCCACCAGCTCTGGCCTTCCCTTTCACTCCTGAGTAGTCAGTCCTCACCAACTGAGAACTGCCTTTGCAGTTGGCATCTGCTATCTGGTCTTTCTGTTTATTTTTACTGGAAGGTTGTTTTCCTTTCTTCCCTCTAGTTTTGGGTTTAGCCAAGTGAATGAATTTATAGCAAACTCTAGCTGTCACTTCAATTTCTAATTCTAGGGTGTGATTTCTATGCTATGTTTTCTAGAAAAGGCCCTGCCAGTTTAAATTCTCTAAGACACCATTCTGTGGCCTGAAAGTCAGTCCTGGAGGGGCTGAGAAACGGATCCAGACAAAATCATGGAAACAAAGAAAAGCCACCTCTTTCCAAGTTTCTCTTGATTGAGACTGAGTGGGTCTGCCCTGAAGCCCTGTCTGAAGCATCCTTGAGGCATGGATTGGCTTGCTTCTCCTTTCCAGGCTTGCACGTGGGCATTTGTGACTATGATTGTCACTGTGCATTCAAACTAACCTCTGCTATAATGGAAAATTTGATGCTACTTATTTGAACATAAGCAGATCAGTGAGAGAGAGTTATTTGTACAGGAACTTAATATGTTGAATTTCAGAGCTGGAAAGGATGTTGGATATTATGCCATCCAACTTTTATAGCATCGGAGACTGAGACTCAAAGAGAAGGAACATTTTAGACAAAGTTAAAGGAGTTGCTTCTAACGTCTGAGTCTCCTGCGTCTCAGTCTAGTTTTTTTCCCACCGCAAGGGGCGCTCGAGTGGCAGGGAAGACCAAGATGTGCCAGCCCTGTTCCAGAGACCTTAGAGTCAGGAAACCCTCGGATGTGAGGGGTGCCGGCAACTCGGACATTCCTCTACCTGAGAGGGTTGTTCTCTTCCTGGGAGCACGGAGCTTTGGAGGGATGCTCATGGAAGCCTAGCATGGTACCATGTGGCCCAGCCACTCACATTCACATCTGAAGGGAAGACCTCTCCTAATCATGGCCGAATTCCTGCCCTCCCCTGGCTGAACTCTCCTTTCCCTTTCAAAGTGCAAGTTCCATAGCCACATACTGTCTGTTCTGTGTACCAGTGGAGATGCTATTTTTGCAGAAAAATGAGGGGTGGGGGCTGCCTTTTCTCCAAGGTACCCCTAGTGAAAGGTACCCTCTCCAGCCCCTGCTGCCTGCCTGGTGTTGGTGATGTGCCCAATTGCATTCTGGGAAGAAGTCAGGGCCAGCCACTATACAGCCAATGGTCCTTCTTTGCAAGGGCTGCCCTGCACTCGGGGGCAGTGCGATGGGCCAGGTTAGAAGTAGCTGGGACTCAGAGACAAAACAGAATCACAGGACAGGGCACGGAATCTGAGAAGGGCTGAACAATAGGTAAGGGATCGAGATGGGTCCGGGAGATGGAGTCCTTCCTGGCAGTAGGTAGAAACCAGGTACAAGGACTGACACTCTAAGCTGGCTTCCAGAATCCTGGATGGTCCCTGGTTCCAAAAGAACGCGGAGATCAGGGAGGGAAACTGGTTAGACTGGGGGAGGTGGGAATAAGGACCAGTTCCAGCTACAGTCAGATCAACTGGTCACAGCAGGAGCCTGTACTGATGCCATCTCAGACTCTGCCAGGAGGCTGGTGATTTCATTCACTATCCTTACCCCACAGGAATGAATTCTCCAGCCCATCATCACGTCAGCTTGGGGTGTTGAGAAGTGCTTTCCCAATGACATCAGGCTCCCCATTGATGGATACATGTTACAGGGAGGTCACATTGCCCCGTTCTGCTCAAAGGATCCATTCACCCACAGTGCCGCCACTTTCCCTGGCAAGGCCAGCTATGGCTTGGAAGAGGTGTGTTTATCCAGAGTTTTATGTTCACTCTGGTGCAAGGAGGAGATCCAGGGTGAACTCCAGTGTCCTCATGTTACTGGATTCATGGGTCTCCAGACTGTCATGCTGTCCAGCTCATCCCATCCTAACTGGCTCTTGTTCCTGACAGCTGGACATATTCACTGTTCATGTTGCTGGCAAGGAGCCTACTGGAGTGATGCTATGGATTCTTCTTACATGTTAAGCTGACTGGTCCCTTCCCAGGGCAGTGGAACCTCTTTATGGAATCTTTGAGTTGAATCTTAACATTGGATAAATCTTAGAGTCAAATCTTAGAGCTGGGTAAAACTGGAGAGCCCATCTTGCCCAACATCCCACTCAAAGCAGAAATTTCTTCTGCAACTTTTAGGATAGGTTCAGGTATTTATGAGACTGAGATGGGTCAAGGGGGAGAAAGATTGTGGGGAGATTGAGCCTTGTAGTCGAGACAGCATCCCCATCCGTGACACTCAGCAGGCGCTATCTTGGTAGATCCTGTTTGGGAAGAGCCAGGCAATCATGCCACACTAGTGGTGGCATCAGTGAGTGGGAAGGAGACTCGTCTCACTTTGCTTGCATTTCTGTTTCCAGATATTGATGAATGTCGCTATGGTTACTGCCAGCAGCTCTGTGCGAATGTTCCTGGATCCTACTCTTGTACATGCAACCCTGGTTTTACCCTCAACGAGGACGGAAGGTCTTGCCAAGGTATGTGATGTGCGTGATAACTTGGACACGATGTGAGACACTAGATGCGGTCTTTTTCAGCGCCTGGCGGCTGATGTTTGTGGGAAACACTGCTGCTAAAGCGTATCCCCATTCCTTGTCACTGCCTGCCCATCCCCGTTGCTACGGAAACCCGAGACCTGAACCTCGCTCTGTGAAACATCTCAAAAAATGCTCTGAATATGGCCGAGGGTAGGACCCCAATCATGGACCGGCTGGGAGCGTAGTTTCATGGTGTCGCTTCTTTTCTGCGTCTGCTATCCAGAGGTAGCCTTGCTGGCTTTCTTGCCTAATCAGAAATTTCGTTGCATGTCCTATAGCCTGAGTTCAGTTCCTGAGGCCTGAGGAGGATTGCTCAGGGTCTCTGGCCCTCCATGAATCATAAAATAAACACATCCACGCCATGCAGGGGTTTCGTGGGCGATTCTGAGGCTTCTTGCTAAGCTTTTCCCTCCGACCTGTGCCAGGATGGCCTGTTCCTTAGCAAAGGGTCTGGTGCAAAAGGTGGTGGTGGTATCATCCCCTGCTACTCAGCGTGCCCCGAAAAAACCAGACTGAAACAAAGGCATTTTCTGGGTTTCATATGATCACTTGAAATACTGATAAGTAAGAAAAACAAGTTGCATGCCTATCGTGGTTTTCATCTGAAGGTTTCTGCAGCTCAGGAAGTGAATGAGGGACTTAAGACCCAAGGAATTAGTGCAAATCCTGCCTCGGCCCCCAGCTTCCCCCTCAACTCCCAGCTCCCGGCCCAGGCCCCCAGCCCCTGGCAGCTGCTTGGCCCAGGTTGGAGGCAGTGCCGGAGATGCAGAATGAGGTCTTTGTCTGGAGACCTCAGGTTTTGCGGGGCCCATTTCCTTGTTTCATTCACCCTTGGAGTTCTGGCTGGCAGCCTCCTGGCCGGCAGAGTTGGAAGATATTATGTCTCCATTCGTTTAATTGTATCTTAATTGTCAGTAAACAGGAAGACATCAGTGTTAAAGAGTTTGATCCTGGATTCTAAGTCTCTCCTCCAAAGCTGGTTCTGCTAATTGTTCCAAGAAGTCTGGACTGTGTTCCTCAAGCCAAAAGAGGTCATTTTCTTCTGAGAGTAGACGCCAGGCCGGGAGGTTGAGGAGGCGGATAAACAAGGGCCCTTCTTTCCACTGGAGCGGGAGCGGGCGCCTGGCTCCCTTGCTGCTGTGATAAGTGGCTTAGGGCAGATGCAGGCTTCTCTGTGCCAAGGCCTGGGATCGAAGGTGGCAGTCACAGGCTGGCACAGTGTACCCAGTACCTCCTGAGGCATAGCCATGCCCAGCAGAGCCAAAAGGCGCCTGTGTCCTTCAGGCCTCTGAGGGACAGGTGTGTGACAAAGAGCAGATAATACACCTGGCAGTGCCAAGTCCACAGCATAATAAAGCAGCAGGCTGGGCACCCAGGCCTGGGTACGGGCACTCAGCCACCGGGATGTTGCATCAGCAGAGCCCATGGGCAGCACAGGCTGTCACATGCTCCAGTGAGCTTTTGCAGTCCTGACTCTTCGTGTGTGGAAGAGTGCTTTGCACGCTCGGAGCATTGTTGTGTCTGTTCATTTCACCGGACTTCAATAATAAATAGCCTCGTGAGGTCGCAGGCAGGTGTCTGTGGCTCTGCCTCACAGAGGAGGAAATCAAGCTCAAAAAGCTTAAGCAACTTGACCAAGGTCATGCAGCCAAGCGGTGGCAGAGTTGAGAGTAAAACCAGGAGCCAGACTTCCTGTCCAGCGGGTCGGAGTGGGGCCCTGTGTGCTCTCAGTGGATTCGGAAGGGCATTTGGAAAGGGCTGGCAGGAAAGGGCAGCGAGAACCCTGGGGGAGGGCAGAATCATTGTGATTGCCCTGCTCTTTAGAAGCAGCTAAGAGCTGTGAGAGGGTGGGATGAGCTCATTCATGTCTGAGTGGCCAGCCCCTGGCCAGAGGCTGAGGCCACCAGCCCTAACACTTGCCAGCACCGTCCTGTCTGAACTTAGACTCAGTGGCTTAGCACAGTGGACATTTTCCTGCACCCCTCCCCCCGTCCCAGGTGGGGAAACCCCAACCTCCCACTGGAACCGGGGCGGGGGCGCTGGTGTCTTGCTAGACCCTCTCTCTGCAGCTGTTCATTTATTTATCTGTTTTCTCCCTGAGATCTCCAAAGATGCCAGGAAGCAGGAGCTTTGTGGGCATGGGATTAGCCCCCCGCAACCTTTAAGAAAAGCCTCTCAAGCTGCTCACTGTGAAGGCTTTTAGTTCTGAAAACACGGACATCTCTTTCAGAGGCCCAAGAGGTTTACCTGGGCTTTGGAAGAGGATAGAAAATCTCTCAGCTGGAACTTTGGCCATTGGCGTGTGGAGCATTGTGGGATGGCGCTTACAGTGGGTCAGCCAATGCCAGTAGGAAAGGGGCTCCGCCCCGCTCCCCCCACCATGAGCTGTGCAGCATGAACCTTGGGTTTTGTGGAAAGACCTCTGACTCATGTTCCAGTTCCCATTGTGTCCTTGTTAGCTGGTGGACTTGGGTACAAGTCTCTCAGTCTCCAAAAACAATTATATGTATATGTGTGTGTACATATATATATATATATATATGTATGTGTGTATGTGTGTGTGTGTGTATATATATATGTATTTTTTTTTTTTTGCAACCACGCTGGAGTACAGTGGCATGATCTCACTGCACT
This sequence comes from Aotus nancymaae, assembly GCF_030222135.1. NCBI lineage: Eukaryota > Metazoa > Chordata > Mammalia > Primates > Aotidae > Aotus > Aotus nancymaae. Next base: position 75,236,818 of record NW_026988422.1, on the reverse strand, counting down.
TCTACCTCTGGGGTTCAAACAATTCTCCTGTCTCTCCTAAGTAGCTGGGATTACAGGTGCTTGCCACCATGCCTGGCTAATTTCTTTTACATTTTTTTAGTAGAGATGGGGCTTTATCACGTGGGTCAGGCTGGTCTCGAATGCCTGACCTCAGGTAATCCACCTGCCTTGGCCTCCCAAAGTGCTGGGATTATAGGTGTGAGTCACCGCATACAGTCTGTAATTTTTTTTTTTTTTTTGAGACAAGGGCTCACTCTGTCACCCAGGCTGGAGTATAGTTGCGTGATCTCAGCTCACTGCAGCCTCAATCTCCCAGGCTCAAGTGATTCTCCCTCCTTAGCCTCCTGGGTAGCTGAGATCACAGGCGTGTGCCACATCATCTGGCTAATTTTTAAATTTTTTGTAGAGATGAGGTCCCACTGTGTTGCCCAGGCTGGTCTCAAACTCCTGGGCTCAAACGATCCACCTGCCTCATCCTCTCAAAGTGATGGGATTATAGGTATGAGCCACTGTGCCTGATTGTTCAATGCTTAAATAACCTATTGATGCCTAATCAGTGTCTAATAAATTGCACCATGATTTTATTAATTTTGACATACGTGTACTCACATGAAACCACCACCACCACACTCAAGATAATGGATTTCCCATTACTCCTTGTGTCTCTTGATGTTCTTCTCTTTAACCTACTTAACCTCTAAAGTGGGGCAGTGGTCCTCATTGTGAGGAAAAGTGAGTGTGAGATCCTTTCCTAATGAGCAAAGTTATTTATGCATAATAAATATATTATTAGAATCATCATGGTTATTTGTTAGTCTGAAATTTCCAAGTCAATAAGGGTGAGGGGAGCTCACTGACAGAATGCAACTGGTGATGACAAGGAGCAGGTATGGCCTGGAAGTTCCTGACGGGGAGCCTTGGGGTATGGACTTAGTAGCAGGTGTATGTGTATGTATGTTTATATCATGTGTATGCATATGGTTTCCACCTTGCCTAACTTTTGACCCCAGAAGGGACATGGGGATGGAGGCCCCAGTCCTTAAGTGAACACTTTGGGACCTGAGATCATGATCCCAAAGGTCCTGGATGGAGAGCCTCGGTACCTGCCACTCTGGTCTCCTGGTGGCGGTAGATTTCACTGCTGGTTCATTTTTCTGCCTAGTTATTGTGGCTGTTCTCTTGGAAGGACAGTCAGCGATGTGCCTTGGCTTTCCACAGATGTGAACGAGTGTGCAACTGAGAACCCCTGCGTGCAAACCTGCGTCAACACCTACGGCTCTTTCATCTGCCGCTGTGACCCAGGATATGAACTTGAGGAAGATGGTGTTCATTGCAGCGGTAATGGGCTTTGGCTTTGGAAACTTCCACCTGTACTTGGGACCTGGGGAGGGGTTGGGGGTTGAAGGGCGAGGGCTTCCTTTATGGGTGTTTCCTCTCATTTCCTGGACACATGTCCAGTCTGGGACATCCTCCAGGGCGGTGGGGTCACAATCACACAGAACAGATGAGTCACTTCCCGAAAGGTGTGGTGGAGTCTCATCTTCCTTGTCATCTGACCCTTAATGCAAAAATCAATGGAGCTACCTTCTAGGACTGAGGTGGGTTTGACGGGGGAGAGGAGTCACTCAGTTTGGCATGTTGGTTTCAGAGCTGTTTGTCCGCACCCAGCACCGGCTCCGATCTTGGGGATAGCACAGAAAGTACTTACAGAGGGCAGTGACCCAGGTATAATAGCGTATCTCACTGGGTAGGGTTGGGGGGAGCACTGAATGAATGAGATCATGTATGGAAGCACACATACTTTGTGAACTTCTGAAATCTCTACAAATAATCAGTGCCTCGCTCCAGGCCTGGTACCCAGGGAGCATACAAAGAAAAAAAAAAAAGTTCTCGAATCAATGGATAAATGATTGAATGTTGAATGAATGAATGAAATAATAATTTGTTGTGAGAACATAGATGTGATGGCTTAGTTGACCTTTTATAAATTCCTTCCAAGCCCAAGGAACTGTGATTCTCTGCCCCTGCTAGTTTTTGGACTCTATTATAATTTTCTTATTAACTCCCTGTTTTTTTCCCCAGAAAGTTAAATTTTGTTTTCTTAGTTAGAAAAAGATTACTCGATTGTAAACTCCTTGAAAATAGGGACCACCTCTTACTCATGTTTATCTTTGTAGCATCCCACATAGGGCCACTACAACTCCTTTTCTTTCTCTCTCTCTCCCTTTCTTTCCTTGTTTTTTGTAAAGGCTGAGTTAAAGTGCACTCCATTCCATCCACTTCTGGCATCCTCAGCAGTTGTGAATTAGCAAAGTCTAGATTAGTAATGCTTCACTGTGCTTCTCAAAATAAGTGAGCCATATACTAGGGTGTGAAAATCTTTTTGTCCTGCAGAATGGAAAGTTTCCTAATCCAGATTTTATTGTAACAGGAACTGACCCAGGTCATGAATGGAACTTGTGTGATAGTCTCATTGGCGACTGAAGTGTTCTAACGACTCAGTTCCCTGAGACAAATGAACACCCCTCCCTAGGGCCAGGACTGTCAGAGCCACAAGCAGGCAGTTACAGAGAGCCTTGGTCTGATTCAATCTAAGGCCTAGAAACAGAAATAAAACACCCTCAGGCATGAAAAGCCACTTTCTTCCTAGATTTCAGTTTCTTCCATGGCACTCCTTGGGGAATTGGGGGCCAAGGAACTAAGAAGTGTGGAAAATCTAACATTATGTGGTGAAATTATTTGTTTCTCCAGAATGTTCATTAATCCACAGATTTTTTTTTTTTTTTAAGATGGAGTCTTGCTCTGTAGCCCAGGCTGGAGTACAGTGGTGCAATCTCAGCTCACTGCAACATCCGCCTTCTGGGTTCAAGCGATTCTCCTGTCTCAGCCTCCCGAGTAGGTAGGATTACAGGCACCTGCCACCACGTCCAGCTAAGTTTTGTGTTTTTAGTAGAGATAAGGTCTCACTGTGTTGGCCAGGGTGGTCTTGAACTCCTGACCTCGTGATCCGCCCGCCTTGGCCTCCCCAAGTGCTGGGATTACAGGCATGAGCCACCACCCGTGCCCAGCGGACACAGTGGCGTTTTAGCCATAATATGTTAATTTATCTTCCCTAAGCGTAGGTGTAAGAGACTTTTGGCTTCTTGAGAAGCTTACATCCATGCTGATTTGGGAAGGATCTTCAGTTGACTCATTTTACCCCAAATGGCCAACTTGTCCTCCATGTTCTCCATGATGCACACTCTCCTGAAGACTTGGCATGACCCCAGGATATGCAGGCTTTCTAGAGAAGACTGGCACAGGATAACAGTGTGATGGAGAGGGGCCGTTTCCTCCATCCTCCTACTTAACCCCTTTCTGCGCTTCTCCATTTCCCTCAGGCACTGGTATCCTCGCTGTGTTATCACAGCTGGGGTGGCCCCTCCGTGTAGCCCCAGACCCCTCCTAACCTTGTCTCTCAGGGATTTGCTAAGCTGAGCTGTTCCTGGAAACCACGGTGGGTTCTCAAGTGGAGGAGTGAAAGTGGCCTAACACGCACTCCCTGCCAGAAACTGGGCTTGTATTTCAGCTTTCCGGGGAGGGTGGAGCCACAGCCCTAAGCGACATCTGGGAATTACAGACCCAAAGATCAACCGAGTAGGGTCTGTTACAGCCCTCCCTGCCCAGTGGGAGTCAGGAGTGGGTGCTACGCTCTCCATCTGTGCTGGAGCTAACCCTGCTTGGGCAATTGCCCCAACCTCAGGGCTCCCCAGCGCCACTGATCTCCCAGCACAATTACTCAGGGACACATCACAGCATTATGTTTCCAAGTGTGTAGAATCCAGAGGCTGGGTTCAAATCCCAGCTTTCCTCCTTACTTGTTATCTGTGAACTTGGCCAAGTCACCTAACCTCTGTAAGCCTCAGTTTTTCTCCTGTAAAATATGGAGAGTAATAGTACCTCCTTCATGGGGTTGAGGTGAGAATGAAGTAAGAGGAGGCATGTAAAGCATTTAACCCAGTGCTTGGCACATAGGCAGCCTCAGGGATCCACAGACATCACTACTACTCTATCGAAAGTATGAATGGAATCTATGAACTTGGAAATAAAATAGGACACTCTCAGTTATGATGGGCTGGAGCCAGAGACCCAGGGCTCTGCAAGGCTTCTGGGGAAAGTGGGGATGCACGACCGAAGCAGATACTACCTGAGCACACTTTACTTTTCAAATCAGCATCCTAATTCTGCTGGCTGGTAACCCATCACCTGAGGACCACTGAGAGAGACAGGAAGGAGTTTCTCCTTCTGGAATGCGAGAGGCATGAGGCATGTAACACCCGGAATTATCTGATGGTGGAGAGGCAGCTTCTTTTGCATTGACACCCTCTCTGGGTGACTCCAGCCGCCAGTGGTCTGTGAGTGAGAGAGTAATCCGAGGACATGTCACATGGGGAAACTAGTGAAAGCAAGTTTTTGGGAAACAACAAATGCAAGAAAAACATGTTTTCTTTGGCACGCTTATCCAAGGAGGTTCAAACAGGCGCTCTGTTGCCAAACTCTGTGTGTGATGAAGAGTTGGCTTTTCTGGAACGTCTGCTTCTGCATCAACTGCCGTAGCCCATGCAGATGAGTTGTAAATCACATGGACAGGGGCTCCCCCTCCACAACAGGCTGGCGGGAAGCGGCTGCTTCCCTCGTCCCAGGGAGGATCCGAGGTAGGCAGGCTGTAAAGAGAAAAATATCCCTGCCCATCCCTCACCACTCCAGAGTTTTCTCTTTCAAGCAGTTTTTTTTTTTTTAAATTATTTTTTTACACAGTGAAGTTTTAGTATAATTAAAACCTGGCCTTCTGGATATGTCCCTTTTAATTGTGACTTTAGGAACAATATTGTTCCTGAAGTTGGGGGAAAGGGGTGATTGAAGGGGAGTTGGGACTGTGAAAGTTGCCCCTTCAGAAGACCCTCTAGGGTCAGGGAATGTTTTCTGGGTCTCAGGGAATCCCCCAGAAAAACCCCAGTGGGCAAAGTAACCTCAGCCCCTTGGGCAGGTCAGAGGTGGAGGGTGGATTTTCCTACATGGTGAAAGAAGCTTATAATGAGTGGAAGGTTCAGTGAGAGGCAGAGGATTTGGGAAATTTGATGGAGGTGGATTTCAGCTCCATGTAGGAAAGAATTTTCTGACAATTAGAGCTGTCCAAATGTCAGTGGGGGTCCTCAGTAGGTAATGAGCTCCTCATCACTAGAAGCGTTCAAGAAGTGAATTGACAGCTTCTTGGCAGTAAAGCCATCATATGTATCAAGACACTGTGGGAGTTGGAGTTGATGACCGCTAAGCTCCCATCCCCACGTAGACTGTGTTTATAAACAGTAGGTATAACTTGTCACCCCAGATATGGACGAGTGCAGCTTCTCTGAGTTCCTCTGCCAACATGAATGTGTGAACCAGCCCGGCACGTACTTCTGCTCCTGCCCTTCAGGCTACATCCTGCTGGATGACAACAGAAGCTGCCAGGGTAAGGCTGTCCGGAGGGGCCTGGCTGGGGTGTGTGAGGTGCAGCTGATTCAAGGGGTCATCTGGATGTCCTCAGCTGGGGAATTGTGTGCAGCTCTGGGAAGGTGGTAGGGGTGGGGATGTGAGCAGGTGCTAGTGGCTCCCAGAGTGGCAGCTCTGGGCAGGATGCCTGGCCTGGTATCTTCCCTCCCTGTGACCCATCCTTTGGCCAGGATCTGGGCCACTTAAACTTCTGTAATGAACTCTGCAGATGCAGACGGCAGCCTCTAAGCATGGCTTCCTGCCTTCCCAGGCAGATATCTGAGGCTGCTCTGAGAACTGCTCCAGAGCTAAGCAGGACTTTTGTGGCCTGGCCAGAGCCCGCGCTTTCTGATGTGGCTTGGAGGGCAGTTTGGTCAGCCTTTCTCCAAATGATCTCCTAGAGCAGGGTTGCCAGGGAGACCTCATGCACCTGACTGCTCTGTTCCTGGAAGGGTTGGGGCCCCAGACTATAAAAGGGGTGGGTCTTCTCCTGTTTGCCTGCTTGGCCTGGCTTCCGGCCCCATGCTCCACCCACTGAGGGGTCATTGCAGAAGCGACTGACCCATTCCCTGCCTCATCCGATCGCCAAGCAGGAATTCTCCCTAGTGGTGCCAGGCAATAGAAACATCATGTGAACTACAGATGCGAGCCATCTATGTAACTTTACATTTTCTAGTAGCCACATTAAAAGAAGGAAAAAAAGGGTAAAATTACTTTTACTACTATATTTTCTTTTCTTTTTTGAGACAAGTCTTGCTCTGTCGCCCAGGCTGGAGTGCAGTGGCATGATCTTAGCTCACTGCAGCCTTGGCCTCCTGGGTTCAAGTGGTTCTCCTGCCTCAGCCTCCCGAGTAGCTGGGACTACAGGCACATGCCACCATGCCCAGCTGATTTTTGTATTTTTAGTAGAGACAGGGTTTTACTATGTTGGCCAGGCTGGTCTCAAACTCCTGTTTTTACTACTATATTTTCTTTAATGCAGTATATCCAAAATATTATTTCAGCATATATTCAATATGAAAAGTATTTCTTTTTTAAAATTTAATATATATGTATATATTTTTTTAAATTAAGAGACAGGGTCTAACTTTGTTGCTCAGGCTGGTCTTGAACTCCTGGCTTCAAGTAATCCTCCTGCCTCAGCCTCCCAATGTGCTGGGATTACAGGCGTGAGCCACCATGCCTGGCCCACGTTATTTTTTGGTACAAAGTCATCAAAATTTGGTGTGTATTTTCCACTTACAGCACATTTCAGTTTGGATCAGTGACATTCCATGTAGTCAATAGCCGCATACAGTCTATCGCTGCCGTATTGGATAGTACAGCTCTATAGTAAAACCCAGCCTACCCTGTTCCCACACATCTGGCCTGGCCAATAATGCCTTGCCCCCGCTTCTTGTTTACCCTGCATTTCAGACATCAATGAATGTGAGCACAGAAACCACACGTGCAACCTGCAGCAGACTTGCTACAATTTACAAGGGGGCTTCAAATGCATTGACCCCATCCGCTGTGAGGAGCCTTATCTGAGGATCAGCGATAAGTAAGTCATGGCTTCCCCTGGGGGAATGGAAACCTGATGAGGGCCTGGCTCAGGAGGCCGGCAGTGTGGTGTGAAACAGAGTGCAGCAGCCAGGAAGTCAGCGGACCTGGCCTACTCCCTATGCCATGTGCTCGTGTGTGTGTGTGTGTGTCTGTGTGTACACTCGTGCACATGCACATGTGTGTGTAGAATAGAACAGAGTAGAATAGATGGAACAGACTGGAATAGAAGATATCAGAGGACATTGCACTCTGTGCAATTTCAGTATTGTTTTTGGAAACTTCTCTTTCAGTTATGTGTGCTTCTGGTTTGCAGTGCAAAATGTGTTGCTTACTGTGGGTTGTCAAAAAGTTTCAAAACATTCTATTACAAGTTATAAGATCTGAAACACATTCCTACATATCAGAAAGAACTACTGTTCAAAATGTTTGACCACACACTTAGTAAGAAACACACCCAAGGCTGGACGCAGTGGCTCACGCCTGTAATCCCAGCAGTTTGGGAGGCTGAGGCGGGTGGCTCACCTGAGGTCTGGAGTTGTAGACCAGCCTGGCCAACATGGTGAAACCCCGTCTCTACTAAAAACACAAACAAATTAGCTGGGTGTGGTAGCATGCACCTGTAGTCCCAGCTACTCAGGAGGCTGAGGCAGGAGAATCAGTCGAACCTGGGAGGAGGAGTTTACAGTGAGCTGAGATCGTGCCACTGCACTCATCCTGGGTAACAGAGTAAGACTCTGTCTCAAAACACACACACACACACACACACACACACAGAGCTCTCTATCACTCCCCCACTCATGCCAGAGCTATGCATGCAAAGATTCTCTAGAAAGCTAACCAAGCTGAAGAGTTGAGAGTTAGGGTTCTAGAATCTCCTCTAATGACTTTGTTCTGGATACACGGGGTCATTTAGAGCTCGGCTCCTAAATGTAACATGCACAGGACTCACCTGGGGATCTCGTTAGAGTACTGATCCAGTGGGTTTGGGGTGGCGCCCAAGAGTCTGCCTTTCTGGCAAGCTCCCAGGTGAAATGAATGCTTCCAGTCTCCCTGGACTGCTCTGTGAGTATTGAGGTGCTAGAGAGTTCTCTAGTTTGCTCTAATCAAGTTTCTGACGTCATCTTGGTCAACATTTTACTAAATCACCAGATGGCAAATATTAGAGTTGAGGAGAGAATTAAAGTGAAGATAACTTCCAAAAGATGAATCGTAGGACAGTGGTTTTCTGTTCCTGGCATGCTAGGAGTTCCTTTTCCTTCTCTTTTATCCCTTGTTTAACCATCTCAGTTCCTCTGTGGCCTCCTCTCTTCCAAATGTTCACACCTTGACTTCCCTTGAGCACACCAAACCCCCGCATGGGAGACGGAAGGATGACTCAGACACACCCATCCTGTCCTTTTGGATACAGCCTCTCAGAGAGGAATTTATGGCTTACCAGTGGTTCCCACTTTGATCAAAAATTGGCAAAAGAAAGGACAGTGCTGGGACAGGTGCGTCCTTTAGAGACATCTTCACTTGTTGCTGAGAGCTGTGCTTCTAAGCAACCCTTTAGAACAGGGCTTTTGGTCCCCTGATTCAAGGGCTGTTTGTGGCAGAGCAGAGCTCCAGGCTGCTCTTCCCAGCTTCTATTCCTGGTTCTCTCTGGGTTTTTCCAGGCCACCCCGTCTGTGGCTGGGGAGTTGACCCATTTCAGCTCACAGCACTGAGCTGGTGTTACTGGTGGAGTCTCTGGCATGACGCTGAAAATGCTCCGTGACTCCCTCGCTCCAGGTTCCAGTCCAGTCAGACTCCGCCAGCCCCTTCCAGCTCCTTGTCCAGTTCAGGTGTTCCCTGCTCCTGCCAGTCTGAGCAGGACTTGCTCACACCTTTACGCATGCCCCGGAATGGCCAGCCTCCCTGCTTGTGTGCACATCCTTCTGGCCATATGGAAGGCTTTCCTTTCATCTCCACGTAGCCAGAGCTGCCCCGTCTTTCAGATTTCAGCTCAGATACCACCACTCTCAGCTGTTTGTGTGGACTCAGAGCAATAGAGAATGTACAGGGATCCTCACGACTTATCTAATTTCTTACTTTAAAAAATTCTTTCTTTTTTTTTCTGTTTTGTGTTTGAGACAGGGTCTTGCTCTGTTGCCCAGGCTGGAGTGCAGTGATGCCATCACTGTAGCCTTGACCTCCTGGGCTCAAGTGATCCTTTCGCCTTAGTTTACCAAGAAGCTGGGACCACAGGCGTGCACCACTATGCAAGGCTAATTTTTGTATTTTTTGTAGAAATGGGGTTTCTCCATGTTGACCAGGCTTGTCTCACTCCTGGGCTCAAGCAATCCACCCACCTCAGCCTCCCAAAGTGAAATTTTTAAAATGAGTCTATGGCTGAAGAAGTGAAGGGCTGTGTGGCCAGTGGTGTATTTGGCCTGCATGGTAAATATAAAATATCTTGGAGAATGTTCTAATGTTCTGAAAATCAGAGATCTAAGGTTTATATTCTATCTAGTAGCCAGAACATCTGATGAGTGAGAATAGGCCATTCTCTAGGAAACAGAGCTCGCCTACATGCTGGAGAGTTTTTAGACTCAAGCCAGAAGCAGAGACATTCTACAGTTATGCCGTTTGGATGCTAAAAATGGAATGGCCTCATTTTCAGTGTTTTAAGAGAAGAAGTAGCACAACCAGCACCTGGAATGGATTTCTTGAGTTCTCACACCATTTCCCTTCCCACAGCCGCTGTATGTGCCCTGCTGAGAACCCTGGCTGCAGAGACCAGCCCTTTACCATCTTGTACCGGGACATGGATGTGGTGTCAGGACGCTCCGTTCCCGCTGACATCTTCCAAATGCAAGCCACGACCCGCTACCCTGGGGCCTATTACATTTTCCAGATCAAATCTGGGAACGAGGGCAGAGAATTTTATATGCGGGTAAGAGGGAGTGGGGAGCGGGGCCATCATCTGTAACAGTGGCCTTGTGCTGTCTCTCCTACGAGCATCCTGTACGCAAGCAGATAAGAGTGGAGCTAGGAGGGTCCGGTATCTAGAGAGAAGAGTGGAGGAGGTGGTTCAAGGTCCGGGTTTCCACCACTGTCTGTGTGGTCTCGCAAAAGATGCTCCTCCTCCTGAGCCTCTAGATCCTCATCTGTGAAATGGGAAGTTAGGCCAAGATGCAATCTTAGGTCTCTTTTCTCCTAAAATTCTGTGGGAGAGACATTCACGTCTCCATTTTGTTCATCCACCCATGTGACAAGTATTTCTTTCTTTCTTTTTTTTTTTTGATACAGTCTCCCTCTGTCACCCAGGCTAGAGTGCAGTGGTGTGATCTCACTGTAACCTCCACCTCCTGGGTTTAAGCAATTCTCCACCTCAGCCTTCTGAGTAGCTGGGATTACAGGCATGTGCCACCATGCCTGGCTAATTTTTTGTGTTTTTAGTAGAGATGGGGTTTCACCACCTTGGCCAGGCTGCTCTTGAACTGCTGACCTCATGATCCACCCACCTCAGCCTCCCAAAGTGCTGGGATTACAGGCTTTTGCCACCACACCTGGCTGAGAAGTAGTTCTTAAGTACCTGCCATGCACAGGTGTGGTGGCGGAAGCCTATCGTCCCAGCTACTTGGGAGGCCGAGGCAGGAGAATCACTTGGACGCAGGAGGCGAAGGTTGCAGTGAGCCGAGATCGTGCCACTGTGCTCCAGCCTGGGTGACAGAGCCAGACTCTGTATTGGGGAAAAAAAAAAAAATTACCTATCATGCACTTCTAGAAACCGAGGATATAGCAGTGCAGAAAAATCCCCAAATCCTTGCCCTCGGGACTACGGAGGATGTGTTAAAGGCATCGCTCACAGCAGTGCGCTCCATCAGCATGGTCCAGCACAGTAGCCCCTGCAGCTCTTACAAACGGAATGAATTAAATAAAATAAAAAATTCAGCCTTTTCATGGCATTGCCCACATTTCAGGTGCTCAGAAGCCACATATGGCCACTGTATGAGACATCCCAGATACAGAACATGTCTATCACCGTAGGAAGTTTGATTAGACAGCACTGGCTTATCCACATCAGCAAAAGATTTTAGGGCATGCATGCTAACATACATTTACTTTTTTTTTTTTTGTAAATTGTATGCATCTACTACTGTGTCATTTGTATTGTTGAGCTTCAATATCCTGCAGCTCTTGGGGGCGATCACCCCTCTTTAGAGACCACCAGCTTAGAGTAATATTTTTCACATTTCAGTGTGAATTTGGGCACTTGTCCAAAAAGCAGATTCCAGAGCTCCCTGTCCAGAGAATCTATTTCAGAAGATAATGAGTGAAGCCCTGGTGTATTAATTTCCCGAGGCTGCAATAACCAATTGCTACAAACTAGATGGCTTAGCCAATGTGGTGGCTCCTGCTTATAACCCCAGCACTTTGGGAGGCCAAGGTGGGAGGATCATTTGAGTCCTGAAGTTTGAGACCAGCCTGGGCAACATAGTGAGACCCTGTCTTTACTTGAAAAAAAAAAATAAAGCTGGATGTGATGGCTCATGCCTGTAATGCCAGCACTTTGGAAGGCCAAGGTGGACAGATTGCCTGAGCTCAGGAGTTCAAGACTAGCCTGGGCAACATGGCAAAACTGTCTCTCTATAAAAAAAAATTAGCCGGGCATGGTGGCAGGCACTTGTAGTCTCAGCTACCTGGGGTGGGGGTGTGTGTGAGTTGGGAGGATTGCTTGAGCCTGGGAGGTCGAAGCTGCAGTGAGCTGAGATTGCACCACTGCACTCCAACCTGGGCAACAGAGGGAGACGCCATCTCTGAAAAACAATAAAAATAAAAAGTTGGTGTCTTAAGGCAAAGGAAATTTATTCTGTCATAGTTCTGGAAGCCAGGAGTCTGAAATCAGTTTTACTGAGCTGAAATCCAGGTGTCAGCAGGGCTGTGCTCTCTATGGAGGCTCTAGAGGTCAATCCGTTCCATGCATCTTCCAGCTTCTGGGGGCTGCCAGCATTTCTTGACCATGGCTGCATCTCTCAATCTCTGCCTCTGTGATCATGCTGCCTCCTCTTCCTCTTTAGTGTGCATCAAATCTCCCTTTGTCTCTTTCTTATATTGACACTTGTGATTAGATTTCAGGTCCATTCAAACAATCCAAGATAATCTGTCCGTCCAGATCCTTGATCACATCTGCAAAAACCCTTCTCCTTATAATGGAACAGGTTCCAAGCATTAGGCCTTGGATCTCTTTGGAGGCTGTTATTCAGCCTACCGCACCCAGGAATCTGCATTTCTAACAGATGCTGCTGTGATCCTCCAAGGTCACTGTGGGGAGCCATATTGTAAAGGACAGGTCCATGGGAGTTTATGTGCTTTCATTAGAGACTGGGCCCTATGAAGTCATGGGCCACTAGGCAGGAAGACAAATCATCTGGATAAGGCTGGCTTTCCAAGGATCCACACTGTCTGAAGCTGTGGGATCCTCCCCGGGAGGCCACTCAGTCATTCTAATGTGGGCTCTGGAACATACATTCTACAATTTAACAATTAATTGGGTGATGCGACCTAACCTCTCTGGGTCTCAATTTCCTCATCTACAAAGAGGGCATAATTACAGTGTTTAGGATTAGATGAGATCATCTACTTAGCACCTTGCCTGGAATACTGTTATCAAAGAAGTGAAGCTTGGTGTGGTGTGGGGAAGGGAAGTGAAACAGTCAATGACTTTCTTTTTCTCACGCTGTTGGATCAAACCTGTGAGCATCTGGGTTACATCCCAGGTCAATCCCCTAGGATTCACAGGCATGTTCCATTTCTGTTCGATTGTCTCATTCTCTCACGCCAAAAGTCTGTGCTAGTTTAAATGGAAATTTCAACCTGTCTCTTACCCACTGTAAAGTTTCTCTCTGTCTCCTAGTTCAGAGTGAGCAAGGGGTATGGTTGGCCTCTGTCCTGCCCTCTTCTCACCCTCCCAGTAACAGCAGTGCTGGCCCTGGCTCCTCCAGGGCTGGCAGTGGAGGTGCAGGTGGTGGAAAGGGTAAGGTTGGGAGGGCGAGGCTTCTCCCCGACTGTTGCCATTGTAACCAGGCATTGCTGCTCCCTCCAGGTAAAGACCTCAAAGCTGTTGCTTTCATGGGATGCTTTTGTGGGTCTTTTGGAGATTTGCCTGAGTACTTCACACTGACCAGTCCTTGATATGGGCAGTAGCGTCTGTGGTTGGTCACTTGCTACTCCAAATCTCTCAGCCCCTAATTCTGGGGCTATGTCCCATACAAATGTTCTGTGGTGGTAGTGAGGTGGGGGGTGTCACTGCATCCTGGCAGCAGACCTTACACAAGGGCCTTTCAGGATGTCAACATCAGTTGCTTCCATTCTCCATTCCTCACTATGGTATGGGCAGCTCAGGGCTCTCCTCTCTAGACTTCTCTCGGAGAGAGTCTGGTACCATTTTTTGCATCCTTAAATTTCAGGGGCCTGCATTTCTGAGCAGTTTTTTTTTTCTGAAACCCCTCTTGATTGAGATGGAGGCTGGCAAGCATGTTTAATGAAACATATGTAGAGTTGGGTACAGGGGCTCAGGCCTGAAATCCCAGCTATTCTGGAGGCTGAAGTGGGAGGATAGCTTGAGCCCAGGAGTTCAAGTCTAGCCTGGGCAACATAGTGAGACCCCGTCTCTACAAAAAAAGATTAAAAAAATTAGCCAGGTGTGGTGGCATGGCCTGTAACCCCAGCTACTCTGGAGACTGAGACGAGAAGATAACTTGATTCCAGGAGTTCGAGGCTATAGTGAGCTATGATTGCACCACTGCACCCAAGACTGGGTGGCAGGGCAAGACCCTGTCTCTAACAACAAAAACAAAAAAGTATATATGATGGCTGGGCATGGTGACTCACGCCTGTAATCTCAGTACTTTGGGAGGCCGAGGTGGGCAGATCACAAGGTCAAGAGATCAAGACCATCCTGGTCAACATGGTGAAACCCCATCTCTACTACAAATACAAAAATTAGCCATGCGTAGTGGTGTGTGCCTGTAGTCCCAGCCACTTGGGAGGCTAAGGCAGGAGAATCATTTTAACCTGGGAGGCAGAGGATGCAGTGAGCTGAGATCATGCCACTGCACTCTAGCCTGGTGAAAAAGCAAGACTCCATCTTGGGGAAAAAAAAAATTATGAATGTAGGCTGTAGGGGATGAAGGCTGTAGGGGGTGACAGAATGAGGGAAACATCTGGCTTTGGATCAGAGCATTGTAAGTCCTCAATAACTCCACACACAGCATCAGCAGCTGGCCATGTCTAGTGCCTGTATGTGCCAGACACCATTCTAAGTGCCTTCTATCGGTAACCCTTTAATCTTCACAAGAATCCTATGATATGGGATGATTTTATCCAGGTTTTACAGATGAGAGCACTGAGGAACAGAGCTAAGCAACCTGCCCGACTAGTCTCACAACTAACAAGCACTGGGGCAGGATTTGAACCTAAGTGGCCTGGCACCAAAAATCTGTGCTCTTACACTTGTCTTTAGAATGGGGAAGTATATTTTACCTACTCTTCCAGCTTTGGGGTCTCAGAAGAACTTGAGATCACAAGAAAAGTCTACTTTAACATTAGGTTACAATAGAAAGTATTCAGTAAATAGCAGTTATGATTGTACAGATACTGTCATGGCCACTGCTACTCTTGCTGCTACTGTTGTAAGGAGGCTGTGAGCTCCTGGGCCGTGGAGAGCCTGGGAATGCCACCCAGGGGACTGGAGCATGGTGTGGGAGGTTGGGCTGGTTGGCTGTCCAGGCTCTCACACCCTGAGATTCACTGATTTGATTATAAGCACGTGGGAGGAGATTCATTTAACCCCACAGGCAAACCACACACACTCACGTGCACACACACACCCCCACATGGCCACATGGGTCCATGCACGCACACACATGCCCATTCATAAGCCTTATTGGCTGTCTGTCTCTCACAGCCAAAAAAAATTTTTTTTTCCTCTGGAGAATAAATTTAATTTATGACAGCTATAGGAAAGAGGACTGATGATTGGCTTTGGCCAGGTGGCTTGGGGACATAATCAAGGCCAGAAGAAGGAGCAAGGTCACGGGGTTCAGACTGTGCCCAAGTTCACTTACTCCATGGCACACGTGGATCAAGTGGCAGGGCCCATGAAAGCTGACTTGCTACAGCGTGGCTGCTTGCCACAGGTCAGACCATGCCATCCCACAGTCGATTAGAACAAACCTGAGTGTGTGTATGGGATCAGGGCCAAGAAGACATACGGCTTGTGGGCTGTCTGCAGCTGACTCCCACTGTGGTAGGGTCCGCTGGTGTTCAGTCATTCATATGCATTCCTGCGTCACCAGCACGCACTCAGCACCACTGCATGTGAGACTTCAGGTCAGTCACGGAGCATTGAGAAACAAACAGGATGTGGCCTCTGCCCTGGAGGAACCACACACACCTCAGTGGGGAGCGGGAAACAACCGAGCAAACACAACGCAAAGTGGCGATTCTCAAGTCAAGGCAAGACGCGTGGGATGGTGAGCAAATGGAGAGGTACGGAGACCTTATCATAGAGGATGGTGGTTAGAAGCTTGATTGTTGGAGCCATAAAGTCTAGTACCGTGTAGGAGTCTCATGGCCTCATGTAGTATCCCTAACCTACTTACAGCATAGGGTTGTGCGGGTTAATTAAGAGGTGCAGGAAAGGTTGTAGCCAGATGCCTGGCATATAACCACCACCATCATCACCGCCACCACCATCCTCCTCCTCATCTTTTCGCACCACCAAGGCTACGAATGCCCAAGGGCTCTCGGGTTTATTTCATGAATGCCCTGGCTCTGCCCTAAAAGCTGAATGTGGAGGTGGCTGTCCTCAGCTCTTGTGGCAGGGACTTGAGCTCTCCCAGGTGCTTGTGGGTAGGGTGGACCCAGGTAGAGGCTGGACAGTTTCTACAGTTACTTCCAAATGGGAGAGTCTGGGATTCCAAATGGGAGAATCCAGGATTCCAAGTGGGAGAGTCTAGGATTCTTTCATACTCAGGAGACATTGACCAGGAGAGCCCAAAGGAACACCTTGGAAGCTTGCACTTGCCCCTTTCTGCCTTCCAGATCCTGGGCTCTGCAGATGTCCCTCCGGAGGGCTGCCCCCAGCTCGGGGTTCTCAACTCTTGGCCTTTGTTCACTCAGTGAAAGCTGGCAAGATATTTGTATATGTAAATGCTGCAGGCATTTCCCTGTATGGCTTACTCTCCAGAGTCCTGGCCCAGGGCTCAGGTTTCATAAGGGCTGACAAGGAAGTCCAAGCCATCCTCTGCATGAGGAGGAGGTGCCAATAACGTGGATGCTGACGGGAACAGGAGGAACCAGTGCCAAGAGGAAATTGTGTGACTGTCACGCTGCTGACAGCCTCATGGACAGGGGAGGTCACAGCATCTGGCCCCCACCTGTCTGCCAGCCCCACTCTTGTCTTACCTGTGGTAGCTCTTGAGGATGTTCAGAGCTTTGTGGGAGCCCCTCCCTTTATGAAGACAGATAAAACATCTAGTGTAGCTTTAAACCAGTTAGGTTCCTTTGCAGAGACTTGCTTTCAGCTTCTGGGCACAGGGCTGGGCTCTGCAGTGTATGGAAAGTGATTGTCCAGCCCATCCCTGTTCTCCCTCATGCTGTTTCCTGTATCAGTGCCAATATCTGTCCCTTGCACTGACAGCGAGCATCTCTCATTAGGTCAGTGCTAGGAAGAAGCAAAACACATCAGCCTCTTCGGATACTTGCTGTGCAGTGAAAAAGCCTGGGGCTTGGGGTCAGAAATACCCAAATGGAAGCCCTTGGCCCTGCCCTGACTAGCTGGGTAACCCTAAGCAATTATTTAACCTCATGGGAACTCAGTTTGTTTACTTACAAAACAGGGAAGTAATGAGTCATACCTTTCATATAGCACTTAGACAAGGACAGCCAGGGCTCTCCACCTGGGTCCTGTGCCTTTAGATCAACACTTCTCAATAATTAACGTGCACACAAAGCCCTGGGGATTGTGTGAAGCTACAGATTCTAGCTCAGTAGACCCTAGCTGGGGCCTGAGATTCTGCATTTCTAAGATGCTCCCTGGTGACACCCATGCTGCTTGTCCAGGGACCACATTTTGAGTAGCAAGGCCTTTCAGGGTTTTATGAGATTTTTTTTTTTATGAGATGGAGCCTCGCTCTGTCGCCCAGGCTGGAGTGCATTGGCCCAATCTTGAGTCACCGCAACCTCTGCCCCCCAGGTTCAAGTGATTCTTGTGCCTCAGGCTCCCGAGTAACTGGGATTACAGGCACCTGCCAACACACCTGCTAATTTTTGTATTTTTAGTAGAGACGAGGTTCCATCATGTTGACCAGGCTGGTCTTGAACTCCTGGCCTCACGTGATCCACCCACCTTGGCCTCCCAAATGCTTGGATAACAGTTGTGAGTCGCCGTGCCCAGCCATTTTATGAGGATTAAATAAGCAGATGTACATAAACGTGGTTAAAAGGTGCCTCACTCATGATGGGTGCTCAGTTGATGTAATTCGTCTCTGCCTTCGTCTTTGAAAGTTTTAGAAAAAGACTCAGTGAAGGAAAGTGTTCATCTGAAATTATTAGGACCGCAGTGATCAGGTTACAGAATGGCGAAGCTGGAGGTGACTCCAGGGTACCTAGAGGGGGGCTCTTAAATTCCACCTTGCCCAGGCATCACCTAAAAATATACTGACCCAGAAAATCTTGGAATGGGCCCTGGAATTGTTAGTTTTAAAAAAAGTGCCAGTAGCTTTTGATGCCATTATTTTTTTAAATTACTGATCTGGTCCAAACCCTCATTTTATTTTTCCTCAAAAACATTTTTTAAAACTTTTATTGTACTTTGAAGGGTACATGTGCAGGTCGGTTCTATAGATAAATGACGTGTCACAGGGGTCTGGTGTACATATTATGTCGTCACCCAGGTAATAAGCATGTACCCAGTAGGTAGTTTTTCGATCCTCTCCCTCCTCCTACCTGCCACCCTGACGTAAGCCCCAGTGCCTGTTGTTCCCTTCTTTGTGTCTGTGTGGACTCAATGCCAAACCCTCATTTTAGAGATGGGACCCAGAGCGGCGAAGTGCCAGCCCTAAGTCACGCAGAAGTTTCGATCAATGATTCGTTCATCATTCAAGATATATTTTCTGAACACCTTCTGTGTTCAAGGCACCAGGCTGGGTTTTAGGGGGACTCAGTGGTGAAAAGCCTGACCCCAGTACCTGTTCTTACAGAACTCATAGCCTAGTAGGGACCTAGATGTGAGACATGGATCAGGTAGATGGTGTAGACAATCACACATGGGCACAGATGATTTCCATCCTATATAAAGTAGACGCTACAGTGGCAGAGGTCACAGAGGGACCTGACTTATATTGGGGAATCAGAGAAGACTCCTCTTAGGATGAGATCTGAAGGGTTAGCAGAAAAAAGCCAGGTAGAGAGTGGGCAAAGCCAGGGAAAGAGTGTGGCATAGTTGAGGCACCAAGGGGGTGCCAGTTTGACTGACGGGGGCCAGGGGAGCACCCTGGTGGGGCTGCAGGGCCATCATGCAGGCTTTCTCTCACTAGTGTCCCCGGGTTCTATCCACAGCAAACGGGCCCCATCAGCGCCACCCTAGTGATGACGCGCCCCATCAAAGGGCCCCGGGAAATCCAGCTGGACTTGGAAATGATCACTGTCAACACTGTCATCAACTTCAGAGGCAGCTCTGTGATCCGACTGCGGATATATGTGTCGCAGTACCCATTCTGAGCCTTGGGCTGGAGCCTCCGAAGCTGCCTCTCATCAGCACCAAGGGACAGGAGAAGAGAGGAGAGGAAACAACAGAGAGAATGAGAGTGAGACAGACTTTACGCATTTCCTGCTGAACGTTTCCCTGAAGAGTCAGCCCCGACGTCCTGACTCCCACCTGTACTATTGCAGACCTGTCGCCCTGAAGGACATGCCACCCCCAGTTCCTATGATGCAGTTATCAAAAAGTATTATCATTGGCTCCCTGATAGAAGATTGTTGGTGATTTTTTCAAGGCCTTCAGTTTATTTCCAAGTTTTTCAAGGAAAATAGATTAGGTTTGTGGTGGTCTATGTTCCAAGACTGTGAACAGCTTGCTGTCACCTCTTCACCTCTTCTGCTCCTTCTCTCGCTGTGTTGCTGCTTTGCAAAGACCCGGGAGCTGGTGGGGAACGCTCGGAGTAGCTAGTTTGCTTTTTGCATACACTGAGAAGGCTATGTAAACAAACCGCAGCAGGATCGAAGGGTTTTTAGAGAATGTATTTCAAAACCATGTCTGGTATTTTCAGCCATAAAAGAAGTTTGCATTGTCCTTAAATTTGTACCACTGTTTAATCCTGTCTTGTTCATTTTGAGTATTTTTAAAAAATAAGTTGTAGAATTCCTTCCAAAGGCCTTCAGACATGTGCTATGTTCTGTTTTCCCAAACCCAGCCTCCTCTCCATTTTAGCCCAATGTTTTCTTTGAGGACCCCTTAATCTTGCTTTCTTTAGAATTTTTACCCAATTGGATTGGAAGGCAGAGGTCTCCAAACTGATTAAATATTTGAAGAGAGCTTGTGTTTGGTTCATTTTGACATCATAGATGATTCAGCTTTGGGGGCTCTAGTTCTGTTTAAACCCATTTATTATGCACTGGCTTAGAAAGCTCTCCAGAGAGCTAGGGCATCACCTGTGACTCGGGCAAATTGATGTGAGCAGAGGTGGTGGGGCAGAGAAATGGGAGTGGTGGGGAAGTTAGGGGGAGGTGACATCTTTGAGTCCTGTTTCTTCTGATTAGAAAACAACCAACAATCTTATGTAATTATTTCTGGTGCTCCTGCAGAACAGGAATGTGTTCAAGTTACTTTAAACCAGTGACCCTCAACCCTGGCTGCATAGAAGGATAACCAGTAGAGCTTTGGAGAAAAGACGGATTCTCTGTGACATGCCCCCAGACACTCTGATGTCCTTGGGCTTAGGTAGGGCCTAGCCATCAGGATTTTTGAAAACTTGAATACATAGCCAGAATTGAGAATGCATTGTTATAAACCCTAGAAAGAGAGGTGGACAGATGGGGCTGGAGGCCTAGCTGCCTTGCCCTCAACATCTTTTCTGCTCATTGTAGGATTCATTATCCTTTTCCTGGTCAGGGCCTCTGGATATCCTTCAAGTCTTAGAACCCTGGGCAGGGGCCAAAAGAGTCAACATTGCAAGTCACAGGAGAATAAGTTGGGATGGCTGTCTTTATGTCCCATCTCGGGAATCAACCCAAGGCTTCAGAAAACAAGTGCACTCCCTGATAGCCGAGGTGGAGTCTCCAGATCCATCTGAGGTGCTCCTGTTCTGCCTGTTGGTGATGTAGTCATTAAAGACCCACACTGTGCCTACCAGGAGCTGTGTCCTGGACCCCTAGTCTTAGTAGGCATTCCACAGATCCTTATGATATGGACAGGAGACAGGGAAATACTAGGTAGAAGAGGGTGGTTCCCTGGCAAAGGCCCCACCTTCAAGCCTGGATACCTGTGGCCCTAAATGAGGACAGGCATTCCTGTTTTCATCCCCAAAAAGTTGCCTTTTGGCTTGCCACATTCCCTGTCCTATACCTATATAAACCCTGAACCCTATGCTCCAGGCTCCAGAAGCAGACGAGAGACAAGGAGATGAGCAGACACAAATGACAGAACAGCATGGCAAAGAAGGAAAGAAGAAAAATTGGGAGGAGTTTGGCTGGAGATGATCCAAGAATTGGATGCTGAATGGCCAAACTCCAGGGGACGATCATCTTCCCACTCCATCCCCTGTCCAGCTCCCCATCCATCCTGCTTAGAGCCACCTCCACCACTCAATAAAACCCCCGCATTCATCCTTCAAGTGCATGTGTGACCTGATTCCTCCAGGATGCTGGATAAGAGCTTGGGATACAGAAAGCTGTCACACTAGCCCTCTGCCCTTGCAAAAGGGCAGAGGGTCCACTAAACTGGTTAACACTTAAGCTGTCCACGGATGGCAAGGCTAAGAGATTGCACTGTAACACGTGCCTACTTGGGCTTTGGAAGTCACAGACATCCAGCCCTAGATGCTGTCATGGGGCTGGAGCCCAAAAGTGTTCACCCTGGTTCTTGCACCTGCCCATCTGCATACTCCCCTTCCCATAAGGGGTTTTAGCTTGAGGCGGCTGAACAGAGAGCCAGCCCCTGTTGCACATCCTGTAAGGGGTCCAGGGAACTCTCCTGTTTCACTTAGTAGCATCTTAGGCCTTCAGTGGAAGGAAACAGCATGTTCCGCTCCCTGTAGCATCCAAGAAGCTGCAAGTCCTCTCTCCTCACCCCAAGAGCATTTCTCACACCCACACCACACACCTCACTTTGCTCTTGCTGTGGTTATCTTTTTCCCTAACGAAGCACATCTAAACCATGCCTGCTTGTGCTTCTTCAGTCAGGGTCAAGTGGTGTTAGCAATCAAAGCAGCAACGAATGGCTCAGGATGCTTTGGTTTCAAAGCTCAGAAAACAAAGCGTGATTCCCTTGGGACTCACTCAGCTCGGCACCTGATGAGCAAAGACCAGAAGGCAGCAGTGAGCCTGAGTCTCTGCTGTGTGGGGAGACTCAGGTGCTGGCAAGGAGTGTGGAATCAGAAACGCTGAAGTTTTATGTGAGCTCTGCCCCGAGCACCTCCGAACCACTGCCTCTAGGCTCAACAGAACACAGGGGTAAGTTTCCATGAACTTCTCAAAAAGAAGGCTGGGAAGCTTTTTGTCTTGATGATTTGAGGACCCACTGGTTTCAGAGGTGCCACATTTGGAACCAGATTCGAGTCTCTAGGCTCTGTGTTTTATTTGTTCATGTCAAAATGTGGCTTTCTGCTTCTAAGAAAAGAAGCACACAGAGGCTCGTAAAAGCAGCCTCCAAGGGCTTCTTGGGCCTCAGATTGCTGTTTCAAAACATGGTCTGATGAGTTCAGTGTAAATGCATCAGAGGCATGTGGGATTCATTTACCTTAAAATACACTTGGGCCTAAAAATTAAGGGAAAAACAGTCCAGGGCAAAGTGTGTACTGAAAAGTCAAGCCCCAAGCATTTGGGAAACAGTTCCAGAGGCTCCCAGAACCCCAAATGCTACTTGCTTCACCTACCCCTTAGGAATCATTAAATGTGATTTTTTGCACAAGACTGGGCATGAGCCTGCTCTCTAATCCCAGTGCTGTGCTCTGCTGTGCAGTTCCAATAGGGAGGGCTGTTTCCTGGACCCTGAGATCTCCAGGCTCCGCATGCCTGTTCCTTGTCAGCTCTGTCCCATCCAGGAGCTGGGCTGTGAGCTTGTCAAGTGATCCCTGCTCTGTACCGCTCCATCAGTACCTGAAGAATGAAGGGTACCCCAGTGGAAGGGGCGCAGGATTAAGAGCAGGGACACCTGCAAAAGCTCTTGTGTTACCACCTCATCTTCCAACTTTCATAAGGGTGAAAACTTTCATTCAATTGCTTCTAATTCTAAAGTTTTGTGATTCCTTGAAATGTACTTTGGGGATGACAGCCAGCATTTCCATTTCACTGCAATTTCAGAGTTTCACAGTGGTTTGCCAATCATGACACTTTCCAACTGGCACAAAATCCACCTACCTGTTGCCTCTCAGGCTTGGGTAAAATACTTAGACTTTTCTTAGGTAAGTCTTGGCCCTTGGGGTGTTATTTGCCCAGATGGTAAAAACATTTAAGTAGGTCTGATTATTTCATTTTCAGTGGTTTCAATGCATTTTTGTGGCCTGGGTGTTTACCGTAACGTGCCCAAGTTGTTCATTCTGAGCCAACAGGGTCACCCACAGAGAGAAAACTTGACCAAGGAGCTCTTCTTTACTCCCCTCTTGCCAGATGAAATCCTGTTTGTAAAGGTCTTTGTCTTGAGAGGATCACATACTTTGGTTGACAGTCCACTTTGTTTAAGCCGGTTGCTGGATTCACAGACATGAACGGCATAGACAGTCCACCGATAACACCTTCATCCATGGGTTTATGCAGCATACAAGACAAAACTGGAATATAATGTGGTAGGTGCAGTAGTAAGGTCAACAAAAATGATATTAGTTAGATTTTAAAAATAATTAAGACATTTCTTTTATGCAAGAAAAATTCTTATGAACGTTTATAGACGTGTTTGAAATGTAGAATAAATTGCCTCTGCTTAGAATTATTAAATATTTTGAAAGAAAACACTAATAAACATTAGATAAACTTTTTCTTTCTTTTTAATACAATTTGTGTTTACTTTGAATCCAATATTTTCTTCTCTGGAAACAAAAAGTGAGCCCTTAGCAAATCTCCATTATTTTGGAATTGGCCAATGCTCATAAACCACAAATAAATATACAGATTGTTCCTTGTGCTGATATTTTTGTTTTCAAATTTCTTAGTTCTGTTACTTAACAAATGGCTGATATCTTTGTCGGAATCCCTGGACATAACTAAAAGAGGTTTTTTTTAAAAAAAAAAAAAAAACGAAAACCAAGAGGCTCCAAGACAAAGGAGTGCATAGAGGCACGATTTATCACTTTGGTAGCTTTTGCTGGGATGAAAGCCTCCAGTTAGAACGTTTGACTTACTAATGATTCTTAATAAGGAATCTTAGCCAGCAGCCATCAGAGAAATAAATCATTAGAGTGAGAAAATAGGTGTCAACACAGGAGTGATCTATTGAATTGCCATTATTGTTGTTCTTTCAGAGGGGAACCGCATGTTGACAGGTAGGGACTTTTTCAGGAATTTGGAATAGTCTTGAAAAATAGTGTAAAGATGAAGGCAGGGGGGCCGGGCGCCGTGGCTCATGACTGTAATCCCAACACTTTGGGAAGCCGAGGCGGGCGGATCATCTGAGGTCAGGAGTTGAAGTCCAGCCTGGCCAAGATGGTGAAACCCAGTCTCTACTAAAACTACAAAAATTAGCCAGGCGTGGTGGTAAGTGTCTGTAATCCCAGCTACTCGGGAGGCTGAGGCAGGGAACTGCTTGAACCCAGGGGGCGGAGGTTGCAGTGAGCTGAGATTACGCTACTGCACTCCAGCCTGGCAACAGAGCGAGACTCCGTCTATTGGTGGAGAGTTCCTGGGTGTACTGCAAGAAGTTTTGGGACAATAAGGCACACAAAAAAGAAGCAGGCTGCCTCATTTGGAGTGACTGCAGGCATGGGGCGGGCCGCAGGGAGGAGAGGAAGTGGCTCCTTCCAGCAAATGCTGAGCCAAGGTGCCCCGTGCTCCTCACACGTGATCCGCCGCGGCAGGAGGCTTCCATCCTGGGACATCGCCTCCAAGCTGTTCCTGATCTTAATTTTCACCAGATTTCCCTCAGCCCCACTCCACTCCTTAGCTGGTTTAACAAATACCAACAAACCTGTTGATGGCTGAGGTGAAAACTAACAGGAGGGCAGAGATGGGGCTGATTCTCCTTTTCTTCCCCTTCCTCCCCGGGTCAAACTCTGAATCCATGCTTTCCTTTTTTTTTTTTTTTTTTTTTATTAAGACAGAGTCTCACGCTGTCATCCCGGCTGGAGTGCAGTGGTGTGATCTCAGCTCACTGCAACCTCTGCCTCCTGGGCTCAAGTGATCCTACCACCTCAGCCTCCCAAGTTGCTGGGACCACAGGTGCCTGCCACCACCCTGGATGATTTTTTTGTATTTTTGTTAGAGATGAAGTTTCGCCATGTTGCCCAGGCTGATCTCAATCTCCTGAACTCTAGCCAGCTGCCTGCCTCAGCCTCCCAAAGTACTGGGATTACAGGTGCAAGCCACCACACCCAGCCTATAATTTTAATTAAGACCAACTGTTTAAAATTAGTTAAAATTACAAAATTGAGTTTCTGAGTCAGATGCAATGTGTAATATATATATATATATGTATATATGTATGTATTTTCCCAAAGACATAGTGTCACTCTATCACCCAGGCTGCAGAGCAGTGGCACGATATTGGCTCACTGCAATTTATGTCTTGTAGGCTCAAGTGATGCTTCTGCCTCAGTCTCCCAAGTAGGTGGGATTACAGTTACCCGCCACCAGGCCTGGCTAATTTTTGTATTTTTAGTAAAAACAGGGTTTTACCATGTTGGCTAGGCTGGTCTCGAACTCCTGACCTCAAGTAATCCACCCACCTTGGCCTCCCAAAGTGCTGGGATTACAGGCATCAGCCATCACGCCCAGCTCTTGTTTAGGTAACCCCTTTGCTCCCCTCCACTTCCTCCTCTTGTTTCTTCTCCTGCCTCTCTTCTCTCTCTTCTTTCTTTCTCTGCACTGGCCCACCTTCCCCTCCACCTGTTCTCCATTCCAAATTTGGAAGGCAGTAGTCAGGGTTAGCTCCTGTCCAGTGAAAGCAAAGCTGGGTCCAAGGGACAAACTACAGAGCTTTTTGTGCATTTTTACTCTTTCTCCCTTACATTCCTCTTTACTTCTCTCCAGGCGCACAGAAGCAATCTCTAGAACATCTTTCCCTGAGCAAAGCCGTAAGCTTTTTTGTTGTTGTTACTTGTCCTCTTCCTGCCCCTGCTTTAAAAAAGAAAGTATCTGTCTTGACTTATGTGAACATGGCACTTCCTTGCGGCTGCTCTTCAGAGGATTCATTCTCTGGGTTCTTCCTGGAACCCAGAGATCAATCCTGTCTATCCTAGGATCAATTTCCTTCATTCCAAGACCCCTTGTTGGAGATCCAGGTAACCCCCACTCATTCCCAAACATGCACTTCCAACAATCTTTCCAGCACTCCCTTTGTCCTCTGTTCATTATGGTATCCAGTGGCTTGACATGATGCTTATGTTCTTCCTGTAATCTAGAGCAGAGAGGCTGGGAAAAACTGAGGTCTCTTTACATACAGGACAGTGAACAGTCTCCAGAGGCCAGAGTCTCTTTGACAATCACAAAGAACCCTTAATTTGCTTTGTAAAACGTAGTCCAGCGCTCTTCACAGATTCACAGATTACAGACTTACTATTCCAAACAATTTCCAAATACTACATAAAGGGTTTTATGGACAGTAGCCTTGATTCAGATCAACTTGTATCTCTGCAGCCTTCACCACAGACCACTTTTTCACAGTGGAGTTGCTATTTGGCTATGGCTTAAAGGATGAGCAAGAATTCCTCAAGCTTAGAAAGAGGGAAGGGGCTCTAAGAAGACCTGTGTGGTTGAAACAGGATACAAGGATGTGTGTATGGCAGGAAGGAAGAGAAGTTGAAGCTAGATTATTCACAGCACTCTTCACCTGGCTGAGTTTGGACTTTATATTGCAAGGTCAGCATTTCACAGAAGACTAGCTCATGAAGATGCTATTCAGTGCCCCAAGATCAAGGAGCTCACTTGTTTAATAAGTTGGGGAATTTGAATGCTGAATCCCCTTTTTAAACAGTTTTTAAACAGTCACAGTTGATTTCAGAAAATTGAAGGCTCTGAGAAGTCCTGCAATGAAAAGGAAACCTGTTTAATTTTGTATTTAGGTTAATCAAACTTTTTTTTTTTGGCAATGAAATGGTTTCCCCCCTCCCCCAGCCCCCCATAACAACTATTAACATCTCCAGAAACAATTTTCCTTAGAGTCTGGAATTGCTGCTGTCTGCTATGGGAAGCTGTGGTGAGGTTTTTATTTTGTTTTGATTTTTAATTAGGAAAGACACATCATCTTGTTTTTCACTTTGGAAATGGTGTATGGAGGGAGGGGAGATGAGAGTTAAGAAAAATAATTGCAGTTGTTCATATAAGAGACATTATTTCTAAAGTGATATTTCTTTTTTTTAATTTTTAATTTTTAATTTTTTTTTCAAAGAAGGAAGAAAGAAATCAAGGAAGGAAGGAGGGAGAGAGGGAGTGAAAGAGGGAATGAAGGAGGAAGAGAAAAAGAGATTTTTTTTTTAAAGAAAGAAAGAAAGAGAAAGAGAAAGGGGGAGAGAGAACAGGATTCTTGCTCTATTGCCCAGGCTGGAATGCAATCTAAAAATAGGTATTAAAAACCTCTTTTATGCTGATAATTGTGCTTAACAGCAGAGACAGGAGGGAATAAGGGAAGAAAATAACAAACAGCCAACCAATATTTCATTTAAGTCTGTGAAATACTATGCAAATGCCGAAGAGTGATTTACTTCCAATTATGTGGTCACTTTCAAAATAGGTGTAATGTGATACTGAGAAAAATGTATGTTCTGTGGACCTGGGGTGAAAAATTCTATAAATATTCACTAAGTTTACTTATTCCAGGTCTAAATTCAAATCATAGATGTCCCTATTAATTTTCTATGTCGTTGATCCATCGAATATTAACAATGTGGTGTCAAAATCTCCCGCTATTATTGTGCGGGAGTCTAAGTCTCTTTATAAGTCATTAAGAACTTGTCTTATGTATCTGGGTGCTCCTGTATTGGGTGCATATATATTTATGATCATTGACTCCTGTTGTTGCGTTGATCCTTTTACCATTATGTAATGTCCTTCTTTGTTTCTTTTAGTCTTTGTTAGTATTAAAGTCTATTTTGTCAGTGACGAAAGTTACAACTCCTGTTTTCCTTTTTGCTCTCCATTTGATTGGTAAGTCTTCCACCAACCCTTTAAGTCTTAGTATGTCGCGTTGCTTGTGAGATGGATCTGGATACAGCGTACCGATGGGTTTTGACTTTTTGTTCAATTTGCCTGTCTGTGTCTTTGATTGGGGCATTTAATCCATTTAAATTTAGGATTAATATTGATATTTGTGAGTTTAATATTGTCGTTTGATGCCAGCTGGCTATTTTCCCCATTAGTTGATATAGATTCTTCATTATGGAGATACTCTTTATCTTTTGGTAAGTTTTTGGGATGACTGATACTGGTTGTTCCTTTCTGTGTATAGTGCTTCTTTCAGAAGCTCTTGTAAAGCAGGCCTGGTGGTGATGAAATCTCTGAGTGCTTGCTTGTTCACGAAAAATTTTATTTTTCCTTCATTTATGAAGCTTAGTTTGGCTGGATATGAGATTCTGGGTTGAAAATTCTTCTCTTTGAGGATATTGAATATTGATCCCCACTCTCTTCTAGTTTGTAGGGTTTCTGTTGAGAGGTCTGCTGTGAGTCTGATAGGCTTCCCTTTATGGGTAACGTGACCTTTCTCTCTAGCTGCCCTTAGAATTTTCTCCTTTATTTCAACTCTGGTGAATCTAATGATAATGTGTCTTGGGGTTGCTCTACTTGAGGAATATCTTTGTGGTGTTCTCTGTATTACCTGGAGTTGAGTATTGTCCTGCCTTACTAGGTTAGGAAAGTTTTCCTGAATAATTTCCTGAAGAATATTTTCCAGCTTAGATTCATTCTCTTCATAACATTCAGGTACACCTATCAAATGTAAATTAGGTCTTTTCACATAGTCCCATATTTCTTGGAGACTTTGCTCATTCCTTTTTACTCTTTCTTCTCTAATCTTGTCTTCTCATTTCATTTCATTAAGTTGATCTTCAACCTCTGATATCCTTTCTTCTGCTTGATCAATTCGACTGTTAAAACCTGTGCATACTTCACGGAGTTCTCGTATTGTATTCTTCAGTTTCATTAATTCACTTATATTCCTCTCTAAATTGTCTATTCTCATTAGGATTTCATCAGACATTTTTTCAAGGTTCTTAGTTTCTTTACATTGGGCTAGAACATGTTCTTTTAACTCACAGAAGTTTCTCATTATCCACCTTCTGAAGCCTATTTCTGTTAATGGAACATACTCATTCTCCATCAGGCCTTGTTCCCTTGTTGATGAGGAACTGTGATCCCCTGTAGAGGGAGAGGCATTCTGATTTTGGGTATTCTCAGCCTTTTTATGCTGGTTTCTTCCCATCATTGTAAATTTATCCACCTGTCATCTTTGTAATTACTGACTTTCAAATTAGGTCTCTGAGTGGATGTCCAACTTGTTGGTTCCCAGCGCCGGAATCTGAGCAACCCACTGTGCCGGCTAAAACAGCAGCGTTAAGATTCATGGTGCTTTTCTGCCAGGGAATCTCCGGTTTGGCTTCCTTCTTGAGTCCCTTTTTCAATCAGCTGAATAGGCGACTCTGCCTTCCTGGAACTCCAAACGTCGATCAAAAGGGGACCCAGTCCTGTTTACTCTGCACTGGGAACTGCTGAGCCGGGGCACTGGCAAAACTGCCGCACTGGCCACAAGAGTCGTGCTGGTGACCTGTGGGGCTCCTCGGCTGGGAATCTCCTGGTCCGTGAGCAACAAAAATTCGTCTGAAAGTGTGGCATCCTCTCATTCTCTGCGCTTTCACTGGGAGCTACAGTCCTGAGCTGTTAGTAATCGGCCATCTTGGATCTCTCTCCTAAAGTGATATTTCTAAGGAGCAAGGCTGACTAGGTCCTTACTTAGAACCCTGCTGAGATTCCCTCTGCCCACAGGTTAAAATTCAAACTCCTGGCAAGGCATGGTGGCTTACGCCTGTAATCCCAGCACGTTGGGAGGCCGAGGTGGGTTGATCACAAGGTTAGGAGTTCAAGACCAACCTGGTCAACATGGTATAAACCTCGTCTCTACTAAAAATACAAAAATTAGCTGGGCATGGTGGTGGGCACCTGTAATCCCAGCTAGTTGGGAGGCTGAGGCAGGAGAATCACTTGAACCCGGGAGGCAGAGGCTGCAGTAAGCCAAGATTGTGCCGCCACTGCACTCGAGCCTGGGTGACAGAGCGAGACTCCAGCTCAAAAAAAAAAAAAAATTCAAACTCCTGAATAGGGTTGACAACACCTTCTGTGATCTGGTTTCTGCCTGCTTCTCCAGTTCCAGCTCCTACCACTTACCCCTCCTTTAGAACAAATTCTCGAAGAAACAAACATATCCCGGACAAACCGGAATGCCTTATGTGCTCCCTCCAGCTGTTCCCATCTGAGCGCTTCTCATTGGCTGGAATGCAGTTCTTCTGTTTGTCCACTTGGCAAATGCCTATTCATCTTTCAACAGAGATCAGCCTCTCTAGGAACTTTCCAGAGCCATTCCTGACCTCTGTGGTCTGTGCAGTCCACCATGCCCCCACCCCTGTGTAGAGGGAATCACTCCTTCTGTATTCCAGTGCCCTTGTGGTGTAGTTTCCACCTGTCGTTCTAAAATGCAAACTCCAGCACGACATTGTGTGTTGTTCATAATGTAGACTTACAGCCTAGCACAGTGCCTGGCCCATAGTAGGTGGTCAGTGTCATTTGAGTAAAATGTGACGATGGGAATTGATGAGAAAATGCAGAGAAGGAGAATGCTTCAATAGAAATGGAATAGGCAGAATCAATAGGTCTTGGTGATTGATTGGGGGATTGATTGATTGGAGGCTTAGGGAACCAAGAGACACCCTGAAGTGAGCTAAAGACCTTAGGAGAAGGAGTTTTGGTAGAGGGGAAAGGTGTATGTCATTTTAAGCTTGCTTTTTTTTTTTTTAACTTTTATGTTTTGTTAAGGTAAGATTTACATACAGTTAAATGCATAAATTTTTTTTTTTTTTTTTTTTTTTTTTTTTTTGGAGACAGAGTCTCGCTCCATAGCCAGGTGCCAGGCTGGAGTGCAGTGGCATGATCTTGGCTCACTGCAACCTCTGCCTGCCAGGATCAAACAATTCTCCTGCCTCAGCCTCCCAAGTAGCTGGGACTACAGGCACGCGCCACCACACCCAGCTAAGTTTTGTATTTTTGGTAGAGATGGGGTTTCACCATGTTGGCCAGGATGGTCTTGATCTCTTGACCTCATGATCTGCCCACCTCGGCCTCCCAAAGTGCTGGGATTACAGGCATGAGCCACCGCACCCGGCCAAATGCATAGATCTTAATTACACAGTTAGACAAATAAAACATGCTGAATTGAAGGTGGCCATAAGACATTTGGGTGAAGGTATTGTGAAGATGGCCAGCAGTGTGTATCAAAGCGCAGAGTCTGGTGCTAGAGACTGAGCTCCAGGTTCTTTGTGGGATGTGATGTGGGTGCAGATGAGGCAGCCCCCTGTGGTGAGAAGCTCCAGATATGCCAGTATCCTGAGGCGGCTCCAGATACTGGGATATCTGGAGCTCCCTCACTAATCACCAGGATGTTTTCATCTTCCTTTGGCTGTTCTCTCCTTTTGTTTTGGCTGGACTAGGCTTCTCTTTTGTTGTTTGGGCTGTGAAAGGATTAGAAACTATACTGGAGAGTAGAAGGGACATGGAATGGGATGGCCACAGTTAATTGGGAACATGTGTGGAGGACCCACTCTTTGATCTGCATGACTGCGCTTATGAAAGCAGTGTTTCTTCATCCACTCACAGGGAGTCAGTCCATCACTTCCTGAGTGAGTGACAAAGCTCCTATCCCTGGTGACTGGCCACCACACACAACAAATGAGGAAAGAATTCTAAGATAAACAAAAATGACTCATAGCCTAATATGAAAACTGAAACATGCATTAACCAAGCTATCTCTGCATCCTGAAGCAGGAGAGTCCTTTGCTAATGAACTCATCAGGCAAATAAATGTTCTCAGTTGGAGGTTAGCATTCATTTCTTCCCAAAGTATACTGCATTTAATTAAATGTACAGGAAAAATTCTCTTGGCCAGAGGAGTTATGGTGATGTGACAGGAAGATCCCTGTCTGGAAGTCTAGACATCTTTGGTTC
Source organism: Aotus nancymaae (assembly GCF_030222135.1). Lineage (NCBI taxonomy): Eukaryota > Metazoa > Chordata > Mammalia > Primates > Aotidae > Aotus > Aotus nancymaae. The sequence continues at coordinate 75,205,168 of NW_026988422.1, read as the reverse complement.
TTTGTCCAATTCTCTCTGCTGTGTGACCTAGGGCAAGTCATCTGGCCTCTCTGAGCCTCAGATCTTTCTTTTGTAACCTGCAGAAGATGTCGATGTCAACCCTGAATCCTATATTTACTCAACTTGTCAACAAATATTCTTGGCTGAGAGTGATGGCTCATGCCTGTAATCTCAGCACTTTGGGAGGTCGAGACAGGTGGATTGCTTGAGGCCAGGGGTTTGGGACCAGCCTAGGAAACATGGTGAAACCCCATCTTTACCAAAGAAAAAAAAAAAAAAGAAGAAGAAAGAAAAAAATCAGCCAAGCATAATGGTACATACCTATGGTTCCAGCTACTCAAGAGGTTGAAGTGGGAGGATTGCTTGAACCCGGGAAGTTGAGGCTGCAGTGAGCCATGATTACACCAATGCATTCCAGCCTGGGTGACAGAGCAATACCCTATCTTAAAAAAACAAACAACAACAACAAAACTCCCGCATATTCTTCAAGCTTCTATTCTGTTCTGGGCACTGAGCTGGCTAAATATCCCTGCTTGAACAATTTTGTGCTCTGGAACCTGGCCAAACAGCCATCACTCCCAATTCAAAAGCATGGGTCTGTTCTTTATGTCAAAGTTGGAAAAGTGGGCTGGGTACCACTCTGGTTCTTTATAGGAATTTTGTTCTGGATCAGACGACTGGACATCATAGTGCCAATCCGATGCCAACAGCGGAAGGAAGGCTGGGGTTGGAGTTGAATAAACCTGGATTTGGGTCTGCCACTTACTAGTTTGTGACCTGGACTAATTTACAGAAGTTTTTTGACCCTCACTTTTCTCATCGGTTAAGGGGGGATGATAATATCTCCTCCACTTGTTCTGAGAAATAAGATGATGTGTGTGGGGTGCTTGGTGCTTTTCTTCCTATTGTCCGAGCAAGCAGCAGGTGCCCCTACATCTTTCTTCATTTCAAACGTCCCAAATACCCAAGCCATTCACCCAAGCCATGACTCAGTTTATTTTATTTATTTATTTATTTATTTTAAGACAGAGTCTCGCACTGTCGCCCAGGCTGTAGTGCAGTGGCGTGATCTCGGCCCACTGCAATCTCCACCTCCTGGGTTCAAGCAATTCTCCTGCCTCAGCCTCCCGAGTAGCTGGGGCTACAGGCATGCACCACCACGCCCAGCTAATTTTTTTTGTATTTTTAGTAGAGACGGGGTTTCACCACATTGGCCAGGATGTTCTCGATCTGCTGACTTTGTGATCCACCTGCCTCAGCCTCCCAAAGTGCTGGGATTACAGGCGTGAGCCACCGCACCCGGCTGCCAAGACTCAATTTATAAATGGTTCCGGGAACCTGGAGGACTAGAGTGGCCCCATTTCGACATTCGCTCAGCACTTTCCTCTCATCGCATTTCAGAGAGATTCGAAATTAGGCCCATTTCCTGGTCACTCTCTACAAACTGGGGATGGAGTTTCTAGCAACATTTTCACTCTGGCAACACACTATGGGTGTACCAGAGAGGTAATTTTTTTTTTTTTTTTTTTTGTGACAGAGTCTTACTCTGTTGCCCAGGCTGGAGTGCAGTGGTGCAATCTCGGCTCACGGCAACCTCAGCTCACGGCAACCTCAAGTGATTTTCCCGCCTCAGCCTCACGAGTAGCTGGCTACTACAGGTATGTGCCACCACACCTGGCTAATTTTTGTATTTTTAATAGAGACGGGGTTTCACCATGTTGGCCAGGCTGGTCTCAAACTCCTGACCTCCTGATCCGCCCCCCACCTCAGCCTTCCAAAGTGCCAGGATTATAGGCATGAGCCACCGCGCCTGGTCAGGGAGGTAATTTTAGTTATATTTTATTGAGAATGCCTCCAGAAAAGTATAGATTTATAGTCCACGACAACTGAAAGGATCTAGAAATTCTGTCATGAGGTCAACTGCCTTTACAATAAGGACTCTGAGGCTGGAGTGGGGATTGACCAGCTCCAGGGAACGCTGGGAGTGAGTGGCAGGTTGGCAGATGCGTCTCTTGCTGGATCTACCTCTTGGTCTAGCGCTCTTTCTCATAAACCACAGGATCGTTCCAATCCTAGACTATTTTAACTATTTGCATCTCAAGTGATCTGTAAACAATTGGCTTAATTCCCAGGGCTCTCCTTGCTTTTTTGTGTTGAGGGACATTCCCTAATTTAGATCATTTCCGTGACCTTTCAAGGTAAGGTAAACTCTGGCGGCTGTAGGGACAGCAAAAACCGCAAAGAGGCCGGGGTATGTGGCCACTCAAATGAGAGTTAAGATAGAGTAAGCATCACTGGAAGAGAATGGAGAGACTCCAGAGGCCTTGGCGGAAAATGGACTGCTGCCTTCTCAGTCTAAAGATCTGTGATGCAGAGAGGGTTCCACATGCCACATGGCACTCTGGCCTTTGACATTAATTGGAGTCGTGAACCAACAGCAACAGTATAGATAGCTCTGGGGACAGCAGGGGGTGGAGGGCAATTGTTGGTGACATCACATGACATGTTCTATGCACAGCTCTCCCTCCTCCCTATCTTCCCTTTTTCTTCCCTAAACTTACCTTTTTTTTTATTTTTTTTGAGACAAGGTCTCCCTCTGTCACCCAGGCTGAAGTACAGTGGCACAATCTCAGCTCACTGCAACTTCTGCCTCCTGGGTTCAAGCTATTCTCTTCGCCTCGGCCTCCTGAGTAGCTGGGACTATAGGTGTGTGCCACCATGCCAACTAATTTCTATTTTTTTAGTGAACACAGGGCTTTACCATGTTGGCCAGGCTGGTCTCGAACTCCTGATATTAAGTGATCCTCCCACCTCAGCCTCCCGAAATGCTGGGATTATAGGGGTGAACCAGCATGCCCGGCCCCTAAACTTATCTTGAATACTTTTTAAATGCCAGGTTCTGTGCTAGAGCCTTAACCCTGACCCCAGAGAGCTGGTGCTTTTTTCCTCCCTGGTCTCTCTTCAAAAACTCATCTGTCTTTTGTGCTCATCACTCCACCTTTTGTCCTTCCTTCTGCTTCATCTTTTTTTCTCCTCTCTCTTGTGTCTTTATTTTATCTGTAACCCAGAAGTCAGCTGTGGTTTCCTGGTCTTTGAGATCTAGATGATACTGCTTTGAACTTACTCCATGCCCTGTGGAATTCCAAAGGCTTCCCACACGTCTAAAAACTCCCATGGGAAGCGGAGGGGGCCTTTATTTTCATGGTCACTTCTGACTCCAACCTCGGCACTTCCCTTGAATTCGTTTGGTTCGCAGGCCATTTTTACCACTGCCTCACCTCCCCTCACCCCCCACCATCCAGTAGTTCCTTGCCAGTTGCCCCTGACATGAGATTCTGCCTCTTACTTGATTTCCATAAAAACAAAAATAAACAACACTGTAGTGAGTTTTTAATAGTGTCCTCCTGAAAGTAAATGCCCACGTGGAACATCAAAAGGTGACCTGATTTGGAAACAGGATCTTTGCACATGTGATTAGTCAAGTTAAGATGAGGTCATGCTGGAATAGGGTGCATTCTAAATCCAGTGATTGATGTCCTTATAAGAGGACACACGAAGGCACACAGAGAAGAGGCGGCCATGCGAAGATGGAAGCAGAGTTGGAGTCTTGAGGTTATAAGGTAAGGAGCTCCACGGAATTACGTGACCAAGGAAGAGGCAAGGAAGAGGCAAGGAAGGATTCTCCCCTACAGCCTCTGGAAGGAGCTTGGCCCTGAGGACAACTTGATTTTGGACTTCTGGCCTCCTGAACTGTGAGAGAATAAACGTCTGTTTATTACCACTCAGTTTGTGGTACATCTTACAGCAGCCCTAGAAATGAGTACATTCCATTTGCATTTGGGCGTGTCGGCAAATTTCCTGAGGATTTGAGAGTGGAGGGTGGGACAGAGGGGAACGTGCTTTTCGGTTCTCCATCCCTGCTGTTCCACTGGTTTTCACTTCAGCCACCCATCCTGCCTTTTCCCTGCTCAACATCCTTCTTCATCTCTGCTTTCTACATAGTTCCCAAACTCCAAATTCATCTTCCTCTATCATGCAGAGCTCCAACTCAAACTCGGCTCTCAGCCCACTGTTCGCGTCAGACCCCTCCGGATCCTCAGTTGCACAAAAATTACATTGCAAGAAATAGCAGCCTCCTTTCAGAAGAGAGAGGTGGATTTAAAAAGCTAATCCTGTCCCTCCTTGGGGAGAACTGGCTCCTTCTCTATTTCCTGTTCTTCAGTCTAGTAGAGGCAATGGCTGGGCTGAGCCAGGCTTTACTCTCCCCTACTCCTCAGAATGTTCAGGGTATGGATTGTGGAAGTCAAGAGGGACCTGTCCGTCTGTCAGTCTAGACTGATTTGACTGTCCCCTGTGTCTGGATGCTTCCCTGGGCACTTCAAGGAGTTACTAAAGAAATACAAGAGGTTGTCCCTCCCTTGAGGAACAGTCCGAAGACAATCCTTAGTCTTTCTTCTTTAAAAAGCTTTGTTCAGGCTGGCGCGGTGGCTCACGCCTGTAATCCCAGCACTTTGGGAGACTGAGGCAGGCAGATCACAATGTCAAGAGATCGAGACCATCCTGGCCAACATGGTGAAACCCTGTCTCTACTAAAAATATGAAAAAATAGCTGGGTGTGGCGTTGCGTGCCTGTAGTCCCAGCTACTCAGGAGACTGAGACAGGAGGATTGGTTGAACCCAGGAGGTGGAAGTTGCAGTGAGCCAAGATTGCACCACTGCACTCCAGCCTGGCGACCAAGTGAGGCTCCATCTCAAACAAACAAAACAAAAACAACAACAACAAAAAAGCTTTGTTCAGTTTGTTTGGTCTTTTGCATCTTCAAATAGGAATCTCTTACGTTCTATCGCCTCCTCCCCCTTCCCCTCTCCCTCCACCTCCTCCTCCACCTCCCCCCCCCGCACCCGCCTCCTCCTTTTCCTCCTCTTATGTGCAGAACTTTTAAAAGTTCTGTCACTTATGATTTTATTTTATTTCTTATGCTTGTACATTTCTAAGACCCATGGGTAAGTGTTAAGTATTTTTCCTTCCAATTTCTATAGGAAATAAGGAAAATCAAGCCCAGGGTAAAGTAAGTTGCCCAAAATTATCTGTGTTTAAGTCACAGAACTTGTCCTAAACCCTAGGCCAGCACCCTTCCTGCAAACCCCATGGCTTTCTTAGACTGGTCAGAAGCTGTGCCTTTAGCCTGGAAGAAACTATTTAACTTAGATCAGCCATCTTCCTGTTACAGCTAGAGCTGAAGCTTGGTTCCACTTCAAAACCATGCTGTGTTTTAAGAACAGATTTCTAACCTAATTTTGAATTTAAGTTTATAAATCAGTTTTTGTAGCTCTGTATTTTGACTCTGGATTCAGAGAAATATTCTTACTAGGTTACACGAATATTTTGAAACTCAGTTCTTACTTTTTTTTTAATTCAATAAAAGTTTGCACAAACAATGCATCCCACAGGAGAAGCTTATGCCAGATCCCAGATGTTTAACACGTTTGCTTCAGATATTAAGAGTTCATGGCCTCTTGTGCTTGTTAAACCAAAAAATGTAAGCCCATAGAAATGATTTTTAATAACTAGGAGTGCTGCAAGGTCAGGCTGAATTCTGGGCAACCGCAGCACTTCAATAACTTTTTGATCACAGATTGTGTGTGTGTATGTGTGTGTGTGTGTGTGTGTGTGTGTGTGTGTAGTTTTTTTTTTTTTTAAAAATCCAAGCTGATAATTCAATGAAGGGCAGCATGAACTCTTACTTTTGACTCAATTACACTTTAATTGATACATGCAAAAATGTTCAAAAAGTTCCTTTTCTAATTATGACATTGACTATCTAGTTTGTAATCACTTACCTGGGTCTGCCATGCAATGAACAACCATCTACTATTGAGTCATGGGGTTCAGAATGCCATTATCACAGTGAACATCTACCTCGACTGACTGTGCCAATTATTATGCTGTGCATATGTTATATCATTTAACCCCATACTTGGCACCTTCGCTACTACACCCTGAGTCCCAGCCTCTTTCCTCTCTCACCTTGATTATAGGCAGAATCAGTTACCTGGCCCCTCTGCCTTCACCACTGCCTCTGTCCCTTACAGTCTATTTTCAACGCAACAGTTGGAGTGATCTGTACAAATGTGAAATCAGTTCATGTCATTCCCCAACTCCAAACTCTCCAGTGGCTTCTCAGCCTATTTAGAGTAGCAGCAAATGTTTAATAACAGCCATGCCATCTCCTTTCCCCCAAACCCCACCCCATGCTCTTCTGGCCTCTCTTCCTACCCTTCTCTCTCTCTTTCTCTTGCTCCAGTGGCTCTGGGCCCTCTCACTGTTCCTCAAACTTGTCATGCAACTTTCTGGACTTGGTATGGTTCACTGGTCAAGCAAAGGTTAAGGCACACACATTAAATCACATCTATCAAGGTAGGAAAGTGGGAGATAATTTGTTTTAAACAAGTTAGTGATCTATTGGCGAGGGTAACAAAATTCAAAAATTCATGATAATCTATTCTTTCACAGTAATCTTTGCAGTAGGAAATGTGATCAAAGACAGGATTCCTGATTGAAAAAGTTAAGGCTAGGGAGGCAGAGCAACTTTTTTTTTTATTTTTATTTTTTTTTTGAGGTGGGTTTTCGCTCTTGTTGCCCAGACTGGAGTGCAATGGTGTGATCTCGGCTCACCACAAACTCCGCCTCCCGGGTTCAAGTGATTCTTCTGCCTCAGCCTCCTGAGTAGCTGGGACTACAGGCATGCACCACCACGCCTGGCTAATTTATTTATTTCTCTTTCTTTCTTTTTTTTTTTTTTTGTATTTTTAGTAGAGACAGGGTTTCTCCATGTTGGTCGGGCTGGTCTCAAACTCCCGACCTCAGGTGATCTGCTCACGTTGGCCTCCCAAAGTGCTGGGATTACAGGCATGAGCCACTGTGCCCAGCTGCATTTTTATTCCAATAGAATATGCCTATTGCTGGGAGACCGTCTGTTTTTACCTACTGTACAATGTTAAGGATTGTGAAATTTGCATTATGGGAATCTAGTACCTGTGATTTACTTATTGAACCATTTAATGAGCAATGATACTTGAAAACTAAGGCTATTTTGAATAATTAAAAAATGAATCATTTTGGAAAATGTACTTCAAATAATTCAGAAAATACTTTTTGAAGCACTAAACCTTTAAATATCTTTAGTCATTATGATGGATGTTAAAAATAAGGTATGGACCACTTTTTGTCTTAGTAGCCAGACTCCACTATGTATAGAGTTTTACTTCATGATGATTCAGGATAAACATTGGTGGCTTAATATAGTGTGGAGGTCTGTTTGCCTGTACACTGGATGGCACCAGGCTAGTGTGCTTCTTGGCTCTGCATGTCTTCTTTGTATAATTTTACATGGCCATTTGGGAAGAGAAAAAGAAGTTATAAATAAGCAATTTTCAGCCTGAGAATTTATGAGAGCCTCAGCCATTGTGATATCTCAAAGGGACAGGTAAGGTTATGTGCTAATTATAAGTGAAAGAGCCTTAGGTGATTTTTAAAACCTCCTTCTTCATTCTGATGCTACCGCAACAGCATCCAACAGCTCTAGAGCTTTGGCCACTTACAGAACTTGGGACCAGAGACACCTTGACACACTATTTAGACCAAATAGAGGGAGAACAACCAAAGAAAGTTTGGAGAGGATACTGTCCACAAATCCCACTCACTTTACAGCTTGTTTATGTGAATGTCCGTTCATGACGCTGAAATTGTCGTTCAGCCCAAGACCAACGTAACTTGCCAATGTGAATACTTACACACACCCTGTATTATTGGAAAGTGGTCTTCATGATATAATTCACATTTAAATAGTGCTTTAGAGCAGTGGTCCCTAATCTTTTTGCACCGGGACCAGTTTCATGGAAGGCCATTTTTCTATGGATTAGGGGTGAGGGGTGGTTTTGGGATGATTCAAGCACATTACATTTATTGTGCACTTTTATTTCTATTTTTATTACATTGTGATATATGAAGAAATAATTATACATCTCACCATAATGTAGAATCAGTGGGGGCCCTGAGCTTGTTTTCCTGTAACTAGATGGTCCTTCCTGGGGGTGATGGGAGACAGTGATAGATCATCAGGCATTAGATTTTTTTTCCATGGAGTCTTGCTCTGTCACCCAGGCTGGAGTGCAGTGGTACAATCTCAGCTCACTGCAACCTCTGCCTCCAGAATTCAAGCAATTCTCTTGCTTGACACTCCTGAGTAGCTGGGATTACAGGCACATGCCACCACGCCTGGCTAATTTTTGTATTTTTAGTAGAGACAGGGTTTCACCATGTTGCCCAGGCTGGTCTTGAACTCTTGACCTCATGATCCGTCCATCTTGGCCTCACAAAGTGTTGGGATTACAGACGTGAGCCACCGTGCCTGGCCAGGCATTAGGTTCTCATAAAGAGCACGAAACCTAAATCCCTCACATGCACAGTTCACAATAGGGTTTGTGCTCCTATGAGAATCTAATGCTGCCGCTGATCTCACAGGAGGCAGCGCTCAGGTGGTAACATGAGTGATGGGGAGAGGCTGTAAATACAGATGAAGCGTCACTTGCTCAACTGCTGCTCAACTCCTGTTGTGTGGCCTGGTTCCTAACAGGCCACAGACTGGTACTGGTCCATGGCCTGGGGTTTGGGAACCCCCATTTTATAGTGTATAAAATACTTTTGTGTTTTTTCTTTCATTCACTAAATATTTGTTCCGTATGTAGTACACTGTCCTAGGCTTAAATAGACATTAGAAATGCAAAGATGAATATGGCCTCCTCCCTCCCCATTTTCTTACTCTGATGCTCATCATGACTCTGAGAGTTGCTAAGGCAACAATTATGATTATCCCCCTTTTCTAGGAAAGTGATTGAGGCTCAGGGAGGCTCTTGCAATGTCACCATGTTTAAAAAGTATTAATGCCAGAACTTCAACTTGGGTTTTCTGCCTCTAAATCCCCCCCCTTTTTTTTGAGACGGTGTCTCATTCTGTTTCCCAGGCTGGAGTGCAGTGGCACAATCTCGGCTTACTGCAACCTCCTCCTCCTAGGTTCATGCAATTCTCCTGCCTTAGCCTCCTGAGTAGCTGGGATTAAAGGTGTGCACCACCATGCCTGGCTAATTTTTTGTATTTTTAGTAGAGACGGGGTTTCACCATATTGGCCAGGCTGGTCTCGAACTCCTGACCTGTGATCCGCCTGCCTCAGCCTTCCAAAGTGCTGGGATTAGAGGCATGAGCCACCACGCCCGGCCCTAAATCCCATTTTTTACACCCAATCTTTCATGCCATAAACAAATACTCAGAGGCAAGCAACTAAAGAAAATAAAAATGTATACAAATCACAGTCCAATCAAAATGCTAAAGACTCAGTTCCAAAGAATCTTACAGGGACAGTTTTCTCAGTACTCAATTAAATCTCTTGTGTTTAAGTGGCAAGAACTAAACGTATATTAACTTAGGCAAAATATATTATTTATGGGCTTATACCTGGTGTGTTTATGTACTAGTACTATGGAAAAAGTAGAGGTGAATTCACCCAAGAATACAACCAAGAAATCTATTGCCTTTGGAATCCTTCACCATCTCGTATCTTTACTTCTCTCAGTACATCAACTTCATCCTCTTTCATTATGGATTGACCTCTTCTACCTGGGAAACATGGCTACCAAAGTGTCTTGTGTCACTGCAAAGAGGACTGACTGTTTTTTTCTAGTGATAGTGAAAAAAAATTCTAGGGAAGGATTTTGATTGATTGTCTTGGGTCAGATACTGTCTCACGAACCAGTCAGCTCTGACTGGGGAAATGAAATTGTGGGAAATCACAGTGGCCACACAACTTTGGAATGGAGGAAGAGTGGTCCTCATGGTGAGACTAAAGCAGATGTCGATTCTGAGTCTCCTACACTTAATTCACACAAATGTTTTTTTCATGAAGTATCCTATTCAATTTCTGGAAATGAGATGTTTGCTGAACTCCATCACAGTGTTGCGCTGTGTTTAAAGGAGGCAACACAAGGTCAAAGGCAGAAACAGGAAAAAGCTGTGTAGAAAAGCTGAAGAATCCTTATCACTTTTAGTGACAGCCTGTCCAGAAAGTGAAAAAGGAAGGCAGGATTTAGAGATGGCCCAGAGCAGTGAAAGCAAAATAGTGAACATTGGGGAGATGCTGACTATGAAGAAGAGCTAGGCATACAGCAAAGCAGCGACAAATGACATGAATTTTCAGGCATGGCTGTAGTCATCTTGGAAAAGATAGGAGGAAGAGTACAGAAACTCCTGGAGCTAGAGGGGTTGTTAATCTTCTGGTCTACTCCCTTCATTTTTCATGTGAGTAGGCAGATCCAGGGAGGAGAAGTAATCTTCCCAAGACTATCATAAAGCCTTAGTTCATTGGCAAAAATAGGAAAAATAGTGACACCAACCCTTGCATATGTCAGGAGGTTTTTCTTTGGAGAGAAATTGGAACAAAGTTACCAGAAGTTGAGTAATGCATTTTCCTCCCATTAGGCTGAAACTTGCAAGGGAGCTGGAATAAATATGCAGATGGCTGATGAAGGTAAGACAGGTAACAAACATAGGAGATGACAGAAGAGGGGATAAAAAGAGGTCTGCAGTCACGCGGGCCTTGAAAGTAGACAATTTATACCATGCTAGACCCTCAACTGGCTTACCCAGGATACTGCTAATCCTGTGGGGTTTCCTCTTAGTTATGCCTGGGCTGGCCACCACCTGAGGGTTTTCTCATTTATCTGTCCCTTCTTTCTGATATCTTAAATTGGTGAAGCGGCTTTCCCAACATCCATTCTATCCCATAAGCAGCAGCCGTATGGTTTAGGGAATTGGTCTCAATTTAAGAGATAGGCCTGATTAGTCAAAATGGTATCTTATCCTCTTTGCCGGCATTGGTTCAAAAATAAGCTTGTGACCTAATTCTGGCCAAAGAGATAAGAGGAGAGGTTTGCTGGCTTTGGGGAAAGTTACTTTCTCTTATGAGCATTCTAGGGGAATTCATTCTATTCTCTTCACCTGAATTGCAGGAAGAGGGTCTTCCCCTGACAGGTGTTCTACAACCACAAATGGAACTAGATTTAGGATGAAACTTACATGATGCAGAACAGAGAAAAGGGAAGGAAAACAATGCTAAATGGTTGAATTGCGAATCAATGACTCTGAAGGCTGATCTATCTTTGAGCTTCCTAGTAGGTTAACCATATTAGTTACCTATTGTTGTACAACAAACCTTCCCTAAACAGTGGCATAAAACAACAGGATTTTATCATTATTTCGTTTATGAGTCTGCAATGTGGGCAGGGCTCAGTGGGAAAGGCTTGTATCTGCTCCACAAGGAGTCAGGTGGGGCAGCTTAGCCAGGGCCAGGGGGATCCACTTCCAACACGGCTCCCTCACAAACTGGGCAGTCGGTGCTGGCTCAGTCAGATGCGAAGGTCATGGGCCTTAGTCCTTTCTATGTGGCCCGCTTCATGTGGGTCTCCACAAACCACATGGGCTTCCTCAGAGCATGGTGGCTGGATTCCAAGAGTAAGCATACAAAGATAACTAAGTAGAAACTGTATCACCTTTTATGACCTAGTATTAGCCATCACATAGCATCATTTCCACTGTACTTTGCTGGTTGACCAGTCACTAAAGTTAGCTTAGAAACAGTTCAGAGGACACAGGCTCCAGCTTTTGTTGAAAGCAGTTTCAAAGAATTATGGATGATTTAAACAATTGTAGAAATGAAAACATTTCCTTGTTTTTATGGCCATTGAATTGGGTTTTCTATTATTTATTTGGGGCTGAAAGCATCCTTATTGACACAGTTAGTGTCACCTCAGCTGTGGGCAGCAGAATGTCCTAAATTAACAGCTCTCAGTCACAATGCCAATTGTAACATAGTTACCGGTAATTTGTTACTAGTAATTTAATACAAAGTTTTTGCAATCATTTTCTTTTTTATTCTTTTTAAATCAGCAGAATCAAGCTCACCACAATAATAGCAGAAGAGTCATTTATTTTAATTCAAATAGAAGTCTCTGAATGGGAGTAAAGGGATGGAATCAGAGCAAGGACACTTCACATAGTACATGGGAGCTTTACTCCAGATTGAGAGCTGTTGGGCTGGATGCCTCTTTTGGTAAGAGAGTTGGAAATAACTTTCAAGTTTTGTTCCTCTGGCTCAAATTCTTTTTCTTCTCCACATAAGCTCCTGTTAAGCCAGTGCAGCTGAAGACTTGTCATCAGGCGTTTGATATTCTCTCTCTAGTTTTGATGATCTTTCTGTGGACAAGGGAAAGGGATTAAAAAAAATGATTCTTGATCTTCTTTCTTGTTCCTTTCCACAATGAACTCTACCTAAATACAACAAACCATTTTTTAGTGTTCACTCACTGTGTTTTTAGCACTCTGATAGGGCATTGCAGATAGAACCACAATAAGGATTACCATAAGAATCTGGAAAATAAGCAGAGGGTAGTTGGAGAGCAATGGGAAGCTACTTAAAATTCAATCCTAATGCAGGTGTGACAGTCTCATAAAGGAAAGGAGAGAAAGAACTGAGCATCTATCTGCTGGATTTCAGGGTACTTCCCTGCCTAGAGGTACAGCAACAGATCCCTTGACCCTCTCCTCCCCAGCTACCTCTGAGTGGACCAGGGCAAACATCTGACCAACAGGTGCCCAACCATAGACCAGCCAGCAATCTGTACCTTGTGTGTGGCCTGGCTGGAAAGTATGAGCTGGGCCAATCAGATTTCTCTCCCAGAAAACTGGGAAGGGAGAAGCACTTACTTCTAAGGTGGTGGGTCCTGAGCCCAAAGGCTGGGTAGATATACCATTGAGGAAGTAATCAGAGACTCAGGTGTAGACTGCAGCTTTGAGAGACTGGTGACTCAGATAAGCTGATTGGGAGGTGCAGGTGTGCAAAAAGAAGCAGTATCCATGAAATGCGAGGCTGAGGGGTGTCTGGGCTACCTTAGGTCTTGCTCTTTCTGATGCCTGCTTGTTCAGATCTCTGAGTATGTTCCCATTGTTTCCTTACCCAAAGTAAGGGTAGGAGTAGAATGCCATTCCCTGCCTTTTACTTGAACAAATTGGAGAGGTTTTCTGTTACTTGTAACCATTAGAATTCTGTCTAGAACAAGTCAAGAACCCACAGAAGAGATGACAATTCCAATGGGCTTTGAGTAATGAAACACCTCTAAGTCTAGACTTTACAACTTACCGACTAAACCTGTGACTTAACAAAAGGAGCTTGAGCTTTAGTGTCACATGCAGCTTTGTTTTCAAATCCAATCTGTTCCACCACTACTTTGTGATCTTGGAGAAGTTTCTTATCTGTAAAGTCTAGATAATATCTAATTCTCGCAGGGTTGTTGAAAGAATTAAACTAGATGTATAGACATGTATGTATGTATGTATGTATGTATATATGTATGTATGTATTTTGAGACAGAGTCTCACTCACTCTGCTGTCCAGGCTGGAGTCCAGGGGCGTGATCTCTGCTTACTGCAACCTCCACCTCCCGGGTTCCAGCGATTTTTCTGCTTCAGCCTCGCGAGTAGCTGGGATTACAGGTGTGCAACACCATGCCCAACTAATTTTTATGGAGACGGAGTTTCGCCATGTTGGACAGGCTGGTCTCAAACTCCTGACCTCAAGTGATCCACCCCCTCATCAGCCTCCCAAAGTGCCGGGATTACAGGTGTAAGTCACTGCACCCAGCCAATATATACACACTTATATGGACTATTAACACAGTGTTTGGCACATAGTAGGTCCATGAAGAATAACAGCTATTATCATCCCCAACTATGTTGATGTACCTATTTGGATGGGAGAAGGGAAGTCATCTTCGACCCTGGGCCCTCCCAGTAACATAACAGTTTTGATGGAATCATTTTATATTTCCCAACATTTTAAGGGTGGCTTTATATATTGGGGGTGTGTGAGTCTGTGGACATGTGTGCATGCATGTTTGTTTGGAAAGGGTGTTGTTGGCTCTTCCTCTCCCCTTTCCTATTGAAGTTGTATTCAGTATGTCATTGTTATTAATCAGGCGTGCAATATGAGATGAACAGGAGTGATGAGTTGGTCAGGCTGCCAAACAAGTTCATGTTTTGTAGGAAATGCCAAATTGTTTCCTGAGGGGATGTTTCTCAGGAATGGAGGGGTATGCTTCCCTGGCCCTCATAGACCCTGTCCTATCTCTCGAGTGCTGTCACCTCACAGAGCAATGGGATAGCTCTTTAAAAACCACTTTATGGAGCTGCTGCCCAGATGTGCTGGAAATATATTTGCATTTTTTTTCTTTCTTCTAGTAAAAATGTAACCCATGTCAAGTAGGAAATGGATTACAGACCTCCTACATTTCCTCAAAAACTATCCCAACATCATCAGTCCCTTCATAAGCTAGACCAGTGGAGGAAGACAGTGAAAGGCTGGGAGTGGTGGAGAAAGAAGAAATGTCTGAAAAAAGAAATAGGATTATAAAGCATTTTGAGCCCCTCCCTCCACTTCTAATTCATAGAGAGACTAACATGTAAACTAACAAACTAAAGGTCTTATCTAAAGGCTTAAAAAAGATGTCCTTGAATATTTGGTTCATCTGCCAACCATATTTATTCATGAATTATCTTTATGGCTATGGAATGGGTTTAAAGACAAATGAAGAAAGCTTTGGCATCCTAAAACTGCCTGGGGATTTTGCTGGGCGTAGGTGTTTTTCTAAAAGTCTGATGAAAGCAAAAGTTACAAATGGCAGGCTTCAAATTTTATTTCATATCGTGATTTTGAGCGGCATGTACAATCACTAATATTCAGAAGTAACTTTCTGAAAGGGTGTTAAATCTTTCTCATCTCCGCTATTAACAAATATTTAGATTTTATATCTAACACAAAGGACAGAAAATTTCAAGTAGAATTGTATTGAGGGTGAGAAACTGAATCCTCAAACTTACCATTGGCTAAATCGATGCTCCCTAGTGACTTGGGTGGGGAGTCTTCGGCACATTGGTTTGGAACTCTGGGGCCATGAGGGGGTTAGATTTTCCCCATTCTAGAAAATCATGGTGGGAGGATATGTCAGGTAACTATTTCTGTGTAACAAATATTCCCAAAATGCCGTGGTACAAACAATCATCTTTTATTTCTCATGCTTGCTGGGCAGCTGGGGATTAGCTGTTCTGAGCTGGGTTTATCTGGCCTGACTCTGCTTTAGGGTGTCTTACCCTCCTTGGACCAGCTGGCTGGCCCAGGCAAGTCTTTTGGCACTGGTAGAAGTACAAGAAGACAAGCAGAAACACATGAAGTCTCTTAAGGGCCTAAGCTCAGAACTTGAACATGATTCCTTCCATTTCATTCTATTGACCAAGGCAAGTCACATGACTGAACCGAAAATCAAGGAGTAGGGAAATATACTCCGCTCCTTCGGTGGGAGGAACTTCAAAGTCATAGCAAAGGGCATGGATACAGTGCACGATGAAGTCCTAGGACCAACACTGTCACCTACTAAAAAGAAGGAATATGACTAGGCCTGTGGCTCCAGTGAGTGGAACCACATGGCTTAGCTGCAACTGTGACAGGTGAATCCCTTCTGTGGTACTGATGATAGCTATCATAACTCAATGCTAACACTCAGCATTCCTCTCAACTCTTCTAATTTTCATTCTATTTCCCTGATCAGGCAACCTTTTGATTATCATTTAGTTCCTGGATAGCTATTTCTTCAGAGCATAGTGTTTTGGCAATAAGATACAAATGTCTGGGAGTTTGAGACCAGCTTGGGCAACATGGTGAAACCCTGTCTTTACAAAAAAATACAAACATTTAGCTGGGTGTGTTGGCATGCCTATACTCCCAGCTACTCAGGAGGCTGACATGATCGCACCACTGCACTCCAGCCTGGGTGACAGAGCAAGACCCTGTATCCAAAAAAAAAGAAAAAAAGAAAAAAAAAGTGGCAGGGAAGGGTGGTACAATCCACATAATCTTATTGCTAGGTAGCCAAGAGCAGGAATGGTGTATCAGAGGGGTTTAATCAGGGAAGCAGAACCATTAGAGTTTTACTGATATGGGACTAATCTCTTGCAGAATTATGTGAGAAACTGGTGAAGTAAAGGTCTGAAAGTGGAATTGAAGGATTAGAGAAAAGTTACTAACCAGCCATCCTGAAGCCCTGTACAGGTGGACTTGTAAGGGCAGAACTTGCAATGAATCTAGGAAGCCATATATGTCTAACTGCTGGAGTGGTACCCAGGAGGGGAGCTGTGGAAAAGTCTATAGCTAGTGGACACTTCTGGAGGTCTTCCATCAAGCTCTGGAGTCATCTTGGGTCCTCTGTTCAGCAAGGCCTGTAGGTGAGAAGAAGAGCTAGATATGGGGAGGAGGATGAGCCAGAACCTGCCAGAATCCCTGCGTGTATCTGCCACCATGTATAGTCACGATGATCTTCAGAGGAAGTGGCTCGGCTCCACTTTCACCTTCCAAATCTTGCCTCAATTCTTTTTTTTGACCAATCTAACTTGAAACCATATAGGGGAAGAAATTTAGGGAAATGTAGTTCCAACTTAAGCAAGTTGACATGAGACCAGAAGAATGCAGGGTCATTTGCTTCAGGTTTGAGTCATTTCTTCCAGTCCATACAGAGGTCACAG
Source organism: Aotus nancymaae (assembly GCF_030222135.1). Classification (NCBI taxonomy): domain Eukaryota; kingdom Metazoa; phylum Chordata; class Mammalia; order Primates; family Aotidae; genus Aotus; species Aotus nancymaae. Next base: position 75,188,490 of record NW_026988422.1, on the reverse strand, counting down.
AAGTAGAGGTTTAGATGTTTCTCTGCTCCTCTCGGTGAGACTGGGAGCCTTTGTTCTTGAATCTTGAGCAGTTTCATGTGCTCTCATCCTCTTTGGACCAGCTGCTAAGCCTGGGTGAGTGGATCATGTGGTTGGTGGAAAACCTTTTTTTTCTGGATTCTCTGTTTCTTTGTTTCCTCCTTCATAGCCTTCCTTTGACCCCACTGGTGCTATTGCCTCCTGACCTACGTGCTGAATATTTTCTGTTTAGGCCTCTAATAAAACAATCAGCCTTTTAGTGCTATGAAGTTTCATTGATTAGCGGGGTTTGGAGAAGGCAGATGGGTGTTCTGAGGAAGGGCACCGAGAAATGAGACTCTCATGATTAGGTTTCTTAGTGAAGCATCTGCGACCAGTCATTATCCCACTGTTACCTTAGTTTAGTGGGTAACAGTTATCCAGGTAAAAAGATGATGGAGGGAAATAAAAAAGAAACTCATCTCACTACAAATAGTTCTTAGCTTATTTAACTGTATCCTGTGGATTAATGGGCAAAGTCCTTAGTAAGATATTCAAGACCCTTTGGAACCTAGCCTTTTTACTTCCCTCTTCTCCTGAACATATACTAGACTTTGAGTAACACTGGATCTCCTGAAGCCCACTCAGGGAAACCCTTCAAAGTGCATGAAAGAGACAAAGAAGTGTGGATAAAGATGATGAAGAAGGCACGATGGCGACTCTGTGCTTGTTTTCAGGTCACGATGTCAGCATTCTGATCAGGTGGCCGTCTGAGAGATAGAGAGCTGTATATCCATAAGATTTTTCTTTATCTACTTGGGACAAACTTAAATTTTCTATGATTGTAATATCCTTTTTGATAATTTTTCATGTTCTATGTCTTCCATTGAATGCCTACAGCAGGAGATACCTTTTTTTGGTATGTTTAATGTAATCTGTATGTCACCATTCATGACAGTGCCTATCAGAGTAAATAAAGCTAGGTGTTGGGGAAAAACCCCCAAATATTAGTGGTTTAACACAATAAAGTATATTTTTCACTCACATCACCATCCAAAGTTAGTGGGCGGTGGGGAGAGCTTCATTCCATGAAGTCAATCAAGGACATAGACATTTCTCCCATCTTGCCATATTGTGAGCTGTAGCAATGGTTAGCATGGTTTAGTCTGAGGTTGTCAAGGAATGGAAAGAGGGAGAGAGTGGGGTGAAGGCTCACCTGTTGTTGGTTGCCTAGATGCAGAAGGGAAACTCTACTTCTACTCAAATTCCATTTGTCAGAACTGGCCATATTACCTTACCTAGATGCAAGGAGAGTGAATGGGCAAAGCGGTTTAGCCTTGTGCCCAGGGACAGGATCTGAGGTTTCATTAGTATCCATGATGCTTTTGAAATGTCACTTTCTCTCTGAAGCAAGTGCCTAGGACTGCACCTGTTATATGGTAGGCACTCAGAAATGTTTGTTGAGCAAATACATGAAATGAATGAATAGGTGTAGGCTTCTGCTGTTATCTGCTAAGGCAGAAAATTGGAAGGAAATAATTTTGAGAGAAGAAAAATCTGTCTGCTATTCCCGATGTATTCATGACCATTTATTTGTAAAATTATTTCACAAGCACTCTAGGAATTCATATTCTTTTGAAGTTATGTTTTCATTTATTCAACAAACCATTGAGTGCCTTCTATGTCAAGTGCTATGCTGTGTGCTCAGGAAATAGAGGTGGAAGTCATCATTCCTCCCCATTGGTAACTCACTTGGAATGCATCTAGAGGAAAGTGTGAAAAGAAGCCAGTAATTACAGCCATTATGTAGGTGCCATGATAGAAATACAGATGGACTGTGGTGGTTATGCTGAGAAATGGCACCTAATTGAGTCAGGAATGGGTGGTGTGGGGTTTCATTGTCTAGAAGAGGTGGTATTTTGGTTGGATGAACATGAGTTTGCTAGTTGATACCCATAAGAGAACGGTAGAGGGAATGGTATTCAACAGTTTAGGGAACTGCAATTCCTTCAATAGGTCAAAAAGGGGTGATGGAAGCCACGTGCAGTGGCTTACACCTTTAATCCCAGCACTTTGGGAGGCTGAGGCGGGCAGATCACAAGGTCAGGAGTTCAAGACAAGTCTGGCCAACATAGTCAAACCCCCTACCAACTGAAAATACAAAAAATTAGCCAGGTGTGGTGGTGTGTGCCTGTAAACCCAGCTACTTGGGAGGCTGGGGCAGGAGAATCTCATGAACCCAGGAGGTGGAGGTTGCAGTGAGTGAAGATCGCACCATTGTACGCCAGCCTAGGGGAGAGTGCAAGACTCCATCTCAAAAAAAAAAAAAAAAGAAAAGGGGTGATGGAAATACCGGGAGCTAAGGCCAGAGAGGTAGGTCTGGGCTGAATCACAAAGCACGTCTAAACTGCATTAAATAAAGAATGAATAGGGGTTAAGATTAGGAATTACATGATTTGTCTTCATCAAATGAAAGAATCGATACACACAGTAATATCTAAGCAACCACATTATCTGTATCGACCAGTCTATTTTTCTCCTTAGATCAGCCTCAAATAATATAAAATTGCTAAATCAAAAAACAAACAAAACCCATTCATATTATTTTGAGGATGATCCTTTTGCAGGAAGAGGTTAGAAATAAGAGCACAAAGAAAGGTGTACAGTATCCTCCATTCATGCAGCCTTGCCTCTGAGATAGAACAGGAAGGAGGCCTATTTCAAGGAAAACAAAGGAATTGGATCCCTGATTTTATAAGAACTGTATCCATCAATAGAGTGGATTCTTCTAGGAAAGTGTTTTAAGGTGGACTAGGGAAGAAAACTAGGAACAATTCGGGGAGCTCCTGTTCTTGGTTTTTCTGCATCAGCGAAGTGGTTGTTAAAGTTGTTCATTGAAGGAACTAAGTATCAGTTCAGTTCAATTAGTAGTTAGTGAGCATTCATTCCTCCTTCATTCATTCAGCACATTTCAATGACACTTTCGTGCCCTGCACTAAGTCAGGTGCTGCGAGGAAGTAAAATTTTGGGAAAGTGATGGTCTTGCTGTTGAGAAGATTCAGCTAACACATGATTCTAGTGATTTCTAACCAAGGATGTGCTCTCCTTAGGCATCAAGGGAGGCTGGGCACCGTGGCTCATGCCTGTAATTCCAGCACTTAGGGAGGCTGAGGTACAAGGATTGCTTGAAGCCGGTAGTTTTAGACCAGCCTGGGCAGCAAAGCATGACCATGTCTCTATAAAAAACTTAAAAAATTTAGCCGGGCATGGTGGCCCCTGTAATACCATCACACTTGGGAAGTTGAAGCAGGAGGATGGCTGGAGACAGCAGTGAGCTATGATCATGCCACTGCAATCCAGTCTGGGCAACCATTGAGAACCTGGAAAAAAAAAAAAAAGGAACAAATGAGAGAGAGAGAGAGAGTGAGAGAAAGAATAAAGAATATTAGTCTAGGCCGGGCGCGGTGGCTCAAGCCTGTAATCCCAGCACTTTGGGAGGCCGAGGCGGGTGGATCACGAGGTCGAGAGATCGAGACCATCCTGGTCAACATGGTGAAACCCCGTCTCTACTAATACAAAAAAAAAAAATTAGCTGGGCACGGTGGCGCGTGCCTGTAATCCCAGCTACTCAGGAGGCTGAGGCAGGAGAATTGCCTGAACCCAGGAGGCGGAGGTTGCGGTGAGCCGAGATCGCGCCATTGCACTCCAGCCTGGGTATCAAGAGCGAAACTCCGCCTCAAAAAAAAAAAAAAAAAAAAAAAAAAAGAATATTAGTCTAAAATGCCTTGGAGTTCAAAGTTCAGATTCAGATCTTGACTCTGTGTCTCTGTGTTTGGGCAACCACTAACTGGTTGTCTGACCTTTAAATATTTTCAACTGCAAAATGAGATAACAGCTATATCACAATTGCCAGGATTCAATGAGATGACTCATGAAAGCTTTGTGTAAACAGTGCAGAACTTTGCAAACATTGGTGATACGTTATTAAAGGTGAATGTACTAGGACTTGAAAGCAGTGTTTTTCAAAGTGTTTGTTGAAACACTAATGCTCAAGATTGGAAATAGGCATTTCTCAAGAAAAGAGTTCTATGGTCAAACACATTTGGGAGATGCAGGGTCAAAGAAAGTAAAACACGGTCTCGGGTCTGTAAAATGCTAGTGTGCATTGTGAATCTCAAGGAAAACAAGTATTTTGTGTCTCTTTTCCCCAAATTAATGTTATCTTGGGATCTACCCCCACTCTCACTCCATCATCTCTAGGACTTTGAGATGGACAGAACTCACTTTGGGAAAGATTGTTCTCCAGGAAGGAAAGAATTAACCTTCATTTCAATTTTACAATCCTACCACCCAGGCCGGTTCTACGCCTGTAATCCCAGCCCTGTGGGAGGTGGAGCACTTTGGGAGGCAGAGGTGGGAGGATCACGTGAGTCCAGGAGTTCAAGACTAGCCTGGGCCACATAATGAGACCTCGTCTCTACAAAATATTAAAAAAATTAGCCTGGCATGCTGGCTCGCGCCTGTATTCCCAGCTGCTTGCGGGCGGTGGGGGTTGGGAGGGGTGCTGAGATGGGAGGATCACTTCAGCCCAGAAGGTCGAGGCTGCACTGAGCCATGAACACGCCACTGCATTCCACCCCGGGCGACCCTGTGTCAAAACAAAACAAACAAAAAGTGCTGAGCCATTCATCATCAGACAATCCAGGAAAGTCATTCAACAACTTTCCAAGCAGCGTTGAGATGTTCACCAACGAAGGCAAGAGAAAAGGGCCAGACTCCCGCTTTTCCAGGGTTAGAGAGAGGATTCCCTCATAGAATCGGGGGTGCGAGGTGCTGTGGTGGATACATTTAATATTCCTTCCAAGACACCCATTGATGACAAGGCAGTAGCAGATAGGAAGCGACAAAAGTGAAGAGAGCAGGGCTGATTCTCAAAGACTTTATAACTTAGATTTTTATAAAAACTCTAAAAGGTAACAAAACTACTACTCCGTTTCTAAGAAAATTACGCAGAAACATCTGCCAGAAAGACTGCTCCTGCCTCCCCAAGTCAGAGAAGTTTCATAGGCCAATAGCTTCCCCTCTATCCCCCTCCTACCGCTGATCTCCCTTCTGCTTCCACGACACACCCCGTGCCTGGCTGCATTTTACACCTTCCCAGGAAGTGGCTGCCAGGAGCGGAGTCGCGGAGGACGCAGGCGCAGTGCGGCTCAGGTACGCGGGAGGCCCGGCCCCACCCCGCCCCGCCTGGCCTCGCCCCTTCGCGAGCGACCCGAGGGGCGGGGCTGCCCTGGTGGGCGGCGTGGGAGTGGGGACGGGGAGGGTAGTGGAGGGGACGGGGTAAGTGTCAGGGTAGGGGAGGCCCTGGGGAGGGCGGGGCCTCGAGGCGCGGCCGCGCGAGGTGACCAGAGTCACAGTTCCCGCAGGCGGCGACGGCAGAGCACCCACTGCCTCCAGCAGGTAACTGGCTGCGGTCACGCGGCGCCGCCGCGGCGCCGCCTCAGCGCGGGGGTGAGCGTGGAGACCCCGCAGAGGGCGGCGGGACCCGGGCGGGGAAAGGCGCGGCGCGGCTCAGGTGCGCTTCTCCTGGCTGGCAGCGCGCTCAGGCTGTCGGGGGCGCCTGTGAGGGCGGCCTTGCGTCGCTGGCCGGCGGTGAGCGCCCGTTCTGTTGGTCTCTTTGTCTTTAACTTTCTCTAAAATGGGGCGGCGTTGGGGCCCGTGGGCTGTTCCCGCGTCTCCTCAGCGACGCCTGTCTCGCGGGGGCCTGAGGGAGCTTTAGGCCCCGCGACAGCTGCGATCGCGGTAGTCCGCAGGGCACCGGGGTGGGCGACGTGGAGACCCCTGCGTGGGTAGGGGGCTCTGCCCAGTGGGACCTGTGACCCCGGACGGTCGAGAGCGCACCTGAGCCGCGCGGCGCCCAGCCCCAGCGAGGACGGCCTGTCGCCCCGCGCCCTGCTCGTGCTTCCGACGGCGCGTCCAGGTGGGCTCTGAGCTTTGGGGAAAGAGAAGCAAATTTCCTTTCCCTGGCGGGGTCTGATTACAACAGCTTTGCAGAAGGTTTTTAGCTGTGATGTTTCTGAAACTTTGTGAAGCGGCGAAAGGATGTTAGAAGTGGCACTTTCCTGTGGTGGTTGCAAACCAGTCTAGCCAGCTGGGTTTTATTTTTGACTTCTACTTCTTCCACGCCTTCCTTTACCATGGTTTTTTTACAGGAAGATAAGTGGGTGAACTGTGGGCTCTATTACACACCGATAGACGTCTGGGTATAGACAAGATAGATGCCAAGCCAAAAGCACTGATTTCTTTAGCATATTTAAAATACAGCAAATAAAAGGATTGCCTTTGTAATTAAAATATTATTCTGGTTCTCCCTGTAGGTGGACAAGCAATAGAAATTTCTTTTCTCTGATTAATATTGTAAAACATAGCCTGGAAAATATTGATAATCAGCAATAACAGCAAAATCCTATTTACCAGTTTCATATTTTGATGTGTAACTTCAGCACGGTTAAAAATTGCTTTTTCTGGAAGGAGGGGATAATGTTGCTTGCCTTTGAGAGCTGAGATGGAGGAGATTTGCTTTGTATCGTCTTTTTTGTATTTTGTAGTTTTTGCTAATGAATATGAGTTACCTTCATAACTGAGGAAGAGGCCATAATACAAATTTATTCTTTTTTAACTCTTCATGAAAAATCTAATTATGTCTTGTATTTTATTGACTTCATTTGAATTATAATTGTGCATTCACGAATAAAACTAATATTGAGAGATTAATTCAGGTTGAGAGAAAATGAGTTTGAGATTCTGGCAGGACATCTGGCAGAGCTGTCTAGTTGATATATACTAATAGATATATTGGTATCAGGTTTTCTGAAGTCAAGATCAGACTTACAGATGTTGGCAGCAGAAGTGGATTTGTGGTAATTAATCCTCTAAGGGCGTAAGAAATCATTTAAGGAAGTTTAGTTTAACAAGAGATCAAGATCAAGGATGGGGAACACCAGCATGAAGCAATGGGTAGAGACAGCCAAGGAGTCTGAGGAGGAGCATCAGGAAAGGAGGAAATCTAGGAGGCAGTGGTGTCCGAAAAGCCAGGAGAGGAGAGTTTTACCTAGGAGAGAAGTCTATCTGGGAGTTGAGAACTGATTAAATACCTATTGGCTTTGGAAGTTAGGAGGGGGCCATTAACCTCAGCAGATATAATTTAAGTACAATATAAGGGTAGAAGCCAAATTTGAATGAATCTGAGGCATGAATAGTGATTCTACTCTCACAAGTAAATGTAGTGAGTTTAGAAACTGTATTTTGAGAAACAGAGGTTAAAAGGAGAGTGATTTGGACTAAATCAGAATTTGTGAGGAGATGATTAAAAAAGAAAAAAGGAGAGACAAAAGGATGATAGACTAGCCATAATAATTACAAACTTTTAAAATGAAGTGCATCATTTCATAACATTGTTCCTCTTTCATGGTTAAGTAGCAGAAGCTGAGAGCAAGAAGCTGAGCATATTGAAAATAACTATTCGTGATAAAGTAGTTATGCCCCGCCCCATCCAAATTATGAACAGTATTTTAGTGGCATTGTGTTTGGTGTATTGGGTTCAGGTGTTATTCGTGTTTAAGTCACACATATAAACTGTGTTGGACTCTATTTCACATGAGTTCCAGTATGTTGATACTCCCAACTTGCTTTTAAGTTATGTGGTCCTTTTATGTATGTCCCAATGATTCTTCTAAAGATCTTATGTAGAAATCAGGTGTTTGGACTAAATCAGAATTTGTGAGGCATACATCATTTAGGGCCTTTGCTTCAATTATTATTATGCATTCAAGGGAAAATTCTCTTAGATTAAAATTTTTGTATAATGAGTTTCACTTCAGTCTTCATTGAAAGTTTGATTTTTTTGTTGCTCAAGAGTTCAAATTGTTTTTATGAGTATTTTCCTTAGGAATACGAAAAGAATCGTTAAAATGGAAAAAGCTGACAACCGTGTCGATTAGGATGTGGAGTAACTGGAAGTCTCATAATCTGTTAGTGAAAGTGTAAATTGGTGTAATCATTTTGGAAAACTTTTTGGCATTATCTACTAAAGACATGCATAAGCTATGCCCAAACATACACCCAACAAAATTCTAGAAAATGCACACTAATGTGATGGAAAACACATCAGTGGTTACTACTTGGAAGTAGCGGAAAGAGAAAGTAAGGAGGGATGGATTAAAAAGAGGTATGAAGAAACTTTCGAGGGGATGGATATATTCGTTTTCTTGATGCAATGATGTTTCCTCTAATGTGTGTGTGTGTGTCTGACTCATTTAATTATAATTTAAATATGTGAAATTTATTGTAGGTAAATTATACTTCAATAAAGCTTTGAAATAGATTAAATAAAAAAGAATAGAAGAAAGGCACATCATTTAAGTATATTTGCCTCCTTCAAATACTGTAGTTATCTCAGGGTAATATAATTATGGATGTTTTATTTTACTCATATAGTTTTCTGAATTTTTAATGTTTTGTACCACAACCATGTATTTATTTACTTCTTAAATGATAAATTATTTCATATGTGCAAAACAGTACTTTTGACACATCTACAGATTCAGAGAATACAAATAAATACCCCTGTGCCTATATATTGCTTAAGAAATAATACATAACCAACATTTTTGAAGCCAGCCTGTGTGTTCTCCCTGATTATATCTTTCTCTTTCCACACTCGTTGATTTTCTGCATGGTTTTACCACATATCTATGCATTGCAAACACTGTATCGTTTAGTCCACTTTAGAATGCTGTATAAATGATATTCTACTATGTGTTTCCTGTGGCTTTGCGTTTGCACATTCTATTTGTGAGATTCCTTCATGCTGATGTGTATTATAGTTTGTTCACTTTTTATTGCTGTATATCATTTCATTGTGTGACTTTACCACTGTTTATCCATTATCCTGTGGATGGATATTTAGGATGTTTTCAGTCTTCTTTTTTTCTTTTAAATTTAATTTTTACTTTTTTCAATTAAAATCTATTTTTAAATGATCCTTCTAATGTATGTCTCTTTGTGTTCGTGATTTTAAACACCCTCAGTTTTGCTGGAAAATATTGAATTGTTTTATAAAGTGGCTGTACCAGTTTATACCCTCACAAGCAGGATGTAAGTATTCACTTTGTTCTCTTTTTCAATGTTTAAGACATTTCTACATTCGTAATTACCTGAATTTTTTTCTCTGACAATCTGGTGAGTGAGAGATGGTATCTCATTGGAGGTTTAATTTAAATTTCCTTAATTACTGATGATGTTGAACCTTTCTTAGTTTATCTTCTGTGGTTGTCTCTTTATGTCTTTTGTCATGTATTTTTTTTTTTACTTTAAAAAATGGATTTCTTTTTATTTTTTTGAGACGGAGTTTCACTCTTGTTGCCCAGGTTGGAGTGCAGTGGCGCAATCTCAGCTCACTGCAACCTCCACTTCCCACAACCTTCACCTCCCGGGTTCAAGCGATTCTTCTGTCTCAGCCTTCTGAGTAGCTGGGATTACAGGTGCGCACCACTATGCCCAACTAATTTTTTGTATTTTTAGTAGAGGCGGATTTTCACATGTTGGCCAGGCTTGTCTCGAACTCCTGACCTCAGATGATCCACCTGCTTCGGCCTGCCAAAGTGCTGGGATTACAGACGTGAGCCACCGCACCCAGGCTAAAAAATGGATTTCTATAATAGAAGCTCTTTGTATATTCTGGGTGTGAATCTCTTGTCATTTATGCATGTGGCACATTTTTTTTTTCTCTAGGTGAGCAGCCTGTCTTTTACTTTCTTTATAGTATCTTTTGATGACCACATTTTATAGTTGAATATAGTTGACTATGTCAACTTTTTCAGCACTTTGGAAGGCTGAGGCGGGTGGATCACGAAGTCAGGAGTTCAAGACCAGCCTGGCCAAGATGGTTAAACCCCGTCTCTACTAAAAATACAAACATTAGCTGGGCACTGTGGCAGGTGCCTGTAATCCCAGCTACTCAGGAGGCTGAGGCAGAGAATTACTTGAACCCAGGAGACAGAGATTGCAGTGAGCCAAGATTGTGCCATTGCACTCCAGCCTGGGCAACAGAGCGAGACTCCATCTAAATATATATATATATATATATATGGTCTGATAGTTTCTGCTAAAAGCAGGGGGTATATGGGAAATCTCTGTACCTTCTCAATTTTACTGTGATTCTAAAACTACTCTAAAATAGAAAGTTTATTTAAAAAGTTGTCTTTTGGGAGAGAGATCCAAGATGACTGATCACTAGCAGCTCAGGCTCATAGCTCCCAGTGAAAGCATAGAGAATGAGAGGACGCCACACTTTCAGACGAATATTTGTTGCTCACAGACCAAGAGATTCCCAGCGGAGGAGCCCCATGGGTCGCCAGAGTGACTCTTGTGGCTGGCGCCGCGGTTTTGCTGGCACCTTAGCGTGGCAGTTCTTGGTGCAGAGTCCAGAGATTCCCGGGCAGAAAAGCACCATCAATCTTAACACCGCTGTTTTGGCCGGCACAGTGGATTGCTCAGATTTCGGTGCTGGGAATCAACCAGTTGGACGTCCGCTCAGAGACCTAGTTAGAAAGCCAGTAATTACAAAGATGACAGAGGGATAAATATATAATGAAGGGAAGAAACCAGCCTAAAAATGAAGAGAATACTCAAAATCAGAATGCCTCTCCCTCTACAGGGGATCGCAATTCCTCATCAGTAATGGAACAAGGCTTAATGGAGAACTAGTGTGTTCCAATAACAGAAGCAGGTTTCAAAAGGTGTGTGATAAGAAACTTCTGTGAATTAAAAGAACTTGTTCTAACCCAATGCAAAGAAACTAAGAACCTTGAAAAAAGGTTTGACGAAATGTTAACGAGAATGGACAATTTAGAGAGGAATATAAGTGAATTGATGGAGCTGAAAAACACGAGAACTTCGCGAAGTATGCACAAGTTTAAACAGTCGAATTGATCAAGCAGAAGAAAGGATATCAGAAGTTGAGGACCAGCTCAGTGAAATGAAACGAGAAGACAAGATTGGAGAAAAAAGGATAAAAAGGAATGAGCAAAGTCTCCAGGAAATATGGGACTATGTGAAAAGAGCTAATTTACGTTTGATAGGTGTACCTGAATGTGACGAAGAGAATGAATCCAAGTTGGAAAATACTCTTCAGGATATCATTCAGGAAAACTTTCCCAACCTAGAAAGGCAGGGTAATATTCAACTTCAGGTAATACAGAGAACACCACAAAGATATTCTTCAAGAAGACCAACCCCAAGACACATAATCGCCAGATTTATTAGGGTTGAAATGAAGGAGAAAATACTAAGGGCAGCCAGAGAGAAAGGTCAGGTTACCCATAAAGGGAAACCTATCAGACTTACAACAGATCTCTCAGCAGAAACCCTACAAGCCAGAAAAGAGTGGGGACCAATATTTAACATCCTTAAAGAAAAGAACTTTCAACCCAGAATTTCATATCCAGCCAAACTAAGCTTTATAAGTGAAGGAAAAATTAAATCTTCTGCAAACAAACAAGTACTTAGAGACTTCACCACCACCAGGCCTGCTTTACAAGAGCTTCTGAAAGCAACACTATACATATAAAGGAACAACCAATATCAGCCTTTCCAAAAATATATCAAAAAGCAAAGAGCATTAACACAATGAAAAATTTATACCAACTAATGGGTAAAACAGCCAGCTAGCATCAAATGCCAGTATTAAACTTATATATATTCTAATTGGATAAAAAGCCAAAACCCATCGGTATGCTGCATCCAGACCCATCTCACATGCAAAGATACACAAAGACTCAAAGAGAAGGAGGAAGATTTACCAACCAAACAGAGAGTAAAAATAAACAAATAAACAAAAAGCAGGAGATGCAATTCTCGCCTCTGATAAAGTAGACTTTAAAGCAACAAAGATCAAAAGAGGCAAAGAAGGACATTACATAATGGCAAAAGGATCAATGTAACAAGAAGAGCTAACGATTCTATAGATCAACGAGACAGAAAATTAACAAGAACATCCAGGACTTGAACTCAGACCCGGAACAAGTAAACTTAATAAACATTTATAGAACTCTCCACTTCAAATACACAAAACATACATTACCACCTCATACCTATTCCAAAAGTGACTACATAATTGGAAGTAAATCACTCCTCAGTAATCGCACAGCATTTCATAGGTTTAAATGAAATATTGGTTGGCTGCTTGTTTGTTATTTTCTTCCCTTATTCCTTCCTGTCTACAACATTAAGTATAATTATTGGTATAAAAGAGGTTTTCTTTTTTTTTTTTTTTAATATTTTAAACTATAAACAATTTTTATTTAAATTATATACTCTGATTCATTCTTTTTTTTTTTTTTTTTTTATTGCATTTTAGGTTTTGGGGTACATGTGAAGAACATGCAAGGTTGTTGCACAGGTGCACACCTGGCAGTATGATTTGCTGCCTCCCTCCCCTTCACCTATATCTGGCATTTCTCCCCATGCTATCCCTCCCCAACTCCCCACCCCCCCACTACCCCCCCTCCCCCCAACAGACCCCCGTGTATAGTGCTCCCCTCCCTGTGTCCATGTGTTCTCCTTGTTCAACACCCGCCTATGAGTGAGAACATGTGGTGTTTGGTTTTGTGTTCTTGTGTCAGTTTGCTGAGAATGATGGTTTCCAGGTTCATCCATGTCCCTACGAAGGATGTGAACTCCTCCTTTTTAATGGCTGCATAATATTCCATGGTGTATATGTGCCACATTTTTCCTGTCCAGTCTATCATCGATGGGCATTTGGGCTGGTTCCAGGTCTTTGCTATTGTAAACTGTGCTGCAATGAACATTCGTGTGCATGTGTCCTTATAGTAGAACGATTTATAATCCTTTGGATATATGCCCAGTAATGGGATTGCTGGGTCAAATGGAATTTCTATTTCTAGGTCCTTGAGGAATCGCCACACTGTTTTCCACAGTGGTTGAAGTAATTTACACTCCCACCAACAGTGTAAAAGTGTTCCTATTTCTCCACATCCTCTCCAGCATCTGTTGTCTCCAGATTTTTTAATGATCGCCATTCTAACTGGCGTGAGATGGTATCTCAATGTAGTTTTGATTTGCATTTCTCTAATGACCAGTGATGATGAGCATTTTTTCATATGTTTGTTGGCCTCATGTATGTCTTCTTTTGTAAAGTATCTGTTCATATCCTTCGCCCATTTTTGAATGGGCTTGTTTGTTTTTTTCTTGTAAATCTAAAAGAGGTTTTCAATACCTATTACTAAACTGCATTCTAGCCTGGGTAAGAAAGCAATACTCCCATTCTCTCTCTCTCTTTCTCTTCCTTTTTTTTCTTCTTCTTCATTCTTTTTTTTTCTTTCTTTCTTTCTCCCAAAAAAAAAAAAAAAATTAAATGCTGGCTGGGCACAGTGGTTCATGCCTGTAATACCAGCACTTTGGGAGGCTAAGGCGGGCAGATCACTTGAAGTCAGGAGTTTGAGACCAGCCTGGCCAACATGGCAAAACCCCATCCCTACTAAAAATACAAAATATTAGCTGGACATGGTGGTGGGCACTCGTAACCCCAGCTACTCCAGAGGCTGAAGCAGGAAAACAGCTTAAAAAAAAAAAAAGTTGTCTTTCATATTTGTGTCCTTAATCCATGTAAAACTGATTTTTGTGTGGTGCGAAATGGGGGTCCAGTTTTCTTTTTTTTTCATATGGCTAATCAGTTTTTCCCAGTATTGTAGAACTGAATATTCTGTTTTTCATTCCAGTGATCTACAAGTATCACAGATCAAGTTTCCATATATGTGTAGTTGTTTCCAGGCTACTGTTTCTAAAACAGATCTGTTTGTGTATCCCTACCACAGTCTTATTTACTTTAGCTGTTTGAAGAACCTTGATACCTGAGAGAACAAGTCATCCACCCATGCTTCTTTTCAAAAGAAGCATACTTCTTTTCTTTTTTTGAAAAAGTAAACTTCCTAATTGGAGTAAAATGTGTTATTTAATTATTAAATATCTACTGTAATCACCTGCAGTCATAAATAATACTGAAACTATTCTAATATAGACTATCCAGGCTGCAAATCCTTTCCTAACCCACTAGAGTTAATTTTAACATGAAAAGTAAATATAGGATTTTAGGAACAGTATAAATTAAGGTATTAGACGTTAGCTGAAAACCACTAAGAATGTTGTATTTTAAAAAACAATTCATAAGATAGGCATTACCATGCCAAAATCTAAGAGAAAGGTGAACATATGAGCAACTAAAGGAGGCTTTAAGTCTTATTTGCTCTGAGGGCATTTGCTAAACTGGGGAAGCTTGATGGATTTGAATAGGAACTTGGTACTTTTGCAGGTCACCAAGGATAGTTGGAAGTCAGCCCAGGGCTCATTCAGTGTAGGCTAAGACACTAATTCTGGGACCACAAAGGGTTGTGATGTCATGAAAAGGGTGAAAAACTTACTCTGTGTCCTTCAAGGGAGTGCAAGGAAAGTTGCCTTGATGCCAGGTAAAACAGAAGAAAGAAAAAAAATGCCTGTCCTTGGGAAGTTGTGCCCACTAAACAGACCATGCGGAGAAGTTTTATATTACGTTGGTGGTCTAAAAATATTTCAAGATGTAAATTTAAAAAAAAATCATTTCTTTTTTGAGATATTTACATACCATAAAATTCACCCCTTTAAAGTGTACAATCGAGTGAGGTTTTTTGGGTATATTCATGAAAGTGTGCAACTATCATCGCTATATAATTCCAGAACATTCTTGTCACCCTCCCCAAAAAACCTTGTACCCATTAGCAGCCACTCCCCATTTGCCTCTTCCTTCTCAGTCCCTAGCAACCACTAATCTATTTTCCATTTCTATGGATTTACCTATTCTGGACATTTCATATGAATGGAATCACACAGTGTGAGGTCTTTTGTGTCTTCTTTCTTAGCATAAGGTTTTCAAGATTTATCTATGTTGTAGCATGAATCAGTACTTCATTTGTTTTTATAGATGAATAGTGTTCCATCATGTGGCTATATACCACATTTTCTCATTCATCAGTTGATGGACATTTGGACTGTTTCTATTTTTTGGCTATTATGAATAATGCTGCTATGAACATGTGTGTAAAAAGTTTTTGTGTGAATGTATTTCATTGTGGCACTGTTTATAATAGCAAAGACCTGGAACCATCCCAAATGCCCATTGATGATAGACTGGACAGGAAAACGTGGCACATATACACCATGGAATACTCTGCAGCCATAAAAAATGATGAGTTCATGTCCTTTGTAGGGACACGGATGAATCTGGAAACCATCATTCTCAGCAAACTGAACAGAAAATCAAATACTGCATGTTCTCACTCATAGGAGGGTGTTGAACAGTGAGAACACATCAACACAGGGAGGTGAGCATCACACACTAGGGTCTGTTGGGGGTGACTAGGGGAGGGACAGCGGAGGGTAGGGAGGTTGGGGAGGGATAACATGGGGAGAAATGCCAGATGTAGGTGATGGGAGATGGAGCAGCAAACCACATGGCCATATGTAGCTATGCAACAATCCTGCATGATGTGCACATGTACCCTAGAACCTAAAGTACAATCAAAAATTTTTTCATATCCTTCGCCCATTTTTGAATGGGCTTGTTTGTTTTTTTCTTGTAAATCTTTTTTAGCTCGTTGTAAATTCTGGATATCAGCCCTTTGTCAGATGGGTAGGCTGCAAAAATTTTTTCCCATTCTGTTGGTTGCCGATTCACTCTATTGACTGTTTCTTTTGCCGTGCAGAAGCTGTGGAGTTTGATTAGGTCCCATTTGTCTATTTTGGCTTTTGTTGCCAATGCTTTTGGTGTTTTGGTCATAAAGTCCTTGCCTACGCCTATGTCCTGAATGGTTTTGCCTAGGTTTCCTTCTAGTGTTTTTATGGTGTTAGGCCTTATGTTTAAGTCTTTAATCCATCTGGAGTCAATTTTAGTGTAAGGTGTCAGGAAGGGGTCGAGTTTCTGCTTTCTGCATATGGCTAGCCAGTTTTCCCAACACCACTTATTGAACAGGGAATCCTTTCCCCATTGCTTGTTTTTATCAGGTTTGTCAAAGATCGGGTGGTTGTAGATATGTTGTGTCGCCTCCGACGCCTCTGTTCTGTTCCATTGGTCTATATCTCTGTTTTGGTACCAGTACCATGCTGTTTTGATTACCGTAGCCTTGTAGTAAAGTTTGAAGTCCGGTAGTGTGATGCCTCCTGCTTTAAAGAAGACATACAAGAGGCCAACAAACATATGAAAAAATGCTCATCATCACTGGTCATTAGAGAAATGCAAATCAAAACTACATTGAGATACCATCTCATGCCAGTTAGAATGGCGATCATTAAAAAATCTGGAAACAACAGATGCTGGAGAGGATGTGGAGAAATAGGAACACTTTTACACTGTTGGTGGGAGTGTAAATTACTTCAACCACTGTGGAAAACAGTGTGGCGATTCCTCAAGGACCTAGAAATAGAAATTCCATTTGACCCAGCAATCCCATTACTGGGTATATATCCAAAGGATTATAAATCGTTCTACTATAAGGACACATGCACACGAATGTTCATTGCAGCACAGTTTACAATAGCAAAGACCTGGAACCAACCCAAATGCCCATCGATGATAGACTGGACAGGAAAAATGTGGCACATATACACCATGGAATATTATGCAGCCATTAAAAATGAGGAGTTTGCGTCCTTTGTAGGGACATGGATGAACCTGGAAACCATCATTCTCAGCAAACTGACACAAGAACACAAAACCAAACACCACATGTTCTCACTCATAGGAGGGTGTTGAACAAGGAGAACACATGGACTCAGGGAGGGGAGCACTATACACGGGGGTCTGTTGTGAGGGAGTGGGGGGGACAGTGGGGGGGGGAGTTGGGGAGGGATAGCATGGGGAGAAATGCCAGATATGGGTGAGGGGGAGGGAGGCAGCAAATCACACTGCCATGAATGCACCTATGCAACAACTTTGCATGTTTTTCACATGTACCCCAAAACCTAAAATGCAATAAAAAAAAAAAAAGAAAAGAAAAATAAATCACCAGTTCACAATTAAAAAAAAAAAAAAATTTTTTTTTAAAGTTTTTGTATGGAAATATGTTTTCTATTCTTATAGGTATATTTACCTAGCAGTAGAATTCCTGGGTCATATGGTAACTCTGCGTAAAGTGTTTGAGGAATTGCCAAAGTGTTTTCCAAAACAGCTGTACCATTTTGCATTCTTATAAGCAATTTATAAGGGTTCCAGTTTCTCTACAACCATACCAACACTTATTTTTTGTCTGTCTTTTTGATTAGTGTGTGTGAAGTGGTATCTCATTATGGTTATGATTTGCGTTTTTCTATTGATCAGTGGCATTGAACACCTCTTAATGTGTTTATCGGCCATTTGTCTGTCTTCTTTGCAGGAATGTCTACTTAAATCCTTTGTCCATTTTAAACTTGGGTTATTTGTCAATGCATGAATTGAAAATGATCCAGTAAACAAATGCAGATATTCTCTGGAGTATACTTTCATTTTTTTTTTTTTATTGCATTTTAGGTTTTGGGGTACATGTGAAAAACATGCAAGGTTGTTGCATAGGTGCATATGTGGCAGTATGATTTGCTGCCTCCCTCCCCTTCACCTATATCTGGCATTTCTCCCCATGCTATCCCTCCCAAACTCCCCACCCCGCCCCGCTGTCCCCCCCTCCCCCCAACAGACCCCCGTGTATAGTGCTCCCCTCCCTGTGTCCATGTGTTCTCCTTGTTCAACACCCACCTATGAGTGAGAACATGTGGTGTTTGATTTTGTGTTCTTGTGTCAGTTTGCTGAGAATGATGTTTTCCAGGTTCATCCATGTCCCTACAAAGGACGTGAACTCCTCGTTTTTAATGGCTGCATAATATTCCATGGTGTATATGTGCCACATTTTTCCTGTCCAGTCTATCATCGATGGGCATTTGGGCTGGTTCCAGGTCTTTGCTATTGTAAACTGTGCTGCAATGAACATTCGTGTGCATGTGTCCTTATAGTAGAACGATTTATAATCCTTTGGATATATGCCCAGTAATGGGATTGCTGGGTCAAATGGAATTTCTATTTCTAGGTCCTTGAGGAATCGCCACACTGTTTTCCACAGTGGTTGAAGTAATTTACACTCCCACCAACAGTGTAAAAGTGTTCCTATTTCTCCACATCCTCTCCAGCATCTGTTGTTTCCAGATTTTTTAATGATCGCCATTCTAACTGGCATGAGATGGTATCTCAATGTAGTTTTGATTTGCATTTCTCTAATGACCAGTGATGATGAGCATTTTTTCATATGTTTTTTGGCCTCATGTATGTCTTCTTTTGTAAAGTATCTGTTCATATCCTTCACCCATTTTTGAATGGGCTTGTTTGTTTTTTTTCTTGTAAATCTTTTTTAGCTCATTGTAAATTCTGGATATCAGCCCTTTGGCAGACGGGTAGGCCGCAAAAATTTTTTCCCATTCTGTTGGTTGCCGATTCACTCTATTGACGGTTTCTTTTGCCGTGCAGAAGCTGTGGAGTTTGATTAGGTCCCATTTGTCTATTTTGGCTTTTGTTGCCAATGCTTTTGGTGTTTTGGTCATAAAGTCCTTGCCTACGCCTATGTCCTGAATGGTTTTGCCTAGGTTTCTTTCTAGTGTTTTTATGGTGTTACGTCTTATGTTTAAGTCTTTAATCCATCTGGAGTCAATTTTAGTGTAAGGTGTCAGGAAGGGGTCGAGTTTCTGCTTTCTGCATATGGCTAGCCAGTTTTCCCAACACCACTTATTGAACAGGGAATCCTTTCCCCATTGCTTGTTTTTTTCAGGTTTGTCAAAGATCGGGTGGTTGTAGATATGTTGTGTCGCCTCCGACGCCTCTGTTCTGTTCCATTGGTCTATATCTCTGTTTTGGTACCAGTACCATGCTGTTTTGATTACTGTAGCCTTGTAGTAGAGTTTGATGTCCGGTAGTGTGATGCCTCCCGCTTTGTGCTTTTTGCTTAGAATTGACTTGGCTATGCGGGCTCTCTTTTGGTTCCATATGAAGTGTAAGGTGGTTTTTTCCAGTTCTGTGAGGAAGGTCATTGGTAGCTTGATGGGGATAGCGTTGAATCTGTAAATTACTTTGGGCAGTATGGCCATTTTCACCATATTAATTCTTCCTAACCATGAACATGGAATGTTTCTCCATCTGTTTGTGTCCTCTCTTATTTCTTTGAGCAGTGATTTGTAGTTCTCCTTGAAGAGGTCCTTTACGTTCCTTGTTAGTTGTATTCCTAGGTATTTTATTCTCTTTGTAGCAATTGTGAATGGCAGTTCTTTCTTGATTTGGCTCTCTTTAAGTCTGTTATTGGTGTATAGGAATGCTTGTGATTTTTGCACATTGAT
Source organism: Aotus nancymaae (assembly GCF_030222135.1). Taxonomy (NCBI): domain Eukaryota; kingdom Metazoa; phylum Chordata; class Mammalia; order Primates; family Aotidae; genus Aotus; species Aotus nancymaae. The sequence continues at coordinate 75,169,035 of NW_026988422.1, read as the reverse complement.
TTTGTATCCTGAGACTTTGCTGAAGTTGCTTATCAGTTTCAGGAGATTTTGGGCTGAGGCGATAGGGTCTTCTAGGTATACAATCATGTCGTCCGCAAATAGAGACAATTTGACTTCCTCCTTTCCTAATTGAATACCCTTTATTTCTTTTTCTTGCCTGATTGCTCTGGCTAGAACTTCCAATACTATATTGAATAGGAGTGGTGAGAGAGGGCATCCTCGTCTAGTGCCAGATTTCAAAGGGAATGCTTCCAGTTTTTGCCCATTCAGTATGATATTGGCTGTTGGTTTGTCGTAAATAGCTTTTATTATTTTGAGATACGTTCCGTCGATACCTAGTTTATTGAGAGTTTTTAGCATAAAGGGCTGTTGAATTTTGTCGAAGGCCTTCTCTGCATCAATTGAGATAATCATGTGGTTTTTGTTTTTGGTTCTGTTTATGTGGTGAATTACATTTATAGACTCATGTATATTGAACCAGCCTTGCATCCCCGGGATGAATCCTACTTGATCATAGTGGATAAGCTTTTTGATGTGCTGTTGTAATCGGCTTGCCAGTATTTTATTGAAGATTTTTGCATCTATGTTCATCATGGATATTGGCCTGTAGTTTTCTTTTCTTGTTGAGTCTCTGCCGGGTTTTGGTATTAGGATGATGTTGGTCTCATAAAATTATTTGGGAAGGATTCCCTCTTTTTGGATTATTTGGAATAGTTTCAGTAGGAATGGTACCAGTTCCTCTTTGTATGTCTGGTAGAATTCGGCTGTGAACCCATCTGGGCCTGGGCTTTTTTTGGGTGGTAGGCTCTTAATTGCTGCCTCGACTTCAGACCTTGTTATTGGTCTATTCAGGGTTTCGACTTCTTCCTGGTTTAGGCATGGGAGGAGGCTACTGTCCAGGAATTTATCCATTTCTTCCAGGTTTTCTAATTTATGTGCATAGAGTTGTTTGTAATAATATCTGATGATGGTTTGAATTTCTGTGGCATCTGTGGTGATATCCCCTTTATCATTTTTTATTGCATCTATTTGGTTATTCTCTCTTTTCTTTTTTATTAGTCTGGCTAGTGGTCTGTCTATTTTGTTGATCTTTTCAAAAAACCAGCTCCTGGATTTATTGATTTTTTGTAGGGTTTTTCGTGTCTCTATCTCCTTCAATTCTGCTTTGATCTTAGTTATTTCTTGTCTTCTGCTACGTTTTGAGTTTTTTTGATCTTGCTCCTCTAGCTCTTTCAATTTTGATGATAGGGTGTCAATTTTAGTTCTCTCCTTTCTTCACATGTGTGCACTTATTGCTATATGTTTTCCTCTAGAGACTGCTTTAAATGTGTCCCAGAGATTCTGGTATGTGGTGTCTTCGTTCTCGTTGGTTTTGAAGAACATCTTTATTTCTGCCTTCATTTCAGTCAACATTCAGGAGAAAGTTGTTCAGTTTCCATGAGGCTGTGCGGTTCTTGGTTGGTTTCTGAATTCTGAGTTCTAACTTGATTGCACTGTGGTCTGAGAGACTGTTTGTTATGGTTTCCGTTCTTTTGCATTTGCTGAGGAGTGATTTACTTCCAATTATGTGGTCAATTTTAGAGTAGGTATGATGTGGTGCTGAGAAGAATGTATATTCTGTGGATTTGGGGTGGAGAGTTCTGTAAATGTCTATTAGGTTTGCTTGTTCCAGGTCTGAGTTCAAGTCCTGGATATCCTTGTTAATTTTCTGTCTCGTTGATCTGTCTAATATTGACAATGGTGTGTTGAAGTCTCCCACTATTATTGTGTGGGAGTCTAGGTCTCTTTGTAAGTCTTTAAGAACTTGCCTTATGTATCTGGGTGCTCCTGTATTAGGTGCATATATATTTAGGATCGTTAGCTCTTCTTGTTGCATTGATCCTTTTACCATTATGTAATGTCCTTCTTTGTCTCTTTTGATCTTTGTTGCTTTAAAGTCTATTTTATCAGAGATGAGAATTGCAACTCCTGCTTTTTTTTGCTCTCCATTTGCTTGGTAAATCTTCATCCATCCCTTTATTTTCAGCCTTTGTGTATCCTTGCATGTGAGGTGGGTTTCCTGGATACAGCACACTGATGGGTTTTGGCTTTTTATCCAATTTGCCAGTCTGTGTCTTTTGATTGGGGCATTTAGTCCGTTTACATTTAGGGTTAATATTGTTATGTGTGAATTTGATCCTGTCATTTTGATGCTAGCTGGCTGTTTTGCCCATTGGTTGATGCAGAGTCTTCATTGTGTTGATGCTCTTTACCATTTCGTGTGTTTTTGGAGTGGCTGGTACTGGTTGTTCTTTTCTATGTGTAGTGCCTCCTTCAGGAGCCTTTGTAAAGCTGGTCTGGTGGTGATGAAATCTCTGAGTACTTGCTTGTTCACAAAGGATTTTATTTTTCCTTCACTTATGAAGCTTAGTTTGGCTGGATATGAAATTCTGGGTTGAAAGTTCTTTTCTTTAAGGATGTTGAATATTGGCCCCAACACTCTTCTGGCCTGTAGGGTTTCTGCTGAGAGATCTGCTGTGAGTCTGATGGGCTTCCCTTTGTGGGTAACCTGACCTTTCTCTCTGGCTGCCCTTAGTATTTTCTCCTTCATTTCAACCCCGGTGAATTTGATGATTACGTGCCTTGGGGTTGCTCTTCTAGAGGAATATCTTTGTGGTGTTCTTTGTATTTCCTGGACTTGAATATTGGCCTTCCTTGCTAGGTTGGGGAAGTTTTCCTGGATAATATCCTGAAGAGTATTTTCCAGCTTGGATACATTCTCTTCGTCACATTCAGGTACACCTATCAAACGTAGATTCGGTCTTTTCACATAGTCCCATATTTCTTGTTGACTTTGTTCCTTCCTTTTTACCCTGTTTTCTCTAATCTTGCCTTCTCGTTTTATTTCATTGAGTTGATCTTCGACCTCTGATATCCTTTCTTCTGCTTGGTCAATTTGGCTGTTGAAACTTGTGCATGCTTCGCGAAGTTCTCGTGTTGTGTTTTTCAGCTCCATCAATTCACTCATATTCCTCTCTAAGTTGTCCATTCTTGTTAGCATTTCGTCAAGTCTTTTTTCAAGGTTCTTAGTTCCTTTGCATTGGGTTAGAACATGTTCTTTTAGCTCACGGAAGTTTCTTATTATCCACTTTCTGAAAGCTGATTCTGTCATTTCATCACACTCATTCTCCATCCAGTCTTGTTCGCTTGCTGGTGAGGAGTTCTGCTCCCTTGTAGGAGGAGAGGTGTTCTGGTTTCTGGTGTTTTCATCCTTTTTGCACTGGTTTCTTCCCATCTTTGTGGATTTATCCACCTATCGACTTTGTAGTTGCTGTCTTTCTGATTTTGGTAATTTTAAGTCTGCAGCAGCAGAACTCATAAACCCCCTTTTCTTCCCCCCAGGTGTTCTGTCCCAGGGAGTTAGGGTTTTATGTTTTTCCACTGTCTTGCTGCCATTTTCCTTGCCCACAAGGTGGCAGCCTAGTCACACTCAGCCTGCAGAGGCTTCTCTGAGCTGTTGTGGGTTCCGCCCAGCTTCCGTGTGAACTTCCCTGCAGTCCTGTTTATATGGGTGTAGTTAGAACTGCTTCCGCTATGTTGGCCCGCCCCTGTAGTGACGGAGTCTCTGTAGTGGCGGGTTGCCTTGGTTACTGCAAATTGCCCTGGGACCTGCAGGGTGTTTCCGTAATGGAGGACGCCCCTCCTCCACAGAGCTGGACCGTCCCAGGTTTAGTTGTGTTTCCCATGGCACGTTTTTGCCCGGGAATCTCCTGGCTTGACTCCCCGTTTCAGCTCCCCTTGCTGGCTTAGAGGGGACTCAGTCTCACTCACTCTGCACAGGGAGCCGCTGCCCCAGGGTGCAGGTCAAGCAGCTGCGCCAGTCAAACCAGCGGCGCTGGCGACCCGTGGGGCTCCTCCGCCTGTGAATCTCCTGGTCTGTGGGCAGTAAAAATCCGTCTGGAAATGTGGCGTCCACTCACCCTCTGCACTTTCTCTCGGAGCTGCAATCCCGAGTTCCTCCTAACCGGCCATCTTGGATCTCCCACCGAGTTTCTCTCTTTTTTTTTTTTTTTTTAATTGATGAAGAAGTTGAAGGTTAGAGAGGTTAAGTAACAGATTTAAGGTCAAATAGCTAATAAGTGAAAGTTATAGGATTGGAACCTAAGCAGTATACTTTCAAACATTTATATTTGCTTCTCCTTGTTGCTAAAAAAGCAAACATGTAGCTATGTAGATAGCCAGCACATAGTCTGTTAATCTGACTGGTCCTGCCCTTCTGCCCATACGCTATCTAAAGCAACGTGGTATGTTAGAAAAAGTTGTGCAACTTAGGGATTGGTTCTGAACCTAACATTATCTAGTTGCTGGACTCATTATTTTCTATGAGTAAAATTAGAAGGACTTTGATAAAATGATTTCTTAGGCCTTCTGTTCTGTTAATGTTTCTGAGGACTCTTTTTCTGTTAATGTTCCATAATTCTATTTATATATTATTTTGTTTCAGGTTTATTGAGGTATAATTGATATGTAGTAGGTTACGTATACTTGAAGTCTACAATTTGATGTTTTCATATATGTATGTACCTATGAAACCGTCACCACAATCATGATAATGAGTATATCTCTCCCCAAGGTTTCCTCCTGTCCCTACAAGTCCTTCCTTCCTGTCCCTCTCTGCCCTTTATCTCCCCACTCCTCTCTGTTCTGAGGCAGCCTCTGATCTACTTTTCATTACTATTGATTAATTTCTATTTTCTACAGTTTTATATAAATTGAATCATGCAGTGGAGCTCAGCTGCAACTCAGTATTAATAAGATAGTTAGAAAAGCTAAATTAAAAATAAAATAAGACAACTGAAATATGGCTTTGTTATTAATAAAACGAATACAAGAGAATATGGTGTATGTGTATGGCACATACTCTTTTTGTTGGCATTCTTTTGTCCAGCATAATTATTTTGAGATTCATCCATGTTATTACATATTTAACCAGTTTACTTCTTTATTGCTGAGTAGTGTTTCATTGAACCAGTTCGTTTTCTGAAGGAATTAATCTGTTGATGGATATTTGATAGTTTTTAGTTTTTGGCTGTTTTGAATAAAGCTGTTATGAACACTAGTGTACAAGTCTTTGTGTAGACATACTGCTTTTTTCCTGAGTAAATACGTAGGAATGGGATGTTTGGATCTTGTAGCAGGCATATGTTCAACTTTAGAAACTGTCGAACTGTTTTCTAAAGTGGTCATGCCATTTTACAGTCCCACCAGTAAAATAGGAGAGTACTGCTTGTCACATACTCATAAACATTTGGAATGGTCAGTCTTTGTAATTTTATCCTTTTTAATCGATGTGTATTATTATCTTTTTATAGTTTTAATTTGCACTTCCTTAATAACTAATGGTGTTGAGCATGTTTTCATGTGCTTTTTGGGTACTTGTAGTTTTTTTTTTTTTTTTTTTTTTGAGAAATATCTGTTCAAATCTTTTGCCAATTTTTTAATTGGATTACTTTTTATTATTAAGTTGTAATAGCTTTTTATATATGCTGGTTATAATCCATATTTTATTGGATGTATGATTTGCAAATATCTTCTTTTAGTCTCTGAGTGGTCTCTTCACTTACTTGATGGTGTCTTTTAAAGCACAAAGTTTCTAATTTCAGTGAAATCTGATATATCAAATCTTTGATTGCTTGTGCTTTTTGTGTTGTGTCTAAAAAATTACTGCCTAACCCAGGTTTACAAAGAATTACTCGTATGTTTTCTTCTAAGAGTGTTGAAGTTTTAACTCTTACATATAGGTGTGTGATCAATTTTGAGTTAGTTTTTGTACATAGGGTGAGGCAGGGATCCAAATTGTTTTTTTGGTGGAAAGGGCATGTGGATATTCAGTGTCCTAGCACCATTTGTTGAAAAGACTATTTCTTTCCCTTTAATGTTTCTTGATACCTTTGTTAAAGATCAGTTGACCACAAACGTTAAGGGTTTATTTCTGGGCTCTGAATTTAATTCTATTGATTTATTTGCTTTATACTAATGTTACATTGTCCTTATGACTAGTTTTGTAGTAAATTTTGAAGTTAGTCTTTCAACTTTGTTTTTTCTTTTATTAATTATTTTAAAATTATTCCATTTTATCTCCTTTGTTGGCTTATAAGCTATAACTGTTTTCTTATTTTAGTGGTTGTGTTAGGGTTTATAGTATATATGTTTAACTTTGCACAGTCAGTCCTCAAATGATATGTTACCACATCACATATACTATAAGAACCTTATAATTATTTACTTTATTTCTCCCTGTGGCCTTTGTGCTGTTGATGTAATACATTTTAGTTTTATATATGTTACAAAACTTTTATCAGTGTTTTTTTTTTGTCTAAGCTTTAATAAACTTGTAAAGAAATCTAAATAATAATAAATCATATATTTATACTCATGGTACACTTTATTCCTTTGTGTAGATTCATATTTCTATCAGGTATTATCCTTTGACCTGAAGGATGTAATTTAACACTTCTTGTGGTGTGGATCTGTTGGTAATATGTTCTTTCAACTTTTTATGTCTGAAGAAGTCTTTATGTCACCTCCATTTTTGAAAGATCTTCTCTGAGTGTCAAATTCTAGGTTGATGGGTGTTTTCTTTCAGTACATTAAAGATCTTGCTCTGTTGTTTTCTTTTTGTATTGATTCCACTGAGAACTATGCTACTACTCCTTTTAATTAATTAATTAGTTTTTTGAGACAGAGTCTCACTCTGTTGCCTAGGTTGGAGTGCAGTGGCGTGATCTCAGCTTATTGCAACTTCTGCCTCTCCAGTTCAAGAGATTCTTATACCTCAGCCTCCTCAGTACTGGGATTACAGGTGTACAACATGACTCCTGGCTATATGCTGCTATTCTTAATCTTTGCTCTGATGTACATAGCATGTGTTCTTTCTCTAGGTGCTTTTAAGATTTTCTCATCACTGTTTTTGAACAGTATTATTATGGTGTGCCTTGGTGTAGTTTTCTTCATGTTTCCTAAGCTTAGTGTTTGTGAAGGGTCTTAGATCTGTTGTTTGTAGTTATCAAGTTTGGAAAATTTTGACTACTATGTCTTCAATATACCTTCCCATCTCCAATCGTCTTTGTGGACTCCAAATATAAGTATTTTGGGTCACTTGAAATTGTCCCATGGATCACAGATGCTTTTTATCATTTTGATGTTAGTCTTTTCTCTGTGTCTCATTTTAGTTAGTTTATCTTTACCTTAAAGTGCATTAATCTTTTTTTTTTTGCAGTATCTACTCTGGTGTTAATCCCATCTAGTATATTTTCCATCTCAGACATTATAGTTTTCATCTCTAGGAATTGGATTTAGGTCTTTTTTATATCTTCCATATCTCTACTTAACCTTTTGAACATATTGAGTCCAACTGTAACTATTTTAGTGTCCTCAACTGCCTTGTCGCAATTCTAGGTTGTTTCTAATTGATTGATTTTTTTCCTCTTCATTATGGGTTCTGTATATTTTTTGCTGTTTGTATGCCTGGTAACTTTTTTTATTGGCTACCAGACATTGTGAATTTTACCTTGTATGCTGAATATTTTTGGATTTCCATAAATATATTTTGCTTTGGGAAACAGTTTTATGTAAACAATTTGATCCCATTTCTAGTCTGATTTGTGGGGACAGGCATCATTCCTGACCTTGGTGAGGACTGGTTGTGTATTTTTTTTGTAATTTTTTATGATGTTTTCTCCCTAGTCTTGTGTAGCTTCCTTTTGTTTGTGCTCTGATCAGTACAATGTTGAATACTTGAGTGGGACCCTCTACTGATCTCTGTAGTTCTCTGTATGTACCTCTTTATACTACAGTAGTCTGTTATGGAAATGCTCACCTTCGTCTCTTCATTTCAGAAAATCTACTGGGCTTTTCCTGGGTAAGTTCCCATGCCCTGGAAATTCCCTCAAGGGAGTAAGATTACCTCATTTAGTTCCTATTTGTCAGTTCTTTGCTGTCTGATAGCCAATGTCTTGAAAATTGGTGTTTCATTTATTTTATTTGCTTTTCAGGTGGTAGGGTAAATCTGTCCCTGTTACTCTATTTTGTACAAAAGAAAATGTACTCATGTGTTTTTTGACTGTCTTTCCTGTAGTGTATTACTGAGTGTTCATTTTAAACAGATTTCACATTTTATTCATATAAATTTGTCTCTCTACTACCTTCCTCCATCTTCCCTGACTCATTTTGGATGTCTCAAGGCCATCAGCGTTGAGGACTTTTCCCCTTAAAGTAGTAGTCATTTTTAACCAATTTTTTCACTTTCCTGTCATGATTAACGTTAAGTATTTGCAAGCTGATTGGGATCAGAGATGTGGTTTGATGAATATATTGTGAGTTTTTATAGGAAATAGTTATTGTACTTTGTTTCCTTATCTATCAACTAGGTATTTGCTGAGTTTTGACTACATTTCTAGCATCATACAGTGTGCTGAGTGCTAAGCAGAAAGTGAATACAATATTGTTTTTGAACAGTTTATATTCTAACTGAGGAGATAGAACGAGATCTCATCAAATGTTAAGAAAAATGTTAAACTTTTTTTTAAAGACACTAGACATTTAGAGATGAGAGAATATTCATTTGATTTGGGTGGTTAAGGAGTGTTTTACTCTGATATGCTGGGGCTGAACAGGGCCTTTGAAATGTATGTATTCTAAAAATAGGCCGGGTGCGGTGGCTCACGCCTGTAATCTCAGCACTTTCGGAGGCCAAGGTGGCGGATCATGAGGTCAGGAATTTGAGACCAGCCTGCCTAACTTGGTGAAGCCCCATCTCTACTAAAAAAAAAAAAAAAAATTAGCTGGGCGTGGTGGCACGCGCCTGTGGTCCCAGCTAGTCAGGAGGCTGAGGCGGAGGAATCGCTTGCACCCAGGAGGCGGAGGTTGCAGTGAGCCGAGATTGTGCCACTGCACACCAGCCTGGTGACAGAGCAAGACTCCATCTCAAAAAAAACAAAAACAAAAACAAAAACAAAAACAAAAATTAGCTAGGTATGGTGCTGCGCCCCTGTAATCTCAGCTACTCAGGAGGCTGAGACAGGAGAATTGCTTGATCCCGGGAGGCAGAGGTTGCAGTGAGCTGAGATCGCGCCACTGCACTCCAGCCTGGGTGACAGAACGAGACTCCGTGACAAAAAAAAAAAAAACAGCCGGGCGCGGTGGCTCACGCCTGTATCCCAGCACTTTGGGAGGCCGAGGAGGGTGGATCATGAAGTCAAGAGATCAAGACCATCCTGACCAACATGGTGAAACCCTGTCTGTACTAAAAAATACAAAAATTAACAGGGCATGGTGGTGCGCGCTTGTAGTCCCAGCTACTCAGGAGGCTGAGGCGGAAGAATCACTTGAACCGGAAGGCAGAGGTTGCAGTGAGCCGAGATTGCACCACTGTGCTCCAGCTTGGTGTCAGAGCCTGACACTGTCTCAAAAAAAAGGAAAAACAAACCAGTAAATCTTGAGAAATTTAAAAAAGCATAGTCGAAGCATATTTCTTAATAATTATATATGTATATTTATTGCCCACGGAAAATACATGTGTAGAAGTATTTCTTCTGTTATTTGTTACTATCTTCTTAATTTGTTTCAAAGAGAATGCTACCATACTGTATTCCCTCTGGCAGGAAACAAACTCACTCAAAACCAGCAGTGCTGCTATCAGATAAGTAGATGTCAATGTATACTTACAAGGAAAAACTGAATGCCTTACTTCAGCCTTTTCCTATGTAATATTTCCGAGTCAGACTTTCTTACATTCCTGGAATTTAGTTTGATATAGCAAGAATAATAGTGATAAAATAATGATAAAATGTTTGCTTTGATTACTGTTGCGGGGGATGAAATGTTCAATTGTATTAAAACAAAGTTTTCAGAGAAAAAAAATCAGTCACAAGATGTAATGGAAGAAGAGGTGCCATTTATGGTAGCCAAGCAAATAATATAGGCATACACTTAATGAGAAATCTTAAGAATTTTTATGAGAACTATAAAAACTCCCAAAGGCACAACCATAAACCTGAACAAATATAAAGATATACTATGTTCTGGGTAGGAAGACTCAATATTCTTAGACATGTCAAGTTTAAAAAAATAATTTATAAATTTAATATGATCCTGATGAAAGTACCATTAGATTTTTTCTCCTAGGGCTAGACAGATTATAAAGTTCATTTTCAAGAACAGACAAGAAAGAATAGCTAAGAAAATGCGGAAAGTGAAGAGTGGTAAAGATGACTTATCTTGCTACATGTTATAACATGATATAAGCCTTTAAGATTAAAATGATATGCTGTTGGTACAAGAATAGACAGAACAATTAGAATAGAAATGCACAATAAACCCAATTGCATATGGAAATTTAATGTGTACTAAAGGGAGCATCCTGTAAGTGGAGAAAATATGGAATTTTTAATATGTGGTGTTTGTGCTAATGAGATAGCCAATTGGGAAGAGGTAAGTGTGAATCCATTTCTCATACTGTGTAACAGGATGTCAGTATAGAAAATAACACTATACTAAGTACTGGAAGAAAACATGGGTAAATTATTTTGTGATCTGTTAAACACACATACTTTTGCACAGCAGAAAATGCCATAATCAAAGCAAAAAGACAAATGACAAACCAGAAGGATGTTTGCCACTTGTATCATGGACAAGTGTTAATCTCTCAAATATCTAACGAACTCCAAAAACTGGAGAAGAAAAAGACCAACAGCTTTATGAAAATATCAGCAGGAGATAATGAACAGAATTCTCACAAACAGTTACAGATTAATCTTATATGACAAGAAGATGAACATCACTTATAATAGATGTAAGTTAAAACAACACAATATATCATTTCTTTCCTGTCACACTGGCAAAAGTTCATCAGTTTGACAATGCATTTTGTAGGTAACAGAAAAAGGTACTCTTATATATTGCTATTGGGAATGCAAAATGGTGTAGCTTCAGAGAGAATTTTGGCAATACAAGCAAAATTACATACATACACCTTTTGACCCCGTAGTCTTATCTCTAGGAATCTATCTTACAGATGTATACTGAGAAATATCTAAGAAATATGTGTGCACTAAGCTACTGTGGCACCATTTTTTTTTTTTTTTTTTTTTTTTTCCTAGAGACAGGGTTTCACCATGTTGGCCAGGATGGTCTCGATCTCTTGACCTCGTGATCCGCCCACCTCGGCCTCCCAAAGTGCTGGGATTACAGGCGTGAGCCACCGCACCCAGCTGGCACCATTTCTAATAACAAAAGATGAAACAATTTAAACTTTTATCTTAATTTCAACAAAACAACTATAAAAATTGAGAACATAGCAGAAATTTGAACAGTGACCGAGTAGTTGGTTATATTAGTTATTTTACACATGATAATACTATTATGGTTATCTTTAAAAAGAGCAACATTTTAGAAACATTTGATATGTTACCATTCATTACAGATACTGTTTGTATTAATACTTGAAATGATTCACCTTCAGCCAATGAGAGCCCCTTGAAGTTAACTCTTGAGTCCTTTGCCACGTTTTAGAGATCATTATTTATGTATTTATGGATGAAATTATATGATTAGAAATTATTTCAAAATAATCCAAAGAACAGGGTAAATGGGGAGGCAGAGGCGAAATAAGATTAACAACATGAGTTGATAATTATTTTAATCTGATTGGTTAGGGTTTTGTTACACTTCTTCGCATATATTTCAAATCTCCTGTAAAAAATGTATGGAGTTTAAGTAGGCATAAATGAAGAGAGTACATTTAGAAGGCATTGAGACCAAGGATGATGAGAAATTGGACATGAAGTTCTTATACAATTTAATTTCCTGGTAAATATAAAATAGACTTCCTTTATTTGCACTATATCTTATTTGTGGTATCTTTTTGTGTGTATGTGACGTAGTGCTTAAGGTATACTTTTCTATTAATGTAACTCTAAAGATTAAAATAATTCATAAAGTATGCAGTTTATTTGTTTATTGGTCCCCATTATAGGGCCTTTGAATTACCAGAATAATTGATCTGGAGGAAATAAATGTTTTCTCACACTTTTAATGGAGTGCCATATTTTCTTTCAACTTTTGCTTGAACATAGATTAAGATAGATCAGGTGAAAGAGAAAATTTTTTTTTAGTTATCCTATGTATGTACTTATTAGAATATAATAATGAATAAGCTTTTCTTTAAGATACTTAGTTTCTTTCCCTATCAACTTTTTAATTTCATCTCCCTTTCTCCTAGTCTGTTTTTGTTTATCCTCATATTCTCCTAACTCTCTAACCCTATCTTCTTTACCACTCTGTCTTTACTTTTTTTGGTACGCTTTTTCTTTACTTTTTAAATTGACCAAATTGTATGTATTTATTATATACAATGTGATGTTTTGAAGTGCCTACACATCGTGAAATGGTTAAAACTAGCAAACATCTGCATTACCTGACATAGTTATTTTTGTGGAGAGAAATTAATCATCTAGCCTTAGCATCTCTCAAGAGGACCACAGATCTTCATTAGCTGTAGTCACCATGCAGTACAATAGAGCTATTAAACCTATTTCTCCTATCAAAACTGTAATTTTGTATTCTTTGACCAATGCTCCTAAATTTACTCTGCTTCTCTATCTCAATCTTTTTCCCCTTTTCTCATCTTTCATCCTCTTTTCAGTTTCTAACTTTTACTGTTTCTTTGAACATTTTTTCTTTTCTCCTTTGCATTTTGTGTTTTCCCCGTTCTCCTTTTCTTACCTCCTTCTACGTCCTTTTTTCTTCTTTGATTTCTCTGCCCTTTTATACCTCTCATCTTCACTTCCCTTTCCCTCTCTCTCTGCTTCGTTCTGCTCTTTGCCTCTTTACTTCTTATCTCTCGCTGTTCCTCAGCTCACTGTGTCTCTCCTGCTGTCTAGTCTCCGCTCTCTATTTCTAGGTTTGCTCCCACTTGTTTTTGACCTTTTCCTTTTCAACTCCCTTCCCAAACATCTCTTCCTAATTCTATGTGCCCTTGTCTTAGGTTTCTTGCTGTTTTATCAGCAAAAGTCCTAGTTTACCTCTTTTTTCTTCTTTCTCTCTTTTTTTCTGTTTTTCTGTGTTTCTTCCATGTTGCTTTTCTTTTTCCACACTGTCCCTTCTCTTTCTTATAAACACATCCCCCCCTTGTTACTCTATATCTCTCCACTCAATCTTCCATCTTATTTTTTCTGAAAGAAAATTAAGAATGGGATTTTTCTCATTTTTTCCAGATTTTAACATTGAGATTGTTTATTTAGTAATTTCTAAACATGTCATTTTAACAACTTATAAATAAGTTATACAACATTTCATACGGTTACAAAAATCTATCTTCCTCAAGTATTTTTGCTTGAGAATCCTCATGTCTTATAAAGACAGATAATATGGTTTATTTAGTAACATCTAATGGCATTAAGCATGACGAGCATGTTAACTTGTTTTCTGTTCTACCCACAGATTAACATTAAGATTGGAAGTTTGTATCTTTTGCTGGATATTGGAAATTGAATGTAATGGCAACAGAATTTATAAAGAGTTGCTGTAGAGGATGTTTCTATGGTGAAACAGAAAAACACAACTGTGAGTTTTGTTTTATTTTGATGTCAGTAACATTTACGTAGCACCTTCTTCATTTGTGACATTTTGTAATATAAAAAATTAGGCATGTTTTCCAACTTCTTGGGGGAAGCAGAAATATAAGGCACACTAGATAAATATTCCATAACTTCATGTAGTCTGGAGCATAGGGGAGAGAGATTAATTCAATCCAAGAGACACATAAGACCTTACCATAAAGAAGATTGCATTTGCTCTGGAAATCTGAATAGGAGTTTAGCAAGATGGTTGGAAGAAGGAAGAGAAGCTGAAAGCTGGATATGGGTGTTACAGGTGGATGAAATAGTATAGCCAAAGGCAAGGAGGGAAGAGAAGTATGTTTGAGAGACAACATATTCTGACCAATGTTTTGATTTAAATAAAGACAATTTTGAATATGTATATAACATTAAAAATGCCTTGAATTAATCAATAACCATTGGGAAGAGACCCATAACTTTATGAAGACCCACATTTATTAAGGACCCTTGGAGAATTCTCTCTTTATTGCATGGCTTCCTTATCTCTTCTCTGGCTCTTTTTTTCCTAATCTAGAGCAGAGCTTCATAGTATATTTGAGTATGAAGGCTTCTTTTTTACATTGAAACATTTCATAAATTTCTACACAATAGTATTTGTACTTTCATTCAGTCTACAGATAGCATTATATATATATAAAGAATAACTTAGTTCCCATCGTAAGTCATGTAGCTGAGGAATCACATACGATTCTAGAGAATGAATAAAATGGGTCATAAAAACTACGACAGGGATAGCTGCTATTATGAAATATATTGAGGGTCAGAATGTATTTTATTTTATGATTTGGTTGAGATTTTTATAAACTTAGAGACCTTTAGCTTCCTTACAGTGTTGCTCTATGTAATTAAGACTGATGCCAACCAGTAGTACTGACAAGAATTGCTTTTGTTGACAGTATTTTTAAATGACTAGATTTTTACTTGAAAGCACTGTGTAACTAACTGTGAAATAAAATTGTTTTCCATCTGTGGATTCTTGTGGGAATAAGACCCTTTAAAGCTGCTTTTACCATTATGATAAGTTAATGCACTTTAGCAATAATGTTTTAATTGCTCAAACATTGTCTGGACAAAATTAATGTAGATTCCAGAAGTGTTTGATAAGACCCAAGAGTAAATGTGTCAGTAATTTGTTCTAAAATGGTTAAATATCAAGGTATACTAGGTTTAGATTATATGTAACCTATATTCATATTTATGACTTTTTCTTTTCCTTTTTCTTTTATGTGCAGTTTCTGTGGAAAGAGATCATAAAGCGACATTCCCAAATAGTCAGAATGCTACTATCTCTGCACCTCCATTGACTTCTGTTTCTGTAAAGCCTCAGTTTGGCTGTACTGAGGATTATTTGCTTTCCAAATTACCATCTGATGGCAAAGAAGTACCATTTGTGGTGCCCAAGTTTAAGTTATCTTATATTCAACCCAGGACACAAGGAACTACTTCACATCTGGAAGAACTTGAAGGTAAACAATAAAATAGCAAGATTTAAAAATCACTGTAGCATTAAGTGCTGTTATTTTGCTTTGGTATTTTTAATACAAAATTCATATAAAACTTTTGTATTTTGTTTTTTATGTTTTGCTTTTTCTGTAGAAGAATTTAAGGTACAGTATTTTTGAAAGGTCCCATTTTGAAATCTGATCATAGTAAAATAATTTGTATGTAGATTTGGCCTTTTTTCAAGCAATAATGTATAATAGGGCCTCCCTATTCATGGATTCCACTTCTGTGGATTTAACTAACTGCAGATCAAAAATATTTGGAAAAAAAATGAATGATTGTGTCTGTACTGAACATGTGCAGACTTTTTTCTTGTCATTTTCCCCCAAACAATAGAGTGTAGCAACTATGTTAATAGCATTTACATTGTATTAGGTATTTTAAGTAATCAAGAGATGATTTAAAGCATATTGGAGGATATGTGTAGGTTATATAAGAATACTTCACCATTTATATAAGGAACTAGAGCATCCATGGATTTTGGTATCCATGGAAGGTTCTGGAACCAATTCCTCACAAGTACTGAAGGATAACTGTAATTATAATACCTCAGTTATCCATCACATGTCTAGAATGAAAAAGTAAAGGAGTTACTTTGTATTGGTTAGTAAACATAGAAGACATGTTTCTTATTTATTATTTTCTAATATTTGGTGCAATGAAAAATAAGGAAACAAATAGTCATTTTTCTTTCCCTTCTTTCTTCACTAATCTGTACTTCTCATTCTAAATAGTTACTTGAATAAGGTAGATCCATTGGCTGAATTTGGGTGATGTAGAAGCCAATGGATTAATAGAGAGAGGATGAAATAACATGTAGCTCTTGTTTTTTAAAAAAACAATTTGTGTTAGTCCATTGACACACTATAAGGCACAATGGCTTTTTTACCCTCAAAATTTTATTAGAAAAATTTCAAACATACAGGAAAGTAAAACAAGCAAAAAACTTAATAGCCAATACCTGTATGTCCACCACATAAATTCTGCCATTAACATAACTTACTATACTTGCTTTATCAAATATCTGTCTACGTATCCATTCTTTTATCCATTATTAATCCCCTTTTTGGAGGGGAATGAATTTTAGAGTAAATTGAAGACACCAATATATTTCCTTGCAAATACTTAAATATATATACATTTACTGGAATTCGATAATCTCTTTACAGTTTTCTTCTTTTGACATAAATTTTATACACAATGAGCTGCCCAAGTGAATGTAGAATTTTGTGTATATTTGTTGAATTTTAAGTGTATATTTGTTGAATATTGACAAATGTATATGTCAGTGTAATACAAATCTCTATCAAGATCTACAATATTTGTCCAAATATTTTTTGTCTTATCCCCTCTTTTCTTCTTCTGGGATTCCAATTATACCTATGTTGGACCTTTTGATATTCTGTAGGTCTCTGAGACTATTTTTTTTCCAAGTATCTTTTTTTCTCTGTTCTTTAGATTCAATAATATTGATCTTTTTTTCAAATTCACTGTCTCTTCTGTTATCTTTAGTCTGCTGTGAAGCCTATTCATGAATTTTTTAGTTTAGACATTGCATTTTTTAGTTGTAGCATTTACATTTGGTTCTTTGTTATAGTTTTCCTCTACTGCAATTTCTTATTTTTACATTATTGAAAACCTATTTTCTTTCATGTTTTAAGCTTTAAGATCTTTATCTGCCAGTTTCAGCATCTAGGTCATCTAGATTTGGATTTGTGGATTGTCTCTTTTCTTGAAAATGGATCACATTTTCCTGTTTCTTTGTATATGGAGTAATTTTGGGTTGTATTCTTGATATCAATATCAAAAATATTGACTATTACGTTGTGGAGATTCTAGATTCAATTCCATTCCTCTGAAAAGATTTCTTCTTTCCTCTCTTTCTTCCTTCTTCCTTCTCTTTTTCATCCCTCCTTTCCTCTTTCCCTTTCTCCTTTCCCTCCTGATATGGTTTGGATATTTGTTCCCTCCAAATTCATGTGATTCCCAGTGTTAGAATTGGGGCCTGGTGGGAGGTGATTGGATCACAGGGGCAGATCCCTCATGAATGGCTTAGCAACATCCCTTTGGTGATAAGTCAGTTCTAGCCCTGAGTTCCTGTGAGATCTGGTTGTTTAAAAGAGCCTGGCACCTCCCCTGCCCATCTCTTGATCCTGCTGTTGCCATGTGATGTGCTTGTTCTCTTTTTGTCTTCCACTATGATTGTAAGCTTCCTAAGGCCCTCATCAGAAGCAGATGCTAGCACCATGTTTTCCGTACACCCTGCAAAACAGAGAGAAAATAAAACAGATTTTCTTTATAAATTACCCAACCTCAGATATTTCTTTATAGTGATGCAAATGGAATAACACACCTTCCTCCTCTTCCTTCCTTTCTTTCTTCCTCCCTTCTACCGGACAGTTACATTGGTTGGACTTAAACTACAAATTTTGTCTTGGGTGGCAGCACTTGGGTGGTAGTTCAGAGATGAGACAGATATTTGAAAAGGCTTTATTTACAGAATTTGGGAATCTCTCCTTTCCAGGATTCCCACCTTACTTTCCTGCAGCTCTGATTTCCTTGAACTCTACCCTGTTGTTCTTCAGGCTAGAAAGACTGTGAGTTTTCTGTTGGAGTTTTATATACCCTGTGTGGTGCCAACTCTGATGTGTGCTCAGGCTAAAAGTCATTAAAGACTGATAACTCACTTTGTGTCATTACCTTTTTCCCCAGAGTCAATTTCTATCTAGATCTGTATTACTTTTCTTTACTCTTCATTGCCTTCAGGGTTTTTATTTACTTGCTTTGTTTTAGTTTTGGTCTAGAGTTTATTGTTAGCTACAAGAGAGTTGGGTCTGGGAGGAGTGATTGTTTTAAAAATTACAATTAAAATTTGTTTTTTTGAGACAGAGTTTCACTCTGTTGCTTGGGCTGGAGTGCAGTGGTGTGGTCTTGGCTCACTGCAACCTCTGTCTCTTGTGTTCAAATGATTCTCATGCCTCAGCCTCCTGATAGCTAGGACTACAGGTGCACACTACCACACCTAGCTAATTTTTGTATTTATAGAGATGGGGTTTTGCCATGTTGGCCAGGCTGGTCTCAAACTCCTGTCCTCAAGCATTTCACCCACCTTGGCCTCCTGAATTGCTGGGATTACAGACATGAGCCACCATACCTGGCCAAATTTAATTTTTTAAAGAAAGAAGAAAAGATGAACCCAGTGCCTGGCCTACCATCTTACTTTGTGCTTATCAATAGTCTTTCTCAAAAATAGTTTTAAAAAGTTCTGGCTCACAGAATACCCAATCAATTGATCTTTCTCTTTTTTTCACACTTTTAACAACATTGGGATTAAACCATGCAAGTTGTTTTAACCACATAATATATTCTGAACATTTCATATTTGTTGCTTTTTGATTAATTCACAGTATTTC
Organism: Aotus nancymaae; assembly: GCF_030222135.1. Taxonomy (NCBI): domain Eukaryota; kingdom Metazoa; phylum Chordata; class Mammalia; order Primates; family Aotidae; genus Aotus; species Aotus nancymaae. The sequence continues at coordinate 75,150,461 of NW_026988422.1, read as the reverse complement.
TTCATATGGATATACCATAATTTACTTAATAAATTTCATAAATAATTTTGAGTTTTTAATGTATTATTTTCACAATCAGAAAAAAGGTAAGAAATATCTACCTGGGAATGTGTGATAGTTTTTCTTATGTTCTTGATGTTGCACTCACTAGAAAACGTTGCTTTTTTGAGTTGAATGAGGGAGAAATTGGTTAACTCTTAAATTATAAGTTCATTGAAGGAGTGGTAAAACCATCTGATTTTTATATATTAGAGAGAAAATTACTTTTATTAGAGTCAAGAAAGTAAGGTGGTACCTAATTATAGAAGTTAAATATGTGTATGTATGTATGCATATGTGAATGATGGGTTGAGATAGAGAAGATTTTGAGGGGATAGGATAGACTGCTATCAATAATGACTAAAATTGTGTTTCAAGCACAGTCATGAATCATCTAACAATGGGGATATGTTCTGAGAAATATGTTGTTAGGCTATCTTGTTGCATGGACAATGTAGAGCACTTATACAAACCTAGATGGTGTAGCCTACTAAACACTTAGGCTATATGGATAGCTTATTTTTCCTAGGCTACAAACCTATACAGTATGTTACTATACTGAATACTGTAGGCAATTAACACAGTGGTAAGTGTTAGTATATCTAAATATATCTACGCATAGAAAAGGTGCAGTAAAAATATAGTATAAAAGATGATACACCTTGTATTAGTCTGTTTTCATGCTGCTGATAAATACATACCTGAGACTGGGTGATTTATAGAGGTTTAATGGACTCACAGTTCCACATGGCTGGGGAGGCCTGACAATCATGTCGGAAAGTGAGAGGCGTGGCTTACATGGCTGCAGGCAAGAGAAAATGAGAGCCAAATGAAAGGGGAAACTCCTTATAAAACCATCAGATCTGAGACTTATTCACTACCATGAGAACAGTATGGGAGAAACCACCACTATGATTCAATTATCTCCTACCAGCTTTTCCCCACAACACGTAGGAACTATGGGAGCTACAATTTAAAATGAGATTTGGGTGGGGACACAGCCAAACCATATCATTCTGCCCTTGGCCCCTCTCAGGTCTCATGTCCTCACATTTCAAAACCAATTATGCCTTCCCAACAGTCCCCCAAAGTCTTAACTCATTTCAGCATTAACTCAAAAGTCCACAATCCACAGTCTCATGTGAGACAAATCAAAAGTTAGTTAGTTACTTTCTAGATACAATGGCAGTGTAGACATTGGATAAATACACTCGTTCCAAATTGGGAGAAATTGGCCAAAATGAAGGGGCTAAAGGCCCCATGCAAATCCAAAATCCAGCTGGGCAGTCAAACCTTAAAAGCTCCAAAATGATTTCCTTTGACTTCATGTCTCACATCCAGGTCACACTGTTGCAAGAGGTGGGTTCCCGTGGTCTTGGGCAGCCCCACTCCTGTGGCTTTGCAAGGTACAATCTCCCTCCCAGCTGCTCTCATGGGCTGGCATTGAGTGTGGCTTTTCCAGGTGCACATTGCAAGTTCTTGGTGGATCTACCATTCTGAGGTTTGAAGGACGGTGGCCCTCTTCTCACAGCTCCACTAGGCAGTGCCCCAGTGAGGACTCTGTGAGGGCTTCAACCCCCGCATTTCCCTTCCACACTGCTCTAGCAGAGATTCTGCATGAGGGCCCTTCCGCTGCAGCAATGTCTGCCTGGACATCCAGGCACTTCTGTATATCCTCTGAAATCTAGGAGGAGGTTCCCAAACCCCAGTTCTTGATCTGTGCACCTACAGGCTAACACCATGTGGAAGCTGCCAAGGCTTGGGCTTGCACCCTCTGAAGCCATGGCCTGAGCTGTACCTTGGCCCCTTTTAGTCATGGCTAGAGCAACTGGGATGCAGGGCACCAAGTCCCTAGGCTGCATACAGCAGGGGGTCCTGGGTCCAGCCAATGAAACCATTTTTTCCTCCTTGGCCTCCAGGCCTATGATGGGAGAGGCTGCTGCAAAGGTCTCTGACATGGCCTGGAGACATTATCCCCATTGTTTTTTTTTTTTTTTTTTTTTTTTTTTTTACTTTTTGTTGTTGTGCTTTAAGTTCTGGGGTACATGTGCAGAACATGCAGGTTTGTTACATAGTTATACACATGCTGTGGTGGTTTGCTGCATCCATCATCCTGTCATCTACGTTAGGTATTTCTCCTAATGCTATCCCTCCCCTATCCTCTCACCCCCTGCTATCCCTCCCCAAGTCCCCCACCCCCCAACAGGCCCTAGTGTGTGATGTTCCCCTCCCTGTGTACATGTGTTCTCATTGTTCAGTACCCACTTATGAGTGAGAACACGTGGTGTTTGGTTTTCTGTTCTTGTGTCAGTTTGCTGAGAATGATGGTTTCCAGCTTCATCCATGTCCCTGCAGAGGACATTAACTCATCCTTTTTTATGGCTGCAGAGTATTCCATGGTATATTTGTGCTACATTTTCTTTATCTGGTCTATCATTGATGGGAATTTGGGTTGGTTCTAAGTCTTTGCTATTATGAGCAGTGCCACAATAAATATACATATGCATGTGTCTTTATAATGGAATGATTTATAATCCTTTGGGTATATACCCAGTAATGGGATTGCTGGGTAAATGGTATTTCTAGTTCTAGATCCTTGAGGAATCGCCACACTGTCTTCCACAATGGTTGAACTAATTTACACTCCCACCAACAGTGTAAAAGCGTTTCTGTTTCTCCACAGCCTCTCCAGCATCTGTTATCTCCTGATTTTTTTAATGATTGCCATTCTAGCTAGTGTGAGATGGTATCTCAATGTGGTTTTGATTTGCATTTCTCTGATGACCAGTGATGATGAGCTTTTTTTCATGTTTGTTGCCTGCATAAATGTCTTCTTTTGAGAAGTGTCTGTTCATATTCTTTGCCCTCTTTTTGATGGGGTTGTTTTTTTTCTTGTAAATTTGTTTCAGTTCTTTGTAGATTCTAGACATTAGCCCTTTGTCAGATGGGTAGATTGCAAAAATTGTTTCCCATTCTGTTGGTTGCCTGTTCACTGTGGATAGTTTCTTTTGCTGTGCAGAAGTGCTTTAGTTAATTAGATCCCATTTGTCTATTTTGGCTGTTGTTGCTATTGCTTTTGGTGTTTTAGTCATGAAGTCCTTGCCCATGCCTATGTCCTGAATGGTATTGCCTAGGTTTTCTTCTAGGGTTTTTATGGTGTCAGGTCTTATGTTTAAATCTTTAATCCATCTGGAGTTAATTTTTGTATAAGATGTTTTCAGCTTTCTGCATATGGCTAGCCAGTTTTCCCAACACCATTTATTCAATAGAGAATCTTTTCCCCATTGCTTGTTTTTGTCAGGGTTGTCAAAGATCAGATGGTTGTAGATGTGTGGTCTTACTTCCGAGGCCTGTGTTCTGTTCCATTGGTCTATATATCTGTTTTGGTACCACTATCATGCTGTTTTGATTACTGTAGCCTTGTAGTATAGATTGAAGTCAGGTAGTGTGATGCCTCCAGCTTTGTTTTTTTTTTTTTTTTGCTTGGGATTGTCTTGGCTCTGCAGGCTCTTTTTTGGTTCCGTGTGAAGTTTAAGGTGGTTTTCTGCAATTCTGTGAAGAAAATCAATAGTAGCTTGATGGGGATAGCATTGAATCTATAAATTACTTTGGGCAGTATGGCCATTTTCATTCTTCCTAACCATGAGCATGGAATGTTTTTCCATCTGTTTGTATCCTCTCTTGTTTCCTTGAGCAGTGGTTTGTAGTTCTCCTTGAAGAGGTCCTGCACACCCTTGTATTCCTAGGTATTTTATTCTCTTTGTAGCAATTGTGAATGGGAGTTCACTCATGATTTGGCTCTCTGTTTGTCTATTACTGGTGTATAGGAATGCTTGTGATTTTTACACATTGATTTTGTATCCTGAGACTTTGCTGAAGTTGCTTATCAGCTTAAGGAGATTTTGGGCTGAGATGATGGGATCTTCTAAATATGCAATCATGTTGTCTGCAGATAGAGAAAATTTGACTTCCTGTTTTCCTAACCGACTTCCCTTTATTTCTTTTTCTTGCCTGATTGCCCTGGCCAGAACTTCCAGTACTATGTTGAATAAGAATGATAAGAGAGAGCATCCTTGTCTTGTGCTGGTTTTCAAAGGGAATGCTTCCAGTTTTTGCCCATTCAGTATGATATTGGGTGTGGATTTGTCATAAAAAGCTCTTATTATTTTGAGATGCATTCCATAGATACCTAGTTTATTGAGACTTTTTAACATGAAGGGCTGTTGAATTTTGTTGAAGGCCTTCTCTGCATCTGTTGAGATAATCATGTGGTTTTTGTCTTTGGTTCTGTTTATGTGATGGATTATATTTATAGATTTGCATATGTTGAACCAGCCTTGCATCCCAGGGATGAAGCTAACTTGATTGTGATGGATAAGCTTTTTGATGTGCTGTTAGACTCAGTTTGCCAGTGTTTTATTGAGGATTTTCGCATCAATGTTCATCAGGGATATTGGCATGAAATGTTCTTTTTTAGTTGTGTCCCTGCCTGGTTTTGATATCAGGGTAATGTTGGTCTCATAAAATCTGTTAGGGAGGATTCCCTCTTTTTGTGTTGTTTGAAATAGTTTCACAAGGAATGGTACCAGCTCTTCTTTGTACCTCTGGTAGAATTCTGCTGTGAACCTGTCTGGTCCTGGATTTTTTTTGGTTGGTAGGCTATGAATTGCTGCCTCAATTTCAGACCTTCTTATTGGTCTATTCAGGGGTTCAACTTCTTCCTGGTTTAGTTTTGGGAGGGTGTAAGTGTCCAGGAATTTATTCATTTCTTCTAGATTTACTGGTTTATTTGCATAGAAGTGTTTGTAGTATTCTGTGATGGTATTTCTGTGGGATTGGTGGTGATATCCGCTTTATCATTTTTTATTGCACCTATTTGATTCTTCTCTCTTTTCTTCTTTATTAATCTGGTTAATGGTCTATCTATTTTGCTGATCTTTTCAAAAAACCAGCTCTTGGATGCATTGATTTCTTTGAAGGGTTTTTTGTATTTCTGTTTCCTTTGGTTCTTCTCTGATCTTAGTTATTTCTTGTCTTCTGCTAGCTTTTGAATTTGTTTGATCTTGCTTCTCTAGTTATTTTAATTATGACGTTAGGGTGTTGATTTTAGATTTTTCCTCTTTTCTCTTGTGGGAATTTAGTGCTAAAATTTCCCTCTACACACTGCTTTAAATGTGTCCCAGAGATTCTGGTACATTGTGTCTTTGTTCTCATTGGTTCCAAAGAACATCTTTATTTCTGCCTTCATTTCATTGTTTATCCAGTAGTCATTCAGGAACAGGTTGTTCAGTTTCCATGTAGCTGTTCGGTTTTGAGTGAGTTTCTTAATCCTGAGTTCTAATTTGATTGCACTATGGTCTGACAGACTGTTATGATTTCCGTTCTTTTACATTTGCTGAGGAGTGATTTACTTCCAATTATGTGGTCAAGTGTGATGTGGTACTGAGAAGACTGTCTATTCTGTTGATTTGGGGTAGAGAGTTCTGTAGATGTCTATTAGGTCTACTTGGTCCAGATCTGAGTTCAAGTCCTGGATATCCTTGTTAATTTTCTGTCTCATTGATCTGTCTAATATTGAGAGTGGAGTGTTAAAATCTCCCACTATTATTGTGTGGGTGTTTAAGTCTCTTTGTAGGTCATTAAGAACTTGCTTTATGTATCTGGGTGCTCCTGTATTGGGTGCATATATATTTAGGATTGTTAGCTCTTCTTGTTGCATTGATCTCTTTACCATTATGTAATGTCCTTCTTTGTCTCTTTTGATTTTTGTTTGTTTAAAGTCTGTTTTATCAGAGACTAAGATTGCAACCCCTGCTTTTTTTTGCTCTCTATTTGCTTGGTAAATCTTCCTCCATCCCATTATTTTGAGCCTATGGATGTCTTTGCATGTGAGATGGGTCTCCTGAATACAGCACACCGATGGGTCTTGACACTTTATTCAATTTGCCAGTCTGTGTCTGTTGATTGGGGCATTTAGTCTATTTACATTTAATATTGTTATGTGTGTGTTTGATCCTGCCATTTTGATGCTAGTGGGTTGTTTTTCCCATTAGTTGATGCAGTTGCTTCATAGTGTCGATGGTCTTTACAATTTGGTATGTTTTTGCAGTGGCTGGTACTGGTTGTTCCTTTCCATGTTTAGTGCTGCCTTCAGGAGCTCTTGTAAGGTAGGCCTGGTGGTGACAAAATCTCTCAGCATTTGCTTGTCCATAAAAGATTTAATTTCTCCTTTGCTTATGAAGCTCAGTTGGCTGGATGTGAAATTTTGGGCTGAAAATTCTTTTCTTTAAGAGTGTTGAATGTTGGCACCCACTCTTCTGGCTTGTAGGGTTTCTGCTGAGAGATCCGCTATGATGGACTTTCCTTTGTGGGTAACCAGACCTTTCTCTCTGGCTGCCCTTAGCATTTTTTCCTTCATTTCAACCCTGTTGAATCTGACATTATGTGTCTTGGGGTTGCTCTTCTCAAGGAATATCTTTGTGGTGTTCTCTGTATTTTCTGAATTTGAATGTTGACCTGACTCACTAGGTTGGGGAAGTTCTCCTGAATACTATCCTGAAGAATGTTTTCCAACTTGATTTCATTCTCCCCATCACATTCAGATACGACCATCAAACATAGATTTGGTCTTTTCACATAATCCCATATTTCTTGGAGGCTTTGTTCATTTCTTTTCACTCTTTTTTCTCTAATCTTGCCTTCTCACTTTATTTCATTGAGTTGATCTTCAATCTCTGATATCCTTTCTTCCACTTGATTGATTTAGCTGTTGAAACTTGTGTATGCTTCACAAAGTTCTCATGCTGTGTTTTTCAGCTCCATCAAGTCGTTTATGTTCTTCTCTGTGCTTGTTATTCTAGTTAGCATTTCGTCTAGCCTTTTCTTAAGGTTCTTAGCTTTCTTATGTTTGGTTAGAACATGCTCCTTTAGCTCAGGGAAGTTTGTTATTACCACCTTCTGAAGCCTGCTTCTGTCAATTTGTCAAACTCATTCTTCATCCAATTTTGTTCCCTTGCTGGTGCGGAGTTGTGAGGAGAAGAGGTGTTTTGGTTTTTGGAGATTTCAGTCTTTTTGTGCTGGTTTATTCCCATCTTTGTGGATTTATCTACATTTGGTCTTTGAAGTTGGTGACCTATGGATGGGTTCTCTGAGTGGACATCCCCCCACCAAGCTCGACCTGGGACATTCGAGCTATGCTAGCTGCAAGAATTTCAAGCCAGTGGATCTTAGCTTGCTGGTCTTCATGGGGGTGACACCCACTGAGTCAGATCACTTGGGGGTATTCTTCCCTGGCTTCAGCCCCCTTTTTCAGGGGAATAAGCAGTTTTGTCTTGCTGGCCTTTCAGGTGCCACTGGGGTATGAGAAAAAAAACCAAAAAACTGCTGCAGCTACAGTTTTGTGCTGGAAACCTGGAGCACTGGTGTTGTAGGCACCAGAGGGAATCTCCTGGTCTGCGGGTTGTGAAGACCCTGGGAAAAGCACAGTATCTGAGCCAGAGTGTCAGGAAAAGTCCCTAATGGCTTCCCTTGGTTAGAAGAGGGAGTTCTCTAGCCCCTTGTGCTTCCCAGGTTAGGTGATGCCCCACCCTGCTTGGACTTGCACTCCTTGGGCTGCACCCACTGTCTAACCAGTCCCAGTGAGATGAACCTGGTACCTCAGTTGGAAATGCAGAGATCACCCACCTTCTGCATCACTCTCGCTGGGAACTGCACGTCGGAGCTGTGCCTATTCGGCCATCTTGGTGGAAATCCCCCCCATTGTCTTGATGATTAACATTTGGCTCCTTTTCACTTATGCAAATTTCTGTAGCTGGCTTGAATTTCTCCTCAGAAAATGTGTTTTTTTCCTATTGCATTGTCAGTCTGCACTTTTTTCCAACTTTTATGCTCTGTTTGCCTTTTGAAATGGAATGCTTTTAACAACACTTAGGTCACCTTTTGAATGCTTTGCTGCTTAGAAATTTCTTCTGCCAGGTACCCTAAATCATCTCCCTCAAGTTCAAAGTTTCACAAATCTCTACGGCAAGGGCAAAATGCCACCAGTGTCTTTTCTAAAACATAGCAAGAGTCACTTTTACTCTAGTTCCCAACAAGTTCTCATCTGCATCTAAGACTACCTCAGCCTAGATTTCATTGTCCATGTCATTATCAGCATTTTGGTCAAAGCCATTCAACAAGTTTCTAGGAAGTTTCTAACTTTGCCACATCTTCCTGTCTTCTTCTGAGCCCTCCAAACTGTTCCAACCTCTGCCTGTTACCCAGATCCAAAGTTGCTTCCACATTTTTGGGTATCTTTACAGCAGCACCCCACTCCTGGTACCAATGTATTGTATTAGTTTATTTTCATGCTGCTGATAAAGACATACCTGAGATTGGGTAATTTATAAAAGAAAAAAAAGAGCTTTAATGGATTCACAGTTCCATGCAGCTGGGGAGGCCTCACAATCATGATGGAAGGAGAAAGACGTGTCTTACATGGTGGCAGGCAAGAGAGAATGAGAGCCAAGCAAAAGGGGAAACCCCTTATAAAATCTTCAGATCTCTTGAGACTTATTCACTACTAGAAGTACAGTATGGGGGAAACTGCCCCTATGATTCAATTATCTCCCACCAGTTCTCTCCCACAACACAGAAGTATTATGGGAGCTACAATTGAAAATGAGATTTGGATGGGGGCACAGCCAAACCATATCACATCTGTATAGGGCATTTACCATGAATGGAGCTTTCAGGGCTGTAAGTTGCTTTGGGTGAGTCAGTGAGTGAGTGGTGACTGAATGTGAAGACTAGGACATTACTGTATACTACTGTGAATTTTATAGACACTGTACACTTAGGATATACTAAATTTACTAAACATATTTGTGTTTCTTCAGTAGTAAATCAATCTTAGCTTACTGTAACTTTTTAACTTTATAAACTTAACTATTTTAAAAGTTTTTGACTCTTTTGTAATAACACTTGGCTTAAACACAATGTGCAGCTATACGAAAGTATTTTCTTTATATCTTTATAAGCTTTTTTCTATTAAAAACTTTTTTTTAACTTCTTAAACATTTTTGTTAAAAACTTAGACACAAACATCCACATTAGCTTAGACCTACACATCTTAATGACAATTGCGATGTCACTTAGACGATAGGAACTTTTCAGCTTCCATTATATTTTTATGGGACCACTGTTGTGTATGTGGTCCATAGTTGGCCACAATGTTGTTATATAGAGAATTACTATAAATTTTTAAACCTTTGAAGAATTTAGCTTATGTCTATATATTATTCCCAGCATAATTATTAACCTTGAAATGAATTTGACCCATATTTTATCCTTTTAAAATTATGAACTATAATACACATAGAAAAGTGCACAAAGCAGAAACATAAAGCTCAGTGATTTATTGCAAAGCAGAACACTTGTATAGGTACCACCTATGTAAAGAAATAGAGTATTATTGGTAACCCCGAAGCTTCTCTCCATTTCTTTGCCTTTCAGTCACTCTAGAATGTTCAGTATTAGAATTGTTATAATCATAACTCTCTTTTCTTACTTCTTACCACCTAAGCACGTATCCCTGAATATTGTAGTTTAATTTTTTCTATTTTCTGAACTTTATATCAAATAAACAATTTATTCAGTCTGTATTCTTTTGTTTATGGGTTTTCTCTTTCAACATTATGTTTTTGAGATTCATTCAAATAATTGTCAGTTTTAGTTTGTTTTTATATCTGTACAGTAAGTGTATATTTGTTCTGTATTCTAAATGGCATGGTGTATAGTAGTGTTTCTGCATAGCATACTATAAGGTCTTTTTATGTAGTAAGTATATACCACTATTTATTTTACTGTTGATGAGATTTTGAGATTTTTCCAATTCTTGGCAATTATGGGTAATAATACTTATGAACATTCTTATGCATAGCTCTTGGTGCACATGTACAGGCATTTCAGTTGTGTATATGTTCAGAATGGCTTGTTGGGTCATAGAATGTAAATATCTTCAGTTTTAGTAGAAATTGCCAAACTCTTTTCCATTAGTGATTATATCAATTTACATTTCCACTAGCAGAGTATGATTGTGTACATTCCTCTACTTTCTTGCCAACACTTGGTATTGTCAGTCTTTTTACTTTTAACCATTCTGTTGAGTATATAGTTGTATTTCCATGGGTTTTCAACTTATTTTTTCCTCATGATTAATGAGATTGATAGTCTGCCTTCTGAAGTGCCTGTTAACATCTTAAGCCAGTTTATATATAGTCTTGTTTGTTTTTTTCTTACTGATTTGTAGGCATTCCTCATGTATTCTGGATATGAGCCCTTTATGGCCATACCACCCTGAATGCACCTGATCTCATCTGATCTCGGAAGCTAAGCAGGGTCGGGCCTGGTTACGAGCCCTTTGTCAGTTATGCTTGTTGCACGTACCTTCTTTTACTCTGTGGGTTACCTTAAATAGTCTTTGACAGATGGAAATTTTAAATTTTAATGTAATTCAGTTTATTAAAATATGTCTATGATTAGGCTGGGCACAGTGGCTCATGCCTGTAATCCCAGCTACTCGGGAGGCTGAGGCCTCCCAATATATAAAAATATATATAAAGATATATGTGTATATATATATTTCTACAATTAATGCTCTCTATGTTCTATTTAAGAAGTGCTTCCCTGTCCTAAGGTCATGGAAACTTTCTTATAAGTTAACCTGAATATAGAAACTTCATTGGTTTGCCTTTAACATTTAATTCAGATTTACAGTCTTCATGGAACTAATTTTTTGAGAATATGTTTGGTTGAATGCAGGCTTTTTTTCCCTATTGATATCCAGTTGTCTTATCACCTTTTAGTGAAAAGATCATCCTTTCTTGTGCAATGCCACTGTAATTATAAATTAAGTGTTCATGAAATGGGTATCTGTTTCTGGGCCTTCTCTTTTTTGGCATTGATCACTTTTTCTGTCACTTACCAGTATTATATTCCTAGTACCCGGTAGAGCAAATCTTTTAGTCTTATTTTTCTTCTTAAAGATTAAGCTTTTGGTTATTCTTGGTCTTTAGTGTTTTTGTATAAATTTTTTTATTTTTATTTTTGCTATTTGATTTTCAGCTTAATTGCATTATAGTAAGAAAGCGTACTTTGTATGATTTCAGTCCTTTCAAATTTGAGAGTTTCTTGGTATATCTCAGCATGTGGTCAGTTTTAATACATGTTCTATGTCTTTTTGTAAAGGCTATATCTCCCCCCTAAATCTTATAATCTAAAAGATGTTCTATATATAAGTAGAAAAATAAGAGGAAACTCAGATCACAAAGTACAGAATTGTCTGTGGGGCAAAGAAAAATGCCAGAAATTTACCAAACTGTTCTAAGTGCAGGCTTCATGGTTGACCCCTAGCATAATACTTCACGCAGAACTCCATTAATATGTGCTGATATTTTTAGATATCAAAGGCATGTAATTTAGTATTACTTGAGACAATATATTTTTTCTTTTGCCCTGGGTATACCAGTTGTTGGCTACTAACTACAAAAAAGGATGTTTTAAAATTTTAGAAACATTTGCTTTCAGGATCTGCCAGAGCATCTTTTGGAGATCGAAAGGTAGAACTTTCCAGTTCATCCCAGCGTGGACCTAGCTATGATGTGTATAACCCATTCTATATGTATCAGCACATTTCACCCGATTTGAGTCGACGCTTTCCTCCCCGTTCAGAAGTGACGAGACTGTATGGATCAGGTATGAAAATTTTTTGTGCTTTTCCTCTTTGTGTTTCTCTTTAAGAAATTTAGAAATCAAATCTAAGATCTGGGAATAAATGATTCTTACTATTAAAAGCAATTTAAAAATAAGAATAAAAGCAAGCTTCATAAATGTGATAAACATTATGACATCTCTGTAGTGTTAACGTCTAACATAAAAATTGAAAGATTAATGAGTTATGTCTGTTGGTAGTTCTAAATTCCATTTAATTTTCCTTTTTTGAAAGAAGTTTTGGTTCAAGAGATTTTTTGTACAACATGGGGACTATAGTTAATTATGATATATTCTTGAAAAGTGCTAGAAGAGTGGATATTAGGTGTTCTCAAAACACTTTGTTATCATTCAAAAGTGATAACTGTGAGATAATACATTTATAAATTAGGTAGATTTAATCATTCTGCAGTGTATATATACTTTAAAACATGCTGTTCATGATGAATACACATAATAAAAGAGAAAGAAGTAAGCTGCATACCAGGTACAAGGGAAAAAAACAAAATAGAAAGAAGTTTTGTTTTCAGAGTATTTTTTCTTTTTGTTGTTGTTGTTTTGAGACAGAGTCTCACTTTGTTGCCCAGGTCGGAGTTCAGTGGTGCAATCTCAGCTCACTGCAGCATCAACCTCCCAGGCTCCAGTGACTCACACCTGAGCTCCCCCGTCACCAGAAGCTGTGACTACAGGCGCGTGCCACCACAGCTAACTAATTTTTAAATACTTTTTGTAGAGATGGGGTTTCATCATGTTGCCCACGTTGGGCTTGAACTCCTGGGCTGAAGCAGTCCTCCTACCTTGGCCTCCCAAATTGCTGGAATTACAGGCCTGAGCCACTGCACCAGCCCAGATTATTTTGCATACGTTTCACTTGTCATCTGTCTATTCATAAATTCCACAACATAGATACATTGTACTAAATACAATAATTTTTTTTTCATTTTTCTGTATTCAATGAAAATGATGAATTTAGAACTCATGGTATGATTAGAAATATAAACAAACTGCTTAAATGATTATAGAACTTTTTAATTTTCATATTTGATATTGTGAATTATAGTCTACGATGTTTGTCTGTGATTCACAAAATTCTCAGTTTTTCAGGGTTTTATGTGTGTGTGTGTGTGTGTGTGTGTGTGTGTGTGTGTATGTAAATCAACCACTGAATTTAGGGTGAGGTACTGAAAATAAAGAAGAAATACTTATTTAAGGGCCTGCCTTGCATTCACTCCTGTGCTAGAATATACAATTGGCATACAAAGCTCCTTTCTTCACAGATCTTGCAGTGTAGGAGGGAAACTAAAAATACAGACTAGAAATATAGGAGCACGTGGGATTCAGTATTAATTTTTTTAAAGTAATACATGCTTATTAATAATAAATGGTTACATTACACTTAGTACAGAGTATTTACTCTTAGATTATATTTATTGGATCAAGGAATGGGGAATGTAAAGGAAAGAGTAAATTTTCCCTGTTTGATATTTGATGTAGATGTGAAAATGTGTTGTTTGATTTATGTTGATTTGTTTCAAACAAAAATAAAATAATTGAAAAACAATTTTTTAAGTTAAAAAAATTTTTATTAGAAGGCTTTATCTCTTCTGTAGATTTACACATAATATTCATGATGTATTGCTGCAGAGATTTAGTTCATGGTAATTAAATAGAATTCTAGTGTTTCTTAAAAATATATGCTTTTCTCAAATCCCTTTCTAGTTTCTGATTTAAGGACCAACAAACGTCCCGGTTCCCCTGGGCTAAGCAAATCTATGTTTGATCTTACAAGTTCATCTCAGCGATTCATCCAGGTAAATTAATTGTATAAATTTAATTATCTGTGATAATTTGTTTTCAAATTAAAAATTCAGAAATATGTGAATTATATTAGGAATATATTCTGATATCTGTATCTATTCTGATATCTGAAGAATAAATACTTGATATTTCCCATGTACATTATTTTAGGAAACTGTTATTTGATTGCTGAAAGGCAGTTGTTTTTCTTTTTTCAATAAATTTTTTAAAATAAATTTTATATCTCAGTTGGTATGCTCTCAGGGAATCTTAAAACAGTTATTTAAAATGGTATAATTAAAAGTGCTTATTAGTTTAACTTTCCTTACTGAATATAGCCAGCTAGTTGTTAAAAATTACATTTATTTTGAGATGTAGGACTTTACTCACTAATATTAAGACTGTGTCTTCCTGGTTTTGAAAAGGAATTGAGAATTATTTTGCTGTTTTAAAAATGTTTCTTTTTTAGTGCAAGTAAACTGATTATTTAAAATTAGAAAATAGAAGTTAGCAAAATAGAAAGACAAATCCCTGTATTTCTTATAACTCAGAGTAAGTGCAATGTGAAAATACTGTTATATGGACTCATGGACTTGTTTCCATCTGAATATATATACATATGTTTTACAAAATGGAAATATATTCTAGATAATCTTTAATCCTCAGCTGAGTTAACTTTTTATATATATATTTTTTAATAGCAACAGTTGTTTAACATGCATCAGACTTGTTTAGAGAGCTTGTTAAAACACAGGATGACAGGCTTCATCCCCAGAGTTTTTAATTCATTAGCTCTGCAGTAGGGCCCGAGTTTGTATTTCTATCAAATTCCAAATGATAAGGATGCTGCAGGTCCAGATGGACTATGCTTTGATAATTGCTGCTCTACAAGTTTTTTGATAGCAGGGTATTTCCAAATAAATTCTCATTTTCATTAATATTCTCAGGTATGAAACTTAAGCAGTAATATCATTCTCCTTATTATAAAATCAAACCAAAAACAGCAAAGGCTTTCCAGTATATTATCGTATAAGATATTTAAGATATCCCTAACACATGCCAAAAGCTTTTTTTCATCTTTGCTACCTGTAAGTGGGAAATTCTGACCTGTAACACTGTCAAAATAGTTAGCATGCAGTTTGTAACTAGGATGGATATTGAGGCATAAGTATCAGAATCCTTAAGGTTTCATATGCAATTTCTAACTAAAGGATACCTTTACTTATAGAGACATGATTCATTATCCAGTGTACCCAGTAGTTCTTCTTCAAGGAAAAATTCTCAGGGGAGTAACAGAAGCCTGGGTAAGGAATAAAGTATCCTACTTTTATACTCTTAAGATAATTATTTCTACTCAATAGTAACTTGAAAGTGTATGTAAGGTGAAAAACTCTAGATGATTAAATCTACTATGTTTATATAATAAACTAAGTCTAAATAAAACTATGTCAGTAGTGTTATCAGCATATGGATACTCAGATCACATGGTCCATTTCTTAGTGTTCAGGTACAAGTGTGGCTTTTTAAGAAGTGAAGCAGTTGAGTATCTTTTGTTTGTTTTAAAGTGTACTAGCGAAGGAGCCTCCAGAAGAATACAGTATTAAGGCCATATAAATGTTATTTGGAAAGATTTTTCCTAGTTTTAATTTAAATCCCTCACTGCAATTAAGTTTTTAAACCATGAGAGCTTTTTATAGTATATATCTTACCTCTAGTGCTTCAATAGAAACATTGAAGTGTGATTTTTGTCTTATTAGATTGTGAACTTTAAAAAATAATTGTAGCATTTTAAAATTGTGCTCTTAATATTGGCTTGTATCAAAGCTTAACTGAATTAGAAGGATTGCATGGTATTTGAAACATCTTTGTCCTTTTATAATTCAGATACAATTACTCTATCAGGAGATGAAAGAGACTTTGGGAGACTGAATGTGAAATTGTTTTATAATTCTTCAGTAGAACAGATCTGGATCACAGTTTTACAGGTAAATTAGTATAGTTAATACCAGTTTTTATTATAAAATTGAATATTTAGACTTTGTAAACATTTACTGTTGTCCTTTCCTGGGGAATGGGCCAATGCCATCTTTGAAATTTGGAATTCTCTAATTTTTTTACAAAAAATAGTATTTAATAAAGCATCTAAGAAATCTGTAGTATGATGGAAGTATGTGTGTTTTTAAGCTCAAGAGGGAAATTGACATGACATCTAGAATATTATATGTCAAATATATAATATTAATGTGGATGCAACATAAGGTCTCAGTAGACAAGTTTATTTTTATTGTTTTTATCTGAAGTCAGTAACTCAAGAAATTCATCAAATATTTGTATTGTCGGAGTCCTTTGTAAAATTCAAACTGTATTTTTAATATTTTTAGTGCAGAGATTTAAGTTGGCCCTCTAGTTATGGAGACACTCCTACTGTTTCTATAAAAGGAATACTTACATTGCCCAAACCAGTGCATTTCAAATCTTCAGCCAAGGAGGGTTCCAACGTAAGTGGCTGTTTTTGTTTGAATTTCTTTTCTGTTTTTCTTATATTCGTCACTTTTATCCATGTAAACAAATCAGAAAAAGTGTTTTGTCTTAGGGAAACTACAACTATGAATTGTTGCTTTTTCAAGACAACTGTGAGTCTCAAAAATATTGATATTTCATTGTTTAGTATTAAGATGCATTTAAAAAGAGTATTTTATTCACTTAAGTATATAGAAGATGAACAATATCTAAGAAACCGATTTATTTTTCTTGGGTGAAAGGAAATGAATCTTGGCTTCTCTTTCCCCCAACACACTTTGGCTTTGAAAAATAATTTCATAATCACAATGAATTTCTTTTAAATACTTCCAATTAGTATAACAGAAGGACTTAGGATCCTGAGTTTGGTTTTGTAGATCCTAGGTTTTACATTAATTTAAATACATGTTCATTTTTGTCATTTGTTATAGGTTAAAAGATTATTGTTTTTCTATGCAAATGAAAAGATATCTTCTCAAAGACATGTCATTTTAAAATAAGATAATTCACATGACTAATAAACGTATAAAAAGTTTATTCTCACTATTAATCATAGAAATAAAAATTGAAATTATATATTGGTTTCTGTTTCTTTCTTCCTCTCTTTCTTTCTTTTTTTTTTTTTGAGACAAGAGTCTTGCTCTGTTGCCCAGGGCTGGAATGCAGTAGTGCAATCTTGGCTCACTGCAACCTCCGCCTCCAGGTTTCAAGCAATTCTCCTGCCTCAGCCTTCCAAGTAGCTGGGACTACAGGCATGCGCCACCATGCCTGGCTAATATTTTGTATTTTTAGTAGAGACGAGGTTTCACTGTGTTAGCCAGGATGGTCTCGATGTCCTGACCTCGTGATCCACCTGCCTCGTGATCCACCTACCCCAAAGTGCTGGGATTACAGCCCTGAGCCACTGCGCCTGGCCTCTTCCTCTCTTTCTTTCCTTTCTTTGTAGAATTAGGAAAAATTTTACAGGTTCTCTAGAACATACAACTTCTTTGAAATTATCTTGATACTATGTGTCAAAACCTTAAAATATTTATACTTTTAAACAGTAATTCTACTTTGAAACTGGAAATTATATCAGTAGAAATAATCTAAAATGCAAACAAAAATGTATAAAATATTCTTAGAAGTTTTGTTCAAAGAAAAATTGAAAAAAGTCTAAACGTGTCTTAGAGAGGAACGGTTGAAAAACCTAATGGTGTACCTATGTGTATTAGTTTCCTTGGGCTACCATAACACAGTACTGTACCACAAACTGGGTGACTTACAACAACAGAATTTTCTCTCTTTCAGCTTTGGAGAAAGTCCAAAATTAAAATGTCAGCAGCGTTGGTTCCTTCTCTGAGGGAGAATCTGTTACATGCCTGTCTTCTAGCTACTGGAATGGCCAGCAATCCATGGCATTCCCTGGCTTGTAGATCACTCCAGTCTCTGCTTCTGTCTTCACATAGCATTATACCTGCATTCTGGGTATTTACATGGCCGTCTTCTTAGGGATCCACCCTACTTCATTATTACTTCTTTTTAACTTCACTGATCACATCTGCAGTGACCCTGTTTCCAAATGAGTTCACATTCTGAGATACTGTGGCTTAGGATTTCAACATATCTTTTTTAGGGGGGTATAATTTAGTCCATAACACTATGTGATAGAAAAGTAGGTAGCTATGAAAACTAATGTTTAGGAAGAGTTTTTAAGGACCTGGAAAAACATTTTTGATAAATGAAAAAGGCAATGATCAAAATTGGGGTGTGTGTATGTGTATATATGTATGTATGTGTGTTATGTGTGTATATATGTGTGTGTGTATATATATTAGGATCTCACTTTATGAAAATATGTATCATTGAAAGTCTAGATAGAAATAAACCTTAACTCATAACCTTGACACTCATAGATGAATACTTTCTGAATTACACAGTTTTACTTTTTGATTTTCAAATAAAACTAATTTAACTTAGGAAAAAATGTTGTCATATTGAAACTTATATGGAATCTTTCATTTTACAATTTTATTATTATACATAAAGTTGTTTGGGAGACTTCTATTTGACAAAATATGGAAAGTGTGAAATGAAGCATCACACTTGCTTAATTTGTAAGCTCATTAAACATTTTATGTGTAATATATAACTGGTGTTATTATATGGCTTGAGACTCTACAAGAAAAAGATAGCTCGGTAGTTGTGAGACTCTCAGACAGACAATTCTGGCTGTAAAGACAGACATAAGCTATTACAACAAGAGCAACAATTTGGGCACAGTATAGGAATACCCTGGAGATACTGTAGGTTCAGCTCCAGACCACCACACTAAAATGAACATTGCAGTAAAGCAGGTCACATGAGTTTTTTGGTTTCCCAATGCATACAGAAGTTACCTTTAAACTGTAGTCCATTAAGAGTGTGATAGCATTATGTCTAAAAAAGTAAACTACATACCTTAATTTAAAATGCTTTATTGCTAAAAAAAATGCTAATGATCATCTGAGTCTTCAGAAAGTTGTAATCTTTTTGCTGGTAGAAGGTTTTGCCTTGATGTTGATGGTTGCTGAATGATCAGGGTGGTGGTTGGTGAAGGTTGAGGTGGCTGTGGCAATTTCTTAAAATAAGACAACTCGAAGTTTGCCACATCTATTGACTCTTCCTTTCACAAAAAGGTTTCCTGTGGTATGTGACGCTGTTTGATAGAATTTTATCCACAGAACTTCTTTCAAAATTAAAATCCATCCTCTCAAACGCTACTCTTGCTTTATCAACTAAGTTTATGGAATATTCTGAATCCTTTATTTTCATTTCAACAATAGTCATAGCATCTTCAGCAGGAGTAGATTCTGTCTCCAGAAACTACTTTCTTTTCTCATGTATAAGAAGCAACTCCTTATCTGTTCATATTATCTTGAGATGGCAGCAATTCAACTGCTTCTTCAGGATCCATTTCTAGTTCTCTTGCTGTTTCTACCACATCTGCAATTACTTCCTCTGCAGAAATCTTGAATCCCTTAAAGTCAGCCATGAGGGTTAGATTAAACTTCCAGATTCCTGCTAATGTAATTTTTTTGACCTCCTTTTATGTGTCATGAATTTTCTTAATGGCATCTAAAATGGTGAATCCTTTCTAGAAGGTTTTCAATTGCTTTTGCCTAGGTCCATCAGAGGAATCACTATCTATGGCAGCCATAGCCTTACAAAATTTGTTTTTTAAGTAATAACACTTGAAAGTTGAAATTACTCCTTGATCCATGGGATGCAGAATGGATGTGTTTGTAGACATGAAAATAACATTCATCTCCTTATACATCTCTGTCAGGGCTCTTCGGTAACTAAGTGCATTGTCAATGAGTAATGATGTTTTGAAAGGAATCTTTTTTTTTAGGAGTAGATCTCAATGTTAGAGTAAAAATATTTAGTGAACTATTCTGTAAACAGATATGCTATTATCCAGGCTTTGTTGTTCCATTTATAGAGCACAGGCAGAGTTAACTTAGCATAATACTTAAGGGCCCTAGGATTTTCAAAATGATAAGGGAGTGTTGGCTTCATAAAGTGACTGATTGCATTAGCCCCTGACAAGAGAGTCAGCCTGTTCTTTGAAGCATTGAAGCCAGGCATTGACTTCTCTGCAACTGTGAAAGTCCTAGATGGCATCTTCTTCCAACAGAAGGCTCTTTTGTCTACACTGAAAATCTGTTCTTGAGTGTAGCCACCTTCTTAGCTAGATCTTCTGGACAACTTGCTGCAGCTTCTGCATTAGCGCTTGTTGCTTCAGCTTGCACTTTTATGTTTTGGAGACTGTTTCTTTCCTTAAACCTCATGAACCAACCTCTACTAGCTTTCAGTTTTTCTTCTTCAGCTTCCTCACTTCTCTTAGCTTTCATAGAATTGAAGAGAGTTAGGACCTTGCTCTGGATCAGGTTTTGGCTTAAGGGAATGTTATGGCTGATTTGATTTTCTATCCAGACAAATAAAACTTTCTCCACATCAGAAATAAGGCTGTTTCACTTTTTATTTGTATGTTCACTGGAGCAGCACGTTTAATTTCCTTCAATAGTTTTTCCTTTGCATTCACAACTTGACTAAGTGGTGCAAAAGGCCTATCTTTTGGTCTATCTCGGCTTTCAACATCTTCCTCACTAAGCTTAGGCATTTGAGGTACGTTTCTTCCTTTCACTTGAACACTTAGGGGTGTTTTAGGTTTATTGGCCTAATTTCAATATTGTTGTGTCTCAGGAACAGTGAGGCCTGAGGAGAGGGAGACAAATGGAGCAGTTGGTTGCTGGAACAGTCAGAACACACACATTTATAAGTTGCCCATCTTATATAGGTATGATTAGTGGTGCTCCAGAACAATTACAATAGTAATATCAAAGATCACTGATCACAGGTCACCATAACAGATATAATAATAATGAAAGAGTTTGAACTATTGTGAGAATTACCAAAATGTGACATACACATGAAGTGAGCACATGCTGTTGGAAAAATGACACTGATTTACCCAACACAATGTTGCTTCAATTTGTAAAAAATGTAAATCTGTGAAGCACATTAAAGCAAAGTACAGTAAAATAAGGTATGCCTGTATTCAAAATGTTTATGCTAGTTGCCCAGATATCTTGCCTTTTCAAAAGGAAAAAAAACTCCTTTCTAAATGGATGCATTAAAGATGGAAAGAAGGAAGTCTATGGCAAAGAATAGTCTAGTGTCAAGAACATGTTAGCCCATAGTAAGCCAAATATTTTAAAAATATTAAAAGTAACAAGAGCATTTAAATATTTTCTGAGGCTGGAAAACACAGACTTGCTGACTGAGATGGGTGCTTAGGAGAGAAGGTATAATTTTAAACTCATATTTTCCTTCATCTTCTATATCAAGGAGTTTGATTTTCAGATTGGAAAGGGTGGAATAAATATCACCAAAAGAGAAATTGAAGCCTAAGATAGATGGGAAGATTCATTAGACAAAAAATAACTCCTTTAAAGAAATAATTCAAGTCTCTTTATGTGAACAAGTTAGATATTGTGAACAAGAGAGTGCTTGCATATGAGATTCTTGAATCACTCTCCCGAACTGTCGAAGAATTGTGATGATGGCAGGAAAGATGCCAGAACCAAAGATGGAAAAACAATCTAATAATCAAAAAGGGAAAAAGCTGTATTTTGGTGAGCATGTGTTGCTGTTGACCTGAATTTCTAAAGAATTTAAAGGATGATTTGTGAAATTAAGAAAGGTTGTATCCAGGATAAACTCTAGAAAAATGAGTCATTGCCATTCTTATTTTCATTCACATTAAAGATTTTCTTTGTTGTAAAAAGAATTAAATATACCTTTCCTAAATATAAAATAAAATATTGTTTTGTATTGGCATATCAGCCTTTTATTTATATATTTTATATTTTCTTGTTGTTTTTTAAAAAGGCTATTGAATTTATGGAAACGTTTGTATTTGCTATTAAACTTCAAAGTCTACAAACTGCAAGGCTTGTATTTAAGATTCAAACCCAGACTCCCAGGAAGAAAACCATTGGAGAATGCTCGCTATCACTCAGAACCCTTAGCACACAGGAAATGGATTACTCTTTGGATATAACACCACCTTCAAAAATTTCGGTAAGTGATAATAGTATGTTACGCTAAGAGTATTTCATACTTTTAGAATTATTTAGTGGACCTGTAATCCCAGCACTTTGGGAGGCTGAGGCGGGTGGATCACAAGGTCAAGAGATCGAGACCATCCTGGTCAACATGGTGAAACCCCATCTCTACTAAAAATACCAAAATGAGCCGCGCATGGTGGTGCGCGCCTCACCTACTCGGGAGGCTGAGGCAGGAGAATCGCTTGAACCCAGGAGTCGGAGGTTGCGGCGAGCCGAGATCGAGTCATTGCACTCCAGCCTGGGTAGCAAAAGCGAAACTCAAAAAAATCTCAAAAAAAAAAAAAAAAAAAAGAATTACTTAGTGGATGGGTTTTTGTTTGTTGGACGATAAGTTGAATAGAACATTAGAGGATCTGGAAGGCTCTCAAATAGCAATAATATTATGATTTTCAAATAATACTTTAGAAATTATTGATAAAAGGTTAACAGAACTGTTTTGTTTCTCCATTGGAAAATAACCTCAGGGTTACCTTCTAGCACATTTCTTATTAATGTTTTATACTTCAGGGAAAATAACTCTGAAGTATGAATAACTTTATTTATTTATTTTTAGTTTTTCTTAAGTAGCTGATAACTTAGGAAAAACAAGAAAGAATCATAAGTTCCAAACTCAATCAGAGATTGCCCTGAAATAGATTAGAAAAGTTGTTTTAACCAGGAGTAGGCTATACAGCTGCTCATAAATTGATTAGAAATTTTTACAGCTGATTTTTTTTTTTGTAACAAGCTTTATTACCTAATAGTGCTGATGGGACCTGCTCTTTGCTTCTCTCAGCCAGCTGAACACTGTTTTTAAATTGTTTAGGAATTTCTAATTGAATTGTATAAATTGAATGTTAGGCTGATATTTATAAAAGTCAGTCATAAGTTTTTATAAAGTCAAACCTATATGTGATTTTAAATTTATATGGGATTTATATTTCACCTGTTTCCAAAAATATTTAAGGTGACTGGAAGTGCTTCTTAACTCTGGGTACACATGAGAATCATCTGGGAGCTTTAAAAAAACTGCCCATAAAAATGCCTATACATAAACTATCAAAAATTAGAATTTTGGGGGACATGGGGTTGAAGCATTTGTAACTTTCTTTTCTTTCTCTTCTCTTCCTCTTCCTCCTCCTTTTTCCTTTTCCTTTTCTTTTCTTTTCTCTTTCCCTCTCCCCTCCCCTCCCCTCCCCTCCCCTCCCCTCCCTTCCCCTCTTCTCTTTCCTTTCATTATCCTTTCTTTCCTTTTTTTTCTTTGAGGAAGAAAGAAAGCTGTGTCACCCAGCATGGAGTGCAGTGTGCAATCACAGCTCACTACCTTCTCCATCTCCCAACTCAAGCAATCCTCCCACCTCAGCCTCCTGAGTAGCTAGGACTACAGGCACACCACCATGCCCAGCTAATTTTTAGGAGAGATGATGGGTCTTGCTAGATTGTCCATGCTGGTCTCAAACTCCTGAGTTCAAACTCTCCTCCTGCCTCAACCTCCCACAGTACTGGGATTACAGGTTTGAGCCACTGTGCCTAGCCTTGTCCGTTATTCTTTAGCTCAACACCCAGTGTGCTGTTCTGTAACTATGACAGGAGTTTGTCACTGGCATTTTTGACACTAGCTTAGTAGATAGTAATCTGCAGCCATAGTTTACAGAAGGCACAAATTCACTATTCAAATAGATAATTCATATATTAAAATTTTAAAGACGGCCGGGTACGGTGGGTCATGCCTGTAATCCCAGCACTTTGGGAGGCCGAGGCGGGGATCACGAGGTCAAGGGATCGAGACCATCCTAGCCAACATGGTGAAACCCCATCTCTACTAAAAAATACAAGAATTAGCTGTACATGGTGGCGCGCGCCTGTAGTCCCAGCTACTCGAGAGGCTGAGGCAGGAGAATTGCTTGAACCCGGGAGGCAGAGGTTGCAGTGAGCCGAGATTGCACCACTGCACTCCAGCCTGGCGCCTGGCAACAGAGCAAGACTCTGTCTCAAAAAAAAAATTTTTTTTTAAAGACAGAGTATGTAAGAAGAGAACTCAGGGAAAGTATTTTCTGGGGAAATTGAGGCATTATTATCTGCATTGGAGAATATGAATGAATAATTATGGCTAAATTTCTATTAAATCATATTTCATGTATCAGAGATCTTATAAATATTTGCATATTTTCTGAATGCCAGGTGCTAGGGTTATAGAGTAATGCCCTGAAAGAAGGGTGTTTGGGCTATACCAGACTAGCGAGTTTATGTTAGCAAGTGTGAATGTTTTATATTATTGGTTAAAGCAAGAATAGTATGCTTTGTTTTAATGTGTTGAAGGGAAAAATAAATATTCTAATTGCGTTGTTCAAAGAGCTGGACTTACCCACAATGACCACTGTTTCACCATGAACAGTCTAATTTTTGGGTAGACCTAATATTTTACTCAATAAAGAGTTCTTGACCTTGACAAATAGTAATGTAAATAGTTACTTCAGATCTCAAATTTCTGTGTTGAATAATGTGGAAGAAATACGTTTTCCTGAAGAAATAGCTGGTATTTATAGAGATTTATCTTATGGCTGCCTAGTGCTAAGTGATCTAATGGTCACAGCAAAATTATGACCCTGTTGCTCTTTATCCCTGTTGTGGAGATCAGGGGAACACTTGCCCGAGGTCACACAGCCAGTGGTTGGAGAGTCAGGATTTGAATGGAGGCAGTCTGATTCCAAAGCCAGCTCTCTTAACTCTACCATGTATTGTCCCCTCAAGAAGATATTATCACACATCACCAGATCATGATGTTCTAATGGTGCTCAACATTGCATTTCAACCCTTCCAGGAAGGCTAATAATGTTTTCTTTTCTGAATAAAAGGATACATTATTCAGGAGCAGTTTTGTGCTTATTAAATTCAGTTAGTACATACCTGCTAATTGATTGGAATTTTAATTTTTTGGTTATTATGAGATTTAAATAGTTTAAATCTTTAAATAGTTTTTCTTGATCTGAATCATTGTCCTGGAACATGAATTGAATTTGTGAAATAACCTTGGCAAGTGGGAAATGGTAAGCCTATTGCCAAATGGTGCTCTATTTTATGAGAGTGAACTCTACAATTGTGTAACAGTAAGAGAAGTTTTGCCACCTTTACATGTTTTCATAAGTGTTATTACATTGTGGGTATAAAACCATAATAAAAAAATAACAAAAAATTTTAACCATGGTTTTCCTTGTGTTTTATAAAGAGTGTGATTCTGTCTTTTAAAATGTATTTTTTAAATTGCCAAGGACAGCAATTTTTTTTAATCTGCAAAGTTTTTTTTTATGGCTACCAAATTAGTTCATGTGAAAAGTTGTTAGTTCCGTCTCATTTTGATTACAATCAAAAGCAATAAATTCACTTATTTATTAGAAATCAGCATTTGTTGCCAAATAACAAGTTTTATCATCAATTTAGACCTTTCAAGGGGAAATTATATTCCAACAGTTTTTTATACTTGTTAAGCAATTCACCTTTCATTTTCTATCTTTTCATTTCTTATGGCATAACTAATTTAAAATACAGAATCATATTTTAAGAAAACACCAAGCTTCAGTCAGTGTCATATATATGGAAACGTTGAGCCATGAGCCAGCTATTGGGGAATACTGAGCGATATAAAATACAAATGTCTTCATCAAGTGTCATTCAATTGTTCTATAACTTTACTGGAATCAGTACTAGCAAAGACTTTTGTGTCTGTCTATGCTGAGTCCTCGTATGATCTGTAAACATTATGTTCCTACTTTATTCCTATTCTTACTCTTTTCAGCCTGGAAACAATAGTGGTTTTGTGTTTGGGCAACCTTGTGTTTCTCTCTTTTATTGTTCAGTCCAAGGACCTTGGAATCCACCTAAGTAGTCTGACTTGTGTTGTATTTTACGGACAAATGACCACCTTTCTTCTGCTGTTGGTCAGCAGTACTGAAGAAAACATTTTAATTTTTCCTCTTCTCTAAGTCTCCTTCATTTTACTGTTTGCCTCAGGTTTTCTTTGACCTTTTCCTTATTATTTACTACCTCATCCCTTTGACTAGCTTCTTTCTTGCCAACTTTCTTTAGCTTGCTTCCATTCAGCGTAGTAATTCAACCCTTAATCCACAGAGCTATTTATTGCTGTAACCCTCTGTCTTCTGATTTTGGTAGCACCTACTCTGATCTCCATAATTAGAAAAAAAATGATGATTTTCATAGATAACTTTTTAATCATATTTCATGTGTTCTTTAAAAATAATTTGACTACATTTAGTTCTTTTGAAAGTGTGTTCCTTTTGTGTAAATTTCACCAGCATTTTCTCCAGTGATACTGCTTATGAATTTAATTTGTTTTGAATTTGAATTGGCTTTGGGTGTCACTGATTTTGAAGTTTCAGTACATAGATATAACCTGTATTTTTAGAATCCATGCAAATGAGTACTCTAAAGAACTCATGATATTTATTTTCTTAACCTTCTCTTGTAACTTACAGTTTTGAATATCATTAGAAAGGAATACTTTCAAAATTTCTAACCTTAGCCCTTTATATTTGAATTTTTGAATCATCCTGAAAACATTATTCTCAGCTACCAAATGATGCTTTTTTGATATGCAGGTTTGCCATGCAGAACTTGAATTGGGGACTTGTTTTCAAGCAGTAAATAGCAGAATTCAGTTACAAATTCTTGAGGCACAGTACCTTCCAAGCTCATCAACACCTCTGACTTTGAGTAAGTATATCAATTGTTCAAAGGAGAATCTTCAGAAAGTATTGATAATAGAAAGTATTTACATTTCTTACAATGGCGATTAAAATCTTAGTAACTTTTATTATTTTAGTTACTTTTAATTTAAAATTAAAAGATTTCAAATTTTAGCCATTGTATCTACTTTAACACAGTGGTCTCTGGAGTGTTATCCGGTTATGACCTCTCTGCCTTTGATACTGTTTTTTGTTTGTCTCATCAGTTCATACAGGTTGAATGTCTTGAGGATTCTCAGTTATATTTTTCCACCTGAAATAATTTATCCTCTTTCTAGGGCTGTGCCCTTTGTGGAATGCCCTGCTAACTGGAAACTTAATTGTAAAAAATATATACATATATATAAACCCAAAATATCAAAAACAAACCTAGAAACACTTTTTCCTCCCTGTGTTTTGTGTACAACGAGGGGTTGTGATACTTTGGTTGTCTAGTCCTGGAGATTTGAGTGAGGTAGGAGTGCCCCTTTTCCTTACTAAAGGAAGAGAACTATCTGGGGACAGGCAAAAGCAATGCATGTTCACTGTAACTAGAAAGACTAAAAATAAATGAAACTGAGCGTTCAATTCAAGAAGCTAGAAAAACAACAAACTCAAAGAAATTAGAAGTAAGATATTAAAGCTAAAGTTGAAGATGACAAATATGGAGACAAACACAGGCATAATTAATAAAACAAATAGCTGTTTCTTGGAATCATTAAAACAGACAAATCTATAGCAGGTTCAAGTGAAAAAATAGAGAAAACATGAATGAGATTCTGAACAATGAAGAGGATATAATTTCAAATTCAGAAGAGATTCTATCATATATAAGGCAATACCATATGTAGCTATACCAGTTTATTTGGATATCTATGTAAAATAAATGACTTCCTGAGAAAGTCCGTGGTTGAAAGTAGAATCTTAAGAAAAGGAAGAAAATCTGAATAAAAGAATAACCATGAAAAGGTAGTTAAAGAACTGCCTCTAATAAAAGCACTAGGCCAAAGTAATTGTACTGGAAGATTCTACCAAACTTTCAAGGAACGTAAAATTTCTATTGCATATAAGCTGTTCTGAAGTATAAAAAGAAGGTGGAAAAAGTAATTTTGTGAGGTCAGCATATTCTTGATACCAAAACAGAATGGATAGCACACACAAAAAGTAATTATAGACTAACGTCACCTATGTAGATAGATGGAAAATCCTAAAATAAGCAAATAAAATCTAACTTGGAATAAATCATCAGGACTATACACAATTAATTCTAGGAAACAAGGACAACAGATGCAGTTTATGGCAGGCTTCCCTTAAACAAAACAGCTCATCAGGATGACCACAGCTCTTCATTCTATCTATCTATCTGATGGTCAGATCTCAGCCCTCACTTTGTGGCTCCTCCTTTCTGGGAGTTCTCTGTTCACTTTCTTGCTTTCCTGGCAGCCCATCTCTCTCACCTCCAATTAGACTGTACTTTCTGCTTGAGCTGTAGGCATTGTGCATCAGTCAGATAGGGAAGTATGTTTAGGTGAAAAGCTATATCAACCTGAATTTTACCCAGTGAAGTTCCCATCTTTTACAAGTTGACCTTCCTCCAATTTCTTTCTGCTTTTAGTGTTTTTAAATTTTTTTCAAAGTTTAAATTGTTATTTATGGGAAGGTTCATTCATACAAGCTATTCTACCATTACTGGAAGTTCTACATCTCAAGTTTATTTAAAGTATAGATTTTATCCAGTGGGCGTATACTTCTGGAGTCTCAAGGAAAGCATTTTACCTATATAAAATTGTGAAATAAGTACCTCCAGCTGTCCAAAGAGTTGGCACTTCTCTTGAGTATGATCCTTTCAGTGTGCACTCTTTTCCTCTGATTGTTGTTTATGCCTCCATTTCCAGTCTTTCGTGGTATTTAGCCACGAGAAGATTAAGTTCATTTAAAGTTACAGTGGTAAAGTATGCCAAAGTTATAAAGTTAACTAGAGCTCTTTTCTGTTATGGCGGTAGCTCATCAAACATTTAAAAGTGACTTGTCTATATTTTTACAATAAATGTTATATATATAAATTCCAACTTGGATGTATATAGACACACCTTTATATGGTATTTTGAATAACATTTTATAAACCAGTATTTCTTATGTTTTAGGTTTTTTTGTGAAGGTGGGAATGTTTAGCTCAGGAGAGTTGATTTATAAGAAAAAGACACGCTTACTGAAGGCCTCCAATGGAAGAGTCAAGTGGGGAGAGACTATGATTTTTCCACTTGTACAGAGTGAAAAAGAAATTGTTTTTCTCATTAAGCTTTACAGTCGAAGCTCTGTAAGAAGAAAACACTTTGTGGGCCAGGTTAGTAGGGAGTTTTTATCCTTCCTTGTATTTTTCTATGCATTTAAACAGTCAGTTAACAAAGAAAATACCGGACAATATTGAAGTTGAATACAGTACAGTTCTTCAGCATCATAAATCAAAATTCAGTGTTGCTACAAAAATCAAATCTTGTCAGACTTTTTGCTTTAATATAAACAGTTGGTATTTCTGAGCAATCAGGTTTATCTTTAAATATGTCTTATTCTTTTTGACTTTAAAAACTATAAGAATTTATCAGTCTTTCAGTACTACTGACTTGTGGAAAGAGGGAACATTAAGTATTTAAATCAAATCTCTTAAGGCTTTGAGTATCAAATTATTCTGTTTAATCTTTGATTTAATGTTTAACAGGGGGACTTTTTATATGCTCTTACCTGAGTTATGTTAGTTTTGAATTGCTAGAACATGTCAATTTTAACAGTGGTTGTGATATTATTTAGATAGTTTATACTACTGTCTGAATTATTTTTAAAATCTTGGTACAATTTGTGTAAAACAACATAACACTTGCTACTTGCCAGTCCTCTAGGAACTTGTTTCCTCACTCTGAATAGACTAGTGGTAGCTGTCCATTATCTTTTACCTTGATTATAGTTGTTTGAACCACATTTAAATTCCAAAATAGATATTATTGGTTTAAAAGCTTCAACTTGACAAAATATTATTAACAGTCTATGTGAAATCCTCAAATTATATATGAATTTTCAAAGATTGATATCAGCCCCTTGATTTACTTCTTAATATATATTTTTACCTAAAATGGTAATAAAAATGTTGTTTTGCTTATCATCTATTATTTGGAAAAGAGCTTGAATTCAAGAATACATATAACCAGCATACTTTTGAAAACAATTAAGCCTATGAAGTCAATTCAGTTAAAGTTTTCCTATATCATTAAGCCTCAACTTAATGGTATGGATGGAATAGGATGGTATGAATGGAATAGGAAATTTACATGAGATGATTTTCATGATAACTTTTGTGGTGATTCCTTTTGGTTGAGATTCCAGTTAGAAGAATAATTCTGGAAAGGTTCTTGTTGGTCATCTGCTCCCTATGGCTTATCTGGTAGCCTTAGAAGGAACCATAATGGGGTAGCCAAAGGTAAACTCAAGGTCTCCACCCCTGTATCACTGAAAGTGCTCTAATGTTGTCTGTTTTATATACTGGGGTTATTTGTAAGATTTCATTTGAAAGGAAGGTTCTTTAGACCAAGAAAGAAAAGGAAAAAGGTTTAAACTAATGACCTGCTCCAATCTCTTAGAAACTGAATCTCAGAGAAGTTAACTCCAAGGTAAAAGAATTTGTTAGTGCTAGAGGTAAGGTGAGAATTCAAGTTTTTTATTCCTTGTCTTCATAAAAATATAATTATTGTGATGTCTTACATTGCATATTACATTTGCATAATACTATGTATTCATTCACATATAGTATTACTTAAAGTTACATAAGTGATGGGTACTATGAAATTACTATCGATCAAGAATGACTGTTTATTAGATTTTAATTGAGATCACAGTTTATTTCATGTAAAGGGTACTTTAAAATGCACATTCCTTACCAATCTAATTTAAATCATGATTAACCTCAGTTTAACTGATCTTTACAAAAATGTTTTTGAGTGGTTGGGATCAGTTTTAAGTTGAGCTCCAAGATTTATTGAATAGAAAAGAACACTAATAACTGTTTTGGGGGAAATGATTTTGTAATATTTCACCTTGAATTTTTGAATTAAATTGAACCTTATAAACTAGTCTTGAGAATGACTAAACAGATTAAATGTTTTAGCATTTAAATGTCAAATAGAGAAATCAAACTGACTTTTGGAAAAAAGAAAGATGTTTAATTCAAAATATGTAAACCAAACTTCCAAATTTCTTCCATTAATAAGAGTAACTGTCTGAACTCAGTTATTATTACTGTGTCAAGTTAAATGATTATACTTACTGTTCCTTTATAGGTTTGGATAAGTGAAGACAGTAATAACATTGAAGCAGTGAACCAGTGGAAAGAGACAGTAATAAATCCAGAAAAGGTTGTTATCAAGTGGCACAAATTAAATCCATCTTGAAGACTTCACACATTAATTTGGTGAAGAACTTGACATTCTTTTAGAAGACTTATGATTTCAATTTACTACCAATGAGAAGAGACAAATCAATACATTTGTCAATTTATGGGGGCTATAATTACAGTATGTAATGTATCTGATAGAAAATTTGATAAGAAAATGTAATGAATTTTTTTTTTATCAGATATCCAAAGTAAAGGAAATGTTTTAAAACTGCAACAAGAGACACAGACAGTAAAATCAAAGGACAGTATTATTAGGACTACTAAATAAATTATAAAGTCTGAGAATATCAACCATAGATAGTTCTTTCTATATTATGTTTTTGCTTTTGTATTTTAAGCTTTACTTAGATATTGAAAACCTGGTATATCAAGTCTCCGTTAGTACTATTGACATTTAGAAGACTTTACCATCATTTCAGTGCTAGGCATTATTGATTAGGCCTTGGCTCCACTGTTTACCTCTTGCTATATATTTTCGCTTGGTAAAAGTGAATTGAACCATTTCAATTATTTCCTATATTTGAAGAAAGTTTGTACCCTGTGTTTTATAATTTTTTACCCATATAATATCACATTATCACTTTGTAAGCTACTTATCTCCAAGAAACTTGAGAAATAGAAAACTACATTTTGGCAGGAATAAATGAAAACACCAGAAGGTTGAAGTTTAATTGGAAACCCAGAATATACATACTTTGCTGTTTTCTTCCCCCAAATATTTTACTATTTGTTCCATTTAGAGTTAAAATAATAGTATCATCCATATGGTCCATCCTAATTCGCAGAATTAAATGAGCTTAAATAGCAAATTCAGTCTTTCATGATAATCACTTCTTTGTTTTTAGTTTCCCATGTTTTTTCTTAACTATACCTGATTATACTGTGTAACAAATATTTTCTATTACAGTTTTCTTTCCAGTACTTATTAGAATTCAGTATTTGGAAATAATTTCACCTTTATTGACCATAGAGCTGTGGCCAAAAAGAACAGCTTTTTGGAGAGACTAATGACATTATAACTGATTTTAGAAAATCTCACTTTATTGATTATGATTTCAATTTGCTACCAATGAGAAGAGACAAATCAATACATTTGTCAATTTATGGGGGCTGTAATTACAGTATATAATGTATCTGATAGAAAAATTGATAAGAAAATGTAATAGATTTTACTAATTTTGCTATAAGTAGAGTAAGTGCTTTGTGTTCTCAATCTTCCTTTTTTTCTCCCCATTCTTTCTTTATCCCACACATGCAGAGATAGATGGTGATATTTGAGGCCAGGAGTATACCTTGCTATAACCTAAGCATGTCTTCTTTATTCCAGCCCCTATATTCCATATATATCATTAACATTTTCCCTAATAAACATTTAATTCTGTTTTCCCTAGGTGGTGTCTCCTCAAGCTACAAAATGTCCATATTTTATATCCCTTTTGCTTCTACTGCCTTGATTTTATGGTACCAGTACTCTCTGCCACTGAACATTTTGAAATGTTTTTGTTTTAGATTTGTAGAAAATGGCATGTAGGTCAATGCTCACATGGACTTTTAAGATTAATCACCTTGTGTGATAATATTTTGAATCTATGACAAATAACTTTTAAAATTTGTGTGATAATATTTTGAATCTGAGACAAACAACTTTAAAATTTTGTTTTTAAAAATATACTTTTTTTAAAGAGCAGTTTTAGGTTAACAGAAAAATTGAGAGGAAGATAGAGATTTCCTTTCTTCCCCCACAAAGCCCTCAACAGCCTCCCACACTATCAGTATCCTGCACCACAATGGTACATTTGTTACGATCGATGAACCTGCTCTGAAACATCATTATCCAAAGTTCATGGTTTACATTAGGGTTCCCTGTTGGTGTTATACATTCTATAGGTTTTGACAAGTGTATGATGATATGTATCCATCATTATAATATCGTTTCACTGCCCCAAATATCCTCTGCAAATGCAACTATTGTAATGGGTACCAAAGAAGTAAATCTGTTTACTGGCTTTTAGATAATAAATAACAGGCTTTATTGTTTATTTTAAAAGCAACAGTTTTATTTTAGCATGTTTCCATATTCTATTAATGCTTTCAATTTCCAAATTTAATATATGTAGTTATGTATTTAACTCAATTTTTAATCATTTTATCTAATTTTCTATATTCTTACAATATGTGTATGATGTATAATTTATGGGAAAGCTATGATTTCTGTTTCTTAGAATCCTAGGTAAATAAAACAATAAAAAGAAAACCTTTTCATTTAAAAGACCTTTCAGGTGGAGAAGTATTGATACAACTAAGATCCTATATATATATATATATATATTTTTTTTTTTTGAAATGAAGTCTTGCTCTGTCGCCAGGCTGAAGTGCAGTGGCGCAATCTCGGCTCACAGCAACCTCCACCTCCCAGGTTCAAGTGATTCTCCTGCCTCAACCTCCTGAGTAGCTGGAACTACAGGTGCACGCCACCATGCTGGCTAATTTTTTGTATTTTAGTAGAGACAGGGGTTTCACCATCTTGGCCAGAATGCTCTCTATCTACTGATCTTGTGATCTGCCTGCCTCAGGCTCCCAAAGTGCTGGGATTGCAGGTGTCGGCCACTGCGCCTGGCCATGATCCTAAATGTTTTAATTAGTGTTTACTTAAGCCTTTTTCAGGTGAGGAGATACTGAATACAGCTAATACATTGGTTGTTTCCTTGAAGCTTTATGTGGAGCTATAAATAGAAATACAGTCTTCTGCTAATAGGTGCTCATATTATGAGAAAAACATTAGGAGCTGGTAATAAAAAATGAGATTCTATGCCAAAATCACTTCTCTTTGTATTTGCCTAGGCGTTTCTTGACCTTTACTCACTTACAGCATGGAAAAGGAAATCATAGTGATGCTGCGTGACCAAAGGAAACCATGGAAGGGTTTACACTGATGGCTGACAGCTTGCACAGTGTTCATTCCTAACAGTGTATTTACTTGTAAGCTTTCAGATCAACACAAATAGCTGCAGCCCGGGTTAGAATATAATATTACTATTTGGCTTTCATTTAGTTTTGCATGATTTTTAAAAACAGAACTCCTAGAGAAATGGCCTCAGAAGTATATCAGTTTCATCTCTTACCAGACCGTTAAGAAGAAACCAGTGGGATTTTGAACAAGTTATATAATTGTGGTCTGAAAAGAAGTTAAACTGAAGATCTATTTGAATATAGTTAAACAAATTTCTCTGATACTAATGTACTCAATAGCTAGGTGGAAACTATATTTCCTAGTAAAATTTTCCATTTTTGTTTATCAAATATTTGCTTATGAAGAATTTCAGAAATTTGCAATAAATGTCAGCTTTTGAGTAATTGATATTTCCTTTCTGCATTTGGTTGGGTGTAATGAGGAAAGTACCTGACAAAATGTCTGAGGGCACTTTCTAATGTTGTCTTGGTCCATAAGGTATAATTTTTATTCAAAGTTTCAAGTGTTTGCAGTTTTGGCTAAAACATTGAGTTGAAAGAATTATGAAAAGTGGGCCCATGTGACGTACCATGTTTATTTTGAAATATAGATTTTAGATTTAGAAAGATAATAAAAGAGTTAATGGAGCCTCCTAACTTGGATTTTATTTTGTAGGTAAAGAATTATAGGAAGATGAATGTGGCCTACAGTTTTAGTGATCTCCTAGTGGATTTTTTTTTTCTTTTTAAATTTTTAATCTATAAAAAATGTGATCTCTAAAAACAATTACAATAATAATTATATTAAACTGTAGGACTCTGATAATGGTAGTAGATGTCTAGAAAGTAAATTCTGTATGTCTTCTCAAAGGATAGAAACCTATCTGATTCTATGCCAAAGTAAATCACCGAATGAGAATATGACTTTTAAATGGTGGTGATGTTTATTCAGTATTGATTTTCATATTCTATGCTGTGGGATTTGTTTCTTGGTCACCATTCTTTTTTTTTTTTGGAGAAGGAGTCTCGCTCTGTCACCCAGGCTGGAGTGCAGTGGCATGATCTTGGCTCACTACAACCTCTGCCTCCCAAGTTCAAGTGATTCCCATGCCTCAGCCTCCTGAGTAGCTGGGATTATAAGCACCCGCTACCATGCCCAGCTAATTTTTTTGGTTTTTTATTTTTTAGTAAAGACAGGACTTCGCTGTGTTTGCCAGGCTGGTCTTGAACTCCTGACCTCAGATGATCCACTCACCTCCCAAAGAGTTGGGATTACAGGCATGAATCACTGCACCAGCCTGGGTCACCATTCTTTAGTTTCTTGAGGCAGTAGGATGGTGAAAATTTCTGTCCTTCATGGTAGGATAATATTTATTTTAGCAGAAATAAATTTGGTTGACTGTGGTTTAAAATTGTCTTTTAATTTCTGAGACTTTCATCTTTCTTGATTATATAATGTATGAAGTTGATCTTGAAACAACTACATTTTTTAATGAGCCATTTTATATGATATATTCAATAACTAAATGCAAAAAAATCTAGTACTTCACACAAAGAACTGTGCTGTGTGCTTTTAGGGATACAAGAATGAATAAGCCATCATTGTTTACACAGATTTTATACTTAGGTAGGTAAATGAAACAATATAAAGAAAGATTCTAGTGGAAAGCAGGATTTGAGGTATGATCGAAATGCTTTAGGGGCTCAAATAAAGAATTTAATGCAGCTGAAGGAAGTAGGAAAGGTTTGGTAGTTCCCTGACCTGAAATGCACAAAACCAAGCACTGCTGCACTGACTCTGCCTCCCTAGCCGTCCTATTTCATTTGTGTTGTCAGCTGACTGACCGTGAAAAACAGTTTATACTTTCTTTCATTCTCTTCTAACCTTTTACCCACCTGCTGCTTTCTTTGCTCTTAGCAGCTCTTATGTCATGATTTGCAAAGAAAATGTCAGCTTTTCCTTAAACTTCCTACTGCCATATCCACAAACTTGTTTTTACTCAAATCCATCCTTTCCCTATTATGTTAGAAAGCCATCCTTCCTTGTGACTTCTGAATCCAGTCCCCTCTGCTTTCTCTGGGATTTCATTCCATTTGTTAGGCCCATTCTCTCCTATTTTTGAGCCATTCCCACTCTACTGGATTCTTAGTTTCATCTTTCAAGTCTCTGGTGTGTGGCTGTCTCAAAATTGGTTGGTGATGTGTTTGGTGGAAAGAATGCTACAGATACAATTTTGGGGATTAGGTTTTTGTATCGATGAAGGAACCTATGTAAACTGCAATGAACTTAATGTTTATGTCCCCCCAAAATTCATATGTTGAAATGCTAACCCCCAAGGTGATAGTATTAGGAGATGAGACATTTGGGAAATGATTAGGTCATTAATTAGGGCATTAAGGGATTAGTGCCCTTATAAAAAAGACCCCAGTGAAATCCCTTGCCCTTTCTACCAGCTAAGGTTACAATGAACAGATGACTTTCTATGAGGAAGCAAGCCTTTACCCAAAACCAAATCTCCCGGCATCTTGATACTAGACTTCCCAACCTCCAGGACTGTGAGGAATAACTATTCATTGTAAGTTACCCAGTTTATGGTATTTTGTTGTATCAGTTTGAACGGACTAAGAACATTACATAAAGCAGGAACCAATGCAGCATGCTCCCCATAAAGGTGTCTTCCCAGGTCCCCAAAGTTTTCCTGAAGTCGGACTGCTATGGATGAGTATGCACAGCCGGTGAATATTCTCCTGGGCACCAGAAGCTCTTTCTCATTCTCACAGGAGTTTTTATTCTTTCCTCACTTTCCTTCTTCCATCTGACTATTCCCAAGCATAGCCTTCATGTCTGCTTGCTCAACAAGTGTTAGTAACTGGTAGTCTACAATCCCAACAAATTCTTAATTATTAGAATTTAAGTGTAACTAAATGAATAGCAAGGTTGGCTTCTCAGTATAGCATCTGTTAGGTCACCTCTCTCTGTGGTTTCTTTCTTTAAAAAAAAAGAGGTCTAGGAAGACCTCCTCTCCTGTTGTAGATCCTGCCTTATCTGTTCTCCTCTTTGTATAATTTCTAACTGCTCTGTCCTTAGTCTGTTCTCTTCAATCTTCCTTCCTCACCACTCCACCAAAGTTCATGTTAAAGTCTTAATAAACACTTTTCAGCTATTTTTTCCCCTTTATTACTCATAAACTTTAACAATAGCTCTCTTTCTCGTGCTATCTCTCTCCTTGAAACCATCTCTTTCTCTAGCTTTCATGTCATTATGCTTTGCTTATTATTTTAATCACCTTCTTAGTATGTTCTTTTCTTTCTTCTCTATTTGGCTCATCTTCATGAACCTGACTTTAAAAAGTAGAAGTTCTTTAGGACTCAGTACTAGGCCATCTTTTCTTCTCATTCCACACTGTTTTCCTGGGCAACCTCATCTATTTCCATGGCTTGAAATACTATCTACTATCTAAAGGTTGTCAAATTTACATCTCTACCCAAATCTTGGTAATGTGGGCATCTTTTCTTGAACGTGTTCTAAATCAAACTTATGGCTAATGTGGGCATCTTTTCTTGAACGTGTTCTAAGTCAAACTTTTGATTTCCCGTTCCTACCACAAATGTGGTCTTCACTTTTCCCCATCTGAGTAAAAGGCACTATCATCCACCTAGCTGGTCATCCCAAGTAGTGATAGTAGCTTTCCTATTCATTGAGTTAATTACACTGAAATTCTAATAATTATTCAGGAATTTGTTGGAATCAGTATTCTACCAGTTACACATGTAAATGAAAAAGCTATTTCTTTTCTGTATTCTGGATGTGCTGGGTAG
Source organism: Aotus nancymaae (assembly GCF_030222135.1). Lineage (NCBI taxonomy): Eukaryota > Metazoa > Chordata > Mammalia > Primates > Aotidae > Aotus > Aotus nancymaae. The sequence continues at coordinate 75,112,776 of NW_026988422.1, read as the reverse complement.
GGAGAAAATTAAGAAAAGCTGTTTCTCTATTCTTACAATGCTTCTGACACCAAATGTGTGGGCTTTTCCCACCAAGCAATTCTTTAATTCCTTGTGGACACCAACTGGGAGTCATATAATTTAACGTAATTCTGACACTAACTACCCAGAGTTAGCACAAACCCCACACGTTAAGGGCTCAGTTCCACAAGACTGCCCCCACTTCCTATGCCAACCATAAGTGGCGGGTTCCCAGGCTGCGCACAACTTTGGTCTGACTTGACTACAAATTGGAGCTTCTCATGATACCTCTTCAGGTTTGATAATTTGCTAAAATTACAGAACTCAGGGAAGCACTTTATATACACATATCAGTTTTTTTATAAAGGATTCAAGTCAGGAACAGCGAAATGGAAGAGATGCACAGGGCAAGCCAGTGGGGAGGGAGGTGGAACTTCCCTGCCCGTGTGGGGAGTGCACCCTTGCAGGCTCTTCAATGTGTTTACCAACACATAAGCCCTCTGAACTTCAGTTAGGATTTTTATGAAGATGTCATTACATAGGATGATTGATTAAACCATTGGCCATTGGTGTTTGAACTCAATCTCTACCCACTCTTTCCTCCCTAGAGGTTGAGGGTGTTTGGGAGATGTACCTGAAAGTTCCAATCCTCTAACTAAATTTTTGTTTTCCTGGCAACAAACCCCCATTCTTAGTGGCTTTCCAAAAGTCACCTCATTAACATAAACTCCAGTATGGTTGAAAGGGGCTTGTTATGAATGACACAAGATGCTACTTTCATCTTCATCACTGATGCTATTTCAGGAGCCAGGGACAAAAACCAAATATAAGAAAAGTTGCCTCATCACACTTTTTGCTTAGGAAATTCCAAGGGTTTTAGGTGCGTCGATGGTATAGTGGTGAGCATAGCTGCCTCCCAGGGGTTTTAGGAGCTCTGTGCCAGGAGTCGACAACAAAGACCACATCTATATTTTTCTTATGTCAATATCACACCTTGGAACTCTCTCTTATCTCCCATACTCAATCACCCTGTTCAGAAATCTATATATCCTAAATAGATCTTGAATGCACCCACTTCTCCATCTCCACTGCAACTTCTCTAATCAAAGGCAATATCATCTCCCACCTGTAGTATTGTACTTTCCTTATAATCTGATTGTCACACCTTGGTTCTCATTGTCCTTAATATGAAGCCCAAAATCCTTAACACAGTCTACAAGGCCCTTGTTGGGGATGACAAACTTTTCCTCTACCCTCTTACATGCAATGAGTGGGGGCCTGTGAATCAAACTAACAAATGACAGGTTAACAGGAGAAAACACACAATTTTTATTAATGCTTATATGCATGAGTATTCACAGAAAAGTGAAACTAAAACAGGTAGTTAGAATAGGAGTTTATAGAAAAGCAAAACTAAAAGAGGTAATTAGACTAGGAGTTTGTAAACCTTTTTAATAAAGGAAAGGAGGTTTGGACTTTAAGAGATAAATTGTGGGGAAGTGACTAGGAAACATATGGGGGAACTAATGAAGGATAAGGATTATTTTAGTTAGGTCTGTTTGTGCAAACTCATCTCAGTGTTGACTCTCCATCTCCAGTGATTAAGTCACTCCTGTTCCTGGTCCAGGGAGTATGGAGAACACCTTCACAAAGCATAATTTATGCCCTGCTTTTAGGCAGTTAAGGGGAGGGCAAAGAACTCTTCCTGCATCTATTGATTCTCACTTGCCTTCAGCTCAAAATCTTTATGCCAAAGTGGCACACTTTGAGGTGACATATCCTGATCCTCTTTAGCCTGTTGTGTTGTAAGGAATAATTATGTTACTTAAAATGAGTTGGGTTTTTTTTTTTTTTTTATGATGATCAGTCAGATGTGGACATGTAATAACATGGACGGGCATATAAAAATGAGAGAGATTTATTATACTGGCAGGTCCTAGAATGGGAAGGCATGGCATGTCATGCAGGGGGCACATGGGAGGAACTCCCAGAGAGTGAGCTCAACTAATCAGGTGGGGATCGGAGAGAGGGTCGGGGGAAGGACCTGTGGACAAGGGCCTTTGTTGGTGGCCAGGGTACAGTATATAAGCAAAAATCATGAGAGTGTTTCCTCGGAGTGTTTGAATGTTACTAGGTCATAATCCGAATAGCAAAAGGGAACTCGTGGCAGGGACCAGCCTTACCACACTAGTGCACCTGATTGGCCAGACAGAGTGTTCATAGCCTGTTTGTGGGAATGGGAATGTTGAGGCATCAAGAAAATGGGCAGTTTTAAAAATTACAATGTCCCTATATAAACTGAGCTCTGCCTTCCATTACAGCCTTATTTTGAACAATTCACCTCTTTAATTTCACTGATCTGTTTTCAATTCTTGGAAGACAGACAATACACGCCTAGCTTCCTCTGAATCTTCACACGTGCTGTTTTATCAATGTAGAATAGTTTCTCTCTTCACACTTACCTTTGCTAAATTCTATTTTTTTAAGGTGCCAGCTTAAATATTTGTTCCTCAGAAAAATCTCCTGACTTTTCAAGCAATATTAGATCTTATTTTCATATACTTTATACTTTTTCTTTATAGGTTTTATCAGAATTATGGTTAAATAGTTACTTACTTAGCTGTCTCTCCTACACTATAATTTCCATGAAAGCAGGGTTTCATTTATTGCTGCATTCCTGAATCTAGTACAGTATCTGGTCTATAAGAGGTACATAGTCAATATTTGTTCATTTATGCATTTAACTGATATGCAATGTTTTGAGTGTTAGGGATTTAACAGTGAACAAACAAAAAATGAATGAACATATAGAGTCAGGTTTTATGACTCAGTAAAGTGATAGTTAAGGCCAGTATCTTCTTGTTGAGAGAGATAATGCTGTATAATACATTATTACAATATTTACTTAAAAAATTCATTGGTATATTTCTTAATCATAGAGAAGAGAAATATAATAGTTTCATATCTACCTCATACTATCAAGCTTACAGAAAGCTTCTGAAATTCTAAAGTGTTCATAACACATAATGCTGAATTTAGTAGATTGCTGAGATGTCTATCAGATTTTGCTTCATCATTACATGGTAGCAGCTTAATGCATATCATTCCTAAGAACAAAAAATATATTAATTTATTTAAAACATTTTTTTGCAGGGAATGAGTTAAATTTGATTTCTATATAAAGTAGGAACAATACTTAGATTGTGTCCAGCTTTGAAATTTTCTTATAAGATGTAACTAACATATTTAAGTGATCCTAAATAAAATAAACAAGTAGTGTAGTTATTATCTACTGGCCTAAACAGGATTCATAAGACTTATGTAGGAAAGAAGACTAGTATAGAAGATTGGTTAGATGATAGTTCTGCTCCTGGAGGGATAGAATGAGAATTTTGGAGACCCCCTACTGACATAATTTAGGAAATAAGTTTAGGGAAGAGGCTGTAAGAGAAGCAAACCTAATTCCGTGTACGTTCCAATACTAGGGACAATTTCCTCTTTCTCTCTTTATCCAGGAAGGACAGATAATAGGTCTGTAGATAAAGAAGGTGAAAAGGATTTCTGAGTAATGTTTTCTTAATTTATAATGAAAAAGAACCCTGGGAAGAACAGATAGACAGCCAGACAGAGGCCTTTAAGATTAAGGGAAGTTTATGGAGAACAGTTAAGGATAAAAAAGTAGGAAGGTAAGGGTGCAGTCGTACAGTGACCCTATATGCTTCCTAATACTATATGCTTTTTCTTTTTACATAAGATGACTTGTCATAATTCAGATTTCCTACAGAGGAATGTATACAAAATTATTATATTGCCCCTTCCTCTTCTCCTTTCCTATATCCTTTTCTTCTGCCCTCCTTCCTTTCCCCTCTCTCCAATCCCTGCAAAACTCCTGCTCAATTTTTTGCTTTCCTGATTAAAAATCTGAAAACTAGTCTGATCTATGGTAATAAAAACCACTAGCTCTTGTGCCTGGAAAAGACCCTAAGAGTCCCCTACTGTAAATGCCCAGGTAACTAGAACATAGTAATATTTATTTTCAAGAAATATTTATTGGGCAGCTACTTTATGCCACTCATTTCAGATGCCAGGAATACAACACTAAGCAAAATAGACAAAACAAAACAAAAAAACCTGCTGCCCTTATAGAACTTATATTTTAGTGAATACATCAGAATATACAGAATACTTTCAACTAAAATTTGATGAGTTTCGTGCAATGAATGAACAAATAGAAAATCAGAAAGTCTGTTCCTGGTCTTTTCTTCTATATGACTGTTCTATATGCCAGTCGTCATCACTGAATCTCTTTCTGTCTTCAAATGCGCATGTTAATAATGTACCTGCATTATTATCCAGGTTTTTTTTTTTCCAAAAAAAGATACTTTTTAAAAAAATCTTTTAGTTTCAGAGGTCTATGTGTTATTTTTAGTAAATTATATGTTGCAGGTGTTGGATGTAGAGATTATTTCATCACCCAGGTAATAAGCATGGTACCTGATAGGTAATTTTTTGATCCTTGACCTGCTCCCACCCTCCACCCTCAAGTAGGCCCTGGTGTCTGTTGTTCTCTTCTTTGTGGTCATGTGTACTTGATGTTTAGCTCCTACTTATAAGTGAGAACATACATTATTTGATTTTCTGTTCCTGCATTAGTTTGCTTAGATAGGATGGGACCTCCAGCTCCATCTATGTTGCTGCAAAAGACATGATCTTGTTCTTTTTTGTGGCTGTATTGTATTCCATGGTGTATATGTACCACATTCTCTTTATCTAATCTACCATTGATGGGAATCTAGGTTGATTTCATGCCTTTGCCATTGTGAATAGTGCTGTGATGAATGTTAAGTGTGCATGTGTCTTTATGGTAAAACAATTTATATTCCTTTGGGTAGAGACACAATAATGGGATTGCTGAGTTGAATGGTAGTTCTGTATTAAGTTCTTTGAGAAATCACCAACCTGCTTTCCACAGTGGCCGAATTAATTTACATTCCCACCAGGAGTATGTAAGTATTCCTTTTTCTCTCCAACTTTGCCAGCAACTGTTATTTTTGACTTTTTTAACACTAGCCATTCTGACTGGTGTGAAATGGTGTCTAATTGTGGTTTTGATTTGCGTTTCTCTAATAATTAGTGATGTTCAGCATTTTTTCATAGGCTTATTGGCCAAATGTATGTCATCTTTTGAATAGTGTCTGTTCGTATCCTTTTCCCCTCCAAAAAAGGTATATTTAAAGATATTATTTTCCTTGAGCTACTTTTTTTTTTTTTCTTGAGACAGGGTCTCACTCTGTCACCCAGTCTGGAGTGCAGTGGTGTGATCATAGCTCACTGCAGCCTTGACTTTTTGGGTTCAAGCAATCCTCCCACGTCGGCCACTCAAATAGCTGGAACTACAGGCATGTGCCACCATGCCTAGCTCATTTTTAAATTTTATCTAGAGGTGAGATTTCAATGTGTTGTCCAGGCTGGTCTTGAATTCCTGAGGTAAAGTGATCCTCCTGCCCTCGGCCTCCCAAAGTGTTGGGAGTACAGGTGTGAGCCACTGCACTGGCCTGAGCTACTCTTTAAGCGAAAACAGTAAATGTGTATATGTCAAGTCAAGTGATCATTTAATTGAAGAAAACTACCTCAGAATTCCTAACCTGGGGTTGTAGTGTGATTGTATAAGAATAATCCCCTTGCAAATCTATTTTTATCTGGGTTACTTGTGTGTTTGGGTTTTCCTGGCTTTGAAGATGGTAGAGATGAGGTTGATTTTTTAAATGTTTCTTTGTTTTTATTGGCTTTGGACAAAAACAGATATAGATATCTTTATACTATGGGAGACTACTTTTAGAGTATCTGGGAAGGCCAAATATAATATTCTCAATTTTCTGCATTTGCTGCTTTTCTGGTGTGTGTGTGTTTGTGTGTGTGCTTGTGTGTGTGTATGTTTTATATTTATACTCCTCAGTGTAGTTACATAGGCTAATCCTTTTCTATCTTTTTTATTTTTGAGATGGAGTCTTGCTCTGTCACCAGGCTGGAACACAGTGGCGCAGTCTCGGCTCACTGCAATCTCCGCCTCCTGGGTTCAAGTGATTCTTCCACCTCAGCCTCCTGAGTAGCTGGGACTACAGGTGCGTACCAAATACCTGGCTAATTTTTGTATTTTTAGTAGAGACGGGGTTTCACCACGTTGGCCAGGATGGTCTCAATCTCTTGACCTTGTGATCCATCCTCCTCGGCCTCCCAAAGTGCTAGGATTACAGGTGTGAGCCACTGCACCTGGCCCCTTTTCTGTCTTTTAAGGCTGGAGGAGAAAAGAAGGAAAAGTAAAAGGGATCAAAAGCATTTTCTCAAAATGTTAAAACTAGGTTGTTCATTATCTAAATACAGTTTCTTCTCTGGCACATTGAAGTTTTTTTCTTAAAACATTTTATTCTTTCTTTCTTTAAAGACATTTTGATTTTTTTTTTTTTTTTGCAGCCTATAGTCAAGGTGAAAAGAAGGATGAAAAGTAAACCAAGGAGATTATGGCATCTACTCTTGAGGTTACCTAAAGATATGGGCTTTTACAGGGGAATGGTCACATCGAGGGTCAAGAAAATGACTGTAAGTGGTAGGATTTTGCTTATGATGATGTGTGTGTGTGTGCATATACCTGAACATACAATACACATGCCATTTATCTTGAAGAATTAGAAAAATGACATCTATTTTCCTGAAAGTGAGAGAAATAAATGATCAACAGGGTAGGAAGAGTGATGGAAACATTGTCATGGATTTGATCACAGTCAAGTTTGTTTCTTTTCCCAGTCCAGAAAAAAACTAAGCTTGACAAATAAGGAAGTTTTTCCTTTCCTAGTCCAGAAGAAACTAAGTTGTAGACAAAACAAAACAGTAAAATGTTTGGGATAATGCCGTGGGTTCTTTGGCTTAGGTTCTATATGGTTGTACAGAGCCAGATCTGCTCATTGTGTCTAGCAGTGTGTCTCTGTTATGTGATAATAAATGATGAATTCTCAAGGAGTTTTTATCCCTACTTCCTTCTTGAAAGCTGATAAGGTTAAAAAAAATTTCCCTTTATGGTTTACCTGGGTGTATGAAAGAAAATGGTTCTTGACCTTTTTTCTTCCCCAGCATATCTGTATGACACATTTCCATCACTAATAGTGAGTCACACTAGCAGTAATTTGTACCTAGCTTGTGAATCTTGAAAAAAGCCCCCAATTATTGAAGTAGGTAGAACATAGTGAAATACATACACATACCTAGTCTGTGTAGTTTTATCTTCAGGCCGTTCACAAAGGAAAATGTCATTTGTTCTTTTGAATTTCTTAATCACTTTTTCCTTATTTATCTTACTGCCTAGATAATTTCTATGCCCCAGGAGTGAGGAAAATGAACTAGATGTATTTATATTTTTAAAATCAAGATGTTGGAAGATACTAATCTTTTGGTCTTTGGGCCACTTTTGGAAATTTTTGGTTTAACCACTCAAAATACTAATTTGTAAAGCAGAAATAAGAAATCTTTTCAGGACCCTGTGTGATTGTCATTTGTTGGTATAAGACAAGTAGATAAATTGGTTGTTGTTTGAGAAGGGAGGTGAGAATAACTTGGGGAGACCAAAACAACTCAGGATGGCTTCACATTCCTTGCGTCTAGGCCCCCAGTTTTACAAGTCTTGGATTTCAATTTCATCAGGACGCTAATAAATTGGGGGAATTAGTTCAGCTAATAAAACTTTCCAAAGTCTGATGAGCAAACTGTAATACCAGTTTTCTAATTTATAAATGGAAGATAGTCCCTTACAATGATATAAATATTTATGTCTACCTTTACGGCACCTCTGTGTTATGTCAAGGCATGCATGAAGTTGAATTTTAGAAGCCAGGTAATTGTTTGGGGAGCATGTAATCAAAGCAAAGGGAAGTGGATTGTAGACAGAGGTATTATCCAGGCCACGGTGCAGCCAGTGTAACATCTCACCTCAAGCGGCAATGTGCTGAAGATCCTTACTGTCAGATGCCCAGATTTAGTGTCTTTCTCTTGGAGAGCACAGTACTCACACTGTTTATTCTGTTTCTTTGACTATCCCTTTTGCTGTATTTCATTCTAACCATTCCCACCTTTGGGAATCTTTGGCCAGACAAGTTGTCATTTAATTGATGAGATTTCAGCTTGCTAAGTTAAAATCCCGTTTTATGATGTCTCCCAGACATCATACCCGAGTCATCCGAAGTGCAGTTTTAGGAGTTCTCTCCACTCTTTGGTAATAAATGTCTGTCTGAAGTCTGTAGGTTTGCAAAATTTCATCTATCAATAGCATTTGAAGTATTTGGTATACTTGATTATTCCTTCCCTAACATATTTCTTCACTTTCGAGAAACTGTTTCTGGGGTATGGGGGTTCCATTAGCTAGCATGGCAAATATGGCATTGTCATTCAAAGGATAAGGAAACTAAACGGGGTTTTTATTGTAGTTTTATTGTAGGTTGGTAGGCTTCATACCACAAGGAAAGTAAGAGAAAATTATTAGCATAGAATACCTCTCTGGTTTGTCAAAGACTATTTCAGGTCATCATCATATGTGAATCTGCTTCCCAAGACTATGTCAGTTTGGAATTTGGATGCCTGGAACTGAGAGATTTTAACCAGTGATATGTTTTCTAAAGACATGAGGAAATTGTTATAAAATAACCGTTTCTTTTTTATTTTCTTCTTCTTCTTCTTCTTCTTTTTTTTTTTTTTGGTAGAGATGGAGCCTTGTTATGTGGCCCAGGCTGGTCTCAAACTCCTGGCCTCAAGTAATCCTCCTATCTCAGCCTGTTAAAGTAGTGGGATTATAGGGATTACATCTGTCAAAATACCTGTTTCTGTCTTTATATGCTCCTGACATTCTCTAGCAAGTTTTCTGTTTATATTGCAGGGTCACTGGAAAGTGTTGTAAGTATACTTTTGATACTATTGTATCTGGCATCACTGTATTTATCCAAAAGTGACAATGGTTTATCATTTTTTTGCCTTGGGAAGAAAATGGTAAGAAGTAGATTTTTCATGTCAAGTGTGGTGTAGTGCTGTTTGAAAGAAATCCAATCTTATAATAGTGTTATATTTTAAAGATTTGCTGATATTCTCTGTAATGTCACAATATTTTTTGCAAGTTTCAGAAGTAGGGTTTCTTTATTATGAGATTCATAATGTTCACAATGTTATCTAAAATGTAACATTCTTTTATTCAGTGATGTCTTTCACCCTTTTGTAGGGGGTAGTGTTGCTAACAAGTCATCTAAAAGTAACTTACTATTTGCATTTTTAACCAGAGTGGCAGAATGGCTGCCATCAATTTAACACATTACAGCAGTATTTGCTAGAGAAAGTTACAAGTTCTTAGAGCTAAAGCTACTCAAGTATTTACTTGCGTAAATTTTAGCATTTTTAGTAGAGACGGGGTTTTACCATGTTGGCCAGGCTTGTCTTGAACTCCTGACCTCAAATGATCTGCCTGCCTCAGCCTCCCACAGTGCTGGGATTACAGGTGTGAACCCCCATACCTAGCCATCCACAAGTATTTAATCTGAGTTTATCTTTGCTTCTTATGCTATCTAGGACAAAGTCACAATTATACAAACCATCCAGAAAGTGTTTTTGGAGAGAAGTTTACCAAAATACACCTATAAAAAACATCTGGAAATTTACACTCATGGAAAAGCCTTTATCTGTTAAGATTCTAAATAACTTTGTTATGATAGTAATAATGAGAAAACAAATAAAGACAAATAAAGTTCAAGTTTTTAGGAATACAGAAAAATAAGAGTAAAATATCATGTACCATTATGAAGCCAATTGGTCATAAGTAAAATCATGTCCGTTTGAAGAGGTTAATTTAATGTCCATACCCAAAGAAAATAATAAGCACATGAGAAATAGTTTATATTTTTGTATAAATGGAAGAGGTACAAGTGCAGTTTTGTTACATGGGTATATTATGCAGTTGTGAAGTCTGGGCTTTTAGTGTAATCATCACTGAAATAATGTACATTGTATTTGTTAATTTCTCATCCTTCATCTGTCCTCACCTTTCCACCGTTCTGAGTTACCAGTGTTTATTATTCCATACTCTATGTCCATGTATACATATTGTTTAGCTCCCACTTATAAGTAAAAATATTTGGTATTTGACTTTCTATTTCTGAGTTATTTCACATAAGATGATGGCTTCCTGTTCCATCCATGTTGCTGAAAAAGATATTATAGTACTTTCTGCGGCTGAGTAGTATTCCATTATGTATATTATATGTTTGTGTGTGTGTGTGGTGTGTGTGTGTGGTGTGTGTGTGTGTGTGTGTGTATATATATATATGTAATATATTATACCCTAGGTACTTTATTTTGACACAGAGTTTTACTCTGTTACCCAGGCTGGTGTACAGTGGTACAATGTTGGCTCACTGCAACCTCCACCTCCTTGGTTCAATCAATTCTCCTGCCTCAGCCTCCCAAGTAACTGGGACTATAGGCATGTGCCACCATGTCAGGATAATTTTAGCATTTTTAGTAGAGACGGGGTTTTACCATGTTGGCCAGGCTGGTCTTGAACTGCTGGCTTCAAGTGATCTGCCTGCCTCAGCCTCCCACAGTGCTGGGATTACAGGTGTGAACTCCCATGCCTAGCCATCCACAAGTATTTTATAACAACAATTTATATGTGTATATATAAATTATATATATTATATATAATTTATATTAATATACAATATAATAATCTCTAACATTATATACATTTATAATATATACATATGTAAATATAAGTTGTCACTTTTGGATAAATACAGTGATGCCAGATAGTATGAAAAGTGCACTTATGACACTTTTCAGTGACCCTGTGATAAAAATGGAAAACTTGCTAGAGAATGTGAGGAGCATATAAGGACAGAACAGGTATTTTAACAGATATGGTGGTTCATACCTGTAATATCAACACTTTAAAGGACTGAGGTAGGAGGATCACTTGAGGTCAGGAGTTTGAGACCAGCCTGGGCCACATAGTGAGGCTCCATCTCTACCAATAAAAATTTAAAAAAAAAAAAAAAGGGAAAGAAAGAAACAGGTATTTTATTACAACAATTCCCTTGTGTCTTTTTATATATATAATTGTATATATAAATATATAAATGTTTCTTTAAATATATAACATATGAATATATTAATGTGTATATATGGACACATTTTCAGCACATTAATATATATATAATTATATAGATGTATATAGATGTAGTGTATATACATCTACCATATTTCCTTTATGAAATCATCTGCTGATGGACACCACTTAGGTTGAGTCTATGTCTTTGCTATTGTGAATAGTGCTGCCATAAACATATGAGTGCAGGTATATCTTTTATATGACTTTTTACTATGACTTCCTTTGGGTAGATTAAACAGTAGTGAGATTACTGGATTGAATAGTAGTTCTGTTTTTACTTATTTGAGAAATCTCCATATGGCTTTTCATAGAGGTTATACTAATTTACATTCCCACCAATAGTATCTAAGCATTCCCTTTTGTCCACATTCTCATCAACATCTATTTTTTTTAAAAAACTTTTTAATAGTAGCCATTTAAACTGGTGTGAGATTATCTCATGGTGGTTTTAATTTGCATTTCTCTGAAGATTAATTATGTTAACCATTTTTTCTTTCTTTCTTTTTTTTTTAATTTATAAAGGAAAGAGGTTTAATTGACTCACAGTTCAGCATGACCATATGCTTGCTGGCTATTTGCAGGTCTTGTTTTGAAAAAATGTTTTTTCACTTCCTTTACCCACTATTAAATGGAGTTGTTTGTATTTTTGTTGTTGTTGTCACCACTGTGCCTGGCCTTGGATGTCTAAATCTCTTGCTAGACTAGAGAAGTTTTCCTCAATTATTTTCTCAAATAGTGTTTCTAAACTTTTTGCTTTTTCTTCTCCCTTGCATATGCCTGTGATTTGTTGGTTTACTTGTTTTATGTAGTCCCATACTTCTTGAAAGCTTTCCTCATTCTTTTAAACACTAATTTTTAAAATTTTCTTCTTACTGTGTTAATTCAGTGAGAAAAAAAGACCAGTCATTACATTCTGAGATTCTTTCTTCTGTTTGGTCTAGTCTGTTGTTGAAGATTTCAATTGTATTTTGTAATTCCTTCAATGAATTTTTCATTTCCAGAAGTTCTGTTGTTGTTTTTTAAAGATATCTACCTCTTGGGTAAATTTGTCATTCATATCCAGAATTTCAGATTTCTCTTGTATCTCATTGAGCTTATTTAAAGTCAGGACTGTGAATTCTCTATCTGGATTTCAAAGATTTCTTTTTGGTTAAGATACATCACTACAGAATGACTGTGTTCCTTTGGGAATATCATAGCACTTTGTTTTTACATACTTCCAGTATTATAATGCTATAATGCTGATTTCTTCACATCTGGAGTAACAGTTGCTGCTTTTTTTCTTTTTTCTTTCTTTCCTTTTTTTTTTTTTTGAGACGGAGTCTCTAGCCTGTAGCCCAGGTTAGAGTGCAGTGGCACAATTTCGGCTCACTGCAATCTCTGCCTCCCAGGTTCAAATGACTCCTGTGCCTCACCCTCCTGAGTAGCTGGAATTACAACTGTGTGCCACCAGGCCTGGCTAATTTTTTTATATTTTTAGTAGAGACAGGGTTTCATCATGTTGACCAGGCTGGTCTTGAACTCCTGGCTTCAAGCAGTCTTCCCACTTTGGCATCCCAAAGTGCTGGGATTACAGGCAGGAGCCACTGTGCTCAGCCCAGTTGCTGCTTCTTACTTTTAAATTTACCTTCATTAGTGTGGGATTTTTTTTTTCCTGAGGATGCAAATATGGTGTTTGTTGAGTAAGATCAAGGATTCATGTTTCCTGATGTCTAGTTTAGTAGTCTTTGATTCAACAGACATCAAGTACCTATTATATCTAGAAGTAATGTATTAAAGGTAATCTTTTGGCTTAAATCATTTTAGAATGTATAACATCCTTATAATACAAATCATTGCCCATTTCAACTAGAGAAGAAGATATATAGAAATATCAAATGTTAACAAGGTAATAAGCCATTGCTTTTGTGTAATGCAAAATTTGATAATGATTTTGCTCTTTGCCCTAGTTATTGATAAAATTCTTAAAGCAAACATTGCCTCACTGCCTACTTTTAGGTGCTGTTCCTTTAATAAGTATATTTTGAACATCATTTGCTTAACCTTTTTTTTCTTTTTTGAGACAGGGTTTTGTTCCTGTTGCCCAGGCTGGAGTGCAATGGCATGATCTTGGCTCACTGCAACCTCTGCCTTCTGGGTTCAAACCATTCTCCTACTTCAGCCTCCCAAGTAGCTGGGATTACCATCACTCACCACCATGCCCAGCTTATTTTTGTATTTTTAGTAGAGACGGGGTTTCACCATGTTGGCCAGGCTGGTTTCGAACTCCTGACCTTGTGATCCACCCATCTCAGCCTCCCAAAGTGCTGGGATTTACAGGTGTGAGCCCCTGCACCTGGCCTGCTTAACCATTTTTTAACCGATTAGAAACACATCTACTTGAATTATATTCATTCTCTTCCCTATGTGTTCTTTTTGAGTAATGAAATGAGATTATTTTAATATGGCTAGAAATCTTAAAATGAGGGTGTGCAAACTTTTGTTGTCTTAAGATTGACACGTCAAATTTGTAAAGAATAAAAGTAAACCTCATTTTTAAGTTTATTATTTTTTAAATACCACAAATGGGAGTAAAATAGGCTTCATTTAAATCGGTACCTTCAATTGCCCACCACCCCAACCACTTCAATAATTGAATGCATTTTACTTAAACATATTGGATAATTTGGAGTAGAATCTCAATTAATGTTCATTTTACTTCTTTGATGACATACAATGTCCCCCAAGATTTAAAACATAATAGGAGCAACAAAAAATTGTTGTTATTTAGTTTTTTAATTTTTGCATTTAGTAACTTTGAACACTACAAATCAACTTAAAATGTATGCTTTGCTACTGACCGTAACACTGACAATTGTATCATCAAGAGCAAATACTCAGCTTTGAGACCTTGGGTCTAAAAAGTTAAAACTCTGCATTTCAGTTAAACATGTATTGATTTGGCAGTTGACGGCAGGTTGTCAAAGTGCCTTATGTTGGAAGTTGTGATATATAATATCTAGGTCCTCCTCTAATGAGGCTACCAGAGACCACAGAGAGGAAAATGTGCCTCTCATTGTCTGACTCCTGATGAGTAAGACTTGAGTTAAGTGCAGAAAACAGGCCTCTACTGGGTCTATCCATGGCAGGCAAATTGACCAAATGAAAACCTTGGGCACTGTCTCAGCTGTTACCCTAACTTTCAAGTGATAGCAGTTAGTTTTTCAAAGTTTTAAGCACCTTTGAAGAGTTTCTGATGTATATTTAAAAGTATTACCACAGATGTAAGAGAATTCATTGTGTCAGACCTAACCTCAAAAGTTTTAAGTTTGTTCTTAAGTGACTTTTAGAGAAATTAACAATCTAGGAATAAATCTTTTAATTTACCATACCTATTGTGGTTACTGGAACAAGGTACCTTTCTAGTAATGAAACAGAAATCCTTTCATTCCTGGAATTTCCTGTTGGGAGTGTAGAGTTTTCTGAGCAATATGTAATGTTGGTTAGTTATACAATATGTTGGATTTTACTGCCAGCTTTGTTTAAAAAGGGTGTGAGAGGTTTTGACCAACAGGAATGTGATGTCAGAGTTAAGTATGGCATCATCTTACCACCTGCCACATGAATAAACCTGGATTCATAAGCAAATATGTTATACATTTAAGTGTTTTTATTAATTCAGATAAGCTAGCTATAAAATAGTTTTCTCTTATCTTTACCTGAATATAATTTGGAGAAACTATCTTTTTCCCTCCTGGAAGATGTTAGTGGAGAAAAATTTGTCCCCAAAGTTGTATACAGAAGTTAATAGATATGTGAGGGAGGTCGTCTTCAGTGATTGCAGGGGAGATGGATGGATCTGGAGATATGCTCATAATGTATTTAAATCCCAGTACATGGGTGAGAGTCGAGTCTTCAGCATTATGGCACACCTGTTAATGTTTCTCTTCTGCTGTCTCCTCTGTCTCTAGCTACTTGGATAAGTTATTAGTTCTCCCACATAACATTTCAAGATCTGTTTAGAATAAGTCCCTACCAGTCTCATACAGAAAAGCATGTATAGTCTATGCTGTTTTTAAGGATATATAGAGACTATGTTATGGTCTCCTTCAATAATACATTACCTATCTTTAATAATTTTAAGCATCAGGAATTTCTTAGGTTAATATCTAATTTAATTTTCCCTAAGGCAGTTCCCAGCCTCAGCACTATTGACATTCTGGGCTGGATAATCCTTTGCTGGTGGGGAGCAGGGGGGGCTTGCCTGTGCATTATGATATAGATGTTTGCAGCATCCCTGGGCTCTACTCACTAGATGCCAGTAGCACCCTGCCCCCAGTTATGGTTGCCAAAAATGTCTCCAAACATTGTCACATGTTCCCTAGGGGGCAAAATTGCCCCTGTTTAAGAACCATAGATAATTATCCAGTTTTTATTTTCTCATATTCCATATGGCTATGATTTACTTGAGATCTCACTTAAGAGGTGAGACTGGAACTTGGATTTAGTTTTTTTCCTAAGACACCATGCTTTCTCGGTTTAAGATACTCTGATATTCTACTTATGGGCTTGTCCAGCTATGAGTTCTGTTACAGTATAGCCAACCATTGAATAATCTACTCCATATTATGCACATAAAATCTGTAGTTCTCCTTAATATCCACTTCTACACATTGTTTGGAGTTGTTTCTCCCAGAAGAAATCCTGAAATGGAGATTTGTATAAAAGCAGTTTATTAGGAAGTGTTCTCAGGAAAAACTGGTAAAGGAGTGGGGAAGTGGCCAGGGAGGAGAAAGAAACCAAACAATGTACAATGTCAGGCAAACTTCCACGCAAGTAATTTTAGCTCAGTCCCTCAGGAGATCCCTGGAGACAGTGTAGATCACATCTCAGAACTATTCAGATCAGGTACAGGAGAAAAAAACTAGAGTGTGTGTACTTCCCTGCCCATCAGTCATTGTTTGAGGTGGAGTTTCTTAGCCTTGACATTTTGGGGGTAATTGTTTTTTGTTGTGGGAGTCTGTCCTACACATTGTAGGCTGTCTGGCTACAATCTTGACTTCTATGTGCTAGATGCCAGTAACCTCCCAGCCACCTTTCCCAGCCCAGTTATGACAACCAAAAGTATCTCTAGACACTTTGACTCCTGGAGGTCAAAATCGCATTCTCATTCAGGACCACTGGGAGATGTAAATTTCCAGCAACTTTAGGTATTCAAGCAAAATGGTCTTTGGCAGCTTAAGAGAAACCCTCTGATCGACACTGGCATTGGCTGTGGGGGTGAAAGCACACCAGGAGCCATGTGCATGCAAGGTTAATGAATTCTAGTAGCTCTGGGTGGAGTGCTGATATCATCTGCTACCTGTATATTGACTAATTAAATTTCTCCTTTTCAGCCATGTGAGCATGTTTGATATGAAGGCACGGTTTTCTTTTAAGGGTTTTTGATGGACTGACTCAACCAAGTGTGCCACATTTTATAGTCAGTGCCACTAGAGCAGTATCTGACTCATCCTACTGTTGCCATAATACACCATAAATACCTCTCCACTGAGGCAAATTTTAAGCTCTGTGGAATTGATTTGATCTGAAACCTGAATCAAGAAATAATTTCATAAGTTGGAACCATTCCTGCCAGACTAGAGTTGCTGATTTTTGTTTTACTCTAATGACAGAAAATTAGTGTGTTTTAGCTGTGTTTTTCTAATATTGAACCTATTTTTATTATACCCCTTGCCCCCAATCTACCATTCATTCATTTAAAGAGTGTTTACTGAGTACCTAATATGTGCCCAGCACTTCGCTAAGTAATAGGAATACAACAGGGGACAAAAGAGATATGGTTGCTCTATTAATGGAACTTCCAGTCGAGTAAGGGAGAAAGATAAGAAATTAGTTACAGTTCAAGGAGCAGGATTGTCTGAAAATAGCCATGAGTTCTCACTCTAGGTTTCCTGGACAGTGAGAACTGGGGTGTTCTCTTCTACTTCATGGGAGGGGCTGTGCTCAATTCTTATGAGACTGGTGGCTTTGTCTTATCAGTAGAGATGATTTCAACTTTGCAGGGAAGCTGGCATTCTTAAACAACTCCAGTAAGCAGCCTGCTTGGCTGTCAAAGTCAGACGGCCTGGCACCAAGTGTATTCCTCTAATGTTAAGGCTGTATAAACAGGGAGAATAGCAGAGAGGCCATTGTCTTTCCACCTAGAAGCAAATCCCCATAGTATAGTGGTTCTTGTAGGAGGAGAATGAGATACCCATATCTTTTGTTCTCTCACTAACCACGGCCTTTTACTTACAAGTTTTCTCTTTCCCTAATAAAGTAGATCTTTAACCCATGCTGTGTAATGTGGAGTTTGCCTTTAAACCTACATAAGTGCTGTAAAGAAAAAAGAGCAGATTTAAAAGATGTGCCATTTACTTCAGATTATTCAAATGATCAAAAAAGCCTGTTTGAGAAAGTGATATTTGAGCTGAGACCTGAGCACTGAGAAAATAAATCATGTGAAGATCTAGAACAAGAGACTTATAGGCAGAGGGAGAATATGGAAAATCCCTCAGGTAGAGAACTTGATATGTTTAAGGAATTGAAAGAAGACTAGTTTGAGTGGCTGGAGCATAGCGATGGAGGGAAGGGAGAATGAAAGCAGCATGAGATGAAGTTGGAGAAGTTCAAAATGCAGTATGGAGCCAGATCATAATAAATGGCCTCACTGGCCATGATGAGGAATTCTTATTTTATCCTAACTGCAATGGGAAGCCATTAAAGCAAACTTCAAAATTTTGGTTCTGATTTAGGTTTTTGAAAGGTAATTGTCAAAGAAGACATACACGAGGCCAACAAACATATGAAAAAATGCTCATCATCACTGGTCATTAGAGAAATGCAAATCAAAACTACATTGAGATACCATCTCACGCCAGTTAGAATGGCGATCATTAAAAAATCTGGAAACAACAGATGCTGGAGAGGATGTGGAGAAATAGGAACACTTTTACACTGTCGGTGGGAGTGTAAATTAGTTCAACCATTGTGGAAGACAGTGTGGAGATTCCTCAAGGACCTAGAAATAGAAATTCCATTTGACCCAGCAATCCCATTACTGGGTATATATCCAAAGGATTATAAATCGTTCTACTATAAGGACACATGCACACGAATGTTCATTGCAGCACAGTTTACAATAGCAAAGACCTGGAACCAACCCAAATGCCCATCGATGATAGACTGGACAGGAAAAATGTGGCACATACACACCATGGAATATTATGCAGCCATCAAAAACGATGAGTTCGCGTCCTTTGTAGGGACATGGATGAACCTGGAAACCATCCTTCTCAGCAAACTGACACAAGAACACAAAATCAAACACCGCATGTTCTCACTCATAGGTGGGTATTGAACAACGAGAACACATGGACACAGGGAGGGGAGCACTACACACTGGGGTCTGTTGGGGGGAAATAAAGGAGGGACAGCGGGGGGTGGGGAGTTGGGGAGAGATAGCATGGGGAGAAATGCCAGATATAGGTGAAGGGGAGGAAGGCAGCAAATCACACTGCCACTTATGCACCTATGCAACAGTCTTGCATGTTCTTCACATGTAACCCAAAACCTAAAATGCAAAAAAAAAGAAAAAAAGGTAATTGTCATTCCTGTATGGAGAATGTTTAGAATGGGAGCAGAGAAATCAAGAAAGCAGTGAAATAGTTTATTTGATAGATGGTAATATGGCTTGGATGTTTGTCCTCTCCAAATCTCTTGTTGAAATGTAATTCCCCTATTGGAGGCGGGGCTTGGTGGGAGGTGTTTGGATGATTGGAGTGGATCCCTTATGAGTAGCTTAGCACCATCCCCTTGGTGATTCGTGATTTCTTGCTCTGGTAGTTCACGTGAGAGCTGCTCGTTTAAAAGCGTGGCACCTCCCACCTCTCTCTCGCTCCCTCTCACCATGTGACGTGTCTGCTTCTGTGTCACCTTCTGCCAGGAGTAAAAGTGCCCTGAGGCCTGATCAGAAACTAAGCAGATGCCAGTACCATGCTTGTACAGTCTGCAAAATGGCAAGCCAATTAAACCTCTTTTCTTTATAAGTTACTCAGCTCCGAGTATTTGTTTATGGTGATGCAAGAATGGACTAACATAGTTGCTGATTGCTTTGGTTAGGGTGGTGGCATCGTAAGTGGAAAGAAATGAGAGGTGAGATCAATTTTGGAAACACAAATGAAAGGATCAAGAATGACTCCCAAGTTTTTTTTACTTTTGCTACTGGATAGGTGATGAGATGAAGGAAATGTGGAGAAGGAGAAGGTTTATTGTGGTAGGAGGACAGGATGCAAACTTACATTTTGATCACATTAAACATTAAATGTGAGACATCCAGAGATTCAAGAGGGCAATTGGATATATAGGAGTTAGTCCAGAGTCCATATTTGGTCTGGAAATGTAAATTTTAGAGTCATTTGCATACACATGATATTCAAAGCTAAGAGCTTGGACAGTCTTGCTTAGGGAATGAGTCTAGATAGGAGTACCAATGACTCAGTCTTGAGGTTCTCTAAAAGACATAGGTTAAAGAAATGAAGAGAAACCAGAAAAGGACATTCAGATGATGTGAGAAAAAAAGGCCATTCAGATGATGTGGGAAGAGAAGGAATACTGCAAATTGTTCTTCCTATTCAGGCTTGGAACAATAAAGTCAAACACAAAAATCATGAACACATACTTGGGCAACAGAATTATATGGTAGTTCTTAGTTATATGGAATCATCCAAATGATGCAGAAAATGTTTCTGTTAAAGATTTTCATAGAAATGAAAGCACAAGCTTTAAGAATTCTAGGAAGCGGCTGGGCACGGTGGCTCACACCTGTAATCCCAGTGCTTTGGGAGACCGAGGTGGGCGGATCACCTGAGGTCAGGAGTTCGAGACCAGCCTGACCAACATGGAGAAACCCCATCGCTACTAAAAATACAAAATTAGTTGAGCGTGATGGTGCTTGCCTGTAATCCCAGCTACTCAAGCGGCTGAGGCAGGAGAATTGTTTGAACTCGGGAGGCGGAGGTGGCAGTGAGCCGAGATGGTGCCATTGCTTCCAGCCTCGGCGATAGAGCGAGACTTCATCTCAAAAAAAGAAAAGAAGAATTCTGGGAAGCCTTCCCTATCCCAATAAGATCATCTTTATACTTCCCTGTGTACTCTCATTACACATATCCTTATCCTACCTTGAAATACTGAATCATATGATGAGGAAGAGTCATTAGGAGTTCATGTGCTGTTCCCTCTGCCTTCCACAACCACTCCCTCTAGTGCCACCCCTTAAGTACATAACTCTTCACCAGAAAGTCTCCTTCTCATCTTTTAGTTTAGGTGTCATCTCAAAGAGGCATTCCATCAATCATGCATACCTTTCAATGCTCAAATGCATCCCCTCAGTAGCACATACCTCTTACATCATTATTCTTGGTCATTGCACAATACTAGTCATGATCTTCTATTAATTTACTCAAATTTTTACTAATTTTTGTCTCTTTCCCTTACTAGAGTATAAGTTCTATAAATGTAAGGTTATGTCGGTGTTTTATTCCAAAACTAATGAAATGTACACACATTTAATAAATATTTTTGAATGAAGTGATGATTTTAAAAATTTAAAATTAAGCAGTGACATAGAGTTCTTTTCTCCCCTTTCTTATACAAATGTTAATATCTTACCAATGTAATTAAAAATTTTTTTTAATTTAATTTAATTTTAAGTTCCAGAATACATGTGCAAGACATACAGATTTGTTACATAGGTAAATGTCTGCCATGGTTGTTTGCTACACCTATCAACTCATCACCTAGGTATTAAGCCCAGCATGCATTCACTATTTATCCTGATCTCTCCCTTTCCCCAGCCCCAACCAGCCCCAGTGTGTGTCGTTCCCCTCCCTGTGTCCATGTGTTCTCATTGTTCAGCTCCCACTTATAAGTGTGAACATGCAGTGTTTGGTTTTCTGTTCCTGTGTTTGCTGAGGATAATGGCTTCCAGCTCCATCTAAGTTCCTGCAAAAGACATGATCTTGTTCCTTTTTATGGCTGCACAGTATTTCATGGTGTATATGTACCACATTTTAAAAATCCAGTCTCATTGATGGGCATTTGGATTGATTCCATGTCTTTGCTATTGCAAATAGTGCTGCAGTGAACATATGCATGCATGTATCTTTATAATAGAATGATTTATATTCCTTTGGGTATATGCTCAGTAATGGGATTACTGGGTCAAATGGTATTGCTGGTTCTAGATTCTTGAGGAATCACCATGCTGTCCTCCACAATAAAAAAAAATAATTTACATTCCCACCAACAATGTAAAAGCGCTCCTATTTCTCCACAGCCTTGCCAGCATCTGTTGTTTCTTGACTTTTTAATAATTGCCATTCTGACCAACCTGAGACAGTATCTAATTGTGGGTTTGATTTGCATTTCTCTAAAGATCAGCGATGTTGAGCTTTTTTTCATGTGTTTGTTGGTTATATAAATGTCTTCTTTTGAAAAAAATGTCTGTTCATATCCTTTGCCCACTTTTTGATGTTTTTTTTTTCCTTGTAAATTTGTTTAAGTTTCTTATAAATTCTGGATATTAGACCTTTGTCAGATGGGTAGATTGCAAAAATTTTCTCCCATTCTGTAGGTTGCCATTTGCTCTGATGATAGTTTCTTTAACTGTGCAGAAGCTCTTTAGTTAGACCCCATTTGTCAATTTTGACTTTTGTTGCAATCACTTTTGGCAATTTCATCATAAAGTCTTTGCCCTTGCCTATGTACTGAATAATATTGCCTAGATTTTTTTTCTAGGGTTTTTATGGTTTTGGGTTTTACATTTAAGTCTTTAATCCATCTTGAGGTAATTTTTGTATAAGGTATAAGGAAGCGGTTCAGTTTCAACTATTTTGAAAAGAAGGAAATATTATCATTTGTGACAATATGGATGAGCCAGGAGGACATTACAGTAAGTAAAATAAACCAGGCACAGAAAACAATTACTGCATGATCTCACTTACATGTGGAATCTAAATTAGTAGAACTTATAGAGGTAGAGAATGGTGATTACCACAGGCTGAGGCTTAAGGGATTGACAGTTTGTTAGTCAAAGGACACAAAGTTTCAGTTAGACAGTAGGAATAAATTCAAGAGATCTGTTGTATATCATGGTGACCATATTTAATAACAATATAGAATTGTGTATACTTGAAAATTGCTGAGAATGGATTTTAAGTGTTCTTACCACAAAAACATAATGTGAGATAATGCCTATCTTAGCTTGATTTAGTCATTCCACAATGTATATGTGTACCAAAACAATCTTGTCATGAACCATAGATATATACAATTTTGTCAATTTAAAAAATAAAAAATTCAAAAACTAAAATGCAGACTTAGATAATAAAAAAAAAGAAATCATACCAATATTTTCAGACCCCAGGAATCAACTGAAAGACCAACTAGTAGAATTATTCAGTAAGGTCACTGAAACAAAAAGCACAGAAACAGAAACCTCAAATAGAGAAAGAACAACAGTTAAAAGAGGTGATAGAGGAAATGATCTCATTCTATAGCTCTAAAAAAGATGAAAGAAATAGACAGCATGGAACATATGAATGTCTAAAACTAAACAAAGAATCTGTATGAAGAAACTTATAAAACACCATGGAGAAAACAAAAAAGAAAACTTAAAGAAATGCAAAGGCATTGCCACATTTGGATAGAAAAATGCAGTGCCATCATAATATGAATTCTCCTTAAGTAAAGCTAACTGACTCCAAAAGACTATTTTTATTTTTATTTTTGTTCAGAACTGGACAAGCTGATGCAAAAAAAAACAAACAAAAACTTGTTCTACAATAATGAAAATAATGAGATATTGTCACATGAGTAGTTCAACAATTCAAAGAAATAGACTAGAAAATTCAAAAATAGATCCAAATATATGTAGCAATTAAATGAAGGTTTTATTTTAAGGCGGTGAAGAAAAAATGAGTTATTCAGTAAATGGTGTTGGGACAACTGAGTAGACAGCTGAAAAAAAAAAGTTGGATCTCTACTTCACAGATCATGCCAAAATGATTTCCAGATGAATCGAAAATACCACATCAAGAAAATAAAACCATAAATTACCAAAACATAAAAGAGAAAATCCATTTATTTAACTACAAGAAAAAATATCACATCACTGTTTAAAAAGTCAAAAGACAAAGGACAGATGGAGGATTTTTTTTTATAGTTCAACTTACAGAAAAGGGGCTAATTTTCTTAACATATAAAAACATTTACAAATCAATAAGAAAAAGATTAACAACCCACAAAAAATGGACAAAACCCATGAGCAAACAGTTCAGAAGAAAGGAGGTATACAATGTGAGAAATGCAAAGTTAACGATGATAGAATGCTTTTGAGACCTAATAGCACTTGGTGAGGGTATGGAGAAACACACTCTTGCATACTGACTCCACGGCAGCAGTGGAGGACAATTTGATATTACCAACATTTTAAAAGCACATTTCTCTTAACACAGCAATTTTATTCCTAGGAGTCTATTATATACCTATAGTATACACATTAAATGACATAGAGAGGAGAATATTTTTTGTGATAGCAAAAGATTGAAAATGACTGAAATGTCTTATCAATAGATGGCTATAGAACAGAACATCCACACAATGGAATAATAGGCAGCTACTAAAAAGAATGGGGCAGCTATAAGGAACGCTCTCCCACATGTATTGTTAGGCTCAAAATAAAGAAAATAATAGGGTGAACAGTAAGCTACCATTTAAGTAAAGTGCAAGTGAAAGTATATATATGTGTGTACACACACACACACACACACACACGCTCATACACAGTGTGAGGTAAATAGCAGTATTATCCCCCCCAGATAAGGAAACTGGGGGTTAAAGAGGTTAAGTAACCTTTTCAATGTGACATCATTAATAAAGACCACAGGAATAAGAATCCAAGAAATCTAACTGTAGAATCCCAACTCCTCTTTTCTAATCTATATTGTCCAGTGGGGAGGAGAATGTATATCTTTTTAAAGCTGTTTTCTTTTATTTGGAGATGTATGTATAGGAACAACGTAGGACAGAAGAACTAATGGCGAAAGCAATAGTTTGGAGTTCCAGTCAGCTCTTGCCTTAGTCTCACTTTGCAGAGGTATCCTCTTCTACCCGTTTCTGTGTCCTAATGATTATAAAATGTGCTGATTCCTCTATTTCTTGACTTGCCAACATATCCTTTGTTACTAAGTTTAGTTTAAATATTGAATACAGATAATTGACATTTACATTATTATGGTTGTTCCAGAATTCAACCAGAGAAGCAGAACCAGTAAGAGATCATGTATATATATGGTTCTGCTTCTCTAGTTGAACAGTGTCACAGTCATAATAATGTAAATGCTATTTATTACATATGTTACATAAATGCATACAGTATATAATATCAATATATAAAAGTATGTGTACATATTTACATATGTGTACATACACTCCAGTTTGTTTATTATAAGGAATGAACTAATACAATTGCGAGGACTAACTAAGCAAGCCTGAAGTCTATAGGGCAGGCAGTCAGAAAGGGAAGATCACACGTGGGCTGGAACCCATGGGCCCAAGCTGAAGCTTGGTGTCTCTGAACTAGGCCCTCTTTTAAAAGCCTTCCAATTGTTGATTA
Organism: Aotus nancymaae; assembly: GCF_030222135.1. Classification (NCBI taxonomy): domain Eukaryota; kingdom Metazoa; phylum Chordata; class Mammalia; order Primates; family Aotidae; genus Aotus; species Aotus nancymaae. Next base: position 75,087,886 of record NW_026988422.1, on the reverse strand, counting down.
AGCTAGGCCCATCTACAATCTGATCCTTTACTTTTTTATTAATTTAAAGCCAGCTGATGAAGGTGATTGCACCTGCAAAATCCCTTCACAGCAGACCTAGATTACTGTTTGAGTAATAACTGGGAGATAGTATGTGATTTATACAAAATTGCTGCTCCCTCCCTTTTTGTCCTCCAGTTTGCAAGAAAATATCCCTTGTAGTCCAGCCTAACTAGAAACATATTAGGAAGAAAATTCTGGGGAATGTAGTTTAGCCTAGCCAAGATGGCACATAAGAAAGCCATCACAGTTCACCCTTTGTCAACTTGGCATCCATATACATCTGCTTATATCATAATGTCCAAATAAAGATAATAACAAAGTCACAATTCTTCCTAACATGATACAATTATCTATGCGTAACTGTAACAGGCTCTTTCCAAAGAGGAGGATACAAAATCCTTGGTGATGTTGAGTCTTCTTTGATATTTTATAACATAAGTACTGAGATATAAAATTAGTCATTACTATTACATGCTAGATCATAAGGCAATAGGAGAGGGAAAACAACAAAAATATTTGGTTACTATATACACAACTATAATCATGAAAATACTCGTAACTATTGCCATCCTCTGGTCATGTGGTCATTGCTGATATTTATGATTACCTTCTTCTACTGCCCATTCCATATTTCCTTTGTCCTCAGCAAGCACCTCAGCTAGTTGTAGGTTTTTTTGCATAATGGAATGGCCTCTACCTTCATTCTTGAAACATCTGGGTTATTAGCAGTCCTGCCTGAATTGGGTTGTTGTAGTTTTCCATTGACTTTAATCACAAGACTAAACAATTCCCTGGGGGATTCTCCTGTATTCCATACATACTTCTGTCTACCCCATTGTGTAGTACCAACCCAGTTACCCCTTGGTAGTGAGAATCAATCACTCTATCCAGTATAGTAACCTCTTTCTTTGTCTGTCGATTGAAAGATGTAAAAGCGGCCAAATTGGCCAGCCAGCCGTCTCAACTTGCAGTTCCAAAAAAGTTATGATCTATACCCTCTATTAGTGCATAGTAAGTTACTAGACACTTAGTGATTTAAAACAGTACAGATTTGTTATCTCAGTTTCATTGGTCCAGACACAAGTTTGGCTAGCTCTCTGTTCAGAGTCTCACAAGGCTGTAGTTCAACTAGGGAAGAATTTGTTTATAAGCTCAAATTGTTAGCAGAATTTACTTCCTTGAGTCTGTATAATTGAGTCCTAGATTTTTACTAACTGGAGGCCACCCTTAGCTCCTAGAAGATGGCTGCAATTCCCTGCCCTATTCACAGGCAGCTCACAACATGGCTGTTTGCATCTTCAAAAGCAGCAGGAGGCTCCCTGCAGTCTGGTAAGACTTCTTATTTAATGAAACATAATTATAGGAGTGACATCCCACACCTCTGTCATGTAATATAACCTAATTGAATGATATCTCATCATCTTTACCATATCCTATTGATCAGAAGCAAGTCACAGGTCCCATTCACACTCAAGGGGTGGGAATTACACAAGGACGTGAATCATTGTGGGTCACCTTGGATTATGTTTGCCACAATGACTGTGTAAATACTGTTTATTTCCTCCTCTAGAGGAGGAAATATAATCCTGGCACACTATTTTGCCTGGATTTGATCTTCCTCCTTCCTGGGAGTCCAATGGAGAACCAATGGAGGTCCAATGAAGGAAATGTATTTCCTCCTTCCTAGAGGTCCAATGTCATGACCTAGGACATCAAAAAGAGAATGTTCTCAGCATCACAATCAAATGGATCTCTTTTTTTTTTTTTTTTTTTTTTGGAAACAGAGTCTTGCTCTGTTGCCAGGCTCCGGTTGGAGGGCAGTGGGCAGTGGTGCAACCTCTGCCTCTCGGGTTCAAGCAATTCTCCTGCCTCAGCCTCCCGAGTAGCTGGGACTACAGGTGCACGCCACCACACCCAGCTAATTTTTGTATTTTTTAGTAGAGATGGGGTTTCACCATGTTGGCCAGAATGGTCTTGATCTCTTGACCTTGTGATCCGCCCATCTCAGCCTCCCAAAGTGCTCAGATTACAGGCGTGAGCCACCTCACCCGGCCTGAATCTCTTTTTAATTATCCTCCCTGTCTTAGTCTGTTTGTGCTGCTTTAACAAACTACATGAGACTGAATAATTCATACAGAGCAGAAATTTATTTCTCATAATTCTGGAGACTGGGTAGTTCTAGGTCAAGTCTCCCACAGGTTTGGTGTCTGGCGAGGGCTGCTCTCTGCTTCCAAGATGGCCCTGTGTTATTGCATCCTCCAGAGGGGAAGAGTGCTGTGTCTTCCCAGGCAAAAGGCAGAAAGACAAGGGAGCAGAACGCTGCATGAAGCCTCTTTTATAAGGGTTAAGGATTAAGAATCCCATTCTGATGGCGAAGCCCTCATGGCCTAATGACCTTATAAAGTCATTACCTCTTAACACTTTCACGTTGGCCATTAAGTTTCAACACCTGAATTTTGGAGGGGACACACTCAAACCATAGCACTCTCCATCAATTGTTTAAATTTGTGACACATCTAGGATTTCTGTTTATTGGTTTTGAACACAATATAAATATGTGAAATATATAAATATGTGAAATATATATAAATATGTGAAATATGTACTTCACTCCTGAAATACACACAAAAGGGATTTTTGAAGTGGCATAAACCCATAAGGACAGAAAGAACTGGAGAACTGACAGTAGGAACAACATTTAGACAGCAGGAAAGCAAATGAGTAAGTGATAAGTAACTTAGCACGTATAGGAAAGCCAGAATCCTAAACTAGCTTTTGGAAAGGATTAAAAGCAATGTGATTTATACTCTAGAACCCCTCAAAGGGCTCAGGACTTCACAGCACTAAGTAGATTTTGAAGTGGAGGTAAAAGTGGGGTCAAAAGTAGGATTGTTTGAACAGTCATGTAAGAAGTGTTTAGATAATCTCCCCAGTACTCTACAGTCTACCAGCTGCCCTTTCCCCTTTGAGGGAGAAGTTGGAAGTTTCTTCTTGGGAGAGGGTAAAACAGAGGGTCTCTGGCCTGGTAGACATCAAGTACATTTGAGAATGTGGGTGCTATATTGAAAACAGGAGAACAAGAAGAAATACTGCATGTTGACATCTCAGAATGCTAGCAGCCGGACTGTGTACTCTTTGGAAAAGAGATGGAAGACCCAGGGAATTTGAGAAGCCAAAGAGAAAAGGCCTACTTGACATTCTTCCCCAGTAAAACAACTTCTCCAAAATGTGCTGCACTGAAACCCACAGTTGATAAGCCTCTCTTGGATCCAGCGCCTCAAATAAGCTTCTTAGAACTTGCTTTTAAATCTGAGTAGAAAACCAAGGATTATGAGGAATGTTTAAGAAGTCTCAAAATGAAAGATTGAGACCAGAAAAAATAAAAAGGAAAAATGACTTACAGAATCAAACCATGCAAAGAGAGTAAAACAAAAACCAAAACCCTACTATTGAGTCTCAGAAAATAAAGAATGTTATTACATACATGAGATAAAAACAGAATCTATAAAAAGGCACATTCTGAAAATGAAAGACTTATTGGAAAATAAAGACAAAAGAATATTGTGCCCTCCTACCTTTTTATTAACATCTCTCCTTTGTCTGTCCCTCCTGCCACCACCCCCCACAAGCCTCTGGTAACTATCAATCTACTGTTTACTTCTATGAGTTTGACTTTTTTAGATCTCACATATAAGTGAGATCATGAGGTATTTGTCTTTCTGTGCCTGACTTATTTTACTTAGCACTGTCCTTTGGATTCATCAATGTGTTGTAAATGACAGAATCTCCTTTTTTTTTCTTTGAGACGAAGTCTTGCTCTGTCTACAGGCTGGAGTGCAGTGGCATGATCATAGTTCACTGCAGCCTTTGCTAATTCCTGGCTAACTTTTATATTTCAATAGAGACGGGATTTAACCATGTTAGCCATGCTGTACTTGAACTCCTGGCCTCAAGTTACCTGCCTGCCTCGGCTTTTCAAAGTGCTGGAATTACAAGTGTAAGCTACTGCATCTGGCCAGGTTGTCTATATTTATTAAAGGAAAAAAAAAAAAAGATTGGCCAAACTCCTCAAACTATGGCTTCTAAATACTATTTTCCAGTAAAAGGAATCAGAATTATATAGAGAAATGACTGAGTCCATGTCTAGGGAGGAAATGTATAAGGTGAGCCTAGAGTATCTTGTCTTATAAGGAAAGAAGAAAACTGTGAAAAATGACTAGAGTCATGTCAAAAAGACTCAGAAGCCAACTTTAAAAGAACCATGTCTGTAAAAAATTAGACACTTTGAGCATCAATAAGGATAATAACTATAATGATAGAAATACATTAAACGTATTTAAGTGGAAACCTGTGAGTTCATAATGATACCAAAAACAAACTTTATTGGTTGCCTCTATGAAGTTGCTAGGGAATCAATTCATTATTTTCAAAATGGTAAAATTATAATACATCACCACTTTGCAGCCTCTAATTAATTTAATAGATGTGGGCAATAAATGATGGCTGCTACATCACAAAAAGAGAGCTAACCACACATTAGGTGCCTCCTGATGGAAGTACTCAACACCACCTATGACGTGTTCTTGACAAAAAAAAAAAATTAAACTTGCATCTGATCAAGCCTCTAAATCTACTTAACAATTTACAGAACAACACAATAAACTTATGATGTAAAAAGATACCATAATTATGCACTCAGTAAAATCCAAACTGTGGGAAACACATTACAACTAACTCTTTCTTTAATGAGTTTTTTTTTTTCTTTTGAGACAGAGCCTCAGTCGACAGGCTGGAGTGCAGTGGCGTGATCTCAGCTCATTGCAAGCTCTGCCTCCCAGGTTCAAGTGATTTTCCTGGCTCAGCCTCCTGAATAGCTGGGATTACAGGCACATGCCACCACACCCAGCTAATTTTTGTGTTTTTAGTAGAGATGGGGTTTCACCATGTTGATCAGGCTGATCTCGATCTCCTGACATTGTGATCACCCGCCTCGGCCTCCCAGAGTGCTCTTTAATGAGTTTTAAGGAAAAAGGCGACAGGGGAAAAAAATGATGGGGTGGAGGGAGAGGTGAAAAGAAAATTATGGGGCCAGGCGCGGTGGCTCATGTCTGTAATCCCAGCATTTTGGGAGGCTGAGGCAGGTGGATCACCTGAGGTTGGGAGTTCAAGATGAGCTTGGCCAACATGGTGAAACCCTGTCTCTACTAAAAATACAGAAATTAGCTGGCCATGGTGGCACATGCCTGTAATCCCAGCTACTCAGGAGGCTGAGAGAGGAGAATCACTTAAACTCCAGAGGCGGAGGTTGTGGTGAGCCAAGACTGTACTACTGCACTCTGTCCTGGATGACATGAAGAGACTCTTTCTCAAAAAAAAAAAAGAGATGAGAAAATTTATAAAGAAATTGTTAAATGACAAATTGAGTTAAACATTTACAGTAAATATTGCAAGGGGTTATTTTACCAGTTCACAAGTAAAACACTGAATTTCCAGTAGAAAATTGTCAACAACATGTCTGGATAATTTATAGAAGAAAAATGGCAAGCAAACATATTTTTAAGTGTTCAGTTGCACCAATATTCAAAAAAGTAAAACAAGATTTTTAATGTATCAAATTATTACAGATTATATCTAATTTTCACTGCTGGATTTCTGGAAAGCAATTTATCAATATACACCCAAGAGTCTTAAACATGTTCATATCCTAAGGAAATATTCTTTAATGTAGGAAAAGATTTTTGTTTAGGATTATTCATTACCACATTTTTCAAAAAGGAAACCACTGAAAATAGTACAATATTTTATGTTTAAGTAAATTAAGTACAGTTATTTTTAGATATATAACTGTGAAGACTCAAAACACTTGAGTTACATGAGAAAATGGTCAGAATAACAATGACTGAAGAAAGGACGTATAAATGCAGAGGAAACAGACTCGAGAAATGTCAAAATGTTTACAGTGGTTATATCTGGTTGTCGATTTATGGGTAATTGATTTCTCTATACTTGTTTTTATTTTTCACACCTAATAAACACTGTTATAGCCAGTAAAACATTACCAGAAGAAAGACAATTTTTTTCAATCAGCCCATTCCCCTTCTCCCTAACCTCCTGACTAGACAGACTCCCAGTGCATTATTTGTTTTTCAGGGAGAAGAACCCCTTTCATTCCACTGTAGATCACCTACTGTGAGAGTAGTCTTGGTACTCACTCACATCATCAGTGACTATGACTGAAAGCAGATCCTTTACTCTTTCATAAGTGAGGAGACATCACGTGGGGACAAATGAGGAAAACTAAGGGGTCGCTGGGGAAAAATAAGGTGAATGTCACCTGCTTCATCATTCTCTTAAGAGCTCTCAATGTGTACCTTTAGTATTGCTCAGACTCTTTTTTTAATGTGTAGCAGTGTTGCTATGGTAACTGAAAACTGCAAGTTCTTCCATAAAAGCTTTATTGCCTTCCCTAGTGGGAAACAGGCAAGAAAAACAGAGGGTTCCGAGTTTCTGGAAATTTAGTCTTTGTAAGGAGAGATATTTTGTTGTGTTTTGCACACTATTTCAGGTTTTTCTTTAGGTCAAGGTCACCAGAAAGGGTGAGACAAATATATTTCTTATGCGGGCTCTTCCAGGAATAGATTAAACCCAGATAGCAGATATATTTCATGATATGAGGATAAAGTAGGTTTTACATGACTGTGTCAAAGGACTTCTGAAGGAAAACCAGAGTATAAACAAGTTTTATTATCATCATTATCAAAAAGTATGTGTCAGCCTCTGTGACCATTCATGAGTAGTCAGGGTGCTGGGTGATACAGAAAGGTTCAAGCTCAGCTCACTCGGTACTCAAAGGCAGCCTTAGTGAGCACATACAACCACATCAAGGACAGTCACACAACACGAATATGGAGGACAAACTGCCATGCCATTTGGTCTCACTGTTTCCATGCATCCACAGCTCATTCTTAACTTTGTGCCATGTGTATTTGCTTGTCTTGTTTACCTGCCAATAAAGCCTTCTCTATTTTTTTTAAGTGCTGCTCTTCCTTCAAGATTCAGTTAGGAAGCTCTCCCCTTTGATAGGTTGTCTCCTTTTAAACCTTATTGTATGCAGTTGGCATGAGCTTTTAGCATTTACGTTTTTCCCTAGGCATCCAATGATCATATGATAATTGAAGTATTTTATAGATAATCATCTGTAGGTTTTTGATCCTTCCTAGATGAATGTTATATTAAAGATGGTAGGTTTGGAGAAACTCCACCTCTTATCAGTTTTTAAAGAAAATGCCCTGTGGTGCTCTGAAAGAGGCAGTTATTTGGAAATTCCAACTGCCTGTCCTTTAGATTTTCTAAGCCTGCTTCTGTACTTGGTAGCTGCTGATCGGCTGTTACCAAAGGTGCTTAGATTGCTAAACCAGTCAACAGTGAAAACTTGGCTCCTGACTGTCTTTCTTCTCAGTCTATATGGAAGAAAACTTAGGAAAAATATAAAAAAGAAAAGCACAACCAGTTGGGCATCCCATGAAGAGGTAATTATAGTAAAAAAAATATTAAAATGAGGACCCTGCTAGAGTATGAATTTACAGTGTGATCACTCTTCCATAATAATGGAGTAACTACAAATGAACAAGCTGGGGGAGGCGATAGGTTCCTTCTTTGGGGCAATTCCCAATGTTTATTTGGTGCCAGAGAAGAGAAAATGCCCAGATACGTGACTTGTATCTGACAATTATGTAAAACTCATAATAATTACAAGGCAATGATAACCGGGGGTAATTTAACTGCTAAGTAGATCAGTAGGGGAGTGTGATGAGAATAAAGAAGTTGCTGCAGTGTATAGAGATATGAACTCAGAGGTTATGCTTGTTGAGTGCTTATTCTCTGTAGAGTAACTGTTTAGATGCTTTAAGTATTTTTCATTTAATTCTCACAACAACACTGTGAAGTGCCTGTTATCCCCATTTTACTAAATAGAATACAAACTCCAAGAAGTTAAATAACTTGCTAAAAGTCAAACATTTCTATGGATAGAGCTCATCTTAGGCTAAAGTCTATGTCTTTTCTCTAACTATGAGCTGAAAGTTGAAAGAAGATAATGTCAAATTAAGAAAAGTTGTAATATTGAATAAGAAGAATGAGACTGGAACTATGCCCCACAGAGTTAAAGAAACCAGTGGGTAGCAGAAATTCTTGAGCTTGCAGGATGGCAGATAAGAGCTTGCAGAACAAGCTTGCTGACATTAAAGCCAGAATTTCCACCACATGTTTCATACTAACTCTCCCGAATTTGCACAGGTGGCCCATGAAGAGGCATAAAGATTCTAATAATGGTGTTATGTCATTTAATTTGAATGTTTAGCAATGTGATATAAGATTTTTCTGGTAAAGGCACTATTTTCAGAGTTTAACTGTGATAATGTCTCCACTTAATGTTAAATTCATTCTTACACCAAAAATATACTTAAGCATTGCACCATGCTGATAGAGTTTTAATCTACTATTTGTTTTCTCTTACCTTGTAAGAACAATTGTCTTCTCAGATGATTAAAAAAATGCACTAAAAACCTCAGTTCTCCCCTGATAATGTAATAAGAATGAATTAAAAAATCCAACTGTTTGAGCTTTCCATTGTCAATTAAATGTATTTAATAAGCAAGTCAGTTTTGATGAAGGAAAAACACTAGTTACATTTAATTTACTCAGCAGTTGTCAGGAACTGCACAAAGATCTGAGATTTTATTCCACTTAGAGTTGGCAAATTAGTCTGTTCCTGTTTTCTTGGATGCTGGCAAAAGACACAAGACTCCTAGGTCAAAGACAAAGGACTTTATCACTACCAGCAAAAGCAGTAGCCTGAGTGTCCACAGGATGCTCACTCCAGTACCTCCTGTCCCCCAAGTTCCATAGAGGTGAAATTCATCATGGATGCTGTGTTAGTTTGCTAGGGCTGCCATAACAAAGGGCCGTACACTGGGTGGCTTAAACAACAGAAATTTATTTTCTCACAGTTGTGGAGGCTAGAAATCTGAGATGAAGGTGTCAGTAGTGTTGATTCCTTCTGAGGGCCATGAGAAAAGATCTGTTCCATGCCTCTCTCCTGGGTTTATAGGTGGCTGTCTTCTTCATGTGTCCTTACTTCATCTTCCCTCTGAATGTCTTCCCTCTGTGTGTTCACTTCATCCTCCCTACGTCCAAATTTCCTCTTCTCTGAGGACACCAGTCCTACTGGATAAGGGCCCACCCTAATGACTTCATTTTCACTTCATCACCTCTTTAAAAATCCTATCTCCAAATATGATCGCCTTCTGAGGTATGGGTGGTTAGGAAGTCAACTTAAGAATTTGGAGGGTCAAAAATTGAGCCCATAACAGATGCTTATACACATAGTGGTGTGCATTACAGGAGAGGTACACTGAGATTAGGCAATTCACCATGGAAACAAGCCTGCTGTTGTCTAGGGTGCCTTACCTCATCCCTTGAGGCTGGTGGCTACAAACACAGCCCTGAGGTGAACAGCATCCAGGGCCTTGCATTCTGGGCACACTCAATGAGAATGTGCAGGTATACTCAGGATCATGTGAATTGTCTTCCCCAAAAGCAATGTCGCCAAAATATTAGATTAAGTTACAGCCGTATCATCCTCAGAGTTTTCATCGATTCAGGTTCTGTTTTACATAGCTGTGTAGTTGATCTCACCTCTCCAGAAGTTATCTACACTGAAGGAAAACCTGAGCCACATCTCTTTTTCTACTTTGTAGTAATTATACTTATAAATTTACCTTTAATACAAGTAGGGAGTAAATTTACAGTTTAGTGAACTGTTATGTTATCCGCTTTTGTCACATAGTGTGAAATATTGAGATGATTTCTTTACTGCTTTGTAGTTGTTTATAACAAAAGGAATTCAAAAATATGTTCAGAGTAATTGAATGAAAATAATTCTTATTTATTCCAACAGATGGAACTGCCACTTATATATGTTTCCATTTTGCTTTTGAACATATTTGAATTTTCATCAGGAATAGTATATAATAAAGGTAAGTTTCAGACTGTCTTACTGTCTATTTCCTTCTCAAGAGTTGTCGTTTATGTCTCTTCCTCATTTACAAAAAATATTTTTCTTTTAGTATTTTTTAAAATCTTCGAGTTGTTCCCCAGTATTGTCTATTATACTCTGGTCTAGAGGCTTCAAATATCATTGTGATCTTATTTTTATTAAGTTGTGTAGATGGAGACTTTTCTCTGGTTATAGTATTTTATCACTTTAAAATCATAGAATATTTAAAGTTTAATTTTATACTTGCAAAACTTTAATTGTTTGAACAGACATTTTAAAATTATTTCCTCTATGAATGGTTGCATTGTTGTATGAATGCAAACTGAATTATAAGACTAGTGGATCGAAATTGAAAAGAATTTCCTAAAAGTAACACATAGATTGAATTAGTCAATAGGACTTTTATGGTTCTGAGAAAGGTACAGTGAGGGCACCTTTATCATAGGAAATTTATGTCCTGCTTTAGTGCACCTGCTGTTTCTTGATTACCTTTATCTCAAAATAATCAATGTGCCAAAGTGGTGTATTTTGATGTGGCATGCTGTCATCCCTTGAAGCAGCACGGGTGGGGAGAGAGAGATGGAAGCACTTTTGCTGCTTTTGTTTTCAACTTCATTGCTGTAACGTAGTCCCTCTTCCCTGTAGGGAACCCCTGGTGGATGCTTGAAACTGCAGAGAGTACCTAGCCCTATATATACACTGTTTTTCCCTTTGCATACATACCTATGATAAAGTTTAATTCATCAATTATGAATAATAAGAGATTAGCAATAACTAATAAAATTGAACAAGTAGAACAATATACTGTAGTAAAAGTTATATGAATGTGGTCTTTCTTCTCTCTCTGTCTCAAAATATTTTAGTACTACACTTGTCCTTCTTTTGATGATGTGAGATGATACAATGCCTATGTGATGAGATGAAGTGAGGTGAATGACACAGGCCTTGTGAGGCCTTGTGAAATAACATTATGAAGTAAAACAAGGTTACTTGAACACAAGCACTGTGTTACTGGGACAGTTGATCTGATAACTCACATGGTTGCCAAGTGACTAGCAGGCAGGTAGCGTATAGTGTGGATATGCTGAACAGAGTGATAAGTTACATCCTGGGTTGGATGGTGGAGGAGGATGTGAGATTATTATTATTTTTTTTTTTTGAGATGGAGTCTTGCTCTGTTTCCAGACTGGAGTTCAGTGGCATGACCTTGACTCACTGCACCCTTCACCTCTCAGGTTCAAGCAAGTCTCTGCCTCAGCCCCCCAAGTAGCTGGGATTACAGGTGCCTGCCACCATGCCCAGCTAATTATTGTATTTTTAGTAGAAATGGGGTTTCACCATCTTGGCCAGGCTGGTCTTGAACTCCTGACCTCGTGATCTGCCCTCCTTGGGCTCCCAAAGTGTTGGGATTACAGGCATGAGCCACCACACCCAGCTGATGGCATGAGATTTTACCACACTACTCAGAACAGTGCACAATGTAAAACTTATAAATTGCCTATTTCTAAAAGTTTCCACTTCATATTTTTGAACTATGGTTGGCTACAGGTAACTGAAACTATGTAAAGTGAAATCACAGAAAAGGGGTGACTGTTGTGGTTGTGTAACTGTGAATAGGACAATGAATGAATTTCATAAATGGCATATTTTTCTGTACATTTGTCCCACAGTGGATTTTTATTGTAGTCAGAGCAGGCATTCCATTGGTAGTTACACTTGTGTGATTTCCCTTTATATCACCATTTTTGTTAAAGAAGTCACATACTGTTAAAAATATAACTTCTCTGGCACATCTTTCCTTTAGAAGCTTGCAAAAAAGTATTTTTTGTGTTTTATTATTGTAACAGAATCTAGCAAACTATAATCTGAGAATTTTACAAAATGATACCAAAGTGCAGAGGACAAATCAACTAGTTTCACTGAGACAAGTATTAGAAAAAACTCTTTAGCCAGGTGCAATGGCTCACACCTGTAATCTCAGCACTTGGGGAGGCCAAGGCAGGACGATACCTTGAGCCCAGGAGTTGGAGACCAGCCTGGGCAACATGGCAAAAATGCTTCTCTATAAAAAATACAAAATTTAGCCAGCTGTGATGGTGCTCACCTGCAGTCCCAGCTACTCAGGAGGCTGAAATGGGAGGATCGCTTGAGCCCCAGGAGACAGAATTTGCAGTGAGCCAAGATCGCTCTGCTACTCTCCAATCTGGTTGACAGAGCAAGACCGTATATCAAACAAACAAACAAACACAATTTCTATTTAAACTGGATCTTAAAATATATTAACAATTTGAGGCAGAGAATGAAAGTAGAGAGAACCCCAGGCATTTCAGAGATGATGGATGAGGTTATGTGCAGGGGAGACTGAAAAAATGGGCTTAACTATTGAGAGTGTCTAGCAGGATAAAGAGAGGATGGCCCTTAGAGACAGAAACAACTCGGTTCCAGTTGGATGCACTGTTGTTAGTTTTATGAGCTTTGAGCTTGATTTCCTCTTCTTTAAAGAGGAGACAGTAATATATATGGCACAAGGTATTATGGGAATTTCATAAAATGACATCTAAATCCAGCTCAACCCATTTGAGCTTTAATGGCTCAAAGTACGTTATTTAAAGGAGTTAGTTTACTTCTGTTTAGCATCTCACCATTTAAGGAGTTTAATTCATGAGGTAATGGTGTTTCAGTGAAGAATTTTAAACAGAGAAGTGATTTGAACTTCACAATCAAATTATAACTTTAAAAAATGGGTCTGATAGCATTGTCAAATATGGACAAAGTGATTGTATAAGTTGAAAGTACTTTGAAAACTGTTTAACATTATAACCTTCAGAAATATTTGAAGCTATATCTGTGATATTTGTAAAGATATGTTTACTTATAGAATTTCAAGAATAGCATTAAAATTATTACATTATACAAACAGAATGAGTAATATCCAATTAGAAATTAAATTTATTTTTGCCTCCTATTTAAATCCAATCTTTGGCATTGTTATTCCTCTGTTACTGGATGAATATTTGGGCCAGAACCAAGATTTTTTTGGTTACAATTGGGTGATTCACACAGTTGGATCCCTAGAACAATAGACTCTGGGGAACATGAGAGGGGGAGAAATGGAGTCGGGAGGGGCTGAGCAAGTACCTGTTGGGGATGATGCTCACTCCCTGAAAGACAGATTCATTTGTACTCTGAAACTTAGCATCTCTCAATATACTTTTTAACAAACCTGCACATGTTCCCCCTTGAACCTATAATAAAAGTTGAAAACAAAAACAAAATATACAAATGATGTTTGAACAAGTGAGAAAATAGTTTAATTTCAATAGAAAAATAGCTTGAGGTCATGCACGTCAAAATCTTTTAGTGATTTGCTTTGGATGGTGAAATTAGCTCTCATTGTATTTTTCTTTTTCTGCTTTTTTTTTGAGACAGAGTTGCTCTTGTTGCTCAGGCTGGAGTGCAGTGGTGTGATCTCGGCTCACCGCAACCTCTGCCTTCCAGGTTCAAGCAATTCTTCTGCCTCAGCCTCCTGAGTAGCTGAGATTATAAGCGCCCGCCACCATGCCCAGCTGTTTTGTATTTTTAGTAGAGAAAGGGTTTCGCCATGTTGGCCAGGCTTGTCTTGAACTCCTGACCTCAGGTGATCCACTGCCTTGGGCTCCCGAAGTGCTGAGATTACAGGCATGAGCCACCACGCCCAGCCCCTCATTATATTTTTCTAACCTCTCCATATCTTACAAATATTATACAATAAATATGTTTTACTTTGGAAATTAGAAAAAAAATTTTAGTCGTATTTATTTAACAAAGTATAAACATCAAAAACCAATGCTCTGAGGATTTGAAATTTTATAACAGTTTTGCATTATTATTTTCATAATTAAAATATCCAAGCCCATGTATGAGTCAAATTTAACTCTTGTTTTATAATTGAAGCTTCTTCCCTGTTTCCTGCCTGGGCCTGTGCTGGTGGGAAACCTATAGTTGAGGAAGAAAGACTAAGATCAACTTTTCCTTCTCTCTACCTAGTATTTAGATTCCTTTTCATTGTCTCACTAACTTTAGGTTTTGACCCTTCCCCCTCCAGTGTTGTAGAAAGGGAGGGAGAAGTGGGGTGGTGGGGGATAGCACAGTTCTGCCCTAACTGGTTCTGAGGGAACTATCTGACATCTGCACTTCCAAGTTTCAACAGATGTGTAAAGCTGACCCTTGATCTCTGGGCACTTGAATGAGTCCTTCATAGCCCCTTCCCTTCCATCACTTTACTGGAAATCTCTTATCTACAGTTCTTCTAACAGAGGCAAAAACTTCTTCATTCCCACTGATCACTAATTCCTTTGTCAACTCCTACAACTCTGTCTTCAAATTTCTGCTGAGAGCCGGTTGCCACTTAGAGAGACCTTGGGGGACTGAAATCTAGATGACCCTAAGCTAGTTCTTTTTCACCAGTTACCCACATCTGAACCACAGAAAGCATTCATGCATCTTTGGCCTCAGTAAATTTTGGTTGTGTAGTACTCATAATGAAATGGGAGAGTTCCCTGGCCCCTCTTGCAGGACTCTGGCCCCGTGGCAGCATCCACGGATGGGAGCCTGTGACTCCTGAAGCCCAAGTGGGAGTATGTTAACAGTGTGCCCTCTTAGCCTTGCTGTCCATGGATGGCTTAAGTGTTAACCAGCTCAGTGCCCTCTTGGTACCCAGGTTCTTGCTTGGTACCCAGCATCCAGGAAGAATCAGTTTGCACACAAACTTGAAGGATGAATGCAGGGGTTTTATTGAATGGTGGAGGTGGCTCTCAGCAGGATAGATTCTGAGCTAGAAGAGGGATGGAGTGGGAAGATGATCTGCCTCTGGAGTTTGATCTCTTCGACCATCCCCAGCCGAACTCCTCTTGGCATTTGGATGCTCCTTCTCTTCTCTCTGCCGTTCTTCTGCTCTTCTGTTTATCTTCTTGCTTGTCTACTTGTCTGCTTCTGGAGCCTGAGGTCTGGGGTTTATATGGGTACAGGATAGGGGGTGTGGTGGGCCAAAATGCAACTTTTAGGCATGAAAACAAAAATGCCTGTTTTCATTAGGGCTGCAGGCTTCCAGGGTTAAGGATAGGGCCTTTGCCTCTTCTGCCCAATATTTCTGTTCCCTGTCTGTATCATTAATACAGTTATCTCTTTCTCAACAAACCATATCCTGTTCTCTCCACCAAATCATCTCTGCCTTCTGGATTTTCTAAGCAGGAGTCTGAGTTTGGGGCACAGACTATGTTTGGGGTCTGAGTTTGGGGCCGAAACTGCAGGGATACATGTTACTTTTTTTATTTTGCCCATCAGACCCTCTTGCCTCGTACGCAAGGTAAGTAAGTAGAAGGGGTCCTCCTCCCAACATCTTCATTCAGTACCTCTCTATCAAAACACAAACTCCCTGCAGTTGCCAATTCTGGATCCTTTTATACCCTCAAGGTAAGGAGTTGAAGTGTCAAGAACTGGTTTTTGTCTGCCTCTAAAAATTTTGTGTCATGGTCTAGCATGAGTAACATTAGTGCTTGAGCCAAACCTTCCCATTTTAAACATGCCTGATAGTGTAGGTTCAAAAAGAAAAACAAGGCGGAAAATTTGAATTTTGCCTAAAGTGAATTTAAAATGTACAATTATAATTCTTATTCCTTAAAAATATTTTGTCAGTTTTAAAAACATGGTACTTTTCATGGACAGTCTTCTGTCAGTGATCTAACATGTATATATATTTTATTATTTAGGTGATACAGAGAAACGCTTTGCATGTGCTAGCAAAGGGTTCCCTCAAGAGAATGAAATAATCAAGTTGTATCTTTTCTCAAAAAACCTGGTAAGGTCCACTAATAGCATGTGTTGTAACCCTTCAGGTTTCTGTAAGTTCATGTGTAAAACCAATAGCACTGTATTCTTTCCAGATACCTTCTACTATGTTCAGACTTGGGGAGGAAAAATTCTATGTAGATAATAATCTTTTCTATCTTTTTTAGTGTATGTCCACTTGGAGCAGGTAAAATACTTCACTTCGCCATTGAACACCCTGGGTGTTTTTGCTTTTATTCTTTTTTAAAATGATGCCTCCTCCCTCCCCGTTTTAAAGATTGGCTCCTTTTTAACAGAATTCATTTGTCCTTTTGAAGTTTGACAAATGTAACCTGTTAGAGAAGGAAAGTTACCTCACATGGCCTTGAGAAACAGTCTTGCCTTTGTATAACAAGTACCACATTGAAGTTGTCATTTTGGTTAAGGAATGATATGATCCTTTGATTCAAATAATGGGAGACTTTTTAAAAAACACGCACAACACGGTGAAATAAAGCATACTATCAAGATCATGCAGCAAATACTAACAAAAATATATGTTAATAAAAAAAGCACAGATTGTCTAAGAATCTATGATAAATATAATAAAAACAAAGAAAAGATTCCATGAGAACAAATGCATTTATTCCTAAGCCTGCTTTGACTTAGGTCACAATTCCCTCTTGATATGCTTAAATATATATTTAAGTTTTATATTTACAGCTATTGAGAGGTATATGCTCTTTGAGCCAAAAATGCATTTGTGATTTGTTGTTATATGTTATGAAAAAAGAATGGGCTTTGGAGGAAGACAGGCTTACAGAGCTGGGGTCCAGTCTTGGTTCTGCCATTTATGTTTTGTGTGTCCTGAGGCAGGTTACCTAAACTCTCTGACCCTCAGTTCTTCTTCTAAAAAGGGAATTAACCTACTTTTCAGATAGTTGTGATATAGTAGTTCTAGTAGCAGTAGTATTAGAAATGATAGCTAACATTTATAAAGTGTTTATGTGCATCAGGCATTTCAAAAAAATGTTTTATGTTTATTATGACATTTAATCTACATGTTTAATCTTCTGTGAGGAAAATACTATTTTTCTTTTCTCTGATAACCCTGTTAAAAGTTGTACTGCCTTCCTACACTCCTGTACTCTCAACCTCACTTCTCTGCTTTGTTCCTTTTTTTTTTTTTTTTTTGAGATGGAGCCTGGCTCTGTCGCCCAGGCTGGAGTGCACTGGCACAATCTTGGCTCACTCTCTGCCTCCCAGGTTCAAGTGATTCTACTGCCTCAGCCTCCTGAATAGCTGGGATTACAGGCACGTGCCACTACACGCAGCTAATTTTTGTATGTTTAGTAAAGACAGGGTTTCACCATGTTGGTCAGGCTGGTCTTGAACTCCTGACCTCGTGATCCGCCTGCCTCAGCCTCCCGAAGTGCTGGGATTACAGGCGTGAGCCACTGCACTCGGCCTTCTGCTTCATTCTTATAATGTATTCTTTATTTATTTTATTTTTTCTATCTTTTCCTTCATTCTCTACCAATCCATCCACCAATCTATCCTTCCAGTTTGTCTCCCTGCCAATCTCCATTAGAATGTTAATTCCACAGGGGCAGAGGGTTTTGTCTGTTTTAGTCACATCTGTATTCCTAGCACCTGTAGCACTGCCCCATTCATAGTAAGGGCTCAGTAGATATTTTTGGAATGAATGTATTTCCCCATTTTTTAGGTTAGAGAAACTAAAACTCAGTTAGGGAACTTGCCCAAAGTGATCTTAAGTACTAGGAGAACTAATTGAAATAAAGTTCTTGGAATCTGTCTCATGTTAGTTTTCAGTAAAATCCACCATTTCTGATTGCTACACTTTTATATACCTTCTCAAAACTAAGAAATACCCAGTAAAGATGCACTAAAATGAGCTTTGCTTTATACATTTGCTTCTTTTTTTATTTAGACACAAAATAACAATTTTAATAAAATTGGAATTTCTGTTTGCAATAACATATTGCTTTGATTCTATGTTTACTACATGTAATAATAATTACCATTTCAATGATAGAAAAGATTATTATAAAGATGAAACCTTTATGATGTTAGCATAATAGGTTACTGAGTTCTGAAAGTATAATTTTATAAATAGATTTTTTTTCCTAACTAGAGACTGGAATTACTCATTACTTTTAGATTAATGTAACTTGTGTCTCAGCATCGAGTGGTTATTAGTTGTTTTTTTTTTCTCTCTCTTTCCTAAAGCAAATCCAGTGTTTCTTCCAAACTGAAAATGAACTTGCTTCAAAGGGAATGCTAAGTGTTTTTACATCAGGAGGACTTGCTCCCAGCTTGGAAATCATAAATAGTACATATTATGGCATCTTCCACTTTAATTTAACATTGGTAATTACATTTTATCTTTTTCTGGGATGTGTTATTAATAAGAATCACACTCTTCCTTCTAGGATGTGTATTTTAAAAAATAGGTAGCTCAGTAATATCACATCTATGTATGTTTTAAGCCCAATAATAGTGTTACACTTTTTGCTTTAAATAGTCATATATTTTTAAATGAATTAAAAGAAGAAGAAATACTTATTTGTTCCCTTTGCCTACATATTTATTATTTATACTGTTCTTCATTCTTTCCTGTAGATATAAGTTGCCATCTGATGTCAACTTCTTTTAGCATTTCTTACAGTACAGCACTGCTGGCAAATAATTCTCTGATTCTTTTCCTCTTAAAAATGTCTTTATTTCACCTCTTTTTTTGGCAACAACTTTATTAAGATATAATTCCATACAATTCACTCATTTAAAGTGTGCAGTTAAATGGTTTTTAGTATATTCATAGAGTTGTGCAACCATCACCACTAATTCCAGAATACTTTAGTCACTCCAAAAGTGATTAAAGTGACAGTCTATAATCATTAGCAGCCACTCCCAATCCTCCCCTCCACTCCCCAGCCCTAAACAACCACTGATCTTTCTGTTTCTATAGATTTTCTAATTCTGATCATTTTATGTAAATGAAACATATATGTAATGCTCATGGCTAGCTTCTTTCAATTAGCATATGTTTCAGTTAGCATAATATGGTCAAATAATATTCCATTGTATAACTGCCATGTTTTGTTTATCCATTTATCAGTTGATGAACATTTGAGCTGTTCCCACTTTTTGGCTGTGAATAATGCTGCTGTGAACATTTGTGTGAAAATTTTTGTATGGAAATATGTTTTCATTTTTCAGCTACATGGCCAGGAATAGAGTTATTGGATCATATGATAACTCCACTTTTGACCTTTTGAGGAAATGCCAGACTATTTTCTAAAGTGGTCGTACTATTTACATTCCTTTCCCTTCCTTCCTTCCTTCCTTCCTTCCTTCCTTCCTCCTTCCTTCCTTCCTTTTTTCTTTCTTTTCTTTCTTCTTTCGTTTATAGACAGGGTCTTGCTGTGTTGCCCAGGCTGGATTCAAACTCCTGGGCTAAAGTGATCCTTCTGCCTCAGCCACTGTGTAGCCGGGACTACAAGTGTACACCACCACACCTGGGTTAGGGTTCCAGTTTCTTTACATTCACCAATGCTTGTTTTTATCTTTTTAAAACAATAACCATCCTAGTAGGTATAAAGTGCTATCTCATTATAATTTTGATTTTAATTTCCGTAATGACTAATGATGTTGAGTATCATTTCATGTGCTTATTAGTCCCTTGAATGTGTTCTTTGGGGAAATATCTATTCAAATTATTTGCCCACTTTTAGTTAGGGTATTTGTCTTCTTGATTTGTAAAAGTTCTGTATAGATTCTAGATACAAGTCTCTTATCAGACATATGATTTGCAAATATTTTCTCCCATTCTATACATTGTCTTTTCACTTTCTTGATAGTGTCCTTTGATACACAAAAGTTTTTCTTAATGAAGTCCTCTCTACCTATTTTTTTTCTCTTGTTGCTTATGCTTTCGGTGTCATGTGTAGAAAACCATTGTCTGACTCAAGGTTATGAAATTTTACCCTATATGTTTTCTTCTAGGAGGTTGATAATTTACCTTTTACATTTAGATCTTGGATCCATTTTGAGTTCATTTTTGTATTTGATATGAGAAAGAGGTCCTTACTCATTCTTTTGCATGTGAATATCCAGCTGTCCTAGCATGATTTGTAGAAAAGACTATTCTTCTTCTTCTATTGAATTGCTTTGGCATTTTTGTTGAAAATAAGTTGACCATAAATGGGACAGTTTATTTTTGGATTCTTGATTTTACTGCATTGATCCATTTCTGTCTTCATGCTAGTGTCGTATTGTCTTGATAATATTGCTTTGTGCTACATTTTGAAATCAGGAAGCATGAATCTTCTAACTTTGTTCTTCTTTTTCAAGATTATTTTTGCTAGAATAGTTACCATATGAATTTTAGGATAAGCCTGCCAATTTCTACAAAGTAGCCATCTGGGATTCTGATAAGGACTGTAATGAATCTGTAGATACATTTGGGTAGTATTGCCATTTTACTAATATTAAGTCTTCCAATCTATAAATATGGATGTCCCTCCATTTATTTAGATCTTTTATTTCTTTCAACAATGTTTTATGTTTTCAGAGTATACGTTTTATATTTCTTTTGTTAAATTTATTTCTAATATCTTATTCTTTTTATTATACTTTAAGTTCTGGGGTACATGTGCAGAATGCGCAGGTTTGTTATATAGGTATACATGTGCCATAGTGGCTTGCTGTATCCATCACCCCGTCATCTACATTAGGTATTTCTCCTAATACTATCCCTCCCCTAGCCCCCACTCCCCAACAGACCCTGGTGTGTGATGTTCCCCTGTTTGTATCCATGTGTTCTCATTGTTCAACTCCCACTTATGAGTGAGAACATGCAGTGTTTGGTTTTCTGTTCTTGTGTCAGTTTGCTGAAATGATGGTTTCCAGCTTCATCCATGTCCCTGCAAAGGACATGAACTTATCCTTTTTTATGGCTGCATAGTATTCCATGGTGTGTATGTGCCACATTTTCTTTATCCAGTCTATCATTGATGGGCATTTGGGTTGGTTCCAAGTCTTTGCTATTGTGAACAGTGCCACAATAAACATATGTGTGCATGTGTCTTTATAACAGAACAATTTATACTCCTTTGGGTATATACCAGTAATGGGATTGCTGGCTCAAATGGTATTTCTAGTTCTAGATCCTTGAGGAATTACCATACTGTCTTCCACAATGGTTGAACTAATTTACACTCCCACCAACAGTGTAAAAGCATTCCTATTTCTCGACATCATCTCCAGCATCTGTTGTCTCCTGACTTTTTAATAATCACCATTCTAACTGGTATTAGATGGTATCTCGTGGTTGTTTTGATTTGCATTTCTCTAATAACCAGTGATGATGAGCTTTTTTTCAGATGTTTGTTGGTTGCATAAATGTCTTCTTTTGAGAAGTGTCTGTTTATATCCTTTGCCCATTTTTTGATGGGGTCGTTTGTTTTTTTTTTCTTGTAAATTTGTTTAAGTTCTTTGTAGATTCTGAATATTAGCCCTTTGTCAGATGGATAGATTGCAAAAATTTTCTCCTATTCTGTAGGTTGTCTGTTCACTCTGATGATAATTTCTTTTGCTGTGCAGAAGTGCTTTAGTTAATTAGATCCCATTTGTCTATTTTGACTTTTGTTGCTATTGCTTTTGGTGTTTTAGTCGTGAAGTCTTTGCCCATGCCTATGTCCTGAATGGTATTGCTTGTTTTTTTCTAGGCTTTTTATGGTTTTATGTCTTACGTTTGGGTCTTTAATCCACTTGAATTAATTTTTGTATAAGGTGTATGGAAGGAATCCAGTTTCGGCTTTCTCCATATGGCTAGCCAGTTTTCCCAGCACCATTTATTAAATAGGAAATCCTTTCCCCATTGCTTGTTTTTGTCAAGTTTGTCAAAGATCAGATGGTTATAGATGTGTGGTGTTATTTCTGAGGCCTCTGTTCTGTTCCATTGGTCTATATATCTGTTTTGGTACCAGTACTTTGCTGTTTTGATTATGGTAGGCTTGTAGTATAGTTTGAAGTCAGGTAGCGTGATGCCTCCAGCTTTGTTCTTTTTGCTTAGGATCGTCTTGGGTATGTGGGTTCTTTTTTGGTTCCATATGAAGTTTAAAGTAGTTTTTTCTAGTTCTGTGAAGAAAGTCAATGGTAGCTTGATGGGGATAGCATTGAATCTATAAATTACTATGGGTACTATGGCCATTTTCATGATATTGATTCTTCCTAACCATGAGCATGGAATGCTTTTCCACTTATTTGTGTCCTCTCTTATTTCCTTGAGCAGTGGTTTGTAGTTCTCCTTGAAGGGGTCTTTCACATCCCTTGTAAGTTGTATTCCTAGGTATTTTATTCTCTTTGTAGCAATTGTGAATGGGAGTTCACTCATGATTTGGCTCTCTGTTTGTTTGTTATTGGTATATAGGAATACTTGTGACTTTTGCACATTGATTTTATGTCCTCAGACTTTGCTGAAGTTGCTTATCAGCTTAAGGAGATTTTGGGCTGAGGTGATGGGGTCTTCTGAATACACAATCATGTCATCTGCCAATAGAGACAATTTGACTTCCTCCTTTCCTAATTGAATACACTTTGTTTCTTTCTCTTGCCTGACTTCGCTGGCTAGAACTTCCAATACTATGTTGAATAGGAGTGGTGAGAGAGGGCATCCTCGCCTTGTGCCAATTTTCAAAGGGAATGCTTCCAGTTTTTGCCCATTCAGTATAATATTGGCTTTGGGTTTGTCATAAATAGCTCTTATAATTTTGAGATACGTTCCATCAATACCTAGTTTATTGAGAGTTTTTAGCATGAAGGACTATTGAATTTTGTCAAAGGCCTTCTCTGCATCTATTGAGATGATCATGTGGTTTTTGTCTTTGGTTCTATTTTTGTGATGGATTATGTTTATTGATTTGCATATGTTGAACCAGCCTTGCACCCCAGGGATGAAGCCAACTTGATCATAGTGGATAAATTTTTTGATGTGCTGTTGGATTTGGTTTGCCAGTATTTTATTGAGGATTTTCGCATTGATGTTCATCAGGGATATTAGCCTGAAATGTTCTTTTGTTGTTGTGTCTCTGCCAGGTTTTGGTATGAGGATGAGGTTGGCCTCATAAAATGAGTTAGGGAGGATTCCCTTTTTCTATTGTTTGGAATAATTTCAGATAGAATGGTACCAGCTCCTCTTGGTACCCCTGGTAGTGGTAGGCTATTAATTGCTGCCTTAATTCCAGAACTTGTTATTGGTCTATTCAGGGATTCAGCTTCTTCCTGGTTTAGTCTTGGGAGGGAGTAAGTGTCCAGGAATTTATCCATTTCTTCTAGATTTTCTAGTTTATTGGCATAGAGGTATTTATAGTATTCTCTGATGGTAGTTTGTATTTCTGTGGGATTGGTGGTGATATCCCCTTTATCATTTTTTATTGCATCTATTTGATTCTTCTCTCTTTTCTTCATTATTAGTCTGGCTAGTGGTCTATCTATTTTGTTGATCTTTTCAAAAAACCAGCTCCTGGATTCATTGATTTTTTTGAAGTTTTTTTCATGTCTCTATCTCCTTCAGTTCTGCTCTGATCTTAGTTATTTCTTGTCTTCTGCTACCTTTTGATTTTGTTTGCTCTTGCTTCCCTAGTTCCTTCAGTTCTGCTCTGATCTTAGTTATTTCTTGTCTTCTGCTACCTTTTGATTTTGTTTGCTCTTGCTTCCCTAGTTCCTTCAGTTCTGCTCTGATCTTAGTTATTTCTTGTCTTCTGCTACCTTTTGATTTTGTTTGCTCTTGCTTCCCTAGTTCTTTTAATTGTGATGTTAGGGTGTCGATTGTAGATCTTTCCTCCTTTCTCTTATGGGCATTTAGTGCTAAAATTTCCCTCTACGCACTGCTTTAAATGTGTCTCAGAGATTCTTGTACATTGTGTCTTCATTCTCATTGGTTTCAAAGAACATCTTTATTTCTACCTTCACTTCATTATTTATCCAGTAGTCATTCAGGAGCAGTTTGTTCAGTTTCCATGTAGCTGTGTAATTTTGAGTGAGTTTCTTAATTCTGAGATCTAATTTGATTGCACTGTGGTTTGAGAGACTGTTATGATTTCCATTCTTTCGCATTTGCTGAGGAGTGTTTTACTTCCAATTATGTTGTCAATTTTAGAATAATTGTGATGTGGTGCTGAGAAGAATGTATATTCTGTTGATTTGGGGTGGAGAGTTCTGTAGATGTCTATTAGGTCCAATTGGTCCAAAGCTGAGTTCAAGTCCTGGATATCCTTGTTAATTTTCTGTCTCATTGATCTAATATTGAGAGTGGGGTGTTGCAGTCTCCCACTATTACTGTGTGGGAGTCTAAGTCTCTGTAGGTCTCTAAGAACTTGCTTTATGAATCTAGGTGCTCCTGTATTGGGTGCATATATATTTAGGATGTTAGCTCTTCTTGTTGCATTGATCCCTTTACCGTTATGTAATGCCCTTCTTTGTCTCTTTTGATCTTTATTGGTTTAAAGTCTGTTTTATTAGAGACTAAGATTGCAACCCCTCCTTTTTTTTTTTTTTTTTTTTTTTTTGCTTTCCATTTGCTTGGTAAATATTCCTCCATCCCTTTATTTTGAGCCTATTTGTGTCTTTGCACTTGAGATGGGTCTCCTGAATACAGCACACCAATGGGTCTTGACTCTTTATCCAATTTGCCTGTCTGTGTCTTTTAATTGGGGCATTTAGCCCATTTACATTTAAGGTTAATATTGTTATATGTGAATTTGATCCTGCTGTTATGATGCTAGATGGTTATTTTGCCTGTTAGTTGATGTAGTTTCTTCCTAGTGTTGATGGCCTTTATAATTAGTATACTTTTGCAGTGGCTGGTACCAGTTGTTCTTTTCCATGTTTAATGCTTCCTTCAGGAGCTCTTGTAAGGCAGGCCTGGTGGTGACAAAATCTCTCAGCATTTGCTTGTCCATAAAGGATTTTAGTTTTCCTTTGCTTATGAAGCTTAGTTTGGCTGGATATGAAATTTTAGTCTGAAAATTCTTTTCTTTAAGAGTATTGAATATTGGCACCCACTCTTCTGGCTTGTAGGGTTTCTGCCAAGAGATCTGCTGTTAGTCTGGTAGGTTTCCCTTTGTGGGTAACCCAACCTTTCTCTCTGGCTACCCTTAGCTTTTTTCCTTCATTTCGACCTTGGTGAATCTGATGATTATGTGTATTGGGGTTCCTCTTCTCAAGGAGTATCTTTGTGGTGGTCTCTGTATTGCCTGAATTTGAATGTTGGCCTACCTTGCTAGGTGGGAGAAGTTCTCCTAGATAATATCCTGAAGAGTGTTTTACAACTTGCTTTCATTCTCCCCATCACATTCAGGTACACCAATCAAATGTAGATTAGGTCTTTTCACATAATCCTGTATTTCTTGGATGCTTTGTTCATTTCTTTTCACTCTTTTTTTCTCTAATCTTGTCTTCTCACTTTATTTCATTGAATTGATCTTCAATCTCTGATATCCTTTCTTCCACTTGATCAATTCAGTTATTGAAACTTGTGTATGCTTCACATAGTTCTCATGTGTTTTTCAGCTCCATCAGGTCATTTATGTTCTTCTCTAAACTGGTTACTCTAGTTAGTAATTCATCTAACCTTTTTTTAAGGTTCTTAGCTTCCTTACATTGGGCTAGAACATGCTCCTTTAGCTCAGAGGAGTTTGTTATTACCCACCTTCTGAAGCCTGCTTCTGTCAATTCGTCAAACTCATTCTCCATCTAGTTTTATTCCCTTGCTGGCTAGGAATTGTGATCCCTTAGAGGAGAAGAGGCATTCTGGTTTTTGGAATTTTCATCCTTTTGGCGCTGGTTTCTCCCCATCTTTGTGGATTTATCTACCTTTGGTCTCTGAAATCAGTTATTTTATTATTTTTTATGTTGTTGTAAAGGGAATTTCTTTCTTAATCTCATTTTCAGATTGTTCACTGCAACTATATAGAAATATGATAATTGATTTTTATATGTTGTTCTAGTATCCTGCAGCCTTGCTAAACTTGTTTGTAAGTTCTAATAGGTTTTCAGTGGTCAAGTGAGATTTTGAAGGATAGTTTTGTGAAATATAAAATTTCTGGTTGACTTCATTTTCTTTCAGCATTTCAAATATTTTATTTTAATATCATCTGACATGTTTGCTTCTGAATGAGAAGTCAGCTGTTAATTTTATGATTGTCTCTTGTATGTAATATGTCATTTTTCTCTGGATTTAAGATTTTCTCTTTGAATTTACTCAAGTAAGGTTCCCAGCGCTTCTTGAATTGTAAGTTTATCAAATTTGAAATGTTTCCAGCCATTATTTCTTCAAAAAAAGAATTGTACTACAGGTGTCTAAGATCTTACCTGTGGTTTTGGCAGCTAAAATTGCTACTTAATTCTTTTAGCTTGCACTGCTAATTTTTACAAACTGGTCTTCTGGGGGTGCCCTTTGCACCTTTTTTGTCCAATAATTTGGTCAGAGTTTATATTTAAATCTCAGAGATTACCGTTCTTGCAGTTTCCTTATTTCTGGGATTTTCTTCTTAATAAACCAAATGCTCTGTCAACATCAAGCTTTGTCTCTGACATGTCAAACCAGTAAATACTTCAACTTTGTGCTGCCTAAGCTTGGCTGTATAGTGTTCCACTATGTGGCTATATTATACATAACTGATCAATATTTTATTATCTTCAATCTTCAGCCATTACAATAATGCAAAATTATCCTTGAACACATTCTATCTCACTTATATGTGAGCATAATGTAGGAAAAATTCCTAACATTGAAGTTTCTAGGTAAAAGGTATATGTGGCTGGGCGTGGTGGCTCACGCCTGTAATCCCAGCACTTTGGGAGGCCGAGGCGGGTGGATCACGAGGTCAAGAGATCGAGACCATCCTGGTCAACATGGTGAAACCCCGTCTCTGCTAAAAAAATGCAAAAAATTAGCTGGGCATGGTGGCGCGTGCCTGTAATCCCAGCTACTTAGGAGGCTGAGGCAGGAGAATTGCCTCAACCCAGGAGGCAGAGGTTGCGGTGAGCCGAGATCGCGCCATTGCACTCCAGCCTGGGTAACAAGAGCGAAACTCCGTCTCAAAAAAAAAAAAAAAAAAAGGTGTATGCATTAGGTGTTTTTGTTTAATTTTCTTTTAAAAAGATAGCATAGAATGTAATAAGTGTTGTTATTAATGTTGTAAAACATTGCTTTCTGATGTCTTCTTTATTCAAGTTCAGTGATCGGATTTCCTGGTTGATTGATATTCCTAGAGAAAACATCACACAAAACACAAGTAAGAGTGATCTGAATTAATTCTTTTACCCCTGGGTCTGGACTTATTAAATAAGAATAACAAAAAGAATTTATTATATTAAAAATGATTTGTTATCTCATGTAAATGTCCCATGTGGTATTTCAGACATACTTACTAAAAATTATCTGTGGTTTAGCCGAATTATAAATGTAACTGGGATACTGTATTTTACCTGACAGTCCCATTATAGGTAGATTGTTTTGATTTATACAACATTTATATTATGCTTTATTTAAAATAAACTCATTTCTTAGAACTTTGAGATTGTAGTATTAATATGGGTACTAATTTATTTTACTGAAGCTGAATCATTAATCTTAATATGTTATAGATTATAAATATTAATTATTTTATTACGGAATCTACTATTAAGTATTTTGTGGCAGTGTAGCATCATATGCTATTGTATATACCTAGATGAAAAGAGGAGAAAAGTCAAATTCCAGGAACTGTGAGTATTGACCTAGTGAACTGACCTGGTAGATCTCTAGGCATGGGACACATTGCCAGAGGTTAAAAATGGTGGAAGGTTTATTGTTTTAATATGATAGGTGCATTAAACAAAACCAACTTGACTTCACTTAAGGAAAAAGAAGAAATTTATTTTAGTCATGAAACCCAAAGACAAAAATGCAGTCATCTTATAGGAAGGAATTAGAAATAAGAAGGAAAACCATCAAGAACCAAGGGAATACTTTTGCCCTGTTTGTCTGTCTTATTTGTATTTTCTGTAAATCTACATGTATATTTCTTTCTTTGTAGACAGGCTTTCTAAACCTGCCTCATTACAGTTGAATTTTATATATATCTTTCTTATGGGTCAGCCCAATTCCAAATTCCCAGGACAGTATCTTCAGTTGACCAATTGTTGACCAACTGGTTGGTTGTGCAGCAACCAGATAAATTGGGAGAGTGGGATGGGGAAATCACGCAGGCCAACCCCTCTTGGTATTGGAGTAAAGGACATTCTAAACTGAGTCCTGCAGAATGAAGGCCAGGCAAGGTGAGAGTTAGTTAGAAAGGATGGAAAAGATTGTATAGATAAGAAAGTATCAAAGATAAAAGTCTGCAATAGCACTGTTCACAATAGCAAAGACTTGGAACCAACCTAAATGCCCATCAATGGTAGACTAAAGAAAATGTGGCACATATACACCATGGAATTCTATGCAGCCATAAAAAAGGATGAGTGCGTGTCCTTTACAGGGACATGGATGAAGCTGGAAACCATCATTCTGAGCAAACTAACACAGAACAGAAAACCAAACACTGCATGTTCTTGCTCATAAGTGGGTGTTGAACAATGAGAACACATGGACACAGGGAGGGGAACATCACACACCGGGGACTGTCAGGGGTGGGGGTCTAGGGAAGGGATAACATTAGGAGAAATACATAATGTAGATGATGGGGTGATGGATGCAGCAAACCACCATGGCATGTGTATACCTATGTAACAAACTAGCAAGTTCTGCACATGTACCCCAGACTTAAAGTACAATTTTTTTTTTTTAAAGTCTGCAATAGAAGCCCCAGTGCCATAACATCTGGCATAGATTGTATCACTGTCTTTATCCTTTATTCAACTCTTTTTTTTCAAATTAATTTTCTTGTTGGCGCTATCTGTGATTTTTAAAAGGAATTTATCTTGAAAATTGTACTCATTATGGATGTAACCTAAATCTCATTAATATAATGATGGAATGTTATTCCAGAAGCTTAGCATAATATTGACATTCATTTACCATCGAAGAAGTGAAGATCACATGTTATTTTTACTTCTACTCTTTATTTACAAACTTTAATTTTAGAAAAGCATTGTTTCTAAGGTCACCCAGAAAGAAACAAAGGTGATGTGAGAACTTAAGTAACTTTTAGTAAAAGACAAAATTAGCTCTTCCTCTCCTAATACAGTTCTCTGGACTGAGTAAAAGGAAATATCTTTGTGCTAGTACTGTGATAGGAGGGGATGGTTTATGTAGATAGTAATATGCTAAAAGTCAGGGGAAAATGTTCAGAGGTAAGGATATCATATTTGTTCATTCACTTTTTCCTCCTTAATCTTACCTTATTTACTGCTGTGCCATGAATTTGAGTATTATGAGTATATAAAATCTTGGGAATATATTTGAATGTATGTAAAATCTTGGGAAAAGTAGGTTAGGCAATGTCAACAACAAAGGTAGTAAAATAGTTACTGTAGTGGAAGTAGAAACAGCAGGCAGCATTTATTGAATTCTTATTATATGCCGGTACTGCTCTAAACATTCTATGTTAGTTCATTTATTCCTAACTATGTGGTAGATACTATGATTATCTTCATTTTCAGATGATTTAACTGAGGCTCATGGAGTTGTATGGAAATTTAGTGATAATTAGAAGGCGACGAAAGCAGTTTGAAGTGAAGTGTATAATTATTGAAAGTAAACAGCCCCTCCTTGATTTACACTACATAACTTGCTTTCTTATTTTCATTTTAAAATAAGGTATAATTTTCATTTTATGAAACATATCCTTTTTAGTGTTCAGCTCTATGAGTTTTGACAAATGTATACAATTGCGTAATCACTACAGTCAAGACATAGAACAGTTCCATCAGGCAATAAAATCGCTCCACCCATAATCAACCCGTCTCCGTCTCCCAGGCCCCGGCAACCACTGTTCTGTTCTCTGTTCCTGTTGTTTTGTCTATTCCAGGGTCATATAAATGGAATCATAGAATATACAGCCTTTGAGTCTGGCTTCTTTCTCTTAGTATAATTCATTGGAGATTTGTCTATGTTATAGTTTCTCCAGTGTTCTTATTGGGTAGTATTTTTTGGTCTGGATAGTTAATTTTGTTGAAGTGCATTTGGGTTTTTCTAGTTTTTCACAATTATGAAGAAAGCTACTATAAACAATCTCATACAGGTTTTTGTGTGAACATAAATTTTTGTTGTATTTAGCTGATACAAAGTAATAGGATTACTGTGTTGTATGGGAAGTGTAAGCTGAACTTTATAAGAAAAACTGTCAAATGATTTCCCAAAGTGGCTTTATTATTTTGCATTCTGACCACCAGGTGATCTCCATCCATGTGAGAACTTAGTGTATATGTGTGTGTGTATGCTTATCAATATGTATGCATATATGTATGTATAGATATATACTTTAAATTTTTAGCCATTCTAAAAGAAGTGTGGTGGCATTTAATTGTGTGTGTGGGGGGGTGGGTGTGGGGGTGTATGGTTTTTGTTTGTTGCTTTTTTAGGTTTTTTTGAGATGAAATTTCACTCTGTCACCCAGGCTGGAGTGCAGTGGCACGATCTCAGCTCACTGCAGCCTCTGCCTCCCGGGTTCAAGTGATTCTCCTGCCTCAGCCTCCTGAGTATCTGGGATTACAAGTACGCACCACCAGGTCCAGCTAATTTTTTATATTTTTAGTAGAGATCAGGTTTTGCCATGTTGGCCAGACTGGTCTCAGGTGATCCGCCGGCCTCGGCCTCCCAACGTGCTGGGATTACAGGCGTGAGCCACCATACCTGACCTAATTGTGGTTTTAATTTGCATTTTTCTAACAACTAAAGACATTGAGCATCTTTTTTTGTGCTTATTTGCCATTTGGTGTAGTATCTGTTCAAATGTTTTATAAGTTTATTACGTATTCTGGATATGGATGTTATCAGATATGATTTGCAGATATTTTCTCCCAGTCTGGGGCTGTCTTTTCATCTCCTAAGAGTATCTCTTGAAGATCAGAGTCTTCAATTTTGCTGAAGTCTAATTTATCAGCTTTCTATTTTATGAATGGTACTTTTAACATCACAGCTAAGAAATCTTCTCCTAACCTAAATTTGCAAAGATATTCTCCTATATTTGCTTCTAGAAGTTTACAGTTCTAGCTTTTGTATTTAGGTCTATGATTCATTTTAAGTTAATTTTTATAAGTCATGTGGGCCAGGATTGATTAATTTTTTGGAATACGGATATCCAATTATTCCAGTACTATTGTTGTAAAAAACTATTTAATCTCCATTGAACTGCTATTTCTGGAATGTATCTTTTCACCAATACCACATTGTCTTGATTATTTTAGCTTTATAATAGGTCTCATAAGTAATGTTAAACCTTCAATGTTGATCTTCCTTTTCAAAATTGTTTTGGTTATTATAGTTCTTTTGCCTTTCTATGTAAATTTTAAAATCTACTTGTTTACTTCTACAAAAATCCTGCAGTGATTTTTAATTTTGGATTGCATTGAATCATAGATCAGTTTAGGGAGAGTGAATATCTTAATAATAATGAGTTTTCCAAACCATGGAGAAAGTATATCTCTCCATTTGTTTACATCTTTCTTTTTTTTCTTTTTTGAGACAGAGTCTTGCTCTGTTGCCAGGCTCCAGGCTGGAGTGCAGTGGCGCAATCTCGGCTCGCTGCAATCGCCACCTCCTGGATTCAAGCAATTCTCTTGCCTCAGCCTCCTGAGTAGCTGGGAATACAGGTGCATGCCATCATGCCCAGCTAGTTTCTGTATTTTTTAGTAGAGACGGGGTTTCACCATGTTGGCCAGGATGGTCTCGATCTCTTGACCTTGTGATCTGCCCACTTTGGCCTCCCAAAGTGTTAGGATTACAGGCGTGAGCCACCACTCCCAGCCTACATCTTTTTAAAAATTTATTTCATCCAAGTTTTCTGGTTTTCAGCTTAGAGAACTTGCACATTAAAAAAAAGAAAAAAAAACTTATACCAAAATTATACTTTCAGGGATCATCTCTATAGTTTCTTACTAGAGAAGTTTCTGTGAATGTGTAGAGCACTGGCAATTACAAGGCCAAGGCTCAGCATTCTCACCTAAGCATGAAGTTAACTCTTGATGTTGGTTGGCTGCAACTGCCATTTGCCATTAATGACCATTAATGGCAAATGACCTACCACAGGAAGACCATTCTCTTCCTGTGGCAGAGGAAAAGGGAGAGAATGCACTTTGAGTGGTTTCTGGTTTTTTGTTTGTTTGTTTAAGTTATACCTAAGTAGTTCATGGTTTTCATGTTATTGTAAGTGGTACTTTTTAATATTTTAATTTCCAATTGTTGATATGTAGAAAAATGATTGAGTTCTGTTTATTGATCTTGTATCCTGCAATCTTGTTAAATTCACTTATTGGTTCTAATAACTTTTAATATATTCTTTGGGATTTTCTACATGGATAATCTCTCATTTCAGAATAGAGAGAATTTTATTTCTTCTCTTCCAATACGTTGGGATTTTTTTTTTTTTTTTTGCCTTATTTTACTGGTAGGACCTCTAATATGATTCCAGTATGATAGGAATAGTGAGACGACATCCTTGCCTTGTTTCCAGTTTTAGGGAAAAAACATTTGGTATTTTATGTAGGTGCCTTTCATCAGGTGGAAGAAATTTCCTTCATTACAAGTTTGCTGAGTTTTTATCATTGGTGTCAAATCTTGTTAAATGATTTTCTGCAAAAATAAAAATAAAAAAATAATAATAAATGATTTTCTGCATCTATTGAGATGATTATAAGGATTTTCTTATAATTGTCTGTTGATATGATAAATTACATTGATTCATTTTTGAATTTTGAACCAGTCTTAGAATCCTAGGACAAACAACACTTGGACATGATGTATTATCTTATTTATATATTCCTGGATTCATTTGGCTTGTAGGTTTCCTAGGTTGTCTATCTGGAGATTTATTTTCTTTTCTTGTACTATCTTTATCTCATTTTTGTATCTGAGTAAGGTTATCATTATAAAATGAGTTGGGATGAGTTCCTTGTTTTCCTATATTCCAGAAGAGTTTTTGTAGAATCGGTGTCAACTTTTTATTAAATGTTTGATGGGATTCACCAGTGAAGATATCTGGGCTTGGAGTTTTCTTTGTGGAAGGATTTTAAATACACATTCATTATCCCTTAAAAGATTTAGGAATATTCAACTTTCTGTTTCTTCTTAAGTGTTTTGGCAATTTGTATCTTTCAAAGAAGGTGTCCATTTCATATAAGTTGTTGAATTTGTGGACACAGAGTTGTTTGTGATATTTCCTTCTTTTCCTTAGAATGTCTAAAGTGTCTGTGGTGGTGTTCGCTATTTTATCTCTAACATGAGTTACTTGTATTTTTAAAAATTCTGTATTAGTCTTGCAGAGGTTCATCAGTTTTTGTGTTTCAAAGAGACACCTTTTTATTTTATTAATTGTGAATATTGTTTTTCTGTTTCTAATTTCATCAATTGCCACTCTTTATCTTATCCTTCTACTTGCATTGGGTTTAATTTGCTTCTTTTTTTTTCTAGTTTGTTGAGAATCTTTAGATCAGGGGTCAGCAAACTACTGACCCCTGATCCTGCCTACTGCCTATTTTTGTAAATAAAATTTTATTGGAACACAATCATGCTCATTTATTTATGTGTCTTCTATGGCTGCTTTTATGCTACAGTGGTATAGTTGAAGTAAAAGACATCATATAACATACAAAGCCCCAAATATTTGACCCTTTACAACTATCTGACCCTTTACAAACTCTACTATCTGCCAAACCCTGCTTTATATACAGCAGATCCTCAAATAACCTCATTTCATCAAACATCATTTTATTATAATATTGACGAAAGTCAATTCCTAGCCAGGGCCACTATCTATATGGAATGCACGTGTTTTCCCTATGTCTGCGTGGGTTTTCTCTGAGTACTCTAGTTTCTCACACAGCCAGAGATGTGCATGTTGGGCTAATTGGCGTGTCTAAATTGTCCCCATATGACTGAGCATGGGCGTGTGTGTAAATGCACCTTGTGATTAAATGGCTTACAATCTAGGGTTGGTTCCCACCTTGTTTCTGAGCTGCTGGAGTAGGCTTCCATGTCTGAACTGAAATAAGCAGACTAGAAGATGAATGAATGAATGATGATAAAGTATTATAAATAAAAATTTATAAAGTATACAATAATCGTACAAACAAATGCATGACAGTAAATGATGCAGTACAAAAGCCCTCAGTAAGCCTGCCATGTTTGTTATTGTTTTTAAACTGCATGTGATAGAGGATGCTCCTTACAGATGTTGCTTTACAGACATTTATTCCTTGGTTTAACCCACCACTGCCATGACCACCCACACTTACTTATTCATCAAAAATTGAGTAAATAATTATCTTACTTGTTTTTATTAATCTTTTTAAAATCAATGCATAGCTCACATTTATTTCAATGTTTAATATTAGAATTTGGAATCTTTATTAAGAAGTTTGGTGATGTTTTTGTGACCAGACATATGCCATAGAGACTTAATTCTTGTTTATATCAATTTGCCTATGGTAAAGTTGGTTTTATTATACATTGTTTTGCTTAAAGTCCTAGTTTCCAAGAACATATTGACGATGTTAAGTAAGAACTTACTGTAATTGATTTGAGATTTCTTCTTTCTAATACAAGTATTTTACTGCTATATATTTCTTTCTAAGCATTACTTTATCTGCATCTGATAAATTGTGATGTTGTGTTTTCATTTTCTTTCAATTAAAAATATTTTCTAATTCCCCATGGCACTTTCTCCTTGACATATGCTTCTTAGAATTGTGTTGTAAAA
The DNA here is from genome assembly GCF_030222135.1 of Aotus nancymaae. Lineage (NCBI taxonomy): Eukaryota > Metazoa > Chordata > Mammalia > Primates > Aotidae > Aotus > Aotus nancymaae. Next base: position 75,053,056 of record NW_026988422.1, on the reverse strand, counting down.
TGTTCAAATATTGGAAAATTTTCCAGATATCTTTCTGTTACTGATTTTTCTAGCTTATTCCATTATGTTTACAGGGTATATTTCATGTGATAGCAATTCTCTTTAACTTATTAAAATGTGTTTTATGGCTTATTTAGTAAATGTCCCATGTACACTTGAAATAACTTTTGATTTACGTATTTTGAAGCTCTGTTGTTAAGCATGTCTATACTTAGGGTTGTCATGCCTTTATCATATGTACTGACCCTCTTTATTCCTGATATTGCATTGATCTGAAATCTCCTTTGTCAGATATTGATATAGCTGCTACAGCTTTCTTTTCATTAGTGTTATATATTTTTTCATCCTTTCTTTTCAAGACAACTTTTGGAACACTTTCATCAACAGAATGGAAGTACACAACTGAATCTTAAAACCAGCCAGGTGTAGTGGCTTATGCCTGTAATCCCAGCACTTTGGGAGGCTGAGGCAAGTGGATCACTTGAGGTCAGGAGTTCAAGACCAGCTTGGCCAACATGGTGAAAACCTGTCTCTACTAAAAATACAAAAATTAGCTGAATGTGGTAGCACATGCCTGTAATCCTAGCTACTTGGGAGGCTGAGGCAGGAGGATCATTTGAACCTGGAAAGCGGAGGTTGCAGTGAGCTGAGATTGTGCCACTACACTCCAGTCTGGGAGACAGAGACTCTGTCTCAAAATAAAAATAAAATAAAATAAAACGAAATAAAATCAGTGAGTAAGATCTAACCCAAAAGTACCCACACCTCATGATGAAAATATAATCAGGTGGAAGAAGACAAAAGTCTAAGAGAGTGGAGGAGAGATGCACATGAGGAGAGAAGGACCCTGGGACTGAATTTTCAAGATGAACTCAGCTGATGTCTTTAATTTCCACATACTCTGAGCCCCTAATCAGTGGTTTGAGACAAGCATCGTATTTGGTCACAGTAGGTATATGCTATGTCTGGAATGGGAAGAACAGAATCCTATGGAGACTGTAGACCCTCAACTCTATAATAATGAGGTGGAGGGTACGAGGATGCTAGAGCTCTAGGGAAGCTCTTTTCTTTGTGTCACTAACCACACTGCAGCAAGATATGGTAAAAAAAATTATTCAAGTTACTAGTTTAATGGAAGAGCCAGAGTAGCTACAGGAAAGACTCCATGAAAACATCCAGCTGACATGGAGAAAATAAACATTCAGCCACTGGAGTAGTTATGGTGCCATGCTCAAGAGTTGGTAGAAGAAAGACGTTCTCTCTGACTGACTTGTAAAAGACAATCTTTTTTCACATAGAGGACTAGAAAGTTCTATCGGTATTGATCCTTTCCTGTTTAATCTTAAGTTTTGAAGCATCTCTGGGTTTACTCCTAGGATCACACCAATCATCAGCTTCAGGTGTAGTTTTGTAATGGTGCCAAGTAGAGTTCTTAAAAACTGGAAGTCTCTCAAATGATTCACTTGAAACAGCCTTTAAATAAGTGACAGCATCAGTCCCATTTATTCCATCACATAGTATTAGAGCTCCTTAAAAATATATAGCACGCCAATGAAAAAATGGTGAATCGTAACCGAATCCAGTCAAAGGGACAACTCTTATAGGCTACAGGCTATGTCTATTAGAAGTTGAATACATATAGTTTTAAAAAGATACATTTCCAAAGTGAGATATCATCACTTCGGTCACTTATCTTAATGAATAAATCTTTTTTTAAAACTCAAATAACAAGAGTTTTAACAGCCAACTATCTCTATTTTCTGTCTTTATGGAGTGCTACTGTTGTTCTCACTGAGTTCTTGAATTACATGTAAAACAGATGTATAGGCACATAAACTACTTGAATAGGTTTGTCTGGAGCTTTGGCATTGAACTCTTCAACTTCCAACTCTGTAGCTACCAGCTAATACTATTCACACAGCCTCTTGGCTGTTTCATATACATTATTCACTACATTAGCCACATTACAGGTGAGATCAATATTTCTTATGTGTTTAGAATGAGCAGTGATGGTATCACCATCAAAAAGAAGTGCGTGCTAGTTAATAGCATGTGGGAAGAAATGGAGTTGGGATAAAAGCATTCTGGAAGATACTGGTTGTACTGCTAATAAAAGAATCAAACGCGTAATTTTTTCTTATATTTAGTCATTCCATGCACCATTACAGAAACCACATATTCTGGCTTTTAGCAGTACTTATTGAAAGTTACCTAAAACCTGTGGATCTTCAGGGCTTTTATTTTTGTATTCTAAAACTTCAAGAAAGTTCTGCATATACCAACTTTGAACCAATCCCATTAAAGGCCTGTTAAACCACTTATCCAGCAGAAAATTGGCTTCATTCACTGTGTTAGCTAGTAGCACAGGAATCTCCTTTTGTAAAATCATATGATGTTCTCCCAAACCATTATCTCTCCCAAAGTCCAGGAACTGCTTGATGGAGAATAGTGACAGCAAGAGGCACAGATAGCAATTGATGTACTTGGGCATTGGCTGCTTTAGTAGCTACCAGTGTAGCCATGACAGTGCACAGTCCTGCCTAGATGCCTGGATGGACGTGAGGGCCTCTGCAGCCATACCATTTGGATCAGGCATGTTCTTCATGAGTGAACCCCTGTTTCAGTTTCAGCCTCAGCCTTGGCCTGTGGGTACAGCCACTTCAGCAGCTCCCAGGCTGTTGGCTTCCCCAGGCCCTATCCATTCTTTTACTTTTAACTTATTTATGCTTTTACATTTAAAATGAGTTTGTTATAAATAGCATATAGTTTAATCTTGATTTTTACGTCTAATCTAATCTGTCGAATCTCGTCTTTTAGCTGATATTTTAGACCGCTTACATTTAATGTAATTGTTGATATGGCTAGTTATATTAAAATCTACCACCTTTCAGGTTGTTTTCTATTTGTTCAGTCTCCTCTGTTTCACTTTTCTCCTCTTTTTCTGTCTTCATTCATATTAATTCTTTTCTATGATTCCATTTTATCTCCACTATTGGCTTATTAGTTGTACCTTAAAAGTTTTTTAATTATTCATCTTAGGGTTTATATGATACATTTTAATTAATTGTAGTCTGCTTCACAAGAAGAGTCATAATTTGCTTTTTATCAAGCCCTACAGCTCTAGGAGAAAAAATTATGACCTAAATATTAGTATCTAGATTCATTGCTATGGTGGTAACGTCACTTCACAATTCTTTTTTCATTATTTTATAAGCAAAATGTTTATGGGAAAACATGAAATTTGACATATAAATGCCAACCAAATGGTTGGGAAAGGAAAGGCTATCATTGTTGGTAATGTTCACATATCCTTAAATTTCACCAACATGACATGAAAACATAAAGTTGATTATTTACCTTTTGTTTTCAAACAGATGTTGCAGCTGTAGAACAGTGGTTAGTAAGGATCACTTTACATCATGGACTAAATATTTATGCTACTGAAGGAACTCTATTGGATTTTATTCGAGGTAAGTGCCAACAGACAGAAGTAAAATGGAATTCATATATTCTTTCGATAAACTTTGACATCTGCTGTATGCCAGATTCTGTGCTAAGGTCCTAGAGATTTTTAAAAATTAAAAAAATAAATAAGAGATAATCATGACCCTTGAGGCACTCACAATCTGGTAGAACAAATAATTAAATACATCTGGGTAAATTATTAACAGAAGTCTCCAGAGTGCTATAGAAATATGGAAATACAGGCCAGTCATGGTGGCTCATACCTGTAATCCCAGGAGGTGTTTGGGAGGCCAAAGTGGGCAGATCACTTGAGGCCAGGAGTTTGAGACCAGCCTGGCCAACGTGGTGAAACCCCATCTCTACTAAGAAAAAAATACAAAAATTAGCCAGGCATGGTGATGTGCACCTGTAGTCCCAGCTACTTGGGAGGCTATGGCAGGAGAATCGCTTGAACCCAGGAGATGAAGGTTATAGTAAGCTGAGGTTGTGCCATTGTATTCCAGCCTGAGTGACAGAATAAGACTCTGTCTTTAAAAAAAAGAAAGGAAATACGTATTTTACTGTGGCCATATTGAGGGTTATTATAAACAATGGCTTATAATGTTGACTATATTTACTTATTCCAAAAAAGTAAGTAGTTTTAGGTAGTTTCCAAAATTAAAAACAACAGTGAATCAATTATTCAATAGTAATTGCAATACTGGCTTTGGAACTCTGATAGTTTGATACCCTATGCTAATTTTTAAGTACTACAGTATCAATATAAAATTGTTATATCAATTTTTAAAAGATCTGAAATCTGAATTATTTCCAAATTGAGATGTACCCAAAATACCACATACTATATTAAAATGTTAACTTACATTTGTTTAGAATAATGTACTGAGGTATAATGGCAGCAAAAAGCTTCACAAATCAGTAGATCTTTGAAAGCTCCAGATGCAGAGATGAGATTGATCTGTTTGAGGAACTGAAAGGAGACTAGTGTTGCTGAAGCATAGTAAATGACAGGGTGGTGGATAATGAGTTTGGAGAAGCTGGCAGGGATCTTGGTAAAAAGTGTGGACTTTCTTGGAATTATAATTTAAAGCCATTGGGGTATTTTAAGCAGAGGAGTAATAAATTCTGATTTATCTTTTATAATGAAAAGATCACTTTGGCTGCTGTGTAGAGAATAACTCTTGAGGAAGGACAGCAAGAATGGAATAAAGGACATTGGTAGCAGTTGTTGCAATAGTCTTCTTGAGAAAGTCAGGAGTTGATAGGTTGTAGCATTAGCAGTGGAAGTAGTGAGCAGAGGCTTCAAAATACATTTTGGAAGTAGAGCTGCTGTGGCTTCTTGGTGGACTAAGGCGGAGGCAAACAGAAGTAACAAGGATGATACCTGGATTCATTCATTCTTTTCCTTCCTTCCTTCCTTCCTTCCTTCCTTCCTTCCTTCCTTCCTTCCTTCCTTCCTTCCTTCCTTCCTTCCTTCCTTCCTTCCTTTTTTTTGAAATGCAGTCTCACTCTGTCACCAGGCTGGAGTGCAGTGATGCGATCTCGGCTCACTGCAACCTCTGCCTCCTGGGTTCAAGCAATTCTCCCGCCTCAGCCTCTCGAGTAGCTGGGACTACAGACACGCCCTGCCATGCCCAGCTAATTTTTGTATTTTTAGTAGAGATGGGGTTTCACCATGTTGGCCAAGATGGTCTTAATCTCTTGAGCTCATGATCCACCTGCCTTGGCATCCCAAAGTTCTGTGATTACAGACGTGAGCCACCACGCCCAGCTTGATGCCTGGATTTCTTACTTAAGTGTTCAAGTAGAGGATGTTATCATTCATCAAAATGCTGAAGACAGGAGGAACAGACACTGGGAAATGGGAATCAAGAGTTAAATCTAGAGTTAGAAGTCTTTATTCATTACTGAACTCAAAAGAGAGTGTAAAACCTTGTCTCTACTTTTTTTCTATGCAATCCACACCCCAAACCACTCATCTGTTTCTGTCTCCTCCACGCCACTTAAACTGCTGCTAATCACAGTCACCAGTGACCTTCATATTGGTCACTTTTCTATCTCCTTTTTAGCTTCTTAGTAGCAGTCAAAACTTTTAATCACTTCCTCGTTCTTAAAATGCTTAAGATATAGTGTCTGACTTCAAGGACCTTGTATATAAGTAGGGGGGCATTGTCAACTCAGTGCAGTGATGTACAAAGGTAAGCTGAAATCTCCCTGACCTGGGTGTGAATGGTCTGCAAACACATACTACACCCTGAAACATCAGCTGCTTTGCCCCAAATTTCTTTGAATTCTGGAATGACTTCCTGGTGAATTAGTGTAGTTATAGATCATGTCTCTTTCCCTCCTTGGCTGTCCCTGTGCTACACTATGGCAACCCAGATGAAAAGTTAGCTTCTTTTCTTGCTTTGCACAAAGTGAAAAAAAAAATCATGTAAAGTCTTTGGATTTGTAGCAGATTTTACTGAAAGTTGGGGAGACAAAGGAGAATGTAAATAGCTAAGTAACTGGTTATTAGTTATCTCTGCCCTTAAAAGTCCTTTGACTATTTTTGAGATTCAGACAGCAGTAGTCTTTCCAATTGCCCTAGCTTACTTGTTGTATTCTTTTTTCTTTTTTTTCTCATTTTTTTCCAAAAGAAAAAAACCCTCCCTTCTTTTAATGTATGAAAATTTGAATTTACCTAGCTCCAATCCTGTGCATACCCAAAAGTAAAACATTTTAAGTTTTAAAATTTGTGAAGCCTTATCTGATGAAGTTCTTTCAAAAGGATCACTGTCTACCCTGGTCTGGTGGGGAAGAATGTACCTTTATTCTAGTTACAGTGAGTGCAGAGTCCTACTGGAGCACCTGGGAGCAGAGCCTCACTCATTCTAGGCCTTCACGGAAGTCTTCCCAAAGAGGGAGACATTCAAATTGAGGACTGAAAAATAGGGTTGGGAGAAAACCAGATACTCAAAGCCCCACAAATTAAGAGTCTATAATGGGAAGAAGGAAAGCAGAGGAACCAAGAGGACGACAGAGTCTGGAAGGCCTGGTTTGCACATGAAAGACCTTATTCACCACTGGTGCTGCTGCCCTGCCTGTGCTGCACTGGAGATGCCTCACCTCTGATTGCTTTTTCTTCTTCGTCTCATTCCCAACTTCTGTCTTCCAGAAATCCTTCTGGGTCTCTTGGCTGCTAATGATAACTGTCCCTGTTCACCACTGCTACTCTAGATTTATTCTCATTTTTATTTACCTACTGTTGTTTCAGTGGGATTCAGAAGAGAACAAAAAGTAAATGAGTGGGCTCTTGAAGCAGAAGTTATAAATGTATTCTGTGGTAAAGCAATTCCATTTATAGAGACAGATCCTGTGGCAAATAGTATTTTTCAACTATCTTCCAGAAATATCTCTAAGTCTCTTTGCCACTAATGATAACTGTACTTGTTCTCCACTGCTACTCTGGATTTATTCTCATTTTTATATATCTACTGTATTTCAGTGGGCTTGGGAAGAAAATAAAAAGTAAATGAGTGGGCTCAGAAGTTATAAATGTTAGTATTCTGTGATCCAGCAATTCTATTTCTAGGGATAGATCCTGTGGCAAATGGTATTTTTCAAATGTGGCCAAAGCAGTTTCTCCCATTCTACATGCTCTTCTGCAACATAACCTTGCCAGGCCCCCACCAAGGGGAATTTGACTTTACTCCTTCTATCCGGGAAAACAGTAACTGACCTATTTTTAACCAATGCAGAGTGAGGTAATACACCTTTTTTGAACTATGGAATCATTTCTTTACCTGGTTCTTTTAAAACCTTTAAAGGAAAGTAGCAATGTTCCATTTCAAGTTCGCTCTCACAATTTAAATATCCAAATTTGATTTCCACAGAACCGATTCTTCAGTGGACTCCTGGGAATGTGATTTCAGAAAGAGAGATCAGTAACATATATCCACATGTGGTAGATCTCAAAGCGACAAAATGCCCCTGTGCCAATGATGTGGCATTACTAGGCTTCATTGTGGACTCAGGGGTTAAAGGTAGGTTTACAGCTTCATTGAATGTTGAAGTCAGCATTGTGTATTTTATAACAGTAATGTTTAACCGGCAGCAGAAATAAATGCATAGACATAGGGGAGGAAAATTGTTTCCTAAAAATACCTTAAAAATTATCCTTCAATACTATATCTTGTCTACTTACAAGTGTGATATACTAAGTATGTTTTTTTGCTGTGACTTTTTGCCATGTTAATCATGAATTTAGCGTGTCTCCTAATTTCATTTATCCCATACCCTCCATTAATATATTACTTTCTCCCAGAGATTATCCATTGTGTCTTTAATCCACTGCTATTCCTGCCATGTATAAACAGATTGTTGTTCCTGAAATACCACATTACTTTGTTTATGTTTGCATTTTTTTCATTACAACTGTAATATCTGAGAGCATACATATAGGGAAAAAAACAACTGTTTCTCTCTATATTCATTTCATGACACTCTAACACCAAATGTATGGATTTTTCACACCAAGTAATTCTCCAGTTTTCTGTGAATGACTGAGTAGGTGTACTATGATTAAATTCAATTCTGGCAGTAGCTATCTGGAGTTAGCACAGACCCCCACCTCAACAACAGATTAAGGGCTCAGTCCCTCAAGACTGTCCCCCAATTCAAATGCCAGTCACGAGTTCCAGGTTGTGGTTCTAATCAACTAATTATAAATTTGGGGGGGTTCCACAACCCCTTCTTTGAGTTCAATAATTTGCTATAACAGCCCACAGAACTCAGGGGAACGTTTATTTAGGTTTGCCAGTTTATTATAAAGGACATTACAAAGGATACAGTAAGTAGATAAAGAAGTACATTGGGCAAGGTCCAGAAGATTCCCTAGAAAAGAGCTTCTGTCCCCGTGGACTTGTCACGCCACACTCCTGGTAGGTAGATGTGTTTTAGCATTCCAAAACCTGCACTGTAAGGATTTTTATGGAAGCTTTATCACATAGGCATGATCAATTATTTATTCAGTCTCCAGCCCCTCCCCACTTCCTGGGAGATGTGCTGTGGGGCTGAAAGCTCTAAGCTTCTAATGGTGGCTTGCTTTTTCTGGTGACCAGCCCACATCTTAAAGCTATCTGGGAGTCTGTCAAGAGTTGCTTCATTAGAACAAAAGACAATCCCGTCACCCAGGAAATTCCAAGGAATTTAGGGACTCTGTACTAGAAACTGGGGTCAAAGACAAAATGTTAGAACAAAGGATGTTCCTAGCACCCCATCATGCAGGAAGTGATAGGATTTTAGGAGGGCTGTATCAGGAGCCAGGACAGAAACCAAATATATATTTCTTATTATATCACAACATCATAATATCATTACACTTTCTACTATTAATAGTATTATTATAATTATTGTTCCTAGCTAATTGATGACCTCCTAGACCCCAAATTCAGTGAACATAAAGGAAAATCAGTAAACTAAAAAATTAAAAAATAAGAAACAAAATTTTATTACTCAGAGATAATATGTATACCTACATAAAAATCCAAAAAGATCTATAGAAAAACTCAGAACAAATATGGACATGCTAGAAGGTTGTGAGATAGAATGACAATGTATAAAAACTATTTCACCAAGGATTAATTAAATATTATAATTTTAACAATCTTATTAATAAGGTAAGAAATCCCAAAAAGTACCCAGTAATAAAAAAAGGAATTGCTCTTCGGGTAAAGATGGTGGAGCGCGGGTACAGCTTTTCGCTGACTACTTTCAGCCCATCTGGTAAACTTGTCCAGATTGAATATGCTTTGGCTGCTGTAGCTGGAGGAGCCCCGTCAGTGGGAATTAAAGCTGCAAATGGTGTGGTATTAGCAACTGAGAAAAAACAGAAATCCATTCTGTATGATGAACGAAGTGTGCACAAAGTAGAACCAATTACCAAGCATATAGGTTTGGTGTACAGTGGCATGGGCCCAGATTACGGAGTGCTTGTGCACAGAGCTCGAAAACTAGCTCAACAGTACTGTCTTGTATACCAAGAACCCATTCCCACAGCTCAGCTGGTACAGAGAGTAGCTTCTGTGATGCAAGAATATACTCAGTCAGGTGGTGTTAGTCCATTTGGAGTTTCTTTAATTATTTGTGGATGGAATGAAGGGCGACTATATTTATTTCAGTCAGATCTATCTGGAGCATACTTTGCCTGGAAAGCTACAGCAATGGGAAAGAACTATGTAAATGCGAAAACTTTCCTTGAGAAAAGATATAATGAAGATCTGGAACTTGAAGATGCCATTCATACAGCCATCTTAACCCTAAAGGAAAGCTTTGAAGGGCAAATGACAGAGGATAACATAGAAGTTGGAATCTGCAATGAAGCTGGATTTAAGAGGCTTACTCCAACTGAAGTTAAGGATTACTTGGCTGCCATAGCATAACAGTGAAGTGACTGAAAAATTGAGAATTTCAGATAATCTGTCTACTTAAACATGTTTAAAGTATGTTTTGTTTTGCAGACTTTTTGCATACTTATTTCTACTTGGTTTAAATCGACTGTTTTTAAAATGACTTATAAATCCTAATAAACTGCTAAACCCACCTCCCAGCCTTTTAGGAGTTGCTAAAATTTTAACAGTTATTTCCTGCTTTTTTATCATAATTGATTTCGGAAGACCACATTGCAAAGCAGAATGATGAAATCACTTTTTTTAGTTGTCAGCCAATTTTGGTTAAGTCAAATCTTACTGCCCTCGTCACTACAAGATGTTGCTTGTGTTTCCATAAAGCAAAATGCTGATTTTGGTAAAAACAGCACTGCTTCTAGAGCTGGAAGGATCTGCAGACTTTCACGGATTCATGGGACAAGAAAAGCATAGGTGCTTTTAGGTGCCATTAGGTAATGATCAGTGAAATCCTAGGGTGCTCTATGAGATTGTATTGGGGCTATGAAGAGTGGTAAGCCGAATAGGTCTCCATGGGAGATATATTGTGTAAGTAAATAAACTGGTTTGCTGGTTCCTGTCGGTGTCTCCATCACAAGTAGGTAAATGTTTTAAAGGAACCCCTTAGATTTTGTTAGACTTTTTAACAAGGATGAGCATAAGTGTTTGAAATAAAACGTTAATACTTAAGTGTCAAAACTGTGGCTTAAGGCTCTTGTTAATTCATTAATATAATCTCAGTATAATCAGTATCTTCACTATAATGAAAGTTATAATTATCTGAACTCTCATGTGAAGGCAGTGCTTAGTTTTTTGTTTTTTTAAGGTATCTTAGGATAAAAAATCATTAATCTGGTTTATAGAAAATAAGGAGAGTTTATGAGCACAATCATTCTTACCAACATCAAAGTATAGTGGGCAATTCCATGATTTAAATGTAACTCAAAAGATTCTAAGATTTAGTTTAGGGAAAATAACCTTATTTTGGAGATTTTTGTCAGGATCACCAGTTCTGTTACCTACCGTCACTGTAATACCCATATCTTGTTTTAGGTGACAAAAGCATTATAGGAAATGAAAGATAGTAACTCTGGCTTCCTGTTTCAAGACGTTTATCTTGGCCTCATCTAATAATCTCTCTTGGAGGCTCTTGATATATTTTGACTTTAGCACACTAGAAAGGACCTAGTAGCTAAAAGGAATGACCTTTGAAGTCAAGTCTCAACTCTCCCACTTACTGGCTGAGTGACGGTGGAGGCAATCTCAAGGTTGGTTTGGTTTTTTTGAGGCAGTCTTCCTGTGTCACCCAGATGGGAGTGCAATGGTGTGATCTTGGCTCACTACAGCCTCATCCACCCCGGCCTAGGTGATCCATCCTTTTACCTCAGCCCCCCGAGTAGCTGGGACTACAGGTTTGTACCACCACGTCTGGCTAATATTTGTATTTTTAGTAGACATGGGGTTTCACCATGTTGCCCAGACTGGTCTCCACCTCCTAGGCTCAAGCGATTTACCTGCCTTGGCCTCTGAAAGTACTGGGATTACAGGCATGAACCTCTGTGTCCAACCTTATCTCAGGGTTTTCTAAGGACTGAATTTGATAACACAAATTAAAGCCTGGCATGGTTAATAGTTAAGTACTTGTTTAGCTGCTGTTAAATTTGTATAGTCTTTCTATAACGTCCAGTATCAAAAGACCAAAGGAATGTCAAAATTCTACAAAGAAGGGAAAATTAAAGGCATGTAATATTTAAGATGTAAGGGAAACTCATGTAGGTTTTTATTGTGTGCCAGCAGAATTAGTCCTAAAGAATAAAGGGAGGAAAAATCAGCTGGGAAAAAAAAAAAAAAGGCCTATTGTGTAGAAATATAAAGCTCTAATGAAGGTCATTAAAAAAAGACCAAAATAAATAAGACATTTATAAGCAAGAACTTCAGATATTATAAAGATATTAAGTATCTCCAAATTAATCAATTCAATATAATTCCAAGAAAAATTATAACAATGTTTTTTGTTTGTGTGTGTGTATGTGTGTTTTCTTTTTTGGGTAAGGGAGGGTCTGGAAATTGACAAGCCAAACCCAAATTCATGTGGGAGAATGAAACACCATGAATAGCAAACACAATTTTAGAGAAAATAAAAAGATCAAAAATTTGTCCTAGCATGACTTATTATAAAGCAATAGATTAAAACAGTATGCATCAGTATAGGGATAGACAAATAACCTTACCCAAATCTCTTTGACTTCCTAATGGCTCACAGTCTGCTTCTGCGTAATTCATTTAGTTTTACTAGGTGATACAAAAGTAATCATGGTTTTTGCAATTACTTTTAATGGCAAAAACGGCGATTCCTTTTGCACCAACCTAATAATTGTGCTCTTTCCCTCTCTGCTGTCCATATGCCACACTGTGTCAACCCAGATAGAGAGTTGGCTCCTTTTCTTATGTTGTTCTGTGAATAGCAGGTCTGGATAGGACCTCCTCCTCCTCCAGATAGTTGGCTAATATTCTGTGGTGTAACTTGAAGTTACTTGATCTTTACAATGCTTGGGGAAGTGAGATCAAAGTGCCAGGAAGGAGTTGAGGCAAGAGAGGACAACAGGTTGGAAGATAGAACGGGCTCAGGCTCTTGCCCCTGGAGGCCTAACACCACACAATAGAGTGACTCGATTTGTAAAGTTGCCTGGCCTTAATTTTCCTTTTCTTTCATGGTAGGTGTTTACATAGGCATAACCTTTTCTGGATTTTGGCATTATCATGGTACTACGTGGATTAACATGACAGAGACTATCTATTCCCACCTTAAAGAAGGTAACTCCTCTAACATTGCCTTAATCTTGAGCATTTAACATATCAATATTTGATTAATATCTATAAAATGTCTTTGCTTCGCTATGGAGCTCACTTTTTTCTTCCTTTTTAATCCATGGTATGATTTCTTCCTTTAGAATACGAAGGCCTTTCAGTGGTGGATATGGTTTTAACAAATCATTTTTTAGTCCTCCTCACCTCTTTGGGCCTTTTTGTAAGTGAAGATCTTCGTTATCCATCAGACCACCACTTATCGGTATGTAAATTGCTTTGTAACTAATAGCTAACCTTAAATATCTTCTGTGACACAAAAAGAAATATTTAATGTTTGAGTTATGTGTGGTATATCTTAAAATTGAAATGCTTCTTTCTTTTGAAAAACATAAAGGCATAATACAGCAACTTTTTCCTTTGCCTTGTAGTATTGAATATATAATTTGGAAATGGTGCTAGTTTTATTCCTGTAGAAATTTATAGTAAGTTTTAAATATATATGTGGAGAAAAGATCTTCTACCTACCTATTGATTCTCAATTTATTTATAGCTATATATGTTACCCAAATGCTTTAAGGTAATTTATAAAGCCAAATACAGTATTACAAAGTAACATAAATGAAATGTAAGTGTTGGGATTGATAGAAGGGAAATACTCATTTAGGTGAAGATAGTTTATATGCATACCATAAAATTCTTAAACATGTTAACAAATACCTCTCAAAAATTACTACAACAGAGATGAGACCAGCAATAAAGACTGGGGATCAGTAGGAGAAACGATAGAGGAAAGTAAAGAAGGGGAAATAGTATTGGTTGAGAGGCAGATATTTCTTATACATGGTAATTATTATCCTTCTTCGGGTATAAGAATGTTCACAGGCCGGGCGCGGTGGCTCACGCCTGTAATCCCAGCACTTTGGGAGGCTGAGGCGGGTGGATCACGAGGTCAAGAGATCGAGACCATCCTGGTCAACATGGTGAAACCCCGTCTCTACTAAAAATACAAAAATTAGCTGGGCATGGTGGCGCGTGCCTGTAATCCCAGCTACTCAGGAGGCTGAGGCAGGAGAATTGCCTGAACCCAGGAGGCGAAGGTTGTGGGGAGCCAAGATCGCGCCATTGCACTCCAGCCTGGGTAACAAGAGCGAAACTCCGTCTCAAAAAAAAAAAAAAAAAAGAATGTTCACATATATCTGAACCTTCCTCACCATCTCTGAGAAAGTACCATTTGTTGCTTAGATGTCTAGTAGATCTGGGTTTGTTTTTTTTAACATGCTTATTAAGTAATTGCTAAAACAGAGAGTTGAAACCAGGAATGCTACAATGGCTTAAATTCAAAGTGCAGAGAAGTAGACAGGGATTGTATATTGTAAGTCCTGATCTCCAGACTGCCCTGGGCTGGGCAGAAGAAACAGAGTGGCAAAGGAGAAAATAATAGGTTGAGAGTATGCCTTCCTAAACCCAAGTGGGTGGCAGACTTGATATGCCTGCACACTTCTTAATTCCTCCACTTAAATCATTAAAAGGCATGGTTTTCTTCTCAAATCCTTTCTGGAATCACACTAAGGTATAAGTAAATTAATAAAATGACAAAATGAGGCAAAGACTGATGGGGAAATTCCCAGATATTGTACAAACTATATCAGAGACTTCTTTTAGTGTTTGGCTATCTTAACTGCTGGGATAGAAAAAACATATAATTTTGGTATAAATTTTTCCAAGGAATTTATATGGTTTATTTCCTTTGGTATAATTTAAATTGCTATGTTTTGTTAGGCCTTCTGATATGCAAGCAAAAATTAAAGTTTCTTTTTTTCTTCTAGTTTTCCAGGGCAGACTTTTGTGGTTTTGAAAGGGTAAGAAGCTTTACATTTCCCAGGGCTGGTTAGAAGATATGTATTTACTTGGTGACTTGAGATGTAAGACAATAATTCACAATATAAGTTATTCCAGTTACTATATTACTTATAGCTTAAACAAAATATATTTATTTACATATCCAAATTTGTAGCATATATTACATATCTAAATTTGTAGCATGCATATATATATATATATGTATATATAATATCTATTGTAGCAACCATTAAGCAGTGCTCTCCTCTTTTGCTTCAAAGGAAGAAGTCCTCCTCCCTGTTTCAGAGGCCACCCCCACCCCCCCTCATATGCTATGTCCAGACTAGCTATGGTTGTTCAGGTTGGATTCTGCACAAGGGCATGTGATTGAAGAGAGTAAAGGGCTGGGATCTGGCTAATGCTTTACTCCCCAGTCTATCTACCCCAGTGTAAATCTGTCCTACCTGGAGAAAGGGGTACCTTTTCTAACTTGCACAAAAATGTCATATAATCTAGTCGCTGGTCTGCTTCTGACCTTTGGGGGGATTTTGTTTCATTGATTATCTCCCCTGTATGTTAAAAAGTCAAGTTTTGTGATTAATGAACTAGGTAATGCTTCAGTTGGAAAACCACAAATGAAATCATGAGTGTTCCTAGCCATTTGCCATATGCCCTCCCTATTCTGTCCTTATAGAGTGAGCAGATGGCTATTAACCAGGAAGGCAGCCTTCACCACGCACTGAATCTGCCTCCATCTTTATCTTAGATTATTCAGTCTCCAGTCTGTGTGCATATGTGCATTTGCACATATACCTACATTCACACTGTCTATGAGGAAGGAATATTTATTTCTTAGGAAGCAAGTAGAACTGACTAATTATACTAATCAGAGGAAAAGTAAAGCAGAGAACAGAGAGAGCCAGATGGGCAAAAATGATTTGTGTTATAAAGAACAGAGGGAAATAACTCTCAAAATAAAATTCCATACCTAGCTAAACTATGTAATTCAAGAATGAGAGTGAAAAGAAAATTATCATACCTAAAGACATTGGGAGGGTTTACCATCCAGAAATCCCCATGAAGGAGTAGGATGCTAGAAGCAATGAGGAAAACTGGAATGTAAGTAAGTTCTAAGACCTGGAAGAACAGGAGCCTTGTCTGTGCTGTTCACTTCTAGATCCCAGTGTCTAGAAAGGCACCTGACACAAAGTCTGTACTTAGTAAATATGTGTTCAAAGAATATAATTGGCTTAAAAAATAAGTTATGGCCAGATGCTGTAGTCCATGCCTATAATCCCAGCACTTTGGGAGGCTGAGGCGAGTGGATCACCTGAGGTTGCAGTGAGTCAAGATCATACTACTGCACTCCAATCTGGGTGACAGAGCAAGACTCTGTCTCAATAAAAATAAAAATAAAATACATAAAACATAAGTTATACATTTTGTGTTTAATAATTGGATGGAACCAAAAAAATATAACAAGGAGAAATGGCAATAGTTTTCAGTGGATAATAAAGTATTTAAAATCTTTGTCAGGAGAACCAATATGGGGAATAAGTTAAGGATTTGTTAGGAAAATGTGCAATTCAGTATATGTGTTAAGAACTGAAGGATAATTACCAAAAAACTATAATAAAAAGAATACAACCTAAAGCTTCCAAACCACCTGAGGAAGGAAAACAGGATTAAAGAATGATTCTCATTCATCCTTTTTGTATCCATCCATACAAAAAGGAAGGAAGGAGAGGAGAGATAAAGGTAAAAGAATAGAAAACAAACTAAAAGGTAAAACAGTAGAAATAAATCCAAATATGTCAGCAATTATAACAAGTAGAAAGGAACATTATAGAAAACTTAAGAAAAACCAACATATATTTTAAAAAGCTACACCTAAAAAAGAATCACACCAAAAGTAAAGTAAATGGATGGAGGAGACGATGACCTTTAACTCCCTTTAATGTCTATCTTCAGCCTACCTGCCCTGCTAAGTCAAAAGGCTGCTGGGGCCACTGGGCAGCTGGGATCACTGGAAGCCTGCTTTGAGAAATCGCATTGAGGAGATCTGGCATATCATTACCTCGCTCATGGGTTACCTGAGAACAAAGTGCTTGGCAACACAGACCTGAGATTAGAGGATTAGAAGGTGAAGTATTCTCGAGGGAGTTTGGCTGGCAGAGCTCCGCAAACTCCTAAGGAAGGGTTCTCTTAGCTTTGGGAGTGTGGCTGAGGGTGAGGCTGGAGATGAGCCTACCAGGAGGGCAGCATTCTCCCTGTGCCTGAGGTGGGCAAGTTGAAGGAGACCTGGAAAGAGGGGAGCCCCTTCTGGTTCTGAGCTGGTGGCATGGCAGCTATTATTCAAGTTGTCAAAATTTGAGGTGCTCCACAAACCATGCCTGAGCCCTCTCTTCAAAGCACACTTAAGGTAGCCTGGCATTCTGAGAGCAAAGATCATTAGAATAATACTAGAGTTGCTGGTGGATGAGGGAACAATTGAACAAGAACATTTTTAAATAAAATCATTTCACAAATACCCAATAAGCACTTACTCTGTGATTACTGTCATTGGAACTGAGGTATTAGATAATTTACCATTATCACCCTATTTTGTCTGTTGAGCCCCCAGACTAGCCTCACAAGATTTTAGGTTCCGGTCAAAGCCTATCTTATTTGCTATTGTATCCTGATACATTACCACATGGCCTTGCAGGTAGGCAGCCTCGATGAATATTTGTATAAGTGCTTTGAACACTTAAGGTCTTACCTTAAGTGTGCTTTGAACACAGTCAATACTGATAAAGAGCTTCAAGTGCAGCATCAAAATACTTCCTGGGACTAAATACCAAAATTTTCATTAAAAATGGAATAAATTGAAGGACAGAATAGCCACTGTTTAAATGCAGAGTAGTGGCATGGAAGACCAAGATGAAGAAACTTCTTAAACTATCTAAGGAACATGGCTAGAAGACACAACAGCAACCGTGAGCCTTTGAGGAGTGATCCAGAAGGTCTAACAGATAAGCAAAAGAGTTTTCAGATGTATTTTAAAAGGAACAGATAGAAGATAGTGAATAACAACAACAAAAAAAGAAAAATAGAAGAAGATTAACTGAGATTAAGAAAATCCCAAGACTATATATTACAATCCACTAAATTCCAGGGAGCACTGAAAAAATGTAGGCATATCCAAGGAATATTACTCAATTATAAGGTTAAGGGGGAAATATTACAAGTATCCAAACAGAAAGAGCAAAAGCAAAATATACCTCACTGGTATTAGATTTTGTTTATACAACAGTAGAAGGTTCAAGACAGTGAAATCAACATCTACAGTCAAGTTAAGACAAAAGAACCAAAGTCCAGAATTTCTATTTCCAGCCAAGAGATTATTCATCTTTCAGATTAAGAGAGTATATGACCTGGTTATCCCAACTAAGGAAAATATTCAAGAAATAACTTTAATAAAACAAATGAAAAAGAACAGACATTTCAATAAAGTGGAAGAAAATGAGGAGAGGACTATTGATGAGAAATATATGGCTGTTTCTCTCATTTTATCTTACATTTATTCATGTGTTTTCTGTCTATCTGTATAAGTCAAAATGGAGTACTAGATAAGGACTTCTTTTTTTTTTTGAGATGGAGTCTCCCTCTGTCACCCAAGCTGGAGTGCAGTGGCAGTCTCGGCTCACTGCAACCTCTACCTCCTGGGTTCAAGTGATTCTCCTGCCTCAATCTCTTGAGTAGCTGGGATTACAGGCATGTGCCACCATGCCCAGCTAATTTTTGTATTTTTAGTAGAGATGGGGTTTCATCAGTTTAGTAAAGCTAGTCTCCAACTCCTGACCTTGGGTGATCCATCCGCCTTGGCCACCCAAAGTGTTGGAATTATAGGCCTGAGTCACCACACCCAGTCTAGAAAAGGATGTTTGAACAAAGACATCCTAGCCAATTTGGGCTGCTGTAGCAAAGTTTCCATAGACTGGGTGGCTTATACAGAGCACAAATTTAATTCTCACAGTTCTGGAGACTAGACAGTCCAAGATAAAGGTGCAGGCGGATTCAGTTTCTGGTGAGGGCTGCCTTCCTGGATCATAGATAGCTATCTGTTTGTACACTGTGTCCTCACATGGCAGAGGGGCAAAGGATCTCCCTGGGTTCTCTTTTATAAGGGCACTAATTTGATTCACTGAATCACCCCACATCAAATAAGGGTACTAATTCTATTCACCTTATCACCTCCCAAAGGCCCCACCTCCCATACAGCCTATAGCAAAAAAGGACATGTTGCAAGGGAAATGAGAATTTTCAATACCTAAAAACTGTGATGTTCAAATAGGTAGCACATTCACATAGTTAAAAACTAAAAAGTTACATAAAGATATACACTGAGAAGTCTGTCCCACTTCTATGTGTATTCACCCTGATTTTTCCATCCCTTACAGGTAATCATTTTTTAAAATTTTATATCATTTCAGTGGCTTTTTTTTCTTTCTTTTACTTATTCCTAGATAATTACTTTTGCCTTGACATTTCAGTGTTTTCTAATGGAAATTCAAATAATTATGAATATATATTCTTTTCTTCACTTTCTTATACCATATACAAAGTATACTAAATTTTTTTCTTCACTTATCAACAAATCACAGGAAAAAAAATCCATATTAATAAATGGGGAATAGCCTCTTTTTCTTTTCTTTTTTGTTTCTTTTTTACAGCTTCAAGTATTCCATTGTATGAACTAACCAGAGTTTAAATTATCATCCATTGATGGATGCTTGGGTAATTTCCCAATATTTTGCTATTACAAACAATGCTGCCATGAATAATTTTGTACCTAGAAATTTTATGTGTCCAGATATATAGATACAATACATCCTAGAACTTGGATTGGGAGATCAAGGGGTAAATACTTATGCAACATTAAAAAATAATCACAAATTGCCCTTCATGGAGGTTTTTACAATTTGCAAGGATATTATGATAAATCCTATTAAACTAAAATATCTTAGTAAAACTCAAGGATGGTTGGTAGCGATGAGGGAGAGGGGAAATACAGGGTTCCAAAGGTAGAGAGGTACTAGAATTGGGGAGTGGAGGGAAGGGGGAAAGTGAAGTTATTTTTAAGGGTTATAAGGAACTACCTTTGGATAAGATCTCTTTTACTAATGATTGAAGCAAAGGTTAGTTAAGAATGAGATATATGTGGGTGTTTGGGCAGGTAGTTGAATGAGTGAATACTTAATGATTTATTCATTCAGTAGATCTCATTCACTCAACAAATATTTGTTGAGCAGTTTCTATATTCCATTATTGTTCAGATAAGAGGGATTCCATAGTGAACAAGACAAAGTCCCTACTCTCATATAGCTTAACTTTCTACTGAGGGGGCTAGACCATTAAAAAAAATACATAAACAAATATATAATGTGATCTTAAATAGTAATAAGTGCTTGTTGAAATTAAAGCAGGGTAAGAGAAAGAGTTAGGGGAAGATAATATTCTATTTTAAATAGGGTGATTAAAGCAGGCCTTTTCAAAGAGATGAAATTTAAGCAGAAACTTGAATGACTTGGAGTAATTATTTTGACAGAGCATTTCCAGACAAAGGTAATAGGAAGTATAATATCCCTAAATTGGGGATTTGGCATGAGGTAAAATCTGTTAGTTATCCACCAAAATCTGTTTAGTGGCAACAGCAAGGAATATGGATCACTTCTTTAAGGATAAAATTGAAATTCTCGTGAGACACAAAATGCTTTCTGCTTCAGCCTGAGCGTGCCTGCCTCCACCTGCAGCCATCCTGCCCAGCCAGGCTAAACCACTCACCTGCCCTGAACCCGCCAGCATTTCTCATACCTCGACTCCTTTGCATAACATGTTTTGTCTTCTAAGCATGCACCCCCTCCTTCTATTTCACTTAGAGAATTTCAGCATTCTTCAAAAATCCCTCCCTGAGCACCAAGGTGCTCCTCCTGTGCACTCTCCCAGTTCTCAACACAAATTCCTATCATTATCACCCTGTTTTGTCTATTGAGCTTCAGACTAGCCTCACAAGATTTTAGATTCCAGTCAAGGCCTATCTTACTTACTATTGTGTCCTGGTAAGTTACCACACAGCCTTGCACATAGGCAGTCTCGATGAATATTTGTTGAGTCATCGAGTGAATAAATAAAGACAGACTGGATTCAAATGTTGGACTAACTTAGCCATGTGACATAAAACTTTGAACAAGTTGTGTAACTCTCTGGACCTCAATTTCTTCATTTTAAAATGAGCCTAACAATATCTACCTCTTAGGATAAGCACAACAATATATACTACCTCTTAGGTGATTAAGTAACATTACATATGAAAAATCTCAGTATAGTACATGGCACAATGCAGATACTTAAAAAAAAATTGTTGGTGGCTGTGCACAGTGGCTCATGCCTATAATCCCAGTGCTTTACAAGGCCAAAGCGGGAGAATTGCTTAAGATCAGGAGTTCTAGACCAGGGCAATGTAGTGAGAATCCTTTCCTCAAACAATTAAAAAATTACTCAGGCTTGGTGGTGCACACCTGTGGTCCCAGCTATTTGGGAGGCTGAGGCGGGAGGATTGCTTAAGTTGAAGAGTTTGAAGCTGGAGTGAGCTACTATCATGCCACTGCACTCTAGCCTGGGTGACAGAGCCAGGACCCCATATCAATACATACATACATACATACATAGAAGTGACTCTTCGGTCGGTGTGGTGGCTCACGCCTATAATGCCAACACTTTGGGAGGCCAAGGTGGGTGGATCACTTGAGGTCAGGAGTTCAAGACTAGCCTGGCCAACATGGTGAAATCCCATCTCTACTAAAATACAAAAAAAATTAGCCAGGCATGGTGTTGTGTGCCTGTAATCCCAGCTACTTGGGAGGTGGAGGCAGGAGAATCACTTGAACCTGGGAGGCAGAGGTTGCAGTGAGCCTAGATCATACCACTGGACTTCAGCCTGGGCAACACAGTGAGACTCCTTCTCAATTAAAAAAAAAAAGAAGTGACTCCTCATGTGTTCAAGTTTGATCATTAGATAGCAGCGAAGGCTTTTGCACATAGATCAGACAGATTTTATTATTGGCCTATAAAAAAGTAAGAAAGTCTTCTTATGTCTCAACAGATATTTGAAGGTCAGAATCTTCCTATGATAAAATAATCTCAAACTGTTGCATTTAATTAATATCAACATCAATATCCAACATATTCAATATATTTGAAGCTCCTCTCTCATGACCAATTTTCAAAGCCCTTTTCCTGTTGCTTCTTGCTGCTGTCAGGCTTCTGAGAAAGCTACCCAGCTGCCACTAATGAGGAATAAAAGATAAACATGTGACCCATTGTAACTGTGCTGAAAGACTGACGGCTTCTGGTAGCTTCTGAGAGTTCATAGACAAGGCCATCCTCCATTAACATATACTAATCCATGTGCAATTTCTTTTTATTCCTTTTTTGTGCATTGTTCAAAATGTATATTCTTATTTCTTGTCCTCATTCTACAATCTTTTATTTTATTTGCATACAATTTTTGTCTCTTTATTTGCCTCACTTTCCTGAACTATCAACCTTTGAAATTTTTTGTTTTTTGTCTATTTTATATCTAAGATATTTTAAGCCTACATATTGGCTAAGTGATATTTTTCTTTATTTATTTATGTAGGTTGACTATGTGAAAGGAAAATTGTGGTATAATGAAAGATGTTTTGCTAACAGAGAGAAATTTGAAGGTAAATTTTTGTTCAAGATATACTGTATCAAGAGACTTTTACATATATATGTAACTGAATGCAAGCTCAGCCTTTAAAAGACCATTCCAAAGTTTTGGCTCAGGAGAGGGGTTTAAAAAGGGGAACTTGGGGTGGAAGGCATGCAGGGGTGATGCTGGGTGCAAGGTCTGTGTGTCTTGTCCTGGTGGCTATCTTGAGTCATGGTCCACCTGGAGCATAGGCTGGTGTCACCTTCACAATGGCCAGGTTGTAGACTAACCTCCTTGGAGTAATCTCTGGAATTTTGTAGCTGAGTCCCCATGTCTGATTTGTCTCAAAATTAGCCCCTGGAGCTTCTAGCAAGCACATAATTAGATAAGCCAGCAGTGCAAGGGAGTGTCTGGTGGGAAGGGAGGGAAACCAAGAGTTTCAAAGTATGTTTTCAAGGCTAAAAGCAAGAAAGGAAAAAAAAAACTTTCAAAGTGCATTTTTAACCTAAGCCACTTGGTTACAACTTTCCATTATGCAAATTCCATTCCATTTCTATGGAAAATGGGTGGCATAGTCGATCTGGCTACTTCCTGCTGAGAAGGGGCATAGTTAGGAGGTACCAGAATGGAATTTGTCCACCTGAAGTTGGAAATATTCTCAAGTTCCTAGACTTGTAGTAGGAATTTGTGGGAGCATTATGGTGCAGGGACACAGGAGCTTCTGAAGACATCTTTCCTGCATCCTTGCAGAGTATACAACAGCAATAAAATCCACAGCTGCTGAAGAGGACAATGAGCAAAATACCAATCATGCTATATGTGAAAGTCTTCCATGCACTAAGTGGCTGACTAAGCCATGCCGTTATTGGGAGAAGGCATCTATAGCAAAATATGAGTATCCAATGTATGCATAGCTTAGGTTATATTGTGAGAATAATCTAGTATATATAGACAATAGTCTTAATGCACAGTGCCACTTTAGGCTGCAGTCAGGATATCCAGGGCCATACAGTTTTGTAAGGCCACTTGCCTAATCTGAAAGTTTCCTCAATAACAAGGGTGATGGCATGGTGGATGTTATTAAAGGCAGCAGCTGTATGCTTAGCCAGGGCCTCTACTTGTAATTCTACATATGTGGTCACTGCCTGAGGGGAAAAGATGGCTAGTGGGTAAAACCACCAGGATGCCATTTTCAACAGTGGTGTCTGGCGTTTGTACTTTCTCAGTTGGCAGGCAAAGAGTCTAGATGGAACAGGATTCATCCTGTAAGGTAAGGGTGCTCCCAGATGCATTTGCCATAGGGTCAACTGTGAGTGCCACAGGCTTACAGCCAGCCCCAGCATGGAGGGTTGGCTCTATGCGAGAAGGAGCTGTTTTGCTACCCCAGCCGTGTAACTGCTAGTCAGTTGAAGAGTTTGATGACATTGCTGGGGAGGTAACCATCCCATGTTCCAGGTCTTAGCTTGAGGTGTGCTGCTGTTGTGGTGTTCAGTGCACAGTTGTGCTTGACCTATTACCTGTATTTGTACCTCTGTCAGCCATCTGACACCATTGTGTACAGCATATCCCAAGGTAGAGGTGACATTGACCTGCTCACAACTTAGTTGAAAAACGTGTTTTCTGATTTCCTGGCAAGTAGGAAATTCGCGAGGCTCATGATGAGACAAGTTATGGCCATGAAAGGAAAATGGGTGAAGTGCCCCATACCAGGTATAGAAATGACATCAAGTACTTAGGTTGGTGGCTTGGATGCACCATGGTAAGCCTGCAGTGGAAGAAAGGGCAATTCCACACAGACCCAGCAGTCTGTTCTGTTCTGGAGGGAAGCCACCATTTGTGCGCATTCAGCTAAAAGGTTAGTTTTACCAGAAATAAATAATCTAATGACTACAAAACTTGTTAAGAAATTGATGTTAAGAAAGGGATAGTATTTATCTCTGTGTTTTTTTCTTTGATACACCTTTAGGTCTTTTCTTGGCTCACATGAAGAGGCAGGCTGGTTGTCTGAGGTATCAGGTTGAGGATGAGCTGCCTTCACCTAGTGTGATATATCCAGGGTTTAATTCCAGCCAATTTGACAGATGAATGCAGGGTCAGCAGCACATCATAAGGTCCCATCCACTTTTTGGCTAGCTGCTGGTCAGGTCCTTGTTGTTTTCCAAGACTTTAGCCATACCTTAACTCTTGGTGGAAAGGGTGAAGGGGCTCACCCCTAGGGTGTGAGGACTAGAAGCAGCAAACTGATGCCTAGTTAGGAATGTCTTCCCTAACTGTTGTATGTATTGTTTAATTCTTGATTCCTTTATTAGGTCTAAAGGTGGGACTCCCAGGGAGTCTCCCATAAACAATCTCAAAAGGGTCTCCCATAAACAATGTCAAAAAGATTCAACCTGCACCCACTTTGGGGTGTTAACTTGACTCACAGTAAGACAATGAGAAAAATTTATCACAAGTCAAATTGCTTTCTTGACATATTTTGGCAATGCAATTTTTTTAGAGTGTGGTTCATCTCTTTAGTTTTTCCTGTCTTTGAGGAAAGGAGTTTTTCCTGTGGTCTTTAAGATGACAATCTACAAGTTGTAGGAAGGGGTGAGTCACGGTTTGCCCTGACATTCCTGCAACCATCAGTCTTTTTGAATCAGAGGATAGGCAGATGTTAACTATGGAATATATGCCCCCCCCCCGATATCAATTAGAAAGTTAGTAAGCTTGTTCTCCATTGTCCATCATACCCAGGGGGCCAGGAGGTATGATGAAAGGTTGGCTAAACACACGAATTGAACAGGTTATAGGAGGAGCTATGAATATTTATGAAAGTGGTCCTGACACATGCATATTGAAGAAACGTGCATGTAACATATGACTCCGTTTACCTTGCGGGGAGACTTAATCCTTGTCTGACATGGGCTTAGGTCATGTTTATAATTTGATAGCTTATTGCCATAAATAATCTGTTCTGTCAGTCTTGTGATAATTAATACTGGTCAATTGTAGTATCTAAACCATAAAAGGGAGGGAATATAATAAGGCATGTCTGACTTTCTATACCATCATGGCTGGGAATTAAGTTTTTAAGCTTTTTTCCTTGGGGTTCCCTTGGCCAATGGGGAGGGTTTGTTCAGTTGGTGGGGGACTCAGTATTTTATTTTTGGCTTATATTTCCTCTTTTTTGGTAAAGATCTGCCAGAGGCAGTATCAATGGCGAAGTTTTTCTTTGTCCCATACTAATGCTGGGGTGGTATGGCTGCCTGTCCCAGGTTCATCATGCCCTTCAGTGGGATACCTATGGCCAAGAAACTTAGAGTCAAAAGACTTATAGCCAATTAGACACTTTAGGCCAGCTTAGAATGGAGGTGACCAGGCACTCACTAATCCTTAAAATTCCTCTTAAGCAGCGTAAGAGCTAAAAAACCAAAAGCCAAAAAACCCAAGTTATAAAATTGACTTATGTATATATTTTATGCATTGAGCTACTATAATCTTAGCTTGTAGCAATTAGTTATACAACACACAGGCAGGCATTTTGTTTAGCTGTTTAGGCATCTGTGTGCCTGTCCTTGATTTGGAGGTTCTGAACTAAGTCTATCCCTCAAAACCAGCCCTTATAATCTCACATGACTGCCTCTTCTGCAGTAGTCCCTGGGCCTGAAAGAATGGGATAGTTTCCATTTTGGAGGTAAAGTAAAACATAATTAGCAACATTTCAAACAAAATGGTTATAAGCCTTGCCCCATTCTGAGAATGACAGGAAAGGAACCTCACAGGTAGCTAAACATTTAAATTATTTAGAATTAAGGCACAGAAGAAATATTAATTCAGATAGAGGCAAAATTAGTAAATGCATCTTAATGTTTTTAAATACAGGATTGTCTTGTGTCCTATTAAAGCAGTATACTTTGTGGCCTTTGTCTGGGTCTAAAGATGAGGCTTTGGTTGACTTGAGTTTGGTATCAGATACTGACAGAGTCAGTGTCTTCTTAGATGTGATATGTGCATCTAGGAGTCAAAGCTCTGTAACTTAACAGCACATGGATTAGTTAATAGCACCGTTAAGGACCTTTTCAAGAGAGTGGAGGTGGTGATACTGGAGTCCTGACTGGAAGCCATAAAAAGATTTACAACCTTGCATTGATTAATTTTTATAGCTTTGATAAGCCCAAGAAATAAGTCAGAGACTTAATTTAGGATTTTATTTTGAGGACGTTTGTGAAAGATGTTAAAAGACTCAAAACATTTGGTCCAAATAGAATGATAGGTCATTGTAAAACAATAGTTATTCATTTAGCCAAAGTGATAATCAAAAGACTTTAAGGGCAACGTAGAAGGTTACGTGGATGTAAAAACCTTAACTCTTTTAAATCTCAGGTTTTTTTAAGCTATCAAAAATCTAATAAAGACAGCATAGAAATTATCTTGATAAGATGTAAAATCTTACATCTGACATAGGCTATCCATGAATATGGCATATGACATAGGCCATCTATGGAATGCTTCCTTTCTATCTTGTCCTATATTACCTCTTTCCTAAATAACTTACTTTGGGACAGAAATTTACCATATAAGATCTTTTCTCATATATAACTATTTTTAATAGGAATACAACTTACAGAATTATCTTCTCATATATAATTATTTTTAATAACTTTAAACTTTGGTGAAAACTTAGAAAGCAAGAAATCCTGAACTGTTTAGCAGATGTTAACATTATATAGATGAAATAATTCTACAAGTTTTATAAACTATATTTTCCTACATCCTAATTGTTTTTTAGTTGGAAATGACCCAGACATCCAAATGAGCATCCAAAATAATTTTAAGATTTTAAATTTTATAAAAAGTTTGCTAGCAAGCATTTACCATTTACATGTATTTGATTTTTTCATGTTTAATCATTTATCTAGATTAATTTTGAAAACTGAGATATTAGACAGCACTAGTCATCATTTAAAGTTATTTTCCTGTTAACCATTTTTAAAGCTTGTAAACATCAGAGATTCACCTAAGAACTTTAAAGTTAAACACATGGCATTTTGCTGACAACTTAGAAGATTCAGCTGTTTTTATTGAACCACGAATATTAATCTTCTTTATAAAAAAATCATACAAAGATCATTTTGCTTTGGCTGGGTTTATAGCCTTATAACTTTTATGCCAAATCTAGACACCTTAATATAACTAGCAGAGGCAAAACAAAGCATATCTAATCAGTAAACTTAGACAAAAATGTATGCTAACAATTCTGAATCCATTTCTATGTTTATTTTATTAATAATATTTAAAATGAGTTTTATTTATCAGACTTATGTGAACTTGAAAAGATTTTGGATTTCATTTATGAATACTCATTTACTTATAAGCCAGTTTCGTAGTGTGCCAGATATGACACGTAATACATCAACGTCATATAAACATATCTAAGCATGTATATGCATACACAAATATCCCATAGCTTTTACCTTAGAATTCTAGCCACAAGATAGCAATACAAACTCATCATTTTGTAAAAGATAGCTGGATCTGAATTATTTTTGTGACAAAATTGCAATCTGTTCACATGGCTGAACCTTGTTTGCCTTAGTAGGTAATCCAAGAATAGCAATGGACCAAAATTTGGGTAAAGAAGTCTCTATGGCAGTTGAGTTTTTTTTGTTTTTAATTTTTATTTTTATTTTACTTTAAGTTCCAGGATACAAGTACAGAATGTGTAGGCTTGTTACACAGGTATACAGGTGCCATGGTGGTTTGCTGCATCTATCAACCTGTCATCTAGGTTTTAAGCCCTACATGTATTAGCTATTTGTCCTAATGCTCTCTCTCCCCTTGCCCCCTACCCCCCAACTGGCCCTGGTGTGTGTTGTTCCCCTCCCTGTGTTCATGTGTTCTCATTGTTCAGCTCCCACTTATGTGTGAGAACATGTGGTATTTGGTTTGCTGTTCCTGTGTTAGTTTGCTGAGGATGCTGGCTTCCACTTCATCCATGTCCCTGCAAAGGACATGATCTCATTCCTTCTTATGGCTGCATAGTATTCCGTGGTATATATGTACCACATTTTCTTTATCCCATCTACCATCGATGGGCATTTGGGTTGGTTGAATGTCTTTGCTATTGTAACTAGTGATGCAATAAACATACATGTGGATGTGTCTTTATAGTAGAATGATTTATTTTCCTTTGAGTATATACCCAGTAATGAGATTGCTGGGTCAAATGGCATTTCTGGTTCTAGATCCTTGAAAAATTGCCACACTGTCTCCACAATGGTTGAACTAATTTACATTCCCACCAACAGTGTAAAAGTATTCCTATTTCTCCTCAGCCTCACCAACATCTATTGTTTCTTGACTTTTTAATAATCACCATTCTGACTGGCATAAGATGGTATCTCATTGTGGTTTTGATTTGCATTTCTCTAATGATTAGTGATGATGAACTTTTTTTCATGTGTTTCTTGGCAGCATAATGTCTTATTCTGAGAAGTGTCTGTTCATATCCTTTGCCTGCTTTTTGATGGAGTCGTTTGTTTTTTTTCTTGTAAATATGTTTACGTTCCTTGTAGATTCTGGGTATTAAACTTTTGTCAGATGAGTAGATTGCGAAAATTTTTCCCCATTCTGTAAGTTCCCTGTTCACTCTAATGATAGTTTCTTTTGCTGTGCAGAAGCTCTTTAATTTAATTAGATCTCATTTGTCAATTTTGGCTTTTGTTAGAATTGCTTTCGGTGGTTTTGTCATGAAGTATTTGCCCATGCCTTTGTCCTGAATCGTATTGCCTAGATTTTCTTCTAGGGTTTTTATGGTTTTGGGTTTTATATTTAAGTCTTTAATCCATCTTCAGTTAATTTTTGTATAAGATATAAGGAAGGGGTCCAGTTTCAGTTTTCCACATATGGCTAGCCAGTTTTCCCAGCACCATTTATTAAATATGGAATTCTTTCCCCATTGCTTGTTTTTCTCAGGTTTGTTGAAGATGAGGTGGTTGTAGATGTATGGTGTTATTTCTGAGGTCTCTGTTTTGTTCCATTGGTCTATATGTCTGTTTTGGTACCAGTACCATGCTGTTTTGGTTACTGTAGACTTGTAGCATAGTTTGAAGTCAGGTAGCATTATGCCTCCAGCTTTGTTCTTTTTGGTTAGGATTGTCTTGGCTATACAGACTCCTTTTTAGTTCCATATCACTGACATTCCTTACAGAATTAGAAAAAAACTACTTTAAATTTCATGTGGCAGTTCAGTTTTAAAAAGTCTCTTTTATCCTTTTTTTCTTCCATTTCAAATGAGTTTCCAATGTTTACATTTCAGTTAGACCATAAATACTGAGTCTTATCTTGACACCACTCCTTAGTAAAAGCAGATTCAAAGCAGGAAGAAAGAAAGAGAAGATAGAGAGCTTTAGAAATCTGATTAACTTTATAGTTGCAAATTAACCATTTGAGCTCTGAATTTTTTTTTGTTATAACTTTCCCGTCAGTTTAAAATGCACAGAAATGGACCATAATATGTAACCATCTAGAGTCCCAAAGAGAATGACAAAATCAGGGGCCTCTAGTGAGCAAAGGAGCAGCTTATATTGATGCCTTGCTTTTGTCTCTGTATCAATAATTCCCTGTGACTAGATTGCCAGGAGTTGAGTGAATTCTTCTTACTTTATGCAACCAGTGTTGATGGTACCATTCACAGTCCCAATAGGTATGCCTGTGTAAGTTTTTCCACACAGGACAGCCCAAGATGTCAAAGAATTGATTTCCCCAACAGGCTGATGACTGGCAATGACCAGTATAACCTTTTTTAGTACATCAACCTTAATCTAAGTCCAGGTCCTGCTGCAATCCCAGTAAACACTAATGGGAGGGCAACAAATGAAATGGCAAAACAAGCAGATAGAAAGGGCAAAAGAACTGGAGTTGGGATTGTTTAAACATTCATCCCAGGTATTTCCGACCTTCTGTTCATACAAATAGCATTGAAAACCATAAGCAGGATGACAGGCACATTTAGATAACCCACAGAAGAATTCACATGCTTCTTTTCCGGATAAGATCTGGCACAGCTGTGAGAAATACTTTAGAATCCTAGAAAGAACAACCCAGCCAAAAGCCAGGATGACAGAAGTTGTTACACTTCAGGGCTGGATCCCTGGGTTGAGTGAGGGGCTCGTACAGGCTGCCTTAAAGGGTAGAGAAAGAAGGTAAGAAAGTAGCAAGTAGATAAGGGCCCAAATGTAGATCACATACATACACAGTTACAGATTCAGATGGTGCACTCCCAAGCTAATTCCCCATCAAGGGGAGTAGATAAAAATCCTGAAACCTTGTCTCAACTTCAGGTGGCCCCATGAGCATCTAGGTCAAAACAGAACAAAGCTCAAGTGGTGCCACAGATAAAGATGGTGTACCTGCCCAGGCAACGTCACAAGCATCTACGTCCAAATGGAGCAGAGCTCAAGTGTTATCACAGAAGAGACAGAGGAGACCTGGGTGCATTCCAGTTGACTTATCCAGTTCTGAAGCCTGTCAACTTCTTCACATGTCACTTTCCCTGCACCAGCAAAGTGCAGTAGGCGGCTAACGCCATGACAGGGAGAGAAGGGAGATTCCCTGAGACAAAATATCTCAGCAGCTGCTGGGAAAATCTCCAGATCCCCAGCTGCAGGGTTAACTAGCCAGAAGCAGCTAGTATTTATGAGCAACTCTTGACCCATCCAGTAGCATGAATAGGTAAGCCCTGGCACACTGCTGCAGTCAATTGCCCCACTTGTTGCAGACAAGGTTGACAGACTAGACCACTCAAAATGCAGGCTCCCTATAGGGACTACCAAATTTGTAAAGAATGCAAGCTCAACTGCTTGCCACCTATAAAGTCAAATGAACAAGGATGAGATGCAGTAAAAGGAAAGTGACTTTTATTCCAAAAGCCAGCAGTTGGGAGAATGGCCAGGCCCATGCCTTTAAAAGACCATTCCAAACTATAGGCTAGGGAGAGGACTTTAGAAGGGGGAAGCTGGGGTGGGAGGCATGCAGGGGTGATGCTGGGTACAAAGTCTGTGTGTCTTGTCCCGGTGGCTGTCTTGAATCATGTTCACCTAGAGCATAGGCTGGTGTCATCTCCACAATGGCCAGCTTGGAGACTAACCTCCTTGAGGTAATCTCTGGAATTTTATAACTGAGTCTCCATGTCTGATTTGTTTCAAAATTAGCCCCAGGAACTTCTAAGCAAGCACATAATTAGATAAGCCAGCAGTGCAAGGGTGTGTCTGGTGGGAAGGGAGGGAAACAAAGTTCCAAACCATGTTTTCAAGGCAAAAATCAAGAAAGGAAAAAAATAAAGTTTCAAAATGCATTTTTAATCTAAGCTACTCAGTTACATCTAGATTTCATACAATGACATAAAATAAAACTAGAACAAAATATAAAGATAAGTTTGCTTTATATAAGTTAATGGCCTAAAACAAAAAAAAATTGAACTTAAATCTGAGACCACAGGTACACTTTCAATAGGGATAAGAAAATGAGATTTGAGTGTACATTACTTGATGATACATAACTTTTATTATTATTCTTATTTCCATTTACCATAATAACTTCATAGAAGTTATTTTTGCAAGTAGGTAAATGAAAATAAGAATAATAATAAAAGTTTGCAAAAATAACTTTCATGAAGACTACTAAGACTAACCCTTCCAGTTCTGGAAATACAGATGCACTCATAATTTCTGTACCCTTATATTTTATAGCTGATTATGTTGCAGTCACCTTTGAGAGAAACAGAACCCTAAGTGAGGTATGATATTGAATATTTTATAAGGTAATAAATTTTGTTGTGCATGATTTCATGGATTGTGATTAATCTAAAAATTGGCAATTCTATAGACTGAAAAGCTTCACAATCACTCTTTGCTCCCAGTGGTGTTGTTAATTAGGACCTACGCAATGATTCTAAAAAAAAACACAGAGATGCATTGCAATGTTTTCTGGGCTCATATTGCTCATAAGAGAGGCATAGACACTAAGGATTTAAAACAAAAAACAAAAAAACAATTGTGATCAGTCAGGACAACACAATAGTTGTTTATTTATTTTCCTACTGTCACTAAAACACCACGAGTTCAGTCTAGGTCCTGCTGCTGCATAGACTGCCAATCACTGAGTCAGCAAGTATTGCCAGAAAAAAAGGCTTTAATCAGGTGCTACAGCCAAGGAGAATGGGAGATAAAAATCTCAAACCTGTCTCTCTGACTGAGTACACTTTGGGGGTTTACACAGAAAGGAAGGTAGGAAAACAGGAATTAGAGATGGATAAGGAAGCAATCGTGATGGATGAGGAGTCTGACTTCTCATTGTTTGGATGTGGTGATCTGATGAGTTTCAGTTCCTTGCCTGAGGGTCGATTTCCTAAAGAAGGAATTCAGATGAGACAAGTGTAGGTTTTAAGACCAGGGAGTTTAAAGATGAGTGGGTTTTAAGACCAAGGAGGGAGGGTTAATTTCTATGTTTGTTCAAAAAACTGTAAATATTAGTTCTAAGAACAATTGGGCTAGTTGCACTAAGAGAACTAATTAGAACTTTATTTCAAAAACATCATTAATTTTTCTCTTCTTTTTTATAGTCAAGCTCTTGTTTTTATAGTAAAGAACCATTTCTTGAATGGTTACCCTGCTTGCTTCACATTTTTAAAGGAATGAAAAGTCCTCCAAGTGTGATAACATTTCTTGTTGACCAAGAGCATCATACTGGAGTTTACCTCTTCTATAACCGGGTAAGCCTTATATCCCAGATGGAATTTATCTTGACATGACAATAAAAATTTACCTTAGCAAAAGTTATTTTCAAGTTCTTGTTATCTTTGGCAATAGAACCTCATAAAATTGGCTACAGAAAAATTATTTAAGATCAATAATACAGTTTGACACTTTAGAGATTTCTTGCCTGATGTCATTCATTTTGATGAAAATGGAAAACATGATGCTGTGCATAATGATTCTCCCTTGCTGATTCTCTAAAGAATATAAACTGGGATTTTTCTATATAAATTTAAGGTTCCATAAAATGGTTAATTAAAAAAAAAGGAATTAATTGCCACAGATCTATATTTTTTCTTCCAAAGGTCCTTAACCCTACCTGTGAATTAGGATTCTTCTTAGAGCCATTAAAAAACACATAAACTGCCAGTGATGATGGCTCATGCCTGTAATCCCAGCAACTCGGAGGCTGAGGCAGAAGGTTTGAGGCCAGGACTTCAAGACTACAGTGAGGCACTACTGCACTCTAGCACTCCAGGCCAGGTGACAGAGCAAGACCCAGTCTGAAAAAACAAATAAACAAAATCATAAGTTTAGCCCCTATTGTCAAGACTGTAGGGAAGGAAAAAATTTTTTCCTCCACCTTTTTATGTTCAATGCCTGGACCCTTGCAAATTAAACCAAAAAAAAAAAAAAAAGAAAAAGAAAAAGATAGACTAATAGGAGAAAATAGTTTATTCACGTGTGCAGTGTACACTCTTGAAAGAAACTCAGTGAAGTGGTTAAAATTTGGAGGTTAGGTACCATCTTAATAGGTGAAGGGGAGAGGGAGAAAAGCATTTATGGAAAAACGAATTCCTTTTTTAAAAAAAAGATAAATGGGTTTTCAGGACAGCAAACAGGACATACAATATTTTTTTGTTTTTTTTGGTGTTTTTTTGAGATGGAGTCTCGCTCTGTCACCCAGGCTGGAGTGCAGTGGTGCGACCTTGGCTCATTGCAACCTCTGCCTCCCAGGCTCAACCTCTCCTGCTGCAGCCTCCCAAGTAGCTGAGATTATAGGATTATGCTACCACACTTGGCTAATTTTCATATTTTTTAGTAGAGATGGGATTTTGTCATGTTGGCCAGGCTGGTCTTGAAATCCTGACCTCCAGTGATCCACCTGCATTGGCCTCCCAAAGTGCTAGGATTATAGGCATAAGCCACAGCACCTGGCCAGGAGATATGAATGTTTTTGATAATGTTTGTAAATGTAGGTATAGATCTGTAGTATGAGTGGTCTTTCCTTCTCCTTCAGGGCTATAAAACTCCTCTGGAGAAGGAATTTGGGACAAGTTTTATTTGCATTCTTTCTTCTGGGAGTAGATTTGCCACAAAGAGGAATTTCTGTCAGCCTCATTTCCCAGAAGTTCCTGCTTTTTGTGAGACACAAGAAGCTCCAAGGTTTCTTCCCTGCATCTGTTGAACGTCCACAGTCTTCAGCTTAAATTTATCTTTATGTAAGAATGGCATTTTTTAAATTTTGAGACAGGGTCTCACTATATTACCCAGGCTGGAGTGCAGTGGGATGATCTCAGCTCACTGTAACCTCTGCCTCCCAGGTTCAAGAAATTCTCCTGCCTCAGCCTCCCAGGTAGCTGGGATTACAGGTGTGTGCTACCACACTGGCTAATTTTTGTATTTTTAGTAGAGACAGGGTTTTGCCATGTTGCCCAGGCTGGTCTTGAACTCCTGGTCTCAAGTGATCCACCCACTTCAGCCTCCCAAAGTGCTGAGATTACAGGTGTAAGCCACCATGCCTAGCCAAAAGTGGCATATTTTGAGGTGTCATATCTCTTTTTTTTTTTTTTTTTTTGCTTTTGAGACAGGGTCTCACTCTGTCACTCAGGTTGGAGTGCAGTGGTGTGATCATAGCTCACCACAGACTAACTCCTGGCTCAAGTGATCCTCTGCCTCAGCCTGATGTGTAGCTGGGACTACAGGTGCATGTCATCATGCCTGGCTAATTTTTAATTTTTTTATATACAGTTAGGTCTCACTTTGTTGACCAGGCTGGTCTCAAATTCCTAGGCTCAAGCAATCCTCTCGCATAGGCCTCCCAAAGTGCTGAGATTACAAGCCACTTTTATATAAAGATAATTTTAAGCTGAAGACTACGCCTGGCCTGATGTATCATATTCTGATCCCCTTTAAAATCGTGGTTGAATAGAACTGGAGTGTGGCTTAGGCATCCACCCTTTTGGCATGATAGTTATAAGCATGGGCATTGGAGTCTGTCTGCCAAGTTCAGCAGTGATTCTATAATAAACCTCTCTTCGTTGTTAATTATAGAACTTTGCACAAATTATTTAATCTCCTAAACTTCATTTTCAACAACTATAAGATGGGTGTGTGGCAGGGGCCAGAGTGATGGAGTCAAGAGATAATAATTATTGCTAATCCTTTTAGTTCTATGTTGTGTTAATGGGTGTATCTCTCTCTTAATCAAAATCCAAGTAATGAGAAACTCTAAAAATTGTAACACAGACTAATAATAATGGCCGAATTCTTATGACTTACTCATCATTTGCTTACCTAGGCCCAAAAAACTGTCACTGCCTCTGTGAGCATCCTGAAAAATGATGAACCAAGTTTACAACCAAAATTTCCAATTTTTCGGTTTCCTTCATCATTCTCTTCCCCCGTTGGAATGGTGTTTCATCCCCGAAGCCACTTTTTGTATGCTTACGGCAATCAGGTACGTACACAGGGAACTTCACAGTCTGGGTTAGGGTCAAATCATCCACCTACTCTATGCTGCATGACTGTACATTAAGAACGGAGCTTCTCTGATGACCTAGAGGTGGCAGTGGGAGGGAAGACAATATTTATTGACTATTTATTGTATAGTAAGCTTGGTGTCTATTATCAGTTTTTACCTTTCAGGTAGTTCATTGGCTGATGAAAATGAGCCATGAGTACATCAGAGTTACATTGAATGTTGCCAATCACTATACATGTATTTCCAGCTCTGAATGACTTAGATTTTGCAACTAACCCATTAAAACTGTATTTCTAACTGGTGTTTCCAGCATTTAATGTTTGCCTTTTTCTGTTTGACTTTGTCTGAGCTTGACTTTCTGGCTCTGTTGTTTTTTAAGTTCCTCTGATAGCATTTTCCACCCTCTGGCTGCTCCTTCAGTCAATTAGTTCTGTATCAGTAACCTGAAAGCTTGGTAAAGGGGTAGTTATACCATCTATGGAGCATTGGACAGTTTAAAAGTAAGGGCCACAGATATGAAACATTAAGCAAACTTTGGACCTAAGAAAGTGCTGCAATGACTTCCAAAGAAGGAACTAATTTAGTTTCTCAAACATCTATATTATGTGCAAAATTTAGAGATTTGTAAAGATGATACCCTGTTTCTAGGTCTTCTTAAAACTCTCTTCGTATTTTAGTTTTCACGCTAAATGTTTATGTGTTAGTCTGTTCTCACACTGCTATAAAGAACTGCCTAAGACTGGGTAATTTATAAAGAAAATAGGTTTGACTCACAGTTCTGCATGGCTGGGAATGCCTCGGAAAACTTATAATCATGGCAGAAGGCACCTATTCATAGGGCAACAGGAGAGAGAAGAGTGGAAGAGTGAAGGGGAAACAGCCTCTTATAAAAACCATTAAATCTCATGAGAACTCACTCACTATCACAAGAACAGCATGGGGGGTATCCTCTCCCATGATCCAATCACCTCCACTTTGTTCCTTACTCAGCACCTGGGGATTATGGGGATTATAATCCAAGATGAGATCTTGGTAGGGACACAAAGCCTAACCATATCAGTTTTTCTTATTGTTGTTTCGTTTTGATACGGAGTCTCATTCTGTCACCCAGGCTGGAGTGCACTGGCACCATTTTGACTCACTGCAACCTCCATCTCCCGGGTTCAAGTAATTCTCCTGCCTCAGCCTCCCAAGAAGCTGGGATTACAGGTACCTGCCACCACGCCCAGCTAATTTTTGTATTTTTAGTAGAGATGGAGTTTCACAGGGTAGGCCAGGCTGGTCTCAAACTCCTGACCTCAAGTGATCCACCCGCCTCAGCCTCCCAAAGTGCTGGGATTACAGGCATGAGCCACTGTGCCCAGCCAATATCAGTTTAAAACCTCTAATTTCTTCTTTGGCTCTTCAACGTTTGTTCTCTTTATAAGAGGAACACAGTTTGCATTCTGTGGTGTCCAGATTTCTCCACATATATGACAGGTGATCATCTAAATAGAGTTATTGGGCATGCATTTCCCCCAGTCTCCCTTTTGTGTTTTTTTTCTCTGTATTTCTCCAACTGTGTAGAATCCTATCACTTTATTTACACATTTTCTGTCATTTTTTGAAAAAGTGGTTGCTTTGTTATCTTTTGTTCTAGAATTCCTAGGGCCCATGGATTGGAAACTAACAGTGATGTAAGGAGTTATTGTACTTGAACTTAATGGTTAAAATGTGTGTAGCTCAGAAATTTTGCCAGTATTTTATACACCTTAAAAATTCAGGCTGAGTGCAGTGGCTCACACCTGTAATCCCAGCACTTTGGGATGCCAAGGTGAGTGGATCGCCTGAGCTCAAGAGTTCGAGATCTACCTGAGCAACATGGCAAAACCTGTCTCCACCAAAAAATACAAAAAATTATCCAGGTGTGGTGGCACGTGCCTGCAGTCCCAGCTACTCAGGAGGCTGAGGTGGGAGGATCCCTTGAACCTGGGAGGTAGAAGTTGCAGTGAGCCAAAATTGTGCCATTGCACTCCAACCTGGGTGACAGAGTGAGACCCCATTATACACACACAAAAAGTTCATTTATG
The DNA here is from genome assembly GCF_030222135.1 of Aotus nancymaae. NCBI lineage: Eukaryota > Metazoa > Chordata > Mammalia > Primates > Aotidae > Aotus > Aotus nancymaae. The sequence goes on along the minus strand of NW_026988422.1, from coordinate 75,015,233 downwards.
TGTGTTTTCATTGTGGAAAATAAATAGAATTAAAGATAAAGGGCTTATATGGTGTCCTCTAAAATGAAGCTAACAAGCAGAACTAACAGTTGAACAAAAATTTAGAAAGGCCAAGGAATTGGAACAGTGCTTGGGGAAACAGATGAACAATAGCTCAAACTGATATAAATCTAATAGAGCTTACGAAATGGCCCAGTTGGATGTGAGGGCGATCTGGCTGTGACATGTGTTACCCCATTGATCGCCAGGGTTGATTCGGCTAATCTGGCTGGCTAGGCAAGTGTCCCCTTCCTCCCTCACTGCTCCATGTGCATCCCTCCCAAAACTGTGCGCTCGATTGAAGAGGACAACCAACCCCTACGGAGGAGAACCAGTCTTCAGTCAAGGGTATATGAGTAGCTGCACAACCCTGCTAGAACCTCTAAACAAGCTCCCAAATGGCCCAGTTAAATGAGAACATAAATATAATGAGAATCATGTTGTGTATTTTGTAGGCCAATAGGTCTGTAAAACAAAATCTAAGTGATGTTCTCATAGGGATGCTGAATAGTGAATTCATGTATTTCTCCTTGCAGTGCTGTCAGTTTTTGCTGCATGTATTTAACACTCTAGTGTTAAGCACATACACTTAAAGACTGTTATGTCTTCTTGGAGATTGGCCTTTTTATCATTATGTAATGTCCCTTTACCCCAATAACTTTCCTTGGTCTGAAGTCTGCTCTGTCTGAAATTAATAAAACAATTCCTGATTTTTTTTTCCATTAGTGTTAACTTGGTATATCTTTCTCCATCCATTTACTGATCTGTGTGTGTCTTTATATGTTAAGTGGGTTTCTTGTAGACAGCATATAATTAGGACTGGTTTTTAATCCACTCTAACGATCTCTGTGTCATTAGACCACTGATGCAGAAAATGATTATTGATATAGTGAGATTAATATCTACCATATTTGTTATCATGTTCTATTTGTTCTCTTTCTTTGTCTTTTTTCTTCCATTCTTTTTTTGCCTTCTGTGGTTTTAACTAAGCATTTTATATAACTTCATTTCTCTCCTTTATTAGCATATTCATTTTACTTACAAAATTTTTAGAGGTTGTATTAGTTTTGCAACATATATTTATGATTAATCCATGTCCACTATCAAGTAATACCATACCACTTCATGGATAGTGAGTACCTTGTAATAACAAAATAATCCTGATTACTCCCTCCCCTCCCTTTTATCGTTGTTGTCATTCATTTCACATATACTTAAGCACACATGGATAAATAGATATATATATCAAAATATTGTTGCCATTATTATTTTGCACTCTCACACCTGGTTCAGTGATTCAGGTAGGCTAGGGATGGTCGTTGGCTGCCTTCTGAGAGCAACTGCAGCCAATCGACCAAGACCCCCTGTACACCACACATTTTTTCGGTAAATATTTTATAACAGAGGTTCTAAGTCAACATGCTTGTGGATAGTTAACATGGTTAAAAGAGTGGTTTTACGAATGATAAAAGCTTTAGGTTCCAGGGGCCCAGAGCAAACACCATTAACAGGTAATTCCTTTTTGACCTCCCCCTGAAAGGACCATCCAGCACAAAGTTTACATGAGTAAACAGAGTAGAGACAAAGGGATGTGGGGTAAACAGACTTTAACTGGGAAAGCCTCTTATCATCCCTATCTTTTCCCTAACATAATGGACCTGCTGCCTTTGGCCTGCCCCGATAAAACCTTTTGGCCTTCCAAAAGGTTTGAGACTCTAATTTACAATTTGCCTTAATATTTCCCTAATATTTTGCCAGCCAACCCAAGTAAATCTCAGCAGCTTGCACCAAAGTATCTCATGTACCCCATAAATATATACACCTACTGTGTGCTCACAAAATTAATTTTTAAAAAAATGTCAAAATTGGTGGGATACAATGAAAACATTGTTTATAGGGAAATTTATAGAATTGAATGCATATATTAAGAAAGAAAAAATATCTAAAATCAATCACCTAAGCTTCCTCTTTAGGAAATTACAGAAAGCTAAATCCAAGGGAAGAAGAAAAAAAATAAATGACAAAAACTAGAGCAGAAATTAATGAAATTGGAAATGAGAAATCAACAAAGAAAATCAGCAAAACTGAAAAACAGTTATTTGAAAGTATTAATAAAATCAGTAAGCCTCTAGCCAGGCTAAATAGGAAAAAACAGAAAAGAGGATAAAAACAACTTATATCAGAAATAAAAGAGGAAATATCCCATGGACATTAAAAGAATAATAAAGGAATACTATGAACAACTCAGTGCTCACAAATTTGATAACCTACATTATCAAATTTCTTAAAAGACACAATCTGCCAAAATTCACACAAGAAGAAATAGATAATCTGAATAGGTGTATTTCTATTAAATAAATCAAAACAATAAATAATAACCTTCTAAAACAGAAAGCACTAGACCCAGGTGGATTCACTTGTGAATTCTAGAAAATATTTTAAAAGAAAACAGAACAGTTATCTATAATCTCTTACACAAGATAGATGCAAAGGGAATGCTTCCTAACTCACTCCTTGAAGCCAACATCACCCTAACTCCAAAACCAAACAACAGCATTGCAAAAAATAAAACTATAAACCAGTATACCTCATAAACACAGATGCAGATGCAAAAAATGCTCAACAAAATATTAGCAAGTCAAATCCAACAATGTATAAAAAGAGTTATATGCCATAATTAAATGGGATTTGTCTCAGGTATGCAAAGCTGGTTCAACATTTGAAAATTGATTAATGTAATCTTCCACATCAATAAGCTAAATGAGAAAAATGACATAATTATATAAATAGTGCAGAAAAAGCATTTGACAAAATCCATTGTTTATTCCTGACAAAAACTCTCTCGGTAACCTAGGAATGAAGGGGAATTTCCTCAACTTAGTAAAGAATATTTACCCCAAATCTTCAGATAGCATCATACTAAATGGTGAGAAACTTGAAGCTTTTCCACTAAGATCAGGAACAAGGCAAGGATTTTGAACGTTATACTGGAAGTCCTAGCTAATGCAATAAGACCCCTCAAAAAAGCAAATAAAAAATATAGATTTGGAAGAAAAAGAAAGATGATATGACTATGTAGAAAATTGGAAAGAATTGACCAAAAAAACAGTCTGAACTAGTAAGCATTTATAGCAGGATTGCAGGATACAAGGTTAATACAAAAATAAAAAACAATTACTGTCCTATATGCTAGCAATGAACATATGGAATTTGAAATAAAAACACAAACCCTTTACATTATCACCCCCCAAAATGAAATACTTAGATATAAATCTAAAAAAATATGTACAGCAACCAAGATGTCATTCATGAGGAGAATGGATACATAAACTTGGTATATCCAGAAGATGGATTATTATTCAGTGTGAAGCAGAAATGAGTTATCAAGCAATGCAAAAGACATGGAAGAAACTTAAATGCATATTACTAAGAAAAAGAAACTAATCTGAAAAGGCTACAAAATTTATGATTCCAGTATATGACATTCTGGAAAAGGCCAAGCTATGAAGACACCAAAAAGATCAGTGGTTGCCAGGGATTAGAGGGAAGAGAGGATGAATAGGCAGAGAACAGAGGACTTTAGGGCAGTGAAACTCTTCTCTATGATACTATAATGGTGGATACATGCCATTATATATTTGTCTAAGTCCATAGGATATACAAGACCAAGAATGGTCCCTAATGTAAACTATGGACTCTCAGTGATAATGATGTATCAATGTAGGTTCATTAGTTGTAACAAAAGCACCACTCTGGTTGGGAATCATGGTAATGGGGGAGACTATCCATGTGTGGGAAAAACTCTTCCACTACAATATAAATATTGAATTATATTTAACACTACTGAACTGTATGCTTAAAAATGGATAACATGAAAAAGTTTATGATATGGGTTTTTTACCTCAATTTTAAAAAACAAAATTATAAGATAACCAATAGATCACAAATCACTTTTGTATTATGACCTAGAAAATATCTGCCATCTCTTCACAAAATTGAAAACATCTAAATTAATTTTTAATAATTTTGAGCATCATCCATATGTAATAACACAATCAAGACAAAGCAAAGTAATTTGGCAATGACTTATAATTTGGGTCAAGTCAAACATTCAAAATGAAAAATAATAAGGAAAATCGAGACTGATTCTAAGTTATACTGGTGATATGTGCCAAAGCTCACTTGTAAATCAGCCATTTAGTGGTCAGGTTTCTCATTTGGTTAGGACCCCAAATCAGATCACAGAGTCTCCTAACTTCACTTTTTACCTAAAGAAAGTTCTCTGCATCCTCCCTTAAAAAAAAAAAAAAAAAAAAAAAGGAGAAAGGGGAAGCAGAAGGGGAGAAAAAGGTGGAGGAGGGAGGAGGAAGGAGAAAGAAGGAAGAAGGAGAAGAAGAAGAAGAGACTTTTCCATGAAGGATATCCTAAGAAGTGAAAAATAACAATCTGCAAACTGGGAGATGATATTTGCAACACATTTAATTAAGAAAGAATTATAGAAGTAAGAATATATAAAGAATTTCTGAAAAGCAATATGAAAAAGACAACCTAATAGCAAAAAGGAGAAAACACACAAATAGGCATATCACAGAAAAGGAAACACAAGTGGAATGAATATGTGAAGAGATGAGGGAGTTCACAAACAATCAGGGAAATACAAATCAGGAATGAAAGATGATTATCATTTTCAGCTACTTAATTGAGAAAATTAATTCTGATTATACAAAATGTTGAATAAAGTGTGGATCAACAGGATTTCTTGCATATTGCTGATGGGAAAGTAAATTATTACAACTATTCTGGAAAGCAATTTGCCATTGCTATTATTATCTTGTAAATGTGAATATTTGCATATCCTGTGACCCACCAATTGCACTTTTCAGCAAGAGAAACACATATATCAGGAAATATTTTTAAATATTCATTATGGGTATTGGAAAAACCCACCTTAAATTTCATATGGAACCAAAAAAGAGCCCACATAGTCAAGACAATTCTAAGCAAAAGAACAAAGCTGGAGGCATCACACTACTTGACTTCAAACTATACTACAAGGCTACAGTAACCAAAACAGCATGGTGCTGGTGCCAAAATAGATACATAGACCAATGGAACAGAACAGAGGCCTCAGAAATAATGCCACACACCTACAACCATCTGATCTTCAAAAAATCTGACAAAAACAAGCAATAGGAAAAGGATTCCCTATTTAATGAATGGTGTTGGGAAAACTGGCTAGCCATACAGAGAAAGCTGAAACTGGATCCCTTCCTTACACCTTATTCAAAATTAACTCAAGATGGATTAAAGATTTAAATGTAAGACCTAAAACCATAAAAACCTTAGAAGAAAACCTAGGCAATACCATTTCGGATATAGGCATGGGCAAAGACTTCATGACTAAAATACCAAAAGCAATAGCAACAAAAGCCAGAATAGACAAATGGGATCTAATTAAACTAAAGAGCTTAAGAGCTTCTGCACAGCAAAAGAAACTATCATCAGAGTGAAAAGGCAACCTACAGAATGGGAGAAAATTTTTGCAGGCTACCCATCTGACAAAGGGCTAATATCCAGAATCTACTCAGAACTTAAACAAATTTACAGAAAAAAACCAAACAACCCTATCAAAAAGTGGGCAAAGGATATGAACAGACACTTCTCAAAATAAGACATTTATGCAGCCAACAAACGTGTTTAAAAAAGCTCATCATCACTGGTCATTAGAGAAATGCAATCAAAACCACATTGAGATACCATTTCATGCCAGTTAGAATGGCCATCATTAAAATGTCAGGAGACAACAGATGCTGGAGAGGATGTGGAGAAACAGGAACACTTTTACACTGTTGGTGGGAGTGTAAATTGGTTCAGCCATTGTGGAAGATAGTGTGGCGATTCCTCAAGGATCTAGAACTAGAAATACCATTTGACCCAGCAATCCCATTACTGGGTGTATACCCAAAGGAGTATAAATTGTTCTATTATAAAGACACATGTACATGTATGTTCATTGAAGCACTGTTTACAATAGCAAAGACTTAGAACCAACCCAAATGCCCATCAATGATAGACTGAATAAAGAAAATATGGCACATATACACCATGAAATACTCTGCAGCCATAAAAAGGATGAGTTCATGTCCTTTGCAGGGACATGGATGAAGCTGGAAACCATCATTCTCAGCAAACTAACACAAGAACAGAAAACCAAACACTGTATGTTCTCACTCATAAGTGGGAGTTGAACAATGAGAACACATGGGCACAGGGAGGGGAACATCACACATCAGGAACTGTCAGGGGCTGGAGGGCTAGGGGAGGGATAACATTAGGAGAAATACCTAATGTAGATGACAGGGTGATGGATGCAGCCAACCACTATGGCATGTGTATACCTATGTAACAAACCTGCATGTTCTGCACATGTACCCCAGAACTTAAAGTACAATTAAAGAAAAATGTTCATCAGGGGCACTGCTAGTAATAACATTAAATTACTAAAAGTAATCCAGATGTCTATGAATAGGAAAATGAATAAGTAAATTACATCTTATTCACCTAATGAACTATTATATAGAAATGAAAAACCAAATGAATTGAGCTATATACAACACATATGAATTTAAGTAAATAACGTTGAGGGGAAGTAAGTTATAGAAGACAATCTATGGTGTGATAGCCCTTTTTACAAGGAGCAAAAATAAGTAAAATTAGGCAATATGTTACTTAAACATGTGCTAAAAAAATTTTAAATACCAAGGGAATGAAAAAATGCAAAATTTAGGATATTGTATATGTAACAGGGAAGGCAGAGGGATAGGAATGGGGAGAAACAGGAAGATGTAAATTACTAGCAATATGCTGATTCATAGATTTTCAGTGCACACATGTTCATTATGTTATTAAATAACAAGGAAAATACAAATGAGCCATGTATAGTTAAACAATTTAAAATATTTAGGGAAAAATGTAATGAGATGTCATTTTACATTTGGGTCATAAATAGAACTTAAAAGTAGATTTTTGGTCACATCAAATATTGGTGAGATTTAGGGAAATAGATTTTCTCATACACTACTGGTGGGACCATAATCTGGTTCAGCAAAATTGAACAGCACTTGGGTAGTCTCTATCAAAATTTTAGAAATGTGGTTAGATGCAGTGGTTCATGCCTGTGATATCAGCACTTTGGGAGGTCAAGGCAGGAAGACTGCTTGAGCCCAGGAGTTTAAGACAAGCCTGGGCAACATGGCAAAACCCCATCTCTACAAAAAATTACAGAAATTAGCTGGGCATGGTGGCATACGCCTGTAGTCCCAGCTAATTGGGAGGCTAAGGTAAGAGGATCGCTTAAGCAGGGAAGGCAGAAGTTGCGGTGAGCCCAAATTGTGCCACTGCTGACTCAGCAACTCAATTTTTCAGTATTTTCTTTAAAGATAACACTGTAACATTAGTACAAATAGGCAGATACATGAATGTTCACTGCATTGTTCACAAAAGTGAAAATTTGGGTACAACTTTTAAATGTTAATTACTAGAAAAGTAGTATATCTCAAGGATGGTATATCCGTAAGTTGGAAATTATAGGGCAGCATAGAAGAATGTGGTGATCCACATGAGCTAACAAATGATCTGAGATACATTACTGAGTGACAAATGTAACTTATAGAACAACAGGTACAGTATGATACAAGTTCGAACGACCGTTCAAAGTGCCCTTCCTTACACACTCTAACTACATCCCTGCTCACCAGTAATATTTGCAGGGCCCAAAGCAAGAGTGAAAATTGAGGTCCACATACCATATAAATCATGAGTCATGGATTATGTTATGCAAGCAATGAGTGCTGCATCCTGAGTAATAGAAGCACCTATGTGTTATTCAATATGTTTCCTGTGTGTGTTTGTAATATTCAGGCCCACTAAGCAAGCAGTTCAGGGCAAGGGTACTTCCTGTCCAAGTCTAAAAGCCTTTCTCTCCTCCCCACCATAAAAATGAAATCAGTACTGTACATATTCTATTGGTATATACATACATATGAATGTAAATATATAGAATTTTCAAACTGACTAACTAGTTGCCTCTGGGAAGGGATAGAGGAGACTAGGATTGATTATATCAGATGAGGAGTGAAAGGAGAATTATTTGAATGGTGGTCTAAGACACTTCAGCCATATTTATAAAGTTGGAAATGTGAGAAAAGCCTATTTCCTTGTATAACTTGTTACTAAAATTACTTTTATAAAAATCCAAACAACAGAAATGTTCATTAAAAGAGGTAGCAAGTGGGAATTATTAATACATGATCGATACGTTTTATCCTCAAACAACTCTTACCTAAAGATGAGGAGATAGAGAAACTAAGATGCTATAATAATAAACTAATATAACTATATAGTGGGATTAATGATTTGAGGATCTATGAATGTCCCAAGACACATCCCTTGTAAATGACAAGGGGCTGTTCCATGCAAAATATGTCTGCATATATATTTGCCAGACACCTAGAACCTGAAGTTGTATGTCGATATAAGGTAAACCCCTCCCCTGATCCAAATGCATTCAGCACTCCATTCTTTTTTGAACAAGGGAATTATTTGGAAGATCATAGGAATAACTTTGTTCTTTTATACAATCACTATGCATATTGTGTAGACCTGAAACTCTGCCACAGATACTTTCATACACACTCCAGGATGGAAATAGAAGGTAGAACAAGTAGGTAAACCGTGTGTGTGTGTGTGTGTGATGAATGTGGGCATATGGGAAAGATCATGCCTCATGGCTATTCTCATGTAGACTGAAAGGTAATTGCCAGCTGTTGCATAGCAGCTCTTTAGTGAGATATTATCTCTTTATTCCTATAGATATGGCTCTCAGTCGATGGCGGCAACACTTTTGAATTAATAGCTGACTTTCATGATGATGTCATAAGCAAGACTTTTCATAGTTTTTATACATCAGATATTACTTTTGTTTCTAAACGTGGAAAGGTTTACTCAACCAAGGCAGGTAAGGAATTTGCTTTCATCGATGTAAGCATTACATGTGGCCCAGGATTAGAAGATATATGAAAACTGTGCCTTATTAATCAACTGATCCTAAGGTCTCAAAACTATTAGGGGTGATGGATTTGTAGGATCTACAGAAGTAGGATCGATCCTGTGAATAGCCCTAAAGAAAGACAACACTAGGTCACCATGCTATGTTCTCATTTACAATTTCAGTGACATTTTACTGTCCTAAAAGCCAAATAATAACAGCTGCCACTTGTCAAGCTACAATTGTGCTTAGCATGTTACAAATATCATCTCATTCGATACTCACAATAACCTTGCTGAAGTAGGTAATGTTAACTTACTTTTGCTGATTACATTGATACAACTGACACACAACTAGTAATGGAGGAGTTGTGTGAATGATACACTGCTCTCATCTCCTTCGTTTGGTAATCTTGTGCTTCATCGATCAACTCTATATAGCTCCTATCAGTGTTTGCACAGCAAAAGAAGTAGTTAATTTTTAAGTATAATTTTATTTCTTAACTAACAAATATTGATTTCACATATTCATGGGGTTTACAAAGTGCTATCTTTTTTTTTTAACTGTACAATTATTTCTATTTTTAATGTCCAGAATGTGTAATATAAGGGACAGAGTCTCCCCCTGGACTCAATTTTATAAATTCTCAATTGGTTGATGAGGCCAATAGGGATATTTTGCTTGTCCAATTTGGTTTCTGGGAAAGCTTTGTTCAAGTCTTCAATGGTCATCTGTTCAAATGGAATTCAGTTCTTAATCTCCTCCATCTGTTTCTCGTATTCTACAATCCTGGCCTTTGAGAGAGACACTCACTCAGCACAAGACTTCACATCTTCTTTTTCTGCAGCATCCACCTGAGCAATATATTGATCCTCTGGTACAGGAAGGTTCTGGGCATTAAACTTCTTCTCAAAGTCATCCACCAAGCCTGCCTTGGTCACATTGGCCTTGTAGTAAGCCCAGTCGATAGGTGGTGGATTCCTAGGTAAAGCAGCCAACCTGGTGGTGAGGGTCTCATTCCAGGATTTCAGGGAATTAGCAATGGCCTTTTGTTTTTGGGGTATGATCTCCCCAAAAGCTATCCAGTCAATGTTTTTTAGAGCAAATTTTCACCCAGCCATCTTGGGATCCTTCACTGACCCCGGTTACCTACTGTCCATAGCAGCAAGTAATAGAAGTGGGTCCACAAAGTGCTATCTTGATATGTATAATGTAGAGTGATCAGATCAGGGTATTAGCATGTCCATCATCTCAAACATTTATCATTTCTTTGTATTGGGAATGTTCAATATCCTCCTCCTAGCTATTTGAAACAATACAACATATTAGTGTTAACTATGCCATCCTTCGGTGGTATAGAACACTAAAATTTATTCTTCCTATCTGGCTGTAATTTTGAATCCTTTAACAAATCTCAAAACAGTTAATATTGATTGACAGTTGCCCACTCCTTTCCAACTCAATTGAATTTTGCTAACCAGCCTAGGACCCTAGAGTGATAAAGGGACATGATTCTCAATTTATTTCTATATGTTTGTGACCTGCATTTTCATTTTATTTTGTCGTTCTATTATTGAGTCTTTGAGACCTTGTTTTGTTGAATTTAACTTACTAAGATTTTTTGAGGCAGAATATGGAGGTAAATTTACCTCCTATCTTGGGATATGCTTTGTCTCAACTTGATTCTTTTTATCTTTTATATGCTGTTGGTTTCTTCCTTCTCTTCCCTTCCTTTTCTAAAAAAAATTTATTATTAATTTCTGTGGGTACATAATAGGTGTACAAATTTATGGGATACATGAGATATTTTGATATGGGGATACACTGTGTAATAATCATATTGGGGTAAATGGGGTATCTATCACAAGAATTTATTCTTGTCTTTGTGTTACAAACAATCTCATTATATTCCTCTAGTTATTTTTAAATGTACAACAAATTATTGTTGATTGTAGTCACTCTGTTGTGCTGTCAAATACTAGATCTTATTCATTCTTTATAGCGATATTTTGTACCCATTAACCATCCCTATTCTCCCCCTACACAATGCCCCACTACCCTTCCCAGCCTCTGGTAACCATTATTCTACTCTCTATGTCTCCATGAGTTCAATTTTTAAAATATTCAGTTCCCTCAAATAAATGAGAACATGCAAACTCTGTCTTTCTGTGCCTGGCATAGTTCACTTAAAATAATGTCCTCTAGTTCCAATCATGTTGTTGCAAATGACATGATCTTATTCTTTTTTATGGCTGAATAGTACTCCATTGTATATATGTACCACATTTTCTTTATTCATTCATCTATTGATGGACACTTAGGCTGCTTCCAAAGCTTCACTATTGTGAATAGTGCTACAATAAACATGGGAGTGTAGATACCTCTTCAATATACTGATCTCTTTTTGCGGGGGTGTATCCTAGCAGTGGGATTGCTAGGTCATATGGCAGCTCTATTTTTAGTTTTCTGAGGAACCTCCAAACTATTCTTCATAGTACTAATGTACTCTCCATTGTACTAATTTATATTCCCACCAACAGTGTACAAGTGTTCCCTTTTCTCCACATCCTCACCAGCATTCATTATTGCCTGTCTTTTCAATAAAAGCTATTTTAACTGGGTAAGATGGTAATCTCATTGTAGTTTTGATTTGCATTTCTCTGATAGTCAGTGATACTGAGCACCTTTTCATATGCCTGTTTGCCATTTGTATGTCATCTTTTGAGAAATGTCTGTTCAGATTTTTTGCCCATTTTAAAATCAGATTGTTAGTTTATTCCTGTTGCTTGAGCTTTTTATATATTCTTATATATTCTAGTTATTAATTCCTTGTCAGATGGGTAGTTTGCAAATATTTTCTCCCATTCTGTGGGTTGTCTCTTCACTTTGTTGATGGCTTCTTTTGCTGTATGTAAGCTCTTTAACTTAATGTGATTCAATTTGTCTGTTTTTGCTTTGGTTGCCTGTGCTTGTGGGATATTACTCAAGAAATCTTTGCCTAGATTAATGTCCCAGATAGTTTCCTCAAAGTTTTCTCTTAGTCATTTTATAGCTTTTAGATTTCAGTCTTTAATCCATTTTGATTTGATTTTTGTGTGTGGAGAAAAGTCTAGTTTCATTCTTCTGCACATGGATATCTTCTGCATATGAATATGGATGGTCTAACATATGGTCTACTTATCTCAGAATGATCTATGTGCTGAGGAGAAGAGTTTGCATTCTGCAGCCATTGGTTGAAATATTCCATAAATATCTAATAGGTCCATTTGGTCTACAGTGCAGATTAAGCCCAATGTTTCTTTGTTGATTTTCTGTCTGGATGACCTGTCCAGACAGAAAATCATGTCCAAAGGTGAACATGGGTTGTTGAAATCTCCAAGTGTTATTGTATTGGGATCTATCTCTCTCCTTAGCTCTAATAATATTTGCTTTCTGTATCTGAGTGCTCCAGGGTTGGGTGTATGTATATTTATAATTTTTATATACTTTTGCTGAATGGACCCCTTTATCGTTATATAATGACCTTGTTTTTCTCTTTCTATAGTTTTTGTCTTGAAATCTATTTTGTCTGATATAAGTATAATGACTTCTGCTCTTTTTTGGTTTCTACTTGCATGGAATATATTTTTCCATCCCTTTATTTTCGGTCTATATGTGTGTTTATAGGTGAAATGTGTTTCTTGTAAGCAACAGATCACTAGGACTTTTGTTTTTAATCTGTTCAGGCACTCTATGTCTTTTGATTGAGGAGTTTAGTCCATTTACATTAAATGTTGTTATTGATAAGTGAGAACGTACTCCTGACATTTAGTTAATTTTTTTCTAGTTTTTTTGTGGTCTTCCCTTCCTTCTTTCTTTCCTTCCCATCTTTCTTTTAGTGAAGGCAATTTTCTCTGGTAGCATGTTTTAATTTCTGTCCTCAAGCTTACTAATTCTTTATTCTGCTTGATCAATTCTGCTTCTAATTTCTTGCTTTTTATTTTCATATATCTGTTGTATGTTTTCAAATTCTAGGTTACCATAATATCTTATAAAACTCATTATTTTAAACTGATATGTCTTGAAAAGTTGTTGTACTTACAATATTTGATCAGTTTGTCTTATAGTTTTTCTCCTCAAGACATGAGTAGTTTACACACCGTAATTAACATGTTATAATGTTCTGTGTTTTTCTGTGTACCTGTTATGACCAGTGAGTTTTTTACCTTCAGATGATTTCTTATTGCTTGTTAATATTCTTTTATTTATGCTTGAAGTATTTCCTTTAGTATTTCTTTTTTTTCTTTTTCTTTTTTTTTTTTTTTTTTTTGAGGCAAGGGTCTATATTCCTTTCCATTACAGGTGGGGTCATTTAAGTCTCAAACCTGAACAAAATACAGGTAACAATCTAAATTCAATCATGACAATAAAATACTTTCCATTTTCCAAGTTTGATGGTAATAAATATTTACAGTTTAAAAAATAATTTTTGTTCTTTTTTTGTTTTTTAAAAAGACACAACATGCTCAAGGGTACACAGAATACAGAAAAAGTCATCACTTCACTTGAGAGATCAACTGGTAGTAAAAAACACTGTTCTTACATATTAACCAATTCAAGAATGGTATCACCAGGAAGTCTAACATGGTGTTTACCTCAAAGATGATATTCAAGTATGTTATTTAGAACACTACGTCTAACGTATCTATAAAGAAGCAAGCACTGCTATCTAGTTTTTATAGTTTTTAGTATCTTCTATATCCACCTCCACCACCGCCACCACCACCACCTCCATATGGATCTCCATAGCCTCTTCCACCATAGCCCCCTCTTCCACCATAATCTCCCCTGCCTTGGAAACCTCCTCTACCACCTCCCCCTCCCCCTCTGCCCCCCCATCCTCCTCCCCCTCCCCTACCCCCTCCCCAACCTCCTCCACCCCCCCAGCCACCTCTTCCTCCCCCACCACCACCACCTCGACCGCCACCTCCACCACCACCACCCCAACCACCCCTCCCACCACCACCTTCTTGTCTCTTTTGCCAAGGGGGCATTTCTGGGGGTGGTGGTTCAATTTCATTTGGCCGGCCTCCCCTGTTAGGCACTCTTCCCATCAGCACCTTATTAATGGCACATGCGGTCTTCTCCTGGCTGGCACCACTACTTGTCCTAATGATCTTGGATAGATCTTCACGAGCAGCAAGTAAATGCGCCATTGTAATTGTTGTCTTGGGTGACAAAGCATAATGCTTAGGCTGATAAATTCTTGCTATATCATCTGTTTTTACCTTTGCTCTATCAGACCATCCAAATGACTGAACTGTCACGTCTAATCGTTTCATTAACATTCGCCAGCGGCACTCATATTCACAGCAGAGAGCTTCATTGATTCTTTCCAGTTGTTCTGCCTGTTCCGAATTTAAATCAATTTTCAGCAGTGGTTTTCCCACATGATTTTTCTGGACTTTTGAGAGAATATCTTTCACCTTTGATTCCACTTGGTTTAGCATAAGCGGAATGTCAGAAGTTGTTGACTTGGGTATACCAAGTATATCAAACATAGCTTGAACTTCCTGATAAATTTCACTATTTTTATCTAATTGAGAATTTTTATGTTTCTTGTTCTGTAATATCTGTGAAGCTTGAAGTTCTGTACTTAAAAATAATAGAAGTTTCAAACAGTCTTCCTTCTTTTTTAAACGATCTTTAATATCTCCCGATATGAGTACAGAATACGGACATGCCATTTCTTTTAAAAAGTCACTTATCTCAAGCTGGAAGCTCTCTAGATCATCTCTTCCAGCAGATGTGATACTTTCTTCTAAGTTGCATAACGATTTTATTTGAGAGCCTAACCAAATACAGAGCTCTGAAAATTCATGTGAAGATAATCCACTCTCTGCAGCCTTTGTAAGGGCTTGTTCTTCTAACAATGGTCCTTTATACCCCAGCGCCTCCAGTGTGTCCAGCACGTCTCCCTCCATCGTTGGTTCAGGAGCTGGCTCCGGCCCTCTCATGGTCCTTTGGCCCCCATTAGCATTTCTTATAGGGCAGGTCTGGTGTTGATGACATCCCTCAGGTTTCATTTTTTATCTGGGAAAGTATTTCTTTTTCATGTTTGAAAGACATTTTTCCTAGATATACTATTCTAGGATAAAAGATTTTTAAAAAATATGTCATGGCACTCTCTTCTGGCCTGTAAGGTTTCCACTGAAAAGTCTGCTACCAGATGTATTGGGGCTCCTTTGTATGTTATTGTTTCTTTTCTCTTGCTGCTTTTAGGATCCTTTATTTACTTTGGGAATTTTATTATTAAATGCTTTGAGATGGTCTTCTTTGGCTTAAATCTGTTTCGTGCTCTGTTACCTTCTTGTACTTGAATATTGATATCTTTCTCTAAGTTTGGGAAGTTCTCTGTTATTATTCCTTTGAATAAATGTTCAATCCCTCTCTCTTTCTCTACCTCCTCTTTAAGGCCAATAACTCTTAGATTTACCCTTTTGAGACTATTTTCTAGATTTTATAATCATGCTTCACTCCTTTTTATTCTCTTTTCTTTCATCTCCTCTAATTGTGTATTTTCAAGTAGCCTGTCTTCAAGCTCACTAATTCTTTATTCTGCTTGATCAATTCTGCTATTAAGAGACCTGATAAATTCTTCAGTATATCAATTGCATTTTTCAGCTTCAGAATTCTGCTTGATTCTTTTTAATTGTTTCAATCTCTTTGTTAAATTTATCTGACAGGATTATGGATTCCTTCTCTGTATTATATTGAACTTCCTTGAGTTTTCTCAAAACAGCTATTTTGAATTCTCTGTCTAAAAGGTCACATATCTCTGTCTCTCCAAGATTGATCTCTGGTGCCTTATTTTGTTCCTTTGGAGGTCATATTCTGGATGGTCTTGATGCTTGTGGACACTGATTGGTGTTTGGAGGTTAAAGAGTTTGGTATTTATTGTAGTCTTCATGTCTGGACTTGTTTGTACCTGTCCTTCTTAGGAAAGCTTTCCAAGCATTCAAAGGGACTTGAGTGTTGTGATCTAAGTCTTTGGTCACTGTAGTTGTATCTGCATTAGGAGGTACCTCAAGCCTAGTAATGCTTTGGCTATTGCTAACTTGTAGAAGTACTGCCTTGGTGGTCTTGTATAAGATCCAGGAGAACTCCCTGTATTACCAGGAATAGGCTTTTGTTCTCTTACCTTACTTTCCCCCAAATAAATAGTGTCTCTTTCTCTGTGCTAAGCTGTCTGGAGCTAGAAGAAGGGTGATGCAAACACCCCTGTAGCCACCACCACTAGGACCACACTGGGTCAAACCCAAAGCCTGCACAGCACTGGGTCTTGCCCAGGCCCACAATGCCCACTGCCTGGCTACTACCTATGTTCACTCCAGGCCCAAGAGCTCTATAGTCAGCAGGTGATGAATCCAGCCAGGGTATGATCTTCCCTTCAGGTCAGTGAGTTGCCCCCAGCCCCAGCTAGGTCCAAAAATGCCATCTGGGAGCCAAGGAAGTTGAGAACCCTAGAGTCTATGTGGTATTCTGTTCTACTGTGGCTGAGCTGGCACCCAAGCTGCAAGACAAAAATCTTTCCTACTCTTCCCTGCTTTATCCTAAAGCAGAGCAGTCTTTCTACAAGGTCACCACCACCCCAAGCCCATGGCAGTTACCTCCTGGCTACTGCCACTGTTCACTCAAGGCCCAAAGGCTCTTCAGTCAGATTGTGGTGAATGCTGTCAGTCTTGGGTTTCTCCTTTCATGGCAGTGGCCCCACTCTGTTCCAGAGCAGGTTTAGAAATACCATCCAAGAGCCAAGTCCTGGAATCAGAGACCCTAGGAGCCCACTTGGTGCACTGTCCACTGTGGCCAACCTGGTACCCAAGCTGATTTTTGGTTCTTATGAAGGTGCTTTCTTGTGTGGATCATTGTTCAATTTGATGTTCCTGCGGGGGTGGATAATCATTAGAGGCTTCTATTCAGTCATCTTGCTCAGTCTCCTTTCTATAATCCCTCCCTTCCTAATCTTCCCCACACCTCTCTTCTATTCACTCACCTTCTTCTTTATCCCTTTTCCTTCCTTTCTTCTTCTTCTCCTTCTATTCCTCCCACTCTTCCTGTTTCCATCAAGTTCATCATTAAAGGTGTAGCACTGGTCAGATCTTCTATTTGCTCTAACATAGTGTAGGTAAATTATTCTTGAGACCCATCTGCTTCACTTCTTTTAGATAGGACTTGGACCCATTTTTCTCAACTCAGTAAAATGCTCTGGAAAGTGGTAAACCTGGTTTCACTCATGAGGGCCTGATTTTTCCCTTTACTTTTCCTTTTGATATCTTCTCATCCACTTGTCATATTCTTAAATGGTTTAGCTGTGTCCCCACCCAAATTTCAACTTGAATTTTATCTCTCAGAATTCCCACATGTTGTAGGAGGGACCAAAGGGGAGGTAATTGAATCACAGGGGCTGGTTTTTCCTGTGCTATTCTCATGGTAGTGAATAAGTCTCACAAGATCTGATGGATTTATAAGGGATTTCTGCTTTTGCTTCCTCTTCATTTCTCTCTTGCCGCCACCATGTAAGAAGTGCCTTTCACCCTCTGCCAAGATTGTGGGACCTTCCCCAGCCATGTGGAACTGTAAATCTAATTAAACTTCTTTCTTTTGTAAATTGCCCAGTCTCAGGTGTGTCTTTATCAGCAGCATGAAAATGGACCAATACACCTTCTTACTTGTTAGGTGGGTATTACTGAGAGTCTTCAGGAATTTGTTGATTTACATTCCTTTTCTCAATATTGACTCAATAGTGGACTTTTATAGATTATTGGGTAAGTTTTGAGATTAAGGTGGACTTGGAGATATTTTAATATGTCTAACAGGAATTAGAAAAATACTTTCACCAAGACAAGACAGAGGGTGTGTTTTTTTGTTTGTTTTTAACATGCAGCATTTTTGATTGTATAACCAGTTTCTTCTGATATTCAGTCTCTGATATGATTTTAAATGATAAAGTTTCTAAAGGCTTCTGATCTAACTTCAAAAAGCATGGTTTTGTAGTCCTCAATATTTTGTCCTTGATATTCACCAGCAAAGGCAGTTTTACAGTCATACAATCTCCTCTATTGGTCCTTCCTTGTTTGAGGATAAGGAGAGACCACAAAATCCTGATTCTATTTCTCCAGATCTTCACCACTCTATTTATTCTCTATTCTGTCAATAAAGCTTCTGTTTAATTTAAGTCAGTATCAAGATTAATCCTTGTGGTTTATATATCTGAATCATGTGTTGAGACAGCAGCTGTGTCAACCTAAGATTCTGGTGATCAGGCATCATATGATTGTGAAATAAATTAAAGTAATTGTGAGTATTGTTAGGAACATGATGTGGAACATTTCCAGTATTCCAGAAAGCTCCCTTTTGCCACTTTTTTTTTTTTTGAGACAGAGTCTTGCTCTGTTGCTCAGATTGGTGCAGTGGCATGATCTCAGCTCACTGCAACCTCCACCTCCCTGATTCAAGCAGTTCTCCTGCCTCAGCCTCCCGAGTAGCTGAGATTACGGGCAGGCAACACCACATTTTTAGTAGAGACAGGGTTTCACCATGTTGGCCAGGCTGGTCTCAAACTCCTGACCTCAAGTGATCCTCCTGCCTCAGCCTCCCAAAGGGCTGGGATTACAGTCATGAGCCACTGCGCCTGGCCTACTTTTTTTTTTTTTTTCATTTGTGTACCTCTAAAGGTAGCTGTTATTATCATTTATAATACTATAGATTAGTTTTACATAACTTTGAATATCATACAAATGGAATTGTACAGTATAAATGTGTCTGTGTCTGACTTATTCAGTCAACATTATGACTGCAAGATTTCTTCATAAAGTTGCATGTATTAGTAATTCATCCTTTTTCACTGCTGTGTACTCTTCAGTTGTACGAATATACTATCCTATGTTTATCCATTCTACTGCTGATGGATATTTGCATTGTTTCCATTTGAGGCTTATCATAAATAAGGCAGTGATTAGCATTTTTGTATACATCTCTTGCTGGACATAATCTTTCTTTTCTGTTGGATGTATACCTAGGAATGGAATTGTTGCATCATTAAGTTTATATTTGTTTATCTTTTTGTGAAAAAAAAAATCTTAAGTGCTGCCAACATTACTCCAAAGTGATTGTATCAATTTGCTCTTCCACCAGCAATGTGAGGGAGTTCCAGTTGATCCCCCTTCTAGTCAACACTTAGTATTGTTAGTCTTTCTTTTCTTCTTTTTTTTCTGAGACAGGGTCTCACTCCCTGGCTGGAGTGCAGTAGCTTGAACACAGCTCACAGTAGCCTCAACCTTCTGGGCTCAAGTGATCCTCTCACAGCTTCCTGAGTAGCAAGGACCACAGGTGCACTCCACCATGGTTCGGCTGATTTTTTTTATTTTGTGTAGTGATTTTGGTCTTGCCATGTTGCCCAGGCTGGTCTCAAACTTCTAGGCTCAAGCAGTCCTCCTGTCTTGGCCTCCCAAAGTACTGGGATTACAGGCACGAGCCACCATGCTCGGCCTAGTCTTTAAAATGTAAGCCATTATGATCAATGTGTAATGGTATCTTTTTTTTTTTTTTCAGACAGTCTCACTCTGTTGCCCAGGATGGAGTACAGTGGTGCAATCTCGGCTCACTGCAAACTCTGCCTCCTGGGTTCAAACAATTCTCCTGCCTCAGCTTCCCAAATAGCTGGGATTACAGGCACCCACCACCAAGCCTGGCTAATTTTTTTTTTTTTTGTATTGTTAGTAGAGACAGGTTTCACCATGTTGGTCAGGCTGGTCTCAAACTCCTGGCCTCAAGTGATCTGTCCAGGCAGGCCTCCCAAAATGTTGGGATTACAGGTGTGAGCCACTGCATCCAGCCTAATGGTATTTCATTGAAGATTTAGTTTGCATGAGTAATAATGTCAAGCATATGTTCATATGTTCATTTTTGTATTCTTTTTGCAAATTCTTTTCAAGTCTTTTTTGAATCAAGTTTTGATTTACTTTTCTTTTTTTATTTGAATTACTTTCCTTAATGATTTCTATGAGATTTTAATGTATTATGGATCTGATTTTTTGTTAGAAATATGAATTGGAAATATTTTCTTATAATTAGTGGCTTGTCTTATGTACTTTCTTCATGGTATCTTTTGAACAAAGATTATTAATTTTTTTTGAGATGGAGTCTCGCTCTGTCACCAGGCTGGAGTGCAGTGGTGCAATCTTGGCTCACTGCAACCTCCAACTCCCTGGTTCAGAAAATTCTCCTGCCTCAGCCTCTCTAGTAGCTGGAATTACAGGCACGCACCACCTCGCCCAGCTAATTTTTGTATTTTTTTAGTAGAGATGGGGTTTTACCATGTCAGCCAGGATGGTCTCGATCTCCTGATCTTGTGATCTACCTGCCTCAGCCTCCTAAAGTGGTGAGATTACAGGCATGAGCCACCATACCCAGCCAATTGTTAATTTTTAAAAGCTCAATTGATCAATCTTTCCTTTTATGATTAGTACCTTTTACCTCTTGTATTCTATTTAAGAATTCTTTGCCTTTCCCAAAGCTATGAAAATGCGCTGTTTTATTCTGGAGATTGATTGTTTTAGATTTTATATACAGATCAAATGTAAAGTCTCTAATTTTATATATGTTACAAAGTGAGGTTCATTTTTTCCCTGTATAACTGCCAGAGCCTCTACTCTGGCCTTGAATTGAATATTCAAGGTCCTAAGCTTTTCTTTTAGCTTTGGAAGCTCTCCAATATATCCATAAAAGTCATGCCACCCCACGATCTCTGTAAAAACCATGGTTGTTATTGTAATCAACTGCAGCTACTCCACTGGACTGCAAGTTTTACCCTTCCACAGATACTCCATCCCACGCTCTCCACAGAGATAATCTAGTAATTGTGAAGCCCTTGCTTGCTATGGTTTGCCAGGCATAAGAGGTCATCTGTTCATTCATTAAGTATACAGGTAACTCAGTCCCAGAATCCCACCTCTATATTCTATGTCCTATGGACATTTTTGGTAAAAACACTATATCCTGCCGTTTTGGACCAGACAGGAAACATAATTCCTCTCTGGTCTTTTAACTGAAGAACCCTTATAAGGATACTATTTGCAGAGGGTGGACATGGTTAAAGGGCGCAACAGTGATATTAAAATATCCAGAGACTAGTAATGGGAGAAAGATGTTACAGTCTCTTTGCTTAAAGGGATAAGATAGGTAGATGACATATAGATAGATGGCATTACTAAAGGCCAGTCAAAGCTGGAATGGAATAGGGACCACCCTTTAAGAGGTGTAGTCTAGGAAGCTCACAGCCACCACAGAAACACACCACCAACGCAAGAAGAAGGAGGGTGAAAACTACTTTAATTTCTGTCTCCTTCCCCTTTCTTAACTCCTGCTGCTGCATTTCATTTGCCAAACCCAATCAGGAGTCAACTGGAAATAGCACAAAGATTGCAGTTCATAGGAATCAGTCTTCCATTGCACCAAACAGGAAGGAGAAAGTCTGAGAGTGGAGCTGGAGGAATGGCCAAATAGAGAATAAACAGCACATATTGTGAAACAAAATCAAAATAGACCTAGCAAGGTAATGTTGGAAACAGTAAAAACAATCAACACCTAAGAAAATTTGTCAATAAAAATTATACATATAAACTATAGAAACATATCCAGATGTAGAATGAACAAGTGGAAAGAATCTAAAATAATAAATACAGATGCTAACGATTCAGAAACTACAAATGTAGGAATTTCCAGTGATGATCAGAAATGGTGGCTGTATGTTTCTCTCTTTTATCTACAGTTCCTGGCACAGTATAGCCCTCTGATAGAAATGGATGGATGGATGGATGAATAAATACAAAAAAATTGAAAGAGCAAAGGAAACCAAAATCAATAATGACATTAATTTTTTGAGCAAAAAGCGAAACAAACTAATACTAAAAGCGAAAACACTCTTCTGAATTATTTGAAATGAAAAATGTAAATCAATTTTAAAGAACAAAAATCAAGCCAGCCTTGGATTCTTCTGCTGCAGCAATGCCTCTCACATTTTCTAATATAGAACTTCCAAAAAAAATTAGTTTCACCTAAGAATTTGTAACCAACTCAACTCATTATTCATATTCATTCTCTAAAAGAAAACGTGCAATTCTTCTACAACAAATTATGGTGATTTCTCGTGACACTGGCTTTACTGATAAACATATGTCCTATTGCTTTGTTTTCTTCTCTGCACTCACAATAACTTTGTTTCTATGCCAAATTATAAAGTAATATTTTTGAAAGCACTTTAAGCAGCAGTAAAACTCAACATGTATTGCATCAATGATCCAGGAAACTCAATTAAAGTGATGACAGTATAAATGACTGAGACAAAGTACGTGCATGGGTAGGCAATTGACCACTATGGTTTGAGTGCCCTCTGGCTGACAATGATTGTAAGACACACCAATTATAGGACATGTCTCAATTACCAAGCTGTTAAAATGTGAAACAAGCATCTCTTGCCATGTTTATCCACAAAATATGGCATATTGAACCTTAGCAATTACATCAGCAAAGTTTGCTACTGAAAAGCTCACAGGAGCATAAGAAAAAACCTTGACTACACGTGATTCAGAAGAAATAATCATGACTATTATAGACACAAAAAACAAAAACACATTGAGAGTCTCTCAGAACTGCATGATAAAATAATCAAGAATTTAAAAGGTTAGGAGAATAACAAAAAGTTAAAACCAAGAAAGCCAAAATTTTGCCATCCCTAAAAGGCAGTCCAAAATACTATCTCTTTATCTGAGTTTAACTTTACGTGGAGTTAGGACATTTTTTGGAATCCTTTATTGTGATCATTTGTGGAATTTTTTAAAATGTGCATGCTGGTGGTCATCTGTAGTCCCAGCTACTCAGGAGTCTGAGACAGGAGAATCACTTGAGCCTGGGAAGCGGAGGTTACGGTGAGCCGAGATCATGCCACTGCACTCCAGCATGGGTGACAGAGTGAAACTCTGTCTCAAAAAAACAAAAAACAAACAACAACAAGAAAAAAACATGTGTACATTACAAGTTTTAAAAAGCAAAAGAAGGCTGGATGTGATGGCTCATGCTTGAATTCCAGAACCTTGGGAGGCCAAGGTGGGAGCATCGCTTGAGCCCAGGAGTTCAAGACCAACAGGGCAACATAGCAAGACTCAGTCTCTACACACACACACACACACACACACACACACACACACACACACACACACACACATTTAAGTTTGCATATGTGTATTAAAGCAAAGGAAACAGAATAACCTTAAAAACAGACATAAAAAAAGAAAAAAGAAGACAAACCTGAAAATGTACAAAGCACAAAATAGAATAACCAAAAGTAGAGCTGGTCTACAGTTATCACCATAAATGTTATGGATTCACTTATTCAGCAGCATTTATTCAGTACCTCATATAGGCCAGGTGCTGTTTCAGCCACTAAGGGTACAGCATTCTCTTTTCCTGTGGAATTTACACACTTGTCAGAAGAGACTAATAATTAACAAGTAAATCAAAATAGGCTGTATATAAGATAAATGCTACACAGGAAAAAAATAATAATAAGGTAAGGTGAATAGGAAGTGCCAGGTGAAGGGTGTGCTGTGTGGCTGTAGTGTAGCATGTATTGTGGCCAGGGTGAGCGACCCTGAAGCAGATGAGGGAATGAGCAGGTATCTGAGGGTAACCTACATTTCTCCGTTAAAGACAGGGTCTCGTTTTGGATTTTAAAATCTTGAAATATGTTGCCAGGAGTAAAAAACTTAAAGCTTAAGTAGAGAGAAAAAAATATAATTAAAGATTCAA
This sequence comes from Aotus nancymaae, assembly GCF_030222135.1. Lineage (NCBI taxonomy): Eukaryota > Metazoa > Chordata > Mammalia > Primates > Aotidae > Aotus > Aotus nancymaae. The sequence continues at coordinate 74,991,304 of NW_026988422.1, read as the reverse complement.
ACAAGTATGCCAAACATGCTGGGAGAGAAAATAGAGGCAGTAATGTTAATATTCACACAGAGCAAGTGTTTTAGGCTGAAAGTATTCAATAAACAAAGTTCTTTCTGTGATAAAATATGAATAGTAAAAATATATTGTTATTGAATCAATGCCCTAAAATAATATATCTTGTAGATATAAAAAACTGAATTATAAGGAACATGAGAAGAAATCAACTGACGTGCCAAAGTAGAATACATTTGAAATTGACTGTGTTCAGTCTTTATACATAAAGATCAAGATAAAAGTATAAGGGAACATTCCATGTAGCAGAATTAAGACATTGTGTTGAAATACATGGCACATGTAGTATACTATAGCTAAATTATGTTTCCTAGGGATGACTCATTGATGATGAGACCATAAAGGTAAGCTGAACCCAGTTTTCCATTTGAGTCAAGCTTAAGAATTTCATCATGCTACTAAGAGACTATTAACATAATCACATTTGTATTTTAGAAAGATCATATAGGGGAATATACTGGAAAATGTGAGATTTTAGGCCAAGTGGTATGTTGATAAGAGGCTATTGTAAAAGTTTACGTGTGATGATGAGGATCTGGATTAGGAGAGTGGCCACAAATATGGAGAAAACAATGGCAAATTATGAATGAAAGTGGTGGGAGTTTGCGAAGGATTGGCTGTAAAATAGACGGAAGTGGGTATAGTCAAGAGTTATGCATAGGGCAACTGGATGAGTAATGACACAATGAACATCATCCACAGAACATAGTATCCAAGGGACTTCCATTTCCAGTTGCGGCATCACTTTACTGCTGAGAATAATTTATCTAACAAAATACTTAGATAAACTGTTTTGTAAATTGATAACCTGAGGCCGAGCATGGGGGCTCATACCTGTAACCTCAGTACTTTGAGAGGCCAAGATGGACGGATCATGAGGTCAAGAGTTCGAGACCAGCCTGACCAAAATGGTGAAACCTTGTTTCTACTAAAAGTACAAAAGTTAGCTGGGCATGGTGGTGCGCATCTGTAATCCCAGCTACTCAGGAGGCTGAGGCAGGAGAATCATTCGAACCCGGGAGGTAGAGGTTGCAGTGAGCTGAGATTGTACCTCTGCACTCCAGCCTGGGCGACAGAACAAGACTCCATCTCAAATAAATAGATAGATAGATAGATGGATGGATGGATGGATGGATGGATGGATAGATAGATAGATAGATAACCTGAAAAGCTGATAGAAACAACCAGGCCAAAATCTAAGGGAAAACAAAAACTTAGTTTGGCTCTGTGTCCCCAGCCAAATCTCACCCTGAATTGTAGCTTCCATCATCCCCATGTGTTGTGGGAGGGACCTGGGGGGAGGTAATTTAATCATGGGGGCAGGTCTTTCCCATGCTGTTCTGGTGGTAGTGAATAAGTCTCACAAGATCTGATGGTTTTGTAAAGCGAGTTCCCCTGCATAAGCTCTCTTGCCTGCTACCATGTGAGTTGTGACTTTGCTCCTCCCCAGCCATGTGAAACTGTGAGTCAATTAAATCTCTTTCCTTTATAAATGACCCAGTCTCAGGTACATCTTTATTAGCAGCATAAGAACAGGCTAAATACACTTGGAGAGGTAAATAGGGCACACAGTGCCAAAGTCGTTTTGACCTGAAGAGATTCACAAATTCCTGCAAACTTACTCTTTGAATTTGGTACATGGCCCTGAGTCTACCCAGGTAGTGAGAATGATAGATGGTGTGCCCCACCATACACCAGAACCCCTAAGGGCTCTACCCTTAGGATAACGATGAATCAGAGGTAAATCCATACACCCTCACAGACATCCCCAAGGAATACAACAAAGTCATCTTGTTGTTAAGTGGGTAGGAAAAGAAAAAGAGAGAAAAAAACCTGTCTGAGAGGTTATGGCTATTGGAAGGCTTCTATGAGATTTGCAGCCCTGCTTTGCATTGTCTGGGATTATAGGTGCCTACCACCACACCCAGCTAATCTTTGTATTTTTAGTAGAGACGAGGTTTCACCATGTTGGCCACGCTGGTCTCAAACTCCTGACTGCAGGTGATCTGCCTGCCTCAACCTCCCAAAGCATTGGGATTCCAGGCCTGAGCCACCACCCCTGGCCATTCATGATTTTTTAAACAAACACTTATTAAAGCAAGAACAGAAGGTAACTTTTTGATTAAGAGTATCTGGGGGGAAAGAAGCTATAACAAATATCCAATCAGATTTTACAATAACACACCAAAAGCTTTTGCTCTGGCATCTACCACTACCTCTATTCATCATTGTATTGCAGGGCTGAATTAGCCTAGACAGGCAAGAACAATGTATTAAAAGTATAAGGTTGGAGAGGAAGGAAGATAGCTGTTTCTGTAACAGATTATCTAATTGTGGACCTAGACAACCTCAGGCTGGTATAGCTGGAGCAGAGTAAGCATCGCAGAAAGTCATAGACGATAAGTCAGAGAGGGACTGGAATTCAGACCACGGTGGCCTTTGGAGGGCATTGCAAGGACTTTGACTCTTACTGAGAAAGAGGTTGAAGCCATGGAGAGTTTTGATGAGGGGAGTGGATGAAGCAACTTAACATTTTAAAAGTGTTACTTTGGATGCTTTTTTGCGAATAGACTGAAGGGAGCTATGGGCAGAATCACAGAGACCAATTGGGAGACACAAGAGAGATGACAGTGGCTTGTACAGGGTGATAGTGGTGACAGAGGTGTGAAGTGGATGGGGTCTACGTATATTATGAGACTAGAGGCAATAGGATTGCCGATGGATTAAATACAGGGTGTGAGAGAAAGAGGAATTAAGAATGGCACCGAGGTTTTTGGGGCTGAGCAGCAGCAATAATGCAGCTGCCATTAATGAAAGTGAGGAAGGCTGGGGCTGGAGGAGGTTTGCATGAGGATCAGGAGCTCAGTCTGGAATGAGTTCACTTTGAGAGGCCCAACCAACATCAAATGAAGCTGTTGGAAGGCAGTCAGCCTATGTAAGTCTAGACTTCAGGGAACAGCACTAGACAGTAGACTTAAATTTGGGAATTATCTACCTAAAGATGGATTTAAAATCCTAAAACTGAGTGAGATCTTCAAAGATAGTGAGAGAAGAAATCTAAAAGCTGAGTCCTGGGACACTCCAATGTGTAGAAAAAACTAGGAGAACCTGAGCCAACTGGGTGGGTTTGGGTGGGGTGCAGTGTGCAGAAATTAGCCTTCTTCATCCTGAGCCATGATCTTTCACTCTAGCTCCTTCCAAGGGAGGGGACCCTGTCTCAGGACCAGTGTCTGCTTGGCTAAGTGAATGCTGCTGCACCATCTGACTACTGACAGTGCCTCTCAACGTGGTGCCCAAAGGATGAGAGAACCACAGGATGTCCAGTTTGGCTCAGCATATTAACCTTAGTATTACTTAGTGACACAGTGTCTACTGATGATTCCCCTTGCCTTCCTAAGGGCTGTTTTCTCACTGCCTTTTACTTCTTCAGGAATCTGATTTGCTGGTAATAGGAAGAGAAACCAATATTACAGAGACCTAACCCTTCTCCTCTAGATCTCTTAATTAAACATCCTTCTGTTTGTTTCTTCACCTACTTCAGTGAACAGGTTCTGTAATGATGTGGAGTCTGGAGAAGACTTCCCAGGGACTTAACAACTAACATTCATTTTCCTAATTCAGGCATCTCAGGGCCCTACTTCCACCTCTTAGTGTAAATGAAGATGTCTTTACAAGGTATGGTATTAACATTTTTCGGCTTCTATTATATCGGTATCAAGACACTTCTCTCTATTTCCTAATAGGAGTAGGAAGATACGCTGCAGCTGGAAGTGTTAATGATAGAATTTTCACTTTATGCTATGACCACTTGGGGTTCCTACATAAGCTGACTCCGGGTCACTTTGAAGCTAGTGGACCACCTGCAGCCTTTGGACATTTGAGAAGTCTTTTTGGACAGGTCAGTATATAATGCATTGAAACAATTTGCCTTATTTTAAGAATAGATGCCACATTCAATACACAGAATAATGGGAAAGTATTTTCATTGGGACAAATTCATTAATGCAGTTTGCTCTATTTAATGAAAGGAAAAACCTCTATGTGCCACCAACATCTCCAAATCTTCTACCAAGTCCCATGTGGGGCTATATAGCTTCAGTTCCACCTAGAATATCTTCATGCAAATATCTGCACAGCAGAATACCACTAGACATTCTAAGCTAGAACCGTTACTCCCAGCCCAGGCCAAGGTAGGGTTGATTCTCTACCTCCTAAGGTTGACCCTGAAGAAACATGGGTTGTGAGGCCAGGTGCCATGGCGCATGCCTGTAATCCTAGCACTGTGGGAGGCCGAGGTGGGTAGATTGCCTGAGCCCAGGAGTTGGAGACTAGCCTGGGCAATGAGGTGAAACCCCATCTCTGCAAAAGAATACAAAAATTAGCCTGGTATGGTGGCATTCATCTGTAGTCCCAGCTTCTCAGGAGGCTGAGGCAAGAGGATCCCTTGAACCTGGGAAGTTGAGGCTGAAGTGAGCTGTGATCATGCCACTGAACTCCAGCCTGGGCAACAGAGTAAGACCCTGCCTCAAAAAAAAAAAAAAAAAAAGAACATGAGCTGTGGTCTACCTTTCTTCTTTCCTATTAACCCTGCCACCTGGTTTCTTCTTTTTCTAGTGACAACATAAAAAGGAGTTCTCTTCTTTACAGATGACACTTAATACAGGCTTTTATAATATTTAATGTGTAATATGCTACTTGTGAAAATAGCTCATCCTCAGGCACCAGTTATAAAAATGAACACTCTCAAGCCATCAGAAAATTATAAAATATTTTTGACTAGGGTTAGTAAAACCTGCCCGTTGACTTAAAGGAAATGGAACAAAGGATGAATCTGGTTTTAAAAGATCATTCCAATTACCAGGCCAAAACTGCAGTTAAGAGGATGGTGCGTTAGCTTCCCCTGTCTGAGACACGCATAGAGAACGAGGGTTGGAACTTCCATGGCAGAGTTAAGATACCACCATGTGACTCCCTGTGTCTTTGCTCAAGTCTGGGGTGTGGATTCAACATTTATACAAAGTGAATGATGTGAGCAAGAGGATAGAATTAACCGAAAAAAAAAAGCATTTACCTCAATTTTTCACCAATTTCACAATTTGTAGGAAGTATCTTATTTCCCTTATGTGAAAGTTTAGATTATTAAAAAAAAAAAAAAACCCTACAAGAATTTGTAGACTCAGGCCAAGTTTGAGGAAGCCACAGTCAACAATGTCACTCCCCTCTCCACAAACAAACTATGCATGCATTCTCTCTGGATAAAATAATCACTAGCTCTTATTACAGTGTTGGAGCTCTTAATTTTTATAACAACTATTTATTCCTATTTCACTTATGAGGAAAGTGAGGCACAGGGAGGCTGGTTAGTTACTGGGATTAGACATCTATCCCAGGGAACTGGCCTCACCGGGGCCTGTGCTCTCAGCCGCCCTGCTGCCTTCCACTGGGCTTGCATACACTTTCCCTAGGATACGCTTGCTACTCCCAGACTACAATGTCATACAGAAAAGTTTTAGCCATTTCAGTGATTTTCAAGAGTCCTCAAACCATTTGGTTCAGTCCCACATTTATTTTCCTGGCATCTATTTCCCATTTCTCCTCAGTGCATTCCCAAAATTCAGTAACTAGGAAAAAAGGCATGACAGAAGATGAGTCTTGGAGGCATTATGGGATGGATGTGTCCCCAGCCAGTCTGCATGATCTACCACCCACACCTTGTCTCGTAGCAACAAAGTCAACTCCAACATCCCCTTTCGGGATGGTCCCTACCTCTTTTCTCTCCCCTAAAGGTTCCCCAGGCAGGACAGGGTCAGGATTGGAGAAAGGTGTGTTGAAAAGAAAGCCCTGTAGATCAGAAATCTGGGCCAGAAGTGCCTGGGTAGACTGCAGGAGGAGGTCTGTGAGTCAGGAAAGGAGAATGGCATATGCTGCCAGTTTGGAGACTCAGAAAGCAGCTGTCCAGAGTCTCTAGCACGAGATCGGGAACAGTAAGTGAGGACAGGGATTTCACAGGCCTTTTCCTAAATAAAACTCCAAATAAGAACCCAGTTCTAAAATCTGCATCTCCAGGCTCCTCACACACACACACAATGTGAGTCAAGTTTCCATGTACCCTTTTGCTCCAACCATCCACGAAGAGCACAGGAATCTTACACCAAATCTTATTCATCAGAACTTCCATTCCTCCTTAACAGGAAAATACCTCTTCCCTTGCACATACATGAATATTCCAACAGAACATGTTGATGTATTTCCTCAATTGATAAGTAAACTAGTATTGTTTTAATGTGAACTGGAAATAAATCTGTGATTTGGGTTTTGTCACAATTGAAGTATAAAGTAGTTTAAATATAGTATTCTCTTTTCTCCGGTTCTAGCCTCCAGATATGGGCTTTGAGACTGCACTTGCCCCACAGCACACCACCTTAGATGAAATTATCTTTTTCGCGTATGTACCTGAGAACGAACCCCAGGAAACGATCTACAGCAAGAAGTTCACCAATATACACTATGGAAAAGTGATCCACTCCGGGTAGTGATTTGCATATATTTAGATAGCATATTGGTTTCTAGAATCTACTTTTTAAATTTTTTTGAGATAGAGTCTTGCTCTGTCATCCAGGCTGGAGTACAGTAGAGGGATGACAGCTCACTGCAGCCTCAACCTCCCAGGCTTAAGCAATCCTCTGGCCTCAGCCTCCAGATTAGCTGGCACTACAGGCACACACCACCATGCCTGGCTAAGTTTTGTGCTTTTTTGTAGAGATGGGGTTTCACCATGTTTCCCAGGCTGGTCTCGAACTCCTGGACTCAAGGGATTCACCACCTCAGCTTCCCAAACTGCTCAGCTTACAGCTATGAGCCACCACACCTGGCCAATAGAATCTAAATTTTTGAATCTACTTTTTGGAATAATTTTATTGGCCAAATAGACTAAGTCTTTTTTGGTAGCCCACAAGGCCAAATACATTTATAGCTTCCAAGATGTCTTGCATGATGCCCCAGTTTTAGAAACCTAGGACCATTTATATCAGCACCATCAGGCCAAGCTATAGAAATGTATGTCTCTTGAGTATCAGAAATATTCTGGACTACACTGGATACTCCCTGTCCACAGAGTTTACTCACATGACAACTCTCGTACGTCCTGGAGACCAACACATCTAATGTAGTGGAGGCTATCTTTTATGAAATATTGCATGGCACAATATACAGAATTCTCAGAAATGCTTACTTATAACATCTCAGTAAGACTCAATAACCCTTAAAGCTACCTTTAAGGTCTAATAACTCCTATTCGGAATATAAATTCTGGCTGGGTGCCACGGCTCATGCCTGTAATCCCAGCACTTTGGAGGCCGAGGCCAGCAGATCCGTTGAGGCCAGGAGTTGGAGAGCAGCCTGGCCAACATGGCAAAATCCCATCTCTACAAAAAATAAAAAACATTAGCCAGGTGTGGTGGCTCACATCTGTAATCCCAGCTACTGGGAAGGCTGAGGCACAATAATTGCTTGAACCCAGGAGCCTGAGGTTGTAGTGAGCCAAGATTGTACCACTGCGCTCCAGCCTGGTTGACAGAATGAGACTCTGTCTCAAAAAAAAAAAAAAAAAAAAAAAAAGAATATGAATTCTATAAGCCCCAAATCTACCAACGAAAAAAGAAATAATTTCAACAATTTCAGATTACCAGAAACTCACTGCTATGGTCTAAATATCCATTTTCCCCAAAAATTCACATGTGGAAATCCTAACCCTCAAGGTGGTAGGTGACTAGGTCATGAAGACTCTGCCCTCATGAATGAATTAGTGCCCTATAAAAGAGACCCCAGAGAGCTAGCTAGGCCCTTCCACCACTGGAAGGACTGAAGGACAGCCAGCTAGGCCCTTCCACCATCGAAGGACACACATAGAAGACACCATCTATAAACCAGAAAGTGGACCCTCACCAGATACCAACTCTGCTGGCACCTTGGTCTCAGACTTTTCAGCCTCTAGAGCTGTGAGAATAAATTTCTGCTGTTTATAGACGACCTAGTTTATGGTATTTTGTTCTATCAGCCCAAATAGACTAAGATACTCACCTTGTCTCAAAGTGGTGGACTCTATTCTTGTACCAGGTTGGAATCTGTATATTATAGGTGTTTGGGGCTGTCAATACATATCTTGTCCCACAGCTAACAATACCTTGCACCCTGAGGCAGCTCACTCCGAAGTGGAGGGGAATGTGGGAATCAGACCTAATATAATAAATGTCAGCAGTATTTTTTTCTCATGAGGATTGTATAAATTTGTCTCTAACAAAAGTATCAGTGATCTCTAGGATTATTTTTTGCACTAGGTGGATCTTGTATGTGTGATATTCCAGATCAGTTAGTTTGTGTTTATGTAGGTGTTTTTCTATAGAAAACCTACAGAATCACTTTTCAATCTTTTAATATTAATATGATTAATATTATCCCAATGTTAATATTAATTTCTTATGTTCTAATTATTTTTAAAAGCATATGCTCATTTTCTTAAGGATCAGGATATTTAAAAACCAGAAGAGCACAATCTATAGTAAGATTCAGTAACTTTGCTCTGTTTGCACAGAAACTAGGGAATGGGCAGCTTCAAGGCAGGAAATATGAGCAAAGCAAGGGTCAGAGACCTGGAGAGCAAGTGGAACTTCAACTGGGCAGGTGAAGAATTTGGGAGCCCAGTGTTCTCAAGCCTGCAGGAGGCCAAAGGCAGTTATTCAGGTAGTCAGGGTGAAAGGCAGAGTGAGCCATTCCCTTACTCCACCAATCACCATTTAACACTGATGACCAGTAAGGCACTGTGGTGGGTGCTGCAACAGAGTGGTGAGCATGACATTCAAGCACCTCATTCCATGACCTTATATTCTAGCTCAGAAGGAGACAAGTATGTGATTACAGTTGACTAAGTCTGCGAAAGGGGCATATACAGCATTTAGAGATTATTTTCCTGGGGCTGGAGCCCTTGTTTGGAGAATCCTAGGTTTCTCCTGGAATAACACTCAACTTCCTTACTGGAACTCAAAAAGCCCCACTGACCTGGCTCCACTCTCTCGAGTGACCTCTCTGTTTTGTTCACTGCAGTGAAGTCACTCTGGTTTAACTTTGGTTTCTGTAACACATCCTGCTCCTTTTGGCCTGGAGGCCTTTGAGCATGCTGTTCCTCTTAGCCTGGAACCTTCCCCCAACTACCACTGTCTTCCTTCACTCTTGTTCTTCTGGTCTTTTCTTAAGCCTCAGAGTTTGGGTGAAAGAAGAGAGGTGAGGTAAAGGGGCAAGAAGTCCTCCTGTTGGAGACCTCCAGAGTCTTTGGCATGGGCAATGCCACTCTTGCAGCTAGTGACAACTACTCCCACCCAGTCAGGCCCTGGAATTCTATCACGGGGTTGGGGTCCTGTCGCCCTTTCAGCAGTCCTTCTGGGCAGCATTTTTTTTCTTTCCTGCCTCCCCTCCACCGCACACGACCCTTGTTTCCCAGAGATAAGCATTGTCTTGGATTTTATGTTAACATCTTTTAAAGTTTTGCTTTAGAGCTTTAACAGTAGTTTTGCAAAATGTTTGACTTGCCTTTTTCAACATTATGCTTTTGAAATTACTCCATATTGATATGTGATCTGTAATTCAATCACCTAAATATGCTACAATTTATGTAGCTATTCTCCTATATTGTCTTGGAATCATGTTAAATTCTTTCCTTCCTCCCTCCCGTCCTCTCTCCCGTCCTCCTTCCCATCCTCCCTCCCTTCCTTCCTTCGTTTCTTCCTTCCTTCCTTTCTTCCTTCCTTCCTTCTTTCCTTCCTTCTTTCCTCTCTCTTTCTTTTTTTCTTTCCTTTCTTTCAACAGGGTCTCCCTCTGTCACCCAGGCTGGAATGCAGTGGTGCAATCATGACTCACTGCAGCTTTGACCTCCCTGGCTCAAGTGATCCTTCCACCTCAGCCTCCTGAGTATCTGGGACTACAGGCACACACATGCCACCATGCCCACCTAGTTTTTGTCATTTTTTTTTTCTTTTTTTTTTTTTGTAGAGATGGGATTTTGCCATGTTGTCCAAGCTGATCTTGAACTCCTGGGCTTAAGTCATCTTCCCACCTTGGCTGCCCAAAGTGCTAAGATTACAGGTGTGAGCCACCCCACCCAGCTTCTCAGTTTTACCTATGTAGAATTGATGTGTCTAGTGTAAACTGGGAATCCAGTTTTTCTTTTTTTTTTTAACCTGGGTAAGGTATTGTCAATACAAGCCCCTCCTTTCCCCCACTGATCTGCAGCACTGCCCTGTGATATATCCTAGTCCCGTATATGCATTGGTCTGTTCCTGTCCTCTCTTCTATTTCACTGGTGCATTTGTCTTCTCTGTGACACACTGACTAAATGACTCTAATTACGAAACTTGTATGAATAACCCCCTCCCCCTGCCTTTTCTTGGCTTTTGGTCTTCCATTTATATCTTAGACTCAGCTTGTTGAGTTCCATTAAGAAAAATAAAAACCCCAAAACCTGGTAATAGAAATTACCTTTTGCAACCAAATTCTGCCTTATGTCACTGTTAGATAGATCTTGAGTGGGAATTTCATGCTCTTCCCCTGGCAGTAAGAGAATTCTTAGTTCTCTTAGAATTTTAGGACCAAGACAGATTCCTGATTCTTCCTAAGGGGTAGAAGTTATTATTTTCATCCTTTCCTCCTCTGTGACATGTCTTTCCCTGGGCCCTGTGGGTGAGTGTACCTTTACTTCTTCCCTGGGAGTAGGTAAAAGCTTTTGCTTTATAGGGGAAAAGGGTGAGAGAAGGAGGGAGGACTTCTGTGCCAGAACCCTCCTGATGCCCCCCTAACCCTCAGCCACTGATCAACTCTTTTGAGGCCTGTGTGCAAAAGCATCTAACACCCAGCCTCCTGTGGTTTAAGGCTTTTACTTCCTGTGAAAGAAGGTTCAGGGAAGTAGATGATGTTTCAGGCCTGTTTCCTCCCAACCTCTGATCCCCACAAACTACCTGCACCTCCAGTGGCGGCTGTCTCTGGTATATTGCTCTGCCTCAGTCTTTGCCTCATGCCTTCAAGGGAAGCCTGTGGGGTTTGCAAGCGAGTGCAGATTGCCATTTGTCAGGCACCCAAGCAATTCCAGACTCACATACTAGCACATAGCTGGCCTTTGGCCCTTTTCTTTTCTTTTTTCTTTTTAGAGATGGGGTTTCACCATGTTGGCCAGGATGGTCTGGATCTCTTGACCTCGTGATCCGCCCACCTCGGCCTCCCAAAGTGCTGGGATTACAGGCGTGAGCCACCGCGCCCGCCTTTGGCCCTTTTCTACAACTTCAGCTAACTCTTACTTACTTGTGTTGTGGCTAGCACTGTTTTTCCTTCCCATGCTCTTCCATAGGTCACACTGTCCTGGTGTTCGATCTCTCCTTGGAATTGCTTATTGCTCTGAATTTCAGGTTAGTTGGTTATCTCGTGACCTTGGTTCTCTGACGAGCTAGAGAAAACTCATAACTTTATACTTTATCTACTTTTTGTTTTGTTTTCTTGTTTGATTGCATCTTTCTGCATCTAAAGCAAAACCAGAAGTCTTATGATTGCCTTTTATAGAGTAATCTTATATTTTTCAAATTTGCTAAATTCTTTTAATAATTCTAGTGTTTTTTCTGCATATTCTCTTGGGTTTTGGAATGGAAATAAATTTTTAAATTTTTTTAAGTTTCAATAGCTTTAAGGATACAAGTGAATTTTGGTTACATGGGTGAATTGTACGGTGGTAAAGTCTGGATTTTTGGTGTACCCATCACCCAAGTAGTGTACGTTGTAGCCAGTAGGTAGTTTTTCCTCTCTCATGCCTCCCACCCTTCCTTCTTCTGAGTCTCTAATATCCTCTATACCCCTCTGTATTCCTTCACATACCCATAGCTTAGCTCCTACTTATAAGTTAGAACATGCAGTATTTGGTTTTCTGTCCCTAAGTTGCTTCACTGAGGTTAATGGCCTTCAGTCCAAAGTCGTTATTTCATTATTTTGTATGGCTGAATAGTATTTCATGGTATATATATCTGCCACCTCTTCTTTATCCACTCATCAGTTGATGGCACTTTGGTTGATTCCATGTCTTTGCGATTGTGAATTATGCTACAATAAGCATACATGTTCAGGTGTTTTTTTTTAAATATAATGACTTCTTTTCCTTTGGGTAGATACCCAGTAGTGGGATTACTGGATTGAATGGTAAATCTATTTTTAATTCTTTGAGAAATCTCCGTACTGTATAAATATTTTTAAGTAGATAATCATATTACCTGCTGGTACAATTGATCCTTGAACAACGTGGGTTTGAACTGTGCAGGTCCACTTATACGTGGAATTTTTTCTGCCTCTGCTACCCCTGAATCAGTAAGACCACCTCAGCCTACTCAACGTGATGATGACTAGGATGAAGGCCTTTATGATGATCCATTCCACTTAAGAAATAATAATTATATTTTCCCTTTCTGATTTTCTTAATAACATTTTTTCCTGTAGCTTACTTTATTATAAGAATACATTGTGTAAGGCATACAACGTACAAAATATGTGTTAATCAGCTGTTTATATTATTGGTAAGACTTCCAGTCAACAATAGCCTACTTATAGTTAAATTTGGGGGGAGTTAAAAGTAATATGTGAATTTTCATCTGCACAGGGGGTTGGCCTCCCTAACCTCTGCATTGTTCAAGGGTCAACTATAATTTGTTTTGTTTTTTCCTTAACATTTCTTAGCCAATTATAGCTTTTTTCCTGTTATAGTGGCTAGGACTGTCAATACCGTGTTAAATCGAAGATAATGGAATTATTGTTGTTCCTGAATGTAAATATATATATATATATTTTTAAGTATTTCATAGTTTTTTAACACTTTATCATTTAAAGAAATTTATCTATTTTTCTAGTTTAAGAGATTTGGTGTTTGGGGTTTTAAATTATTGTTTCTCCTGTATCTATTGAGCTTATCTATAGAATTTTTTCCTTTAACTTTGTATTTAACATTGTAAATTATATTGTGAATTTAATGTTGAACCAGCTTTAAAGTCCTGGATATACCTATCTTTGTCATTGTGTATTATCTATTTTCATACACTTCTGGACTCTGTTTGCTAATATTTAGGATTTAAACATCTATGTTCATGTGGGAAGTTTGCCTGTAATTTTTCTTTCTCATGTTGTCCTTCTGTGGTTCTGTTAACAAGATTATATTAGCCTCATAAACATTTATTTTTTTATTTTCTGGAAGAGTTTAAGACTGGAATATTTTTTCCTTGAAAATTTGTTTTTTGAAATTTACTTTATGGCCTAGGATGTTCAATTTCAGTAAATATTTTATATGGGAGGCAAAATTTTACATCTATCCCCTTGGAGTTTTTTGGCTGAGCCTGAGAATTAAAGTGACATAAGGCAGATTAACAGAAGAGCATACACATTTATTTAATGTAAGGTTTTTTTGTTTGTTTTTTTTTTCGAGGCAGAGTCTCACTCTGTCGCCAGGCAGTATGCTGGAGTGCAGTGGCACAATCTCGGCTCACTGCAACCTCCGCCTCCTGGGTTCAAGCAATTCTCCTGCCTCAGCCTCCCGAGTAGCTGGGACTACAGGCGCACACCACCACACCCAGCTAATTTTTGTATTTTTAGTAGAGACAGGGTTTCACCACGTTGGCCAGGATAGTCTCGATCTCTTGACCTCGTGATCCGCCCACCTCGGCCTTCCAAAGTGCTGGGATTACAGGCTAATGTAAGTTTTATGTGACATGGGAGCCCTCCTACTGAAATGAAGACCCCCAAAGAAGCAGTTAGAGCTGAACACAAATATACTGTGTTGAATAAAAAGTAGTAAGTTGTGAAAATGTGACAAGGCTGGGGGCTTGGGCTAGGGTAGTTAACTGTGGAGAAGTGGCTGGGAAGACAAGGGTTAGTTGAACAAGGTGTGTTTGTACAGATTTCGCTTGGCTTTGGCCCCCGGCTCTGGTAATAAAAACAGTGTCCTTCTCCAGGTTCCAGGAGGACACCTTCTACGTGGGAGTTTTATCTCCTGCCTTTAGGTAGGTCAGAGTGTCCTTCCTGCATTTGCTGTTGTGTGTGTGTGTTTTTTTTTTTTAAAGTGACTTTAACTCAATCAATAGGCTAGAACAGATGTTTTGGGGTGTTGTGTTCTGAATGTCTTCCTATTGCATGCAATATTAATATTTATTTGTTAATCCTATTCTTTGTGATATTACAATTTTCTATATCCTTAATGATTTTTTTTCTGCTTGATCTATCAATTATTGAGAGAGTTGCAGTAAACTTTTCTACTGTGTACATTGATTTGTCCATTTTTTAATTACAGTTGTGTCAATTTTGCCTTGTATATTTTGAGATCGTTATTAGGTACATGTAAGTTTACAATAGTCACATCCTCATGATCAGCTGAACATTGTATTGGTATTTAGTGACTGTTTTCATCATTATAATGCTTTTTTGTATTACAGTGCCTTTTTTATTATTCTTTTTTCAACCATTTTAAAGTGTACCATTCTGTAGCATGAAATTCATTCACATTGTTGTACAACCATCATCACCATCAGTCTCTAGAACTTTTCATCTTCTGAAATTCTATACCCATTAAATAATGACTCCTCATTTCCATCTCCCACTGGCAACCACCATTCTACTTTTTGTCTCTATGAATTTGACTACTCTAGGTACCTTCTATAAGTGGAATCATAGTATTTGTCCTTTAGTGACAGGTTTATTTCACTTAGCATAACGTCAAGGTTTATGCATGTTGTAGCATGTGACAGGATTTCCTTCTTTTTGAAGGCTGAGTAAAATGCCATTTTGTACATATATATAGTCTATATTTTGTTTTTCCACTAATCTGCTGATGAACATTTGGGAAGCTTCCACCTTTTGGGTAGTATAAATAATGATGCTATATACCTGGGTATACAAATATTGTTTGAGTCCCTGTTTCAAATCTTTTTAGCATATACCCAGAAGTAGAATTGCTGCATCATATAATTCTGTGTTTAATATTTTGAGGATAAAGTGCAACAAAATATATATAGTCAAAAAATTAAAAATAAAAAAATATATTTTGAGGAACCACTATACCATATTCCTCAGCTGTACCACTCTACATTCCCACCAGTGATGTACAGCTGTTCAGATTGCTCCATATCCTGGCCAATACTTGTTATTTTCTCTGTGTTTTTTTTTTTTTTAATAGCCATCCTAATGGGTGTGAGACGGTATCTCACTTTGGTTTTGACTTCCATTTCCTTAATGATTTGTGATGTTGCCCATCTTTTCACATGCTTATTGTCCACCCATGTGTCTTCTTTGTAGAAATGCCTATTCAAATCGGGGATTTTTTGTTATGAGTTTCAATTTTTGTTTGCAGCTTTTTTTGTTATTAATATATGGCACTAGCCTTTTTTGGATAATATTTTCACAGTATATTATTTTAATCCTTTAACTTTCACCTGCTTTATATATATCATAAAAGACATAAGTGAATTTTATGGTTTTAGCCAATTTAACAATTTCTGTCCTTCAGTTGGAGAGTTTAGTTCAACTACATTTATTATTTTTACTAATATATTTGTCTTCATTCCTACCACCTTCTTTTGTTCTATTTGTCCCACTTTTTCTGTGTTTCATTTTTGTCTTCTCTTCTTGCTTACCTTATTTTAAGATTCTTTTTTCTCCTCTTTTCATTCTTTTCTTCTTCTACTTGATTGGGACTTTGACACCTGTTTTATTTTGCTTTTTGGTATTACCCAAGATTTTTACATGCGTGTTAGCTTGAAAGTCTAAAGTTAATTGATAACTTTATCTCTTTCCCACTCCATATGAAATCATTAAACTCTAGGTGGATACTAGTCAGTATCCACCTTTATATTTCTCAAGAATGAGTCCAATTCCAGTCCCTCTATTCCTCAAACCTCAGAAGACGTATTACAGCTTCTAAAGTGATCCCCTTGAAGTCCCTCTTGGCTTTTTGTGAGAGAGAAGCACTTCTCTTTCTCCATATAGGGTGGCAAAGAGATGAGAGATGAGATGCACAACACACCATTACTACTTCCTTCTTTAAATTCTTCAACTCTCGTTTATCTAAAATACTCTAGCTTTCGTTTATAATGTCTCTCTAGCTGTGATATGGAGAATGAACTGGAGGGTAACAATTATGGATGCACTTAGATCATTTAGAAGGCTTTTGCAGTAGCCTAGGCTAAAATTTTTTGTGTTTTAGTCTAAGATGTCGATGGTAAAAATTGAGAGGAATGAATGGATTAGGAGATACATGGGGAACAGATTCACCAGAACAATGGAGCAGAGTCATTTTCATTACTTCATTATCTGGCTCTGTGCCTTAAAAAACACATCTGTGTTTGCCTTCTATTTACTGCATCCAGCTACACGTGATCTTATTGTGGTGATGCTGTCTGAGATTCTTACACTGTGCTTAAGAGGACAGGTACCTGAGGTAGACAGACTGTGGATGAGGAATCAGGCGGTATGGAAATGGCAAATGGTAGACTTGGAATTCAGATGAGAGTTTGAGGAATAAGAGTCAAGAACTAAAAGATAATGGAAAAGAAGGGATTCTGGACATTATCAAGGAATCTGGATCATGGAGGCCAGAAGCCTTGCATAATCTCAACAAAGGGCACCACCTACAATGAGATGTTAGGTACCGAATCAAAATCCTGTCACAGTAAGAATTGATTAAATATACACAGATAAAAGACAATATCTGATTGATAACAAGGGAAGTATAGTCATTGCACAAATGGTGAAATATTTGAGAAGGAACTTCTGTCATCTCGTAAGAAGATCAGTTGTTCTTAAGAATCTTCACAAAAATCTTAAAAGTGATAACTTAATGTCCATGTCTCTACTAAATTGCCCAGAAGGAGTGCATCATCAACATGCAAAGGTTTCAGTAAAGCTCTTCATGCATTCAATGAATAGTTGAGTGCCTATTACAGATCAAGTCTTGTGCTAGGCACTGGGAATATAGTGGTAAATAAGATAGACAAGGCTCTTCCCTGCATGGAGATGACATTCTAATAAACAGATGCAGGTTGATAAACAGGTAAACCAAAAAAAAAAATCATATCTAGTATATGCTTTGAAGCATGTAAATATGATGACAGAGGGAGTGAGAAGGATAAGCAAAGACCCAAGAACAAAGAGCAAAGAGCCAATGAAAGATCTTTCCAGGTTAAAGAAGTTGCATAGGGTAAGACAAGAAAAATTGGGGTGTGTTTAATAAACATGGAGAAAGCCAGTATAGATGATACATAGTGATGGTGTGGTGGAAAGGCCAGCAAGGAGGTCAGAAAGTGCCAGATCAAAGACAGTATTATAGGCTGCAGGAAGAGTGTAAATTTTCTTTTTGGTGTCAGCAGAAACCATTGAATTTTACTGGATTATTTTTAAATAATCCCCAATTTATATTTTTGAAGGGATCACTCTGCTGTGAAAAGTATGGGACAGGGTGTGAGTAGAAGCTGCTAAGCCCCTTAGAAAGTTATTGAAGTACCACCTGCAATGAGATGTCAGGTACTGATGTTAGGTGAGAGACGATGGTGCTGGAGCAGGTGCAATTGAGGGAAGACAGGATCTGATGATGCGCTTGCCTATGAAGGATATGAGCAAAAAAGAGAGTGACCAAAAATTGTCTAGGTTTATAGTTTATAGCTAGGAGGACAATACTGCCATTTCCTGAGATGAAAAGTGCGGGCATCAGGCAGGGTAATTGAGAGTTCCACATTAGAAGTGTTCAGTTTGAAATGTGTGTTAGGTGTCTAAGTGAAGATATGAAGTTGGCAGTTGGATGTATGAATTCATAACTCAGAAGAGAGCAGAAACTTGGCATTTGGCAATTGTTCAGATACAGATGGGTGATTCTACCTGCAGAAGAGGCTGTATGTTGAGAAGGACAGCCCTGGGGCAGTCCAGGAAGAGAGACTGGGCTGAGAAGAAGGCCCTAGCAAAGAAGAATAAGAAGGAGCAGCCCACAGGGTAGAAAAGACACAGGAAAATGTGGGGCCATATAAACCAAGAGAAGAGGGTGTTAAAGAGAGCATGGCGTGATCAAGTGCGATGCGTGCTGCAAAGAGACTTGAGTAAAATAAGATTAAAGATGTGACCTTTGAATTTGGCACCATTCTAGGCTGTAGTAACCTTGATGAAAACAGTTCCATTGGCATGGGGTGGAAGGGATCAGCTGGGCTGGGGAAATGGCATAGCATTGGAGTGAGAGCTTAGGATGCATAGGTAGCTTAGTTTGATGATATTTGTCTTTTTGCAGTGTCTCCTCCATTCAACAGTTGTTCCTCTTCACCTCTAAAACTTACAGACTTTTCTTCATTGCCCAAATCCCCTTTCCTTCTCCTTTGAAGGCTGAGTTCTGTCCTCTCCTAGAACAGCAGTGCTTAATCACCGCCAAAAGCAATCCTAGGAAGAAGCGGGGAGACAGCCTCCATAATTAAGGTAGCTGCCTGACCATTGGCCATTGACTTCAGATACAAAGAGGTTAACTTTTTAAAAGCAATTAATAAACTTTATTTTTTAATTAATTACAGCTTTACAGCAAAATTGAGCAGGCAATAGAGTTCCTATATACTTCTGTCCCATACACACACACAACCGTCCCCACTAGCCACATCCCACACCAAAGCGGTACATTTGTTATAGCTCATGAACCTACACTGACACATCATTTGTCACCCAGAGTCCGTATCTACATCAGGGCTTACTCTTAGTCTTGCAAATTCAGTGGGTTTTAACAAATGTATAATGACAAGTATTCATCATCATAATATCATACAGAAGAGTTTCACTGCCCTAAAAATTTTCTATGCTTTGCCTATTCATCCCTCTGCCTCCCTCACCCCTGGCAACCACCAATCTTTTGGCTGTCTCCATAGTTTTGCCTTTTCCAGAATGTCATATAGTTTGAATCATACAGTATATAGCCTTTTCAGAGGCTTCTTTTACTTAGTAATATGCACCTAAATTTCTCCATGTCTTTTCATGGCTTGATAGCTTATTTCTTTTTTAGTGCTGAATAATATAATACTCTGTCATCTGAATATGCCACAGTTTATTTATCCATTTACCTACTGAAGAACATCTTGGTTGCTTTCAAGTTTGAGCAATTGTAAATAAAGCTTCTGTAAACACCTATTTGCAGGTTTTTGTATAGATTTAAGTTTTCAACTCATTTGGGTAAACACCAAGGCATTTTGCTAGATCATATGCTAAGAGGATATTTAGTTTTGTAAAAAATGACCAAACTGTTCTCCAGACTGTCTTTATCATCTTCATTTCTATCAGCAGTGAACAAGAGTTCCTGTTATTCACATATTCACCAGTATTTGGGTTGTCAGGGTTTTGGATTTCTGCCATTTTAATGGGCATGTGGTGGTATCTCATTATTAATTTGCATTTCCCTGATGACATACGCATTAGTCTGTTTTCACACAGCTATAAAGAAATACCTGAAACTGGGTAATTTATAATGGAAAAAGGTTTAATTGACTCATAGTTCTGCATGGCTGGAGAGGCCGTGGTGGAAGGTGAAGGGGAAGCAAGGCACATCTTACATGGTGGCAGGAGAGAGAGAGAGGGCAGGGGAAACTGCCATTTTTAAAACCATCATATCTCATGACAACTCCCTCACTGTTATGAGAACAGCATGGGGAAAACTGCCCCATGATCCAACCACCTCCAACCAGGTCCCTCCCTTGACATGTGGGAATTACAATTCAAGATGAGAACCATATCAGTAAATGATGTAGAACATTTTTTGATTTGCTTATTTGCCATCTGAATATCTTCTTTGATGAGGTATCTGTTAAGGTCTTAGGCCCATTTTTTAAAGCAGGTTGTATGCTTTCTTATGGTTGTATTATCAGAGTTTTTTGTATTGTAGGAGATCGGATTATGCCACCCCAGAGCTATGCAGTGGTGTGTGCCTGTAGTTGCAGCTACTTGAGAGTCTGAGGCCAGAGGATCTCAAGCTCAAGCCTAGCCTGGGCAAAATAGTGAGACCTCCAATTTCCAAACAAAACAAAAAACAACTAAGAATATGCCACTTTAGCATAAAAATTATTTGAGCTGAAGGCAATTAAGGAAAAACAGACACAAGAAAAACTCTTTGCCCCCTCCTACCAGGAAGGGCAGAATGATTCTTAATCACTGGAGATAACTCTAGACTATATAAATTTTTTTTCTTTTTAGAGACAGATTCTCACTCTGTTACCCAGGCTGGAGTGAAGTGGTGCAACCATAGCTCACTGCAGCCTCGAACTCCTGGGTTCAAGCAATCCTCCTGACTCAGCCTCCCAAGTATCTGGAACTACAGGCATGAGCCACCACATCCAGCTAGTTTTTTTTTTTTTTTTAATTTTTAAAATTTTTTAGAGGTGAGATCTCATTATGTTGCACCCAGGCTCATCTCCAACTCCTGTCCTCAAGCAATCCTCCTGCCTCAGTCTTCCCTCCAGAGTAGCTGGGGTTACAGGCACAAGCAACTCTAGACTATTAATAAACCCAGAGACACAAAGAATTGACAGAAGAAACCTTGTCAGGACAACCTTTGTCTTCCATGAGTTTCCTCCATTGATTTACCTTCCACAGTTTGCTGACCCTAAAAACCTAAACCCATTTTCCTTTGTCTTGTCACTTCTCTAAAAATTTATTGTTCTTTGTTTTGAAGCCCCGTGTTCTAACTACCCCTTTAGTTACTCATTGCTGCTGTTTTTCCTGCATTTAAGCACAATGCACACGTTAATAAACTCTGCCTGTTTTTCTCTTGTTAATCTGTATTTGACAGCATAATTGTCAGGATCTGAGTTATAGAACCAAGGAGAAGAGAGGAAAAAGAGGTTTCTTCTCCCTTCCCCTACAGTTTATTTCGGATAACAATCCTTTTTATGTCTTTTGAAAATATTTTCTCCTAGTATGTAGCTTGTCTTCCAATTCTCTTGACAGGGTGTATCACAGAGCAGAAGTTTGTAATTTTAGTAAGGCAGCAATTACTAATGAGAGATACATGCAAACCGTAGCATGTTTCGTTTTGTTGTGTTTTGTTTTGAGATGGAGTCTCACTCTGTCGCCAGGCTGGAATGCAGTGGAACAATCTCAGCCCACTGCAACCTCTGCCTCCCGGGTTCAAGAGATTCTTCTGCCTCAGCCTCCCAAGTAGCTGGGACTACAGGCACAGTGCCACCATGCCTGGATAATTTGTGTGTGTGTGTGTGTGTGTGTGTGTGTGTGTGTGTGTATTTTAGTAGAGACAGAGTTTCACCATATTGGCCAGGATGGTCTCGATCTCCTGACCTCAAGTGATCCACCTGCCTTGGCCTCCCAAAGTGCTGGGATTACAGGCGTGAGCCACCGCGCCCAGCCCTAGCATGTATTTTTAACACAGATTCAGGGTTCACTGCTAAATGCTGTCATTTAAAAGTCTTTATTAATTGGTTAAAAATTGTATCCTACTGTTGTAATTGTGATTTCTTTTATTACAAATGAGGTTGACCAAATGTTAATCAAATGTTTGTTAGCTATTTGTGGTATATTTTGTTTGTAAACTATTTGTTCATAAATTGGTTCATTTAATCCACTGTTTTATCCAAATTACTTAATGGTCTTATTCGTGTTTAGGAAAACTGGAGAGAAATATGTCAATTTTATCTTTCATGGATTGTGTCTTTGGCGTTGTATTCAACAGTCATTGCATTAAGATGGTAAATTTGGTTAGGTGTATCTTCTTAGTCCACTTCATGCTGCTATAATAGAATATCACAGACGGGGTAATGTATAAAGAAAAGAAATTTATTTCTTACAGTTCTGGAGGCTGAGAAGTCCAAGGCTGGGGGGCCCATATCTGGTGAGGGCCTTTTACTGCATCATCCTATGGTGGAAGGCAAAAGGGTGAGTGCATGTGAGCACACAGGTGTGCAAGCACTCATATGCAAAAGAGAGAGAGAAAGAAAGAAAGGGGAAAGAGGGGACTGCATTCATTCTTTTTTCAGGAACCCAATCCCACAATAATTAACCCGCTCCTGCAATAATGGCATTCATCCATTCATGGGGGCAGAGCCCTTATGGTCTAATCACCCCTTAAAAGTCCTACCTCTCAACACTGTTGCACTGGAAATTATGTTTTCAACACATAAACTTTGAGAGATACATTCAAACAATAGCATGTATTTTAACATAATTTTTTAAAATGAGGAAAAAGTCATTGCCATACCCAAGGTCATCTAGATTTTCTCCTGTGTTATCTTCTTAGGAGTTTTACAGTTTTGCATTTTATATTTAAATCTGTGAGCCATTTAGAGTTCTTCTTTTCTTTTTTGAGACAGGGTCTGGCTTTGTCATCCAGGCTGGAGTGCAGTGGCACTATCTCAACTCACTGCAACCTCCACCTCACGAGCTCAAGTCATCCTACTGCCTCAGCTTCCTGAGAAGCTGGGATTACAGGAACGCACCACCACAACTGGTTAATTTATGTATTTTTAGTAAAGATGGAGTTTCACCATGGTGCCTAGGCTGGTCTTGAACTCCTAGGCTCAAGCAATCTGCTTGCCTCAGCCTCCCAAAGTGCTGGGACCACACTCAGCCTAGAGTTAATTTTTAGGACAACTGTAAGATCTGTGTCTAGAATGAATTTTTTGCATGTAGATATGCAAGGCTAACATTTTAGAAATAGATTGTTTTCTTGGTTACAAAGTTAATACATGCTCAGTATAGAAATGTCCTAAAAGACAGAAAAATGTTAAGGTAATTTTAAGAAATTATGACTGTTAACACTGATGAATTATCATTTAGTTCTTTTTATATATATTTTGACATCTTTCAACTTGCTTTCTTCATTTGGACATTACAATATGTTCATTTTCCTTATACTATTAAAAACTCTTTGTAAACACCCTTTAATCATTGCATTTTCTCTAAGTAAATCATGTAATATCACTTACTTTGTTTTTTTATTGACATTTCTCATTTCTAAATTTTACTATAATACTGTGATGAATATCTTTGTGTAGAAAGCTTTCTCCCCAAGCCCTGCGTTTCAAGTTATTTCCTTAGGACAGAGCCATATTAATAGCCTTATGGAACCAGAGCAGGGAAAAGGTTAGCATGCTCTTAATGCATAATGTCAAATTGCTTTCCAGGAAGCTTGTTCCAATTTACAATCCCATCAGTAGTGGACGAGTGCCTATCTTCACTCAATTCCCACTACTGCTGAATCCTGTCATTCAAAGATCTTTGCTAATTTTAGAGGTTAAAAATTGCATCCCATTGTTATAATTGCCATTTCATTGATTACTAATGAGGTTGAACAAATGTTAATCAAATTTTTGTTAGCTATTTGAGGTAGACTTTGTTTGTAAATTATTTGTTCATAAATTGGTTTGTTTAATCCACTGTTTTATCCAAATGGCTTAATGGTTGTATTTATTTCTAGGAAAACTGGAAGAGCTCACATAAGAAAAGTATTGCAACATACGACTCCTAAAGGATTTTTGTCATCAGTTATTGCAGAAATGAAAGAGCCTTTTGGATTAGAAGAAGTGAATGAGAGCTCTTGTTTGTCTAGTTCCCTTTTGATTAGTAAAACTGGAAATTTCGCCTATAAACTCACTCTTGATTCACAAGGTAAGTATAATAATATCATACAGCTTTGATGGCTGGAAAATAATGAAAAATTATCTTTTGTGAAGGCTTTTTGATGCTTATTTAAGCTGGGCATGGTGGCTCACACCTGTAATTCCAGCACTTAGGGAGGCTGAGGTGGACAGTTCACAAAGTCAGGAGTTCAAGACCAGACTGACCAACATGGTGAAACTCCTTCTCTACTAAAAATACAAAAATTTGCCAGCTGTGGCGGCACACACCTGTAGTCCCAACTACATGGGAGGCTGAGGCAGGAGAATTTCTTGAACCTGGGAGGCGGAGGTTGCAGTGAGCCAAGACCATGCCTTGGCACTCCAGCCTGGGCAACAGAGTAGGACTCTGTTTAAAAAAAAAATGCTTATTTATAGAGCAATAGATTTCAAATTTTAGTCCAGTTGGCAACCTACCAATGTTTACATATATTTAGGTTCCTGAAATATTTCTTTTTTTTTTTTTTTGGCAACGAGTCTCGCTCTATCGCCCAGATTGGAGTGCAGTGACACAATCTCGGCTCACTGCAAACTCTGCCTCTCAGGTTCAAGCGATTCTCCTGCTTCAACCTCCCGAGTAGCTGGGATTACAGGCGTATGCCACCTCACCCAGCTAATGTTTTTTCCTTCTTTTTTTGTTCTGTGGAGACAGCGTCTCGCTCTATTGCCCAGGCTAGAGTGCAGTGGCGTGATCTCGGCTCACTGAAACCTTTGCCTTCTAGGTTAAAGCAATTCTCAGCCTCCCGAGTAGCTGGGACTACAAGCACATACCACCACACGTGGCTAATTTATTTTGTATTTTAGTAGATGGGGTTTCACTGTGTTGCCCAGGCTGATCTCGAACTCCTAAGCTCAGGCAATCCGCCCACCTCAGCCTCCCAAAGTGCTAGGATTACAGGCCTGAGCCACCCCGCCCAGCCTAATTTTTGTATTTTTAGTGGAGACAGGGTTTCACCTTGTTGGCCAGGCTGGTCTCAAACTCCTGACCTCGAGTGATCTGCCTACCTCAGCTTCCAAAGTGCTGGGATTAACAGGCGTTAGCCACCAAGCCCTGCCCAATATTTTTTTTTCTAATATAACAAAGCATAGCTATAACTTCATTGATATGTCATCAATAGTATTGTCTATTATTTATTCCTATGAGCTTATTTTGTCTTAAAGAGTTATCAGAAGAAATGAAAGAAAATGGGAAGTTCGTGCAGATTTTGCCTTGTTTAGCAAAATAATTTTGAATCACTGTTCTATAGGATGTTTCTATCTCAAAAGATTATGGATTCATAGCAAAAGTTAGTATTCAGAGGGTTTGGGTTTTACTCTGACTAAACAGGAAGCCATTGGAGGGTTTAAGCAGAAAGTGACATGATCTGAATTATGTCTCAACAAGATCACTTTGGCTGCTGAGACGAGAATAGACTGGGCAGGTGAAGAAAAGAGGGCAAGGAGAGCAGAGCAGTCAGCTAGGAGGCCATTACCATAATCAGGTGAGAGATCATATTAGACTTAAAGATGCCTGTTACTCATCCAAGTGGAGAAGTAAGATGGGCATTTAGAAATACAGGGAAGTGGTCTGGACTAGAGAGAGAGATTTGAGGACCGTCAGCTTATGTATGATAGCTAATGCCATGAGACCAAATGAGAACACCTGGAAAATGACTGGAGTTATAGAAGGGAAGAGGCTTGAGGTCTAATCCGGGGCATTCCAATATCTAGTGTTCAGGGAGCTGGGGGAGAATCAGTAAAGGATATTGGGTGATCTGGTCAGAGTAGAACTAAGAGAGAGAGTGTCAAACCAAGACAGGAAGCTGTTTCAAGAAGGAGAGGCCCCTCTCCTGTGCTGCATAATGTAGGGAGCCAGCCTTAATCACCCGTGGGTACCCCAAGTTCGGTGGCAACAAAGGAATGAGAAAAAGACAAATTAAGAGAAAAAGTAGGACCAGGGGGCCATTATTTCATTACTCTGGACCTTACAAGGAGACTACAAGTCTGGCTACGTCATAGTACTACGAAGGGGTTTTATGTCCTGAGCACAATGTTTATGGTAACAGAGCCTAGGTCACCCTGCACTGGAACATGAGGCATGAGGAAGCCTTCCTCCTCAGAGGCCTCCTCAGCCTTCCGCACTTTGTTGTTCCTTGTCTATATGTTACTCATAACCAATTTACGTAGGCACTCTGTAAGTCCTTTCTCCTCTGCTGTTTTTCCCAACAGCATAACACCAGTAGGTCTGGTAAGATAAGAAATGAAAATTGGCCAGTGGATCTGTGTGAACGTCCTTGGGAACCCTGGCCTGGCACAGGTGGCTCATGCCTGTAATCCTAGCACTTTAGGAGGCCGAGACGGGTGGATCACCTGAAGTCAGGAGTTCGAGACCAGCCTGGCCAAAATGGTGAAACCCCCATTTCTACTAAAATACAAAAATTAGCTGGGTGTGGTGGCACACCTATAATCCCAGCAACTCGGGAGGCTGAGGCAAGAAAATTGCTTGAACCTAGGAGGCAGAGGTTGCAGTGAGCCAAGATTGTGCCATTGCACTCCAGCCTGGGTGACTCCATCTCAAAAAAATTTAAAAAGTCCTTGGGAACCTTGACAAAAGCTGTTGGTTGGAGTCATGTAGACGAAAGTCTGATTGGAATGGGTTCAAAAAATTAGGAGAGTGGAGACTGTGAATAAAGATAACGCTTTCAGGAAGATTCACTATAAAGGAGAAGAGAGAAATTACGGGGAGGTCGGAGGGAATGCTGGAAAGGATTTTTTTTCGTTAATTGGTTTGAACTGAGAGAAATTAGAGCATACGGGCATAATTAAGGGAGTGATGAGGCCCTCTTCTGACTTTTTTTAGAGTGAGGAGAGTATTGTTGACATGTTTCATGACCTATCAAAAATATTTTGATAATGATAACTTTCCTCTCCTTTCAACAGCCTTCCTTGGCTTCATTGATATCTACTCTGACTGATTTTCTCCAATCATTTCTTCTTCGTCTCCTTGAGAGAATCTTTTTCCCTTCCCATTCCTTAAATGATGGTGTTCCTTAAGGTGCCCAAGAACCTATTTGCTTCTAAATCTTTACATTCTCCTTAAATACTTAATTACTCATCCATTCAACAAATATTTATTAAGCATCTTCTTTGTAATAAGCACATCTTTAGGTACTGGGGAAACTGGCTGCATTATCCTTCTCTTGTAGAATCACAATATAGATTTTAGGTTATTAAGGCTTTTAGTAGTTCCATAGTTTTAAAAAAAAATCAGCTTTTTTTTACTTAGCTCTACATAATTTTTTCTGCCAAAAATTTTATAGAATAGTTTTGCAGTAAACATTAAAGCAGGCTGGACATGGTGGCTCACGCCTGTAATCATACCTGTATTCCCAGCAGGTCTGAGAGGCCAAGGTGGGTGGATCACCTGAGAATAGGAAGTGCGAGACCAGCCTGGCTAACATGGTGAAACCCCGACTCTTTTAAAAATACAGAAATTAGCCAGGCGTGGTGGCATGCACTTATAATCCCAGCTACTCGGGACACTGAGGCAGAAGAATCTCTTGAACCTGGGAGATGGAGGTTGCAGTGAGCCGAGATCACGCCACTGCACTCCAGCATGGGTGACAGAGCGCTCCATCTCAAAAAAAAAAAAAAAAGCGAAAACAAAAAAATAATTAAAGCATAGGTGCATGGATTATTCATGATAAACTTTCTATAAAATAATTTGAATTATGACCTGAAATTTGGCAGATGTGTTCTCTGGTTAAGAGAGAGTTTAAAAACTCAAACAGTGTATTTGTTAGCTATGTATATCAGTTTGTTTGGCAAACATAGGATGTTTGATTTAATACCAAATCTCTTCTATTTAATCTCAGTTGCTCAGGCCTTGTTTGAAAATACAGATATAGAGAAGACTGTAGTGATTCCTGGGTACAGCAGCTTCCTCATCACAAGGATTTTAGATAATAAGAACGCAGTAGCCCTTGCTACCATGCCTGAAAGAGCACCCAACAATATGACCTTTCTGAAGAGCACGTGGTTCTTATACAACTTTGGGCAAAGGAATGGACGAACATGGAAGATATATTCAAAACCATGCAATTATTGGTTTCAATATGATGATTCACCATCCCTCAATATTGTGAAATACATTGATCTGGGAAACTCTCATGTTTTAAAAGCTAAGGTCATACGAAATTCAAAAGGTAAGTTTGTTTTTATTGGAAAATATCAAAAATAAATGTTTTTTCTTGAATGTGAAATATACTCCTTGATACTGAGTTTATCTTTGGTTCCCATACTTGATGGCATTCTACTAACAGTATTAGTGTCTAATTATTGAGCACTTAAAATGTACTGGGCTCTATATTATTATTATTATTATTTATTTATTTATTTATTTTTGAGACAGAGTGTGTCTCTGTCAATCAGGCTGGAGTGCAATGGCATGATCTCAGATCACTGCAGCCTCTGCCTTCTGGGTTCAAGCAATTCTCCTACCTTACCCTCCAAAGTAATTGGGATTACAAGTATATGCCACCACACCAAGCTAGTTTTTCTATTTTTAGTAGAGATGGGGTTTTGCCATGTTGACCAGGCTGCTCTCAAAACCCTGACCTCAAGTGATCCACCTGCCTCAGTCTCCCAAAATGCTAGGATTACAGGAGTGAGACACCTTGCTCAGCCATATTTTTACACATTTTTTATTTAATGTTTATAACAATCCTAAAAATATAGATTATAATCCTCATTTTACAAATGAGGAAAATGAGATTGCTACCACCCCAAGTTGACACAGAATTTTAGTATAGATTTTTGTTGCCTTCTGAAAAAAAAACTCTTTAATTACTTTGGTATTGTTATATTTATTTCAGCTACAGTTGATTTTTGAACAACACCAGTTCGAACTGTGCAGGTTCTCTTATCCGCAGATACTTTTCAGCCAAACACGGATAGAAAACACAGTTTTTGTGGGATGTGAAACCCACATGTACACAGGAACTGACTTTTTCTATATGTGAGTTCCGCAGACCCAACGTGGGGACTTGAGTATATGTGAATTTTGGTATATACAGGGCTCCTTGAACCAACCCTTTGTGTATCCCACAAGATGACTGTATTTCTTTTAAGCCAAAAAAAAAAGTCTTTGAAATAGAATTACATACTTTCTCCCATTTTTCCAGAAATTTATTTATTATAAAAGTAATACAAAAATTATTCAAGATGCTGGAGAAATAGCACAATGGAAAAAATAAAACAAAAATATTTTAGTAAATAACTGAGCTAGGAAGAGAGGAATAAAAGATGGAAGGGAGGGAATAGGGGAGAAAGGGCAAGAAAAAGAAGAAAATTGTGTCACCAGAAATGAAGAGGGAACTTAAAGCCAAAGAAATTAGCTAATGTATGACTCCCCGAAGGATGTGAGGCCCAGATATTGATCATAAGGCAGTGAGATGGGTTTTAATGCCCAAGTGTTGACAGAAAGTTTGACTTTGGGCCTTACTACTTTGTGGAAGGAAGTTGGAATGGAAATCATTAAAGAAAGCTGGGACCATCAAATCACGAAGAGGGAATTAGGAAAACTCTGCCCACCAGCCCAAAGCAGCAGCATGGGGGATTATCATCTCCATGGTGCTTAAAGTGAGGAAAAGCAATCTTCCACAAAAAATCCAAACTCCAAGACTGTATCACATTCAGAGACTGAATTCTGCATTCAGGTATAGAATTCCAAGCTGAGAAATAATAACACCTGGGCCCAAACACAAGGAAGCACAAAACTCTCTGTAGGGGTCAGGCATAGTGGCTCATGTCTCTAATCCCGGCACTTTGGGAGGCCAAGGCAGGAGGACAGCTTGAGCCCAGGAGCTCAAGACCAGCCTGGGCAACATAGCGAGACCCTGTCTCTATTAAAACACACACACACACACACACACACACACACACACACACAATTTTATTAAATTGAAAATATTTTTTAAATTAACTCTCTGTAGGGATACTTTAATAACCCAGGTAATATGGACTTCCAGGGGAAGAATATCAATCTCCACTGATCACAAATTGAGGAAAAGAATTTTAAAACTGTGTAAGGAAATGACCCAACATAACAGAGTCAACAGGCATAGGAAACAGAAAATTTTAGACTCCGAGAACTTGAGATAACAGAAAAATCAGAAAGACACTATCAAATAAATATGCATAAAACTCTCAGAGTAAAAGTAGATATAGGAACCATAATGAAAGGACAAAATGCTATTTAAAAAAAAGACATTTGAAAAACAGAACTGAATATAATTTATATAAGTAAAAATTAGAAGCTTTGAAAAAAAAATTGAGAACATCTATTTCCCTCAATATCGTGAATTAAATGTCCTGAAAAACTTCCCTCTATTTGAAACCCTTAGAAATCCTTTCTTGTTGATCATATGACTAATTGTCCCTATTTCCTTCAAGTAATTTTAGAGTTTTAATTTTATGGTTTTAACTTTCCATTTAATTCTTTAGGTTATCTTAATTTTATTTTGGTATATTGTATATGATTAGCTAGTTGTTCCAATATTATTTATAGACGAATGCATCCTTTCTCTACTGATTTCAAAATATAACTTTATCTTAGTATACAATTTACCTATTATTCTGACCATTTCTGAATTTTTAAGATCTGTTCCATTGTAATCTCTCTATATTCTGTCACCAACACCACAATGTTCTAATTATTTTTCCTTTAAAATACACCAAATTGCTTATTAAAGGGCTCAATCAGTTAGGTATGTTCGGTTTGATGGAAGCAAATAGTAACCAACAAATCAACTAAGTTGCCTGTTTCTGCAGAAAAATCTAGTCCAGCCTACTGAACGTGTGGTCCCTGAACCTGTGTTAGCATCGCCAGAGCACTTGTTAGAAATGCAGAACCAGCGGGCACAGTAGCTCACACCTGTAATCCCAGCACTTTGGGAGGCCAAAGCAGGTGTATCGTTTGAGCCCTGGAGTTCGAGACCAGCTTGGGCAACATGGCGAAACCCTGTCTCTACTAAAAACACAAAAACTAGATGGGCGTGGTGGTGGGCGCCTGTAATCCCAGCTACTCAGGAGGCAGCTACTCAGGAGGCTGAGACACGAGAATCACTTGAACCTGGGAGGCAGAGGTTGCAGTGAGCAGAGATCGCGCCACTGTCCTCCTAGCCTGGTGGCCTGGGTGACAGAGCAAGACTATATCTCAAAAAAAAGAAAAGAAAAGAAAAAGAAATGCAGAACCTCAGGCCTCACTCCAGACCTGCTCAATCTGCATTTCAACAAAATCTCCAGGTAAAGGCTAGGAAGCACTGGCTAGGTCACTTTAGTTTAAGGGGAACAGTTGCAAGTGAGACCTGAGGCAAATCATTTATTTCTTTTAAATTCTGGCTTACTGATCGGTAAAGACGCAGTTAGACTACATAGTATTTCAAATCTGTTTTTCCCTTAAAGTCCTCAGTATGGCAAGGATGCAAACAGGTGGCCTGCAGGTAGCAATTGGCCTGGTGAAATATTTTCTTTGAAATGCATAAGCATTTTCTGTTGGCAACGATTGACTGGAGGCCTTTCAATTGAGCATGTACCCTTCAGTTTTTCTATTAATCAACCAACTCAGAATAGGCAGTATTATCTGAGATCTTGATTAGCATTTGAGAACCAGGCTGAGGATGAGGGAAACAATGTTTCTCTGAGAAAATAGGAAAAAATATCTGTAAAGTTAAATTTGTCTGAGAACTGTTAAAGGTATTTGAATGAGAGCAGCTCCATCTTGAATAGGAGCTAGGTAAAATGAGGCTGAGACCTACTGGGCTGCATTCCCAGACAGTTAAGGCATTCTAAGTGTTAGATATAGTGATCTCCAAGTTTTACTTCAAAGAATCAGTGTGTCTGTATGTTCAGCTCTCATTCTTTAATTCTCCATTTTAAAGTTTAACTTCCTGGTTCTCTGCACCCCCTTGCCTCTAGTTTCAGCAAACAACTTTCCTACCAGTTCTAATTAGTAGTTCACATCTGTTGCCCCAGTCCCCCGCTCCATCCTGACTCATCCTGATCACCTGCTCCGGTCACCTGCTCCATCCTGACTCATCCTGGTCACCTGCTCTGACCTGAGTCATCCCTAGTCACCTGCTCTGCCATAACCATTTTTCCCACAAAACCACTCACCCCGCCTCTCTGGCTCTTACCCTGCTCTCTTTAAAGCAGCCAATCGGAATTAGCTTGGACCGTGCAGTCTAACCCTAGCCAATAGGGGAATGACACATCAGTAGGGGCTATGTCAGGGATAAGAACCTCTTTCCCTCCCTTGTTCAGGTGTGCGCTCACCATTGCTCTATCTGTGAGACGCATCCTTCTCTATAGCTAATATTCTAGTGCTACTTCTTTTGCAGCACCAAAAATGTATATATAACACCAAGTCACAGGACGAGATATGAGGTCAGCATAAGATACAGATCATAAAGACCTTGCTGATAAAACAGTTTGCGCCACCAAAACCAAGATGGTTGTGAGAGCGACCTCTGGTTTTCCTTACTGCTGCACTCCCATCAGCGCCATGACAGTTTACAAATGCCATGGCAATGTCAGGAAGTTACCCTATGTGGTCTAAAAAGGCGAGGCATGAATAATCTGCCCCTTATTTAGCATATCATCAAGAAATAACCATAAAAATGGGCAACCACCAGCTCTGTCTATGGACTAGCCATTCTTTTATTCCTCTACTTTCTTAATAAACTTGCTTTCACTTTACTCTGTGGACTTCCCCTGAATTCTTTCTTGTATGAGACTTGAGAACTCTCTCTTGGGGTCTGGATCAGAACCCCTTTCCTGTAACGGCACTATTAAAGTTGACTATATAAATTGCTAACTATATGTGCAGCCATTGTGCAACCTACAGAATAGATTCTGTTGATGTTCTAAAGTCTGATTAGCCAATCATTATTAAATTGAGTTTACAGTTTTCATTATGTATTATTAACTGCTAACCTTGTTTCCATAGGTTTTCGAAAACTTGAAATACCACTACTGACTGTGTTTGTTGGAAACCCTAATTTGTTGGAAGTTACAGCTGAAGTCACTTTTGATGATACTGACAGTTATCTAATAAATATTTCTGCAGCTAGCAAAGCTTTACGTCAGGTAGGATTTTCTTCAATTACAAAACATCTCCTACTAATGAAAATATTTTCTAAAACAACTACTATTAACATTTAATGAGCATCATTTTAAACATCTCTATTTATAAGTACACACATGAGAGTATAGGGTTACAAGGATAAATACACTGAAGAAAACATTTAATAATTTTATAAAAATAGATTTATGTCCTACATAATATTTTTAGTAACCACTTATATATTTATCAGACTTAACAAACAAACAAAAATTTGAGATGCCACTGATGGTAACTGCACATTTCAGATATATATTTTTTTACCACAAAAATATTAAGGCTGTGTTCAGTGGCTCACGCCTATAATCCGAGCACTTTGGGAGACCGAGGCAGGCAGATCACAAGGTCAGGAGATTGAGACCATTTGGCTAACGTGGTGAAACCCCGTTTCTACTGAAAATACAAAAATTTAGCCAGGGATGGTGACACACACCTGTAGTCCCAGCTACTCGGGAGGCTGAGGGAGAAGAATTGCTTGAACCCAGAAGGTGGAGGTTTGCAGTGAGCCAAGATCACGGCACTACACTCCAGCCTGGGCGACAGATCAAGACTCCATCTCAAATAATAATAATAATAATTAGGTTGAGATATATGAAATTACCCTTTTGCAGACAAAAACATAGTAAACCTTGGCAATTTTATATGTTCAATTTATAATTTTTGCAAATAGCCCATTAAAAATTAAAGAAAAAGGTAATAAGAAACAGTAGCAATTGAGATCATTTATTGTTTTGTTGTTGTTTAACTTGAACTACTTTTTATTGCTTTATATGTGTATACAGTTAATTAGATTTCTTCCTTCAACTGTTTAAAAATAGGGAACACAGGCAGGGTGCAGTGGCTCACACCTGTAATCCCAACACTTTGGGAGGCCAAGGCGGGCAGACCACCTGAGGTTAGGAGTTCAAGACCTGCCTGACTACCATAGAGAAACCCCATTTCTACTGAAAATACAAAAAATTAGCCAGGCACAGTGGCACATACCTGTAATCCCAGTTTGGGAGGCTGAGGTAGGAGAATGGCTTGAACCTGGAAGGCAGAGGTTGTGGTGAGCCAAGATCATGCCACTGCACTCCAGCCTGGGCAACAAGACCAAAACTCCATCTCAAAAATAAAAATAGGGAACACTTTAAATAATAAGAAATTCATTAGTTGAAATAAAGGCTTATTATTTACACCATGGTCTTAATATGTACTTAGTATGATTTAGTTATTGAAATTGTGATAAAGATTAATTACTAAATAAAAACTAAATGGTGAAAAATAAAACACATGTAGCTTACTAAACTCCTGTTATCTAGGAGGAAGAAATCTCTCAATTCCTCAGGAAAAACAAACAGTTTTCAAATAATACATTTACAAGTCAAGATTTTTTTTAACAGTGGACACTTACCAGGGTATGTACACATTGTTAGCATTACTTTATTCAGTAAATGAGAACCACAAAAATATCACTGGAGAGGACTAGATACAGACACGGAATCAATTGCTCTTTGACATTTTTCCTTTTTTTTCCTATTATATATTAACAGTTTATAATTGCATAAATGTGTGAGGTAGAAAGTGATGAAAGATGAAAGGTGAGTTTTGGTGAGGATGTGGAGAAAAGGGAACCGTTGTACACTATTGCTGGGAATGTAAATTAGCAGAGCTAAGGAAAACGGTGTGGATGATCCTCAAAAAACTAAAAATAGAGTTACCGTATGATCTAGCAATCTCACATCTAGGTATTTACCCAAAACATTTCAAATCTGGTTGTCAAAAAGATGTCTGCATGCCAGTGTTTGTGGAAGCCCTATTCACAATAGCCAAGTTATGGGGTCAACCTAAAGGTTTATTAACAGATGAATGGATAAAGAAAATGAGGTATAGGAATATATACACAGTGGAATACTACTTAGCCTTTTGAAAGAAGTCAAGTCTGTCATTTGCAACAATATGATGGAATTGGAACATTATGCTAAGTGAAATAAGCCAGGCACAGAAAGGTAAATATTGCACATCCTTACTTGTATGTGAAATGTAAAAAACTGAACTCATAGAAGCAAAAAACAAAATGGTGGTTACAGAGGTGGAGGTAAGAGAGCTAGTCAAAGGGTACAACAGTGGTCTCCAACCTTTTTGGCACCAGGAACCAGTTTTCA
Source organism: Aotus nancymaae (assembly GCF_030222135.1). NCBI lineage: Eukaryota > Metazoa > Chordata > Mammalia > Primates > Aotidae > Aotus > Aotus nancymaae. The sequence continues at coordinate 74,956,238 of NW_026988422.1, read as the reverse complement.
TGGAGGACAGTTTTTCCATGAACTGGGATGGAGGGGCATGGTTTCAGGGTCAAACTGTTCCACCTCAGATCATCAGGCATTAGATTCTCATAAGGAACATGCAACCTGGATCCCTCGCATGTGCAGTTCACAATAGGGGTCGAGCTCCTGTGAGAATTTAATGCTGCTGCTGATCTGACAGGAGGCGGAGCTCAGGCAGTAAAACTCACTTGTCTGCCCCTCACCTCCTGCTATAAGACCCAGTTCCTAACAGGCCACAGACTGGTACTGGTCCTCAGCCCAGGGGGTTGGGGACACCTGGGGTACAAGATCTCAGACAGGAAGAATATGGGGATTTCTTAGTCTTATTGCACAGCATGGTGAATATAGTTAATAATAGAGTATTATTAATAATTATTATAAATTATATATTATATTTTATTTATTATATATAATTAGATTTTTATATATAACATAAATTATAAATATTAATAATAATAGAGTATTGTACATTTCAGAATTGCTAAGAGTAAATTCTAAATGTTCTCACCACAAAATGATGAAGTGTTCGAGGTGATGGCTGTATTAACTAGATTGATTTAATTATTCCACATTATATTCATAATTATAGCAAATTTAGCATATAAGCTATGAAAGAGAAGGAAAAAATTATACTTAATCCTATCTTTTTTTGTTTTGTTTTGGTTATTTTTGAGACAGGGTCTCTCTCGGATACCCAGGCTGAAGTGCAGTGGTGTGATCACAGCTCACTGCAGCCTTGACCTCCTGGGCTCAAGCAATCCTCCCACCTCAGTCTCCCTAGTAGCTGGGACTACAGGCCCACCACACCTGGCTAATTTTTGTGTTTTTATAGGAGATGGGGTTTTACCATGTTGCCCAGGCTAGTCCAAAGTCCTGGGCTCAAGCGATTCACCCACCTAGGCCTCCCAAAGTGCTGGGATTACAAGCATGAGTCACTGTACCTAGCCATATCTTTCAAGGATGACTAAGCACTTTTAACACTTTGGGTATTTAAAAAGGCAGTGAAAAGGTTCTGAACAGAGGATAAAATATGAGCCTTAGCAAAGACTACCTGCATTGGCTCTCACTTCTGGTATTTTGTGACCTTGGAAAAGTTACTTTAGTGTGGCTAAGATTCCTCATCTATAAAATGGAGGTGACAGTAATTATACCTACTTCATGTGGTTATTTTGAGAATTAAATGTGATAATGTTACCAGGAGGGGTGTGGGGTCCTCAGTTCTTGTCTTCTTGGAGGAAAAAATTCATCCAAGAGACGTGCGGCAAGGGTTAAATAGCAACAGAGTTTATTTAAAGTGGCAATACCCTCAGAGCAGGCTGCTCGAGAGAATGAGACGCCCCAACTAGCGCTGGTGAAACCTTCTTCATGAGAATCTTACAAGATTATTCGTGAAGGGGCACGAGGGGGTGTTACTCGCAAGCATGTTTTGAGTGGTGCATGCGCTGCGATTGCACATGCTAGTACAAATATCAAATGTCTTGTTAGCATTTAAATTCTCCACCCAGGATGTGCTTTTTAGTATTATAATGAGCAAAAGGCTACTCTAGGGTGAGATTTTGGAGGAATGGACATGCTTGTCATCAGATAGAATCCCTACCAGGTTTATCTCCAGCTAGGGCCTAATAAGCCTGATAAGCCTGATAAGCCCAATCATGAGGTCAGAAGTTGCCACCGTAGACGTTTTTTTTTTTTTTATTCGCTGTCAGTTGGCAGTGCTGGCAATCAGTGGGCAGCATCTCCAAGGATTCCTTTGCCAGGGGCTCTTTTTCCTGCTCACTTTTGCCTACTCTAACAGTAATACAAATAGCCTATCTAAAACAATGCCTGGCACCCAGAGAATGCTCAATAACTGTTAACTTATAATATTTTCTTATTTTTTTCCTAAAATTGGGACACATAGTATAAATACTTTTAGACATGTGCTCATTCCATTTAACTGTATGTTTTAATCCTTTCTTTTTTTTTGAGACGGAGTCTTGCTCTGTCACCAGGCTGGAGTGCAGTGGCGCAATCTCAGCTCACTGCAACCTCCGCCTCCTGGGTTCAAGCAATTCTTCCACCTCAGCCTCCCAAGTAGCTGGGACCACAGGCACGTGCCACCATGCCTGGCTAATTTTTTTGTATTTTTAGTAGAGGCAGGGTTTCACCATGTTGGCCAGGATGGTCTCAATCTCCTGACCTTGTGATCCTCCCACCTCGGCCTCCCAAAGTGCTGGGATTACAGGCGTGAGCCACCGCGCCTGGCTTTAATCCTTTCAAGTCAATACTTTTCTTACATGTTCTAAAATTTTGTTATCATGAAAACTTTAAAATATAGACAAAAGTAGAACTTCCATACATCATCCTTTGCCCAGATTAAACAATAGTCGAGATTGTGCTCCTTTTGTTTCATCATCCCTATTTAATGTGTTTTGTTTGTATTCTGAGGTATTTTAAAATGAATATCAGGCATGTGATTTCATGCTTACATACTTCAATATACATCTCTAAAAAATGTACATTATCTCCCACATAATGACAATGGCCATTATGAACCCTAAAAATTTTTAAATACTTTTTAATATTGTATAAAATGTAGTTCATAATCAAATTTCTCTATTTATTTATTTATTTATTTGAGACGGAGTCTCCCTCTGTCGCCAGGCTGAAAGAAGCATAATCTCGGCTCACTGCAACCTCTGACTCCCTGGTTCAAATGATTCTCCTGCCTCATGTGCCACCACATTCGAAATTTTTTTATTTTTAGTAGAGATGGGGTTTCACCATGTTAACCAGGATGGTCTCAATCTCCTGACCTTGTGATCCACCCACCTCGACCTCCCAAAGTGCTAGGATTACAGGCATGAGCCACCGCGCCCAGCCAAATTTCCCTAATTTTCTAAAAAAAAAAAAATGATATTCAGTTTGTTTGAACTGAGATAAAAACAAGATTCACACAATATGTGGTTGTTTAGCTCTTAAGTTTTTTATTTGAGGGCAGCTACTACTCCATTTTCTTCCCCTGCCATTTAATTGTGGAAATTGGGTCAGTTGTACTATAGAATCTCCAACATTCCAGATTTTCCTGTTAGCTTTCCTGTATCTTACTTAACTTGTGCCATTAGACCTCTGTATTTCCTTTAATAGTGGAACTCTGCTTAGATTCATGGTCAATGTGTTTGACAAAAGTAATAAAAATACATCATTCTTAGGGTGACAGAGTATGGGGACAGGACAAAATGACCACTACCAGAAACTACTCTATAGCTATGATTGTTAGTATTTCTACAATTTTAAAGTATAAAAATACTTCAAAATTGTAATTAGAATTTTTTGAATTGTATTGTTGTTTAATACGGTTTAAGGATCGAGCACATTTACTGTGCATATATTTCTACCAAAAATCTATCTTTATGAAATACAGTGATTATTAAGTGAATTTTACTTTCAAAATGTACACCAATCAGGCTAAGTATGGTGGCTCATACCTGTGTTCTCAACACTTTGGGAGGCCAAAGCAGGTGGATCACTTGAGGCCAGGAGTTTGAGATCAACCTAGGTAACAAAATCCTGTCTCTACAAATTTTTTTTTTAGTTTTTAAGTTATTTGCATAGCATGGTGAATATATTTAATGTTAGAGTATTGTACATTTCAAAATTGCTAAGAGTAAATTTCCAAATTTCAAAAGCTAGGTGCAGTGGCACACATCTGTAGTCCAAGCTACTCAGGAAGCTGAGGTGAGAGAATTGCTTGAGCCGAGGAATTCAAGGCTGCAGTGAGTTATAACAGTGCCACTGTACTCCAGCCTGAGTGACAGAGTGACATCTTATCTCTTTAAAAAGAAAAAAAGTAAATAATCAAAGTTATTTTATTTATATCATCAAACCAAATATTCAGGTGCTCATCAGTGAATGGGGAAGCGTCAAAGATATGAGTTAGATGTAATAATGGTATTTATTTAACAGGTCTTTTAAAAATATTTTAAAATAAATTTTGTTGTGTATGTTTAAGGAATACAATGTGATGTTCTAAGACACATATATGTAGTAAAATCATTACCATTGCGGAATAAATATCTCATATAGGCACCCATTTTGCTCCAACGTGGTAAAAGCAGCTATAATATGCTGATTCAGTGAAAATACTAAAGTACTGAATATACTACACTATGAATACACTATTATTAACTTTAGTCCTCATGTTCTTTTTTTTTTTTTTGAGATGGCTCACTCTGTTACCCAATCTGGAGTGCAGTGGCATTTTCTCAGCTTACTGCAACCTTCACCTCCTGGGTTCAAGCAATTCTCCTACCTCAGCCTCCCAAGCAGCCTGTACTACAGGCATTTGCCACCACGTCCGGCTGATTTTTGTACTTTTAGTACAGATGAGGTTTCACCATATTGGCCAGACTTGTCTTGAACTCCTGATCTCAGGTGATCTGCCTGCCTCGGCCTCCCAAAGTGCTGAAATAACAGGCATGAGCCACTGCACCCGACCAGTCCTCATGTTCTTGATCCTAGCTTATTTCCAAATGTTTCCCAAAACCAATTAGATTGGAATATATTTCTTCCTGGGAAAGAATATGTTTTCTATTATGATTTATTCTCAAACAGAGCTTTCTGATCAAATATTTTTCTACTTCTGTCATGTCTTTTTCTATTTCTTTTCTTTTTCTATATTTTTTAGTTTTCTATATTCTTCACTATATTAGTTTGCTGTGGCTGCCACAACAAAATACTGCTGACTTGGTGGCTTGGTGACTCAAACAACAAAAATTTATTTTTTCTTTCTTTTCTTTTTTTTTTTTTTTATTGAGGACACTAATCTGCCAGTTTTCTCTTCTTTTCTTTTCTTTTTTCAGGAAATTTATTTTCTCACAGTTCTGGTGGCTACAAGTTCAAGATCAAGCTATCGGCAGGGTTGGTTTTCTCTGCAGCCCCTCTACTTGGCTTGTACGTGGCCATCTTCCTGTGTCCTCATATGGCCGCCCCTCAGTTTTTGTGTTGTCTACGTCCTAATATCCTCTTCTTATATGATGACTCCAGTAACATTGGATTGGGGCCAACCCGAATGTCCTCATATTACCTTACTTACCTCCTTAAAGGCCCTATCTCCAAATATAGTCACATTCTGACATACTGGAGGTTGGGGTTTCAACATGTGATTTTTGGTTGGACACAATTCAGTCCATAACAGTTACTTTAAATAACCTTCATTTATTTGGTTATTTCCAGGGTTCAACTTCACTGGCATTTATTATGTGGCCAGCCTCTACTGAGTGCTTTGTTACGACAATGGTGCCAATATTGAAAAGCAGCTGTGGTTATCTCAGATCTATGCATCACATTCCTAGCAAACTTATCCCAGTTGAAGACTGGATTAGCGGAGTTCATAAAGACAATCAGGGTTTTAACCTCATCAAAACTTTGCCGGTAAAAAAGAAAAAAAAATCTAAGTATATTGTTTTAAGAGAAGCAATGCTATGTGACTTTTGTGTGATTGCCTACTTATTCAGTTTTAGCATTTCTTTTGTGAGTGGTTCAAAACACTTCACAGTTATTTTTCAATCCTTATGTCATTTTGAGGATGTGATGATGATTTCTAAAATGTAAAAACTTTCTGAAATAATTACTTTTCCTGGTAACTTAGTGTCACCATTATTGTCATTTTGCACTTTATATGTTGGTATGATCTTTGGCTTTTGTGATATATTCAACTATTTTCCCTTGCATTGACCTGTCCTAAGCTGATACAATCAACCCTTGAACAACAGGTTTGAATTGCATAGGTCCACTTACATGTGGACTTTTTTCAAGAAATACGTTGGACATTTTTTGGAATTTTGTGACAATTGAAAAAATTCACAGACAAACCATAGCTTAGAAATACAGAAAAAATCCAAGCATGGATGGTTGAAAAAAAAAAGAAAAGAAATTTTAAAAAAATAATAATAAATATAGAAAAAAATCGGCCAGGCACAGTGGCTCATGCCTGTAATCCCAGCACTTTGGGAAGCCAAGATGGATGGGTCATTTGAGGTCAGGAGTTTGAGACTGACCAACATGCAGAAACCCCATCTCTACAAAAAATACAAAAATTAGCCCAGCAAGGTGCTGGGCACCTGTAATCCCAAGTATTTGGGAGGCTGAGGCAAGAGAATCATTTGAGCCCAGGAGGCAGAGGTTGCAGTGAGCCTAGATAGTGCCACTACACTCTAGTCTGGGTGACAGAGCATGACTCTGTCTCAAAAATAAATAAATAAGTAAATAAATTTTTAAAATATCAAAAAACTTAATAAAAAGTTGGATATGTCAGGAATCCATAAAATATAGAGAGATAATAGTCTATTTTATCATTTACTATCATAAACTATATACAAATCTATTACAAAAAGCTAAAATTTATCAAAACTTACACACACAAACACAGATCCTACATGGAGCCAAAGAAATGTAAGCAAATGTAAAGATACAGTATTAAATCATAACTGTATAAAATCAGCTGTAGTACACACTATACTGCTGTAATAATTTTGTAGCCACCTCTTGTTGCTATTTAGGTGAACTCAAATGTTGCCAGTATTCCTTTAAAATGCCCTGAGAGGCTATTCATCTCCATGTGAGCAGTTCATCTAGGTAGTAAATTGCAAATCACAGTAAAAAGTGACTTATCCTGGCTCTAATATGCTTTTCATCATGCAATACTATAAACCTTAAATAACACCATGGGTCCCATATGAAGTATTATAATGAGCAAAAGGCTATGGCACCCAGTGATACTGGAAGTGCTCCCAAGAAGCAGAGAAAAGTCATGACATTACAAAAAAAAAAAAAGGGTGAATTTCTTGAAGTACACTGTATGTTGAGGTCTTCAGCTGCAGTTTCCCTCAATTTCAGCCAGACAATTCACCTTGTAAACAAATGATGTAAAGTTACAGTATCCATATACAGGACAGTACTGTAAATGCATTTTTATTTTCTTTTCTCTAGCTCACTTTATTGTAAGAATACAGTATATAATGCATATTACATACAAAATATATATTAATCAACTTTATATTACCAGTAAGGCTCCCAGTCAACAGTAGGCTGTTAATGGTTAAGTTTCGGGGGAGTCAAAAGTTGTATGTGAATTTTTGACTGTGCAGGAGGTCTGCATCCCTAACCCCTGTGTTGTTCAAGAATCAACTATATATCTACCCGTTTCGATGTAATAATTTTAATTTTTGTCTTGTCAGAGTTTGTGACTCTTTTTAAATATAAAATGTTACTCTTTGTCAACTAACTTATTACTTATAATTTTCCTTGTGACAAAAAGTAAATAACCAAACTAGAAGAATTATTTACTAATTGTGATACATCACTAAGACTCTTTGATAAAGTGTTTAAACTTTATTGCATTGACTTTATGGCAGTTTTTTCACTTATTGCCAAGATCCAAGATACATTATCATGGGTTAAAATTGTCAAAATTCTGGAAAATGAGGGGTAGAAGAGCTGGGGAAGAGAAATCTACGTTAATACTTGTAGTTAAAAATGGAATTTTTGCATTGATTGGTTTTCTAGAAAATCAAGATCTATAAATTAAATATTTCATAATAATGAATTATACATTTTTTTTTTTGTTTAATTGCTTGCAGATAAACTACAGGCCTCCGTCTAATATGGGAATTGCTGTTCCACTCACAGATAATTTTTATCATGCAGATCCTAGCAAACCCATACCAAGAAATCTATTTCACAAGTCAAAGGTAAATAACATTTTTTACAAATAAACTAATACTCATTTGAATTCAGGAAATCATTCAGTAAAATTTTATATGGACCTAGTTGTGAGTCTTAAATGAGAAGGTGCTACTGTTATTATCATGATTACTACTCTGTTCTTCCTCCTACCTCAGCCCCTCCTCTTACAGCTACTCCTGGATACAGTTTTGGAGCCAAGAAGTCTCAATAGACTTTTTCCCCTGACTCTCCCTCGTTCCCATTTGTATTTCATTGATGGGGTGACAGCATTTTTTCTCAAATGAAAGGAGCCCCCAGTTCTTCAGCCCTGTGAACAGATGGTGTCCAGGAGGGAAGAAGACGGCTTGCTCCAATGCAAGCACATTTAAACTCCTGCAAAAATTCTGCCTAGAAAATTACCAACCCCCAGCAGCACCCTGCCTCTCTAGAGGTGGAATGAGGGACGGAGGGAGAACAGGGAGGAGCCATTAGGTTCAGAGGAAAAGCGCAGCATGGGGCAGCTTCTCAAGGAAACCACATGGATGCCTGGAATCTCTTTCCCGAAAAATGCAACCACCTGCCTATACACATGCACAGACAGACAGTCATACTCATTCATACACATGTGCACACACACAAAGACATAAAATTAGTGTTTCCTTAGCTTAAAACTCTCCACTGTCTTCCCATCTCATTCAAAGTGAAAACCAAATTCTTGCAGTGGTTTACAAAGTCCTCCATGATTTGGCCTCGGCATTCATCTGACCTGACTTTTCCAGCTTGATCTACTTTAGCCACGCTAGCCTCTTTGCTGTTTCTCCAATATGCTGGCTCCTTTCCACTCCATGGCCTTCACAGTTGCCTCTGTGTCAGTGCTCTTCTGCCTGATACCACATGGCTGATTCTGCAGGTGCTTTTTCTAAAGTCAGTATCATAGTAAACCCTTCTCTGACTCTGTTTAGAATCCTAACCCCCATCTCCACTGTCTCCCTCCTCCCCTGCCTTGTTTTTCTCCATACCGCTTACTACGGTTTTACATATTTTACTCACTTATTTATCGTCTTTCTGACCCCATAAGAAGGTAAGTTCAGAAGGTAGAGGTTTTTATCTATTTCTTCTCTACTGTATCCCCAGTGCCCAGAACAGTGACAGACTTAGGGAATGCTTTAAAATTGTGAAACATACTAATACACATTTACACACACACACACAAACACACACACACACTTAGGAAGTGAACAGACTTCTTGTGATATCTTGGGTTTCAGGTTAAGAAGCTCTGCTCCAGGCAATGATTAACTATGATTCTGAGTTCTTCTCCACGTCCAGTTTCTCCCAAAGACAAACCTTGTTGTATTACTAGAACCATCTCCTCTACTGAAATACGACTTTACTATGTTTACATGGAAATCCTTAGTTTCCTGGGTTTTTCCCCCAGGATTTTCTTGGGAGTTAAATAGGGAATGTATGTATACCTAAGTCAATAAGAGGGTTTTTTTTTGATGCATCTTTTATGCATCCAACAAATGTTAATTTCAGCATTTCCAGTGTTATCAGGCACTATCCAGACGTTTTCTGAAAATACACCAATGCGCAATATAAGCATGGTGGCTTCCTGGACTCTAATAGGTAAGAATTTGTATATCTTAAGCAAAAAGACATACAAACGAAATGGCGTCACCTAGTGCAGGGCTTCTGAACAGTATGGCCCTGCATAACCTGAACCAGAATTATTCAGAAATATTTTTGTTTGTTTGTTTTGTCTTGAGATGGAGTCTCCCTCTGCCACCCAGGCTGGAGTGCAATGGCGCCATCTTGGCTCAACTGCAACCTCTGTCTCCTGGGTTCAAGTGATTCTCTTGCCTCGGCCTCCCTAGTAGCTGGGATTACAGGTGTGTGCCACCACTCCCAGCTAATTTTTGCCTTTTTAGTAGAGACAGGGTTTTGCTGTGTTGGCCAGACTGGTCTCAAACCCCTGACCTCATGTGATCCATTCACCTTGGCTTCCCAAAGTGCTAGGATTATAGGCGTGAGCCACTATGCTCACCCCAAAAATATTCTTACAATGCATCTTTCTGAATCTCATCTCATACCTACTGAATCAGAAACTATGAGGTACTTTCCTGAAATCTGCATTTTAAAGACTTTAAGATAGGCCAATAGTAAATTAGACACAAAACAGAGTATGAGTGAGCCAGGAAAGACATCCCAGAGGAAATGCTCCTGAGTCAAGGCAGAAAGATGGGTAGGGGTTAACCAAGCAAAGGAGGAGAAAGTGGTAACAGAGAGGACCGGAAGGGAGTCAAACAGCATTCCAGGCTGAGGCAACACCAGGCACAAAGGGTGGTGATGGGAAAGGGCTCAGTGTCTCTGACCAACCTAAAGACCATTCAACCTGGAACATAATGAGCCAGAGAGAGAGTTTGGAGACAGCAGGCCCTAATGCTGCAGGATCTCCTAGACCGTGGAAATGATTTCGAATTTTATCCTAAGTCAAATCAAGAGCCATCTAAGGGTTTTAAGCAAGAAAGTAACATGATTATGTTTGTATTTTTAAAAATATCATTAAACCAAAATGACAAACATCTATACTCTCTCCTGGGCAAACTTCATGAAACATTCATAAACATATTTTGGTGTCTTTTTTTTAGGAGAGACAGGGTCCTGCTCTGTCACCCAGGCTGGAGTGCAGTGGAGCGATCACAGCTCACTGCAGCTGTGCCTCCCGGGCTCAAGCAATCCTCCTGCCACAGCATCTCAAGTCACTGGAACTAGACACATGCCACCATGCCTGGCTAATGTTGACATTTTTGTAGAGATGGGTATCTCATTATGCTGCCTACACTGGTCTCGAACTCCTGATCTCCAACAATCCTACCGCCTTGGTTTCCCAAAGTGCTGGGATTACATGTGTGAGACATCACGCCCAACCCATAAACATATTTTCCAATGGGATGTAGCAGTGAAGGTAAAAGATAAATAGATGATAGGAAGAGTACTGTTAAGAGGTCAGAAAATTTGAGAAAGTTCTAAAGTCAGCAAGCAAATTGAATGAGATGCACAGATAGGTATGAGGAGCTCATAACTGGTAGCAAAATTTAAAATAAAAGTAACCCCCTCACACACAACTGATGCCAAAAGAGGGAATTTGAGATTTCAACTCCTAAGTAAAAGGATACTAAAAGACAAGGAGGTTCTCTGCAGCATTGGTCATGGAAAGTGCAGCTGAGCTGGTCATGCCTTCTGCAACTCCTACACAGGCTACAGTAGCCAGAGTGGGGATCTGGGCTGCAGAGGCAGATGGTGCCCAGGACAGCTTCTGACTGACACTTGCAGGAGACAAGAACCTCCGTCTCAGACACTAAGATGCTGACATGGTCCTCCTTGGAGCCCAGTTCCCACAGTTGCTGGATAGATTCTAGGGTAATGAGAACAAGGAAGCACAGAGCAATTTATAAAAATGACGTTTTCTGCACAAATGAAACCTGCCAAACCTCTTATTCTACAAAATTACTCCCTAAAAAAAACAGGACAAGAGGGAATTAGGAAGATAGGATTGGGCAGACCACTCACGACTTATACCTCTGCCTCTGATCACTTCAAAATATTCACATTCTAGGGAGTATGTACATATGAACCAATGATGTGATTTCATTGTTAAAACTAAAATAATTTCCATACTTGCCAATCTTGTTTGATGGCATTCCAAAAAAAAAAAAAAACAGCATTGTAACAGATAGACTACAGAAAGATGAGCAGAGAACTGTAAAATACCCAGCATTTGAAGAAAACTTACACAATAAAAAAGAAGCATAAATCTCAACAACTAAAAAATTCTGATGCCTCGGAAAACAAAGTTAATATCATAACTGGAAAAAAAACTTCAGAATGAGTATAATAATTATTTTCAGAAAGAATCAAGAAAATATTGCAACCATGAAAAAATTGGAGATATCACAGAAAAAGTTAGAAATTAAAAATATAATCAATGAAACAGAGAAGTCAACAGGTTGAATAACTGAGTGGACCCAACTTAACACCAAAGTATTGAGTTTTATTGGTAATGAAGCTCTCTGTGCCAAATATCAGAGCTTCAAAATATGTAAAGTCAAAACTGATAAAAACACAAGGAGAAACTGACAATCACATTAAAAAATGAGATACTTTAACACTGCTCTCTCAGAAATGGTCAGATCAAGCATTCGAAAGTCTAAGTAAGGATATAGAGCATTTATATATTACAGTTAATACTCAGATGGGCGTATATGTGCACATATGTGCCTGTAATCCCAGCACTTTTGGAGGCTGAGGCAGGAGGATCACTTAAGGCCTGGAGTTCAAGACCAGCCTGGGCAATATAGTAAGACTCCTGTCTACAAAAAAAAAAAAAAAAAATTTAAATTAGCCAGACATGGTGGCTCACACTTATGGTCCCAGCTACTTGGGAAGAAGGATGAGGTGGGAGTATTCCTTAGCCTGGCAGGTTGAGGCTATGCTGAGTCACGATCACACTGCTGCACTCCAGTCTGGGCAACAGAGTGGGACCCTGTCTCCAAAACAACAACAACAACAATAGCAACAACAACAATAACAAAAAGCAATGTGGTACTGGCATAAAGATACACATGTAGACCTATGGATCATATAGATTTATGGATCAATGGAATAGCATTGAAAGTCCAGAAATCAAGCAATACATCCATGGTCAATTAAGTTTCAGCAGATGTGCCAAGACCATTCAAGGAGGGGAAATAGGCTTTTCAACAAATAGTTCTGACACAACTGTATATCCACATGAAATAGAATAAATTTGAACCCCTACCTCACACCATTTACACAAATAAACTCAAAATGGATCAAACACCTAAGGGTAAATGCTTGAACTATAAAACTCCTATAAGAAAATATAGGTGAACAGCATCACCTTGGATTAGACATGGTTTGTTAAATATGACACCAAAAGCACAAGCAAATAAACAGATAAATTGGACCTGATCAAAATTAAAATCGTTTGTTCAGGACAACCCACAGAACAGGAGAAATGTTTAAAAATCATATAATCGATCCAAGATGGCTGATCACTAGCAGCTCGGGCTCGTAGTTCCCAGTGAAAGCGCAGAGAACGAGAGGACGCCACACTTTCAGACGAATATTTGTTGCTCTCGGACCAGGAGATTCCCAGCAGAGGAACCCCACGTGTCGCCAGGGCGACTCTTGTGGCCGGCGTGGCGGTTTTGCTGGTGCCTTAGCGCGCCAGTGTTTGGTGCAGAGTCCGGAGATTCCCGGGCAGAAAAGCACCATCAATCTTAACACCGCTGTTTTGGCCGGCGCAGTGGATTGCTCAGATTTTGGCGCTAGGAATCAACAAGTTGGACGTCTGCTCAAAGACCTAGTTAGAAAGTCGGTAATTACAAAGACAACAGACGGATAAATATATAATGAAGGGAAGAAATCAGCGTAAAAAGGCAGAGAATACTCAAAATCAGAATGCCTCTCCCTCTACAGGGGATCGCAATTCCTCATCAGTAACGGAACAAGGCTTAATAGATTACGAGTGTGTTCCAATAACAGAAGCAGGTTTCAAAATGTGGGTGATAAGAAACTTCTGTGAATTAAAAGAACTTGTTCTAACCCAATGCAAAGAAACTAAGAATCTTGAAAAAAGGTTTGACGAAATGTTAACGAGAATGGACAATTTAGAGAGGAATATAAGTGAATTGATGGAGCTGAAAAACACAACATGAGAACTTCGCGAAGCATGCACAAGTTTAAACAGTTGAATTGATCAAGTAGAAGAAAGGATATCAGAAGTCGAGAACCAGCTCAGTGAAATGAAACGAGAAGACAAGATTGGAGAAAAAAGGATTAAAAGGAATGAGCAAAGCCTCCAGGAAATATGGGACTATGTGAAAAGACCTAATTTACGTTTGATAGGTGTACCTGAATGTGATGAAGAGAGTGAATCCAAGTTGGAAAATACTCTTGAGGATATCATTCAGGAAAACTTTCCCAATCTGGCAAGGCAGGGTAATACTCAACTCCAGGTAATACAGAGAACACCACAAAGATATTCTTCAAGAAGACCAACCCCAAGGCACATAATTGCCAGATTTATTAGGGTTGAAATGAAGGAGAAAATACTAAGGGCAGCCAGAGAGAAAGGTCAGGTTACCCATAAAGGGGAACCTATCAGACTTACAGCAGATCTCTCAGCAGAAACCTTACAAGCCAGAAAAGAGTGGGGACCAATATTTAACATCCTTAAAGAAAAGAACTTTCAACCCAGAATTTCCTATCCAGCCAAACTAAGCTTTATAATTGAAGGAAAAATTAAATCCTTTGCAAACAAACAAGTACTTAGAGAGTTCACCACCACCAGGCCTGCTTTACAAGAGCTTCTAAAAGAAGCACTATACATATAAAGGAACAACCAATATCAGCCTTTCCAAAAATATATCAAAAAGAAAAGAACATTAACACAACGAAAAATTTACACTAACTAATGGGCAAAACAGCCAGCTAGCACCAAATGCCAGTATTAAAGTTATATATATTCTAATCGGATAAAAAGCCAAAACCCATTGCTATGCTGCATCCAGACCCATCTCACATGCAACGATACACAAAGACTCAAAACAAAGAGAAGGAGGAAGATTTATCAACCAATCAGAGAGTAAAAATAAACAAATAAATAAAAAGCAGGAGATGCAATTCTCGCCTCTGATAAAGTAGACTTTAAAGCAACAAAGATCAAAAGAGGCAAAGAAGGACATTACATAATGGCGAAAGGATCAATGTAACAAGAAGAGCTAACGATTTTATAGATCAACGAGACAGAAAATTAACAAGGACATCCAGGACTTGAACTCAGACCCGGAACAAGTAAACTCAATAAACATTTATAGAACTCTCCACTTCAAATACATAAAACATACATTACCATCTCACACCTATTCCATAAGTGACTACATAATTGGAAGTAAATCACTCCTCAGTAATCGCATAGCATTTCATAGGTTTAAATGAAATATTGGTTAGCTGCTCGTTTGTTATTTTCTTCCCTTATTCCTTCCTGTTTACAACAAGTATAATTATTGGTATAAAAGAGGTTTTCAATACCCATTACTAAAATGCGTTCTAGCCTGGGCAAGAAAGCAATACTCCCATTCTCTCTCTCTCTTTCTCTTCTTTTTTCCTCCTCTTCTTTATTCTTTTTCTTTCTTTCTTTCTAAAAAATAAAAATAAAAATCATATAATCATATATCTAGTAAGGGTCTAGTATCCAGACTATATAAATTATTCTTACAACTCAACAACAAAAAGACAAACTGCCCAATTAGAAATAGGTGAAGTTGACTAGGTATGGTGGCTCATGCCTTTAATCCCAGCATTCTGGGAGACCAAGGCCGGTGGATTGCTTTGAGCTCAGGAGTTTGAGACCAGCCTGGGCAATGTGGCAAAATCCCATCTTCACTAAAAAACACAAAAGTTAGCTGGGCATTGGTGGCGCGTGTCTGTAGTCCCAGCTACTCAGGAGGCTGAGGCTGGAGAATCACTTGAGCTCAGAAAGTTGAGGTTGCATTGAGCCAAGATTGCACCAGTGCAGTCCAGACTGGGTGACAGAGCAAGACTCCATCTCACCAAAAAAAAAAAAAGAAAAAAAATAGAGAAAAGAAAAGGAAAAGGAAATAGATGGTGAAGTTCTTGAATAGTTGAATAGACATTTCTCCAAAGAAAATGATATGGTTTGGATCTGTGTCTCCACCCAAATCTCATGTCAAACTGTAATCCCCAATGTTGGGGGGGGGCCTGGTGTATCATGGGGGCAGTTTCTCATGAATGGTTTAGCACCATTTCACTAGTGCTGTTCTCATGATAGAGTCCCCATGAGATCTGGTTGTTTAAAAGTGTGTAGCAACTACCTCTTCTCTCTCTTCCTCCTGCTCCTCCTCCCTGTCTTCCTGCCTCACTACCTTTTGCTTTCTGCCATGAGTGTAAGTTCCCTGAGGCCTCCCCAGAAGCTGATGCTGCCATACTTCCTGTACAGCCTGTGGAACTGTGAGCCAATTAAACCTCTTTTCTTTATAAATTACCTAGTCTCAGGTATTTATAACAGTATGCGAATAGACTAACACAGAAGATATATAAACAGCCAACAAGCCCATGAAAAGATACTCAACATCTTAGTCATTAGAGATATACAAATCAAAATCGCTTGAGATATCCCTTCACAGTCATTAGGATAGCTATAATAATTGCTTTGCTAATGAAAATAATTGTTGGTGAGAATGTGGAGAAACTGGAACTCTCATGCATTGCTGGCAGGAATGCAAAATGGTGCAGCTGTTATGGATATCAGTTTGGTGCTTCTTCAAAAAGTTAAACTTAGAATTACTGTATGACCCAGCCCTTTCACTCCTAGATATATCCAAAAGAATTGAAAACATATGTTCAAACAAAAACTTCATAGCAGCATTATGCATAACAGCCAGAAAGCGGAAAGAATCAGATGTGCATTAACTGATGAATGGATAACAAAATATGCTATATCCATTCAATGGTATGAAAGGAAAATATCTTGGGTCCCCAAAATCACTAAGGAAAACTCAACCTGGGAACTGCTTAGGGCAAGCCTGCCTCCCTTTCTATTCAAAGTCACTCCTTTGCTCACTGAGATAGATGCCTATCTGATTTGCCTCCTTTGGAAAGGCTACTCAGAAACTCAAAAGAATGTAACCATTTGTGTGTCACCAATCTGTGATCTGGAAGCTCCCTCCCCACTTCGAGTCTTCCTGTTTTTGCTTCAAGTTGTCCTGCCCTTCCAGATATTGATCGACGTCTCATGTCTCCCTTAATGTATAAAACCAAGCTGTGCCCTGACCACCTTGGGCACATGTCATCGGGACTTCCTGAGGCTGTGTCACAGACACATCCTCAACCTTGGGAATATAAACTTTCTGAATTAACTGAGACCTGTCTCAGATTTTCTAGATTCACACTTTGGTAACCACTAAGGGATTCTGATTGGAGATGCCCCTGACCTTTGACAAATCTCCTATCAGTGCTGGGTACCAACATGAGCTAACTTTATGGCTCAAACCAATAGGACAATTTGCTGAGGTCTGAGAGCACGCCCTCCAGAGAATCCCTGATCTCCCAAAATTTGGTCAAGATCTAAAGTTTATTTTGCTGTACAACTCCTCTTTTTTTTTGGAGTTTTACTTGCTTCCAACAGGAAGGCAAGTTTTTCCTGCTTCCATGACAATGGAGGGCAGGTAAGTCCTTTATGGAGTTTGAGCTTGCTTCCAACAGGGAAGATGAAGCTTTTTTCCTGCTTCTAGGATGGTAGAGAGTAGTCTACAGCCTGAGACCCATCATTAGGGAAGAAACTGGTTTGGGATTCTGTCTTGCAGTTTCCTTTTAAATGACTAAAGTTGGCATTTAACAACAGCTGGTATTAATTTCTGGTTACATTTAGAGTTCTCTGATACTTGCTACAGAAATTGTATAATTTCTGTGTAAATCATGTAATTTCAGCTTTATACAGAAATCGTATAATTTGTGTGATCATTGTTAGTTTAACAGCATTTTGTCCTAGCTGAAATATGGTAATAAGATTTTAAACAAATTTTTTTAAAGGAGCTCAATGGTTAAAAGTCAGCTTAATTGAAAGGCTAACATCCAAGATGTGTGTGTTTATGTGTACATGTGTGCATGTTTGTATTTGAAAGGCCTTCATGTGTTGGGTTTTTTTGTTAGTTTGTTTTTCTCTTCTAAGACCTTATCCTTTTTTTGAGCAAAAGTGTTCTTTTTCTTTTTCTTCTCAGTTGACTGATTCCGTTTTCACCTGATTTTTTTTTTTTAACTAAAATAGTTATTGCAACAGAGGCTACTCTTGGGTTTTTAAGAAAAGAGTGTAGTTTAATTTGGCTCAAAGAAAAATAAAAGTGTTTCCCTTTAGCACCACCAGACTTTCTCTCTATACTTTATGATGTAAATTTTACTACTGGGTTTTCACCTGCGTTGTTTCCGTTACTGTATAAATTTAAGGCTATTTAGCTGACAACTATCTAGGGTTGTGAAACAGGTTAACAAGAATCTGAAAGTCTAAGTTAGGGAAAAAGGTGGGGGAGGGATTTTATAAACCTATAAAATATACTTCTATCAGCATGCCTAATACGTTTTTATATGTATTGTATTTATGTGTTGTGTACAGAATGTTTCAGTACTAAAAATATATAAAAGAGCTCTAATGAATTGGCTTACAAAAATAAAAGGCTTTAAATGAGATACTAACGCTTTAAAAGCATTTAAATGAGATACTAAAAAAGAAAAGACTAGTCAAATGCTTTTCAAGTTTACGTAACTTAAGTAAAATCTATAATAAATAAGCTAGCTTTAAAATTATTGGTAAGGTAATATTAGAAATGTCTTAAGAATTGCCCAGCATACATTTTTGTTTGCATTTATAAATCAAGCAGTTTCATATTTATCCCTGCCAAGTACTATAAGTTGTTAAAATTTGGCATAGGGGTTACCAAACTATAAACCCAGCCCAAAATAGAATGATCTTTGCTTGTGTAGTTTTTAATAAATAAGACGTTGATACAGATTTAATGAAAATAGATGCATCTTAAATTTAGTAAAATTACCATAACTTTTAATCCTGTGGCTTTAGGCAGTCTGATCCACAGTCAATAAGGAGGTTTGTTGTGGGAAAGGACTGTTATCATCTTTGTTTCAAAGCTAAACTACAAACTAAGTTCCTCCCAAAGTTAGTTCATCCTATGCCCAGAAATGAACAAGGACAGCTCAGAGGTTAAGAACAGTATGGAGTCAGTTAGGCCAAATCTTTTCTCACTGTCTCAGTTATAACTTTGCAATGGCAGTTTCATAACTTTAAATCATGACTATCACAGTTTTCATAAATAATCTAGGTAAATAATTAAAACAATTAGATAAATGTAATGGGATAAATACTTATAGACAAACTGGTCATAATTTAGAATATAAAGTTATATTAAATAATAGAAATTTCATTATTTGGGTGTTTTCCAATAAATATATATTATAGGAAAACATTCTTGCTAAAAAAAAAAAAAATATGATCCTTTAAAAAAACAGTGAACAAGTTTTGTCTAATTCAAAGCTGTCACTGGATTTACCATTCTGGGGTCTGGAGGATGGTGGCCCCCTTCTCACAGCTGCACTTGGCAGTGCCCCAGTAGGGACTCTGTGTAGGGGCTCTGACCCCACATTTCCCTTCCTCACTGCCCTAGCAGAGGTTCTTCATGAGGGCCCCATCTCTGCAGAAAACCTTTGCCTGGGCATCCAAGCATATCCATACACCTTCCGAAATCTAGGCAGAGGTTCCCAAACCTCTGCACCCACAGGCTCAGCACCACATGGAAGCTTCCAAGGTTTGGGGCTTCCACCCTCTGAAGCTACAGCCTGAGCTGTACATTGGCCCCTTTCAGTCATGGCTGGAGCAGCTAGAACACAGGGCACCAAGTCTCTAGGATGCACACAACACGGGAACCCTGGGCGTGGCCCACAAAACCACTTTTTCCTCCTGGGCCTCTGGGCCTGTGATGAGAGAGTCTGCTGTGAAGGTCTCTGACTTGGTCTGGAGACATTTTCCCCATGGTCTTGAGGCTTTACAGTAGGCTCCTTGCTGCTTGCAAATTTCTGCAACTGGCTTGACTTTCTTCCCAGAAAAAGGGTTTTTCTTTTCTATCACATAGTCAGATAGACTCTACCAAAAAAAAAAAAAAATTGTTTTAATCAGCCAACTGGTGGTGTGTGCCTGTAGTCCAACTATAATGCTAGGGAGGATGAGATGGGAGGATTGCTTGAGTCCAGGAGTTCAAGACTGCAGTGAGCTATGATTGAACCCTTGCACTCCAGCCTGGGCAACAGAGCAAGATACTATCTCTAAAAATAATAATAATAATAATAATTTTAAATAAACCAATGTCTGGCAAGAGAGATCAAGTGTAAGTGAATGACAAATGGGCAGATATAGAGGAGATTTCAAATATCAATATATGCTATAAAGAAAGACAAGTATGAAATAGTAGGTTTGGAGAGTATGCAGCCCCACGTTATCAAGGCCACTCCTTTTAGGTCTCCGTGCAGATGCCTGCAATGGCAGGGGCCAAGAGCAGTTAGTTTGGTAGTCCTGGGATGCAGAATTCAGAATGACACAGGCTTTCTAGGTACCTCGCAGCTGCACGAGGTGAACCGACGAGTGGCTGAGTAATACTTGGGTTCAAATTACCAAGCAAGGGGACAATTAAAATTCAGAAATACTGTACTTCTATTCTTACTTTATTATTAATGAATTGTATTCTCCTTTCAACTTCTCAGGAATTTTACTTACTCAGGGAACAAATATTTATTAAACATTTATAACTTTGCGGAAATCCTGCAACACAGAAAAACAAGTCAACATCTGTTACTTCTATTTGCAGAAAACTGGTAAATTCAAACAGTGTGCTAATGTTTCCACTCGGAAGGAGTGTAATTGCACAGAGGATCAGAAGTTTTCACATGCTGTTGCTTTCTCAGATTGCAAGGAAAAAGTAAGATCATTTTTAATTACCTGAAGACAGTATAGTTTTCATATTAACAAGATTTTGAAATATGCCTTTGGGTTAAACATGAAAACTAAGACATAGAAATAATGTCTCATTATGATACAGAGCTAAATATGACACCGAGCTAGAAAGATCTGGATTTAAATGTACCCTGCAAGTTAATGAACCTCATCTGTAAAATAAAACAGTAATACCTGCACTACTTTGTCTATTCCACAGCATTCATATAAAGACATAAACACACCCACACATACCGCTATGTATACAAAAGCAACTTGTAATCTGTAAAACACTATAACAGGTTATGGTGAATATTGGTTCATTTAAAACAACTGAGTATCTAGTATCAGGTTCTTGGAATATAGAAAGTAAACTCATTGTAATCAAGCTCAGCCTGCTAATAGTGACAAATGAACAACAGTGTAATATGTTGGTTAAGAGAAGGCTTCTGTGTCAAATAATATTTCATTCTGTTAGTATCAAAGCATTCAAAGGTTATGTCTAATTACTGTTGGTGTTTGCATTAGAAGAGTCAAATATGCAGTTGGGGCCGGGGGCAGTGGTTCACGCCTGTAATCCCAGCACTTTGGGAGGCCAAGGTGGGTGGATCAACTGAGGTCAGGAGTTCAAAACCAGCCTGGCCAATATGGTGAAACCCTGTCTCTACTGAAAATACAAAAATTAGCCAGGCATGGTGACGTGTGCCTGTAGTCCCAGCTACTCAGGAGGCTGAGTCAGAAGAATTGCTTGAACCTGGGAGGTGGAGGTTGCAGTGAGCTGAGATCGCACCACTGCACTCCAGCCTGGGTGATACAGCGAGACTCCGTCTCAAAAAAAAGAAAAAAAGGAATATGCAGTTGGTATAATTTTCAAACAGATCAATGTCAATGTCCTTGTAAGACTGTATATAGAGAAACCATTATTACCTAGACTGTACATATATTAAACTATAGATAATATATGTAGAGACTATATATAAAATATGTATTTTTTATATATCTAATATGTTGGCATAGAGTCAGCATTCTGTAAATTATCATTATTTTATTTTTATTTTTACTTTTTTTGAGTCTGAGTCTTGCTCTATCGCCCAGGCTGGAGTGCAGTGGCATGATCTCGGCTCACTGCAACTTCCGCCTCTTGAGTTCAAGTGATTCTCCTGCCTCAGCCTCTTGAGTAGCTGGGACTACAGGCACCCACTACTCCAGGCACCACTATGCCTGGCTAATTATTTATTTTTAGTAGAGTTGGGGTTTCATCATGTTGGCCAGACTGGTCTTGAACTCCTGACCTCAAGTGATCCACCCTCTTTGGCCTCCCAAAGTGCTGGGATTACAGGCGTGAACCATCGCGTCTGGCCAGCATTCTGTAAATTATGAGGGCTGTTTTATATACCCCTTTGCTGAACTAAAATAACGTTTTGTGAGCACTTACTATCTACTAAATGCTACTCTAAGGCATCTCTGTGATTTGTCATTTAATTTGAGCCACAGAGAAGTCAGGCAATTTGCCAAAGATTGCATTATTAACATGCACCGGGGCTGGAGTTGAGCTCTGACGCCAGTGCCCAAGTTTACAGATTGTGCCTGAAAGACTGTGACTGGTTGGAAGAGTGGCAAAAAGGAGGGGGAGGGACCTATGCAGGGCCTCCTAGGATATGATTTATAGCCAAAAAAAGTTTGAGTGGCATCATAGTCATTCCTGTGAAAAGGGCCTGTAGATATGATAAGTTCTGTTACCACAATGTATATACTGCCTTTGGAGTCCACATTGATTCTGCTCTAAGACCTTTTCATGACTGAAAAGGCAGAAACCCCTCAGAAGCACATTTCATTGAACAACCAAACTATTGGCAACCTATGTTCTTTCTTTTTTTTTTTTTTTTTAACCAGGAAATGAAGTGACTATTGACTTTTCCAAGTTTATATTCATTCTTGGAATTTGTATTTTAGGTTCCTCGCTTTAAGTTCCCAGTTACACAATATCCAGTTGCCTTGGAAATTATCAACGAGGATGGACGTGTCCCATTGGAACCTCCATATCTGGTTACTGTGTCTGAAGTGAACAGGAGGCAAAACTGGAAACTGAGTAGGGTTTGCTTTCATTTGTAATTATTTTCTCTTATAAGTAATATTGTGACTGGTTTACAAAGATCAATGGTTTTCAAGCCCCGTTCACACAAAAGAGAGGCAGGCGTTCTTGCAAATGGATTTGGATCAATTGGCATATTGACAATTGCCAATTGATCAATAGAAGTAATTGACAATTGATCAATTGGATCAATTGGCTATTTACTTCTATTGTTTCCCACTTATTTCATCATCATGTCCAGCAACCTAGATTCTATAGTAAAAGCATTTTTGAAGAATTTACACTGCAAACAATTTGAAAGCCGTTTTGTGGATTAAGAGCAACAGTGATTGAATTTGTGCCGCACGCTGGTCTGGCATCTCCTTTCTCCGCCGATTCAGTGTTACAAAGGAGGTTGTAAGAAGTGTGGCCAGATAATCTTTAGGATCTATCTTCTAATTATATGAGTAAAATTTCTTCAAGGTTCTATGGCAAAATATTGAAAAGATGCAGAAATATTTTTAAAAAGATGTTTACCTCTATTCAGTTTACCTCAAATATGTAACTTGTTACTCATTTTGTGTTCACGTATGAATACTCAAAGGCCATAGATAGACAGGTAGGCAGATAGAAAGAACTAACTAAACAGAAATTTTGGTCTGTCATTAATATGTTACTAAATATCCAGACATTTGGTATTCAGTGAGTCTTACTCTGGCCAACATATATGCATTTTTGAAATGAAAAATCCAGCAAAATAAAGCTAGTAACTATTTGCATTAACTGACATCCCCATTTTCTGTGGTGGGCTGGGAACGGTTCTTACCAGATTTGGAGTCCTGATTATTAAATACTGAAATATTTTACAAGCTGGTTGTTAAACCATTGGTAGCTTGAAATTGCCAGGGTGACAGTATTTACACTATGGAAACTGGAAATTACAATCACAGCTTTTTCTTTTCCTTTAGATTCTGTGTATCTTTATACCACCGCAGTGTCTAAACCACTACCTATCTGGTTTTAGAAAGGATGACAAGAAAGAGGAAAATCTTCTTTTAGAAAAGATTTAAGTGATCCTATTGTAAAACTTTACTGCCACCTTATTATAAATTGTATACCTACCGTAAGGAGGTCCTGAGATGACCTTACTGCCAAAAACATGAAGCATGTGCAGGTCGGGACTGGTCCTGAGCATGGGGCTGGGAGGAAAAGATCAGCATGAAGGTGATCAGAAGTCTTGAACTTCTTGAGGATGCCCTTGAGGGCAATGTGAGATATTGGGCCTAACTCCCCTAAATACATCATCTACAAAGTCAAGCAGAACTAAAAGTATGGGATAACTTGGTCATGTTATGGAGTGAAATCTTTCGTTGTATCTTAATGTGCATAACAAATTTTATATTACTAATTGCAAATTAAATAGTTGTACTAAATTGAAAGTAATGGCAAAAACAGCAATTACTTTTGCACCAATCTAATACAAAATGAGAAAGTAAGTGTGCTTATCATATGTTTCATGTATTTTTAGAGCACACTGTGCCAGAAAACATTAGAAGAATGAAAAACTTACTAGAACCAATGCTTCGTGATGCAGTGTATAATCCTTCGGGTCTCAACTTAAGCATAAAGGTAATGATGGCATGGTTGTTTCCACTGTGTTGAGTTTAGATAAAACGTGTGTGTCTAAGCTAAGACTGGTTTTAGTTCTAAAGTATAGGTAACCAGGAATGGTGGGAATAACACCTTTAAAGTACATGAAGAGGGTTGTGTTTTTTTCCATTTCCCTTGGTGTTATTTCCAAAGTTTTGAGCAGATGGGCAAGACAGATTCTCCAGCAAAGTGGAGAAGAAAGGGTGTTTCCAAAAGTGAGAGGGAAAAAACGGGCTCAGTATTGTTCACCTGGGCATGCACGGGCATCTGTCTTCCGGTTCCAGCTGCTCATAAAAATACATGAAGTCGGTAGAATACAGATAATTGTGAAAACCAATCAGAATTAGGTAACACATTGAAACCACAAATATGAGGATTTTCCCAAAGTACTTATCAAACTATTGATTCCCTCCACTTCAATCCATCTTTTTATTTTGATGATGTGTACAAGAGCCTTAGGAAGGGGATGGGAATCTTTTCATGCAGCATCTATAGGGACAGTGGCCCTACGGTATATTTTTATTAATGCTGAAAGGAATGTACGTGTTGATGCTGCTAACGACTGGGTGTGCTTTTTTCCACAGGGCTCTGAACTCTTCCACTTTAAAGTGACCGTCATTAGAGGAGTCACCTTTTGTGACTTAGTTG
Source organism: Aotus nancymaae (assembly GCF_030222135.1). Classification (NCBI taxonomy): domain Eukaryota; kingdom Metazoa; phylum Chordata; class Mammalia; order Primates; family Aotidae; genus Aotus; species Aotus nancymaae. The sequence goes on along the minus strand of NW_026988422.1, from coordinate 74,931,546 downwards.
AAGAATTTCAGGTAAAGTGGATGCACTCGGCATCAGAGTGGGTGATGGTTGGGGAAACGACATGACAAAACCAATTCAAGAGACACTGAAAAGAAAAACTTGACAGAATTTGTGTAATGGACAAGACTTAGAGACAGGATCCCCAAGGGTGGCAGTGACAGTCAGTAGTGACGAAGCCAGAATGCATGACAGGTGCCAGGACTGATGGATGCTGGCAGAATTTTTTTTTTTTTAAAGAAAAAGGAAGAAAGAGAGAGAGAAAAAAAAAAGAATGAAGAAGAGAAAGAAAAAGGAAGAGAAAGAGGGAGCGAGAACGGGAATATTGCTTTATTGCCCAGGCTAGAATGCAGTCTAAAAATGGGAATTGAAAACCTCTTTTATGCCAATAATTGTGCTTAACAATGGAGACAGGAAGGAATAAGGGAAGAAAACAACAAACAAGCAGCCAACCAATATTTCATTTAAACCTATGAAATGCTATGCAATTATTGAGGAGTGATTTACTTGCAATTATGTAGTCACTTTTGGATTAGGTGTGATATGGTACTGATAAGAATGTATGTTTTGTGTATTTGAAGTGGAGAGTTCTATAAATGTTTATTAAGTTTACTTGTTCCGGGTCTGAATTCAAGTCCTGGATGTCCTTGTTAATTTTCTATCTCGTTGATCAGTCTAATATTGACAATGTGATGTTACAGTCTCCCACTATTATTGTATGGGAGGCTAAGTCTCTTTATAAGTCATTAAGAACTTGTCTTATGTATCTGGGTGCTCCTGTATTGGGTGTGTGTATATATAGGATCATTAGCTCTTCTTGTTGCATTGATCCTTTAACCATTATGTAATGTCCTTCTTTGCCTCTTTTGATCTTTGTTGCTTTAAGGTTTATTTTATCAGAGGTGAGAATTGCAACTCCTGCTTTTTATTTATTTATTTATGTTTGCTCTCCATTTGGTTGGTAAATCTTCCTCTGTCCCTTTGAGTCTTTGTGTATCGTTGCATGTGAGATGGGTCTGGATACAGCGTACCGATGGGTTTTGGCTTTTTATCCAGTTAATAATATATATGAGTTTAATACTGTCATTTGATGCTAGCTGGATATATTTTTGGAAAGGCTCATACTGGTTGTTTATATGTGTAGTGCTTCTTTCAGAAGCTTCTGCAAAGCAGGCCTGGTGATGGTAAAATCTCTAAGTACTTGCTTGTTTGCAAAAGATTTTATTTTTCCTTCACTTTTGAAGCTCAATTTGCCTGGATATGAAATTCTGGGTTGAAAGTTCTTTTCTTTAAGGATGTTGAATATTGGCCCCCACTCTTTTCTGGCTTGTAGGGTTTCTGCTGAGAGATCTGCTGTAAGTCTGATAGGCTTCCCTTTGTGGGTAACCTGACCTTTCTCTCTAGCTGCTCTTAGTATTTTCTCCTTCATTTCAACCCTAGTGAATCTGACGATTATGTGCCTTGGGGTTGGTCTTCTTGAGGAATATCTTTGTGGTGTTCTCTGTATTACCTGGAGTTGAATATTGTCCTGTCTTACTAGGTTGGGAAAGTTTTCCTGAATAATCTCCTGAAGAGTATTTTCCAACTTGGATTCATTCTCTTCGTCACATTCAGGTACACCTATCAAACGTAGATTAGGTCTTTTCACATAGTCCCGTATTTCTTGGAGACTTTGCTCATTCTTTTTTATCCTTTTTTCTCTAATCTTGACTTCTTGTTTTATTTCATTAAGTTGGTCTTCGAACTCTGATATCCTTTTTTCTGCTTGATCAATTCGACTGTTAAAACTTGTGCATTCTTTGCAAAGTTCTCGTGTTGCGTTTTTCAGCTTCATTAATTCATGTATATTCCTCTCCAAATTGTCTATTCTCATTAGCATTTCGTCAAACCTTTTTTCAAAGTTCTTAGTTTCTTTGCATTGGGTTAGAACAAGTTCTTTTAATTCATAGAAGTTTCTTATCATCCACTTTCTGAAGTCTACTTCTGTTAATGGAACGCACTCGTTCTCCATCAGGGCTTGTTCCGTTGCTGATGAGGAACTGTGATCACCTGTAGAGGGAGAGGCATTCTGATTTTGGGTATTCTCAGCCTTTTTACGCTGCTTTCTTCCCATCACTGTAAATTTATCCACCTGTCGTCTTTGTGATTTCCGACTTTCAAATTAGGTTTCTGAGTGGACGTCGAACTTGTTAATTCCCAGCGCTGAAATCTGAGCAATCCACTGCGCTGGCCAAAACAGCGGTGTTAAGATTGATGGTGCTTTTCTGCCCAGGAATCGGCCAAAAGGGGACCCAGTCCCTCTCACTCTGCACCAAGAACCGCCACGCTGAGGTGCCAGCAAAACCGCCACGCCGGCCACAAGAGTCGCGCTAGCGACCTGTGGGGCTCCTCCGCTGGGAATCTCCTGGTCCATGAGCAACAAAAATTTGTCTGAAAGTGTGGCATCCTCTCGTTCTCTGCACTTTCACTAGGAGCTACTATCCCGAGCTGCTAGTGGTCAGCCATCTTGTATCTCTCTCGGCAGAATTTTAATAAGACCTATAATAATACGTGCCTATCTTTGTTGTTTTTTTTTTTTAAATTTCTCTTTTTTTTTTTGAGTTTTACCCAGAGTTAAGAGTTAAGGTCAGGCTATCTTTGTTTTTATCTACTTTCTCTACCTTCCATGTTTAGCCCAGTTTTCTGACTTTTTTTTTTTTTTTTTACAGAGTCTCACTCTGTCACCAGACTGCAGTGCAGTGGTGCAATCTTGACTCACTGCAACCTCCACCTCCTGGGTTCAAGTGATTCCCCTGCCTCAACCTCCCGAGTAGCTGAGACTACAGGCATGCGCCCCATGCCTGCCTACTTTTTTTTTTGTATTTTTTAGTAGAGACGGGGTTTCACCTTGTTGGCCAGGATGGTCTCTATCTCCTGACCTCGTGATCCACCCGCCTCGGCCTCCCAAAGTGCTGGGATTACAGGCATAAGCCACCGTGCCCGGCCAGTTTTCTGACTTTTAATGCTCTTCCTCTCATACCTACTTCTCCAAAGAACATATTTCTGTAACTGTTTAGTTTCCGTCTGATTATCCTCCTTTTGGCTGTTTGAATGGTAATCGTTGTCTTAAATATTTCAAAGGCTTTCAAGATCCAAAGGAACTGGAAACCAGATCAGTCTTTCCCAAATCATCCCATGAAAGCAACAACTCATTTCACTTATTCATATAATGACGTCTGCTGCCTGTGAGGCATGGGAAGGAATAAGGATTTGATAAAAATCAACAAGTCATTAATTATCAAATGCTGATGCTACATTAACATTCTCTCTGTCTCTCTGTCTCTTTGCGCTCTCTCTCCCCCGCCCGCCCCCCGCCCCATCCTGGCCCAGCTCTAAGGCCAGCCCCCAATAATGCCTTTGTATACTACAGTGGTGGGTGGCTATGGCAGCAGTGCAAACCTCTAAAACCCTGAAAGAAAGATCCAACCCACTGGAGCTAGCAGAAGAAGCATCTGTCACACAAGGAGTGTGAAGGAAAATCCCTGTTATTTTTTTCTCTCTTTTCTCATCTCTTTGGCTCAAGAGCCACCCTGGTTATGGGGAACAGCACAATAGCACAGAAGGCTAAACTTCTCATAGAAGCTCAGCTTTCTTTCCAAAGGACTAGGGAAAGGACCTCTAAGAGGGGAAAGTATGGGAAAAATCTCTATAAGAAGAGGGCTGGAGAAAGGGAGTCCTGATTCTTTATATAAGCTAGCACCAGGAAGAAGCTGCATCTGAGCAGGGCACACCTAAAGAAGATAGCAAAGGCTTTGAAATAAAACTACAAAGTAAACACTCTCTAGTTTCAGAGCAGCTCCTGAGTGGCACAGGTACCAGGAAGTCACAGATGGCATAACAACAGCTTGGAAAACTGAACCAACATTGAAGCCACCACCCACAGAAGGTGAAGCATAAATTGTGACCTGAACTCAGACAGTGTGATTGACTGCTAAAACAAACAAATAAATAAACAACATTTTCCAGATACCTTTTAAACAGGAACCAGAGTCTCACAACATAACATCAAAATTGTCCGGGATACAATCCAATATTATTTACCATATCGAGAAGCAAGAAAATATAATCAATTCTGAAGAGAAAAGACATCAACAAAGGACTACAAATGCAAATTATCAAAGATTCTAAACTAGCTGTTATAACCATGCTCCATGTGGTACAGGTAAACACTTTTGAAATAAGTAGAAAATGATAAATTATCAGCAGAGAGCTAGAAGCAACTTAAAAAGAACAAAGAGGAAATTTTAGAACTAAAAACTACAATATTTGAAATTTTAAAACTATCAAATGGACTCAATTGCTGAATGGAAATGGAACAGGAAAAAAATCAGTGAACTTTAAAGTAAGTGAGTGGAAAGCCAACCTGAAGAAAAAGTATTTTAAGAAGAAGATCCCACCAGCCAGGCACTGTAGCTCATGCCTGTAATCCCAACGTTTTGGGAGGCCAAGGTGGGTGGATCACGAAGTCAGGTGTTCAAGTCCAGCCGGCCAATATGGTGAAACTCCGTCTCTACTAAAAATACAAAAAAGTTAGCTGGGCGTGTTGGTGGGTGCCTGTAATCCCAGCTACTCAGGAGGCTGGGGCAGGAGAATCCCTTGAACCTGGGAGGTGGAGGTTGCAGTGAGCCAAGATCACACCACTGTACTCCAGCCCGACCAACGGTGCAAGACTCTGTCTCAAAAAAAAAAAAAAAAGAAAGAAAAATCCCACCTCAGGGATCTGTGTGACAGTCTCAGAAGGTCTAACATTGATGTCGTCAGAGTCCATGAAGGAGAGGAGGAAGAGATTGGTACAGGGGAAAAAATTCCCAGCACTTTGGGAGGCCAAGGTGGGTGGATTGCTTGAGCTCAGGAGTTTAAGACCAAGTAGGCAACATAGCAAGGCCCTGTCTCTACAAATACAAAAAAATTAGCCAGGCATGGAGGCACACATCTGTAGTTCCAGCTACTCTGGAGCCAAGGTGGGAGGGTTGCTTAAACCTGGGAGGTCGAGGCTGCAGTGAGCTGAGATCATGCCACTGCACTCCAGCCTGGGTGACAGAATGAGACCCTGTCTCAAAAAAATAAAAAGAAAAAGAAAGGAAAGAAATAACGACTGAAGACTGAAAAGCCCCAAGTTTGGTGGAGACATAAGTTTACATATTCAAGAAGCTTAATGAACCCTAAACAAGATAAAAATAGAGAAAACCATGCCAACACATCGTAATCAAACTACCAAAAATCTAGATGATAAAATAATGAAAGTGGTCAGAGAAAAACAACACTATATAAGGGTACAGTTTCAATGACTGCTGATTTCTCAACAGAAACCATAGAGGTAAAAGAAAGTTATACATCTTTAAAGTGTTGGGGGTGAGGGTTGGGTGGGAAGAAGGATTGTCAATCCAGAATTCTCTATCTACTGAAACTGTCCTTCAGGAATAAAGAAAAAAATCAAGACTTTCTCAAATGAAAGAAAACTAAGAGAATCCATTGTCAGGAGAACTTCTCTTTTGAAAATTCTTAAAGAAGTTCTTCAAGCAGAAGAAAAATGATAACAGCAGGAAACTTGAAGCTTCAGGAATGGAGGAAAAAAACAAAAATGGACAAAAGAAAGATAGACAGGGCAGTGACTGCACCATTAATAAAGGAAAAGAATTGCTAAGGAAATGTAGAAAAAATGTATAAAGGTTCTTGGGACTGTTGAAACCTGCTTTTGAAAGTACCCTGAAATAGGCTGGGCATGGTGTCTCACACCTCTAATCCCAGCACTTTGGGAGGCCAACTCGGGTGGATCACTTGAGGTCAAGAGTTCAAGACCAGCCTGGCCAACATGGTGAAACCCCATCTCTACTGAAAATACAAAAATTAGCCAGGTGTAGTGGTGTGCACCTGTGATCTCAGCTACTCAGGAAGCTGAGGCAAGAGAATTGCTTGAACCCAGGAAGCGGAGATTGCAGTGAGCCGAGATAGCACCACTGCACTCCATCTAGCCTGGACAACAGAGTGAGATTTGGTCTCAAAAAAGAAAACAGAAAAAAAAAAAAAAGAAAGTACCCTGAAATAGCCAGACCTGGTGATACGTGACTCTAACCCAGCTATTTAGGAGGCCGAGAGAGGATCCTCTAAGGCCAGGGGATTGAGGCCTCAGTCCAGTGTGAACATGCCAGTAAATAACCACTGCACTCCAGCCTGGTAACATAGTGACACTCTGTCAAGAAAAGGAAGGGGAGGAGAAAGGAGAATCCTGAAACAATGAAATGCAAGCCATAATCTTGGATTTTCTTTCACCCAAAATACATTATGGGGATAATTGAAAAAAAAAGATCTGTAATTTTGTAATAGTATTGTCTCAGTGTTAATTTCTCGACTTTGATAATTACACTTTGGTTATGTAAGTGAATTTTTGTGCTTAAAAATATAAATTGAAGTATTTCAGGAGTAAATAGACATTTTGTATCTAAAACAGACTCATAATTCTGAGGTTTAACCTTTTTTAGACATGGTATGGAATATTTAGATAGTTGAAGAAGATTAGAAGGGAAGCATTTGAAGAAAAAGTGTTTTTCAGAACTTTAGAGGTAGCAATTTAGGTGGACAATACAGAATCTAGAGGTGCTAGAAGTTTCTAATCTTAGAAATATAATAAATGGCTTAAATGAACAAGTGAAATTTTTACATCATCTGGTGGAGTGACTGGAATTTCATTAGATGACAGTGGATAAGGAAGCCATTCTGGTGGAGAGAGCAGGTGCAGGTATAGGAAAGTAATGCAGGATTTTTCTTGGCCACTTTTCCAACCGGGGACCTCCATAGCTGGTGACACCCTCCACCTGGGCCTTGCTCAGCCCTGAGCCTGCGCTGGAGGCACCCTGCCCACTGGTCCCACCTGTGCTTTATTACCTTGTACCCATGTTCGATGGTTCCCGAGCTCTTATCCTGCGTCCGAGTATAATGAGGTTACACTGACAATTGAAGAATGAGGAGGGCAGAGAATGATTTTATTGAGTGAGGAACATCTCTCAGCAGAGAGGGGACATGGGGTGGTCCCCACCCCTGCAGTCAGGTGGTTTCTTTGCCAGTGTGGCTGAGTCTGGGGCCCTTATGGGCTCAGACTAGGGAGAGCTTGCTGACTGGTCTGTGAGTATGTGAAGAAGGGCTAAAGCAAAGGCATCACTCAACGGTGGACACAGCAGTGTGGAAAACCAGTGAGGAAACGGCAGGTGTACGTAAGCTAGGTGAAGGGTGGGATCCGTCAGAGGAACACACGCCAAACAGGAAGACAGGTTCTGAATTTGGTATGTGGATTTACCCAGGACTGCCTTCAGCTTGAAGGCCAGGTTTCACCGGGGACCTGCCCCATCTGCCTAGGCATTTGACTGCCTCCTGTCATGATCAAAAGCATAAAGTTTGCGTCTTGAATAGTGGAAATTCATTTGGCTGGAATATAAGGTTATTTAGAAGAAAGCCAGGTAGGTTAGGGTCCAATTGTGGAAGGCTTTGAATGTCAGAATGAAAGCTTTAGAACATTCCTGTCAACGTGCCTGTTAACAATGAAAAGCTATAAAACATTTTTGGATAAAGCTGTTTTATACACAGACGAGTTTTTTGTTATTGTTGTTGTTATTTTTTGAGATGGAGTCTCACTCTGTCACCCAGGCTGGAGCGCAGCGGCACGATCTAAGCTCACTGCAACTCTGCCTCCCAGGTTCAAGTGATTCTCCTGCCTCAGCCTCCCGAGTAGCTGGGACTACAGGCACGCACCACCACGCCCAGCTAATTTTTTGTATTTTTAGGAGAGACAGGGTTTCACCATGTTAGCCAGGATGGTCTTGATCTCCTGACCTCGTGATCCGCCTGCCTCAGCCTCCCAAAGTGCTGGGATTACAGGTGTGAGCTACTGCACCCGGCAAGACTGGTGTTTTATACAAAGATAAATCTGACAATGTTAGGATGTCAACATAGACTGGGGGCCTGGGAAGGAGGCTACTAGGGTAGTCTATTTATGAAAAGTGGTGCAATAATCACAGTAGCAGAATTGAACGAGTAAGAATTCAAGAAAACGAGAAAGAATTCATAGTGTGGAGGGACTGTTTCTAAGAAAACAGATACCTCCTTGGGTCACTGGGAAGATGGGGCTACCTTTAACTTGAGCTAGACCTTAAAGCAGCCATCATCGTTTTTCTTGTCCTTTGCACTTTCCCACATTCCCTCCTGTCCTAGATCCAGTCATCAGCATGTTCTTCTCCCCCAGAAGACGATCTGGCTTCCTGCTTCACAAAGGAAACATAAGCCTGGGCTTGAACCCCCTGCTCTCTTTATGCCCTACTTCTACATTTAACGTACAGTGACTCCACCCTTGCCTCACATCGCAGAGAAAAAGACATCACTGTCCTTCTTTGTCAATAATCCCCCAGGAATTTACTTGCTGCTGTTAATTAGCTATTCAGGCAGAAGAAACATTTTGAACACATAAAAAGTTTCTGCCAGGTGCAGTGGCTCAGGCCTGTAATCCCAGCACTTTGGAAGGCCAAGGCAGGCAGATCATCTGAGGTCAGGAGTTCGAGACCAGGCTGGCCAACATGGTGAAACCCCGTCTCTACTAAAAGTACAAAAATCAGCCGGGTGTGGTGACACGAACCTGTAATCCCAGCTACTCAGGAGGCTGAGGCAGGAGAATCACTTGAACATGGGAGGCAGAGGTTGTAGTGAGCCGAGATCGCACTCTGGCCTGGGCGACAAGAGCAAGACTCCATCTCAAAACAACAAAAAAAGAATGTTCCTTTTTCTCCTTCTCTTCTGTGAACCCACTTATTCATCAAGATCCAACTCAGAAAGCGCATTCCCTGACTGTCCTAGGCAGGTAGGTATTCCCTCCTCCCCGTTCCCAGAGCTCTTTGCCATTCCTCTGTGACTGAATGGAGAATATTCTGCTGTGTAAGCGTTTTATCTGCCTCCTTCCACCATTAAAGACAGGGTAAAGGCAAACGATAATATATGGACTTCTTAGACTGTATTTATTGTAGGCAAACTGTTACTTGTTCAATTGTCAAGAGACTGTTTCCAAGCTTTGTGGATGCTGAATGTCTTTGTGACTCTTGGCAATGTTTTGCTTGCCAATTAATTGTGGGAACCATAAAATTTTCAGTGTTTTGTATTGCTAAACTCAGAAAGCTTAAAGACTTTGCTTTTTCTGTTGCAGATTTATGTTGATGAGGCACCACTGCCATTCCCAGGACACACGCTTATTGCTGTGGCAACAGCGGTAGTGTTAGGGGGATTAATTTTTACAGCATTTATGTTTCAACTGAATGGTATCCATCTGTGGAAGGCATTGCAAAGATGAATTAGAAGAAACCAAGAGAAGTTTTCAAATATCACCCTCAATGAGATGATTCATAGATGAAAGTCTGGAGAGTGAACACATGGTCATCATAATTTCTCTTTATTTTCTAGTTTTATCAGACGATTCCTAGAACAATATGCTTAAGTGTTAAATATACAAGCTACATAAAATCCTACAGAATTGCCATTATAATTCAAATTGCTACTTGTCAATATATTCACCATTCCCTTTTCTTATTTTGAATACATAGAAAATGTCTTACGCTAAGCCTTCTATTGAAGAGTTCCCTTGAGGTTTTTAGGAAAGTATAAAGTGATAACCAACTCAACATGGAACAGGTGTTCTGTGTTGTTCATCTCTTAGTGCCTGGAGCCCGTTCTGTGAGGTCAGAATCCCTGAGCTCTGCTCCTTCCAGATAGACTTTGAGTAGAGTACAGTTATGCCAGGGTGAGGTAGGCAATGAAGGCAGTGGGTCAGCAGATGTGTTTTCAGAGCCTCATGGGAATTAAAGAAGAAGCCATTAAAGTTTCTTGAGGCAACTTCAAATCCAGATTATAGTACCTACAGAGGGAAATGTGACCCCATCGTAAGGGTGCTAGAAGAATGGGGTGTCTGGGCAGAGTATTGGTTTACAAACCTACATGTAGCATGGAGAATTCCAAAAGCTGTATCTCTGCGTTTCTGTGTGCTTTCAAAGTACCTGTCCCCAGGTAGTCAGAAGATGACCATAACATTCAGAGATCAGAGTGTTACGCTCCCTGGTAAAGCTCAGGAGGGGAGCACACTGTTTTGACAACATAAGGAAAGGAAGGCTTCTAATCCAGATCTGATACCATCTATTATTAAAATTCCTTAGAGAGGGCAGTGTAGCAGGTGGGTAAGAGAATCAGACTCCAGAGCCAGACCTCCTAGGTTTGCCATATACTAGATGCATAACCCTGGGCAAATTAATTTATTTGTGCCTGAGTTGCTTCACCTGTAAAATGGAGAGATATTAACACCTACGTAATCAAACAGGAAATTTTCCTTGACCCCTTCACAGACCTCTGACAGGAATGCATCGCTCACTCAGCCTGCAGCTCTCAACCCCTCATGGGAGAGGGAGCACTCAGGTGAGTGGCTATAGGAGCCAGAGTGAGCACTTTTGGGCACCAGCAGGAGCAAAACTCCATACGAGCCCCATGGCAGCATCTAGGGAGAAGTATCCATGACCCCCGAATTCCCAGAGGGCACGTGTTACAGTGCTTTTTTAGCTCTGCTGTCCGAGGATGGCTTAAGTGTTAAACAGCTCAGTAGGCCCTCTGCCTTTTGTGGGAGGCAGTTGCTCTTTGCCAGCAAGGGCAGAGGGTCAGTGTGACAGCCTTTAGTGTCCACACCTGTGGTATCCAAGCTTTTGTTCGGCATCCAGGAAAAATTAGGTTGCATGAACAGATTGAAGGGTGGTGAATGAGGAGGATTTTATTGCTGATGGAAGTGGCTCTCGGCAGGAAGGGGAGTTGGAGGGGAGTTGGAGCAGGAAGGTGATCTTCCCCCAAAGTCTGGTCATCCCTGGCTGGACTCTTCTCTGAAGCAACACCGGCAAACCATCCCTCTGAAGCCAAGCTACTTCTCTCCGACATCAAACCACAGTCTCTGACTTCCAGCTGTTTCTCTTTTTCTCCCCTCCTCTGCTCTCTGCCAGTCGGGTCAGGGGTTTTTGTGGGTACAGGATGGGGGGTGGGGCAGGCTATGTGTGGTTTTGGAAAGGGCAACATTTGGGCAGGAAAACAGGAATGCATGTTTTCACTTTGGGCCACAGTTCCAGGCTTAAGAGTGGGGCTTCTCCAGGGACCCTGCCCTTTTCTGTCTAGAATTTCTCTGCCTCCTGTCCCTATCACTAACAGGGCTTTCAGGAGGATCAAGTGAATGAATGTAAAATGTTTGGAACAGGACCTGTTTACAGTGAGTGTGACAAATGTTGGCTGTAATTGATGCTGCTGCCCCTGCTGCTGTTTTTAGATTGTAAGTAATAGAGATTTTTGTCTAATCAAAATAACAAGGGAAATGCAGTGAACAAACACTACAGAATACCAGATAAACAAAGCAAAGTCTAAACAATCAGTTTTTGTCATGGGCCAGAATGAGGTCCATTCTGTGGGCCTAGGAAACCAATGTTTGTCAGCTCCTCAGAGCTTCCCTTGGACAGGGGTCTAGAGATAGAGTATAGCACAGTGGTTCAATGTATAGGATCCAGAATCTAAAGCCTGGGTTTTTTTCTCTCAATAAACTTTTAAAAATGTTAGAATAGTTTAAGATTTACAGAAAAGTTGTAAAGATAGTGCAGAGAGTTTCTGTGTAAGCCACATTCAGTGTCCCTTGACTTGATGTCCTGATTTTTATCTAGCATCATCACTTATTGGCTATATAACCTTGGGAAAGATATTTAACCTTCCTAAGATTCCATATTCTGGTCTTCTACATTCAGCATTGCAGCACATAAGCACATGCCGTGTATACATCAGTCTTCTTGCACATTCACAGATGCCCCTGCTAAGACAAACTACTTTACATGCAGCCAAAAACACATTCACCTCCTCCTCCAAAAGAGACAACCCAAAGTCACATCTCGCTAGGGGTCTGGGGGTAATGTCACGGAGCCAGTGTTCTCAGAGACCAGGCTCTCTGGGTGATAGCAAATTCTCTTAGCCTCTTCTCCAAAATACAGTGATAATTATTACTCTTTAGCAGAAAACAAGAAATGCGAGTGGGGTTTTTTCAGTAACTAATTGAACTAATTCAGTAACTAATACCTAAGCTGGCATTAGAATTATCACTGCCCTACACATTCCATGTCTTCCCTTGCCTTTACACAGCACCTGTGTAAAGCCTCTGAGGCATGAATTACCTTCATTCTTGAAGGATCTGAGCCTTTGTCAAAGCTGCCATTTGGGAATCTACTACTTTTAAGTTGCCTTCCATCGATCTGTACCCTTGGGTATTATGGTGGGAAGTTTGTGGCCCAGGATTCACCCAGATGAATCTTGGTTCTTATTGTGTTACAGCATCTCTGTTTCTCCTCGGTAAGATCAATTATCCTCCTTTTTGCCTGTTTTCTTAAGTAACAGGAACCAAGCATGGCTATATGGCAGTCTTGGTTGTCAATTCAGTGGAGTCATCATTGTGATCAATGTAGAAGTGTTTCTATATTGGTTAGATAGGCTACTTGGTCATCAGAGCCCAAAGTTTAGAGCACAAAAAGCAAAACTTTAGGTAGTGGTTTATAAAGTGAAATCAAAAAGAACCATTCATTCCCCATCCCTTGTTTGCCAAATTAACATGTCTTAGCTACAGGAAACACGATATAATGACGTGGAACGTACGCAGTCACATGTGGCCTAACCATGGGGATACATTCTGCAAAATACATCATAGGTAATTTCATCATTGTGTGAACATCATAGAGTGTACTTACACAAACCTAGGTGGCATAGCCTACTACACACCCAGGCTGTATGGTATAGCCTGTTGCTGCTAGGCTACAAACCTGTACAGCATGTTACTGCACTGAATACTGTAGGCAGTTGTAACAACACGGTAAGTATTTGTGTATCTAAATACATCTCAACGTAGAGAAGGCACTGTACAAATGTGGTAGAAGTGGTAGAAGTGGTTGAAAATGGTACCCCTCTATAAGGCACTCACCATGAATGGAACTTGCAGGACTGGAAGTTGCTCTGGTGGCGTCAGTGAGTGAACCTGAAGGCCTGGGACATTGCTGCGTGCTTTTATACAACTGGCAGCACAGTGGTTTGTGTACATCAGCATTGCCACAAAGATTTGAGTAATGCATTGTGCTACGATGTACTATGACGTCACGAAGCGATAGGAATGTATCACCTCCATGATAAGCTTACGGACCGTCATTGTATATGTGGTTGCAAAACTGCATTTCATCCAGCCAGAGGAATCGCCAGGGTCAAACGGGCCACTGTGCATGAGCTTTCAACAGGCCTTCTCCTTGTATCATAAGACCACCTGTTTCTGGGTGGAAGAATACACAAAAATGCGATGACTCCCCAAGACATCAACCTATTGCCTCGCTTCTTTCTGTGAAGTGAGTGAGGATTGCGTCAGAGGCAAGTTGTGAGGGATTAAGATTTCTAGAGTCCCGAGGCACTGAAAAGATTATGGCGTCTCCCCATGTGTAGTTAAAATGAAAATAGTTGAAATAGCACTAAACAGGAATGTATTTAATATGTGGGAATTAGCATCACTTCTCTTTAGATTTTCTGAGAATTTCTGAATAACTTCTCAGAGCTTTATTGTTCTCATTTTCTCTGGTTACCACCTGATTCCACTTGGTTCTGCACCCCCACCCAAATCTCATTTCAAATTGCAATCTCTGCATGTCAAGGGAGGGACTTGGTGGCAGGTGACTGGATCATAGGGCAGTTTCCCCATGCCGTTCTCATGATAGTGAAGGAGTTCTCACGAAATCTGATGGTTTAAAAGTGGCAGTTTCCCCTGCACTGTCTCTCCCTTCACCGCTACGTAAGACATGCCTTGCTTCTCCTTTGACTTCCACCATGATTATAAGTTTCCTGAGGCCTCTCCAGCCATGCAGAACTGTGAGTCCAAACTTCTTTTGTTTATACATTACCCAGTCTCAGGTAGTATCTTTATAGCAGTTTGAGAACAGACTAATACACCACCTTCCTTCTGTTGGTACAAAAAGTGGCAGTGATGGGCAAATACCATGGAAGCAGGCAAGGTCTTCAGAGAAAATGGCAGGCATTCTTACCGCGTAATGAAGCTAATGTCCTTCTCTGAATCAAAAGATGGCACGGTTTCAGCTCATTATAAAAGATTGGAGGTCCTTGAGCTCAGTGTTCCTTTCTGGAAATACTACTGTATGAGCAGGTGTCATCAGGCCTTCTTTGTGTTGTCCTCGGGCTCAGACAACTGACGTCAGAATCACAATCTGGGACTCTGGCTGCTGTTATTGCTGAAAGTCATAAGCCATCCTTTGTTTTGTCCCAGGAGTCCTGTGTCTTCTACCAGACACAGAACCATGGTAAACCATCTTGTTGGTTTACAAGTAGGATACAATCTCAGACCCTTCACAGTTCTTGACATTAACAAGACTTAAATTCATTCACAAAACTGCTGGGTCATGAGAGAAGAGTAACAGGATTCGTACTGCAATGTGAAATAGGCTAGATCCCACTCAAAGCCGTCAGCTTTTTGAACCAAATGCATTAGAAGAATATTCTATGTGGTACATGGTATGTGCTTCCTCAAATTTCCAAAATAACCTACTAGGCTAGGTATTGTTCTTCTTTCTTAGTGGTCGGGAATGCAAGGTGCTGTGGCCTACTCTTTTCTTTGGAATGGGATATTCCCACATGCCCCGAGAATACTGAATTCACCCACACTGCAGAAGCATTTTCTTTCTTTCTTTCTTTTTTTTTTTTTTAAAGACAAGGTTTCACCATGTTGGCCAGGCTGGTCTTGAACTCCTGACCTCAGGTGATCCACCTGCCTCGGCCTCCCAAAGTGCTGAGATTACAGGTGTGAGCCACCACGCCCAGCCTGCAGAAGCATTTTCTTGTTGGGTTCGATCTTCTACTGCATCGCACAGGTATTTTACCAAGGTACTGAAGGAAGTTGCCTCTTCATGATCTTCAGGTCCTTGCAACATAATGTTCTATAGCATGGTGAAGTAGTCAACTCCCTTCTCACTAGACTGGGCCACAGAGCTAGAAGCAGCACACCCTTATGGCAGAGCAGTAAAGGCATACTGTGCTCTGTTGGGGAAAGGCCTGTGCTTAAAATGGGGCAATATGCCAAGTACCAGGGCCTTCACTGGTTGTCTCTGTACTGTGGTTATCATGCCCCCTCTGTGTCAAAGGACACGGTCACCCCAGGCACCTCTCATTTCCATCAACATCCAGCAACAGTTTTAATGACAGCACCATCATCCAGTCCCGCTCAATAGCACAGGGTTAAGCGCTTGCACTCTGGACTAGGAATCTCTGGGTATGAATGCTGTCTTTGCCACTCTCTAGCTGTGTAATCTTGGAGGAGTCATTAAACTTCTCTGTGTTTTCACTTTTTTGTCAACATAATGATCGTTTGAGAACTGAACAATTTCACATATCTAAAGTGCTTAGCGTAGAGCCTGGCACATAGAATGTCCTATAGGTGTTCATTATTGCCATGGTCTGAATGTTTGTGCCCCGTTGAAATCCTAACACCCAAGGCGATGGTAGGAGGTGGGGCCTTTGGAAGGTGATTATGTCATGAGGATGAAGTCTTCATGAATGGGATTTTAGTGCCCTAAAAAAGAGGCCCCAGATAACTGCCTTGCCACTTCCACTATGAGAGGACACAGTGAGACGGTGTCATCTACAAAAAATGGGCCCTCACCAGACATGGAATCTGCCAGTGTCTTGACCTAGGACTTCTAGCCTGCAAGACTGTGAAAATGAAATTAAAGCCTCCTAGTTTATGGCATTTTGTTACAGCAGTCCAAACGAACTAAGGCAGCTATGAACAGGGCAAGTCTGGGAGCGCTCCTCGAAAGAGTCAGATGCTTCTCTTATCAACCCACTCCTAATGATGAGAAAGGGAACAGAGACTTCTTTTTTTTTTTATTTTTTTTTTTTGAGACAGAGTCTTACTCTGTCACCCAGGCTAGAGTGCAGTGACACGATCTCTGCTCACTGCAGCCTCTGCCTCCTGGGTTCAAGCAATTCTCCTGCCTCAGCCTCCCGAGTAGCTGGGATTACAGATGTGCACCACCACACTCAGCTAATTTTTGTATTTTTAGTAGAGATGGGGTTTCACCATGTTGGCCAGGCTGGTCTCAAACTCCTGACCTCAAGTGATCCACCCGCCTTAGCCTCCCAAAGTGCTGGGATTATAGGTGTGAGCCACTGCCCCGGCCCAGAGACTTCTGAGTGTTGCTCAGAAGAATTTAGTCTGAATTCCTCTCTTTACACTGGGTCAGGTGCTCTCTGGCCTTTCTTGCGTGAGTCAACCCCATCTATAAGAACCCAGCTAGCAGGCTCAGCTGCCACATTAAATACAGTAGCACTATGACAACAAACTGAGAATAATCACATATGTTTTCCAACCTTTGGTCAAGCATTCTTGAAAACGTGGCCTGTAAAAATGTCCACAGACTTTAGACAATACAACAAACACATTTCTCTAAATTGCAATTCTACAATGTAACTCTTTTCTATTCCGATGCCTAACACCTCTCAGTTTATTTTGAATTTGAATTAGAATTTACCGCTTGACAAACAGTGGAACACAGGAAGGACTTTGAGGTTTCTGCTGCAAGGGAAGCACATTAGGAAATGGCAAAGATTTCACTGTAGGAAGAATTGAGGTGACACTTGGTTGGCCAGGCTTATTAGTCAGTTTTTATAGCAGTAACAACCCTCAGATCTCACTCTCAGTTGCTTATAACAATAAACGTTTCTTGCCCACTGGTCTGCAGGTTGGCTGCGGTGGCTCCATATGTCTCTCATTTCAGGACACAGACCAAAGAGCAGGGGTCACCTGGGCAGCTGTTCAATACATCTGCTCATAGTCTATCACCGAAATCAAATCATGTGGCCAGCCGGGCATGGCGGCAAACACCTGTAATCCCAAAACTCTGGGAGGCCAAGGTGGGAGGATCACTTGAGGTCAGGTGTTCACGAACAGGCTGGGCAACGTCGTGAGACACCCTCCACCACCAAAAAAAAACACAAATTAGCCAGGAGTGGTGGTGTACACCTGTAGTTCCAGCTAATTGGGAGGCTGGGGTGGGAGGATCACTGGAGCCCATGAAGTTGGGGAGCAGTGAGCCGTGATCACACCCCTGCACACCAGGCTGGGCGACAGAGTGAGACACTGCATTGAACAAAACACACAAAGTAACCACGGAATGAAATACAGGAAGAAAGCGATGAAAGCAGGATGTATTAAAGCCAGAAAGCACTGCATAGGGTGGGAGTGGGCCGGAGCACACGGCTTAAGGGCCTGGTTACAACGTTTTCTGGGTTTTAAGTCCTCCTTTTGAGATTCCTATCGGCTACCCCTTACCCAGACGAAGGATTTGGTCCGGGGCTAATTAAAGGCTGGGGTGAATTGGCGCCTTGTGCAGATGAAGGATTGGCCCCTGCTCTGCCCACGGCCGATCAGGGCACTCTCCCTTTCCATCCGAGCAGTGATGGAAAGGGGAGGGTTGTAAGGAGAGTGGCCTTTGCTCCTGTGTTTCTGGGCGTGGGGGAGCTGAGATTTGCCCTTTTGATTTAGCTTTAGGAAGTTGGCATTAATTGGCCTTCGGTTCCCTGCCCCAGACCCAGGTGCTCCCCTTTTGATCCAGCTTTTGGAAATTACCGCAAATTGGCCTCAGATTCCAGACCTTGGTGTTTTCCCGTGATTCAGCTTTAGGAAGTTGGCACAAATTGGCCTCAAGTTCCCTGCCTCCAGACCCTATTCTCCTGCCTCAGCGGTAGGGGGACTTCTTACTTGGCGATTGGCTTCCACCAGAACACAAAACAGGAGCTGCTGGAGTCTCCTTAATACCGGGTCTTGGCTGCCCCGGAATGTCACCTCTGCCTCATTCTACTATCAACGTGGTCCCAGGGACAGCCCAAGTTCAAAGGAAGGAGAAATAGACGGCCCCTCTTTCGACTGGCAAGGGGACACTGTGAAAGAGCCTCTGTCTGGGAGGGATTGTTGCAGTCATCTTTGGAAACACAATCTACCGCGTTGATGTTCATCAAATAAATCTACTTGGGCTGTGAACTCAACTGGTATTCGACTTCAGAAACCCACAAAATCGGTTCTGAATTGCATTTTCATCTCAGCGTTTGGCCACAGGCAATAATGACAGCTTCATTCAGGAAAGTCACAAAATCGTTCTGACCAAGACTATTTTGTCTAGATCAGTAATTTCGGGATTTGCCTGTCTCAGTGCCATCAGAAGCAGCCATCTAACCCAGAAATGCTAAGATTTCTCCTCCTCTTTCAGCAGTCACTGACTACCTACCTCCATCTCACATCGCTTGCAGGGGCCTCTGAGCCCTCCGGGGCCACAGCAGCAGAACCTCCGGCCCAGACCTCTCTAGGAACTGCCACCGTGTGCCTAAGCTCCCCTCTCAACCACAATTTCCAGCTACAGAACTCTCATCCAAGTCAAAACTCCAAAGGCAGGCGTCTGACTGGCTGCAGGAGTCCAGATGCATGGGTATCCCTAAATTAGTCAACCATGGCTGGGAGACAGGGCCATGCAATCCAGACCCAGCTCTTCTGCTCAGTCGGGCCGTTCCCGGAGAAGGAGAAACCACGCTGGAGCTGGCACTCCCACGAGTTTTCGCGGACAGGAACTCGGATCCTGGCGGGAGGGAGCGAACAGTAAGTAAGCCCGCGCGGCGGCTGTCACCCGCTTTCAATCACAGAAGTGCCGGCCAACTAGCGCCCCAGAAACGCCTGGGGAGCCGGGCGCGCGGGCGAGGAGAGACCGCGCTGCTGCCTCCACGCTGGGCTCACCGCGCGGAGCGGCCCCCAGACAGGGCGCGGGACGGAGGCGCCCGAGCGGTCTGTCTCGCGGGGCGCAGACGCGGTTCCTCCCGAGGGCGCTCCCGCTGGGAGGAGCAAATCCTGGGGCCATCTGCGTCCTGCGCGTCCAGCTGGACCCGCGCCCTTAGGACCTGCGCCTGCCTGGGGGGAAAGCCCTCCCACCACCCACGGTCGCCCGCAGCGCTTGCCTGCCAGCCTCCTCCCCTGCAAGCCGCCTCCTCCCTGCCAACCTCCTCCTCCCTCCCCAGCCTCTTTCTCTCTGCCAGCCTCTCCCTTCCCTACCGGCCTCCTCCTCCCTGCCAGCCTCCTCCTCCCTGCAAACCTGCTCCTCCCTGCCAGCCTCTTTCTCTCTGCCAGCCTCTTTCTCTCTGCCAGCCTCCTCCTCCCTGCCAGCCTCCTCCTCCCTGCCAGCCTCCTCCTCCCAGCAAGCCTCCTCCTCCTTGCCAGCCTCCTCCTCCCTGCAAACCTCCTTCCTGCCCTCTTTCTCCCTGCCAACCTCCTCCTCTCCTACCAGCCTCCTCCTCCCTGCAAGCCTCCTCCTCCCTGCAAGCCTCCCCCTCCCTGCCAACCTCCTCCTCCCTGCCAGCCTCCTCCTCTCCTACTAGCCTCCTCCTCTCTGCCAGCCTCCTCCTCCCCTGCCAGCCTCTACCTCCTTACCAGCCCTCTCCTCCTTTTGCATCTAAGATCATTTGACCTGTCATTCAAGGCCTAGAGAAATGTCACCTCCGTTGAAAAGTTTCTCCCCAGCTCTCTCTGATAATTGGTTCCTTCTCTCCTTTGAGTGAGGTAGCATGGTGCGCATTTCTACATCCTACCTCTTGGCCCGGTTTTGGTATTTACATGCTATCTCTCCTCTGCAATAGGGACAGTGCTAATTTTCTGTCACATTTCTCTTTAATGCCTTCCTAGAGTGACCAACACATGGTTGATATTCAACAAATGATTGGGAAAAAAAAAAAAAGAAAAAAAAATGCTGCTTATATTCAAATTCAGGGGAGACTATGAGAATATAAATAGGGCATAAGAGCATCTTGTTATAAGAGAAGTTCATATAAAATAACACATTTCAGGCATAAAGTAGACACTCAATAAATATTGGTTGAAAAATGAATACAAAGAACCCAAAATAAGAGGCTTTGGGGAATCATTATATATATATAATTATAAAGGAATGGGTTTTTTGATTCTCTAACTTTCTAACTTTCTAAAAAGAGGAATAACTGTAGAAAATTTAGAAAATAAAAGTGTAGCTTTGTGGTTCCAACATAGCAGAGCTGACGGTGGAGGTTCGTGCTTCAACTGGGCTTTCTACAAGGGATTTATCATGATGTTCATGAACACTCCCTTACAGCTGTTTTTGAAAATAATTGGCAACCGGAACGCCAGGTTCGAGTTAATGAAGTTAGATTTCCACCACCTGATACAAAAAAAGAAATGAGTGAAGGAGATGACATAGAGGTATATTCAAGAACAAATGACCGAGAGCCACGTGAATGGTGGGCTAAAGTTCGGATGATAAAAGGAGAATTTTATATCATTGAGTATGCAGCTTGTGACACTGCTTACAACGAAATAGTCACATGTGAACGACTTTGGCCTGTCAATCAAAATAAAACTGTAAAAAAAAAACAACCTTCTTTAAATGCACAGTGGGTGTTCCTGAGGATGTGAGAGAGGCGTGTGTGAATGAAAATGCACATAGATTTGAAGAAAGCGTTAGGAGCATGCAGAATTTTTTTACCTTCCAGAAACAACACAGCTAATGATACTGTCTACCAGTGAAGCAGCTGTGAAGAGTAAGCATCTTAAGTGACATGCATTTGCGAAGTATTTGTACGAAGATGATGCTTATATGGAAATGAAGAGGCCACTAAGCACTTAGAATGCACAAAACAACTTGCAGCAGCTTTTCATGAGGAATTTGTTGTGAGAGAAGATTTAACAGGCCTGGCAATGGGAACACGTGCTAGGCTCCTGGAGTTACTGGAGTTACTGCCATCGAGCTAGATGAAGATACTGGAACATTCAGAATCTATGGAGAGAGTGCTGAGGCCGTAAAAGAGGCTAGAGGTTTCTGGGAATTTGTGGAGGATTTTATTCAGGTTCCTAGGAATCTCATTGGAAAAGTAATTGGAAAAAATGGCAAAGTTAGTCAAGAAATAGTGGACAAATCTGGTGTGGTTTTGGTGAGAATCGAAGGAGACAATGAAAATAAACAACCCAGGGAAGACGGTACGTTCCATTTGTACTTGTTGGCACTAGAGAAAGCATTGGAAATGCGCGAGTTCTTTCAGAGTATCATATTGCTTATCCAAAGGTAACAGAACAGCTAAGAGAGGAACGCCTGCAGATTGATGAACAGCTGCGACAGATTGGTTCTTGGTCTTATAGTGGAAAAGGCAGGGGTCGTCAGGGTCCTAATTACGCCTCCAGTAATTAGGCACAAATTCTGAGCTGTCTAATCCCTCTGAAATAGAATCTGAGCATAAGGACGAGCTGAGTGATTGGTCATTGGCAGGAAAAGATGATGGAGACAGCTGACGTCAGTGTGTCGGCAGGAGAGCCCGGGAGGAAGAGGTAAAAGTGTTGCAGGGCGTCGAGGTCATGGTGGAACACATGGTAGCAAATCCTCCGTCAGTTCTGTGCTCCAAGATCCAGACAGCAATCCATACAGCTTACTTGATGATACAGAATCAGATCAGACTGCAGACACTGATGCCAGCGAATCTCATCACAGTACTAACGTCATAGGTGGTCTCCTAGACGAAGGACTGATGAAGATGCTCTTCTGATGGATGGAATAACCGAATCTGATACAGCTGCAGTTAATGAAAATGGACTAGGCAAAAGATGTGACTGAAGAGCATGGTCTTTCAGAAAAGGCAATAAATGGCCCAACTGGTGCTTCTGGCGATGACTTTTCTAAGCTACAGCGCACTCCAGGAGAAGAAAAGATGAATACCTCAAAAGAAAAAAACTCTCAAGCAGCAGCTCCTGAATGGTGTTTCATAAACTGAAGAAGCTCCTAGTTTACAGTTCCTTCGCATTATATTTACGGCAGTGCTTGTGCAAGCTTGCCAAAGGTAGAATATGGATCACCAGTCTTTACATCACACTTTCAGTTCCTCCATTTGGAATTCAAAAAGGGGAGGGATCCTGAAGAAACCATATGTGAAACATGCTTTGACACCCACTGTGTTATAATATATATCATCAGATGTGCCTGGAGAATAGTATATGTAACCTTGAAAAAAAAAGAAAGAAAAGTATGAAGAAGAAAATTTTATATCCTACCACTTAAAATTTAGGTGTATTTCTTAATCTTTTATGGTGTGTGTATGTGCATGTGTGTGTGTACATATATATTAAGCATAAGTAATACAGATACATTAACTGGGTCTAAATGGAAGGTAACATGAAGAGCTTGCTGCCAAATGACATTTGTTTTTTATTTATTTATTTATGAGACAGAGTCTTGCTCTGTCGCCCAGGCTAGAGTACAGTGGTGTGCTCTCGGCTCACTGAAACTTCTGCCTCCCAGGTTCAAGGATTCTCCTGCCTCAGCCTCCCGAGTAACTGGGATTACAGGCACCTGCCACCGCGCCTGGCTTATTTTCGTATGTTTAGTAGAGACAGGGTTTCACCATCTTGGCCAGGCTGGTCTCGAACTCCTGACCTTGTGATCCACGGGCCTCAGCCTCCCAAAGTGCTGGGAATACAGGTGTGAGCCACCTCGCATAGCCTGTAATTTATTATATGTAGGTCTTTTTTTTTTTCTTTTTAAAAATCTTTCTCTCTCTCTCTCTTTGCACTTGAATATATGTAGGGTGTTTGTTTGTTTGTTTGTTTGAGATGGAGTCTCACTCTGTTGCCCAGGTTGGAGAACAATGGCACAATCTCAGCTCACTGCAACCTCCACCTCCCAGGTTCAAGCGATTCTCTCACCTTAGCCTCCCAAGTAGCTGGGATTACAGGCACCTGCCATCATGCTGAGCTAATTTTTGTAAATTTGTAGAGAGAGGGTTTCACCATGTTGGCCAGGCTGGTCTTGCCTTCTGACCTCTGGTGATCTGCCTGCCTCAGCCTCCCAAAGTGCTGGGATTACAGGCATGAGCCACGGTGCCTGGCTGGTCTTTATTTTTTCTTTTTGATATAGGGTCTCACTTTGTTGCTTAGGCTTGAGTGTGATGGTGCAATCTCTGCTCACTGCAACCCTGCTTCTTGGGCTCAAGTGATTCTCCCATCTCAGCCTCCCAAGTAGCTGGAACTTCAGGTGTGCACCACCATACCTGGCTAATTTTTATATTTTTTATAGAGACAGGGTTTTGCTATGTTGGCCAAGCTGGTCTCAAACTCCTGGACTTCAGCAATCTGTCCGCCTCAGCCTCCCAAAGTGCTGGGATTATAGGTATGAGGCACCTTGCCTGGCCATATGTGGGTCTTTTCTACTTTAAAAAAAAAAAAAAGAAAAAAGCAAAAGGAAACCTTCCCGGTTTTGTTCAATGTGAATTTTCTTAAAGACACCTGCAATTACTAAACATGTTAGCTAACAGTATTTTAAAAATTATTATTAAAAAATTATTTTTAGCAGGTGTCGCTTAGAATCCAGGGAACACTTTGTGTATCTTTTGTTGCTGTTGTTTATGTGATTTTTGTGGAGTTAGAATAACCTTTGCACGAGAGTCCCTACATGCTGAAGGTTTACACCATTACAAGTTCAGGTTTTCTGTTCATTTGCTTGTTTTCATAGTGGTCGCCAAACACAACAAGATACTTCATCTGAACTGCTTTGTTAAGAATATGGCTTTAAAAAGAAATTGTCCTAGAAAAAGTGAGAAAATAGGAAAGAAATCATTTGTTTCCTTTGAGAATAACTCAGGTTTTTGCCAGATACCAAGAGTTTTTTTTTGTTACCCTTGTAATTAAAATTATTTGTAGCAGGTGTCACTTAGAATCCAGGGAGCACTTTGTATTTCTTTTATGGTTGTTGTTTTTGTTTGGTTTTTGTTTTTTAAGATGGAGTCTCGCTCTGTCACCAGGCTGGAATGCAGTGGCGCCATCTCAGCTCACTGAAACCTCTGCCTCCCGGGTTCAAGTGATTCTCCTGCCTCAGCCTCCTGAGTAGCTGGGACTACAGGCATGTGCCACCACGCCCAGCTACTTTTTGTATTGTTAGTAGAGACAGGGTTTCACTATGTTGGCCAAAATGGTCTGGATCTCTTGATCCTGTGATACGCCTACCTTGGCCTCCCAAAGTGCTGGGATTACAGTCATGAGCCACTTCGCCTGGCCCTTTGTGTATCTTTAGATTTTGGGGATTTTTTGGAAACTCAGACAAGTTTCCTTTGATGTTTAGATTTTTGGGACTTTTTGGAAACTCAGACAAGTTTCCTTTGATGATGTATTTGAATACTGTTATCTGTGCATTAATTGTCTCGATGTCTTCTTTAACAGCCTCTATACATTTCCTAGGTTGGTTCTCCATTCTCTGCCCTCCATAACCTGAAGAAATTCTTATTATGCATGATCATGTGTAGATTAAAGAACAGAAAATTAATAAGCTTTATTATAAAAACTTTAGAATCATCCACACTCACATGCTTTTCCTATATTGTGAATTTACAACAAAAATAAAGAAGGCCAAATTCATGCTTATCCTTTTAATGCAAGCATTTATCTTGCAGTAAAAGGAAGATACCACAAACATTTAATGTGCCCTTCCTATACTATGTGCTTATCACTCGACTATAATAAATAATTTTGCAGTTAGGCTTATAGCAAAAAACTGATAATAATTTAAAATGATGTAAGTATTGCAATGGAGAAAAATAATCAGGTGACTTATCAGACCACAGTTTAGGTCCTTCTCTTGGAAAAATATTTTTGGGTCAGAGTGGTTTGTTCTTCTCTCTTTAATGCCCTTTCCCCTCCTTGGTCCTCAATTTAGAACAATTTATAAAACCATCTATTGTGATAAGAGTCTGTCTCTGCATAAGTGATTGTAATTAATTATAGCTCATGAAAGTTTCCTAGGATTGAATAAAAGAGAGCCAGAGGTCCCAGTGGCTCAAGCCTGTAATTCCAGTACTGTGGGAGGCCAAGGCAAGAGGAGCATTTGAGGCCAGGAGTTCAAGAACAGCCTGGGCAATGAAGCGAGATCCTGTCTCTACAAAAAAATTTAAAAATTAGCCAGGGGTATGGTAATGTGCACATGCAGTCCCAGCAGCTACTTAGGAGGCTGGGGCAGGAGGATTGCTTGAGCCTGGGAGGTCAAGACTGCAGTGAGCCATGATCTCACCATTGCACTCCAGCCAAGTAAGCCCCTGTCTCAAAAAAAAATAAAAATAAAAATAATATACTTTAAAAAAGAGAAGAGAGCCAGGGGGAGCCAGGGGGAGCCAGGGGGAGCCAGGGGGAGCCAGGGGGAGCCAGAGAGAGCCAGAGCTCACTTTCTGATTTATCATCATGCCATTTGTAAATCTCAGAGGCTAATGTTCTAATGAAGTTGATACTGATTCCTTCTGGCCGATTCTGTTCTGCTTTTATTGTATATTATATTATATTATATTATATTATATTATATTATATTATATTATAATAAAGGGCATGTTTTCTCTTTTGGGATTTAGAAGAAAAATATTACCTAGCTGACACAGATTGATCTATCTAAAATGAGTAACAAGTTCAGAAATCAGTTGTTTTTGTTTACAGAGATGAAATTGTCACTTTTATATGCCACGGCCTCAATTTTGAAAGTGTCCAGTTTTTTATATGGAGTTTAAATATAACCAAGGCAAGTAGTGCTATGGTCTGAATGTCTGTGTCCCTCCCCATCCCCCTGCCCACCCCCCACACCATTCATAAGTTAAAACCTAATCCCCTGTGATAGGATTAAAAGGTGGAGCCTTTGGGAGGTGATTAGGTAACATTCCGGCCCTCCAGAATGAGATTAGTGCTCTTATAAAGGAGGCCTGAGGAGGGCCACTCATCTCTTGTGTGTGCATTCCACCAACTGAGGCTACAAAGACAAGACATCCATCTGATGAAGGAAGTGGCCCTCCTTCCTTCATGCCAGACTCCAAATCTGCTGGCAACTTGATCTTGGACTTCCCAGCCTCCAGAACTGTGAGAAATAAGTTCCTGTTGTTTATAAGCCACCCAATCTAAGATATTTTGAGCATTTTGAACAGACTAACAGCTATTGTATTTACTATAATCCTCCCTTTCCTTCTCGGAAGTTCCTATATATTCCTTTTTCATCTGGTCTTTTCTTTCAGCAGTTAGTTCCCTACTTATAGTAGTAATTAAGCAACTGTTGAGTAAACGAGGAACAGATATCTCAAATCTGTTTATCTGCAACAGAGTCCACCAAGAAAAAACAGAATTTGATGTCAAAACTTCAACCTTGTCCATTCTGTCCTCTGACCATAGAGTCAAAGAAAGATAAAAATATTTTTTAAATTGCTTTTTTTAAAAATGCAACCATGAGATTAAAAATTTTAGGTTGGGGATTCTGATGACAGCAAGCATTATGGGAAAGAAAAAAAAAGGAAGGAAGGAGAAAAGAAAGAAGGGAAGGAAAAGAAGTAAGGAAGGAAATAAAGAAGGGAAGAGAAAGACAGAGCCAGGTTGAACTTTTTGTAAATTCCTGGAAGGGAAAATGTTTGATCCGTAGCCACTGTAAAAACATGTAAGTGGTTTTGTGGTAATGATTTAGGAAGACACCAAAAGGAGAAGGTGTTACTAATAAAGGAATTACGGCTGGCCCCAGTGCAGTGGTGTTTACAACTAATTGATCACAATCAGTTACGGATTTCTTTGTTCCTTTTCCACTCCCACTGCTTCACTTGACTAGCCTAAAAATAAATAAATAATAAAAAGTAAAGAAATTATTATCAGTGAAGAAGATCTGTTTAGCAAACTGGCAACGTCTGAGGATCTCGAATCCTACAGCCTGCGGTTAGCAGACAATCCGTGCCTGCGCGCTCCTGCTCTCCTCTATGCTCGTCACCCCGAAGCTCTGGGGTCCAGAGAATTAACTGTAGGAATGTATAGATTTTCTTGTAAATCTAAAAGCTAGTTTTGGGTTCTGTCATAGCCTGGGTCCTCCGAGAAGCAGCTGCCAAGATGGAATTAGATGTACAAGAAGGAAGATAGAGGCAAGAGGGAACAAGAACAGCAGGGAAACCCCAAAAACCCCTAAGAAAGTCTTGGCCAACGAGTTGACATTAGAGGAGTCTCCTGTCCAGCAGGAATGGCCAGGGTCTAAGTCCCTCGCAGTGTTCAGTCCTTGGGGGAACAGCCTGGGGAGGGCGTTGCCTCCAGCCATCGCTTCAGAGAGCAGAGGCCGCCGCAGAGAGCAGAGGGCGCCGCAGAGAGCCGAGGCCGCCGCAGAGAGCAGAGGGCGCCGCAGAGAGCAGAGGGCGCCGCAGAGAGCAGAGGGCGCCGCAGAGAGCAGAGGGCGCTGCAGCCGGAGGCCTATCAACCAACCCCAGCAGGCCTCCCGCAGGCTCTGTGAGTGGGACTCTGAGCAGCCATCTCCATGGCCCCATATCCCCTGAGCACCCGTAGATCTGATTTTATGTTCAGTTACACGTATAGGGTCCAAGACATCCTGGAAAGGTGATTCTACCTGGAAGAACACCTGTGTTCAGTCGCCCTATTAAAGAGAAGGTGAAAACGTTACTGGAAAAAGTGGTCTCCATCCAGACTCCCAGAGAGGGTTCTTGGATCTCCCACAGGAAGGATGAGACGGAGCTATTTTATTGGAAGCTTCTTTTTTACAGAGTAGAGTGTCCTCAGAAAGCAAGCAGAGGAAGGCACCGTCTTTAAGTTTTTCATATATGGGGATCTTGTCTATGTAAGGACTAAGCTAAGCTGTACCTATGTATGGGTGAGCAGACGAAATGACAGCATTTATTATTCTGTTGATTTAAAGAAAACTCTCCTTGACATTCTATTGTGTGAATACAACAAAGCATAGCTATAATATCGCCAGTGTTGTGAAATCTCAGCTCTACAAAAATTAGCCAGGCATGGTAATACACACCTGTAGTCCCAGCTTCTCAGGAGGCTGAGGTGGGAGGATTGCTTGAGCTATGAAGTCAGGGCTGCAGTAAGCCATGATGACTCCACTGCACTCCAGCCTGGGTGACAAAGCAAGACTCTGTCTTAAAGAAAAAAGAAAAAACAAATTATTTGCTCGTGTATAGGAAGCAACTTCTATTTATTGAAGTTTTATCATGAGGCCAGGCGCAGTGGCTCACACCTGTAATCCCAGCACTTTGGGAGACAGAGGTGGGTGGATCACGAGGTCAGGAGTTTGAGACTAGCCTGCCCAGCATGGTGAAACCCCGTCTCTACTAAAAGTACAAAAATTAGCCAGGCATAGTGGCTTGCACCTGTAATCCCAGCTACTTGGGAGGCTGAAGCAGGAGAACAGCTTGAACCTGGGAGGTGGAGGTTGCAGTGAAAAGAGATCACATCACTGCACTCCAGCCTGGGTGACAGAGTAAGACTCTGTCTCAAAAAAGCAAAGTAAAACAGAACGAAATGACTATCACACATAATGAGAATCGACTGTATTTAGTGTCCATTTTTTAAAAGATGAAGGGGAAATTACGTTTTCCATGTTGAAACAGTTGAGTGCATTATTAAGAGCTATAAATTTACCTTATTCACAATCATATTATGAAGCTTAGTTTTCTTTTTATTTTTCTCTAGCTTTACTGAGTTGTGAAATGATGACCACAATCAAGTAAGTTAACATATCTATCGCTTCACCTAGCTATGGGTATTTTGGGTTTTGGTTTTCGTGGTGAGAACATTTAGCTGCTAAAATCTTCTGATTAGTTCGTCTCATTTACTGATTTCTTTGGATTTTATACTCATACAATGATACTACGTTTTAGACTCATTGTTTCCAACAGGCACATCTTTACGCCTTAATATAGTATCAATACTTTCAAGATGATAGAGAAAGGAGGTGGAAATGGGCCTCTTTGTAGTATTTCTGAACTAAAAAGAACACCTCGGGAGTACAAGTCACAAACTCAAATGCCTGCAGGGCCAAGCGGGTATTTAACGCAGTCAAGAGTTTTGGAAACGCCCCCTTGTGGAAGCTTCATTACCAGGCACTGCAATTTTCAGTCTGCAACTAAACTGGAATGATTTGTTACAATGTGTGGGTCAGATAGAGTAGTAAGACTACCAACTTATGGCCTCTACTCTAGAATTTTGCCACTGCATATGACGTTGACTTTTTTCTTTTTTTTTCTGAGACAGAGTCTCGCTCTGTTGCTCAAGCTGGAGTGCAGCAGTGAGATCTTGGCTCACTACAACCTCCACCTCCTGGGTTCAAGCAATTCCCGTGCCTCAGCCTCCTGAGTAGGTGGGAATACAGGCACATGCCACCACACCCAACTAATTTTTGTATATTTTGTAGAGATGGAGTTTCGCCATGTTGCCCAGGGTGGTCTTGATCTCTTGACCTCGTGATCCACCCACCTCAGCCTCCCAAAGTGCTGGGATTATAGGCGTGAGCTACCATGCCCGGCCTGACTTTTTAACATAGTTTTCTTCTCATTATCTTTTTTTTGAGACGGAGTCTCAATCTGTTGCCCAGGTTGGAGCCCAGTGGCGAGATTTTGGCTTACTGCATCCTCTGCCTTCTGGGCTCGAGCAATTCTTTTGACTCAGCCTCCCGAGTAGCTAGCATTACAAGCATGGTACCATCACGCCCGGCTAATTTTTGTGTTTTTAGTAGAGATGGGGTTTCACCATGTTGGCCAGGCTGGTCTCCAACTCCTGACCTCAGGTGATCTACCTGCCTCAGCATCCCAAAGTGCTGGGATTACAGGCATGAGCCACTGTACCCGGCCTCTTCTCATTATCTTACCTGGTGAATATTAATAGTTGTTCTTGGTTCCACAACAGCTGCTGGTGTGTTGCATGTACCATTTATTCAAAGGTTAGTTGAAAATCCAAATGTGCTTGAAATAAAAGTCAAAAATTATTGCGATGCTACTGACAGCTAACAGAGGAAGTAACAGCTGCCAGGAAATGTCATCGGGTAACATGCCTGGTTCTCAGTTCAAGATTACACAGAGAAAAAATACCATTATTTTAGGGGAAAAATGGCCTTGATAGAGATTTTAGATTGGTTTACTTCTTAGTTTCAGTGAAATTTTCTAATATTCTTAGCAAAATAAAAACTAATAAATAAATATATAGATGGATGCATTAATTGAAGAATTAAGGAACTTCAAAAGTGATATAGAGCCACGTGTGGTGGCATGTACCTGTAGTCCTGTTGCTAGGGAGGCTGAGGCAGGAGGATTGCTTGGGTCCTAAGAGTTTGAGTCCAGCCTGAGCAACATAGTGAGACACCCATTTCTAAAGAAAAAGGTATAGGCCGAGTGCGGTGGCTCACACCTGTAATCCCAGCACTTTGGGAGGCCGAGGCAGGTGGATCACGAGGTCAAGAGATCAAGACCTTCCTGGCCTACATGGTGAAACCCCATCTCTACTAAAAATGCAAAAATTAGCTGGGGGTGGTAACACGTGCCTGTAATCCCAGCTACTCAGGAGGCTGAGGCAGGAGAATCACTTGAACCCAGGAGGCAGAGGTTGCAGCGAGCCAAGATCCCACCACTGCACTCCAGCCTGGTGACAGAGTGAGATCTGTCAAAAAAAAAAGTATATATAGATCACACAACCTAGAGAAATTTTGATCCTTTTTAAGTTTGCTGAATTCTTGGAACCTAATCTTCTTACAGATATAGAGAAAATTTCAGAACAAAGCAAAAACTTGTTTTGATGGCTCATCTAGCATGCCTGTCTTAGTGTTACAGGACCTCTGGGGTGTCCATATTTCTGGCCAGAAACCTCTGTGGCCATGGTGCCATTGCCTGAGTTTTTATCCTGCATCCAGGAAGAATGAGGGGTGAAGAAGAGTTTTATTTAGTGTTAGAACAGCTCAGAGGAGTAGGTAGCTCCTCTCTGTAGGCAGGTCATCCCATGGAGTGTTCATTATGGACCTCGGAGGGGAGGAGGTGCATGCGGATTGGTCCACGGGCAGCCATGGGTGGCCCGGAAGAGGCACCACGAGTCCCCATCCAGTGTGCAGGACCGGCAGCCCAGCCCCTAGCCTTCGGGCCCTCCCTATCCTGAAGGTGGGGCCTTACTGGGGACCTACCCCCTTACACCTAGGAATCAGTCTGCTTCCTGCTGTCATTCATGGCCCTGGGGCTCAGCCCCAATGCCCCACTCTGGTACCAGGAATGGAGAGAGGCCAGGCAGTAGGAGCAGACACCCCTGAGCCTGCAGGGACATGGGGATGGGGGAAGACCCTTTCTGGGGCCTTTGAGGGTACAAACTGCAGAGACACCCAGCTCATGCACCTGGGAGGGCGGCTGCAGCCTCACCCAGGAAGGCTGATCCTGCCTACTCCCAGCCCTCCCCCAAGAGCACAGGGAGGCTTGGATCCACAGCTGCAGTTTGGGTGGCTGTAGCCCCACCCAGGAGGGTGGGACTCCTGCCTGCTCCATAGAGCAAGAGGCCTGGGTCTGCAGCTGTGGTTTGAGAAGCTTCAGTGGTACCCGTGGAGCTCCCATCCCAACTCAGGAGGGGCGGGGCTCTCACCAGCTCCAGGGAGTATGTAGTCCCAGCTGCACCTCCTTGCTGCAGCCAGAGTGATGGCAGCAGCCACTACCGTCATTAGCAGCAAGGAACTTCTCAGTAGATTCTTCCCAGAATAGTTGGAAACATAAGCACCTGCAGAACAAAGCATCAGTAAAGAAGCAGAACAAGTGAAACATGACAGGCAAGGTAGATACCAAGGCAAACTGGAAAGCGCATACCCTCTCTAATGCTAGTTTCTACTGTGCATCATTGTTGCATGATCTTTGCGGTGTTGTTTTCTGGCCAGAAACCTCTGTGGCCAGGGGTGCCCTTGCCTGAGTTTTGCTTGGGCCCACTGGGTTTGTTCTGCCCACTCGGCCTAGCAGCCTGTGCTCGGCTCATGCTACCGGCCTGGGTCCCACACCTGCCAAGGGTGAGTCAGGCGTGGAACAGGGAGTGGTGTGAGAGTAAGCATGGGGCCCAGCCACTGCCCACAGTCAGACATGCCAGCTGCTGTAGCGGGGAGGGCAGCTCCAGGTGCTGGCACAAGCGCTGGCTGTGAGGCTGCACCAGACCAGGTACACCACAAGCAGCTTCCACATGGACACCTGGGAACACAGTGGCACCCAGAAACTTGGAGATGCCAGGAGCTGCAGGGCCCCACAAAGGGAGCCATAGCCTGGCTCGGGAAGCTCCCAGGCCTGGGCTCCCCGAAGGCCCACAGCTCTCCTCTTGTTCTCTTCACCCGCAGTGTGGTGAGCAAGGGGCGTGTTTCAGCCCTGTTTGTATTATAGCTCTTTTAGCTCCGCCATTCGACACGTTCTTGTACCGTGACAAGGAAGAATGAGGTATGCAACGTGTACAGGGTAATAGGAGCTTTACTGAGCAATAGAACAACTCTCTCCCACACGGGGCAGCTTCTTTCCAGAGCCAGGCTGTCCCGGTAAGTGTTCAGCTCCTAGCAGAGAGGAGACCCCGGAGTGGGAAGCTCCTCTCTGCAGAGATGATCATCCCATCATCTCTGCAGCTCTCAGCAGAGAAGAGGCCCTGGTGTGCGGAACTCCTCTCTGCAGCTGGTCATCCCCATCTCTGCTCAGCTCTGACTGAGCCTGGGGCTAACATGGGCCTCAGTGGGGAGAAAGTACAGGCCAGTTGGTCCATGGGCAGCCATGGGTGGGCCCAGAAAAGGCACCAGAAGTTCCCATTCTGGTCCACGGGACTGGCAGTCCGGCTCCCAGCCTTCAGGCTCTCCTTAGCCTGAAGGTGGGGCCTCATGAGGGACCTGCCTCCTTCCCCCCAAGAGGCTGTGTGCCTCCTGCTGCCATTCAGCACCCCCTCGCCTTCCCTCCCATGCTTGTTGACTCACCACCCCGGAAGGGGCCGAGGTGCCATGGAGCTGGTGTGTCAGCCCTGCCTTGAGCATGTGTACACCTGGCTGGGCTGACAGAACCAGGACTCGGCCCAACTTTGCTCCAAAATTGGAGTGGGTGCTGACAGCAGGGAGAAGCCAGGCAGTGGGAGCAGGCATTTCCAAGCCTGTGAGGACAGGGTGGGGCCTTGCTGGGCCCCCTTGCTGGGCTGAGATGCCTGGGTCCACAGTCACGGTTTGGGCAACTGCAGCTGTGCAGAGGGCCAGGGCAGGCTCCTGCCTGCTCTGTGGAATGGGAGGCCTAGGTCTGCAGCTGCTATTTGGGTGGCTGCAGCTGCATCCGGGAGGGCAGGGATCCCACCTGCTCCCGGATCCCACCGGCTCCATGGAGCGTGCCGCACCAACAGTTCCTCCCTGCTACAGCCAGCTTTGATGGCAACAGCAGCTGCTCCAGACGGCCCACTGCTGCCATCATCATCAACCCATTTTTGTCCCATGTGAGCACTGTGGCCAGATTTCTCAATACCTCAAAAGAAGCTAGAAATTCAGATTTTTATGTAAAATTTCTCAAAAAAAAATTTTTTAATTGCATTTTAGGTTTTGGGGTACATGTGAAGAACATGCAAGATTGTTGCATAGGTACACACATGGCAGTGTGATTTGCTGCCTTCCTCCCCATCACCTATATCTGGCATTTCTCCCCATGCTGTCTCTCCCCTACTCCCCACCCCCCGCTGTCCCTCCCCTATTTCCCCTCGACAGACCCCAGTGTGTGATGCTCTCCTCCCTGTGTCCATGTGTTCTCATTGTTCAACACCCACCTATGAGTGAGAACATGCAGTGTTTGATTTTGTGTTCTTGTGTCAGTTTGCTAAGAATGATGGTTTCCAGGTTCATCCATGTCCTTACAAAGGACACGAACTCATCGTTTTTTTATGGCTGCATAATATTCCATGGTGTGTATGTGCCACATTTTTCCTGTCCAGTCTATCATCGATGGGCATTTGGGTTGGTTCTAGGTCTTTGCTATTGTAAACTGTGCTGCAATGAACATTCATGTGCATGTGTCCTTATAGTAGAATGATTTATAATCCTTTGGACACATACCCAGTAATGGGATTGCTAGGTCAAATGGAATTTCTATGTCTAGGTCCTTGAGGAATCGCCACACTGTCTTCCACAATGGCTGAACTAATTTACACTCCCACCAACTGTGTAAAAGTGTTCCTATTTCTCCACATCCTCTCCAGCATCTGTTGTCTCCAGATTTTTTAATGATTGCCATTCTAACGGGCGTGAGATGGTATCTCAATGTAGTTTTGATTTGCATTTCTCTAATGACCAGTGATGATGAGCATTTTTTCATATGTTTGTTGGCCTCATGTATGAAGTGTCTGTTCATATCCTTTGTGCACTTTTGAATGGGCTTTTTTTTTTCTTGTAAATCTGTTTTAGTTCTTTGTAGATTCTGGGTATCAGCCCTTTGTCAGGTGGGTAGATTGCAAAAATTTTTTCCCATTCTGTTGGTTGCCAATTCACTCTAATGACATTTCTTTTGCTGTGCAGAAGCTGTGGAGTTTGATTCGGTTCCATTTGTCTATTTTGGCTTTTGTTGCCAATGCTTTTGGTGTTTTGGTCATGAAGTCCTTGCCTATGCCTATGTCCTGAATGGTTTTGCCTAGATTTTCTTCTAGGGTTTTTATGGTGTTAGGTCTTATGTTTAAGTCTTTAATCCATCTGGAGTTAATTTTAGTGTAAGGTGTCAGGAAGGGGTCCAGTTTCTGCTTTCTTTTTTTTTTTTTTTTTTTTGAGACGGAGTTTCGCTCTTGATACCCAGGCTGGAGCGCAATGGCGCGATCTCGGCTCACCGCAATCTCTGCCTCCTGGGTTCAGGCAATTCTCCTGCCTCAGCCTCCTGAGTAGCTGGGATTACAGG
This sequence comes from Aotus nancymaae, assembly GCF_030222135.1. Lineage (NCBI taxonomy): Eukaryota > Metazoa > Chordata > Mammalia > Primates > Aotidae > Aotus > Aotus nancymaae. Next base: position 74,896,698 of record NW_026988422.1, on the reverse strand, counting down.
CACGCGCCACCGTGCCCAGCTAATTTTTTTGTATTAGTAGAGACGGGGTTTCACCATGTTGACCAGGATGGTCTCGATCTCTTGACCTCGTGATCCACCCGCCTCGGCCTCCCAAAGTCAGTTTCTGCTTTCTGCACATGGCTAGCCAGTCTTCCCAACATCATTTATTAAACAGGTTATCCTTTCCCCATTGCTTGTTTTTGTCAGGTTTGTCAAAGATCAGATGCCTCTGAGGCCTCTGTTCTGTTCCATTGGTTTATATCTCTGTTTTGGTACCAGTAGCATGCTGTTTTGATTACTGTAGCCTTGTAGTATAGTTTGAAGTCTGGTAGTGTGATGCCTCCTGCTTTGTTCTTTTTGCTTAGAATTGACTTGACTATGTGGGCTCTCTTTTGATTTCATATGAAGTTTAAGGTATTTTTTTTGCAGTTCTGTGAAGAAGGTCATTGGTAGCTTGATGGGGATAGTGTTGAATCTGTAAATTACTTTGGGCAGTATGGCCATTTTCATGACATTGATTCTTCCTAACCATGAGCATGGAATGTTTCTCCATCTGTTTGTGTCCTCTCTTATTTCGTTGAGCAGTGGTGTGTAGTTCTCCTTGAAGAGGTCCTTTACGTTCCTTGTTAGTTGTATTCCTAGGTATTTTATTCTCTTTGTAGCAATTGTGAATGGCAGTTCGTTCTTGATTTGGCTCTCTTTAAGTCTGTTATTGGTGTATAGGAACGCTTGTGATTTTTGCACATTGATTTTGTATCCTGAGACTTTGCTGAAGTTGCTTATCAGTTTCAGGAGATTTGGGGCTGAGACGATGGGGTCTTCTAAATATACAATTGTCGTCCACAAATAGAGATAATTTGACTTCCTCCTTTTCTAATTGAATACTCTTTATTTATTTTTCTTTCCTGATTGCTCTGGCTAGAACTTCCAATACCATATTGAATAGGAGTGGTGAGAGAGGGCATCCTTGTCTAGTGCCAGATTTCGAAGGGAATGCTTCCAGGTTTTGCCCATTCAGTATGATATTGGCTGTTGATTTGTTATAAATAGCTTTTATTATTTTGAGATATGTTCCATCAATACCTAGTTTATTGAGGGTTTTTAGCATAAAGGGCTGTTGAATTCAAACTTTCTCAAATTTTAATCTATGAAGGTAAGCTAATAGGTCAGTGAACTGGATTGGATCCTTAGAATGGTAATTTGCAAACTCTAATCAGAGGATAAAATGTTTCTCCTAGTAGAGGACCTAAGCAGTGAAACATGCAGAAATCAGAAGTGTGTCAATTATTAGACTTTCAGCTGGGAATAGTGACCCAACAGTGCTTGGAGCCATAAGCTCCATTCTTTACTCCTTCTCTTCATTTAGACATATAAAAATAGTCTATGTCTTTTTAAAATGCAGCTCCCTGCCAAGCATTCTCACACATAGTTTATCAAATGGGTTAACACTCTTTTAGCATTTGTTATATTATTTAATGTTTTAGATCTAAGGAAGTGAGATCCTTTTCTAGTTCATAAGCATGATGGTTGGGTCCTCACATGCATGGGTGAGATGTGCCTCTTTGCAACCTTGTTACAACATCAGCATATTACCCATCTGGCATGGAAAAAAAAAAAAGAAATGAATGCCATTGTGAATTTTCAAAAAGCTGACTCCCTAATCCAAAAAGAGAATATTGAACTTCCCGGGTTAGACACTGACGGAGGGTATTGGCATTGAGGATGACTACTCTAATGAAAAACATCTCTACCTTGTGGACCCTGTGGCTCACACTGGAAATGCAACAGAAAAGAGGGAGCCATTGATTGCCAAAGCATTGAAGATTCACGATTACATTTTATACAAAAATTAACTCAAGATGGATTGAAGACTTAAATGTAAAATCCAAAACTGTAAAAACTCTGGAAGAAAGTCTTGGGAATACCATTCAGGACATAGGCCTGAGCAAAGATTTCATGACGAAGATGTCAAAAGCAATTGCAACAAAAGCAAAAATTGACAAATGGGATCTAATTAAACTAAAGAGCTTCTGCACAGCAAAAGAAACCATCATCAGAGTGAACAGGCAACCTACAGAATGGGAGAAAGTTTTTGCAGTCTATCCACCTGACAAAGGTCTAATATCCAGAATCTAAAGGAACTTAAACAAATTAAATGAGTATAAAATTGGAATTTCAGGAGGTACACATTTTTTAAAATGTTTTAAGTTCTGGGATACATGTACAGGATGCACAGGCTTGTTATATGGGTAAACAAGTGCCATGGTGGTTTGCTGCACCTATCAACCCATCACCTAGGTATTAAGCTCAGCATGCATTAGCTATTTTTCTTGATGCCCTCCCTCCTGCCACCCCCACCCCTGACAGGCCCCAGTGTGTATTATTCCCCTCCCTTGTGTTCATGTCTTCTCATTGTTCAGCTCCCACTTATAAGTGAGAACATGTGGCGTTTGGTTTTGTGTTCCTGCATTAGTTTGCTGAGAATAATGGCTTCCAGTTCCATCCATGTCCCTCAAAGGACATGGTCTCATTCTTTTTTATGGCTGCATAGTATTTCATGATATATATGAACCACATTTTCTTTAATCACATTTTCTTTAAATGATAGGCATTTAGGTGGATTCCATGTCTTTGCTATTGTGAATAGTGCTGTAAAAAATGTATGTGTACATGTATCTTTATAACAGAATGATTTATATTCCTTTGGGTATGTACCCAGTAATGAGATTGCTGGGTCAACTGGTATTTCTGGTTCTGGGTCTTTGAGGAATCACCACACTGTCTTCCGCAAAGGCTGAACTAGCTTACGTTCCCACCAACAATGTAAAAGCATTCCTATTTCTCCACAGCCTCACCAGCATCTGTTGTTTCTTGACTTTTTAATAATCACTATTCTGACTGGCATGAGATGGTACCTCATTGTAGTTTTGATTTGCATTTCTCTAATAATTAGTGAGGTTGAGCTTTTTTCATATGTTTCTTGGCCACTTGAATGTCTTCTTTTAAAAAGTGTCTGTTCATATCCTTTGTCCCCTTTTTAATGGGATTGTTTTTGTTCTTGTACATTTGTTTAAGTTTCTTGTAGATTCTGGATATTAGATCTTTGTCAGGTGGATAGATTGCAAAAACTTTCTCCCATTCTGTGGGTTGTCTGTTCACTCTGATGATAGTTTCTTTTGCTGTGCAGAATTTCTTTAGTTTAGATCCCATTTGTCAAATTTTGCTTTTGTTGCAATTGCTGTTGACATTTTCATCATGAAATCTTTGCCCAGACCTATGTCTTGAATGGTATTCCCAAGACTTTCTTCCAGAGTTTTTACAGTTTTGTATTTTACATTTAAATCTTTTCAATCCATCTTGAGTTAATTTTTGTATAAGGTGTAAGGAAGGGGTCCAGTTTCAATTTTCTGCAAATGGCTAGCCTGTTCTCCCAACACTATTTATTAAATAGGGAATCCTTTTTCCATTGCTTATTTTTGTCAGGATTGTCAAAGATCAGGTGGTTGTAGATGTACAGTCTTATTTCTGAGTTCTCTATTCTGTTCCATTGATCTATGTGTCTGTTTTTGTACCAGTACCATGCTGTTTTGGTTACTGTAGCTTTGTAGTGTAGACTGACATCTGGTAGCATGATGCTTCCAGCTTTGTTCTTTTCGCTTAGGATTGTCTTGGCTATAAGGGCTCTTTTTTGGTTCCATATGAATTTTAAAGTAGTTTTTTCTAATTCTGTGAAGAACGTCAATGGTAGTTTAATGGGACTAGGATTGAATCTACAAATTACTTTGGACAGTATGGCCATTTTCATGATATTGATTCTTCTTATCCTTGAGCATGTAATGTATTTTTCATTTGTTTGTATCCCTCTGATTTCCTTGAGCAGTGGTTTGTAACTTCCCTTGAAAAGGTCCTTTGCTTCCCTTGTTAGCTGTATTCCTAGATATTTTATTCTCTTTGTAGTAAATGAGAGTTTATTCATGATTTGGCTCTCTGCTTATCTATTGTCGGTGTATAGGAATACTTGTGATTTTTGCACATTGAATTTGTATCCTGAGACATTGCTGAAGTTGCTTGTCAGCTTAAAAAGCTTGTGGCCTTAGGAATAACTGGTTTCTGAAAAAAAAAAAAAAAGCTGTGGCCAGGTGCAGTGGCTCATGCCTGTAATCCCATCACTTTGTGAGGCTGAGGTGGGTGGATCACCTAAGGTCAGGGGTTCAAGACCGACCTGGCCAACATGGCGAAACCCCGTCTCTACTAAAAATACAAAAATTAACTGGGCATGGTGGCACACGCCTGTAGTCCTAGCTACTTGTGAGGCTGAGGAATGAGAATCACTTGAATCCGGGAGGCAGAGGTTGCAGTGAGCCAAGATCATGCCATTGCACTCCAGCCTGGGTGACAGAGTAAGACTCTGTCTCGAAAAAAAAAAAAGAAAAAAGCCCAGACAGCTTTTGAGCTGAGACAATGGGGTTTTCTGATATAAAATCATGTCATCTGCAGAGACAGTTTAACTTTCTTTCTTCCTATTTGAATACCCTTTATTTATTTCTCTTGCCTGATCGCCCTGGCCAGAACTTCCAATACTATGTTGAATAGGAGTGGTAGGAGAGGGCAATCTTGTCTTGTGCCAGTTTTCAAGAGGAATACTTCCAGCTTTTGTCCATTCAGTATCATATTGGCTATGGGTGTGTCATAAATGGCTCTCATTATTTTTAGGTATGTTCCATCAATACCTAGTTTATTGAGACTTTTTAACATGAAGGAATGTTGAATTTTATCAAAGGTCTTTTTTGCGTCTAATGACATGGTCACGTGGTTTTCGTCTTTAGTTCTGTTTATGTGATGAATTACGTTTATTGATTTACATGTGTTGAACCAGCCTTGCATCCCAGGGATGAAGCCAACTTGATCGTGATGGATAAGCTTTTTGATGTGCTGCTGGATTCAGTTTACCAGTCATGGATATTGCCTGAAGTTTTCTTTTTGTTGTTGTTTTATCTCTGCCACGTTTTGGTATCAGGATGATGCTGGCCTCATAAAATAAATCAGGGAGGGGTTCCTCCTTTTCAGTTGTTTGGAATCATTTCAGAAGAAATGGTACCAGCTCCTCTTTGTATCTCTGGTAGAATTCAGCTGTAAATCTGTCTCGTCCTGGGTTTTTTGTTGTTGTTGTTGTTGTTAGGCTATTTATTACTGCCTCAATTTCAGAACTTGTTATTGGTCTATTCAGGGATTCAACTTCTCCCTGGCTCAGTCTTGGGATGGTGTATGCATTCAGAAATCTATCATTTTCTTCTAGATTTTCTAGTTGCTTTGCATAGAAGTGTTTATAGTACTCTCTGATGGTTGTTTGTATTTCTGTGGGGTCAGTGGTGATAGTTCCTTTATCGTTTTCTTGTTGTGTCTATTTTATTCTTCTCTCTTTTTTTCTTTATTAGTCTAGCTGGCATCTATCTATTTTATTAATTTTTTCAAAAAACCAGCTCCTGAATTCTTTGATTTTTTTTTTTTTTTTTTGAAGGTTTCTTTCTGTCTCTATCTCCTTCACTTCTGTTCTGATCTTGGTTATTTCTTGTCTTCTGCTAGATTTGGGGTTTGTTTCCTCTTGGTTCTCTAGTTCTTTTAGTTGTGATGTTAGGATGTTGATTTGAGATCTTTCCAGCTTTTTGATGTGGGCCTTTAGTGCTGTAAATTTCCCTCCTGATACTGCTTTAGCTACATCTCAGAAATTCTAGTACATTGTCTCTTCGTTCTCGTTGATTTCAAAGAACTTCTTGATTTCTGCCTTAATTTCATAATTTACCTAGGAGTCATTCAGATGCAGGTTGTTCAGTTTCCATGTAGTTGTGTGGTTCTGAGTGAGTTTCCTTTTTTTTTTTTCACCCAGGTTCAGGTGAGCTGAGGCCAAAAAGGGCATCAGCACTGAGTTTCTGTCTTGAGTTCTAATTTGATGGCACTGTGATCTAAGAGACTGTTTGTTATGATTTCAGTTCTTTTGAATTTGCTGAGGAGTGTTTTACTTCCAATTATGTGATTGATTTCACAGTAATTTGCCATGAGGCACCGAGAAGGATTTATATTCTATTGTTTTGTTTCTATAGATATCTATCAGGTCCACTTAAGCCAGAGCCGAGTTCAAGTCCTGAATATCTTTGTTAATTTTCTGTCTCAACGATCTGTCTGATATTGACAGTGGCATGTTAAAGTCTCCCACCATTATTGTGTGGGAGTCTAAGTCTCTTTGTAGGTGTCTAAGAACTTGTTTTATGAATCTGGGTGTTCCTGTACTGGGTTCATATATATTTAGGATAGTTAGGTCTTTTGTTGAATTGAACCCTTTACCATTATGTACTGCCCTTCTTTGTCTTTTTTGATTTTATTGGTTTAACGTTGGTTTTGTCAGAAACTAGCATTGTAACCCCCGCTTTTTCTGCTTTCCATTTACCTGGTAGATTTTCCTCCAACACTTTATTTTGAGCCTATGAATGTCTTTGCACATGAGATGGATCTCTTGAATATAGCACACTGATGAGGCTTGACTCTTTATCCAGCTTGCCATTCTGTGTCTTTGAATTGGGGCATTTAGCCCATTTCCACTTAAGCTTAATATTGTGATGTGTGAGTTTGATCCTGTCATCATGATGCTAGCTGGTTACTTTTCAGATTTGTTGGTGTAGTTGCTTCATAGTTCATTGGTCTGTGCACTTCAGCGTGTTTTTGTAGCGGCTGGCAACGTTTTTTCCCTTTCCGTATTTAGTGCTTCCTTCAGGAACTCTTGCAAGGCAATCTTGGCGGTGATGAATTCCCTCAGCATTTGCTTGTCCGAAAAGGATTTTATTTCTCCTTCGCTTATGAAGTTTAGTTTGGCCAGACATGAGATTCTGGGTTGGAAATTCTTTTCTTTAAGAGTGTTGAATATTGGCCCCCAATTTCTTCTGGCTTGTAGGGTTTCTACTGAGAGGTCCACTGTTAGTCTGATGGGGTTCCCTTTATAGGTGACCTGGCTTTTCTTCCTTCATTTTGACCTTGGAGAATCTGATGATTATGTGTCTTGGGATTGATCTTCTCATGGAGTATCTTACTGGGGTTCTCTGTGTTTCCTGAATTTCAGTGTTGGCCTGTCTTGTTAGGTTGGGGAAGTTCTCCTGAATGATATCCTGAAGTATGTTTTCCAACTCGGTTCTGTTCTCCCCATCTCTTTCAAGTGCCCCAATCAGTCATAGGTTCAGTCTCTCTATATAATCTCATAGTTCTCGGAAGTTTTGTTCATTCCTTTTCATTCTTTTTCTCGAATTTTGTCTGTCTTATTTCAGCAAGATAGTCCTCAGGCTCTGAAATTATTTCCTCATCTTGGTCTATTTGGTTGTTGATACTTGCTGTTGCACTGTGAAGTTCTTGTGCTGTGTTTTTCAGCGCCATCGGGTCATTTATGTTCCTTTCTAAACTGGTTATTCTGGTTAACAGCTCCTGTAATGTCTTCTCACAGTTCTTAGCTTCCTTACATTGTGTTAGAACATACTCCTTTAGCTCAGCAAAGTTCGTTATTACCCACCTTCTGCAGTTATGTCTGTCAGTTCACCCGCCTCAGCCTCGGCCCAGTTCTGTGCCCTTGCTGGAGACGTGTTACAATCATCTGCAGAAGAGGCGCTTTGGCTTTCTGAGTTTTCAGCGCTGTTGTGTTGCTTCTTTCTCGTCTTCCTAAGTTTATCTAGCTTCAGTCTTTGAGGCTGCTCCCTTTGGATGGGGTTCTGTGGGGGTGTTTTTGTTGATGCTGTTGTTGTTGTTTTCTGTTGGTTTTTCTTCTACCGGTCAGGCCCCTCTTCCACAGGGCTGCTGCGGTTGGCTGGGGGTCCACTCCAGACTTTATTCCTCTGGGTTCCTCCCACCTCTGGAGGTGTCATCAGTGGAGGCTGCAGAACAGCAAAGGTGGATGCCGTTCCTTCCTCTGGGATCTCTGGGAACTCAGTGCTCTTAGGATGAGGGATGGCAGGGGAACTCGGTAGTCTTAGCGGCTGACAAGAATCTACACAGCTCTGTACTTGGCACCCAAGGCTCTGGTGACATGGGCTCATGAGAGGATCTCCTCATCTGTGGGTTGCACAGATCTGTGGAAAAAGCGTGGTTTCCCAGGCAGGGTAGTGCAATCACTCACTGCCTCCCTTGGCTGGGGGTGGAAGCTGCCCTTACCCCATGTTGCTCTCTGGTGAGCTGTCACTCCACCCTGCCTTTCCTCACTTTCCATGGATCCTGCCAACTGCCCAGTCAGTCCCAATGAGAGATCCTGGAAACCTTAGTTGCCAGTGTAGGATTCACTCACCTTTTTCATTCTCAGTGGGAGCCTGCAACTGCAGCTGCTCCTAGTCAGCCATCTTGGCCTTTGGCTGGGTATTTGACTACTGTCTCACATCTCTTCACATTGCAGGGCTCTTTCCTTTGCTACAGACAGGTGATCAGGTCTGGCTTGGAGATAGTGGCACCTTTCTTGACTACAGGGTGTCCTAGAGTCTTAGCTCTGAATCTTCCAATATCAGCAGTTCACAGAGTTGTGGAGGCTGAGGCTGTGGCAGAGTCACCTAGACCTCCTGGTGAGCAGAGGACACAGGGCAGTGAATACCTAACCCTGAGCTCTGGATGGAGTGAGAGACAAAAGCAGGAATGTATTTTGACTAAACTGGCCACATGAAATGTTTAGAGGATAGGCACAGATATTTTCATTGAGCTGGCAATCTATAACACAGAAGAGGCCTCAATGTATTCTGAATAGTTTACCTAATTCTCTCTACAAAAATCGTTGTTGACATTTCAGAGATAACATGCCCAATTTTCATGCAGTCTTACTTATTTTTACATGAGAGACATAGTGCACATGTAATCACTCTTTGTGTGAAAAGTGAAAGAACTGAGAGTTCCTCTTCAAAACTTTCCTCTTACCTTATTAAGAATAGACAGTAGACAGTAGCTTCTTTTAAAAATTAATTTTCCCCAAAACCTTTGCTGATATTCGTAAGTAGCTGTCAGTTATAATAAGGAAATAAGTGTCTTCTGTGCTCTTGATTCTTACATTCTAGCCCAGATATTGACATGTCTGGACAAGTCCAGGCAAGCCTTAGATCATAGTTTCCTCTCCTTCCTTATTTGGAAGTGTTTTTGCCTTTCTCAGCACTCCACAAGCTATTTCCTCTTTTCCCTTTGCCTTTACCTCTTCAGGAAAGTTTTAAACTGTTAGCCAAACAGGTGTAGCCTAGACTGTGAGGTCCAATTCCAGCCAATGGAATTAGGCCACAGCAGTAGGGGCTGGATTCGTTAGATATAAATATGCCTGCTTTTTCTTTGTTCATCACATGCTCATGACAAGACCGCTAGTGAGTGGTGCCCTTTCTGCAGAAAGTAAAGATAGCCTTGCTGAGAAACCTTTTGTCTGAGTGCTGATTATTCCTTGCAATATCAGAGAATAAGCATTTATTTCCAACAGCTTAGTAATTGGATGTTAGTGAAGGATATATAAGACAAAATTTAAGAAAGAGACTGAGAAGGAAGATGGAGAAATTTTGAAAGGGAGGAAGAATAACTTGAACACTTTACAATTTGGCCTACAACAGCCCTGGTTATGCCATGCAGCTTATTGCCTTGTGAGTCTTTTAAGCACGTGTTCCATTAGTTACCAATCTCTGTTATAAAGACAGAAGATAAAGTAAAGGCTACCCAAGTACTATTCCATACTTCTAGTCCTGTAAGTTTATTTTCAATTACATATTGTATATCCTGGGATATTTTTGAAGTTTCTAACTTATCTAGTACAAGTAGAATCCCAATATCAAATATGTGGTCAATGATAGTATTGTCATATTGTATCCATAATTTGTTTAAAAGTGTTTATCTGTTGCTAAACTGCATGTGGATGATACAAAAGTAGATTTTTAAACTTTTAAAATAAAGATTTGACATCTGCTCTATAAATTTACCATATTAACAATCAGTAACAAAGTATGGCTTTTAAAAAATCCACAGAGAACATATTTAACTCTGCTGAATGTATTATAATATGTATATAATATAATGTACTCTTAATAAAATGGCTTCTTTTAAAGTATTGTCTTGGTCATTTGAAGAGGAAATCTGTAAACCTAGTTAATGAGGCAGCTTAGTGTGGTAGAAAGGACATTGAACTAGGGGCCCAGAGCCTCACTTTTAAGCTTCATCTTTTTTCTTGCCAGCTATGAGAACCATAAGCAAGCCCTAAGCTTCTCTGAACTTCATTTTCCTCATCAGTAAAGTAAGAGGCTTGGGTTTCATGGCTTCTGGGCTTTGCTCCCACTCTAACCATCTATGATTGTATTTATTTTTATTATTAGGAGTGCTTCCTAGCTATTGTTAGACTCTTTAATAAAAATTATGATATAAGAAAATATCAATCTTTTTTTTAGCAGGAGACCTATAGGATGTGAAATTATACTCAAGCTCATTCTTGTTGGTATAAAAATGAAAATATGTTTTATTATGAAAACCCTTTAAACACTGACTAATCTACAAGCCAGATAAATTAAAATGTGATAATCTTATAAAGAATCCCATGCACAGTACATGTGAATTAAGCTCCTTTTTAGAAGTTGCAACATTTCCAGAGAATCTCTCCAGGGAGGTTTTTTTTTTTTTCCTTAAGTAAAATATTCTTAACAGTTAAATATGAAAAATTTCACATATGTATTGGTCTCTTTGGGCTGCCATAACAAAATACCATACACTGGGTGGCTTAGACAATCAACATTTATTGCTCACAGTTCTGGAGGCTGGGAAGTCCAAAGTCAAGATGCCAGCCGATTTGGTTTCTGCTGAGTACTCTCTACCTGGCTTGCAGATAGCAGCCTTCTTGCTGTGTCACATATTGAAACAGTCACTGAATATAAATTCTTATCATTTATAGACGGGCTACTAAAATGATGACAAATTTTAAAAAAAATTTTTGTAGAGACAAGGTCTCTCTATGTTGCTCAGGCTGGTTTCAAACTCTTGAGCTCAAGAGATCCTCCTGCCATGACCTCCAAAAGTGCTGAGATTACAGACGTGAGCCACTGTGCCTGGACCAGATGACAACTGAAGACACTTGTTCACTGTTTATTGGGTTTCTCATTTAAGTCAATCAATGGAGTAATACTTACATTATATGGCCATATAATTTAGACTGCTGAATGACTGGTTGATATTGTTTAACAAATGGTATTTATAAAACGATATTTATAAAAGCAGGATTCTTTGTATCTTAGAAGTTAATCAATAATTAACACTCAAATTCTATTTAATCAGTATTCTATTTGGTCTCATAGAAGTTTAGCACTCCAATGTTAAATAGTCCTTTTTCCTAAAATCAGAAGGACTTTATCTTTTTCATTATAATAGACCTAAACATACCCTTAGAGTCTAATTTTTTCTATTGAACTTTCCCTTTAGTTGTCATTACATGTAATTCAATTATGACTTTTCCCCAGGGTTCAACTTTACTCACCTTGGTTACATGGATGTTGTCACCTGAATGCTTTGTATCAACAATTGTTTTAGACATGAAAAGCAGTTGTAAAATTAAAACATTGCATTTTATTCCCAGATATTCTATTAACTTAAGTTGTAGGGATACTGGGGTGCACCAAGACTCTAATGGGCTCGGTATGATCAAAACACTAATGGGAAGAAATAGGATTCAAGTAAATAATGTGTATTAGTTATATAGACTGGGCGTGATGGCTCATGCCTGTACTCATACTTTGGGAGGCTGAGGCAGGATGATTCATTGAGGCCAAAAGTTCAAGACCAGCTTGGGCAACATAGTGAGACCCCATTTCTTTTTTTTTTTTTTTTTTTGGAGGGAGTCTCACTCTCACCAAGGCTGGAGTGCAATGGCGTGGTCTCAGCTCACTGCAACCTCTGCCTCCCAGGTTCGAGCAATTCTCCTGCCTCAGCCTCCCAGGTAGCTGGGACTACAGGCGCACACCACCACACCCAGCTAATTTTTGTAATTTTAGTAGAGACGGGATTTCACTATGTTGGCCAGGCTGGTCTCGAACTCCTGACCTTGTGATCCACCCAGCTCGGCCTCCCAAAGTGCTGGGATTACAGGCGTGAACCACCGCACCCAGCCAGTGAGACCCCATTTCTACATAAAATATTTTTAAATATTAGCCGGGCATGATGGCACATACCTGCAGTCCTAGTTACCCAGGAGGCTAAGGCAGGAGAATTGCTTGAGCCCAAAAACCCAAGACTGCAATGAGCTATGATTGAGCCACTGCACTCCAACCTGAGCAACAGAGTGAGACCTTGTCTCTAAACAAACAAAAACCGAAAGAAAAAAACCTAAGCAAGCTGGGTGTGGTGGCTCACACCTGTAATTCCAGCACTACAGGAGGCTAAGGCAGGTGGATTATGAGGTCATGAGTTCAAGACCAGCCTGATCAAATGGTGAAACCCCGTCTCTACTAAAAATACAAAAATTAGCCCAGCGTGGTGGTGCACACCTGTAATCCCAGCTACTGAGGAAGCTGAGGCAGGAGAATTGCTTGATCCCAGGAGGCAGAGGTTGCAGTGAGCATCAGAAGTATAGTGGATTAGGAGTCACCGGGTCTGACCATGCCCAATGCATCAAGGAGCTTTTATCTCCCAAGCACTGAGGACATAGAGCAATCAAAATCACTCCATATTCCGAGAACCTAGGCAGAGCCTGAGGTGTTCCGTGATCTGTGATCTCTGCCCTGCAAGGCTTTTCTCCTCATTGCCGGCTCCCATCTGCAAAGACCCTCCCAGATCTTGTGAGCAGAGGTCATCTCCCTTCTCAGAGATCTTTGCATAAGCCCTTTTTACAAGGCCCTCATACAGTCTCCATGTTGAGAAGGCATTCGTGGGACCAGAGCAGTATTCCCTGCTCTGCAACCACCCCACGTGTTCCCCGGTGTTACTGCGCTCTCAGATGGTCTTTACCTTGGGCCTCCTGTTGCCACTTGATTTCTAATTAACTGCACCAATAATATAGCTTAGTTCAGTGTATAAACTTCAGTGTACTCTGAGCCAAGCAAGTTTATAATTATTTAGATGGAATTAACATAGGTCTCCCTCTGGCCATCTTGACTCACAAACTGAGATAATGCCATTGCACTTTAGCCTGGGCAACAGAGCAAGAATGCATCTCAAAAAAAAAAAAGTCTATTAAGAATGAGAGAAAAATAGACATTTTTAGACAAACAAAAGCTAAGAGAGTTTGCCAGGATCAAAATCTCACTATAGGAAATTATAAAGATGCATTTCTGGCAAAAGGAATATTATCCCATATGAAAGGTCTGAGTTGGGAGAAAAAATAACGGGTAAAATAGGTGATAATAAGTGGGTAACTAAATGTATTAAACAACAAAAAGAACTTCTTGTACAGTTCTAAGTAGATACACAATACAAAGCAAATGTTAACAATAAGATAGTTGATTTTACCATAGTGATTTCAGATAAAATTGACTTTAGGGCAAAAACTGATACCAGAGATAATGATAGTCACTTTATAATAATTTTATAAAGATTAATTAACCAGGAAGATACAACCATTTAAAATTTGTACTGTAGGCTGGGCGCAGTGACTCATGCCTGTAATCCCAGCACTTTTGGAGACCAAGGCAGGAGGATCCCTTGAGCCCAGGAGTTCAAGACCAGCCTGAACAGCATAGAGAGACCTCGACTCTATTAAATAATTAAATAATTAATTAAATTTGTACTATAGTCCCAGCTACTTGAAAGGCTGAGATAGGAGGATCACTTGAGCCCAGGAGTTCAAAATCAGCCTGGGCAACATAGCAAGACCCTGCCTCTAATGTTTAAAAGATAGATGCAGCTGGGTGCGGTGGCTCACGCCTGTAATCCCAGCACTTTGGGAGGCTGAGGCAGGTGGATCTCTTGAGGTCATGAGATCGAGACCAGCCTGGACAACATGGTGAAACCCCATCTGTACTAAAAATCAATCGCTTCTTGGCCTTTTGGCTAAGAGCTGCGTTTAGTATCTATTAAAAACACAAAAATTAGCTGGGTGTGGTGACACATGCTGGTAATCCCAGCTATTGGGAGGCTGAGGCACGAGAATCACTTGAACCCAGGAGGTGGAGGTTGCAGTGAGCTGAGATCATGTCACTGCACTCCAGCCTCAGCTCGCTGCAACCTCCACCTCTTGGGTTCAAGCAATTTTCCTGCCTCAGCCTCCCAAGCAGCTGGGATTACAAGAGCATACCACCATGTCTGGCTAATTTTTGTATTTTTAGTAGAAATGGGGTTTCGCCATGTTGACCAGGCTGGTCTGGAACTCCTGTCCTCAAGTGATCCGCCCACCTTGGCCTCCCAAAGTGCTGGGAATACAGGTGTAACCCATCGTGCCCAACCACATCTGTCACTTTTGTCATACTGACAGTTTGACATATAGACACATGCGGGAAGAAAGTTTCAATTTGGTCATCTGTGACAACTGTAGCTTGTGTGTATATATATATGTGTGTGTGTATGTATATATATATATTTTTTTGAGACAAAGTCTCACACTGTTGCCCAGGCTGTAGTGCAGTGGCATGATCTCAGCTCACTGCAATCTCTGCCTCCTGAGTTCAAGCAGTTCTCCCACCTCAGCCTCCCGAGTAGCTGGGACTACAGGCATGCGCCGCCATGCCCAGATAATTTTTTTGTATTTTTAGTAGAGACAGTGTTTCACCATGTTGGCCTGAATGGTCTTGATCTCCTGACCTCATGATCCGCCTGCCTCGGCCTCCCAAAGTGCTGGGATCACAGGCATGAGCCACTGCACCTGGCCAGCTTGTATATTTTTGATATGGCAAACACACTTCCACTAAGTTTTCACACTGACAACTCCTTAAAAATTGACCATAGGCCATGCACAGTGGCTCACACCTATAATCCCAGCACTTCGGGAGCCCAAGGGAGGCGGATCACGAGGTCAGGAGTTCGAGACCAGCCTGACCAACATGATGAAACCCCGTCTCTACTAAAAATACAAAAAAAAATTAGCCAGGCATGGTGGTGCGCACCTGTAATCCCAGCTACTCAGGAGGCTGAGGCAGGAGAATCGCTTGGGCGGCAGAGGTTAGTGAGCCAAGGTCGCACCATTGCACTCCAGACTGGGCGATAGAGCGAGATTCCGTCTCAAAACAAAACAAAACAAAACAGACCACATACTGCCCATAAAGTAGTCTCAGCAAATTTCAAAGGATGGTAATGATTTAGAATATGTCCCCTCAGCACACTGCAGTTAAACTAGGAATCAGTCACCAAACAGCGACGTAAAAGCTACTCCCTATGTGTGGGAGTCAAAAATGAAATCACAGTGCTCTTTTCGAGCATTGCGAGCAGAATGATAAGGAAAATACTTCAGGACAAACCTGGTTGGGGATGCAATTAAAGTAGTGTTTAGAGGGAAATGTTTCTCCTTGAAAGTGTATAGAACAGAGGTTCTAAGTCAATGAAATAAGCATCCAACTCAGGAAGTTAGGGAACAACGACAGCAAACTCAGAAAGGAATGAAATAATTTTTTAAACAAACGAAATAAAAGAAGCATATATTAAACAGAAAAAAAACAGGCAAAACCCGACTATTTTGCTGATGGATGCAAACTTACATGGTAAGACTATAAACAAAAGCAACAAAGTTATTGCTATAAAAAGTCAGAATAGGGCCGGGCACGGTAGTTCATGCCTGTAATCCCAGCACTTTGGGAGTCCGAGGCGGGTGGATCATTGAGTCCAGGAGTTTCAGACCAGCCTGGGCAACACAGTGAGGCCGCATCTCTAAAAAAATAAAATAAAATTAGCCAGGTGTGGTGGTGCACGCCTGTAGTCCCAGCTACTCAGGAGGCTGAGGTGGGAGGATTGCTTGAGCCTGGAAAGTTAAGGCTGCAGTGAGCCATAATCACCACTGCACCACTGGGCTCCAGCCTGGGTGACAGTAAAACCCTGCCTCAAAAAAAAAAAAAAAAAAAAAAAAAAGAGTCAGAATAATGGTTACATTTAGGGGAAGAAAGTAATTTTGAATAGGAAGAGATGTAGTAGTTTCTCAAGTGCTGGCCAATTTTTTTTTTTTCTTGAAGTGCTGGCCAAGTTTTGTTTTGTTCTTTGTTCTTGAGGCAGGGTCTTGCTCTGTCACCCAAGCTGGGGTGCAGTGGTGTGATCATGGCTCACTGCAGCCTCAGCTTCCTGGACTCAAGCAGTCCTCCCACCTCAGCGTCCTGAGAAGCTGGAACCACAGGTGTACACCTAGCCTAGCTATTATTTTATTTTATTTTACTTTATTTATTTTGTTTTACATTTTATTTTATATGTAGAGACAGGGTCTTACTCCATTGCCCAGGCTGGTCTCAAACTCCTGGGCTTAAGTGATCCTCCTGTCTCAGCCTCCCAAAGTGCTGGGATTACAGGTATGAGCCACCATGACCAGCCCTGGGCAAGTTCTTTGTTCTTAATTGGGAGGTGTTTACACAGTTGTTTGCTTTATAATAATATTTTCATTAAAATTATTTTATTCATTTATTTTTCTAAAGATGGGGTCTTGCTATGTTGCACAGGCTGGTCTTGAACTCCTGGCCTCAACTGATCCTCCCACAGACATAAGCCACCACGCCTGGCCAAAATTTTATTTTGAGATAATTATAGACGTACATGCAGTTATAAGAAATAATATAAAGAGATCCCATGTATTTTTTACCCAGTTTCCTCCAAGGAAGGAACATTATATTCCAATACAATTTTATAATATAATGCAATGTAATATAATGATACCATATAATACAATATTGTATTGTAAAACTATATATAGTTCAATATCACAGTCAGGATATTGACACTGCTATAGTCAAGATACAGAGCATTTCCATTACCCTCCTCTTGCTGCGTTATGGCCACACCCACTTCCATGCCACTCCATAACTCTCACCTCTTTAACCTCTGGTAACCAGTAATCTAGTCTCCATTTCTATAATTTTTTTTTTTTTTTTTTGAGGGAGGACCTTTATCATCCAGGCTGGAGTGCGGTGGCACAATCTCAGCTCACTGCAGCCTTGACATCTCAGGCTCAAGCCATTGTCCTGCCTCAGCTCCCCCAGTAGCTAGGACTACAGGCATGCCCAGCTAACATTTTGTGCATATGGTGGAGACAGGGTTTCACCATGTTGCCCAGGCTGGTCTTGAACTCCTAGGCTCAAGCAATCTGTCCATCTTGGCCTCCCAAAGTGCTGGGATTATAGGCGTGTGCCACCAAGCTGGGCTCCTTTGTATAATTTTATTATTTCAAGAATATTTTATGTAAAATCACAAAGTACATAACCTTTTAGTATTGGCTTTTTTCACTCAGCATGAATTTCTGGCTATCCATCCAGGTTGCTGTCCTTTTGATAAATACTGCCTCTGTCCATTCCTGCTGCTGTAATAGAATACCTTAGCCTAGATAATTTATAAATAATAAAATGTGTTACTCACAGTTCTTGAGACTGGGAAGGCCAAGATTAAGGCACTAGCAGATCTGGGTCTGATGAGGGCTTCTCTCTGCTTCCAATATGGCTCCTTCTCACGGCTGTATTCTCATATGGCAGAAGGGTCGAATGCTATGTCCTCACATGGTAAAAGGGCAAAAGCCAAAAAGGGTCAGACTCCCTCAATCCCTTTCATAAAGGCACTGATCCTACGAGTGAGGGCAAAGCCCTCTTGACTGATCGCCTCTTAAGGCTTCAACCTCTCAAAGCGATTGCATTGGGGATTAAATTTCAACATGAATTTTGGAGAGGCATAAACATTGAAGCCATAGCAGATTGTATCCCATGGTGTGGATACACATTGCTTAACCATTCATCCATAACAGAATATCAGGGTTGTTTGCAGGTTTTGGCTATTATTGATAAACTGTTATAAACATTTATGTACAGGGTGTGTGTGTGTGTGAGAGAGAGAGAGAGAGAGAGAGAGAGAACCTATGTTTTTATTTATCTGGGCTAAATGCCCAGGAGTAAAATTACTGGGTCATATTCAGATTCAGTTTTTTTAAAGAAACTGAAAAGCTGTTTTCTCCCAGTAATATATGAGTAAACATGTTTCTTGGCATCCTCCACAGCATGTGATGTTGTCAAGATTTTGTATTTTAGCCATTGGTAGGTGCGTAGTGATATGTCATTGTAAACTGAATTTGCATTTCCCTAATGGCTAATGATACTGAATATCTTTTTATGTGTGCATTTGCCATCTGTATATCCTCTTTGGTGAAATGTCTCTTCATGTCTTTAGCCATTCTCTAATTGGATTGTGTGTGCGTTTTTTTGCTATTGATTTTTGAGCCTTCTTTATATATTTAAGAAAAAAATCCAGGGCTGGGAGCAGTGGCTCACGCCTGTAATTCCAGCACTTTGGGGAAAAAGGTGTGAGGATCACTTTAGCCCAAGAGTTGGAGACCCACCTGGGCAACATAGGGAGATCCTGTCGATACAAAAAAAAATTTTTTTGATTAGCTGGGTGTGGTGGTGCATGTGTGTAGTGCCAGCTACCTCAGAAGCTGAGGTGGGAGAATCACCTGAGCCCAGGAGGTTGGGGCTATAGTGAGCTGTGATGACACCACTGCACTCCAGCCTGGGTAACAGAGGAAGACTCTGTCTGAAAGAGAAAAAAAAAAGAAAGGAAAGGAAAGAGGGAAGGAGAGGGAGGGAGAAAGGAAGGAAGGAAGGAAGGAAGGAGAAGGAAGGGAGAGAGAGAGAAAAAAAGGAAGAAAGGAAGAAAAAGAAAGGGAGGGAAGGAAGGAAGGAAAGGAAGGAAGAACAGCAGGCAGGCAGGAAGGAAAGAAGGAAAAAAATTAAAAAGGAAAGAAAGGAAAAAGAAGGAAATCCTGGCCAGGTGCAGTGGCTTATCCCTGTAATCGCAGCACTTTGGGAGGCCAATGCAGGTGGATTGCTTGAGGCCAGGAGTTTGAGACCAGCTTGGCCAACACGATGAAAACCCATCTCTACTAAAAATACAAAAATTAGACAAGTGTGGTGGCGTGTGCCTGTAATCCCAACTATTTGGGAGGCTGAGGCAGGATAATTGCTTGAACCCAGGAGGCAGAGGGTGCAGTGAGCCTGGATGGTGTCACTGCCCTCCAGCCTGGGTGACAGAGTAAGACTCTGCCTCAAAACCAAAAAAAAAAAAAAGAAAGAAAAAAAGAAATTCTTTGTTAGGTATATGGTTTGCAAATGTGTTCACCTAGTATGTAGCTCATCTTTTAATCCTATTGATAGCACCTATCACAGAGGAAGTTTTTAATTTTGATAAAGTCCAATTTGCCATGTTTTCCTTTTATGAATTGTGCATTTAATGTCGAGTCCAAAAATTCTTTTCCACCCCTAGTTCCCAAAGAATTTCTACTAGAATTTTTAGTAAAATTTTATAGTTTTGCATGTTACATTTACATTATCCATTTGGGTTAATTCTTTTTTTTTTTTTTTTCCCGAGATGGAGTTTTGCTCTTGTTGCCCAGGCTGGAGTGCAATGGCGCAATCCCAGCTCACTGCAACCTCCGCCTCCTGGGTTCAAGCGATTCTCATGTCCCAGCCTCCTGAGTATCTGAGACTCCAGAGGCACACCATCACACCTGGCTAAATTTTTATATATATATATTTTTTTTTAGTAGAGATGGGGCTTTGCCATGTTGGCCAGGCTAGTCTTGAACTCCTGACCTCAGGTGATCCGCCCACCTCGGCCTCCCTTAGTTCTGGGATTACATACGTGAGCCACCTTGCCTGGCCAGGTTAATTCTTCATAAGGTGTGAGACTTAGGTCCAAGTTCATTCTTGTTTGTATTTGCGCCTATGTGTGTCCAAATACTCCAGCACCATTTGTTCAAAAGTCTAGCTTTCCTCCATTGAATTGTTTTTGCACTTTTGTAAAATATGAGTTGGGATATTTGTGTGGCTCTATTTTTGGGTTCTCAGCCAGGCACAGTGGCTCACGCTTGTAATCCTAGCACTTTGGCAGGCTGAGAGGAGAGGATACCTTGAGCCCATGAGTTCATGACCAGTCTGGGCAACATAGTGAGACCCTGTTTCTATAAAAAAATACATGTATGTAAGTGAAGTAAAAAATATTTCTGGGTTCTCAGTTGGGCATGAATATTATATTATTATAATACAATTTTATAATATAATGCACAATTTTATAATATAATGCAATATAATATAGTACAATATTATGGTGTAAAACTATATGTAATACCATAGTATATAGTACATATAGCACTATATATAAAACTATATATAGTACAATATCATAGTCAGGACGTTGATAACTGTGTCTCATGCCTGTAGTCCCAGGACTATGGGAGGCCAAGGTGGGTGGATCACTTGAGCCCAAGAGTTTGAGACCAGCCTGGGTAATATGACAAAACCCCATCTCCACAAAAAATTCAAAACTTAGCCGAGTATGGTGGTATCAGTGGAGACCTGGTGGGCTGCTGGAACTCTCACCCCCACACAGTAGCGATACTTGCTTGGTATCAAAGGAGGCTGAGTGGGAACCTGGACTTTACCCCATTTGGCAGTGACAAGGCAGTGCCCCCTTCTCCTGCTGGGATAGTGTCACACACACACACACACACACACACACACACACACAAAGCCAGCCAAAAAGAAGGTTAAAAAATGGAGAACAGATTAGTGATTACCAGAGGTTAAGGAGGTGAGAGGTGTGGAGCTGGAGGGAAATTGGTGTGGCCATAAAGGAGAAAGAGGAGGAATCTTTGTGGTAATAGAAATGCTCTGTATCTTAACTGTATCAGCTATTTGGGAGGCTAAGGTGGGAGAATCACTTGAGTGTGGGAGGCGGAGGTTGCAGTGAGCCAAGATCACACCACTGCACTCCAGCCTGGGCAATGGGGAGAACTTGTCTCAAAAAAAGAACTACTTTAGAAATATAAAATATATATATATATATTTTTAAGATGGGGTTTCACCATGTTGGTCAGGCTGGTCTTGAACTCCCGACCTCAGGTGATCCGCCCGCCTTGGCTTCCAAAGTGCTTGGATTACAGGTGTGAGCCACCATGCCTGGCCCTTTTTTTTTAATATAAAATATTTAATATACAGTATATTATAAAATATTTAGTCTATAAATTGTAAATATTGAATTATAAATATTTAATCTATAGTATATTATATATATTATATAACATTTATATAATTTTACATTTCACAGAAATATAAAATATAACATATTTTATTTAAATAACATTATAATTTAGATACAAAATAAATTATTTCTAATATAACATTTTATTGTATACTTTTATAAAATATGGTTATATGTAGAATATACAATTATATGTAATATAAAATTATATGTATACATACAAGCACACATATATACAAAGTTTTATCGTAGTTACTAGCATCATCATTTTACCTGTTCAAGTGAAGTATAGAAGCTTTACCTTTCTTTACATCTTTTTATCCTCCCAGATTTATTTATGTTGACTACTTCCTCTTTATACATTTAGAACAACACTAGCCAGTTTATAATTTTGCTTCAACTACTAAATATAATTTAGAAAACTCAATAGGAATTTCGGAAGGTGCTCTGTCTTTACCTGTATTTTGACTTCCATGTTTTCATTTTCTGATATTCCAAGGTTCCTTATTTTATTGTTTCCTTTCTGCTTAGAGGACTTCACTTAGTCATTCTCTTAGGGTGATCTGCCAATAAATTCTCATAGTTTTTTTCATCTGAGAATGCTGTGACTTCTCCTTTATTCATGAAAGATATTTTCTCTGGGTATAAGATTCTGGGTTGACAGTCTTCTAGCACATGAAAACTGTTTTGCCATTTCCTTCTGGCCTTTGTGGTTTGTGATGAGAAATTCACTGACATTCAGACTTTTTTTCCTTATACTTAAGATGTTGTTTCTCTTGCTCTGCTTTCAATATTTTTTCTTTGTCTTTTGTGTTCAGAAGTTTAACTATGTTAATGGCATGGATTTCTCTGGGTTTATCCTGTTTGGTATACACTCACCATCTTAAATCTGTAGGTTTATGTATTTTACCATATTTGGGAAGTTTTCTGATATTATTTCTTTGAGTACTTTTGCAAGGCAGTCCCTTTTTACTCCTTTTCTTTGGATCTTCAATTACATGAATGTTAGATCTTTTGTTACACACCCACAGGTCCCTGCAGCTCTGTTTATTTTTTTTTAAGTCTATTTTTCTCTGTTGCTCAGAATGAGTAATTTCTATTGGTCTATCTTCAAATTATCTAATTCATTCCTCTGTCACCTCAGCATATTGAGCTTAACTGCTGGATGTTTTCTTTTACTTATTGTATTTTTAATTTCTAAAAGTTTCTATTTGGTTCTTCTGTTTCTTTGCTGAGTCTTTCCATTTTTTTGCTTGCTTCAAGCATATTCATAATTTTTCACTGAAGCATCTTTATCTTTGTCAGATAATTGTAGCATCTCTGTCATCTTGGTGTTTGCATCTATTGATTATATATATTTTTTCATTCAATTTGAGATTTACTAGTTCTTGACATGTCACTCATTTTCAATTGAATCTGGGACATTTGGGTTTTGTGTTATGAGACTCTAAATCTTAACCTTCTTTTTGGCTGGCTTTCTTGTGTGTGTGTGAGACACCACTCCAGGAGAAGGGAGCACTGCTGCCTTGTTACTGCCAGATGTGGGTAAAGGTCCAGATTCCCACTCAGCCTCCTTTGACACCAAGCTAGGGTGCTCCATATCTCTACTGTGTGGGCATGAGAATTCCAGCACCTCATTAGGCCTCCAATGATGCCTTTCTGAGTGAGAAGGGCAGGGGTACTTGAATTCCATTCCTTTCTCTCTGTATACACTGGAATTGATTTAACTCAATATTTGTCATTTTATGCCTAGTCTGGGACAGTTAATTTGTAAATGGACTCTCCAGCTTTGACATTATCTTCCTCCCATCCTTCCTCTACAATGGTTGCAGAGTGATTTTTACAAAACATAAACCCAGTCATCACATCCCCTAACTTAAAATCCTTTCATGAATTCCTATACTCTCCAGAATAAAATCCAAAACAAAGCGAGCCCTTCAGGACTTGGTCCCTGCCAGCTTTTCCAGCAACATCTCACTCCACTAGTGATATGGTTTGCATCTGTGTCACCACCCAAATCTCATGTTCAGTTGTAATCTCCATTGCTGGAGGTGGGGCCTGGTGGGAGGTGATTAGATCATGGGGGTGGGTTCCTTCTGATGGCTTAGCACTATTCACTGGGTGCTATTCTCATGATAGTGAATTCTCCCGAGATCTGGATGTTTGAAAATGTGTGGCACCTCCTCAGGTGGTCTCTCTTCTGCTCTTTCATGTAAGACATGGCCTGCTCCCTCTTCACCTTCTGCCATGATTGTAAGTTTCCTGAGGCATCCCCAGAAGCCAAGCAGATGCTAGTGTCATGCTTCCTGTACAGCCTACAGAATCATGAGCCAATTAAACAACTTTTCTTTATAAATTACCCAGTCTACAGTATTTCTTTTTTCTTTTTTGAGACAGAGTTTCGCTCTGTCACCCAGGCTAGAGAGCAGTAGAGCAATGTTGGCTCACTGCAACCTCTGCCTCCCGGATTCAGATGATTCTTGTACCTTAGCCTCCTGAGTAGCTTGAATTACGGTGCATACTACCACACCCAGCTAATTTTTATTTTTGTATTTTTAGTAGAGACAGGTCTTCAACATGTTGGCCAGGCTGATCTCAAATTCCTGACCTCAAGTGATCAGCCCACCTCAGCCTCCCAAAGTGCTGAGATTACAGGCATGAACCACAGTGCCCTGCCTGAGGCATTTCTTTATGGCAATCTTACCTTTAAGGCAATAATACCTAAAAACTGGATGTGGGACATTGCTTTAATGATACCTAAAAATGTTGAAATGACTTTGGAACTGGGTAATGGAGAGAGAGTGGAAGAGTTAGGAGGGCTCAGAAGAAGACAGGAAGATGAGAGAAAGTTTGGAACTTCCTACAGACTGGTTAAATGTTTGTGACCAAAATGCTGATAGTGATATGGATAGTGAAGGCCAGGCTGAGGAGGTCTCAGATAGAAATGAGGAACTTATTGGGAACTGGAGCAAAGGTAACTTTTGTTATGCCTTAGCAAAGAACTTGACCACATTGTGCCCCTGCCCTAGGGATCTGTGGAAATTTGAACTTGAAAGTGATGATTTAGGGTATCTGGCAGAAGAAATTTCTAAGCAGCAAAGTGTTGAAGATGTGGCCTGGCTGCTTCTAACAACCTGTCAGATATGCACGAGCAAAGGAATGGCCTATAGTTGAAACTTGTATTTAAAAGGGAAGCAAAGTGTAAAAGTTTGGAAAAATTTGCAGCCTGGTCATGCAGTAGAAAAGAAGGCCTATTTTTCCAGGGAAAAATTCAAGCAGGCTGAAGAAATGTACCTAAGTTAAAAGGAGCCAAGTGCTAATAGACAAGACAATGGGGAGAAGGCCTTGAAGGCATTTCAGAGACCTTCACAGCCGCCCATCCTATTACAGGCCCTGAGTCCTAGAAGGGAAGAATGGTTTTGTGGGACAGGCCCAGGGATCCACTGCCCTCCACAACCTCTGAACACTGTTCCCTGCATCCTGGTCACTCCAGCTCCAGCCATGGCTCAAAGGGGCCCAGAGCTCAGGCCTCTGCTTCAGAGGGTGAAAGCCATAAGGATTGGTGGCTTCCACATAGTGTTAAGCCTGCAAGGTGCACAAAATGAAAGAGTTGAGGCTTGGGAGTCTCTGCCTAGATTTCAGGGGATGATTTCAGGGGAGTCCAGGCAGAAGCCTGCTTCAGGGGCAGAGCCCTCATGGGGAGCCTCCACTAGGGCAGTGTAGAGGAGAAATGTGGGGTTGGAGCTCCCACACAGTCCTCACTGGGGCACTGCCTAGTGAAGCTATGAGATGAGGGCCACTGTCTTCCAGATCCCAGAATGGTAGATCCACCAACAGTTTGCCCCATGTGCCTGAAAAAGCTGCAGACATTCAGTACCAGCCTGTGAGAGCAGTCACTGAGGGCTGAACACTGCAAAGCCACACAGGCAGAGCAGCATCAGTGTGGCCTGGATATGGGATGTGGCATCAAAGGAGATTATTTGGGAGCTTTAAGATTTGATGACTGCCCTTCTGGGTTTCAAACTTGTGTGGGGTCTGTAGCCCCTTTCTATTTCTTCCTTTTGGAATGGGAGTATTTACCCAATGCCTATACCCCCATTGTATCTTGGAAGTAACTAACTTGTTTTTTATTTTGCATATATTTCTTTTAACTGTTTATTTGGACATTTGCCTCAGAATCTCTAAGTAAACTACTTATATTACCTTTTTAAAAAAAAAAAACAGAGTCTCACTCTCTTGCCCAGGCTGGAGTGAAGTGATGTGATCTTGGCTCACGGCAGCCTCAATCTCCTGAGCTCAGGTGATCTTCCCACCTCAGCTTCCCAAGTAGCTAAGACTGCAGGTACATGCCACCACACCTGGCTAATTTTTTTTTTTTTTTTTTTTTTGGAGAGAGACAGGTCTTGCCATGTTATTTAGGCTGGTCTTAAACTCCTGGGCTCAAATGATCCACCCACCACAGCTTTCCAAAGTGCTGGGATTACAGGCATGAGACACTGTGCCTGGCCTTATACTGAATTTTTTTTTTAAGTTATAAGTAAACTGTTCTATCATAAAGACACATGTACGTGTATGTTCGTTGCAGCACTATTCACAATAGCAAAGACATGGAATCCACCTAAATGCCCATCAATGGTACATTGGATAAAGGAAATGTGGTACATACACACTATGGAATACTATGCAGCTGTAAAAAAGAATGAGACCATGTCTTTTGCAGCAACATGGATGGAGCTGAAGGCCATTATCCTTTGCAAACTAATGCAGGAACAGAAGACGAAATACCTCATGGCCTCACTTATGAGTGGGAGCCAAATGATGAGAACACGTGGACACCTAGAGGGGAAAGAACGGCCTGTTAGAGGATGGAGGATGGGAAGAGGGAGGGGATCAGGAAAGATAACTAATGGGTACTAGGCTTAATACCTGTGTGTGGCAAAACAATCTGTACAACAAACCCCCAGGTTTAGCACTGTAACAAACCTGCACATGTCCCCTGAACTTAAAGGTTAAAAAAAAGAAAAGTGTAATCTATCAACATTCCACCATGAAAGACAAGGATTTAGGTCTTTTCTAAGCCCTACTGTGACTACCATACATAACCACTCACTCTTCTCATCCTCCCACATGAGAGATTTATGAAGACTTTAGTCAGTGGGAGGCTGAGGTGGGAGGCTCTCACCTTGAGCCAAGAGTTCAAGACTACAGTGAGCTATGATCATGCCACTGTACCCCAGCCTGAGTGACAGAGTAAGACTCGGTCTCTAAAAATCAAAGTAAAGCAAAATAAAATAGTTTAAGCCAGTCATGGTGGTTCATGCCTGTAATCCCAGCACTTCAGGAGGCTGAGGCAGGTGGATCACTTGAGCCCAGGAGTTTGAGACCAGCCTGGGCAACATGGTAAAACCCTGTCTCTATTAAAAATGCAAAAAAAAAAAAAGTAGCTGGGCATGATGACAAGCACCTGTAATACCAGCTACTCAGGATGCTGAGGCAGGAGAATCACTTGAACCTGAGAGGCAGGAGAATCGCTGGAACCCAGGAGGCGGAGTCAAGATCATGCCACTGCACTCCACCCTGGGTAAGAGCAAGACTCCATCTCAAAAAATAAAATAAAATAGTTTACTCAGATTCACTGTTGTTGTTATTATGGCGATGTAAACCGCATTCACAGCACAGTCATATTTCTTTTTCTTCCCTAATAATCTTTTCTTGTTCTTGGTGTTAATACATGTCCTTGTTTTCACTTCGTTTTCTATGCACTGTTCACTATTTTGTCTCCCTCTACTGGATCCTCTGTTTCCTGGCTCTCATATATTCTACTTTATACCTCATTTTAATGGAACACATCCTTCAGTAACTTTCAGAGAAAAAATAGATGGGTGGCCACTTTTTGACATTGTTCATGTATGAAAATGTCTTCATTTAGTTCCAGTCGAAATCATAGTTTGGCTGGATATGTAATTCTCTATTTGAACCCATTTCTCAACATTTCAAAAGCATTGCTCCCTTGTCCCTTAGCTTGCAGTGTTACCATTGAGAAGTCCAATACCATCATTTTCTCTGATTCTTTTGTAAGGAAAGATCTAAATATCTTTCCTTACAAAATGTTCTGGCATTTCATACTAGTGGGCTTTGTGTTTTTTTTTTTTTGGAGACAAAGTCTCACTCCAGTCACCCAGACTGGAATGCAGTGGTGTGATCTCAGCTCACTGCAACCTCTGCCTCCCGGGTTCAAGTGATTCTCCTGCCTCAGCCTCCAGAGTAGCTGGGACTACAGGCGTGTGCCACTGTGCCCAGCCAATTTGTTTATATTTTTGGTAGAGACAGGGTTTCACCATGTTGGCCAGGCTGGTCTCAAACTCCTGACCTCAAGTGATCTGCCCACCTTGGTCTCCCAAAGTGCTGGGATTACAGGGGTGAGCCACCACACCCAGCTGGGTGGGCTTTGTTTTTGTTCCATATCCATGTCATGGGCTGGACACTGTGTGTTGACCTTTCTGTGTACAAGCTCACATCCCTTAACTCTGAGAAATCTTTTTGAATCATGTGATTAATAATTTTCTTCCTTCCATTGTCTCTGTTCTCGTGTAACTCCTAATATTCTGGCTTTGTTCTACCTGTAAGCTTCTCTAATTTTCTTATCATTTTCCTCCTATATACATCCTGTTGCTCTACTTTCAGGAGCTATTCTCAGCTTCTCTTTCATACCATCTGTTGAATTTTTCATTTTGTTACTATACTTTTAATTTTCAAGACCTTTCTTTTGTTCTCTGAATGTTCCTTTCTTAAAACACTCCATTTTGTTTCATGGGTGCCACATCTTCTGTCTCAGAGAATATTGATAGGTTTTTGGCAGTTTTATTTTCTAAGGATAGTCTCTATTTCCTCTAGGTCGCCGTTTCCTGCTTGTGTGGTGTTTCCCATCTATTTCCATGCCATGAACTTTTCTCAAATGTCTGATGATCCTTAGCTGTCTACTCATGTTTAGGAATAGGGCACTGAACAGCTCTTTGGAAACTATGTGAATGGATTGGATTTGTCAATGTGGATGTATAGATTTGCCTTGACCATTTTGCTAAGAAGCTCAATGATTTAGTGTCTTTAAATCTTTTTTTCCTTCATGATCAGATTCTGCAGAGGGTCGGGCGCCATGGCTCCACCTGTAATGCCAGCACTTTGGGAGGCCAGGGTGGGCGGATCATCTGAGGTCAGGAGTTCAAGACTAGCCTGGCTAAAATGGCGAATTCCCATCTATACTAAAAATACAAATATATATATATATATTTAGCCAGGTTGATGGTGTGTGCCTGGAGTCTCAGCTACTCAGGAAGCCAAGACGTGAAAATCACTTGAACCTGGGAGGTGGAGGTTGCAGTGAGCCAAGATCCCACCAATGCACTCTAGCCTGGCCCACAGAATGAGGCTCTTTCTCAAAAAAAAAAAAAAAAAGTAAAAGAAAAAAGAAAAAAAATCTGCAGAGAAGGCTCTGACAACTGCCTGCTTAGGTAAGGGAAGTCTCCCCAGGGGCCCCAAGATTCAATGTGAAAAGGATGGGAAGAGAAGGACGGATTGGGCGTCGGCATTATCCATGGGGAATTGCAACATGCACATGCCTTTTCAGTCTTCCACATCTCCCTCAGGGCTGTGCCTGCAAGTGGACAACCCCCTCCTGCTTCCTGCTTCCTGCTTCCTGCTTCCTGCTTCCTGCTTCCTCTTTCTGGGTGTCTGAATAGCTCCAGTGCTCCATAATACTCCAGTGATGGCAAACGTGGTGGCCATAAGAACATGCCTCATAGGCCTCTTTTTTGTAACATAATTGACCAAAGACCCCAGCTGCTGTGTTCTGAAATTCATCAGTATGCTTGGGTACGGTGTGACTCCCCATAGGCTGCTCCCGCTATGGACTGGATGCAGCAGGACACCAAGGCAACACCAAGGCAGACACACTCCTGGGAGGCGTGGCCTCCTTTGCAGGCTGACTGTGGCTCAAGGACTCCCTTATCAACTTTGTGGAGGCCAAGCATGGTGGCTCACACCTATAATCCCAGCACCAGCCTGGGCAACATGGCTAAACCCTGTCTCTACTAAAAATACAAAAATAAGCCAGGCGTGATGGCTTGCACCTGTAATCTCAGCTACTTGGGAGGCTGAGGTAGGAGAATTGCTAGAACTGTGACCCGGGAGGTGGAGGTTGCAGTGAGCCGAGATCATGCCACTGTACTCCAGCCTGGGCTACAGAGCGAGACTCCATCTCAAAAAAAAAAAAAAAATGAGAAAAATAACATTACTAATACAACTTTGACTTTGTTCTTTCTTAGATTTTTTTCTTAAGAATTCTGATTTCTGTCTAATATCAACATTTGCAACACAAATGGAGATTTCACTTTTAAAATTCAGGCCAGCGTGATGGCTCACACCTGTAATCCTAGCACTTTGGGAGACCGAGACAGGCATGTAATCCCAGCTACTTGGGAGTCTGAGACACAAGAATTGCTTGAACCCGGGAGGTAGAAGTTGCTCTGTCTCAAAAAAAAATAAATAAATACAAACACAAATAAAATGCAGACCAGGAGGAGAAGCCAGTCGAGGGAAAGACAGTCACTGCGGTGAGTAGATGATTGAGCCCACAGATGCACTGGTCTGGTGGAGAGAAAGGGTAGCATCTGTCCATTAGTTCCCATTCTGTAAATCCAACTTATTCATGTAGCTTCCAATGGCTTTTTAGTGCCCTGTTCTTAAACATGAGTAGGCAGTTGAGGATCATCAGATATCTGAGATAAGTCTATAACATGGAAGACAGATGCCAAACAACAAACAAGCAGGAAAGTAACTTGGAGGAAGCAGAGACTATTCTTAGGAAAAATTTCTGGCCCAGTGTAGTGGCTTCCATCTGCAATTCCAGCACTTTGGGAGGCCAAGATGGGAGAAGTGCTCGAGACCCCAGGAGTTTAAGACCAGCCTGGACAACAAAGCAAGACCTTGTCTCTACAAAAAAGTTTAAAAATTAGCAGAGTGTGGTGGCGCACACCTGTAGTCCTAGCTACTCAGAAGGCTGAGGTGAGAAGATCACTTAAGCCCAGAGGTCAAGGCTGCAGTGAGCTATGATTGCGCCACTACACTCCAGCCTAGGCAACAGAGCAGGGCCCTGTCTCAAAAAAAAAGAAAGAAAGAAAGAAAAAAAGAAAAGAAAGAAGGAAAGAAAAAGAAAATTTCTAAAAAGCCAATCAGTATCCTCAGGGACAGAAGATGTAGTACTCATAAAACAAAAACAGAATGCTTTAAGAAAGAAACATTCACAGAACAAAAGAGAGGTCTTAGAAATTAAAAGGCATATTTTCCAGGAGTGTGTAGAGAAAGAAAAAAAAAAGAGAAAAGAAAAAAAATTAAAAGACATAATTTTTAAAATGAAAAATTCAATTGGGTGTAGTGGCTCACACCTGCAATCCCAGCACTTTGGGAGGACAAGGCAGGAGAATTTCTTGAGGCCAAGAGTTCAAGATCAGCCCAGGCAAAAAAGTAAGACCCTGTCTCTACCAAAAAAAAATAAAAATAAAAATTAGCAGGGTGTGGTGGTACATGCCTGTAGTCCTAGCTACTCAGGAAGCTAAGGTAGGAGGATCACTTGAGCCCGGGAGTTTCAGACTGCAGTGAGCTATGATCACACCACTACACTCCAGCCTGGGCAACAGAGCAAGAAAAGAAAGAATGAGAGAGAGAGAGAAAGAGAAAGAAAGAAAAGAGAGGGAAGGAAGGAAGGAAAGAAAGAAAGAGAAAACTTCTTAAAACCTGCCAATATCCTCAGAGACAGAAGATGTGGTACCCATAAAACAAAAATAAAATACTTCAAGAAAGAAACATTCAGAGAACAAAACAGAGATCTTGGAAATTAAAAGTATAATTTAAAAAATGAAAAATTCAGTTGGGTGTAGTGGTTCACTCCGGTAATCCCAGTGCTTTGGGAAGCCAAGGTGGGAGAATCACTTGACACCAGGCATCTGAGTCCAGCCTGGGCAACATAGCCAGACCTCCTCTCTACAAAACGTAAAAAAAAAAATAATTAGCCAGGTGTGGTGTACAGGCCTGTGGTCCTAGCTACTCAGGAGGCTGAGGCAGGTGGATCACTTGAGCCCAGGTGTTCAAGGTTACAGTGAGCTGTGATCATGCTATTGAACTCTAACCTAGGCAATAGAGTGAGACCCTGTCTCTTAAAAAAGAAAAAGAAAAAGAAATTAATAGTTGGGTTGGAAAGAAGAGTTGAGAATATATCCTGAAAGTAGAAAATAGAAAGTGGTCACTCCCCTGACCACACCCCTTCCCATGCTCAGCACTGCAGATGCTCCAGAAGGGGAAAGACCTTGTTTCCCAGGACTCCTTACAGCTTTGCCCACTGCATTCTCCAGAAGGGGCATTTGTGAACTCTGAGGAAAGGTGAATCCAGGCAGTTACCCAAACTATGACTGTCTTAGTGTGCTCAAGCTCAAGTTGCTGTCACAAAACACCATATACTGAGTGACTCACAGTTCTGGAGGCTGGAAAGTTCAAGATCAAGGTGCCAGCAGATCTGGTGTCTGGTGACGGCTGCTTCCTGGTTTGTGCATGGTCTTCTCATTGTATCCTTACATAGCAGAGAACAGAGAGAGGAAGCAAATCCTCACATTTCTTATAAGGGCACTCAGCCCATCACAAGGGCCCCACCCTCATGACCTAATGATCTCCCAAGGCCCCATCTCCAAATACCATCAGCTCTGGAATTAGGGTTGCAACATATGAAATTTGGGGGAAGAAAACATTCAGTCTATAGCAATGATTGAGTCTTTTTCTAATAGTGGCACTAGTCTTTTTTTTTTTAACACAGCTAACTTTGTGCTTGTTTTTCAGTTCTTTACATATAAATAGCATATCTTTTAGAAATTCATATATGTGTATATATATATATATATATATAAAGACCTTGATATGCCACCCTTTGAGTTACAATGGGACAGTTGAGAGAGGGGGAAGTATTGGTGTGGGATAAAGAGCTACGAGAGAGAGGCCACTTCATTTTTGTACCAGAAGGGCTCATTGCTGGTTTCATTGAGAAGATATATGCAGATGAGGGCTTCAGTCACAAGAAATTCATATATTGGAGTTAACACTAAAAAGAAAAAGGAACAAGTGATTCTCCTGATGGAGGATGGAAAGGAAAAGTGACATGGAGTATTTCTAAAATACTGGTAAAGATCTGAGGCCAGGCATGGGGGTTCACACCTGTAATCTTGGCACTTTAGGAGGCTGAGGGGGGCAGATCACTTGAGGCCAGTAGTTCAAGACAAGCTGTCCAACACGATAAAACCCTGTATCTACAAAAAATACAAACATTAGTCTGGTGCAGTGGTGCACACCTGTAATCCCAGCTACTCAGGAGGCTGAGGTATGAGAATTGCTTGAACCTGGGAAGCGGAGGTTGCAGTGAGCCAAGGTTGCACCACTGCACTCCAGCCTGTACAACAGAATGAGACTCTGTCTCAAGCAAACAAAAAACAAACAAAAACAAGAAAGATCTCTTTTAGATGCAATCATTCACAGTTCATCTTATTATTCTATAAACTGTACAATATGTTTATATATTTTTGTGTATATATAATACATTTCATAACTTAAAACAGACTAAACTTCTCTGATAGACTTGTCTCTTGTACCTTGACGTCAAGAAATTTAGGGATAGAAAGAATATGGCTGGGCGCAGTGGCTCAGGCCTATAATCCCAGCACTTGGAGAGGCCGAGGCAGGCAGATCATCTGAGGTCAGGAGTTCGAGACCAGCCTGTCCAACATGGTGAAACTCCGTCTCTACTCAAAATACAAAAATTAGATGGGTGTGGGCGGGCACCTGTAATCCCAGATACTTGGGTGGCTGAGGTACAAGAATCGCTTGAATCAGGGAGATGGAGGTTGCAGTGAGCTGAGATCACACCACTGCACTCCAGCCTGGGGGATAGAGCGAGACTCTGTCTGAAAAAAAAAAAAAAAGAATAAAATGTGGCAAAGTGCAATCTGAATCTGGAACTTTGCCCTTAGCCCCACTAATGAACTTTGATCCTGCAAATAATCCAGAACAGAGTTGACTGCACTGCACCTAGATAAAGAGGCAATGATTGCTTCACATTCCTTTCATTAAAACCGCTTTCATATTTTTTATTTTGTAAATTACACATGTTTCTACCACATTTTCTCTTGTGACTCCTTTCCCATATTCTTTCCATCATGTGATCTGGAAATATTAGAAATCCATGATTCCTCCCCACCTTGATGGTCAGTGAGTGTCTGATTCTTCTTGACTGTACATCTAGAATAGCTCTGTCATCACCCTTCTCTTTCCAAAACTCTGCCCTGGTACTGGTGGTGCAGGCCCTCCTGAGAATCTCTAGCTGGCTAGTACATCATGTCCAAGCAGGCCTCCCGGACTCCAATGTTGACCTTCTTCAATCTGTCTTCAATATTGCCACCAGAATTCAGCTTCTAAAATGTAGACTTATTTTATCATGGTAAAATATGCTTATTTTACCATGATAAAAGATAATTTGCCATTTTAGGCCAGGCACAGTGTTCGTGCCTGTAATCCTAACACTTTGGGAGAATAAAGCAGGAGGATCGTTTAAGTCCAGGAGTTCAAGACCAGCCTGGGCAACAAAGTGAGACCCTGTCTCTACAAAAAAAAATTCTTAAGTTCTTACTTTACCATTTTAATCATTTTTGTATGCATAGTGCACTTAATTTTTTAATTACAGATTGTGTTTTAAAATAAATGTTACCGTGTATATTTAAGATATACAACAGGCCGGGCACAGCGGCTCACGCCTGTAATCCCAGCACTTTGGGAGGCCGAGGCAGGCAGATCACCTGAGGTCAGGAGTTTGAGACCAGCCTAACCAACATGGAGAAACCCCATCTCTACTAAAAATACAAAAAAAAAAAAAAAAAATTAGCTGGGTGTGGTGGCACATGCCTGTAGTCCCAGCTACTTGGGAGGCTGAGGCGAGAATTGCTTGAATCCGGGAGGCAGAGGTTGTGATGAGCCAAGATTGCACTCCAGCTGGGCAAAAAGAGCAAAACTCCATCTCAAGATAAATAAATAAATAAAATATACAACATATTTGATACATATAATAAAATCATTAATACAGTGAAACACATGAGCATATTCATCATCTCATACAGTTACCCATTTCCCCCTCCTATAGCAAGAGCAGCGATCATCTACTTATTTAACAAAAATCTTTTTTATTTTATTTTATTTTATTTATTTATTTTTTAAAGACAGGCTGGTCTTGAACTCCCGACCTCAGGTGATCCGCCCACCTTGGCCTCCAAAGTGTTTGGATTACAGGCGTGAGCCACCATGCCTGGCCCATTAACAAAAATCTTGACTACAATAAACTATTCTTAACTATAGACTTCATGCCGTACAATAGATCTTTCAACTTGTTCATCCTACAAACATACATTTTAATCATTTTTAACTGTACAATTTAGTGGCATTAAATACTGTCTTGAAAAAATTCTCAAACTGTTTTTCCTCTGCTCTCATACCACAACAATTAACACAGAAGACTTCTGTGACCAAAGGCGCGGGAGGTTTTCCCACACACCACACAGCAGACACCAGCTGGGTGTCCTCTAATTTAATTTTGATGCTGTCTACCTAGAGATAGTGTCAGATCCCACAGCATGAGGCCTCAGTTCACAAGACTGCCCCTCCCCCTCAGTTACAAGTCCAGGCCTCCTGAACTTCTGACCGACTGACTTCAAGTTGGGAGTCCCATGATCCCCTCTTTGGGTTCAATTAATTTGCTGGAGCAGCTTACAGAATTCAGGGAAACACATTTACCAGTTTATTATAAAGGATATGCAGAAGGGGAGGAACAGGAGAAGGGGAATGGAGGTTCCATGTCCTCCCTGGGCATGCCACCCTCCAGGAACCTCCCATGTTCAGCTACACAGAGGCTGTCCAATCCCAGTCCTCTTGGGTTTTTATGGAGGCTTCATGATGTCAGGGTATAGGGCAGGATGCTCTAGGGGGCAGGGGGCATAAGACTTACAATCAAAAAGGTGGAGGAATATTAGAGTTCTGCCTTAGAGCAGGTGGAAGGAGAGCAGGAGAAGGTCAGAGAGATTCAGTTTCCTCAGGCCTGACCCTGAGGATTAACATACTGGATATTATAGGAAAAGAGTGTAACAAGGTCTATTGGGTTATAAGCCAGGGACTATGAAAGAAAACCAACCAATATATAGCATAACACCACAAATACATTCACACTGTTGCACCACCATCACCACAATACAGCTTCAGAACTTTTTCATTATCACAAACGGAAACTCTGTGCCCTTTAAGCAATAACTCCCCAACCTTCCTTCCTCCAGCCTCTGATAACCACCGTTCTACTTTCTGTATCCATGATTTTGACTATCC
Organism: Aotus nancymaae; assembly: GCF_030222135.1. NCBI lineage: Eukaryota > Metazoa > Chordata > Mammalia > Primates > Aotidae > Aotus > Aotus nancymaae. The sequence continues at coordinate 74,861,085 of NW_026988422.1, read as the reverse complement.
TAAGTGTCTCATATAAATGGAATCATACATTTGTCCTTTTGTGTCTGGCTTATTTGACACAGCATAATGTTTTCAAGGCTCTTTCACATTGCAGCATGAGTCAGAATTTCCTTCCTTTTTTAAAGCTGAATAATCCTCTATTTTGTGTGTATGTACCATGTATATATTCCAATGTCTATAATACATTTTTTTTATCCATTCATTTGCTGAAGGCTCTTTGGGTTATTTTTACCTTTTGGTTATTGTATATAATACTGCTAAAACATGGGTGCACAAACGTCTCTTTGAGTCACTGCTTTTGATTCTTTTGGGTATTGTATTAGTCCATTTTCATGCTACTAATAAAGACATACTCAAGACTTGGGAAGAAAAAGAGGTTTAATGGACTTACAGTTTCACATGACTGGGGAGGCCTCACAATCATGGTGGAAGACAAGGAGGAGCAAGTCACATCTTACATGGATGGTGGCAGGCAAAGAGTGATAGCTTGTGCAGGGAAACTCCCATTTTTAAAACCATCAGATCTCGTGAGACTTATTCACTACCATGAGAACAGCATGGGAAAGACCTGCCCCCATGATTCAATTACCTCCCACTGGGTTCCTCCCATGACACATGGGAATTGTAGGAGTTACAATTCAAGATGAGATTTGGTTGGGGACACGGCCAGACCATATCAGGTATATACCTAGACATAGAATTGCTGGATCATATGGCAGCTCTCTGTATTGCTTTTTGAAAAACCGCCATTCTGTTTTTCTTTCTTTTTGTTTTTGGAGACAGAGTTTTGCTCTTGTCACCCAAGCTGGAGTGCAATGGCACAATCTTAGCCCACTGCAACCTCCACTTCCGGGGTTCAAGTGATTCTCCTGCCTCAGCCTCCTGAGTAGCTGAGATTACAGGTGTGCACCACCACACCCAGCTAATTTTTATCACCTTAACAATATTAAGTCTTCCAACCCAGGAACACAAGATGTCTTTATACTTATTTATATCTTTAATTTCATTTAGCAATGTTTTGTGATTTTTCAGTGAACAAGTCTCTCTTCTCCTCAGTTAAGTTTATCCCTAAGTATTTTGTTCCTCTTGATGCTATTGTAAATGGAATTGTTTTTTTTTTTTTTTTTTTTTTTTTTGAGGCGGAGTTTCGCTCTTGATACCCAGGCTGGAGTGCAATGGCGCGATCTCGGCTCACCGCAACCTCCGCCTCCTGGGTTCAGGCAATTCTCCTGCCTCAGCCTCCTCAGTAGCTGGGATTACAGGCACGCGCCACCGTGCCCAGCTAATTTTTTGTATTAGTAGAGACGGGGTTTCACCATGTTGACCAGGATGGTCTCGATCTCTTGACCTCGTGATCCACCCGCCTCGGCCTCCCAAAGTGCTGGGATTACAGGCTTGAGCCACCGCGCCCGGCCGGAATTGTTTTCTTAAAAGTGTACATTTTGGCTGGGCACAGTGGCTCATGCCTGTAATCCCAGCACTTTGGGAGGCCGAGGCGGGTGGATCACCTGAGGTCAGGAGTTCAAGACCAGCCTGGACAACATGGTGAAACCCTGTCTCTACTAAAAATACAAAAATTAGCTGGGTATGGTGGTGTGTGCCTATAATCCCAGCTACTCAGGAGACTGAGGCAGGAGAATCACTTGAACTCAGGAGGTGGATGTTGCAGTGAGGTGAGATCATACTACTGCACTCCAGCCTAGACAACAGAGCAAGACTCTGTTGTGCCTGTAATCCCAGCAACTAGAGAGGTTGAAGCAAGAGAATTGCTTGAAGCAGGGAGGCGGAGGTTACAGTGAGCCAAGATCACGCCACTGCACCTCAGCCTGGGCAATAGAGCTTGACTGTCTCAAAAAACATAAAAGAATCAGGCATGTAAGTAAACCAATAGTGGATAGGTGATAGTATAAGTTTTGAAAGGGCACAGATGTGTTATAACAGAGGTAATAACCAAGGCTGTCTGAGATGGATTCTGTCAGGGAAAGTAGCAGAGTAGTGCTGGGATGCCTATGCAAGATTTCAAAAAAAACAAGATGAAAAGGACATTCTAGACAGACCCACGAAGCTTAAAGACACAAAATGAAAACTGATGTTTGGGCAACTAAAAGCAGGCAACATCACTAGTGCGTAAAATTCAAGGCAAGTAATTGATTATGAAGGGAGATGCTGAGTATTTTGGCCTTTGTCATGTAAGTAAAATGGGAATCTATTGAAGAATTTCTCTTTTTTTTTTTCGTGTGTGTGTGTGTGTGTGTGTGTGTGTGTGTGTGTGTGCATGTGTAATTTTTTTCTTTTTAGAGATAGGGTCTCACTATGTTGCCCAGGCTGGTCTCAAACTCCTGGGCTCAAGCAATCCTTCTGTCTCTGCCTCCCAAAGTTCTGGAATTACATGTGTGAACCACAAGGCCCAACCAATTTTCTAGCATTTACTGCATATCACTGTACACAAGGATATACATGTATTTTTAAAAGACACAATTCTGACAGTAGGGCATTCCCTGGATCGAAAGAAAAACATTTAAATAAATAATAACTCAAATAATAACTCAAATAAATAATAACTCATAACTGCTCCTTTTAATATACATCACTAGCAAAATAATGACTTCTATTTATCTTGTTTTATTATTCTTCACTGGGCACACACACAAATGGCTATTTCTAAGACTAGACTGTTGGCCGGGCATGGTGGTGCATGCCTGTAATCCCAGCACTTTGGGAGGCTAAGGCAGGAGGATCGCTTGAGCCAAGAGTTCAAGACCAGCCTCAGCAACATAGTGAGATCCCATCTCTATTTTTTTAAATGTATATTTTCAGTTAAAGTAAATAAATAAACTAAGACTAGACTGTCATGTTTACTATGACAGTTGAGCATGAATACAACTTTTGGTCAATTCATAAAAATTAAATATCACAGACTTCTGCTCCTTTTGATATGGAAGTTGATGAAGAGCCTTCTGGGTTTCTGGCACCAATGCTTATCACTACAACAGCTGTACTTCTAGGTGGATTGGTATTTGTCAAATTTTTGATGCAAATGAATGATGAACACATATGGAATCCATATAGAAAACTTTTTAAGAATAAGGACAAATTACCTTCCTCTTAAAATTTTTTTTCTTCCGTCCTTTGTTGTTTTTTTTTTTTTTTGAGACAGGGTCTTGCTCTGTCACCCAGGCTGCAGTGCAGTGGTGCAATTTGGTTCACTGCAGCCTCGAGCTCCCAGGCTCAGGTGATCCTTCACCCTTGGCCTCCCAAAGTGCTGGGATTACAGGTGTGAGTCACCATGTCTGATCTTAATTTTTTTTTATAAAAACCTGCACAATGAAAAGAACAGAGAATGGATCATAGCAATTCCAATTGCAATGTTCTTTCCCTAGAAACATTTTATTTTATTTATTTTTTGAGGCAGAGTCTCTTGTCGCCAAGGCTGGAGTGAAGTGATGTAATCTCGGCTCACTGCAACCCTGCCTCCCAGGTTCAAGTGATTCTTCTGCCTCACCCTCATGAGTAGTTGGGATTACAGGCATCCGCCACCACACCCAGCTAATTTTTCTATTTTCAATAGAGACAGGGTTTCGCCATGTTGGCTAGACTGGTCTCAAACTCCTGACTTCGAGTGATCCACCTGCCTTGGCCTCCCAGAGTGCTGGGATTACAAGAATGAGCCACTGTGCCCAGCCTATTTTTTTATTTGTTGAGACAGAGTTTCACTCTGTTGCCCAGGCTGGAGTGCAGTGGCGTGATCTCGGCTCACTGCAACCTCTGCCTCCTGGGTTCAAGCGATTCTCCCGTCTCCCAAGTAGCTAGGGTTACAGGCACACACCACCATGCCCAGCTAATTTTTGTATTTTTAGTAGAGATGGGGTTTTGCTATGTTGGCCAGGCTGGTCTTGAACTCCTGACCTCAAGCAATCCACCCACCTTGGCCTCCCAAAGTGCTGGGATTATAGGCGTGAGCCACCACACCCAGCCCCCTAGAAGCATTTTCTATATTTATTATTATTAATAGTTTGATAGAGATAGGGTCTTACTTTGTTGCCCAGACTGCTCTCAAACTCCTGGGCTCAAGCAGTGATCCTCCTGCCTTGGCCTCCCAAAGTGCTGGGATTACAGGCATTAACCACTGTACCAAGCCTAGCAATATTTTGAATAATTCCCAAACGTGCTAACTGAATGGCAGACAGACTTCAGGCATTTCTCTGATTTGCTTTGTTCTTTACAAGTATATTTCCCATTTGTTTTCATCATTGTAAACTAGGAAGACTTGCTTGTCAGCACTTTGTGAGGTTGTTTTTATGTATAAAGGAATAAATTGTGAATAGTAGTGATTTCCAAGCTGTTAGTTTGTGGCTGCTCCAGCTTTTATCTAAAATTATGTTTCTTTTCTGATTTGTTCCCAATGTCATTATGTTAAGGGTATGATAAGGGAAACTTCAACGTTTGACAAAGACTCTCCTTTGACCAAAACCTCAGTCAGGCTCCTGAGTCCTCCCTGCACTAGGCCCGACCTTAGGCTTCTCTCTCTGTCCTTATTGAATCCAATTTGAGCAAGAATCCTGATAAATTGGTTTAGTGAAAATCTTCCACGCTTATATCTGACCAGCCTTCACATTTTATCACCCTGATCTGCCTTTAGCAATAATCCTATCAAGTCGGTTTAGCCAGAAACCCCTTATCCTTCATGTTTCTTCTTAGTAATTTTCCACCCACTCCCACCCTGCTCCTTGGTGATAAATCCTCACTTGTTGGAGTCAGAGTCGAGTGCAATCGCTCTCCCCTACTGTGAGACCCCATTGCAATGGTCCTTATACCTGTCACCATGGCTCCCTTTGAATAAAGTCTGCCTTATTATCTTTAATAGTGTCATGAATAATTTTTCTTTAATAATTTTATTACAAATATTACATTGCAAATTATGTATGTAACTTATGAAAATAGGACAAAAGGCCAGGCATGATGGCTCATGGCTGTAATCTCAGCACTTTGGCAGGCCAAGGTGGGTGGATCATCTGAGCCAAGGAGTTCAAGACCAGCCTGGCCAACATGGCGAAACTCAGTCTCTACTAAAAATACAAAAAATTCACTGAGCATGGTGGTGGGTGCCTGTAATCCCAGCAACTTAGGAGGCTGAGGCAGGAGAATCACTTGAACCCAGGAGGTGGAGGTTGCAATGAGCTGAGATCCCACCATTGCACTCCAGCCTGCGCAATAAGAGCAAAACTCAGTCTCAAAGGAAAAAAAAAAATAGGCCAAAAATGGATGAGATGATTGTTGGAATACCTACTTTGTTGAGTATTTTCTCTGGTGATTATTTTCACTATATATATATATATTACATGGTGCTTTGTAGTAAGATTCTAATGAATGTCATTATCATGTGTGGTCATATCGACATCCACCTTTATGGGGAGAATTTATGATTTCTACTGTTCTTACAACCATCATTGCACACTTAACAGAACCTGAAAGCTAGAAGTGTCCTTGAAAATCATCATCATTTCAGGAAAAAAACAGATGCTGGTAAGATTCGGAGAAAAGGGAACTCTCATACTCTGTGGTTGGAATGCAAATTAGTACAGACACTATGGAGAACAGTATGGAGATTTCTCAAAAACCTAAAAATAGAACTACCATACCATGCAGCAATCCCACTACTGGGCACATAACCAAAGGAAAGGAAATCATGATTTCAAAGGGATACATGCAGCCCCATGTTTATTGCAGCACTATTCACAACAGTGTCCATTATCAGAAGAACGGATAAAGAAAATGTGGCATATTTACACAATGGAATACTTTTCAGCCATAAAAAATAATGAAATCATGTCATTTGCAACAACATGGATGGCACTGGAGGTCACTGCATTAAGTGAAATAAGCCAGACACAAAAAGACAAATATCACATGCACTCACTGGTGTGGGAGCTAAAATAGCTGATCTCATGGAGGTACAGAGTAGAATATTAGTTACCAGAGCCTGGAAAGGATGTTGAGGGTGAGGATGAAGAGTGGCTAATTAATGGGTACAAACAGCCAGGCACAGTGGCTCATGCCTATAAGCTCAGCACTTTGTGGGGTGAAGGTGAGCAGATCACTTGAGCTCAAGAGTTTGAGACCAGCCTGGGCAACATGGTGAAACCCTGTGTCTAAAAAAATATAAAAATTAGCTGGGCATGTTGGCAAGCAACTGTGCTCCCAGCTACTCAGGAGGCTGAGGTAGTGACTGAAATTGCACCATTGTGCTCCATCCTGGGTGACAGAGTGAGACTCTGCCTAAAAAAGGGGGTACAAACATGCAAACATGCAGTTATACTAAGTAGAAGTGTAATCACCAAGGGGTTCTTCCTGCCTGCTGCACGGACAAAATCAATTCACTGAGACCGCAGCACTGCAGTAAAGAAAGAATGTAATTGGGCCAGGCGTGGTAGCTTACATCTGTAATCCCAACACGGTGGGAGGCCAAGGCGGGCGGATCACCTGAGGTCGGGAGTTTGAGACCAGCCTGACCAACATGGAGAAACCCCGTCTCTACTAAAAACACAAAATTAGCCTGGTGTGGTGGCGCATGCCTGTAATCCCAGCTACTTGGAAGGCTGAGGCAGGAGAATCACTTGAACCCAGGGGCGGCGGGGAGCGGGTTGGAGGTTGCAGTGAGCCGAGATCACCAGCACTCCAGCCTGAGCAAAAAGAGTGAAACTCTGTCTCAAAAAAGAAAGAATATAATTGACTAGAGGCCATCCACTTGTGAGAACTGGAGTTATCACTCAAATCAGTTTCCCTGAAGGCTCAGAGGCTAGGGTTTTATGGACAATTTGGTGGGCAGGAGACTAGGGAATGGGTTCTGCTGACTGCTTAAAGATGAAATCATAAAGGTGTGTGCTGAGTCCGCCTCTGGGTGGGGCCACAGGACCAGTTGTGTCATGAATCATGAGTCTGGGTGGAGTCAGTCTGAAAAACATCTCAAAAAAAACAATCTTAGGTTCAACAATACTGTTGTTATCTATAGGAGCAATTGGGAAGGTCATAGGACTCCTGTGCAGTAAGGGCTTATAGAAATTATACCTACATTTAGCAGAGTTCACGCCCCTCCCATAATGCTATTTCTGTGTCCTTTCATTAGTCTTAAAAATGCAATTTTCTGTCCCTGAGCAAGGAAGGGGTTAGTTTTAGGGAGGAATTGTTATTGTCCTTTTTTCAAGTTAAACTATAAACTAAATTCCTCCCAAAGTTAGCTTGGCCTATGCCCTGGAGTGACCAAGGACAGCTTGGAGGTCAGAAGCAAGATGGGGTCAACTATGCCAGATTTCTTTTACTCTCAAAATCTTGCAACAGTGGTTTCAGAAGGAATAAGTTACAATGTTCTGTAGCACAGCAGGATGACTATAGCTAACAACAATGTACTATACACTTCAAAATAGCTAGAAGTGAGGACTTCTCAACACACAGAATTGATAAATGCTCATGGTGATGGATATTCTAAATATCCTGACTTGATCATTACACATTCTATGCATGTAACAAAATACCACCTGTACCTCATATTTACAAATATTATATGTCAATAAAAAATAAAGTTATAAAATAAAAATAAGTTTTAAAAAATTTTAAATCATCTTATCAGGATTAGAAAACCAAGGCCAAAAAAGGTCTTATCCTAGACCACCAACTTAGTGGCTGAACCAAAATGAGGACTCAACTCCTCTAACTTTTGGTGGTATGCCCTTTTCACCGTACAGACACCACTATCTTCACTGGCAAACATCGAGGTCATCTGTGTGGACGGCACTTTCTGGATTTGGGCAGTGTACAAGCCAGCAGCCTTGTCCCTGTCCTTTCCAGGATTTTAAATCTAAGGCAGGCAATACATACTTTTTTTCCACTTTGCTTTCTTGACAGGCAGGCAATATTATAAAATGATAAATCCAACATGGATCAAGATAAGTAACATAAGTACAAATACTATGTAACGAACAGGCTCCTTCCAGTACATACTTTACAAATGCATGTTATGTATGTAGGTGAAGGTAGAAAGGTTCAGTGGGAAAGCTTTATGTTTAGAGCACAGGAAGAATGAAGAATCAGTTTCTTATTTAATTCTTACAACCCTAGAAGTCAACATTATTCCTATCTTACAGATGAGGAAACTGAGGTACAGAGAGCTGAAGAAGCTTGGAAATGTCACATAACTGCTAAGAGGCAGGACCTAGACTCGTGATCCATCCTCCACAGGCTTGACCACTATGACAACATATCTCTTTTGTGATTTGCAACCTCCTTTATTTAATTCCATTAGGAATTTTCTTAACCATATCACCATTTGTGCACCGCATATGATTAAGTTATCTTGTTAGTTTTGTGGCAATTTAAGAGTTTTGCTCTTGTTGCTCAGGCTGGAGTGCAATGGTACGATCTCAGCTCACTACAACCTCTGCCTCCCAGGTTCAAGTGATTCTCCTGCCTCAGCCTCCCAACTGGCTGGGATTATAGACATGTGCCACCATGCCTGGCTTATTTTGTATTTTTAGTAGAGACAGGGTTTCTCCATGTTGTTCAGGCTGATCTCAAACTCCCAACCTCAGGTGACCTGCCTGCCGCAGCCTCCCAGAGTGCTGGGATTTCGTTTTTATGTTATGAAAACCCACACCCAGCCCTTCTGGCAACTTCGCTAGGCTACAGTAATCAGTTATCCAACCAAACATTAACGTAGGCATTGCTGTGGGGGTACTTATAGATGTGATTAAACATCCACCACCAGTTGACTTCAAAGAAAAATTAACCCAAGTTATCTGGGTGGGTCTCATCCAATCAGTTAAATGCCTTGAAAGCAAATCTGGGCTGGGTGTGGTTGCTCACATCTGTAATCTCAGCACTTTGGGAAGCCCAGGCAGGCAGGCCACTTGAGGTCAGGAGTTCCAGACCAGCCTGACCAAAATGGTGAAACCCCATCTCTACTAAAAATTCAAAAATTAGCCAGGGCGTGGTAGCCCAGGCCTATAGTTCCAGCTGCTTGGGAGGCTGAGGCACAAGAATTGCTTGAACCCGGGGAGGCAGAGGTTACAATAAGTCACGATCGTGCTACTGCACTCCATCCAGCCTGGGCAACAGAGTGAGACTGTCTCAAAAAAAAAGGAGCAAATCTGTTTTTCTGAGGAAAAAGATTTTGTGGACTGCAGTGTCAGCTCCTGCCTCAGAATTTCACCGCTGGTGCTGACCTGTCCTACATCTTTTACACTTGCCTAGCCAGACTGCACTATCATGTAAACAGATTTCTTGAGATAACTGTCTCCATCTTTGTGTAGATGTATTTTACTGGTTGTTTCTCTGGTAGAATCTTGACTGATAGAACTGTTAAGATTGTATTGTATTAAACTTCATTTAAATCTAATCTTTTATGGTATGTTCCATAAACTATAATTTTTAACCTTATTCCATTTAATAATTTCTGTACTTTATTATTTTCTACAAAGTATTTCATGTTTGGTTTGGGGCTCAAATAAGTATCAGCATCTGAATAAATCTACTGACGTCTTAATTGCATCAAAAATTGAAAAAATTGCTCTCATGCCCTAATACTTGAAATTGTTGGCCGGGCATGGTGGCTTATGCCTGTAATCTCAGCACTTTGGGAGGTTGGAGGTGGATGGATCACCTGAGGTCAGGAGTTCAAGACCAGCCTGGCCAACATGGCGAAACTCCATCTCCACTAAAAATATAAAAATTAGCTGAGTGTGGTGGCGGGCACCTGTAATCCCAGCTATTCGGGAGGCTGAGGCAGGAGAATCGCTTGAATCCAGGAGGCGAAGGCTGCAGTGAGCCGAGATCACACCACTGCACTCTGGCCTAGGTGACATCTCAAAAAAAAAAAAAGAAATTGTTGCCTTTTTTGATTTTTTTAAGAAAAAGCAATTGCTTTGTTTTCATAATTTCCCAGTTTTGTTCGTGAATAAAGAGTTTCAGACTGGTCTTTGCAAGCACTTGTTTATATATTTATATTTGAAGTTGTTGGCAAGGAAGGTCCCAGCTTCTAAAGGATTTTTTTTTTTTTTTTTTTTTTTTGAGACGGAGTTTCGCTCCTTACCCAGGCTGGAGTGCAATGGCGCGATCTCGGCTCACCGCAACCTCCACCTCCCGGATTCAGGCAATTCTCCTGCCTCAGCCTCCTCAGTAGCTGGGATTACAGGCACGCGCCACCATGCCCAGCTAATTTTTTGTATTTTTAGTAGAGATGGGGTTTCACCATATTGACCAGGATGGTCTCGATCTCTTGACCTCGTGATCCACCCGCCTCGGCCTCCCAAAGTGCTAGGATTACAGGCTTGAGCCACCGCGCCCGGCCCTAAAGGATTTTATTTTTTATTTTTTTTGAGACGGAGTCTCACTGTCCCCAGGCTGGAGTGCAGTGGCACAATCTTGGCTCACTGCAACCTCTGCCTCCCAGGTTCAAGCGATTCTCCTACCTCATTCTCCCTAGTAGCTGGGACTACAGGTGTGAGCCACCACACCCAGCTAATTTTTGTATTTTTAGTAGAGACCAGGTTTCACCATGTTGGCCAGCATGGTATGGATCTTTTGACCTCATGATCCACCCGCCTCGGCCTCCCAAACTGCTGGGATTACAGGCGTAAATCACCGTGCCCGGCCTCTAAAGCATTTTAAAATTGAAAGTCCTGTATCCCAGAAACCCCTCAGCCCTGTTCATGCTATTAGCCTCCTTCTGAATAGATGGGTATAACACCAATTACATTACAGGTTTCTTTTTTTCCATTTTTTTCTTTTTTTTAATAAAAAAATTCTTTGGAAACCACCGTGTTGCTTTTTTTCCGTTTCTTTTTTTGAGACAGAGTTTTGCTCTGACGCCGAGGCTGGAGCGCAGTGGCACAATCTCAGCTCACTGTACCCTCCGGCTCCCCAGGTTCAAGTGATTCTCCTGCCTCAGACAGCCAAGTAGCTGAGGCATTCAACCACGCCTGGCTAATTTTTGTATTTTTAGTAGAGACAGGGTTTTGCCATGTTGGCCAGACTGATCTCAAACTCCCGGCCTCAAGCAATCTGCCTGCCTCGGCCTCCCAGGGTGCTAGGATTACAGGTGTGAGCCACTGCGCCTGGCCACATTGCAGGTTTAATACAAGATTCCTGGCAACGTCAAGCACTCGAACCTTCCAAAACTGTGGCCACTAGACACTTGGCTACTGGGCCTTCAAATATTGGCTAGTGCGACTCAGAAGCTGAATTTTTCATTGTAATTTTTTTTAAGAGATAGGGTTTCACCATGTTGGCCAGGCTGGTTTTGAACTCCTGACCTCAGTTGATCCACCCACCTTGGCCTCCCAAAGTGCTGGGATTACAGGCTTGAGCCACCACGCCTGGCCAAGACATCACATTTTTAAGATATTGTACAGTAAATAAGGAACGTGTATCAATAATTTGATTATTGAAATAACATTTTGCAAATACCGCACTAAAACGTTAACACTAATTTCATCAGCTTCTACTTTAAAGAGAGTGGCTACTGTGAAACTTAAAATTCCGTGTGTGGCTCACATTATATTCCTAATGGGCAGGACCGACCTAGCAGTTCTGGCAAATGGTAAAAGCCACTAAAATAGTGGCATATGAGCTGCATGATAGAAACGGTAATGTTATTCCTTTGTGAAGATTAGCAATGTTTGACATCAAGTAGGTGTTCAAAACACAGGACTATCTAACGCTGAGAATCACTCCTCCCGATTAGACAGTGTCGTATTTGTTTCTCTGAGCGCCTCAATTTCTTTTCCCGACAAGGAAGGCTGGCAGACAGTTCTCAAAGGGATGAAGGAATCGAGCACTTGGGGCTTGACTAGATTGTAAGCTGAAGTTTTAGAATTGTCACTTGGGACTCGGTACCACGCCCAGAAAACGCAAACAGTCCCAAGTTTCCACGCTGGCCACGCCAGTCCGCGACCCATGGCGGCTCTCAAGGCTGCGCCGACCTCGCCGCTCACACCCGCGACCTTCCCCGGAAGCGTTTCCATTTCATTTCCTCAAGACCGCAAAGCGTCCGGTGGGTCCCAAGCGCCCGACTCAGCCGCAAAGGCGGCCTGGAGGAAACACTCTCAGAGGCGGGTAGGGGCCCAGGCCCCCGCCACCCGGAGTCCGCAGACCAAGAGTAACGGCAGAGACTAGGGAAGGCGGAGGAGAACGGATTATAGCCGACACGCCCGCACGCAAAGGCCGCAGACGGATCCACGCCCCTCGCGCATTCCGGAGTCGGGCTGATGACGAACACAGGGCGCGACGGACGCACACGCCGCCCCGCGCTCGCACGACGGTACGTGCGGGGAGGCGCGAGGGAGCCCCGGGCTGTCATCGGCGCAACCAGCGTCCCGCCTCCTCTGCTTCCTCGCTCCCGCCACCTTGGCAAGTCCGCGCCCGCCTCCCGCCTCCGTCCGAGGCCTCCGCCGCAGTAAGGCTCCCGGCCTCGCTGCTGTCTCTTTAAATGGTGGGGCTACGGGCCGCCCCTGCAGCTGCTCCCTGGGTGGCCCCGCGCGCCGCTTTTGAGGGGCGAACCAAGATGGCGGTTGCTTTGGCTCTGTGAGGAAGACGGAAGAGGAGGCGGCGGCGGAGGGAAAGCGACTTCCACTAGCCCGGGGCACTCGGGCGGCCGAGAGCCCTCGGAGTCTCCCGGGAAGCGGTAGCAGTTGCAGCAGGATCAGGCGCCTGTCGGCTTCTGACGTTTGAAGCAGGCGGAGCGGAAGGGAGCCACTGGCCGCGGTGGCAGGGCCAGGTACAAGGAAGGAAAACATGGCGGCGGCGGCGGCGGCCTGAGGAGGCGGCGGCGGCGCGGGAAGCTGCTTTGCGGAGATCATGGCGGAGGCGGGAGCAGGGCAGTGACGGGAGACCCGAATTCCTAGCTCGGCGGGGCGGGAGGCTGCGAAGCGCTGCGCGGCCCCATCGGGGTTGCCGGGCGCCGGGCTCGCCGGGTCTGGACAATAGCACCGGGGAGCCGGAGGCGAGGAAAGGCGGCGGCCCAGAGCTTGGGCCCGGGAGCGGGCCATGCAGGTGGCGGCCCGGCCCCGCGGCGCCGAGCGGTGGCAGTGAGGCCGGGGAGCCCTCCGCTCGCGGGCGCTCTCACGCCTCGCCCCTCGCCTCTCCAGGGCCCCTTCCTGGGCGTCTACCGGCGGGGCCCCCGCCCCGGTCCCCGGGCGGCACGATGACCGACACCCGGCGGCGGGTGAAGGTGTACACGCTCAACGAGGACCGGCAGTGGGACGACCGGGGCACCGGGCATGTGTCGTCCGGCTACGTGGAGCGGCTGAAGGGCATGTCTCTGCTTGTCAGGGCCGAGAGCGACGGTAAGTGAAGCTGCTCGCGGCGGGACCTTGGCAGCCCCAGCGGCCCTGGGCCACCTCCCTGGTTCTTGCGGGGCCTGGCACTCGCTCCCCGAGAACGGAGGGACGGCTGGGGACGGTAGCCACCTCGGGGGAGGGCGGGCCCCAGGTACCCCAGTCTTGCGGGACCTCCCCGGAGAGAGCTTGAAATGTTTCCTTTCTGAGTGCCTGGTGGCATTTGGGGTATGAGGAGGGCCGAGCATGTTTGAGCAGTGCCGCCCTGGAGCGTGGAGAGGTCGAGGACCTGAGATTGGGGGTGTGCTGTTGTTTTGCACTAGAGTGACCTTGAGAAAGGCACTGATTAATCTGATCTGCCTTAGTTCACTCATCTTTACAGCAGGCATGAAACTTTGCTGGGAGCTAAGAAAGTTCTTGGACGTTTCACTTGCTGTGCTTTTTTTCTTTCTCTTCTTAAACATCTTTTTGCTCCATATTTCTCATCCTGTTGCAGGTTGGCAACAGTGGTTCATGGATCTGGCAACTCTACACTAAGCAGAGAAAACACTTTACCTTGCGAAGATAGATTTTTTTTGTTCACCCGTGTTGGTTGCTTTTTTTATAGTAATGCAGGATTTTTGTGTAGCTCCCTATATAAACATCTTGCAAATTTGGAATCATTGTACATGAGCCTTTTTTTTTGATTGCTTAAATGAGTGTTCATAATTTGGTTAACAGGTGCAGAGAAGTTGGCAGATAATTTTTAAAACCTTTCGGATCTTCACTAGTGATTATGCTTCACATATTTTGAAACAACCCTCAAGGTTCAAAGACTAAGGTGTTTGAAAATAAGTGTTTTACGTTTTTTCTTTTCTTTTTTCCGCATGTTCTGAGTGTTTCATATTTTAAAAGACTTTTTCTCTCTTGGGATTGCCACAGTTTTTGTTGATATGCAGTGAATTTCATTTAAAATGCTCACGTTGGGTAAAACTTTTAATCATATTGTTGCTTCCAAACGTGAAAGTAGTTCTCTCCCACCTATCTTGGTACATTGGTTTATAGTTTATAGTTGCTGATGATGTCGGTTTATGATGATTGTGGTGATTCTGTATCAGAATTATTAACAAACTAATTTCAGGGAATTTTTTTTCAACTGGACTCTATCCAGAACTCCAATTCCCTGAAAAATCAAGACCCACCCTGGGAACATTTATGTTGGATTTAAATTGAAGGTGGTAATCTGAAGTATATTGCCCACAGATTATAAGGTTACCCAAAATAACTTAAAACTGTAATAATTACTTCCTTTTGGGGGCATTTAAAAATTTTTGAATATGTTAGGTATATTTTTCTGAGCCTGAGTTATTACTGGCTTCTTAAAATACAATTTGAATGTCAAGTGTTAGTGTGCGTTTGTATGTGACTCACATAGTAACCTACTCTAGATCTTTCACGCATTTGGAAAACTTTACAAGTATTTTGGAAGGTATGGGCTTTTAGTATCAGCTTCTTGTGAGATGAAAGCACTTGTAGATTACTTTTTAATTTTTTACCGTCAAAAATAAATAAATAAAACAAAAAAGACATGGTTTTGCCTTGTTGCTGGTCTCAAATTCTTGACCTCACACAATCCACCCACCAGGCCTCCCAGAGTATTGGTGTTACAGACGTGAGCCACCATCCCAGCTGAAAGCATATGTAGATTTGAGATCATCTTTGAAATTCATCTTAAAAATAACCTTCACATCATGTATTTGATTAATTATACAAACATATCCTTTAAGATTTTTTTTTCTTTTTTTCTTTTTTTTGAGATGGAGTCTTGCTGTGTCGCCCAGGCTAAAGTGCAGCGGTACGATCGATCTGCAACCTGAACCTCCAGGGTTCAAGCGATTCTCATGCCTCAGCCTCCTGAGTAGCTGGGATTACAGGCATGCACCACCACGCCTGGCTAATTTTGTATTTCTAGTAGAGACAGGATTTCCCCATGTTGGTCAGTCTGGTCTTGAACTCCTGACCTCGTGATCCACCCACCTTGGCCTCCCAAAATGCTGGCGTTACAGGCATGAGCCACCGCGCCCAGCCGATATTTTTAAGCATAAAAGCTTAATGTCATATTATCAGAATTACGCTCTTCTGCCATGTTAATATAAAATTCTATTTCTTTTTTCCATATATATATATATATTTTTTTTTTTTTTTTAAGACAGAGTTTTGCTCTTGTCGCCCAGGCTGGAGTGCAGTGGCACAATCTCGGCTCATTGAAACCTCCACCTCCTGGTTTCAAGCAATTATCCTACCTCAGCCTCCTGAGTACTGGGATTACAGGCATGTGTCACTACGCTTGGCTAATTTTTTTGTATTTTTAGTAGAGACAAAAGTTTCACCATTTTGGCAACTCTGGTCTCGAACTCCTCACCTCAGGTGATCCACCTGCCTCGGCCTCTCAGAGTGCTAGGATTACAGACATGAACCACTGTGCCCTGACCTCCATTTATATTTTTACCATTTTAGAAATAGCCCCAAATCTCTCTTCCTCCATTTCGTAGGTTGGAGGTTAAATGACTAAAACAAAATTACTTAGTTTTTATGTAGCAAGGAGAGAGCTTAATTATACTGTAAATATAGGTTGTAAGGAAAACTGAAACCAAAGAATGGACTTAGGCTGGGTGTGGTGGCTCACGCCTATAATCCCAGCACTTTGGAAGGCTGAGGCAGACTGTTCCGTGGGGTCAGGAGTTCGAGATCAGCTGGGGCAGCATGGCAAACCCCTGTCCCTACAAAACATACAAACATCAGCTGGTGTGGCATGGTCCTGTAGTCCCAGCTGCTCTGGAGGCTGAGGTGGGAGGATCACTGGAGCCCAGGAGATGGAGGCTACAGTGAGCTGTGATCATGCCACTGTACTGGGTGACAGATGACAGGGAGACCCTGTGTCACACAGTGGACTCAGAAGAAATTCCAAGTACTTGTGAAATACTGTCAGTAATGTGTAATTTCATGATTAATATTTCTTCTAACGTCTAAATAGGGATAATAAGTCACAATTTACTGAATGCCTACTATGTGCCAGAAAGTCTTTAAGCAGTTCTTAAATTGACTTACATAATTCTCACAGCAATGCTCTGATTTAGTTAGTGCTATTAGCCGTATTAAACTCCCATATTACTGTCTACTTGGATTTGCTGCTTTATTCTTAGCCTGAAGGTTTATTTCAAAGAAAATGAAAAATAACTTTTAGCTTAAAGATATTTTCTACTGTAGTTTATCTACAAGCTTTACGTGAATGTTTTTGTGTCGACTGCTAGTTTGAGTCAGCCATTATTGTGTGCTTGCTCCATTCTCCATCATAGGATAATTGATATTTTCTATTTATTGTCATGAGCAAAATGGAAAGTATTTCTGATTTTCCATAAATTGAGTCATTCGTCCAACAGAAACTTAAAATTATTGAGCTTTTCCATACTTGAGCTAGACCTAGTCATTATTGTGTTGAAGCTTTTCTTTAACTTACTTGTAGCTTCCCCCCCGCAAATTCTTTTGATTTTTAGATTATTTCTTTAAAACAAAATTTGATTCTTAACACTTTTGAAATATTTTATGGTCCATAAAATTAGTAAGCTTTTATGATGTGTTAATCATCCACCTTAGAAATAGGCTATTTCCCAATTCAGCTAATTTGGTGAGAAACTGACCAGTGCTAGGTAGGATGATAGGAGCTTTTGCATACCGTGAAATAGGTGGTAGTATCTTTTTTCTTTTTTTGGGGGGGGGGACAAAATCTCTGTCTCCCGGGCTGGAGTGCAGTGGCATGATCTCAGCTTATTGCATCCTCCGCCTGCTGGGTTCAAGCGATTCTTGTGCTTCAGGCCTCAGGCCTGAGATTACAGATGCATGCCATCATGTGTGGCTGATATTTGTATTTTTAGTATAGATGGGGTTTCACCATGTTGGCCAGACTGGTGTCGAACTCCTGACCTCAGATGATCTTCCCCCCTCAGCCTCCCAAAGCGCTGGGATTACAGGCGTGAGCCACCACACTCAGCCTCATTTTTTAAAATAGATCTCATAAAAGATGACAACATGTCCAAAGTCATTTATCTACTAAGATGGTATGAGTTGGGATTCAAATTCAGGCAATTCATTTTAAACTGTACACACTACTTAGTAATTACAAAGTGTTTAGGAATTTTATAATGTGTATAGTTTTAGCATGGGTGTAGAGAGGCTGGTTAGTTTTAAATTTTTCTCTATTTGGTCTGTCTTTGAGGAAAGGGAAGCTATAATAATGTTATCTCAACTGTAGGTTCAGTTCTTATTAGGGGAGCTTATATGCTCATTCAAGAATCACAGAAGGGAATTTCTAAATGGAAGTACTTGTGGCCTTCATGTTACAGGGCTGTCTGGGTAAGTACTGTATGCCCTTCCCTTCCAAAACTGAGTAACTTGGCACTCAGCGTACGTTGCTGTAGAGGAAAGGGATGTCCCACTAAGCTTCTGGGCCCATTTCTTGGCTTGCATCCTTATCCATAGCAGAAATAGGTTTCTGCTGGCAAAACAGGTTGTAAGAACACGTCCCTTTAGTTTTTGTTTTTCTTTTTTTAATTTAATTTTAATTTTTAAATTTTTGAGATGGAGTCTCACTCTGTAGCCCAGGCTGGAGTGCAGTGGTGCAATCTTGGTTCACTGCAACCTCTGCCTCCTGGGTTCAAGCATTTCTCCTGCCTCATCTTCCTGAGTACTGGGGATTACAGGTGTGCACCACCATGCCCAACTAATTTTTGTATTTTTAGTAGAGACAGGGTTTCACCATGTTGACCAGGCTGGTCTCGAACTCTTAGCCTCAAGTGATCAGACCACCTCAGCCTCCCAAAGTGCTGGGATTATAGGTGTGAGCCACCAAACCTGGCCTCGTTTTTATTTTTTACTTTATTTTTTCCGGGCAGGGTCTTGCTCAATCCCCCAGGCTCAAGTGACCCTCCCACAGCAGACTCCCAAGTACCTGGGATCATTGGCTCATGCCACCACGCCCAGCTAGATACCTTTATGCTCTTAAATTGAGGATTCCCTCATTGTTCATTTGGATTATATTTATTGATATTTACCATATTAGAAATTAAAACAGATTTTTAAAAAGTTAACTCACTTAAAAATAATGTTTTAACATAGCATGTTAACAAAATAACATTAAGAAAAAATAACTTTTCTAAAACAAGAATTTAGTGAGAAGTGTCATTGTTTTATATTTTTACAAATCTCAACATCTGGCCTCATTTTTAAAAAACCAGAAAGATTCTCATCTGCTTCTGCATGCAGTCTTTTGCAGTATCAGTATAGACTCTGTAAGAGAATTAATGGTGGAAAAGGCAGATAACCTTGTAATACCATTTTGAAAATAATTTTAACTTTACAGGCCCCGTGGTGTCCTCAGATCATACTTTGAGAACGGCTGGTATAGATGGTTTGTAATGTTTTGCCATTACAGACTCTACTAATGAAATCTTTATCCGTATACCTTGGCACTTACGTGAGGATGTAGGGTAATTTCCTAGAAGAGTGGTTGGCCCAAAGAAATGTGTTTAAATGTTGGGTAGGTGAAGATGATTAAATTTTCAGTCTTGTTACTGGTAAATGAGTATTAAGGACTCATCTTTCTGAGTAAGTCCAAGTGTACATATCAATTAGTAGACATTAGAACTCGTTAGGAATGATAGATTCCACAGTGACAGATTTAGAAGTACTGATCCATTCCTCTTAGCTGAACAGTCTCTTGATTTCCATTCTCTGTATTTCCTTTCTCATATTTCAGGTTGGAAGTGGGGAGACCTTTCTCAAGTCTCAATGTTGGGAGTTTTCTTAAATTGGAGTGTAGGATTTCCTTTCTTTGGTCTTTATAACAGTGTCTTTCTCAGATGTGTGGGAAAAGTTATCTCGTGTGTGTGTGTGTGTATAAGAGATTGCTCTTGGGAGATAAGGGCATCTGTTTCATTGGAGAGGATAGATGTGTTTCTCAAATGAGTTTGGGTGAATGGGGTCTGTCTTGAGTGTGTGCTTCAGTTATTAAGTTCCACTAGACATAACAGTTACCAGAAACATGTGTTGCTCCTAGTTAGAACTTTCTCTACCTCCCTCTTAATGTTGCTGAGGTCTCCTGCTAAGGATCATCTTCATTTCTCTCCTGTCATCTCTGCTACCATGGTATTAAATAAATCCCTCTCCAAAAGTTGAACTCTGCATCCCCCTCCATACCCATACATTAGTAGGATAGAATTACTGTTCCTGATACTGTAGCTATAGCAACAGAATACAGACAAACGTTGGAGGGAAGGATTGTGTTAATTCATATTAACACTCAACTGGACCTTTTATAGTTGATTGGTGTAGTGTTTATAACTTGGCTCAATAAAACCTATTAGGTGATGGGGGGAAACCTGATTGCTAGATTAGGAGTAAACCTAGTATTATGTCTTTTATTTATTGTCTTACTGAGCCCTAAGTTGAAAGACTGTTTCCCATGGTCTAGCCTCTATTGCCTACTTATCTCTTTGGAAATATGGTATTGGGGGATCAGAGCTGGACTTCCTAGACTAAAACTGTGTGATATGGCTGAAAAGAGTTTCAGGGGTTACTTCCCTCTAATATCCTGAATGGCCCAGAAAAAAAGAAATTTCCCAACACCAGAAGCTTCAAGTTCTTGTTTTAGCCAGGACTTTGGAAGGGAATATGTCAGACCTTTTTGTTTGTTTGTTTTCCCTTTCCAATTTTCCTGATCCTGTAAACACTACTGAGAGAGTTTTGAAGAAATTGCAAAAGGGACTAGTACTTGAGAAATAATTGCTAATCGGGATCGGGTGGCTGACAATGTCATACCACTGCACTGCTGTGGTTTTTAACAACTGTAAAAGTCAGGCATGTGTTTCTTGAAAGTACAACTTGAATAATAACCTCAATCCCCTGTGCTATGTGTTTTTGACTTCTTAAATTTAAAAAAAACTTTTGAATTGCAGTGTAATACATCAAAAGGTATACAAATCATAAGTATTCAATTTGATGAATTTTCCAAAAAATACCAGCACACAGTTGAAGAAACAACATAACCAGTACTCTAGAAGCCTACTTCATGTTCCTCCCCAGTCACTATCCTACTGAGAGATAACTGCTGGCCTAATGATAGGTTAACTTTGCCACTTTGTGAGCTTTGTGTAAATGGAATTCTGTGGTAAATACCTTTGTCTCAGCTGTCTTTTACTCAGGTTTGTAAAATTAATATCTGTTGTGTTCACACTTTGATTCATATATTAACATTGTTTATGGTATCCATTGTATAAATGTTTATACTTTACTGTTTCCTTTTTTTTTTTTTTCTTTTTTTTTTTGAGACTGGATCTTGCTCTGCTGCCTAGGCTAGAGTGCAGTGGCATGATATTGGCTCCCTGCAAACTGCATTTCCCGGGCTCAAGCAATCTTCTCAGCTCTGCCTCCTGAGCAGCTGGGACTACAGGCATGCACTGCCACGCTTGGCTAATTTTTTAAATTTTTATGTAGAGACAAGGTGTCCCTATATTGCTTAGGCTGCACTTTACCTTTTTGTTTTGTTTTTGTTTTAACAGCTTTTGCATACTATATAATTCACCCATTCAAAATGTACAATTCATTGTTTTTTGGTATAATCACAGGTTTGTGCAACCATCACCACAATCTAATTTTAGAACATTTTGTCTCCTCTGAAAAAAATCATGTGCCCATTAGCAATCACTACCCACTTTCACTTCCTCCCAGCCCTAAAAAAGCTCTATTCTGTTTTCCGTCTAAATTTACCTGTCTGGGCCGGGAACAGTGGCTCACACCTGTAATCCCAGCACTTTGGGAGGCCAAGGCAGGTGTATCACTTGAGGTCAGGTGTATCACTTGAGGTCAGGTGTTTGAGACCAGCCTGGCCAACATGGTGAAAACCTGTCTCTACTAAAAATACAAAAATTAGTCGGACATGGTGATGCACACCTGTAGTCCCAGCTACTTGGGTGGCTGAAGCAGGAGTATTGCTTGAACCTGGGAGGCAGAGGTTGCAGTGAGCTCAGATCCCACCACTGTACTCCAGCCTGGGCAAGAGTGAGACTGTCTCAAAAATATAAATAAGTAAATAAATTAATTTACCTGTCTGGACATATGTGGTATTTTGTGATGGCCTTCTTTAATTTCATGTTTTCAAGGTTTATACGGATTGTAATGTGTTAGGTTTTCATTACTCTATGTAGCTAAATATATACCACATTGTATTTATCTGTTCATTTTTTGCTGTTGTAAATAACCTTGCTAGGAACATAAATGTACAAGTTTCTGTTTGGGCGTACATTCATTTCTCTCAGATACATACTGAAGAGGGGAATTGCAAAGTAACTCTGCTTAACTTTTTGAGGAACTGCCAAACTTTTCCAAAATCGATGCCTCATTTTATATTCCTAAAAGCAAATGTATGAGGCTTCCTATTTCTCCACAGCCTTGTCACTACTTTTTATTATCTTTTTGATTGTAGACATCGTAGTGGGTATTAAATCATATCTCATTTGTGGTTTTTGTTTTTGTTTGAGACAGTCTCGCTCTGTCTCCCAAACTGGAGTTCAGTGGTGCGATCCCGGCTCCCTGCAGTCCACCTCCCAGGTTCAGGCAATTCTCCTGACTCTGCTTCCGGAGTACCTGGGTTTACAGGCTTGCACAACCACGCCCAGCTAATTTTTTGTGTGTCGTCAGTAGAGATGGGGTTTCACTATGTCGGCCAGGTTGCTTTCAAACTCCTGACCTCAAGTGATGCACCTTCCTCTGCCTCCCAAAGTGCTGGTATTACAGGTGTAAGCCACCACACCCAGCCTCCTGCCCTCTGCTTCTGTTCCCACTTTGTGTGAGCCTGGCCCTTATTTATGGATTTCATTTGCATTTCCTTAATAACTAATGCTGAGCATCTTTCCATATGCTTACTAGTTGTTTGTATATCCTTTTTGGATAAACCTCTATTCAAATTCATTGTCCAGTTTTTAATATTGAGTTGTAAGAGTTCTTTATATATTTTGGATACAATTTCTTTACCAGATACATGGTTTCTAAATCTTTTCTCTCATTCTATGTACTTTCTTTGTACTTGATGGTATTGTTTGCATCACAAACAATTAAAAGTTTTTAATTTTGGTGATGCCTAATTTTTTTATTTTACATAGGCTGTACTTTTGTAAGATTGGCCGAGGCAGGTGGATCACCTGAGGTCAGGAGTTCAAGACCAGCCTGACCAACATGGAGAAACCCCATCTCTACTGAAAATTCAAAATTAGCCTGGTGTGGTGGTGCATGCCTACTCAGGAGGCTGAGGCAGGAGAATCATTTGAACCCAGGAGGCAGAGGTTGCATTGAGCCGAGATCATGCCATTGTACTCCAGCCTGGGCAACAAGAGTGAAACTCCATCTTAAAAAAAAATAATAATAAGATTGATTCATAATGTACTTTATATACTTTATGATTTCAGTGGAGAATAATAGAATGCAATGTTTATTCCAGTAATTAAAACAAAGACTACAAAAATAGTTTGGAGGCTTTTATACTTTTTTAAAAATTCTATGTTAAAAATATATAGGATGGGGTCTTACTATTGAGACCAGGCAGGCTTCAAGTGATCCTCTCATCTCGGCCTCCCAAAGTGCTGGGATTACAGGCTGAGCCACCGCACCTTGCCTTTGTTTTTTGAGACAGGATCTCTTACCACCCAGTCTAGAGTGTAGTGGCGCAATCATGGCTCACTATAGTCTTGAAATCCTGGCTCAGACAATCTTCCTGCCTGTCTCTTGAGTATCTAGGACTATAGGCATGTACCACTTCATCCAGCTAATTTATTTTTTCTCTCTTTATTTATTTATTTTTTTTTTTGAGGCAGTCTCACTTTGTAGCCCAGGCCAGAGTGCAGTGATGCAATCTCATCTCACTGCAACCTGCACCTCCTGGGTTCAAGTGATTCTCCTGCCTCAGCCTCCCAAGTAGCTAGGATTACAGGCGCCCGCCACCATGCCCAGCTAATTTTTTTATTTTTAGTAGAGATGGGGTTTAACCTTGTTAGCTAGGCTGGTCTCAAACTCCTGACCTCAAGTGATCTGCCCGCCTCAGCCTCCCAAAATTGTTGGGATTACAGGTGTGAGCCACCACACCTGGCCTGTCTTTTTCTTACTTTTATTTTATTGTTATTTTTGCAGAGGCAAGTCCCACTTTATTAGCCGAGTTGTTCGAGTTGTTTGCAAAGTCCTGGCCTCAAGCGATCCTTCCACCTCAGCTTCCCAACTGCTGGGTTATAGGCGTGAACCACCACACCTGGCCACCTGCTTGCTGCTTTTTCTTGTTATGAATGTATCACTAAAACCAGTCTTAATAACCACCAAAATAAAACCTGAAAATGGTGCATAAAGAGAATTGAAGGGGCACTGGAAGATATATTTTGATTAATCTGGTCAAAAGTTGGAAAAAAGGAAGATTAAAACAGTATTTTCTCTAAAATATGAGAATGCTTATCTGGGCCTCCTAAGCCAAAACCAGTTTTTGGAAAGAAAACCCAAAGAAATGTGGTTTGTGGGGAATACAGGTGGAAAAATATATATGGATAATGTTTAGTTACCTTAAGTACTCAAAGGATAAGAAAGATATTTTGGATTAATCAGGTCACCTGTCCTAGACATAGTGGTAGGTTGGTGTGAAGTAGAAAGCTGTTTATGTGCATAGGACATACACAAATTGAATTATCAGAATTTGGTTAATTTACTATGTTTGGTATTGGTACTGTTTTGAGCACACAGTATTGAATGGTCTTTAAATCACTATTATTGGACAGCATCATAAAACAAATGAATTTTGATGTAAAAGCAAACTAAATTTGGAAATGTTAAGAGCACTCTTAGCCATCTAGCCACTATTTGGAATGGGTAAAGCAATTGTTAAGTATAATATGAGAAGAAATGAAAGCTCTGTATGAGAGACAGTTGCAGAGGAAACTGCTTTTTCTCAAATGTTTTGGGCCAGAGTTTGTCTTCAAGTAGTACTTGCAGGTATAAACTAGAACTGGTAGACGAGAGGAGAGGGGTATTGAAAGTCATATAGTATATCAGATATTTTAACCAAGATCATCTGCCTTCACACTGTGCTGTTTAACTGTCTTGTGCCACCCATAAATTGGTAGATTTCTGTGTTATCCTGTCCTTACTCATCAGATTATCGTATCTTTCCTGTTCAGAGTAAGCACATATATAAAACATTTATTGACTGGGTGCAGTGGCTCGTGCCTGTAATCGCAGCATTTTGGGAAGCCAAGATGGGTATATCATTTGAGCCCAGGAGTTCGAGAACAGCCTGGGCAACAGAGTGAGACCCCATCTGTTCAAAAATTTAAAACTTAACCAGGCATGGTGGCTGGTACCTATAGACCCAGCTACCCAAAAGGTGGAGGTTACAGTGAGCTGAAATCGCACAATTGCACTCCAGCGTGGGCAACAGATCCTAGACTCTGTCTCAGAAAAAACATTTTTTAGGTTACAAGTTGCTGTAATTAAACTTACATTGTTTTAAAAATAATTTTTCTATAACTGAAGTTGAGTGTGCATCAAATGTTCAAAAAAGGAAATACGGCCGGGCACAGTGGCTTGTACCTGCCATCCTGGCACTTTGGGAGGAGTGAAGAATGGGAGGATCACTTGAGCCCAGGAATTGGAGACCAGCCTGGGCAACATAGCAAGACTCTATCTCTACAAAAAATGGAAAAAATATTTTTGGAGGATGGGCACAGTGGCTTATGTGTGTAATCCCAGCACTTTGGGAGACTGAGGCTGGTAGATCACCTGGAAGTCAGGAGTTCAAGACCAGCCTGACCAACATGGTGAAACCCCTTCTCTACTAAAAATGCAAAAAATAAGCTGGTTGTGGTGGCACACACCTGTAATCCCAGCTACTCGTGAGGCTAAGGCAGGAGAATCTCTTAAACGCAAGAGGCGGAGGTTGCAGTGAGCCAAAATTGCCCCACTGCACACCAGCCTGGGCGAGAAAGCAAGACTTCGGCTCAAAAAATAAAATAATATTTTTTGACTGGGCAGGGTGACTCACACCTCTCTAATCTCAGCACCTTGGGATCATTTGAGTTCCAGAATTCAAGACCAGCCAGGGCAATACGGCAAAACCCCATCTCTACTAAAAATACAAAAATTAGCCTGACCTGTAATCCTAGCTACTCGGGAGGCTGAGGCAGGAGAATCCCTTGAGCCTGGGAGGCAGAGGTTGCAGTGAGCCAACATCACGCCACTGCACTCCAGTCTGGTCAACAGAGTGAAACGCTGTCTCAAAAATATATATATATTTAAAGGAAATATGTATGTATGTAAGGGAATATAATTTTGCTGTTTTACAGTAACATAATGGATTATCTTTTTCTGTTTCCTAGGTTCTCTACTTTTAGAGTCCAAAATAAATCCTAACACTGCATACCAGAAACAACAGGTAAAGTTTTGATGATGTATTTTATCTTGCATATTTTCTTTTCACTTGGTGAGTAAATGAAAGTTTATCATCTGATTCCCTGCAGTGAAAAATTTAGAACAAATTACAACAGTTTGCCAGTCAAATTCTCAAATAGGATTTCTGCCAATTTCTACAGTGTTTAACATAATAATTTTAAATTTAAAAAGCTTGCCACTAGTTAAAATGGAGTTTTTGTTACACATATAGCAACTGAGCCCTAAAGTTTTCTCATTTTTACCTAACAAAAAAAAGGTGACCATTGATGATGATAAGCTGCTACTAACACAATTAAATGGTGAAAATTCCTCCTCTTGCCGTTGTAGACTATAGTGTAGAAGGAACATTTTAGTATCTCCTTCTACAGCAGCACTGTGTAGATAGGAATCCGTCATATGAATCTGATTTCTTTTACAGATTCCTTAATATGGTCTTATGATATTACACTTTTGAAGGTAACTACTTCACAGTACAATGTACTCAAATATACTGTTTCTTAAACCTTTCTAATATCCAAAGAAATATCAGAAAGTAAATCTCTCACTTAGTATCAACTAGTGCTGTCATTAAATGATACTAATTCAGTACACACACACACAAAGATGAGTGCTCTGTATAGCCAGTGAAGTCAAGATCAGTTCCCTCATTGCCCTGAAGATGCAGGTACAAAATAGTTAATTTTGAAGAAAGAATATTACCAACTTGTTCATAAAGTGCTTTGCTTCATCTTGACCTTTAAAATACTAGAGAGAAGTTAGTATTGGTTTTAGTTTTTCCATTAGATAATGCGTAAAGGTTGTGACTTTTTTGATATCACACAAATAGTGGATAGGAATGCTGTTATCAACTCATAAATATATTTAGTGATTTATTTGTCCACCAAACATTCATACAATATATTTTCTCAATGGTTTAATAGTCTAATACAATGCTGTGATGCATTTAGTGTTCTTAAGAAAGCTTAAATTTGTTGGAAAAATATAGAGCCTGGAATATTTGGCTTTGGTCTTCCATACTTAAATACATTAAATTTGTGTTTTGAAGTTGTATGCAGCTGAAGAGTAAAAGCGTATCTTAAGAAAAAGGAAAGATTGAACTTGTTTTGAGAATGAATGAACAAATTCATGTGTCTCAAGCCTATAGGTTATTGGGTGATAAGATACTTTGGAGAAAAGTTGCTGTAATCTTCAAGGAAATTAAGAATTTCAAAGAAGATTCTTTGAAAATCTAGAATCTTCAAGGAAAACAGCAGTTTCTAAAATTTTATAAACTTGCTAAATTTGTCAAATGGGTAGGAAATTAAAAGCGTATGTCTAGCTGTACCCGGACTTAAGCATCAGCCTGCAAATGGTTCTGAATATACATTATAACAGAATGTGATAGTGGCTTTATGCTTATCCTAGTAGCCTTTATTGAGCTGATAATCGTAAATATCAGAATCATAGGAGCCATCTAATTTGGGCGAGTTATTCCCCTTACTCCCAATACAATTGTTATTTTCCCCCAACTTTATTTTCATCACTAAGAAATAGTACCTGTATTATCACTAGTTTTCATAACAGTATGTATCTTTCCCATTCTAATGATGAGGAAACTGAGGCTCAGAGAGGTTACCTAACTTTCTAAGCATCACCTACCACATAGATGGTGGTATTAGAATTTATACTGTGGCCTCTTTACCTCCTAAATTTCTTAGTATTTTTATTCCATGCTATTTTGAGGGAAAGTAACAACTTTAATTTTGTCTTACGTGGAGCCTTATAATATAAAGTGCTCAGTATCTACTGAACAGATGACCTTGTAAAGTATTTAGGCTGCCAGAATTACAGATTAACTGCAAATTCTTCTTCAAGTTCTGTCCTGGTGAATTATAAACGGAAACTAAAAATGAAACCTTACTAATTTCTGGCATGTTGATCTTAGAATGTTAATAGTTGTGAGCTTGAACTGCTCCTCAGTCTGGATCAGATTGCCTGCCTGGGGTCTGTGATATCTGGAAGTCCTTTGAGATAGTATAAAAAGGGGAGTTTGAGGTGTTTTCCAAAATTCTGAATAAAAATTATGGACTTAGTGATGCTGCACAGCCAAGTCAGATTCTTACTTGTTTATTTCTGGTTGGCAGCACTTTAGTTCAGTGAGACTACTGGTCTCATGATTGACAGTTATATAAATGACTGAACAGAGTTAATATGCAGTTTAGCAGATAAATTTCTCTTTTTTTCTTTTTCTTTTCTTTTTTGTTTTTTTTAGAGATGAGGTCTTGCTGTGTTGCCCAGGCTGGAGTACAGTGACTATTCACAGGTGTGATCATAGTGCATTGCAGCTTCCACCTCCTGGCCTCAAGCAATCCTCCTTCCTCAGCCTCTTGACTAGCTGGGACTACAGGGATACACCATTGTGCCTCACATAGACAAATTTTTAAACATGGAATCCATCTGTGTTACATTAAGTAGTGTCCTTGCCTGGGAATAGTGGCTCACGCCTGTAATTCTAGCACTTTTGGAGCCTGGCAGTTTGAGAGCAGCCTGGGCAACATGGCAAAACTCCATCTCTACAAAAAATAAAAACATTGGACATGGTGGCACATGCCTGTAGTTCTAGCTACTTGGGAGGCTGAGGTGGAAGGACCACCTGAGCCTAGGGAGGTAGAGGCTGCAGTGAGCCATGATGGTGCCACTACACTGCAGCCTGAGTGACAGAGGGAGACACTATCTAAAAAAAAAGTAGTTTCCTTGCTAGTGAGAAAGATTAGAAACCACTGCAATAGAATCATAGGTCCTTTAAGGAACCTTAAGCTGGTCTCAATATGGGAACCTTTATTATCCTGATGGATGCCCAGTCAGCCTTTGCATGGTTCTTTTTGGTTACTTACTATTCAGATTGAATTATTTTTTTCTTTATAATATACTCAAATCCATCTTTTAATCTTCTAAATTCTCTTTGGACCAGCTTGAAAAACAGTGACATGGTCCTTCAGATTTTGAAGACAGCCATTAAATGTAACTCTCCCTAGTACCATTCACCATTTCTTCTGTGAGATTATTTATAGGCTGCTCTCAATGAGAGAGGCCGTTTTTTGAAATGGTTGATTGCTATTAAACAGTATGTATATTTATTTATTGCCAGTAAGATTTGGAAGGTTATGGATATATATATGTGTTGTGGGTTTCTTTTTTTTTTTTCTTTTGAGATGGAGTGTCACTGTGTCACCCAGGCTGGAGTGCAATGGCGCAATCTCATCTCACTGCAACCTCCATCTCCTGGGTTCAAGTGATTATTTCACCTCAGCCTCCCATGTAGCTGGGATTACAGGCATCCACCATCATGCCTGGCTAAATTTTTTTTGTATTTTTAGTAGAGATGGAGTTTCACCATGTTGCCCAGGTTGGTCTTGAACTCCTGATCTCAGGTGATCTGCCTGCCTAGGCTTTCCAAAGTGTTGGGATTAGAGGTGTGAGCCACTGCACCTGGCCAAAAGGATATATTAGATATTATAAATATTTTGACTTTATAATTTTTTTTTTTTTTTGGAGACAGAGTTTCGCTCCTATTGCCCAGACTGGAGTGCAGTGGCACAGCCTCAGCTCACTGCAACCTCTGCCTCCCAGGTTCAAGCGATTCTCCTGCCTCAGCCTCCCAAGTAGCTGGGATTACAGGTGCACACCACCACGCCCAGCTAATTTTTGTATTTTTAATAGAGGTGGCCAGGCTGATCTAAAACTCCTGACCTCAGGTGATCCACCCGCCTGAGCCTCCCAAAGTTCTAGGATTACAGGTTTGAGCCACTGCACCCAGCCAAATGTTTTTATTATACCATGCATATTGTAGAATATATACTCTGTACTACGAGGAATATAAAATGGTCTCAGTATTACATGTGCAGTATCTTGCTGAGATTACATTTTAATAAAAACTGTTGAACTGTTTATTAAACTTTCATTATTAAGTTCTGTGTAGATGGCCAGGCACTGTGGCTCATGCCTGTAATCCCAGTGCTTTGGGAGGCCAAGGCGGGAAGGCCTAGGCCAGGAGTTCAAGACCAGCGGCAAGACCCTGCCTCCATTTCTACAAAAAATAAAACTAAGAAGTTCTGAATAGGAATGAAAGGGTGGTAGGTGCTAGGAGTTTGCTTCTTCTTGAACCACAGCACTTTGCTAAGTTTTTTTTTTTTTTTTTTTTTAAACCTATGTGCAGGTAACTGCTCATGTACTACAAATTTAATGAATAATTTTAAGGGCTTCATGGATCTCAGAAGCCCCAGGTGGAAAACACGTGCTGACAATAGAGAGAAGAGAGAAAGAGTTTTACTAACCCTATCGTCTTAATATGCCCTAGTTATTTTATGCTTAGATGTCCTGTTTGGCATTTTAATGAGAGCATAAAATGTAAGTCATGATGCTTGGATACCATTGGTATAATGTTTTGTTTTTATCTTTTGTAGTGCATGAACAGAATATATTTCATAGATTGGTTTAAGTTGTCCTTAAGGAAATTTTATAGATTGGAGAAGTGAAGTATAAAAAGTCATTGTTTTGAAAAAGAAAGACATTGATAATTGCCAGTATTAGTCTTGGAACAAGTAAAAATGAGCACTGTTTCAGTTCCTTTTGTTTGTTCATTTTCATTTGTGATAATGTATGTTAATCATTCAGACTCCTTTTATGTCTCCAAAGGACACTCTGATTGTGTGGTCTGAAGCAGAAAATTATGACTTGGCCCTTAGCTTTCAAGAAAAAGCTGGATGTGATGAAATTTGGGAGAAAATATGTCAGGTAATTTTTTAAGTGTTTAGTATTTTGCCGTGCTTTTAACTAATGCCCAAGACTTTAAATAAATTTCAAATCAGTCTAATAAATCACTGCTATCTTTGAAAAAGTTTGATTTAAAGGAAGGTATAATTTATTGACATTAAACTCTAGCTCATATCTTTGCGAACTCCAGTGTTTTATATCCAGCTGCCTTTTTGAAATTTTCTCCTTGTGTGTTCACTAGCATCTTAAATTTAGTACTCCAAACCAAACATAATCTTCTCACATAAATCTATCCCATCTCCTTCTCAGTAAGTGCCATCCAGTTGCTTAAATCAGAAATTTGTGGATCATGTTTATCCTTCCGTCATCCCTTGTATCCATTCAGTCCCTCAATAATAAATTTAGATCCATTGGCTTATCTTCATTTTCACTATTATAGTTTTCCAAGCCACCATCATTTTTTGCCTGGTTTATTGGTTTTGTCTTGACTTACATTCCTAAATCAACACTTTAGCTAGAGTGATTAGATAATCATTTTTTATTTTTAAAAGAGAGTAGAGAGAGAGGATAAACAAAGAGGGGAGACAGAGAGAAGAGAGAGAGAGGAAGAGTATCTTTTTTAAAATGCAAATCTGATAGCATCACTCTTTGTTTTTAACTTCTTATGGCACTTGAAAGAAAACCCACTCTTGTACTTGTCCTGAGCAGCATGGCTCTTGACTGTTCAACCTTACCCAGCCTCTAAGCTTGAATATTTTTAATTTACTCTGGAGTTTCCCTAGAAACATAATCACAGTATTTTGTGAATGTGCATTTTTATGTGCTCTAGTAGCTACATGCAATTGGCTCTTGTAATACACTCGTTTAGGCCATTTTTTTCTAGAGGAGGTTTATCCATCTCCATGTTTACTTTATCTGGAGAATAATCTTCACCAGATTCCTTAATTCCTTTGAGTGTGGCCCTCAAACCACCAGCACAAACATGACCTGGGAACTGATAGAAATGCAAATTCTGAGACCATCTCTGCCCCCCTGACCCCAGACCTATTGAATCAAAAACTTCAAGTAAGGTCCAATAATTGTTTTTTAAAATCCTTTCTTAGAAATTCTGTTTTCACAGAATTTCTACAGGCCAGACTTTTCTCTGTAAAGGACAAGATGGTAAATATTCAAGGGTTTGCAGGCCTTAGAGTCTCTTGTCACAGCTAGGTCAACTCTGCTAATTTAGTTTGGAAGTAGCCATAGATAGCACATAAATGAATGAGAGAGGGGCTGTCTTCTAGTAAAACTTACTTACAAAAACAGGTAGCAGACCAAATTTGGCTGTAATTTGTCACCCTTTGCTTTTGGTGATTCTGATGCACCCTGAAGTTTAAGAGCCACAGCATTCACAGAAGATATAGTATCCTTAGCACAGTGTTTTTTTTGTTTTGTTTTTTTAAGAAATTTTTTTAAATTTATTGCATTTTAGGTTTTGGGGTACATGTGAAGAACATGCAAGATTGTTGCATAGGTACACACATGGCAGTGTGATTTGCTGCCTTCCTCCCCATCACCTATATCTGGCATTTCTCCCCATGCTATCTCTCCCCTACTCCCTACCCCCCGCTGTCCCTCCCCTATTTCCCCCCAACAGACCCCAATGTGTGATGCTCCTCTCCCTGTGTCCATGTGTTCTCATTGTTCAGCACCCACCTATGAGTGAGAACATGGCAGTGTTTGATTTTCTGTTCTTGTGTCAGTTTCCTGAGAATGGTGGTTTCCAGGTTCATCCATGTCCCTACAAAGGACACGAACTCATCATTTTTTGTGGCTGTGTAGTAGTCCATGGTGTATATGTGCCACATTTTCCCCGTCCAGTCTATCATCGATGGGCATTTGGGTTGGTTCCAGGTCTTTGCTATTGTAAACGGTGCTGCAGTGAACATTCGTGTGCATGTGTGCTTACAGTAGAACGATTTATAATCCTTTGGATATATACCCAGTAATGGGATTGCTGGGTCAAATGGAATTTCTATTTCTAGGTCCTTGAGGAATCGCCACACTATCTTCCACAATGGATGAACTAATTTACACTCCCACCAACAGTATAAACGTGTTCCTATTTCTCCACATCCTCTCCAGCATCTGTTGTCTCCAGATTTTTTAATGATCGCCATTCTAACTGGCGTGAGATGGTATCTCAATGTAGTTTTGATTTGCATTTCTCTAATGACCAGTGACAATGAGCATTTTTTCATATGTTTGTTGGCCTCATATACGTCTTCTTCTGTAAAGTGTCTGTTCATATCCTTTGTCCACTTTTGAATGGGCTTGTTTGTTTTGTTCTTGTAAATCTTTTTTAGTTCTTTGTAGATTCTGGATATTAGCCCTTTGTCAGATGGGTAGATTGCAAAAATTTTTTCCCATTCTGTTGGTTGCCAATTCACTCTAATGACTGTTTCTTTTGCTGTGCAGAAGCTGTGGAGTTTGATTCGGTCCCATTTGTCTATTTTGGCTTTTGTTGCCAGTGCTTTTGGTGTTTTGGTCATGAAGTCCTTGCCTATGCCTATGTCCTGAATAGTTTTGCCTAGATTTTCTTCTAGGGTTTTTATGGTGTTAGGTCTTATGTTTAAGTTTTTAATGCATCTGCAGTTAATTTTCGTTTAAGGTGTCAGGAAGGGGTCCAGTTTCTGCTTTCTGCACATGGCTAGCCAGTTTTCCCAACACCATTTATTAAACAGGGAATCCTTTCCCCATTGCTTGTTTCTGTGAGGTTTGTCAAAGATCAGATGGTTGTAGATGTGTGGTGTTGCCTTCGAGGCCTCTGCTCTGTTCCATTGGTCTATATCTCTGTTTTGGTACCAGTAGCATGCTGTTTTGATTACTGTAGCCTTGTAGTATAGTTTGAAGTCTGGTAGTGTGATGCCTCCCGCTTTATTCTTTTTGCTTAGACTTGACTTGGCTATGCGGGCTCTCTTTTGGTTCCATATGAAGTTTAAGGTGTTTTTTTTGCAGTTCTGTGAAGAAGGTCATTGGTAGCTTGATGGGGATAGCGTTGAATCTGTAAATTACTTTGGGCAGTATGGCCATTTTCACGACATTGATTCTTCCTAACCATGAGCATGGAATGTTTCTCCATCTGTTTGTGTCCTCTCTTATTTCGTTGAGCAGTGGTGTGTAGTTCTCCTTGAAGAGGTCCTTTACGTTCCTTGTTAGTTGTATTCCTAGGTATTTTATTCTCTTTGTAGCAATTGTGAATGGCAGTTCGTTCTTGATTTGGCTCTCTTTAAGTCTATTATTGGTGTATAGGAATGCTTGTGATTTTTGCACATTGTTTTTGTATCCTGAGACTTTGCTGAAGTTGCTTATCAGTTTCAGGAGATTTTGGACTGAGACCGTGGGGTCTTCTAAATATACAATCGTGTCGTCTGCAAATAGAGACAGTTTGACTTCCTCCTTTCCTAATTGAATACCCTTTATTTCTTTTTCTTGCCTGATTGCTCTGGCTAGAACTTCCAATACTATATTGAATAGGAGTGGTAGAGAGAGGGCATCCTTGTCTAGTGCCAGATTTCAAAGGGAATGCTTCCAGTTTTTGCCCATTCAGTATGATATTGGCTGTTGGTTTGTCGTAAATAGTTTGTATTATTTTGAGATACGTTCCATCAATACCTAGTTTATTGAGGGTTTTAGCATAAAGGGCTGTTGAATTTTGTCAAAGGCCTTCTCTGCATCAATTGAGATAATCATGTGGTTTTTATCTTTGGTTCTGTTTATGTGGTGAATTACGTTTATAGACTTGCGTATATTGAACCAGCCTTGCATACCCGGGATGAAGCCTACTTGATCGTGGTGGATAAGCTTTTTGATGTGCTGTTGTAATCGGTTTGGCAGTATTTTATTGAATATTTTTGCATCTATGTTTATCATGGATATTGGCCTGAAGTTTTCTTTTCTTGCTGAGTCTCTGCCGGGTTTTGGTATCAGGATGATTTGGTCTCATAAAATGATTCAGGAAGGATTCCCTCGTTTTGGATTGTTTGGAATAGTTTCAGAAGGAATGGTACCAGCTCCTCTTTGTATGTCTGGTAGAATTTGCCTGTGAACCCATCTGGACCTGGACTTTTTTTGGGGGGTAGGCTCTTAATTCTGCCTCAACTTCTGCCCTTGTTATTGGTCTATTCAGGGTTTCTACCTCTTCCTGGTTTAGCCTTGGGAGGATGCAAGTGTCCAGGAATTTACCCATTTCTTCCAGGTTTACTAGTTTATGTGCATAGAGTTGTTTGTAATAATCTCTGATGATGGTTTGTATTTCTGTGGAATCTGTGGTGATATCCCCTTTATTGTTTTTTATTGCATCTATTTAATTATTCTCTCTTTTCCTTTTTATTAATCTGGCTAGTGGTCTATTTTGTTGATCTTTTTGAAAAACCAGCTCCTGGATTTATTGAATTTTTTTGAAGGATTTTTTTTTGTGTCTCTATCTCCTTCAGTTCTGCTCTGATCTTAGTTATTTCTTGTTTTCTGGTAAGTTTTGAGTTTTTTTGATCTTGCTCCTCTAGCTCTTTCAATTTTGATGATAGGGTGTTGATTTTAGATCTTTCCTTGCTTCTCATGTGGGCATTTATTGCTATATATTTTCCTCTAGACACTGCTTTAAATGTGTCCCAGAGATTCTGGTATGTTGTGTCTTCGTTCTCGGTGGTTTCTAAGAATATCTTTATTTCTGCCTTCATTTCATTGTTTATCCAGTCAACATTCAAGAGCCAGTTGTTCAGTTTCCATGAAGCTGTGCGGTTATGAGTTAGTTTCTAAATTCTGAGTTTTAACTTGATTGCACTGTGGTCTGAGAGACTGTTTGTTATGATTTCCGTTCTTTTGCATTTGCTGAGGAGTGATTTTCTTCCAATTATGTGGTCAGTTTTAGAGTAGGTGTGATGTGGTGCTGAGAAGAATGTATATTCTGTGGATTTGAAGTGGAGAGTTCTATAAATGCCTATTAGGTTTTCTTGGTCCAGGTCTGAGTTCAAGTCCTAAATATCCTTGTTAATTTTGTTTCGTTGATCTGCCTAATATTGACAATGGGGTGTTAAAGTCGCCCACTATTATTGTGTGGGAGTTTAAGTCTCTTTTTAAGTCATTAAGAACTTGCTTTATGTATCTGAGTGCTCCTGTATTGGGTGCATATATATTTAGGATCATTAGCTCTTCTTGTTGCATTGATCCTTTTACTATTATGTAATGTCCTTCTTTGTCTCTTTTGATCTTTGTTGGTTTAAAGTCTATTTTATTAGAGACGAGAATTGCAACTCCTGCTTCTTTTTGCTCTCCATTTGCTTGGTAAATCTTCCTCTATCCCTTCATTTTGAGCCTTTGTGTATCCTTGCGTGTGACATGGATTTCCTGGATACGGCACACTGATGGGTTTTGGCTTTTTATCCAATTTGCCAGTCTGTGTCTTTTGATTGGGGCGTTTAGCCCATTTACATTTAGGGTTAATATTGTTATGTGTGAATTTGATCCTGCCATTTTGATGCTAGCTGGCTGTTTTGCCCATTAGGTGATGCAGTATCTTCATTGTGTCGATGCTCTTTACCATTTGGTATGTTTTTGGAGTGGCTGGTACTGGTTGTTCCTTTCAGTGTTTAGTGATTCTTTCAGGAGCTCTTGTAAAGCAGGCCTGGTGATGATGAAATCTCTGGTAATTGCTTGTTCATAAAGGATTTTATTTCTCCTTCACTTATGAAGCTTAGTTTGGCTGGATATGAAATTCTGGGTTGAAAGTTCTTTTCTTCAAGGATGTTGAATATTGGCCCCCACTCTCTTCTGGCTTGTAGGGTCTCTGCTGAGAGATCTGCTGTGAGTCTGATAGACTTCCCTTTGTGGGTAACCCGACCTTTCTCTCTAGCTGCCCTTAGCATTTTCTCCTTCATTTCAACCCTGGTGAATCTGACGATTATGTGCCTTGGGGGTTGCTCTTCTTGAGGACTATCTTTGTGGTGTTCTATTTATTACCTGGAGTTGAATATTATCCTGCCTTGGTAGGTTGCGGAAGTTTTCCTGGATAATATCCTGAAGGGTATTTTCCAGCTTGGATTCATTCTCTCCGTCACATTCAGGTACACCTATCAAACGTAGATTAGGTCTTTTCGCCGGGCGCGGTGGCTCAAGCCTGTAATCCCAGCACTTTGGGAGGCCGAGGTGGGTGGATCACAAGGTCAAGAGATCAAGACCATCCTGGTCAACACGGTGAAACCCCGTCTCTACTAAAAATACAAAAATTAGCTGGGCACGGTGGCGCGTGCCTGTAATCCCAGCTACTCAGGAGGCTGAGGCAGGAGAATTGCCTGAACCCAGGAGGCGGAGGTTGCGGTGAACCGAGATCACGCCATTGCACTCCAGCCTGGGTAACAAGAGCGAAACTCTGTCTCAAAAAAAAAAAAAAAAAAAGATTAGGTCTTTTCACATAGTCCCATATTTCTTGGGAGACTTCGTTCATTCCTTTTTACCCTTTTTTCTCTAATCTTACCTTCTTGTTTTATTTCATTGAGTTGATCTTCGACCTCTGATATCCTTTCTTCTGCTTGGTCAGTTCGGCTGTTGAAACTTGTGTATGCTTCGCGAAGTTCTCTTGTTGTGTTTTTCAGCTCCATCAATTCACTTATATTCCTCTCTAAGCTGTTTATTCTCGTTAGCATTTCGTCAAACCTTTTTTCAAGGTTCTTAGTTTCTTTGCATTGGGTTAGAACATGTTCTTTTAGCTCAGAGAAGTTTCTTATTACCCACCTTCTGAAGCCTGTTTCTGTCAATTCATTACACTCCTCCTCCATCCAGCCTTGTTCCCTTGCTTGCTGAGGAGTTGTGATCCCTTGGGGGAGGAGAGGCATTCTGGTTTTGGGTGTTTTCATCCTTTTTGCACTGGTTTCTTCCCATCTTTGGATTTATCCACCTGTCGTCTTTGTAGTTGTTGACTTTCAGATTGGGTCTCTGAGTGGACGTCCAGTTTGTTGATGATTAAGTTATTTCTTTCTCTTTCTTAGTTTTCCTTCTAACAGTCAGGCCCCTCTGCTGTAGAACTGCTGAGGTCCACTCCAGGCCCTGCTAGCCTTGGGATCACCTGTAGCAGCCTCTGCGCTTTTGCTGGTAGCTACAATCCTGAGCTGCTGCTAATTGGCCATCTGTGAACCTCCGCCGCCACAGCCCAACAAACGGCACTGGCGCGCTCCCGCTGCCCTGCGCCCGCGCTTCCGGAGGGAGAGAGAACGGAAAGGGAAAGCAGCACAGTGTTTCTTTAACTTCGGAATTAATTTCAACCATATATTCTACTCATCTGTGCTTTTTATAAATTAACGTGTTAAGCTGTCCCTTTCCTTCTCTGAAACAGAAAAGACTAACATTTATATCTGAATACCATCCATCTTTAGCTTTTCTTGGCTTTCTGTCCAACTGTTATATTTATAGCAATTTCTCTAGATTTTGTCTTGTAGAGTTCTCCCAAAAAAAGAGAGGTGACATTTAATGAGTTCAGACTATGTTAATAGTATCTGTTATTCAGACAAATCTTGTTCTCTTTGCTTTCATCTTTCTGAATCAAACAGTCTCACTCTGGATGCAGTCTTCTATTACGCCATTATTTAACTCAGACCTGAACTGGATTTGTCATTGTCATGCCTGGCTCTCCTTTAGTATTGTCTGATTATTTTTTTTTTCCCCCTGAGATGGAGCTTCACTTTTGTTAGCAGGCTGCAGTGCAGTGGTGCAATCTCAGCTTGCTGCATCCTCTGCCGCCCGGGTTCAAGGGATTCTCCTGCCTCAGTCTCCTGAGTAGCTGGGATTACAGGCGCGTGCCACCAAACCCAGCTAATTTTTGTGTCTTTTTGGTAGAGACGGGGTTTCACCGTGTTGGCCAGGCTGATCTCGAACCCCTGACCTCAGATGATCTACCTGCCTCAGCCTCCCAAAGTGCTGGGATTTACAGGTGTGAGCCACCACGCCCGGCTTATGGTCTGATATTTACTCTATTTTTCCTTGGTCTTTAATGCCATAAAACTTTCCATCATCTAAAGTTGGGCACAGATCGTAGTAGTTGGATGCTTTCTCTATAATAATTCTATCACTAGCTGTTTTATATTCTTTCCTGGTATTCCCTCCCAAATTTTACATAGTTTGAGCATGTTCAAGGTGTTCTCAGTCACTCTTAGGGGTTCTGTCTGAACTTCTCAATCATGTTCAGGATCCTAGATCATTCCAAGAAAGTCATTACATTTTGCTGAGATATTAAATGTCTCTGTTTCTTGAACGATGTTCACCAATTTTTGTCTCAATTCGAAAATATGGCATTCTTAATAAGGGAACTTCTCACTTTTAATTTAGTTTGCTAATCAAAATCTAATGTAATTAACAAATTCGGAACTGATGTGAGACCATGCCAGATACAAGCCATGAATGTAACTTGCTTCCTTTCAGTGCTGCTGTCCACTTGGTTACGGTCAAGACCATATCACCTTGCAGCACATTTCAAGGAAAGTGTTCTAGGTCATCATCTCTTCTAGTATCTATCAATATGTCTCTTCATTGCGCTAAGCAATTTAAGTTCCTTGCCTTTTTCACATAAGGTCTAATTTTTTCATCCCTTTGCCATTCTACTTGGCCTTCTACTTGCTTTAGTGGTCACTGTCCCAAATTCTAGGGCCAGCTTAACAAAATTTGTTTCTATTTCAAAGTTTATCCTTGACCTCCTTTCTTTACAAAGAAGGAAAAAATGCCTTTAAAATGTATTCAAGGCCGGGTGTGGTGTCTCATGCCTGTAATCCCAGCACTTTGGGAGGCCGAGGCGGGCAGATCATGAGGTCAGAAGTTCAAGACTAGCCTGGCCAATATGGTGAAACCCCATCTCTACTAATAATACAAAATTAGCCGGGTGTGGTGGTATGTACCTGTAATCCCAGCTACTCAGGAGGCTGAAGCAGGAGAATAGCTTGAACACAGGAGGCGGAGGTTACAGTGAGCTGAGATTGTGCCACTGCACTCCAACCTGAGCGACAGAGTAAGACTCCATCTCAAAAGGAAAAAAAAATGTATTCAGTAATGTAAGTTACCTTTATAATAAGAACCCCTACAGTGGCATAAAATTGGGTTTTATGACACATTTTCGGGCTTCTGGAGGGATCATGAAGGCCACAGGTTAGGGTGTGTAGAAAGGAAGATATTTTCCTGGTTTGGTTACTTAACCTTCAGCAGACCGTTTTTGGGGATAACTCTACTACATATAGGTTGTATTTACTTTATATGTGGTTTCATTTTATGTAGGTACACTTATATTCTACCTAGTGTTTTTTAAATCCTATTTTTGGGCTGTCAGTATTTATAGCAAATCAGTGACTCGCTTTGGTCCAAAGCCTGTTTGTTCATGCTCTTTGGCCCTTGCTATCTACAATCAATTGATGTTAAATATTTTCCTTTTTTCTTATAATTATATATTTTTTCTGTGATCATAACATTATGATATTTGGTATTTATTTAGTTTTCACCTCAGAGTTAAATATTAAAGAGATTGGTGGTGGCACCTGTTCTTTAGCACAGTCCTAGGACTGTTTCTGAGACTTGCCCTGGTCTGCTGGAAAAGAGGGTCACGGATGTGAGATGTTAGTGGCTGTTTTAGCATCAGGCTTTTATGTTGTGGGTCTGCCGAGGGCTGTTTCATAACAGTCTCACTTAGTTTAGCCTGTCCTAGAAAGTTGTTCTTGCCAGCAAACCTCATACTTTATAAGGAAGCCCATTCTGTCTTTGAACTTTGACTAACTTCCTTAAAATTGAAAGTGTACTTTATTTGGAGAAATGTAACGTAGAAAAGTAGACAATTTTGTCTTGAAAACTATTGTTATAGGTTTCTTACAACATCTCTTGTATTCATCTTAGAATATCATTTAGGTTTGCTGGTCAGCTATTACATATTTCGTTAGCAATCAAATTTTTTTTCATAGGTTCAAGGAAAGGACCCTTCCGTGGACATCACTCAGGACCTTGTGGATGAATCTGAAGAGGAGCGTTTTGATGATATGTCATCTCCAGGCTTAGAATTGCCATCTTGCGAATTAAGTCGCCTTGAGGAAATTGCAGAACTTGTGGCATCATCTTTACCTTCACCTCTTCGTCGTGAAAAACTTGCACTGGCACTAGAAAATGAGGGTTATATTAAAAAGCTCCTGGAGCTTTTTCATGTGTGTGAGGATTTGGAAAATATTGAAGGACTGCACCACTTGTATGAAATTATCAAAGGCATCTTCCTCTTGAATAGAACTGCTCTTTTTGAAGTTATGTTCTCTGAGGAATGTATAATGGACGTCATTGGATGTTTAGAATATGATCCTGCTTTATCACAACCACGAAAACACAGGGAATTTCTAACAAAAACAGCCAAGTTTAAAGAAGTGATTCCCATATCAGATCCTGAGCTGAAACAAAAAATTCATCAGACATACAGAGTTCAATATATACAAGATATGGTTCTACCAACTCCTTCGGTCTTTGAAGAAAACATGTTATCAACACTTCACTCTTTTATCTTTTTCAATAAGGTAGAGATTGTTGGCATGTTGCAGGTGAGTCAGATCATTCCTTTTTTCATACTTCAAGAGATACAGCAAAAACAATTTGCTCCTTTAAGTGCATACGTTGAATTTTAATTTTGTTAATGTATAAAGTTATTTGTGAGATATTTTAAGAGATTATAATATACGGTAATACTACAAGACCAGAAGGTTGTTGTATCTAGGGTAGGAGAGGTTATAAATGTAGTTTGAAGAAATTACAAGGGGATGTGTTTTTGTTTTTGTTTTTTGGATAGGGTCTTGCTCTGTTGCCTAGGCTATATAGGGTAGTAATGTGATCTCAGCTCACTGCAGCCTCCACCTCCACTTCCCTGGCTGAAGCAGTCCTCCCACCTCAGCCTCCTGAGTAGCTAGGACCACAGGTGTGCACCACCATGCCCAACCAGTTTTTATATTTTTTGTAGAGTTGGAGTTTGTCATACTGCCCAGGCTGGTCTCAAACTTCTGAGCTCAAGCAATCCTCCTGCCTCGGCCTCCCAAAGTACTGGGATTACAGGTGTGAGCCGCTGTACTCAGCCTGTTTTTTTTTTTTTTTTTTTTTTTTTTTTTTTTAATAAACATGGGGTCTTGTTCTGTTGCCCAGGCTGGAGTGCAGTGGCACAGTCATAGCTTATTGCAACCTTGAACTCCTAGACTTGAGCCATTCTCCCACCTCAGCCTTCCAGTGCAGCCTAGCTAGGACTACAGATGCATGCCACCACACCCACCTTTTAAAAAACGTTTTGTAGGCCGGGTGTGGTGGCTCACGCCTGTAATCCCAGCACTTTGGGAGGCTGAGGCGGGTGGATCACGAGGTCAAGAGATCGAGACCATCCTGGTCAACATGGTGAAACCCCGTCTCTACTAAAAATACAAAAAATTAGCTGGGCACGGTGGCGTGTGCCTGTAATCCCAGCTACTCAGGAGGCTGAGGCAGGAGAATTGCCTGAACCCAGGAGGCGGAGGTTGTGGTGAGCCGAGATCGCGCCATTGTGCTCCAGCCTGGGTAACAAAAGCGAAACTCCTTCTCAAAAAAAAAAAAAAAAAAAAAATTGTTTTGTAAAGATGGGATCTCACTTCATTGCTCAGAATGGTCTCAAACTCCTGGCTTCAAGCAATCTTCCCACCTTAGCCTCCCAAAATGTTAGAATTACAGGTATGAGCCACCATACCCAGCTACAGAGGGATAATATTAATGAAATGGTTGAATGCTGAACTTCAGGCTTATTAATCAATGAATTATGCATAGAATAGAACAGATTGAAAGAGGAAAGAGTGAAGCATGAAGCCAAGAGAAATGTCACTAAATACAGAATACAAATTCTAATGAGAATTCTGGGCGAGGTGCTGTGGCCTGTCTCTACCAAAAAAATTAAAATGAATTTGTAAAAATCACAGGTAATAATAGTAGAGGTCTAGTTTCAGGGTCTAGGGAATGTAGCAGAGGAGGCAGTTATAACTGCATGTATCCCTACCAAAAGCCACATTTTGGTAATGGGCATGCCGGTGGGTGAGTTAAACTCGTGTGAATTTGAGTTTTGGCTCCATCTGTTACTTAATAACTCCCAGTAGCTATGTGAGTTGGGCAGCCTTCTTAACCTTTTAAAGCTTCAGTTTCCCCATCTGAAGAATGGTGACATTAATGCCTACCCTGTACAGTTGTCTGAAAATTAACTGAAGTCAAGCATGTAAAGAAAGTGTTTAATATAATGTAAGACTCATGATAATTTTTTAAAATATCTATTGACAGTTGCATATTAAAATGTAAATTTTCTTCTGGTGTTTTAGGGTATTTGCATCATAGTCCCCTAGGGTGCAGTAT
The DNA here is from genome assembly GCF_030222135.1 of Aotus nancymaae. Lineage (NCBI taxonomy): Eukaryota > Metazoa > Chordata > Mammalia > Primates > Aotidae > Aotus > Aotus nancymaae. The sequence goes on along the minus strand of NW_026988422.1, from coordinate 74,818,105 downwards.
CCTGAATTCTACACAAAACACAGAGTCAAAGTCTCTGAGAGCTAGATGATAATTTCATTTGTAACACCCCTAAAATTAGAAAACCTCTCACTGTGTCATCCCAGTATGTGAATCGGTCTATTCTTTTTTTTTGTTGTTTGTTTGTTTGTTTGAAGACAGGGTTTCACCATGTTGGTCAGGCTGGTTTTGAACTCCTGACCTCAGGTGATCCGCCCGCCTTGGCCTCCAAAGTGCTTGGATTACAGGTGTGAGCCACCACTCCAGGCTGAATCGGTCTATTCTAACTGAAATAGAAGTTTACCCTAGTGGCTCATACCTGTAATCCCATCACTTTGGGAAGCCAAGACAGGATTGATTAAACCCAGGAGTTAAAGACTAGCCTGGGGCTGGGTTCAGTGGCTTACACCTGTAATCCCAGCTCTTTGGGAGGCTGAGACAGGTGGATCACCTGAGGTCAGGAGTTTAAGACCAGCCTGGACAACATGTTGAAACCCCGTCTCTACTACAAATACAAAAATTAGCTGGTCGTGGTGATGGACACCTGTAATCCTAGCTACTGGGGAGGCTGAGGCAGGAGAATCTCTTGAACCTGGGAGGCAGAGGTTGCAGTGAGCTGAGATCATGCCATTGCACTCCAGCATGAGCAAAATTCCATCTCAAAAAAAAAAAAAGACTAGCCTGAACAACAATAGACTCCAACAAAAAAAAATTAAAAATTAGCCAGGTATGGTGGCGCATGCCTATAATCCCAGCTACTTGGGAGGCTGAGTTGGGAGAATTGCTTGACCCCCCGAGTTCAAGGCAGCAGTGAGCAATGATCATGCCATCGCATTCTAACATGGGCAACAGAGTGAGACTCTATCTCAACAAAAAATTATGTGGTACAAAGAAAGATTTATTTGCGTGCGCGCGCGTGCACACACACACACACACACACACCATGTTTTTTTGATTCTTTGATGCCTATGATATTCTAGGAATAACAGATATTTGGGAGGCTGGGGGCGGGTGGATCACTTGATCTCTGGAGTTCAAGATGAGCCTGGCCAACATGACAAAACCCTGTCTCTACTAAAAATACAAAAATTAGCTGGGCATGGTGGCAGGTGCCTGTAATCCCAGCTACTCAGTAGACTGAGGCAGGAGAATCATTTGAACTCAGGAGGTAGATGCCCATCCCTCTATCCCAGCTACTCTGGAAACTGAGATGGAGAACCACTTGTACCTGGGAGGCAAAGGTTGTATTGAGCCAAGATTGTACCACTGCAGATAAATGTAATATGACTCGGAAGATCTTTTAAGACTTCACCTCAGATCTTCAAGTAAAATAATTATTTGAAATCTGAATTTATTAAGTATAGAAAGGAAGCCAGTAAATGTAGTAGGAGCTGTTTGGTAGCACACATTACATATGAAGCAATCTGTTTAATCTTCATGTCTGTTCCTGTTTAGAAAATTTTTTATTTCTTAAGTAGTAGTAGCTAGTGATGGGCAAAAAAAGGAAAAGTATGAATTAAAATAGAAAAGACCATTTTACCTATAACTGCTTTCCTAGAGCTAGTAATAATTCTAGTTCATATTGACTGATTTGACATTGTTTTCCATTAATTTAAGATACACATGTAAACAAACAATATAGGCAATGCAGTCTGCTAAGTACAATAGTAGTCCTCTAGACAGCATCTTGTGATTGATAATGGAGGAAGGAGTAGGATTCTGGTTCCAGTTTCTTTCTGTTCTTTAATGAGGAGCTAGTTTTCCCTAGCTAATGGAGCCTTGCTGTTCTGGTCCAATTTTGATTACTAATTTCCTTGGATAGTCCTGAGTTCTCCTGATCGTTTTCTTTAGCTTCATATGGTTCTGTTTTGTTATGTGGTGATTTGTCACTTCTTTGTTTTCTTGGTCTTCATACATGCAAAATGCCAGTTTTACTCATTAAGTATGAATAATTTCAAGCTGTTAAATCTTTGCTTCACTGCAATATGCTGTGTAAAATACTGGCTGCCAGTATGTCTGTTTTTCTTGATGCCGGACACTTCTATCCAAAGTGCTGCTGTGAACTTTTTACAAATGTTTTAGCAAGAAGTGATTGAGGTACAGTTTAATGCAGGTTCCTGCCCACTTTACGTAGCCCCACGCACACATAAATCACACCCTCTTGTTAAGATTGATTTATTCCTTTGTAGTACTGTAAACATCCTTATTTTCTCTACTTCTATACCCCCAACTGCAGCAGTTCAGAGAATGCCTTTTTTTAACCATTTGATATCCAGTTGGTAGAATATAGTATATTAGGGATATATCTTGAAATTGGATCCTATTTGGGTAACAGACATGGTGAAGATCATATTAATGAGGCATGACCTGTTTGTACGTTTTAGAAAAAGTAAAGAGGGGAGTAATAACCAAACTAATTTAGTAGTGCCACAGAAGATTTTTCTGGAGCATTCACAATAGTGAATGTGGAGCTGGTAATCTAGTGGGAGCTTACATACACATCCATGTGTATGTGTATTTAGAGTGAGGCATGTCTAGGGCTGGAGTGGTATTGACTCTACTTCCACTAGCTGAGGTAGTATGAAATTAAAATAAAATTTGGGTCAGGCATGGTGGCTCATGTCTGTAATCCCAGCACTTCAGGAGGGCCAGGCCAATGGATTGCTTGAGGCAAAGAGTTCCAAGACCAGACTGGCCAACATGGCAAACCCCATCTCTACTACAAATAGAAAAATTAGCTGGGTATAGTGGTCTGTGCCTGTAGTTGCAGCTACTAAGGAGGCTGAGACAGGAGAATTGCTTGAACCTAGGAGGCAGAGGTTGCAGTGAGCTGAGATGGCACCAGTGTGCTCCACCTGGGTGACAGAGCAAGACTGTCTCAAAAAGCAAAACAAAACAAAAACCAAGATCTTGATGAAAAAGTAGTGGTGAGAAACTGACCAGGCACTCAGGCAGGGTATTGGGCTTGGGTAAATTTTAAAATCTGTGTCTCAATTATAAAATGAGAAAGTAATACAAAAAGTTTTAAATTTTGCTTTTTAAATAATTGAGTTATCCTCTGTATCTTTAAAACACTAAAGTAGTTTTATCTTCATTTTCATTCTCATTTGAGATGTTGTAGAACCTACCTTTTAAAAGTTAAGGTTATAAAACTTATGAAAGTGAGGGGTCAACAAAGGATGGTCCATGCCTATTTTTGTAAATAATGTTTTATTGAAATACAGCCACACCCATTCATTTACAGTTGTCTGTGACTACTTTCATACTACTGGAGCATGGTTGAGTACTAATAGTAGAGACCACATGGCCCACAAAGCTGAAAATATTTACTATCTCGCCTTTAAATAGGCTTAGAAAATAGAGCCTTGCCAAAATTGTATTCTTTAATAGTTTGGTTTTTCCTTCTCTTAAAAACCAAAAAAAGAGCATTGCCAATACCACTTTTCCTTTTTTCAGTTACTGTCATTTAAATTATAGCGTCCTGAAATTATATTTTAGAGCGGGACACGGTGGTTCACGCCTGTAATCCCAACACTTGGGGAGGCTGAGGCAGGCAGATCACGAGGTCAGGAGTTCGAGACCAGCCTGACCAACATCGTGAAACCCCATCTCTACTAAAAATACAAAATTACCCTGGCATGGTGGCACATGCCTGTAATTCCAGCTACTTGGGAGGCTGAGGCAGGAGAACCGCTTGTAACTGGGAGGCGGAGGCTGTGGTGAGTCGAGATCGTGCTGTTGCACTCCAGCCTGGGCAACAAGAGTGAAACTCTGACTCAAAAAATTTTTTTTGTATAATCTTAGCATTAACATAATTGCATTTGTCCTTTGTTTCCCAGGAAGATGAAAAATTTCTGACAGATTTGTTTGCACAACTAACAGATGAAGCAACAGATGAGGAAAAAAGACAGGAATTGGTAAGAAATTAGAAATTATGAAAGGCATAAAAGTAAAACAACAAACGTTTTATATTGACTTAATCTTTTTTTTTTTAATTTCAGGTTAACTTTTTAAAAGAATTTTGTGCGTTTTCCCAAACGCTACAGCCTCAAAACAGAGATGCTTTTTTCAAGACTTTGTCAAACATGGGCATATTACCAGCTTTAGAAGTCATCCTTGTAAGTTTGTGTCTCCTCATTTTTAGTTACCATTTTGTATCCCAAAATTAATATTTTTAGTGTAACATGCAAATATTCTATTATAGCCAATATTTAATATTAGCTGGGTAGTTCATTAAGTTAAAGAACCCATAAAAATCCGGTATTAGACAGTTTTCACACAGTATTGAAAAATGCAGTTAAGGAATTTTCCATAATTTAATGATAATTTGTCAGCTTTGCAGTTTATTAGCTGAAATGTTAAAATATAAAGGCAAACAAATAAATGATTTAGAAAGTATAATTTTATCCATACAGTAAGAGTTTTATATGCAGAAGAGTTTCTTTGACTTTTCTTTTACATTGCAGTTTTTTTATATGTTGTTTTGTTAGGTTCGGATATTTACATAATTATAGGTGTTGTATCTTTATAGGATAAATAAATGCTTTTTGTCTGCAGGGCATGGATGATACACAGGTGCGAAGTGCTGCTACTGATATATTCTCATACTTGGTTGAATATAATCCATCCATGGTACGAGAGTTTGTCATGCAGGAGGCACAACAGAATGATGATGTAAGTAAGAAGTTAACAGAGCAAAAAATAACCAGCAAGGTAAATATTATTTGTACTAATAGTAAGTATTTATACATAGGAAGCTATAACTGTATTTATTCATTTTTAAGATTTAAATTGTTGCTGTTTGGGAAGAGCGTAGCCATAATATCAAATGGCTTATTGTTCCCTAAATTGGTTCCTGCCTCAGTTTATCAGTTTGTCATACAGCAATTACTTATGTGCATTTAAATTGCCTTTTAAAATTTGATGTTAGGTTTTTTTTTGTTTTCAATTCTGAAGTCAACTTGCTGTGTTGTTTTATTTAAATCATTTAGTCAGTCAGTTCTTGTATCTAGGGAATTATGAGTAAGTTAACTAGGAAAACATCGACTTCAGGGTAGGTTCTCAAAATCATCGAGAATGAAGAAATGAAGCAGGGTTCCTTAAAATATACAGAGCACTGTTTCTTTACTGCCTAGCCATAGAGAACAAGCTGTTATATTGTTCACAAACACTCACATATTCGCATCTGAAATACACCAGATTTTAAAGTAATAGAGAATATATCCTGGTAATGTGAAGGGTGCTTCTGGATCACAAAGTGTGTGATATGTGAGAGCACTAAATGTGTGTGCTTTTCTTTATTTTAAAATAATGAACCAATGATTCTGATTTTTTTCCTGCTTCCCCTATAACATTTTGGAAGCAACTTTTTACTTAAGAATGAATAAGATGGTCTGCCCTTAGCTCCTTCTTAAGGGAGGAGGGGGGAAAAAGAATCTGAGCAGAAGAATTCCAGCCTATGGTATTTTTACGAAATAAGAAAATAGACTGTCTTACTTTTTGAAAAGATCCTAATTAATGTGTTGTGACGTCAAAAGGAAATGGAATGCCATATAACTGCTGTTTAAGGTTTTATTTTTAAAGTATATAGTGCAGGATAAGTGCAAAAAAGCACTAGTTCGAACTGTTGAATATTATGTTTTTCTTTTGTAAAATATTCTTGTCAGCCTCAGCAACATAGCAACACTCTCCTTTACTACAAAAATAATTTTTAAAAATTAGTCAGGCGTGGTGGCATGCACCTATAGTCCCAGATACTCAGGAGGCTGAGATGGGAGGGTCTCTTGAGACCAAGAGTCTGACTCTGTAGTGATCTGTGATTGTTGCACTGCATTCCAGTCTGGGTGACAAAGCCAGACCCCATCTCAAACAAAATTCTTGACAACCAAAATATCTGTATTATTGTAAATAAAGGCTGTTCTTGTTGGTCCCAGTAACCCATGAGCTGAACATACGAACATATATTGATAAACCTCAAAAATACTTTGCTCACACACAGTAGGACTCTCTTTCTCTCTCTCCTTCTCAGTCTCTCTTGCCACAGAATAACATTTCAGTCAGTAGGACTTTTGATTCCCACTCTTCTTGATTATCATTTCCGTATACTGTCTGCATTTTCTGTGTCCCTTGTCCATCCTGCCTTTGCATACACACAGGCAAGAGCAGGGATTTTCTCACTGATTCCTTCTCAGTTTTATTTACTACTTAGGCAAGGAATACCAGTCATGATAGGGCCTCAGGAAAACTAGCCATCTATTCTTTGATATTTAGAGTGTATATAATCCATTTGTTCTCTGCACTCTCTAAATACCATAGTCTCATTTTCTCCAATTTGAGGCATTCAGATATCAACTAACTTTTTCCTAAATTTATTTTAAAAGGAAATTTTATATCAACTTATACAAATGGAGAATGTATATCATTGGCTATAAATAGAATGACTATAAAAAGAAATGAAAGTAGAATGATCTAAATCCTACCTAAATATTCTTACTGTTAAAACTATGGTCGTAAAATCCATTGGCTTTCTTCAAAAGGTAGATTACATTATTAAAAAGTTATAAAAATCTATTATCGCCACACTGAAACTTTGCTTTTGCTTTAAATCAGAGGAATTTAAAGACAATAGGCAAATTTTTTTTCAGTACTATTTAGGGCTACATCCCTGTACCACACTTTAGGGAATGAAGCGTTGTCATATGTCCTATCAGATAACTGATAATAAACATTTCACTTTGCGGTTAACAAAACAGCTAGAGCCTGGGTATAATGCTGTAGTATGTGTTGTAGTTTTTGCTTTTTCCATTCTCTCTTATAATCGGTGATCCTTAGTACGTCTGTTTTTCTCTCCAGGATATTTTGCTCATCAACCTCATTATAGAACATATGATTTGTGATACAGATCCTGAACTTGGAGGAGCAGTCCAACTTATGGGCCTGCTTCGAACTTTAGTTGACCCAGAGAACATGCTAGCCACTGCCAATGTAAGTGATGAGTATTTTTCCTCTTTTTCATAGCTAGTATATTGTGTATTGCTGGTAGGAACCAGTGCAGTTAAAGTTCATGGAAGTGTTTTTGATTCCTTAGAAAACAGAAAAGACTGAATTTCTGGGTTTCTTCTACAAGCACTGTATGCATGTTCTCACTGCTCCTTTACTAGCAAATACAACAGAAGACAAACCTAGTAAAGGTAAGAAATTCAGGTTGGTAGTTAAGTTCTCTGTTCTTGAATGCTGAATTTAAAGTTGATGTTAAGTAAATGTTTTTAGGTAGCAGTTAGAGGGAGGTAGAGGCTGGAAGTACACACCTTTTAAAAAGTAGCAGTCTTTAAAAGTTCAAACCATCAGGTTAACATAGAGGTCTTAATAATGTTTATTTGTTTGTATGTTTTATCGAAAGCAACCTGGAGTATTAATAATGTATTTTGAAAAGAAAGGTTCATGATAAAAATTTCCCTAAAAGTACTGTAACCAGATAACAGAAACATGTAAAAGAAGAAATAAGATAAATTTTTGTTTTCTTTCCGAATTTTAAAATGATTTTTTGTTAAACAATATTTGCATTCAGTTTGCATCTACACTGGTGAAATATAAATAGAAGGCAGTAGCTATGAAAAATTCATTTTAAATTATTTGTACTCCAGATGTATAGACAGAGCTAGAATTTTTGCACAATATTAAGCTATTTTTATTTATATTAAAGATACGTTAGGGTTTGTTATATTTGCATTTTACTCATTAGAGCTTTAGCTTTTGTGTGTGTGTGTGTGTTTAATTTAGGAAGTACTTTTAGGGTATTCATTGGGGGAATTTCTTATTTAAGCTTTAGGAGTAAATACATTATTTTGTTACTTGAATTTTTTTTTTTTTTTTTTTTTTTTTTGACAGGGTCTTGCTCTGTTGCCCAGGCTGGAGTGCAGTGGCACAGTCTTGGCTCACTGCAACCTCTGTCTCTCAGGTTCAAGCAATTCTCCTGCCCTAGCCTCCTGAGTAGCTGGGATTACAGGCGCCCGCCACCATGTCTGGCTAATTTTTGTATTTTTAGTAGAGATAGGAGTTTTCACCATGTTGGCCAAGGTGGTCTCGAACTCCTGGCCTCAAGTGATGTGCCTGCCTTGGCCTACCAAAGTGCTGGAATTATAGGCATGAGCCACCACGCCCAGCCTTGAATTCTTAATGTAGCATAGTTAACTTACAGCATAGCACTCACATAAAATACATGTTAAATTTACTTTTTGTGTGACTCCAGAATCAAGTCCATGAAATGTGAATATCCAGTTTTCTTACTCGTTTTATTCATACTGGGTAAACCTTGAGGCGTCTTTCCAAACCACATGTTCTATTCCTCTAACCTTTATTAAGATAAGAACTCATTTTGATTTTGTGGAAGGACTGTGTTATTATCTTAATGTGGGGGAATGAAAGAAAGTGAGCCCTTCAGAGGCTTACTGCCTGTTGAGGAGTAAAGATAAGTCAATGATTATAATTCACTAGTTACAAGTAGTAAAGGAGGCAGAAAACACATTGTTTACCTCCTTCCCAAAATCAAAGGAGCAGGGAGAGAGAGCAGTTGCACCAAAAATGACATGGTGTCTGGTAGAACCTCATATGCTATGTGTACATCTGTTGGAGAACATGCTAAGACACTTGGTAAAGGGTTCTTGAATTTCAGAATAAAGCAGATACTCTAAATTTGTATCCGAACTCTGCCTTACTAACGTTTCCAACTTGGGTCTACTTAGTTAATAGATTCAAAATGTGAAACCAGTTCCCTATAGGGTTGTTAAAATTAAATGTAAAAAATAAAAAAATGCCATTCCTGGCACATGGTAGGCATTCAGTAAATGCTGATTTCCTCCTCCCTAAAGTTAAAATATATGGTGAGTAGAAGGGATTTTACTTGATTAGAATTTGAGTTCTTGTATTTTAGAAGAAAAAAAAGTTAGCCATTAAATACAATTAATTGTGTTTTGTTTCTTTTAGATGATTTTCAGACTGCCCAGCTATTGGCACTTGTATTGGAATTGTTAACATTTTGTGTGGAGCACCATACCTACCATATAAAGAACTACATTATTAATAAGGATATCCTCCGGAGAGTGCTAGTTCTTATGGCCTCAAAGCATGCTTTCTTGGCATTATGTAAGTGTTAGAATTACTTATCGTCTTTGTATATTGTCATTTTGGTATTTTTATATCTTACTGCCCAAATGAAAAGACCACTGATCACAGGTCGAGAGACCTAGGTTGAAATACTAGCTCTGCCACTGGTTATGTAGGTTTGCAACGTTGAGCAGTTGTTTTTCTTGACTCTCTTCTTACTCAATATACAGCAAGGGAGTAGAATGTATCTGCAGTGTTACATTCCATTACTGAAACAGCACCTTTGATCATTTTACCTTGGATATTTTATAGCAAGAGTGGCAAACTACAGCTGAGGCCAGATCCAGCCCATGGCCTGTGATTGTATAGCCTACAAGCTGAAACATGTTTTGTTTTTAAAAGGTGGCCTGAGAAGAGGGAAATGAATATGCTACAGAGACCATATATGTGGCCCACAAAGCTTAAAATATGTACTAGGTGAACCTTTATGAAAACATTTGTGAGCAGTATAGTCTTAAAACAAGATTGTTCTTAGACATAAGTTTTTCAAAAATTAACTTTCACAGTGTTCTTAAGACCCTAGTTGGTTAGAGAAAACCATGTTTCTGAATTGAAAATAGGTTAATCCAGAATGTTCTTTATTAAGCATCAGCCAGACATCTCAGGTAATGAATTTCCATATGTAAGTGGGCTTTATTGTAAGTTGTTAGACCAAATTTAGGGGGGCACCCTAGAGGTTCTGTAAGAGATTTTTTGCTGGTAACTTAATTTTTGCATTGTGGGTTTTAAAGGTAAGTGTGAGTGTTTTTTTTTTGTTGTTGTTTTAAGCAGTTGTAGTCATCCACTAGAGGCCTGAACATACATATGTGTGTGTGTGTATATATATATATATATGTATATATATATTTTTTTTTTTGCTAATCTTTACTTCATTTCTAATTGTTTTGCTTGATTTTTTAAAAATCCTTAAATCATAATTACAGATTATTAAAATAATTATAAATTAAAATGCATAAATAAACAGCAAGGCACAGTGGCTCACGTCTGTAATCTCAGCACTGTGGGGGGCCGAGGTGGGCAGATCACCTGAGGTCAGGAGTTCAGGGCCAGTCTGGGTAACATGGTGAAACCCCGTCTATATTAAAAATACAAAAATTAGCCAGGCGTGGTGGTACACGCCTGTAGTCACAGCTACTCGGGAGGCCGAGGCAAGAGGATCCCTTGAACCTGGTAGGCAGATGTTGCGGTCAGCTGAGATGGCACCATTGTATTCCAGTCTGGGCAACAGAGCAAGACTCTGTTTCACCTGCCAACACTCCCCACCAAAGAAATGATAAATTTTATAAAAGCAACATTGCTTTATTTTAAAATTCATTAAACTTCCTATCACAGTGACATTGTATTCATTTTTCTAATATACCTATCACAGATTGAGAACATCAAGGCCAAGTTTAGCAGGGGAGTTTATAGCTCTTTGACTTCTTTCATGTTGACAATAGAGGGTTTTGTGCAAGTGTGGAAAAAGGGGGTTTGAGAACAGAATGGAAAAACTAAAGGAATAAATATAGTTTTACCAAATATATTAAAAACCATACATTGATTCAAAAATGTGCATTTTTACACATTATCTCTGAAATCAAGATGAGTCTTACAGTTAATCCATTTATGCCTAGTGTTCCATTATTGGAACGCCAAGCTTGGAGTTTTATATCCTGCTCAAGGTCATTGCCAAGGTCTGATGTTCTACAAAAAAATTTGCAACTTCTGGCATAAATGAGTTAGTGGCACGTCATTATAATTGGCAGTTCCTCAGTAGCATCTTAGATTTGATTATTGTCTACACATCTGGTGTACCAGGAAAATGAAGTTGGTTATGACCTGGACTTGGCCATCAGGGGAATCAAAATACAACAGTTATAAACACTATATTAAGATGCGTTTGGAAGCATAGTGGAAATAATTTATTATAATTTAATGAGGCGGATGAAAAATTTCACAAAAGTGATAAAACTTTTTTTTGAGACAGAGTCTCTTTTTCACCCAGGCTGGAGTGCAGTGGCGCAATCTCGGCTCACTGCAACCTCTGCCTCCCAGGTTCAATTGATTCTCCTGCCTCAGCCTCCTGAATAGCTGGGATTACAGGTGTGCGCCACCACACCAGCTAATGTTTGTATTTTTAGTGAACTATGGGAGAGAATCTTTTAAGCAAATGAAAGTTTCTTGTTGGAAACTAAGTATGTTAGCAAAATCTTAGTTATGTTTCATTGTTGATATTTTCCAAACTGAGTCAGGTTATCATTAAATCTAACTCTTCCAAATGACTTTGTGTATCTCTCTTCCCAGGGTTGAGGATATAAGTGTCTTCCTAACAAAGATGCCTGTCATTAGGAACAAGTTTTTTTGAACTGGCTTTATTGTATGCAGTAGGAGTTTTTGTCAAAGATTTCTAAGAACTAAATATAAATTTCAGGAAATGTAAGATATTTGTGGTTCTGAGAAAAGTGTACACTGAAGTATTCGGTATACTATTTTAAAGGAGGGTTTATTGATATTTTAGTTTAGATGCACACATATAAATGCAGACAGTAATGAGTAGTTAAATGTAAACAATTTGGGGATTTAGGGAGCTTTTAATTTTTTTTTTTTTTTTTTTTTTAAGACAGAGTCTTGCTTTGTCACCCAGGCTCTGAAGTGCAGTGGCACGATCTTAGCTCACTGCAGCCTCTGCATCCCGGGTTCAAGCAATTCTCCTGCCTCAGCCTCCTTAGTAGCTGGGGTTACAGGCATACACCACTATGCCCAGCTAATTTTTGTATTTTAGTAGAGACAAGGTTTCACCATGTTGGCCAGGCTGGTCTTGAACTCCTGACCTCAGATAATCCACCCACCTCACTCTCTCAAAGTGCTGGGATTAGAGGCATGAGCCACCACACCCAACCTAATTTTTTTTATTTGCTGCTGCTTAATTAGTATACTTTGTCATATTTAAAGACAACTAGTTAAGTATGTAGGTGAGTCCAGCAATCCTTTCTAAACTCAGTCTTTATAGGCTAGATATCGGATCTTACATTGTAGCCCATTGGCGCATACTTTATGTTGTTTGAGAGTGTTTTGTTGTTCTTGTTAAAAATACAGAAATCTTGGCTGGGCATGGTGGCTCACGCCTGTAATCCAAGCACTTTGGAGGCCAAGGCGGGCGGATCACCTGAGGTCGGGAATTCAAGACCAGCCTGGCCAACATGGTGAAACCCTATCTTTTAAAAAATATATATATATAGAAATCTTAAGGAATGAAATAAAGCTTTATTGTAGAGGCACTTATTCAGCTATCATTAGTTACAAGGTAAAAAGCCACAAATGTATTACATGAAATCTCATATTTTATAAAGTACAGATGAATAGTGGTTTTTAGAGATGATTGAAACTAAGCACAAGAGGTTCCTGGAATGTTAATGAAGATTAGAGATGTGAGTAGAAGCAGAATGTGCTTTACATTGAAAATCCAGTGGCAGTGCCAACTTGGCCTATCTTAAAAGCTTTTTCCACTCTACTTTGAATGACTTGACTTCCTGGATCTTTCTGGTAAAGTTTTGAAAGCAACTTTTTACTCAACAGCAAAGAATAGTGGTTGGATATTTTTGATGCAGGTTTCTTTTAAGGGATGGATTTGAGTGGTGATAACACAAAGTTCTTGATGTGAAAATGTAAGAGCAAATGGAAGTAAGGACTAAAACAAAAAGACCACTAGAACCACATTCTGTCGACGCCAGCAGTTTCTGGATAGAAGTGCTCTTGAAGAAGTGCAGTGGTGCCATCTGCATTCCCTTGTCTTAGTGAATTTCAGGAAGGGAGTTTTTTACTCATGTAGGAACTATAGTCAGACAAGGGGTCAGTGTGTGTATGGTAGGACACAAGTCTCCACAAAGCCCGAAAAGTTGGAGTACAAATTCTTAAAATAGTAATACTTCTGCCTTAATTACTACAAGTTTAAAATGTGGTCTATTAGCATGATCTCTAAGTACTGATTTTTATTCCTAACAAATGGAACTGCCTCAGTAAGTTCCTTTGCCAAATAACCTTAAAAATACAGACTGAAAATATTGTTTTGGGAAAATAACCCTTGTTAGGCTTTGACTTACCACACAGAAAGATGCCTCTTAGTGTTTAAAATGTCTTAGTTCACCATGATTATGTTTTTAAAAATATTCCGTAGTTTAAAAAATAAAATGCAATTATTATTCTATAAACTATTTTGAAACTCCCTGCCCAGAGTGTTTCTTAAGAAAGATACACTCTTAAATAAGTTGCATTGTTAAGGCAGTTAATAATCAACTGTACCTAATTGGGCATTCACTTGTGGACCTCTTTTCTGCCAACTAAAGAAAAATTGAGCTGCTTTACTCCTCTGCCTTCCCACCCAGAAACCGTGTCAGCATGGTTGCCTGGCTACCTGCTCATGAAGGACTTGATTAATAGCAAATTGGCAATTTAACGAGCCACTTCCATGATCTCCAAAGAAATCAAAATACAAACACAATATTTAATCTTGCCAACCGAAGACGATGTGACTGCATGAAGTGAGTATGCTTTTTTGCACTGTTTACAATAACTGGGGCATTAACTTACTGATGATTCCATTTAGGTAAAGAGGGCTTTGTTGAAGTCTAGCTGTCTGAGTATATTTGTATCTTGATGAATGGTGACTTAAGTAACTCCCCATACCTCAAGATGTAAATATACCTTTTAATCTGTAAGTTAAAGCCTAATTAATTATGAAAATGAAAACTGGAAAAAAATTAAAAAGCATACTCGCTACAATAAGCATAGAGGACCACATTTTAAATAACATCCTCTCAAATTTATTTCTAAATTATGGCAAGGCAAATTTGGGGTCATGCAGATTTTTGTGGGTTTATGGCCTTTCTACAGCCACGTCCACAAATAAATAAATTTCCACAAACTATGATGCAAAATAATAAGAGTGTCCAAAAATATTGAAGATCAAATTATACAGTGGATTGCCCTAATAAAACATCATTTTTTTTCTGTTATGGTGGATATAAAAGACCATGCTGAATTTTTTTCATCTTAAGTAGTGCGATAGGCGCATTTGTTTGTCTTAGCTCTTATTTTAGATGTAAATTACAGTTTGGTCATTAGTAACTTTTATTTTCAGGATTTTTCTTCTGGCTTTCCAAGACTTGTGTTCTATGATGACATATACTACTTTTAGAAGACATTTTTCTGATAACACTTTCATAATCCTTATCTTTAGGTTCATAGTTCTGGAAGTACAAACATCACTACACAAATATTGATATGCATTAAACAGGTTTTTTTGGTTTGGTGGTTTTTCTGTTTGGTAAGTCTAAAGTATCGAAGAGTGGTATGTGATTTAAACAACAATGCCTCTGTGTTTCAGGTGCCCTTCGTTTTAAGAGAAAGATTATTGGATTAAAAGACGAGTTTTACAACCGCTACATAATGAAAAGTTTTTTGTTTGAACCAGTAGTCAAAGCATTTCTCAACAATGGATCCCGCTACAATCTGATGAACTCTGCCATAATAGAGATGTTTGAATTTATTAGAGTGGTAGGTTCTGTATTTTTAATTAGAATTTTCGTTTTAATTGTTTGAGAAAAATTGAATTCGCATTACCTAGTATTTTGGCTTGAGATTATTATATTTGGAGAGTTTTTTAAATAATGAAACTGCCATAAGCCTGTGAGAGATTTGATTCAAGCTACATCTTAACCTTTCAGCAGCTACAAATCTTGTTTTGGCGGCGGGTTGCGGGGACAGTCTCTCACTGTTGTTTCTAGGCTGGAGTGCAGTGACTCAATCTTGGCTCACTGCAACTTTTGCCTCCTGGGTTCAAGGGATTCTCGTGCCTCAATCTCCCGAGTACCTGGGATTACAAGCACGTAACACCACACCCAGCTAGTTTTTGTATTTTTAATAGAGATGGGGTTTCACCATGTTGGTTAGGATGGTCTTGATCTCCTGACTGCGTCAGCCACCATGCCCAACCAGCTGCAGATCTTTTATAGCAGGGGTCCTGAACCCTTTGGCCATAGACCAGTCCATGGCCTGTTCAGAACCTGGCTGCACAGCAGGGGGTAAGCTGCAGGCAAGCAAGTGTTACCGCCTGAGCTCTACCTCCTGTCAGATCAACAGCAGCATTAGATTCTCCTAGGAACATGAACCCTGTGGCTAACTGTGAGGTGGAACAATTTCATCCCAAAACCGTCACCCATGGAAAAACTGTCTTTCACAAAACCAAAAAGGTTAAGGACTGCTGCTTTGTAGGATGGTCACAGTAGTCATTTTAAGAAAGCAAAACTACACTTGACAGATAAGCATTTGAATGTGTTTTTCTTAACTTTCACATTTCTAAAGAGCAATTTCATAATACTCTTCATTTTCTAACAATGTAATAAGCTAGTGGTTCTCAAACATGGATGCCATGCAAATTTATCTGGCATGCCTTTTTTTTTTTTTTTTTTTTTTTTAAAAGAGATGAGGTTTTGCTATGTTGCCCAGCTGGTCTCAAACTCCTGTGCTCAAATGATCCTCCCACCTCAGCCTCACAAGTAATTGAGACTGTCAGTGCATACCACAGTACCTGGATGTCATGCTTTTTTAAAAGTTGGGGTAAATAATATACAACATTAAACTTGCCATTTTAACCATTTTTAAGTATACATTCACATTATTATGCAACCATCACCATCATCCATCTTCAGAAATTTTCTGTAAGATACTTTTTTTTTTTTTTTTTTTTTTTTTTTTGGGAGACAGAGCCTTACTCTGTTACTCAGGCTGAAGTACCGTGACATAATCTTGGCTCACTGCACCCTTGTGCACCCTCCACCTCCCAGGTTCAAGCAATTATTGTGCCTCAGCCTCCTGAGTAGCTGGGATTACAGGCGCCCACCACCACACCCGGCTAATTATACATACATGTATATATGTTGGCTATATATTGGCCAACTATGTTGGCCAGGCTGGCCTCAAACTCCTGACCACCGTAGGTGATCTGCCGACCTTGGCCTCCCAAAGTGCTGGGATTACAGGCATGAGCCACTTCGTCTGGCCTGTGACATGCTTTTAAAATACACATGGCTATTGTGTGTTCTCACTTATAAGTGGGAACTAAACTTTGAGTACACATGGAAATAAAGAAGGAAACAACAGATACCAGGGCCATTTTGAGGGTAGTGAGTGGGAGAGGTGAGCATTAAAATACTATCTATTGGGGTACTGTGCTTATTACTTGGGTGATGAAATAATCTGTACATCAAACCCCTGTGACACGTAGTTTACCCATATAACGAATATGCACATGGACCCCTGAACCTTAAATAAAATTTCATTAATAAAATACAAATGCCCAGGCCCATGGCCAGGCACAGTGGTTTATATGTACTTTGGCAGGCCAAGTTGGGAAGACTGCTTGAGGCCAAGAGTTAGAGACTAGCTCGGGCAACATTTCAAGACCCCATCTCTTCAAAATTAAAAAAAAAAAAAAAAAAAAAACTTAGCCCTGTATGGTGGTACATGCCTATAGTCCTAGCTGCTTGGGAGGATGAAGTGGAAGGACTGCTTGAGCCCAGGAGTTCAAGGCTTCAGTGAGCTATGATCATACAACTATACCTCAACCTGGGTCCCAGAGTAAGAACCCATCTCTAAATCACATACCGATCCCCCACATCAGAATCAAAATCACCTAGGGCAAGACCTGGACATTTGCTTTGTAAAGACATAGATAACCAGGTGCAGTGGCTCACACCTATAAACCCGGCACTTTGGGAGGCCGAGGTGGGTGGATCACCTGAGGTCAGGAGTTCAGGACCAGCCTAACCAACATGGAGAAACCCCATCTCTACTAAAAATATAAAATTAGCTGGGCTTGGTGGCATATGCTGTAATCCCAGCTACTTGGGAGGCTGAGGCAGGAGAATCGCTTGAAGCCGGGAGGTGGAGGTTGTGGTGAGCCAAGATCACGCCATTGCACTCCAGCCTGGGCAACAAGAGCGAAACTCCATCTGAAAAAAAATAAAGACCCATAGATAAATTGGGGACTACTATAGTAGCCAGTGTGTGTTATTCTCATTTTTTTTGTTTGACCATCTCTAAGATTATGTAATTTTATGAAATTAACCTATTTTTGGTGAGTATGAATTTATTAAGCCTCATCTTGCTAAGATGACATTTTTTCATTACTATTCTCTTCTGTAGGAAGATATAAAATCATTAACTGCTCATGTAATTGAAAATTACTGGAAAGCACTGGAAGATGTAGATTATGTACAAACATTTAAAGGATTAAAACTGAGATTTGAACAACAAAGAGAAAGACAAGATAATCCCAAACTTGACAGGTAAATTACCATATATTTGAACCTATTCATTAAGCATCAAGTTGTATGTTAGTGGCTTTATTGTTTATTTGATATTCTTTGGCTTGACAAGGAATGGGGAAATAAGCAGATAGCAAATAGAAATTGTAGTTTCCCATAAGGGTCAACATAAATGTTTTCCTGAAGATTTGGCTGGTTTTTAGTATAATACTGCAGACCCCCAGGCATGTATCAAGGCAGAGATAATGAACAAAAAGCCCAAACAGTGGCAATGAGGCTTCATGTGTTCAGAATAAAATCAGAGTATTATATTATTTGCTTTGAATTTACAAGTTACTAAGGTTACAAATTATTCTTTAAAATCTTGTACATTAAACACCTGGATTTACATTGATACTACATTTTAATATCTGTAAATTCCTTGTTAATTCCCAATGTTAACAAGTTTAATAAGTCATCTGTAACAGAACAGTTAAGTCCATATATGATTATATTCTCTTCTCTACTTGTAGTATGCGTTCCATTTTGAGGAATCATAGATATCGAAGAGATGCCAGAACACTAGAAGATGAAGAAGAGATGTGGTTTAACACAGATGAAGACGACATGGAAGATGGAGAAGCTGTAGTGTCTCCATCTGACAAAACTAAAAATGATGATGATATAATGGATCCAATAAGTAAATTCATGGAAAGAAAGAAATGTATGTTTAAAAAAATGGGCAAGAATATACGAAGGCTTTCTCATTCTAGACTCATTCTTATTTCTTGACAAAATGATTAGTTAGTATTTGCTTTGAATATGTGATGGCATAGGTTTTAAAGACATTGCTTTATGGGATGTGACTGAACAGCAGTGTTGTGCAGGCATAGACTAAGTTTCTTAATTTGAGTTGATTAAGGAATATACTATTTCAGGAAGGGTAGGGATACTGTATATGATTCTGAAGGTTTCATTTCCTCTCTGAAGTAAGATCCAAGGAATGGAGTTGTATTTAGTATTTTGGTAAGCTTCGTTTATAAATTGAACTTCAGTGTTTCTACCCAACAGAGTAAGCTAGTTAAATGTGTTTTAGTGTTACCTCACTTGGGGAAGTTTTTAAAGATTGAGTATGGGGGACAACTATTGACACTAGTCTCATTTTTAGTAAAAGAAAGCGAGGAAAAGGAAGTGCTTCTGAAAACAAATCTTTCTGGACGGCAGAGCCCAAGTTTCAAGCTTTCCCTGTCCAGTGGAACAAAGACTAACCTCACCAGCCAGTCATCTGCAACAAATCTGCCTGGTTCTCCAGGATCACCTGGATCTCCAGGATCTCCAGGCTCTCCTGGATCCGTACCTAAAAATACATCTCAGACGGCAGCTATTACTACAAAGGTACATTTTGACTCACATTTTGCCCCCTCCCTTTCCCTAATTTTAAGTTTTCTCATCAAAAATTTTGACTAAGATTCCCTTTGGTTACTGCCACCTAGAACTGATTTATCGAGTCCCCCCTACCACCACTTGAACTTATCTAAAAGTTGAGAAATTTCTGAGTTTTTATGACCAATGCAAAAGTCTGAATATTATGAATTCTTACTTTGGCATTTTGCATTTTAGAACTACAAGTTCAAGTTTGTATGTCAAAACATTTACAGAAATGTTAAGGTTTTCAGTTATTCTTTAATAAATTTTCCTATTACCTAGATAAAGGCTTTGCAGGGAAATGATAATCTGAATATCTGGATACTCCTAACTTTACTTTGCCAGTTAAGTTTTGTTTTTAAGGAAACTAACCATCTACTACTGTCACTAACATTTTATATAAGAAAGGAACAAAATCTTAAGAAAAATGTAGAAAAGATGCAATCTCAGAGTAAAACCAACTTTTGGGGCTCCTTATGCTGCCCTTTTTTTTCTTTTGAGATACAGTATATTGACTAGCAGTTAAAAGACTGGCATTTGGGAATTGCTGACCTAAATTGGGAATGTAATGCCCATTCCGTCTTTTTTTCTGGAGTGAGCAGGAGACCCCTATGGCTAAGAAGTGAATCTGAGACATGCTGAAATGAAGAGGCAGGCTTGAGAGCAGAGCAATGTGAATTTTTCCCCTGAGCATCTAAATAAAGTGAGCTGCAGTGGTTTCTGGTGACGGAGCAGGGCTATGAGGAAACCCAGATGAAATAATGAGGAAGAGTCGAGGCAGAACTGCTTTATCTTCTGCAGTTTTCATTTTGATACTTTTTTTTGGGACAGAGTCTCAGTCTGTCACCCAGGCTGGAGTGCAATGGTGTGATCTTGGCTCACTGCAACCTCCACCTACATTAAAGCAATTCTTGGGCCTCAGCCTCCCGAGTAGCTGGGATTACAGATGTGTACCACCAGGCCTGGCTAATTTTTGTAATTTTAATTAGAGACAGGGTTTCACCATGTTAACAGATCAGGTTGGTCTCCAGCTCTTGTCCTCATGTTATCCCTCTGCCTCAGCCTCCCAAAGTGATGGAATTACAGGCATGAGCCACCACGCTCAGCCTCATTTTCATACTATTTTAGACTTTATGTTTAAAAAAATTTTAAGGTGCTGTTGTCTTGAAACATTTTCATTCATTTTCTAACTCCTGGGTAATTTGCTAGGATTATAGACTACTTAAAATTTTTTTGCCTTAGATCAGGTGCAGAGGCTTATGCCTGTAATCTCAGCCCTTTGGGAGGCCAAGGCGGGTGGATCATCTGAGGTCAGGAGTTCAAGACCAGCCTGCCCAGCAAAACCCCCTCCCTACTAAAAATACAAAAATTAGCAGGGCATGGTGGTGGGCACCTGTAATCCCAGCTACTCGGGAGGTTGAGGCAAGGAGAATTGCTTGAACCTGGGAGGTGGAGGTTGCAGTGAGCAAAGATTGCACCATTGCATCTAGCCTGGGTGACACAGTGAGACTCCGTCTGAGGGTGGGGGGGGGAGGAAATGAGTTTTCTTACTTTAATTTTAATTAACTAAGTTTTCCCTTATGTAAAAAAGTATGCATGTTTATTACTGAAAATTTAGACAATACATGAACATAATGAATTTATGTTTAACAGAGTCCCACCACCCAGAAATAACCACAATTACCACGTTGAGTTAGAATCTGGTTTCTTTCTCCAGTCATAAAACACCCGTGTTGTTACATGTGTTTTGTTTTCTGTTGTCTGATCCTTGTTTCTGAACAGGGAGGCCTCGTGGGTCTGGTAGATTATCCTGATGATGATGAAGATGATGATGAGGATGAAGATAAGGAAGATACGTTACCATTGTCAAAGAAAGCAAAATTTGACTCATAATAATGGCAACGGCCTAGGATCAGTACCTGTTGAAAAGAACTGGTTCTCCACCCCTCTCCCATACAAAATCCACAACAAAGCGCAGTGGTCTCTTGTGAATGACTGACACAGATCAGCCTCTTACACTTGACTTCTGCTCATCAAGTGCCAATTCAATGGAGCAGGAGGAGGGGATATCATACATTTAGGGGAAAGACTTAAGCCTTTGAGCTCTCCAGCTTGGACCACACATTGCCCTTTTCTCAGGGAAGGAAATGGAAACAAAAAGCCAACAGGGCAGGGGTTTTGTAAGTGGAACTCTGGATTGACTGGTCAGTTGCTACAATCAGAATATGCTTTCTTGGACCATGTTTGACACTTAGAAGAATGGGCCTTTCTGCCGTAATTCTTCACTAGTTAAGAATGCCAGCAGTTTCTTTCTATAAAGAGACCTGCCTTTAAAATCATACATTCTGAACATTTTAGTCAAGCTACAACAGGTTTGGAAAACCTCTGTGGGGGAGGGGTGAATATAAAGTTTTCCTCTTTTTTATCTGTTCCCCTTGCCCTTCAAACTGCAGATTTTTTTTTTTTAAAGTGGGGATTTGTCCCTACTTGATTAAAGATTGAGTGGAATTCTAGATGTGGTCATTTGTGTCATAATTTTTTTTGTTTTGTTTTTGATTTTTTTTCCTCCCCTGAGTGTATGCTTAGTTGTTGAATATATATATTTGGGACCATTAAAACTTTTTTTGATGTAATATAACCTAACGTTGTGCTGGTACCTGTTTTACCATGTGTAATTTTTGTTTTACATCACAGTTCTTAATTTGTTTAGAGTTTTATGAAAGATGGTATAGTTTTTATTGACAAAAGCAAAGTAATCTTACAACTATGTGCATACAAAAGCAATACTATTTTGTGACTAAGTATTTTATATTAAAATTTACATCAGCAACTGTCGAGAATTCAGGGAAATGGAGTGGAATTTAAAACTTCAGCAGTTTTGTTAAATCTAGAAACATGAAATTAGTATTCCAAAGAGATTCTGAAATTTCGTATCTTGGGGAAATGACGGTACATTAAATCAAAATTGAGGATGGATGATTTAAAAATAACATTTGACTTTTGAATAATAAAAAGAAAAGTGAAGAGTAAGAGAAATTGTAGTAGTTGTATGTTTTGTTGTTTTTGTTTTTAACTACTCCCTTTGGAATACCAGTTTGAGTTGTAAGTGGTGGTTTCTAAATAAATACCTGGCCAGAGGACCATCACCTGTCACCTTATTAAAACAATATTTTTAAATAGGTTCGTTGTCTTACATGTGATCAAATTCTTTCAAGGAAAATGAAAATAAATCTACTTACCCTCAGTTTTTACAGTGAAGAATTTAGAACTTATTGAAGAATATATTTTCAAATGTGAATAAAACTTCATATCCAGGAAAGGATGCTATTTTAAGTATCATATACTTTAAGTGAGTATCTAGCAAGCGCTGTGTGCTTCTCTGTCTTGTCTTGTTTATTCCTCAGTAAATTCTAATGGTGGTACCAAAAACAAGACTATATTGAATAACTGGATAGAAAACCAGAAAGTGTCAACTTGCTACAGTCATTAAAAGTTTTATTATTGGCTGATAATTTTTTTTAACAAAAACTTTGGGTGCATAATTATGAGTTAAGTATATCTCACCAGAGTATAGATCTACTTCGGAGTCACAAGTTTTGGCTATTAAGAATTGAAATGAATCAACTTACCTTGCAAATAAAGAGAAGAAAAACTCTTAGGATCTAAGTCAATGTCTTCCTTTTTTACCTAGAAAGTCCCATGTCAACTAATGTTTCCGTTTTAAACATGCAATTTAAAACTGACCTTTTTGGGTGATTCTTGAAACACTTATCTTGGTATTCTGCAGGTTCTTAGAGGGAAGCAGCAGCACTTGCTTTCATTTTGTGGTCCAGTATATTAACTGCTGGCCTTCCACAGTTGAGATGACTTTTTATTGATGGACATTTGTATTCCCTTAGTTATTAGTGATTATGGTTACTGAAATAGAGACGACACAAGTGTTTGTAAAAGAGTAGAAGAAATTAGGTCAGAAATAGCTTGTCACGTTATGAAGGAATACTGTTAGAAAGCAATTGCTAGAAATACAACACTTGACACAGTTTGATAGGATTCAAAAGTCCATGCTTGTTTCACTCTCACCCACGCGTGTAGTGTAGTGGTATGACCATAGCTCACTGCAGTCTTGACCTCCCAGGCTAAATTGATCCTCCTGTCTCAGCCTGCCAAGTAGCTGGGACCACAGGCACACCACCTTGCCTACTAGCTAATGGTAGAGATGGGATCTCCCTGTGTTGTCCTGGTCTCCCAAATGCTGGGATTACAGGTGTGAGCCATTGTACCTGACCAAAAGTCCAAACCCTTAATCATAGGTATTATCTTGGTAACCAACATGAATGTAGTCAAAAATTATTTTTCACCGTAACGATACCAATTGGTTCTTTTGGTCATTTTGCAGTGTTTAAAATGAAAACATTTTCACGTCCCAGAGTGGACTCTACAGTTTCTAATTATCGCGGGAAACACCTTGACATCTATTAAAAAGATGTCGAGATGTCTTTTTCTTTCTGCCCAATTGTGCCTAATTTTTGTAATTGTACAAAAATTAGATTTTCTAATTTTTCCCAGAACTCCAATTTGCAAGTCAATCTTTTTGAATTTGGAAATGCAGGGGAGGCATGGAGCAGGGGAAAACATTCTCTACTATTTGTTCTTAATTGACTTGACAACTGGTCTTTGTAAAGGCTGCAAGATTAGAATGGCAGTGGGTTTAAACTGGAAGATTCAAGTGGAAAAGTATTTAACCATAAATAACTGCTAAAACCACATTGTCAAAGTTCCTTTTGGAGGAAAATTTAGACCTTCAAAATTCTTTTATTCAGATTATGTTAACTTTTTCTGACAATGTTATCTATTTCAAGAAAGATTATGAAGACATTTTTATGGATGGATGATTATCTACTGTTAAACTGGGGCTTTGAGAGTGTATAAAGAAATGGAGTCATCAGTAAGTTGTGATTCCCAGTGCTAAATCAGTTTGATTTTATTTCTTTAGCTTTAATATCTTATTTTGGCTCTGTAGAATGATAAATCTAAAAGAAAACTGTAGAGATCCTCTTAGCTAAGTATGTTAACACTGGAGTTAGTTGTCTTGTTTCTTCAAATAGTTATTGATGGAGACACAGCATTCCTTGACCTTTCTCAGTCTGCTGGATAAAGGGTTCTTCCGTGGACTCACAGGAAATAGTGGTTACTTCAACATGATGCCACATGGGCTTTTGTTTATTTCCCCTGCCTCCTACCATTTCAAAGAAAGTGCTCTGGTATAAGTGACAGCCTACCTGCAGGTTCATTGGATCCTTTTTTGTTTTCTATTATTTGACACTGAGGCAGCATTAGCTACCAACCACTGTTTTCTTGATGTCTTTCTCTTGGTTTCTGTAATCACTTGTGTTTTAACTTTTTTTTTTTTTTTTGAGACCGGGTCCTACTCCTTGCCCAGGCTGGAGTGCAGTGGGGTGAGCACAGCTAATTGCAGCCTTGACCTTCTGGGTTCAAGCAGTTCTCTTGTCAGCCTCCTGAGTAGCTGGCACTACAGCTATGTGACACCACGCCTGGCTGATTTTTGTGTTTTTTGTAGAGATTAGGTTTCACCATGTTGCTTAGGGTGGTGGTGATTGAGAGACAAGGTCTCACTCTGTTGCCCAGGCTGGAGTGCAGTGGCACAATCATCACTCACTACAGCCTTGAACTCCCGGGCTCAAGCAGTCCTCCTCCCTCAGCCTCTCTAATAGCTGGAACTATAGTAGCTGGGACTACAAGTGTTTGCCACCATGTTTTGTTTTGTTTTTTTAAGAGATGGGATTTCACTATGTTGCCCAGGCCAGTCTCAAATTTTGGCCTCAAGTGATCCTCCCACCTCAGCCTCCCAAAGTACTGAGATTACACACATGAGCCAGCACGCCTGGCCTGTTCTATCTTTTGATGGCTCCATTCTTTACCCTTCAATGCTGGAATTCATTAGGCTTACACTTTTGTGCACTCAACTTCCCAAGTTCTGGACAGACCACATTTCTTATGAGGTCCTTGACACAATCATGCCATGCCCTAAAGGATCTGCCCTTAACCTGTACTGTGCCCCTTTTCTTGAATGCTCTTTTCCCTGCCTTGACTGCTGATGAACTTGAATTCTTTCAACATTCAAAAGTGATCCTGATACCCCACTCCTTTCTTGAAGGAAGGGGCTATATCCTTTTCAACTTTGTATCCCTAGCATCTAGCATGACAGCAAACCCACAGGCAGATCCTGGGTAATCTGGGTAAGTGAAGGAAAGACTGAGTAATGTGCACACAAAATACAGATTAGTAAAGCCTTAGCTGATGCTCTTACACAGTCAAGAGTTTGACTTATTCTTGACCACAAAATTCTCCGTCTTTTGTACTCGTGAGCCTTAGGGTAATTTTTTTTTCTTTTTTTGGAGAGACAGTCTTGCTCTGGCGCCAGGTGCCAGGCGCCAGGCTGGAGTACAGTGGCGCAATCTCGGCTCACTGCAACCTCTACCTCCCGGATTCAACCAATTCTCCTGTCTCAGCCTCCTGAGTAGCTGGGACTACAGGCATGCGCCACCACGTCCAGCTAGTTTTTGTATTTTAGTAGAGATGGGTTTTCACCGTGTTGGCCAGGATGGTCTCGATCTCTTGACCTCGTGATCCACCCGCCTCAGCCT
Organism: Aotus nancymaae; assembly: GCF_030222135.1. Taxonomy (NCBI): domain Eukaryota; kingdom Metazoa; phylum Chordata; class Mammalia; order Primates; family Aotidae; genus Aotus; species Aotus nancymaae. Next base: position 74,792,574 of record NW_026988422.1, on the reverse strand, counting down.
CCCAAAGTGCTGGGATTACAGGCGTGAGCCACCACGCCTGGCCTGGGTAATTTTTTTTTTTTTTTACATGAACAGCTGGAAAGAGACCTTAGGGTAATTCTAAATGCCCAAAATACTCCCTTGTTGGCATAACATTTGTTGAATCAGCAACACCTATAATCCCACTTACTTAGGCTTTGCTAGTTTATTCATCTCTGCCCCCAAAACCTCTAACTCCTTAACTCAGTGTTCATTTGGTCATAGGTCTTTACTCCTAAGTAGGGCTTTTATCACCAGACCTAGTCATCAGCTGATTGGTTCCTCAATACCCGGGCCACAGACTAGTAGCAGTCCATGGCCTGTTAGGAACTGGGCCACAGTGCAGGACATGAGCAGCAGGCAAGCCAGCAAAGCTTCACCTGTATAGCCACTCCCTAGTGCTTGCATCACCACCTGAGCTCTGCCTCCTGTCAGATCAGCAGTAGCATTAGGTTCTCATAGGACCACAAATCCTATTGTGAACTGCACATGCAAGGGGTCTGTCACTGTCTCCCATCACCCCCAGATGGGACAGTCTAGTTGCAGGGAAACAAGCTCAGGGCTCCAACTCATTCTACATTATGGTGAGTTGTATAATTATTTCATTATATATTACAGTGCAGTAATAATGGAAATAAAGTGCACAATAAATGTAAATGCACATGAATTATCCCGAAACCATCCTCCCCTCCCCACCCACCCCAGTCTATGGAAAAATTGTCTTCTATGAAATCAGTCCCTCGTGCCAAAAAGGCTGGGGACTACTGCTCTAAAGGAAGAAGAAGAAACAGTGATACTTTATTAACCAACCTCCAAGATAATTCTGATTGTCTCATACTGTGAAAGGTAAGAATCTCTCCAAAACTAAGAGCCCAGAAATATTTGGCCTTTGGAATGCTTGGGGTGACTTTCAACAAAGGTAGAAAATGAGGAATTAGTGAAAGCCTTTCACCCAAAACCCCCAATTCAAGCTCTTCAAGGGCCTACTTTGGAAGACTGGAATGGGGTAGGGGATTAGGGTGCAAAATAAAAGAGGCTAAAGCAGCACTCAGGAAATCCCACGATATGTATTCCATACTTGTATGTTGGTTGATAAACTGATTCTAAGAACATATTTCCTGATAAAACAGCAGTGAAAAGTTGTGGACTAAATGGAACAGCAAGAGCAGAGAAAGGCCTGGGTTAAAATTCTTACTCTGCTAGTAAGATCTTAGGCAAGTTCCGGAGGGATGCCAGATGGCTGAGTCATTAGAGTGAATTGGCAACCAACAGAATGGGAAAAAATTTTTGCAATCTACCCATCTGACAAAGGGCTAATATCCAGAATCTACAAAGAACTAAAGCAGATTTACAAGAATGAAACAAGCCCATTCAAAAGTGAGCAAAGGATATTAACAGACACTTTACAAAAGATGACATATATGAGGCCAACAAACATATGAAAAAATGCTCATCATCACTGGTCATTAGAGAAATGCAAATCAAAACTACATTGAGATACCATCTCATGCCAGTTAGAATGGCGATCATTAAAAAATCTGGAGACAACACATGTGGAGAGGATGTGGAGAAATAGGAACACTTTTACACTGTTGGTGGGAGTGTAAATTAGTTCAACCATTGTGGAAGATAGTGTGGCGATTCCTCAAGGACCTAGAAATAGAAATTCCATTTGACCCAGCAATCCCATTACTGGGCATATGTCCAAAGGATTATAAATCGTTCTACTGTAAGGACACATGCACACGAATGTTCATTGCAGCACAGTTTACAATAGCAAAGACCTGGAACCAACCCAAATGCCCATCGATGATAGACTGGACAGGGAAAATGTGGCACATATACACCATGGAATATTATGCAGCTATAAAAAACGATGAGTTCGTGTCCTTTGTAGGGACAAGGATGAACCTGGAAACCATCATTCTCAGCAAACTGACACAAGAACAGAAAATCAAACACCACGTGTTCTCACTCATAGGTGGGTGTTGAACACATGGACACAGGGAGGGGAGCATCACACACTGGGGTCTGTCGGGGGGAAATAGGGGAGGGACAGCGGGGGGTGAGGAGAAGGGGAGAGATAGCATAGGGAGAAATGCCAGATATAGGTGAAGAGGGGGAGGAAGGCAGCAAATCACACTGCCACGTGTGTACCTATGCAACAATCTTGCATGTTCTTCACATGTACCCCAAAACCTAAAATGCAATTAAAAAAAAAAAGATCTTAGGCAAGTTCATTTAGCCTTGCTTCTCTCATTTGTGGTAGGAATAATATCCACAAAAGAACATTGAGGGCTGTGGAATATATGTATCTATAAAACAGCTATCCCAATGGTAGGTACTCAATAGGCAGTAGCTATTTAATATGTTATATTAATATAGTCTAAACAAGCCTGAAAATCATCTGCTTTTAGGAGTCATTCATAGTCTATACAGTGAGAATTAATATATTGGTTAAGATTATATATCCATAAATGGCTGAGTGAGGAACTTGGCAAATCTCTCCCCAAAAAGCAATGTTAAAACAGCAAAATTCGCTGGGCACAGTGGCTTACACCTGTAATCACAACACTTTGGGAGACCAAGGCAGGCAAATTGCTTGGAGTTGGAGACCAATCTGGGCAACATGATGAAACCCTGTCTACACAAAATTTCGGGCATGATGGTGTGCCTGTAGTCCCAGCTACTCAGAAGGCTGAGGCAGGACGATCACTTGAGTGGGGGAGGTTCAGGCTGCAGAGAGCTGTGATCTTACCACCGCACTCCAGCCTCGGCGACACAGACTCTGTCTCAAAAAACAAACAAGAGGTCAGGTGTGGTGGCTCATGCCTGTAATCCCAGCACTTTGGGAGGCCAAGGCAGGCAGATCACCTGAGGTTGGGGGTTTGAGACCAGCCTGACCAACATGGAGAAACCCTGTCTCTACTAAAAAAAAAAGAAAAAAGAAAAATACAAAATTATCCAGGCGTGGTGGTGCATGCCTATAATCCCAGCTACTTGGGAGGCTGAGGCAGGAGAATCGCTTGAACCCAGGAGGTAGAGGTTGCAGTGAGCCGAGATCACACCACTGCACTCCAGCCTGGGCAACGAGCAAAACTTTGCCTTAAAAAAAAAAAAAAAAAAAAAAAAAAAAAAAAAAAAAAAAAAATTGCCAAAACCAATCATTTCATTCAGGACTGCAGAAATGAACCGAAGGTATATAACAAATTAAGAAAAGTCAGGAATCTTGGTGGGCCAGGCATAGTGACTCACACTTGTAATCCAAGTACTTTGGGAGGCCAAAGCAGGCAGATTACTTCAGGTCAGAAGTTCAAGACCAGCCCGGCCAAGATGGTGAAACCTGTCTCTACAAAAAATACAAAAATTAGCTGGCCGTGGTGGTATGTGCCTGTAGTTCTAGCTACTCTGGAGGTTGAGGTGGGAGATCACCCCAGCCCAGGGGGTCAAGGCTGCAACAAGCTGTTATCGTGCCACTGTACTCCCACCTGGCTGACAGAGAGAGACCCTGTCTCATAAAATAACAATCTTGGGTAAGAACACTGGGAGTCTAGTATTTTGCATGGAGCTACTCCCATCCCCCAAAACCACCTTCCTTCCCCACTCCCAACCCCTCAGTTCAACCAGCTAGGTAGTCCTACTAAGCAGGATAGCCTTAAAAACAAGCAGCTTCACTGCTGGAAGTGGCTGACTTGATTTCGAATGGAGGAAAAAACACACCCTTGGTTGTTCATGGAAGCAGTAGCTTGACCAAGAAAAAAAAAAAAAAAGACTCAGATTATTAACATCAGAGATAAAAGACATTTGGTTGGGACATTACTACCAACCTTGAAGGAATACTATGAATAGTTGTATGCCAGTAAATTACATAACTCAGATGAAATGGACACATTCTTAGAGACAAACTTCTGAAACCAACTCAAGAAGAAACACTATTTGAAGAGATCTGTAACAAGTGAAGAGATTGAATTAGTAATCCAAAAAACTACCACCCCTCCCACACAAACACACAAACCCTGAGGGGCTTCATTACTGAATTTTACCAATTCTTCACAAACTCTTCCAAAAAACAGAAGAGGAGGGATTACGTCCCAAGTCATTCTGTGAGATCCGTATTACCCTAATAACAAAATCCAGACAAAGATGTCACAAGAAGAGGAAGCTACAAAATACCTCTGCATATGGTTGCAAAAACTGTCAACAAAACACTAGGACACTCAATCCAGCAACAAAGAATTATACATAATAACCAAGTGGGATTTATCCTAGGAATACATGGTTGGTTTAATATATTTAAGTCAATTAATGTAATAAACCATATCAAAAGAATAAAATACAAAACCACATGATCATTTCAATAAATGCAGAAAAAGCATTTGACAAAATTCAAAGTCATTTTATGATAAAAACACTATACAAACTCAACCAGATAAAGGGCATCTAAGAAAAATCTACAGTTAACATGATAATGGTGAAAGACTAGGTATTTTCCACCTAAAATCAGAAACAAGAAGCGGCTCTTGTTGGCCGGGCATGCTGGCTCACGCCTGTAATCCCAGCACTTTAGGAGGCCGAGGCAGGCAAATCATGAGGTCAGGAGTTCGAGACCAGCCTGGCCAACATAGTGAAACCCTGTCTCTACTAAAAATACAAAAAATTCGCTGGGCATGGTGGCACACGCCTGTAATTCCAGCTACTTGGGAGGCTGAGGCAGGAAAATCACTTGAACCTGGGAGGTGCACCACTGCACTCCAGCCTAGGTGACAGAGTGAGACTGTCTAAAAAGAAAAGAAGTACCTCTTGCCTCTACAACATTATACTGCAGGTATTAGCCAGACAATTTAGGTAAAACAATTAAATGAAAAGCATCAGATTAGAAAGAAAAAAGTAGCTGAGTATGGTGGCTCATGCCTGTGGTGTCAGCATTTTGGGAGGCCAAGGCAGATGGATGGCTTAAGCCCAGGAGTGCCAGACTAGCCTAGCCAACATGGCAAAACCCCTTCTCTACAAAAAAATACAAAAAATAAAAAGTAGCTGGGCATGGTGGCATGCACCTGTGGTCCTAGCTAGTCAAGAGGCTGAGGTGAGAGGATCACTTGAGCCCAGGAGGCAGACGAGGTTGCAATGAGCCAAGATCATGCCACCATACTCCAGCCTGGGCAACGGAGTGAGACCCTGCCTCAAAAAAAAAAAAAATAAAAAAAGTGAAAGAAGTAAAACTGTTTGTAGATGCCATGATCTTGCATGCAAAGTCCTAGGGAATTCATACAAAACCCTTAGAACTAATAAACAAGTTCAGCAAAGTTGCAGATATAACATCAATATACAAAAATGAGTTGTATTTCTATACACTGGTAATGAATGATCTGAAAATTAAGAAGACAATTCCATTTGCAATAGCATAAAGAAAAATAAGATACGAACAAATTTAACAAAAAAAGTCCAAAGTTTATGCCCTGAAAGCTAAATAACATTCTTGAAAGAAATTAAAGTTTGTTTGTTCATTTCTTCATTTGTTTTGGGACAGAGTCTTGCTCTGTCACTCAGGCTGGAGTGCAGTGGCACAATCTTGGCTCACTGAAACCTCCACCTCTTGGGTTCAAGCGATTCTCGTGCCTCAGCCTCCCAAGTAGCTGGGATTACAGGCACGCTCCACCATGCCGAGCTGTTTTCATATTTTTAGTACAGATGGGGTTTTGACATGTTGGCCAGGCTGGTCTCAAACTGCTGGCCTCAAGTGATGTGCCCGCCTCAGCCTCCCAAAGTGCTGTGATTACAGGCGTGAGCCACCATGCCTAGCCAAAATTAAAGATTTAAATAAATGGAAATATATTTCATGTTTATGCACTGAAAGACTTAATATTGTTAAAATGGCAATATTCCACAATTGATCCACAGATGGAATGCAATCCCCATCAGAATCACTAGCTGACTTATTTATAGATGTTGAAAAGCTGCTTCTAGAATTCATATGGAACCATAAAGGTCTCAAAAACAGCTAAAACAAAATAGCTTAAAAAATAATAATAAAAAAATAGGAGGACTTCCACTTCCAAATTTCAAAACTTATTACAAAGCAAGAGTAATCAAGACAGTGTCATACTAGCACGTAAAACAGAGATCAACTGAAATGGAATAGTTGTTCAGAAAGAAAACCATGTGTCTATGGTCAGCTGATTTGCAACACGGATGCTGTTATAGGCTGAACTGAGTATACCCAAAATTCACATGTTGAAGTCCTAACCCCCCAGTTCCTCAGAATGTGAGGGTATTTGCTGGGCACGGCTCATGCCTGTAATCCCAGCACTTTGGGAGGCTGAGGAGGGCAGATCCTCTGAGGTAAGGAGTTCGAGACCAGCCTGACCAACACAGTGAAACCCCATCTCTGGTAAAAAAAAAAAAAAAAAAAAAATACAAAATAGCCAGGCATGGTTGTGGATGCCTGTAATCCCAGCTACTCAGGAGGCTGAGACAGGAGGATCACTTGAAATGGGGAGGTAGAGGTTGCAGTGAGCCGAGATCGCACCACTGCACTCCAGCCTGGGCGACAAGAGTGAAACTCCATCTCAAAAAAAAAAAAAAAAAAAAAGAATGTGAGGGTATTTGGAGACAGGGTGTTGAAAGAGGTAATTAAGGTAAAATGAGTCATTGGGATGACATACTTTTAAGAAGAGGAAATTAGGACCCAGACACACACAGAAGGAAGATTATGTGAAGACACAGGGTTGGGGAAAAAGCCAAATCTGACCTCCCAAAGTGCTGGGATTACAGGCGTGAGCCACCAGGCCTGGCTGAGATATTAAAAGATGTACTATCAACATGATGTCAAGGTTCACTTGCAATAAGAGAAAACAAACTACCATGAGACTCCATTTCTAATTGATCACATTGCAAAGATTCAGAAGTTTGACAATCCCCTCTGGCAGGGCAGTGGTGAGGTAGAGAAACAAACACTTTCACATACTGTTGGTGGTTCACTTAGGTCTTTTTTTTTTTTTTGAGATGGAGTGTCACTTTGTTGCCCAGACTGCAGTGCAGTGGTGTGATCTCAGCTCACTGCAACCTCTGCCTCCTGAGTTCAAGTGATTCTCCTGCCTCAGCCTCCCAAGCAGCTGGGATTACAGGCGTATGTCACTAAGCCTGACTAAAATTTGTTATCTTTAGTAGAGACAGGGATTCACTATATTGGCCAGGTTGGTCTCAAACTCCTGACCACAAGTTATCCCCCCGCCTTGGCCTCCCAAAGTGCTGGGATTACAGGTGTGAGCCACTGTGCCTGGCCTGGTCTTAACATTTAATCATAAAAAGGTGTTTTCAGAACCCCAGAGTTAAGACCCCCATTCAAAGCCTGCATCAGGTCCTAAAAATGCTTTGTTCTGTCCTGCCTCAGTTACAACAGCAAAGATTATAGGAAACTTTTCAATGCCAAGTCTCAAAGTCATTTCCCTGTTGATTTTTTTAAAAATCCCCTTAAACAAGTAAGCCATTGTGGAAAATGTGCTCCGTCTTAGGTGTTAAACAATAAACATTAGTCTGGCTTATTGGCTGTTACACATGAAAACATGCTGCAAGTCTGAAATGTGGAAATGAACCAGCAGGGGCTGGGGCTCAGAGAAATCTCCCTCTTGGCTTCTTCCTGCCAGCTGTCTACTCTGCTTCACTTGGCTGGCCTTGTACATTTCAAACCTGTTTCTTTTCCATTACCCAGATACTTCTGGTACCAGATACTATTGAACACGATTATATCGTGATATGTCCTTTAACCCGGCACCTCTACAGTAAACCTACCTGGCCAGGCACGGTGGTTCATGCCTATAATCCCAGCACTTTGGGAGGCTGAAATGGGCGGATCCCTGGGTCAGGAGTTTGAGACCAGCCTGACCAACATGATGAAACCCCATCTCTACTAAAAATACAATTAGCCGGGTGTGGTGGTGCACGCCTGTAATCCCAGCTACTTAGGAGGCTGAGGCAGGAGAATTGCTTCAACCCAGAAGGTGGCGGTTGCAGTGAGCAGAGATTGCACCACTGCACTCCAGCCTGGACAACAGAGTGAGACTCTTGTCTCAAAAAAAAAAAAAAAAAAAAAAAGGCAGGGCACAGTGGCTTACAGGTGTGAGCCTGTAAGTGGCTCACACCTGTAATCCCAGCACTATGGGAGGCCAAGGCGGGCGGATCACCTGAGGTAAGTGTTCAAGACCAGCCTGGCCAAAATGGCGAAACTCTGTCTCTGAAAAAAAAAAAAAAAAAAAGCTATGTACAGTAAACCTATCTTTACCAAACTGAGGCTTGTGCTGGAGGCCAGCTGGCTATGAAAGGGTGAATGAAAGCAATGTTTTCCTCAGCTCTGCTTCTTCAACTTAAAGGCGCCTAGGAATCAACCAGAGACCTTGTTCAAATGCAGATTCTTTTTTCTTTTATTTTTGAGATGCACTCTCGCTGTTGCTCAGGCTGGAGTGTAGTGGCGCAATCTCGGCTTACTCCCAAGTTCAAGCAATTCCTGTGCCTCAGCCTCCCAAGTAGCTGTGATGCCTGCCACCATGCCTGGCCAATTTTTGTTTTTTGGGTTTTTTTTTTTTTTTGTAGAGATGGGGTTTTACCATGTTGGCCAGGCTGGTCTCAAACCCCTGACCTCAAGTGATCCACCTGCCTCGGCTTCCCAAGTGCTGGGATTACAGGTATGAGCCACTGCGCTCGCTCAAATGCAGATTCTGATTCAAGTAGGCCTTAGGAGGGTTCTGAGACTGCATTTCTACCAAGCTTGTGGCTGATCCACAGACTAGGCTTTGCCAAGCAAGGGGCCATGAAAAAAAGTTGGGTGGGCTCCCCAGGACTGGTGATACAACTCAGTCTTCCTCCACCATCCAAATCCCCCAACCCCTCTACGTTCAATCACCAACCCTCCTCTCCACCTCCCCTGCTCTAGTTTGGACCCTGATCACCCTCACAGGAATTATTGCAAAACTCTGATTTATCTCCTTGCCTTTTTCCCCTCTTTAATCCTGTTTTTGAGGTTGCACAGAGATCTTTCTAAGATGCAAACCTTGGCCAGGGATGGTGGCTCATACCTGTAATCCCAGCACTTTGGGAGGCTGAGGTGGGTGAATCATCTGAGTGCAGAAGTTCGAGACCAGTCTGGCCAACATGGTGAAACCCATCTCTACTAAAAATACAAAAATTATCTGGGTATGGTAACACACACCTGTAATCCCAGCTACCTGGGAGGCTGAGGCACAGGAATTGCTTGAACCTGGGAGATGGAGTTTATTAGTCTGTTCTCATGCTGCTAATAAAGACATACCCCACACCGGGTAATTTATAAAGGAAAGAGGTTTAACTAACTTACAGTTCCACAGGGCTGGGGAGGCCTCACAATCATGGCAGAAGGTGAATGAGGAGCAAAGTCACATCTTACATGGTGGCAGGCAAGAGAGCTTGTGCAGGGGGAGCTGCCCTTTATAAAACCATCAGATCTCAGGAGACTTAATCACTACCATAAGAAAAGTATGGGAGAAACCACCCTCATGATTCAATTACCTCCACCTGGCCCTGCCCTTGGCACGCAGGGATTATTACAATTCAAGGTGAGATGTGGGTGGGGGACACAGCCAAACCGTGTCATTCCACCCCCGGCCCCTCCCAAATCTCATGTCCTCACATTTCAAAACTAGGCACACCTTCCCAACCGTCCCCCGAAGTCTTCACTCATTTCAGCATTAACCCAAAAGTCCAAGTCTAAAGTCTTATCTGAAAGAAGGCGAGTCCCTTCTGCCTACGAGCCTGTAAAATCAAAAGCAAGTTAGTCACTTCCCAGATACGACAGGGGTGCAGGCACTGGGTAACTACACCTGTTCTAAATGGGAGAAATTGGCCAAAATCCAGGGGTTACAGTCCCCATGCAAGTCCCAACTCCAGCAGGGCAGTCATTAAATCTTAAAGCTCCAAAATGATCTCCTTTGACTCCATGTCTCACATCCAGGTCACACTGATACAAGAGGTAGGTTTTTATGGTCTTGGGAAGCTCCAACCTATGGGTTTGCAGGGTACAGCCCCACTCCCAGCTGCTTTCATGGGCTGGTGTTGAGTGTCTGTGGCTTTTCCAGGTGCATGTTGCAAGCTGTTGATGGGTCTAGTATCCTGTGATCTGGAGGACAGGGCCCTCTTCTTATAGCCCCACTAGGTGCTGCCCTAGTGGGGACTCTGTGTGGGGGCTCTGATCCCACATTTCCTTTCTGCACTGCCCTAGCAGAGGTTCTTCATGAGGGCTCTGCCCCTGCAGCACACCCGACTGCACACCCAGGTTATTTCCATACAGCCTCTGAAATCTAGGCAGAGGTTCCCAAACCTCAATTCTTAACTCCTGTGCACCCTCAAGCCTAATAACAGGTTGAAGTTGCCAAGGCTTGGGGCTTCACCCTCTGAAGCAATGGACTGAGCTCTGTGTTGGCCCCTTTAAGCCATGGCTGGGATGCAGGGCACCGAATCCCAAGACTGCACAAAGCAGCAGGGCCCTGAATCCGGCGCAGGAAACCATGTTTTCCTCCTCGGCCTCCAGGCTTATGACGGAAGGGGCTGCCATGAAGACCTCGGACACGTCCTGGACACATTTTCTCCATTGTCTTAGTGATTAACATTTGGCTCCTCGTTACTTACACAAATTTGTGCAGTACGTTGAATTTCTCCTCAGAAAATAGGTTTTTCTTTTCTATGGCTGCAAATCATCGTCAGGCTGCAAATTTTCTAAACCTTTATGCTCTGCTTCCCTTTTAAACAGAAGTTCCAATTCCAAACCATATCTTTGTGAATACATAAAACTGATTTTTTATTTTTATTTATTTATTTATTTTTTGAGATGGAGTTTCGCTCTTGTTACCCAGGCTGGAGTGCAATGGCGCGATCTTGGCTCACCGCAACCTCCGCCTCCTGGGTTCAGGCAATTCTCCTATCTCAGCCTCCTGAGTAGCTGGGACTACAGGCAAGTGCCACCATGCCCAGCTAATAATTTTATTTTTTAGAGACAGTCTCACTTTGTCACCCAGGCTGGAATGGCATAACCTTGGCTCACTGCAACCTCTGCCTCCTGAGTTCAGGCAATTCTTGTGCGTCAGCCTCCCAAGTAGCTGGAATTAAAGGTGCACGCCACCTTGCCTGGCTAATCTTTGTATTTTTAGTAGAAACGGGGATTTGCCATGTTGGCCAGGCTGGTCTCAAACTCAAGTGATCCACTGGCTTTGGTCTCCCAAAATGCTGGGATTGCAGGTGTGAGCCACCACACCTAGCCAAGACTGCATGCTTTTAACAGCACCCAAATCTCTTGAACGCTTTGCTGCTTAGAAATTTCTTCCAACAGATACCCTAAATCGTCTCTCTCATGTTTAAAGTTTCACAGATCTCTAGGGCAGGAGCAAAATGCTGCCAGTCTCTTTGCTAAAGAATAACAAGAGTGACTTTTACTCCAGCTCCCAACAAACTCCTCATCTCCATCTGAGACCACCTCAGCCTGGACCTTATTGTCCGTATCACTACTGGCATTTTGGTCAAGCCATTCAAGTCTCCAGGAAGTTCAACACTTTCCCACATCTTCCTGTCTTCTGAGCCCTCTGTTTCCAGGAGGTTCCAAACTTTCCCATATTTTCCTGTCTTCTCCTGAGACCTCCAAAGTGTTCCAACCTCTGACTGTTACCCAGTTCCAAAGTTGCTTTCACATTTTTGGGTGTCTTTACAGTAGCACCCCACTACCCGCTACCAATTTACTGTATTAGTTTGTTCTCGCACTGCTAATAAAGACATAGTTGAGCTTGGGTGATTTATAAAGGAAAGAGGTTTAACAGACTCACAGTTCCACATGGCTGGGGAGGCCTCACAATCATGGCAGAAGGCAAAAGAGGAGCAAAGTCACATCTTACATGGCGGCAGTCAAGAGAGTTTGGGCAGGGGAACTCCCATTTATAAAACAGTCAGATCTCGTGAGACTTACTCACCACCATGAGAACAGTATGGGGGAAACTGCCGCCATGACTCAATTACCTCTACCTGGCCCTGCCCGTGACACGTGGGGATTATTACAATTGCAGGGGGAGCTGGGTGGGGACATAAAGCCAAGCCACATGACAAAGGCTGCAGTGAGCGAGACGCACCACCGCACTCCAGCCTGGGTGACAGGTGGAGGCTCTGTCACAAAGAAAAAAAAAAGAAAGAAAAGAAAAGAAAACCTAGTCAATGGTCAGTCCAGCTTTAGCTAGCCCTTTTGATGGCTCCTGCCTTTCCTTAAGATTAAGTCCAAACACCTGAACTGAGCGCTTTGGCCCTCTCACAAGCTGGCTCCTCCCCCAAATCCCAGTATCACCTCCTCCCTCTGTCTCAGCAATGTGGGGCTACTTGTGGTTCCCACATGCCTTTCCACGTGGTGTGCCCTCTGTCTGGAATGTCCTTACCGTGGAGTCCTAGTAAGGGAAAAGGAGCTAGGCTGGCAGGAGCAGGGGAAAGCTAAAAGAGAAAGCAGATAAGCTGTAAGTCAGCCTTTGTGTGTGGTCCAGGACACGCAGCCCTCTCTCACGAATAACTCACAAACTTCCTGCACCTAACTTATCAGCAGACCCTCGGCTGACAGAAAAATGCAAGCTAGGCCAGGCGCAGTGCCTCATACCTGTAATTCTAGCTTTTTGGGAGGCTGAGGCAGGCTGATCACCTGAGGTCGGGAGTTTGAGACCAGCCTGACCAACATGGAGAAACCTCATCTCTACTAAACATACAAAATTAGCCAGGTGTGGTGGCGCATGCCTGTAATCCCACTGCTTAAAGGCTGAGGCAGGAGAATCACTTGAACCTGGGGGTGGAGGTTACAGTGAGCCGAGATTGTGCCACTATACTCCAGCCTGGACAAGAGTGAAACTCCGTCTCAAAAAAAAAAAAAAAAAATGCAAGTTAGCTCACTGCAACCTTGGTGTTATCAGCACTGCACAAAGCTCTCTTCAGCACACAGCACAAGCACCATACCACCACACCATACAATCCCCAGCAAGCCTTTGTCTGCGGTCAGATCTTCTCTTGCCGACCTGACCGTTGCTCTCGTGCAACGTTTTCCTAGTTTCTCTTACAAATCTGCCTTTCTTTACCTACTAGTATCTTAGTAAATTCTTTTTACCACCCTCACAACAGTGGCCCCAGAAAGTTGCCACATGCAACACTTCCCACCTATTTGTAGGACAAGCTTTTATTCAGCCTCAAGTACTCTGGCCGAATATTACATCCGCAGCAAAGCCTTTCACGATTCCCCAAAAGAAGTTAAGGTATAAACACACTCTCCATTGTACTATTTCTGTACCTTATACATGCTTTCCAAGATGCTGTCCCTCCTATGCACCAGCGAGCTCTTAAAATCAAGGGTCACAGCTAGTCTTCATTATGTTGTCACTGAACACATAGTTCTTTTTTTTTTTGAGATGGAGTTTTGCTCTTGTTGCCCAGGCTGGAGTGCAATGGCGCAATCTCAGCTCACTGCAACTTCGCCTCCTGTGTTCAAGTGATTCTCCTGCCTCAACCTCCCAAATAGCTGAGATTACAGGCATGCGCCACCATGCCCAGCTAATTTTTTTTTTTTTTTGAGACAGAGTAGTCTCGCTCTGTTGCCAGGCTGGAGTGCAGTGGTGCGATCTTGGCTCACTGCAACTTCCGCCTTCGAAGTTCAAACCATTCTCCTGCCTCAGCCTCCCGAGTAGGTGGGATTACAGACATGCGACACCACACCCCCAATAATTTTTGTATTTTTAATAGAGACAGGGTTTAACCATGTTGATCAGGCTGGTCTCGAACTCCTGACCTCATGATCTGCCCGTCTCAGCCTCCCAAAGTGTTGGGATTACAGGCGTGAGCCACCACGCTTGTCCTAATTTTGTATTTTTAGTAGAGACGGAGTTTCTCCATGTTGGTCAGCCTGGTTTCGAGCTTCTGACCTCAGGTGATACACCTCCCAAAGTGCTGGAATTACAGGTGTGAGCCACTGCACCCAGCCTGAACACATAGCTCTGAGCTGACACAAAGCTTTTTTTTTTTTTTTTTTTAATTAGAGATGGGGTTTCTCCATGTTGGCCAGGTCAGTCTCTAACTCCTGACCTCAGGTGATCCGCCCACCTCGGCCTCCCAAAGTGCTGGGATTACAGGCATGAGCCACCGCACCCAGCTAGATACAAAGCTTTACAATACAGCTCATGTCTTCAGTGCATGTAATCAGGAAGATAGAGCATGAAATCATTCAGAATGCCTGGCTCTTAGTCCCAAATCTAAATTTGCTCAGCCAATTCAGGCAGATCACATTAATTAACCCCTCTTTTCCATTGAGATGTTATGATAAATGACAGTATAAGTGAAAATGCTTTGAAAAATATCCAGTGCTATAATTGTAACAATAATTTCAATGATCAAAAAAGCCACTTTTCCCTGAACACTTAGGCTGTACCAGGTACTTTACAAAGACTGTAAAAATTGCAAGTTAGCTCACTGCATTCCTCCCAGGAATGCCGTGAGAATCACTCTAATTCTCACGGCATTCCTGGGAGGGAGGCGGCAGGAGCCACGTTGTGTAGACAAGAAAACAATTGCTAGCGTTGAAACATCAAGAAATTGGTTTCAAGTCACACTGCTAGTAGATGGCACAGCCAGGACTCAAACCCATCTTTGCTGACCCCAGATTTATGCATTTTCTAATAAGGTTTCATGTAAGGTTTTCTTATTACATAAAACTATACTGTATGGCCGGGCGCAGTGGCTCATGCCTGTAATCCCAGCACTTTGGGAGGCCGAGGAGGGTGGATCACGAGGTCAAGAGATCGAGACCATCCTGGTCAACAAGATGAAACCCCGTCTCTACTAAAAATACAAAAATTAGCTGGGCATGGTGGCACGCGCCTGTAGTCCCAGCTACTCGGGAGGCTGAGGCAGGAGAATTGCTTGAACCCAGGAGGCGGAGGTTGCAGTGAGCCGAGATCGCGCCATTGCACTCCAGCCTGGGTAACAAGAGCGAAACTCCGTCTCAAAAAAAAAAAAAATACAAAAAGTAGCCGAGTGCGCTGGCAGGTGCCTATAATCCCACCTACTCAGGAGGCTGAGACGGAAGAATTGCTTGAACCTGGTAGGCAGAGGTTGCAGTGAGCTGAGATCATGCTGCTGCACTCCAGCCTGGGTGACAAGAGTGAAACTCCATCTCTAAATAAATAAATAAATAAATAAAATAAAGGTTTAAATGTATCTGTGATTATTTTTTTTTTTTATTTTTTAAATGAGATAGTATCTTGCTGTGTTGCCCAGGCTAGAGTGCAATGGCATGATCATGGCTCACTGCAGCCTCTACCTCTTGGGCTCAAGTGATCCTCCCACCTCAGTCTCCCGAGTAGCCGTGACTACAGGTGTGCCCCACCACACCCAGCTAATTTTTAGATTATTTTTTGTAGAGACAGGGTCTCACTGTATTTGCTCAGTCTGGTTTTGAACTTCTGGGCTCAAGCAGTCTCCTGCCTTGGCCTCCCAAAGTGTTGGGATTACAAGCATGAACCATCACACCTAGCACTCTGTTTCTTGAGAGCAGGTTCATGTCTTGTTTAAAGTGTTGATCCTATTTAGCACTTAGCAGAAATTCAATAATGTTTATTTTTTAATTTTTATTCGTCTTTAGGTTCAACCATATGAAATTGCCATTTTTGTAGGCCCAAATTGGACAAATATCGGTAATTTCATATGATTTAACTTACATCCTTAAGAAAAAGTTAAAGGAAAATAAAATGGTTGAAAATATGTTCACTTGAGCATCCTGGTTTCCAATATTACGTGTATACTTCAGCGTTTCCATGTTTTAGTGTATTATTTCCTATTCTTTGAAAAAAAAACTTTGAAATAGTTTGAAATTTTCCCCAAAATATCAGTCTCACATTAACGAGCAGGAGGTTGAAACACAAATACTCTCCTATGCCTTGCATCCCAAAGGACCCCAAATCCTTTATGTTTTTCCTGAATTTGACAATAATACTGATTTCCAATATTTTAAGAATGTTCCAGTCCAGCATGGTGGCTCATGCTTGTAATCGCAGCATTTTGGGGGGCTGAGGCAGGAGAATCACTTTAGCTCAGGACTTTGAGACCAGCCTGGGCAACATAGCAACCTCGTCTCTACTATGAATTAAAAAATTTTTTAAAAATTATCCGGGTTGGCTGGGCGCAGTGGCTCATGCCTGTAATCCCAGCACTTCGGGAGGTTGAAGCAGGTGGATCATCTGAGATCAGGAGTTCGAGACCAGCCTGGCCAACATGGCAAAACCGTTTCTACTAAATACAAAAAATAGCCGGGCATGGTGGCACACACCTGTAATCCCAGCTACTAGGGGATGCTGAAGCAGGAGAATTGCTTGAACTCAGGAGGCAGGGGTTGCACTGAGCTGAGATCGTGCCACTGCACTCCAGCCTGGGCAACAGAGCAAGACTCTGTCTCAAAAACAAACAAACAAATAAATAAATAAATGTAAATAAAAGAATGTTCCAAAATGTCAGATCTGTGACAGAATATAGAACTATCATAGAACATAATCTTTTGTGGCCGGGTATAGTGGCTCACGCCTGTAATTCCAACACTTCGGGATGCTGAAGCAGGAAGATTACCTGAGGTCAGGAGTTTGAGAATACCTGGCCAACATGGCGAAACCTCATATCTACTAAAAATACAAAAATTAGCTGGGCGTGGTAGTGCACACCTGTAGTCCCAGCTACTCAGGAGGCTGAGGCAGGAGAATCGATTGATCCTCGGGAGACAGACGTTGCAGTGAGCTGATCACGCCACTGCACTCCAGCCTGGGCAAAAGGGCAAGACTCCATCTCAAAAAAAAAAAGCCATTCCCTCTCCCCACCCTAAGTTGTAGTAGCAATTTAAGCTCCTATCAGGTAAAGCGGAAATGCCATTAGCTAACACTGCTGAGTCAGTATTTTCTGAGAGGGTAGAAGTTCTTCTCCTTTATCAGAACACAAAATACTGTTTCTTTCCAGGAAGCAATGTATTAAGCAATGGATAAATTTATAGCCAGAGATGAACAAGAAAACTTTAAAAATAAAGAGTTAAGGCTCAGATGGATGGAGTGAAAGCCAAGGGGTGTTCTGGAAGGATGGAGGGGTCATTGGAGGGTGGGTGTGTTTGCTCCCTGAAGCTTATGTCCGAGTCTGCTGGAGACTTTGGGGAAACAATTTTTATTAAAGCAGGGGTAGCAGAATGGAGCAGATGAGGAAGAGACAGTGATGATATATCTCTGTAAAGCTTTATGGCTTCCACAATCTTTTTACATGCATCATCTTGAGCTTTAAAATTGTCTTGTCAAGTCATATGGGGAATATGGTCTTAACCTAATTTTGCAGATTAAGTGACTTCTAGGAGGTAAGTTGTCCAGGCCACCCAGTCCTCTGAAGCCTCACAACCCTGCTACCTGGGGCACCATCCAGTTTGCCTGCCTCGTCGCCTCCTAGGGAACAAGGGAGCTGAGTTAGATCCTCTTAATCCTGGTGGCGGGGTCAAGCCAAGGCATGGTGGTAGATACAGCAATGATCATGAACCAACGCAAGCAGCTGACTCCAATCAGACATTCCTGACATGGCTGTGGCCCAAGGCCTTGTCAATGTCCCCAGGGGAAGATTCCCTCGCCGTGATGGGAAAAGTCTCACAACTGTCAGAAAGCATTTGTCCATTGTATTTCTTAGTGTGAGCGAGTAAGCTTACTCAATAAATAACTTTTTTTTTCTGAGACGGCGTCTCGCTCTGTTGCCTAGGCTGGAGTGCAGTGGCACAATCTCGGCTCACTACAACTTCTGCCCTCCAGGTTCAAGTGATTCTCCTGCCTCAGCTTCCCAAGTAGCTAGGACTACAGGTGCATGCCACCGCGCCCGGTAATTTTTTTATTTTTAATAGAGATGGGGTTTCACCATGTTAGCCAGGACGGTCTCGAGCTCCTGACCTTGTGATCTGCCGGACCTCAGCCTCCCAAAGTGCTGGGATTACAGGGGTGAGCCATTGTAACTTTTTTTTTTTTTTTTTTTGAGACAGTCTTGCTCTGTCACACAGGCTGGAATGCAATGGTGCAATCTCAGATCACTGCAACCTTCACCTCCCGGGTTTGAGTGATTCTCGTGCCTCAGCCTCCTGAGTAACTGGGATCACAGGTGTGCACCATCATGCCCAGCTAATTTTTGTATTTTTTTTCTTTTATTTATTGCATTTTAGGTTTTGGGGTACATGTGAATAACATGTAAGATTGCTGCATAGGTACACACATGGCAGTGTGATTTGCTGCCTTCCTCCCCATCACCTATATCTGGCATTTCTCCCCATGCTCTCTCTCCCCAACTCCCCACCCCCCTCCCGCTGTCCCTCCCCTATTTCCTCCCGACAGACCTCAGTGTGCGATGCTCTCCTCCCTGTGTCCATGTGTTCTCATTGTTCAATACCCACCTATGAGTGAGAACATGTGGTGTTTGATTTCCTGTTCTTGTGTCAGTTTGCTGAGAATGATGGTTTCCAGGTTCATCCATGTCCCTACAAAGGACACGAACTCATCGTTTTTTATGGCTGCATAGTATTCCATGGTATATACGTGCCACATTTTCCCTGTCCAGTCTATCATCGATGGGCATTTGGGTTGGGTTCCAGGTCTTTGCTATTGTAAACCGTGCTGCAGTGAACATTCACGTGCATGTGTCCTTATAGTAGAATGATTTATAATCCTCTGGACATATGCTCAGTAATGGGATTGCTGGGTCAAATGGAATTTCTATGTCTAGGTCCTTGAGGAATTGCCACACTGTCTTCCACAATGGTTGAACTAATTTACACTCCCACCAACAGTGTAAAAGTGTTCCTATTTCTCTACATCCTCTCCAGCATAATTTTTGTATTTTTTTGGCCAGGCTGGTCTTGAACTCTTGGGCTGAAGTGATCCGCCCACCTCGGCCTCCCAAAGTGCTGGCATTACAGGTGTGAGGCACTGCGCCTGGCCTCAATAAATAACTTTAAAGATCCCTCATCCTTGCCTTTCCAAAAAAATCAGAAAAAAACTTTGGCCAAATCTGCATTCCTGACTTTTCAGAGGAGAGGCTTCCAAGCAAACAGCAGTGTGTGTACACATCATACCTATTTTTGCATCAACTTACGTTACAAGCAATAAAGAAATTTTTTAATAAAAGATTTTTATTTCAGATAAAATTAATATTTCCAGCCGGGCGCGGTGGCTCACGCCTATAATCCCAGCACTTTGGGAGGCCGAGGTGGGTGGATCACGAGGTCAAGAGATCGAGACCATCCTGGTCAACATGGTGAAACCCCGTCTCTACTAAAAATACAAAAATTAGCTGGGCATGGTGGCGCGCGCCTGTAGTCCCAGCTACCCAGGAGGCTGAGGCAGAAGAATTGCTTGAACCCAGGTGGCGGAGGTTGCGGTGAGCCGAGATCGCGCCATTGCACTCCAGGCTGGGTAACAAGAAACTCCGTCTCAAAAAAAAAAAAAGAAAAATTAAAAAAAATTAATATTTCCATAATTAGGATACATACCTAATTAGCAAACACACATTCTTGAGTCCATTATTTATTTATTTATTTTTTTAGATGAAGTCTTACTCTGTTGCCCAGGCTGGAATGCAATGTCCAGATCTTGGCTCACCACAACCTCCGCCTTCCAGATTCAAGTGATTCTCCTGCCTCAGCCTCCCGAGTTGCTGAGATTACAGGCATGCACCACCACGTCCGGCTAATTTTGTATTTTTAGTAGAGACGGGGTTTCTCCATGTTGGTCAGGCTAGTCTTGAACTCCCGACCTCAGGTGATTCCCCCGCCTTTACCTCCCAAAGTGCTGGGATTACAGGCGTGAGCCACTGCGCCCAGCCAAATGTAGAATTTTCTTTCCAGCATTTTACTACCATAAGGATCCCAGACTTCTTGCAACATTTGCTAAAATCTTGAACTTGTCAGAAGACTTCTCTCTGGCCTTTCCCCTCATTATTTTATGGATCAAAACATCTTTTTCGACCTGTCTTAGATGCTGCTCCAAAACTGGTGGTGTCTTCCCGTTGTTTCTGGTATAAAACTGGTATCAAACTCTTTGAAATGGTTTACAGGACATTTCATGATTCACAACTGAAACTCCTCCACAGCCATGGCACACACTCCTGTTTGATCTCAATTCTTCTTTCTTGTGGTCTTTGCTTAAGCCACTGTTTTTCAAATTTCACAGAGCAACCCTTAGTGTTGTTAAATTAATCTGCGGGTTGAGTGCCATCTCGGCAGGCGGAGAAGCAATTAAGGAACTCTTCTAATGAGCTTCTGGTGCACAATAAAACCATGTAGTCTCGAAATTTTACTTCCTCCGCAGTCCCCCATTGTCTTTATGCTACCCTGTCTTCCATAGCCTCCAGGGACCCCTAATGGCCCCCTTGGCTCCCAGCCCAACACGGTCCGCCAGCGCTGGGCTGTAATACTATGCGCCACCAGCAGATGCCGCAGCCCCAACACTCCACAGAGCCAACTTTCAAAATTACCACCCAGCCGGCCGGCAGCCATTTAGTGCTTGCTGTATACTTGCCCAGCGCTACGCAGAGCTTCGGGTCAACCCTGCACTAGTTGGCCCAGCTGAGAAATGAGGCCATTGTGAGGGTTAAATTAGTAAAATGGTCCACAGTACTTTGAACAATGCCCGGCTGGTGGTGTGAAATTATTACCAGGCCGAAACCAGCCTGGAGTCGCGGCCTCGCTCCTGCCTCGTGCTGTCTCGCACGGGAGTCCGGCCCCCGACCTTGCCTTCCAGCCAGTTGGAGCCTTTGCCCTTTCCCCTGTCGCCTGCCATTAAGCTGCTGCTAGAAACCCCGGTTGGAATTTAACTCCGCTCCGGCAAAGTGGTGGGGGCGGGCCTGGGTCGTGGAGGCCACAACACCTGCTTCCTTCAGGAACTTCTAGAAGGCAGGCAGCCCGGAAAATGGTACGGTGGGGCGCGAGGGACCGCGCCCCTACGGCGTAAACTCACCATAAAGTTTCCTCCTTTGCCCTCCGGCCTGGCCCCAGGGCTGGAATGCGTTTCTCGCGCCTGGCACGACAGTGAGCAGGGCAGGTTTGCGGGGCCTCTTGGCCGTACCTGGGGCTGCACCTGCCAGGAGTGCGCAAAGGCGCAGGGCCGAGATCCCCAAGCCCAGGGCGGGCGGCGGCCTGGGGGATACCTCGGAGGGCAGGGCGTCCCCGCAACCGGCGCGCACCAGTGGTTGCGCGCCCCAGCCCGCACGTGGCGCTCCGGCCCCCGCTGCAGGCGCACGCGCGCAAGGAGGCGCCACGTGCTGGGGCCTCACGTTCGGAGAGGCTGTGCTCCGCCAGGGCGCGCGGTCCCACAGGCAGGGAACCGCGCCCCGCGACCCACCCGCCGCGGGCTACCAGCGCCCTCCCAGCTCCCCGCGCAGCCGCGTCCCGCACCCGGGCTCCCGGCTCCCGGGCTGGCACCGCGAGGCGGCGCACCGGTCACCCAGGGCCGCTGAGGGGCGGGGCCGACCGCATTGTTCCTCCCCGAGCGGCGGGCCCTCCCCTTCCCCCAGCCCCGGGCGGGGCGCGGGGCCGCCAAAGCCGCGGAACGTGGGCTCGCGCGCCCCGCCTTTGTTTCCCAGGCGCGAGCCGCCGCAGCCCCGTGGCCGCCGCTCGCTGCGGATCCGTTTTGTGCCGCGGGGCGGGGGTCGCGGAGCCGGCGGGCTCAGCCTCAGCATGGACGTGACGGTCTCGGAGCTCCTGGAGCTCTTCCTGCAGAGCCCGCTGGTGACCTGGGTGAGTGCGCCTGGCTCCCCGCCCCTTTGTTGGTGCACCGGCTCCTCTCTCGCCTGGCGAGGGGCGCCGCAGACCCGACCCGGCCGGGGCCCCAGGTGGCCCCGGGACGCGGGGGACGCAGCAAGTGGCTCCCCGCCGGGTCGGGGCCGAGTCCTGGAGTCTGGAGCTTTCTAACTCTGGAGGCGGCGCCCCCGTTGTGCGTCCGGCGCGGGACCCCGCCGCGCTTTCGGCAGGGCCAGGAGCCAGGCGGGTGGGTACACCTGTTCCCGCCGGGGCGCTAGGCTGGCGGCCTCGGGGCGGACCGGGTCCCAGTGGTCACTCCTGTCTCCCGGGCTTAGCCACTCCCGAAAAGGATCCCATTCTTCCCAACTAAATCTCTTGTAGTTTCTGAAACCCTGAAAGCAGCCGGTGGATGGCGGTGACGGGTGGGGAATGGGGGCGCCGAGTGGGAACGTGAACAGACTGGGGTGGGCGCACTGATTTACAATGGATTTGAGACTTGAGACATTTATTGAAAAGTCCTTTTTTTTTCGCTTTGGAACGCTGGAGAAAAGTGGCGAGGAAGTTTTCCTTCTCCCGTCTCGTGTCTGTTGCCCGGCGCGGGGAGGGGAGAGAGGCCCTGGGAGAAGGCCGGGCTCGGTGCCTGCTGAAGGGTGGGGTGGGCGTGGGTGACCCCTTTCTGCTCACACGGGCCTGGTCCGCCTGTGCCTGGGAGAGGTTTGGGCCGTTTGTGCGCATGGGGTGACTTCCTGCCTTTCTCTCCTCGTTCTCCTCCCCGCAGGTGAAAACTTTTGGCCCGTTCGGAAGCGGCAACCAGGACAACCTGACTATGTACATGGATTTAGTGGACGGCATCTTTTTGAACCAAATCATGCTTCAAATGTAAGTTACCTTCTTCACGGAGGAAGGAAATAATGATGCTTGAGAAAGTTTAAGAGAGTAGAAATGGACAGTAAGGTTGCATGGCGGGGTGGGTGGAGGGTGGGAGGGTCGCTGAAAGTGGAGACGCTGGTATTTTGGACATTCGTAGGTGTTTGAAGAACTCCAGGAAGGTGGGTTGGGCAGTTCGTTTGATGAAGGGAATTTGAAATTGAATGACTGTTATTTACCTGGTGTAGATAGTGCAATTGACTTCAAACTCAAGGACTTAATTGTGGTTTGAGCGATGAAATGAAAAAGTCCTCTTTTGGAGGGCAAAGAACTGTAACGGAGAGTGTCTGGTTACAGGAAGTGTCGGGGTGGGCCAGGCATGCGACGGTGACTGTAAAGTTTCATTTTAGATTAGGTCGCTTGAGTTTCTGAGCTCCTTTACGTTTCATCTTCCTTTTGCAGTTGTCCCAGAGCAAGTGCAATTAAGTCCCAGTGTATGGACTGAGTTTAAAGTCAGTGTTCGGAGGGGCCCAGGGAGTTAGAGGCCATGGTGCTGTTCGTTTGGAAGCATGCAGCCTAAACAGGGTCTTGGTAGAAGTCACTCTTGCCAGCGAGTACATTCGACCACATCCTTTCCTGTTGCCGAGTTCTGCACAGCCTGTCTGATTGACAGCTTGCCACAGTGTAGGTGTTGGCTTCTACCTTTGCATTCTGTTTTTAACTCAGAACCTGCAGGGAACTGAGTGTCAGTATGATTCACAGGCACTTGAAGCAAAATAAAACATCCTCATGTTCTCTGTGGATCAGCCTCGTGTGCTCACCACCTATTCACCTACAACTCAGCCAGTTGTCGTACTGGAGCATAAATCCATTAGCTAACGAGAAATCAGCTTCGTTTGTGGCTCACACAGGCAGAGGAGCAGTTTGCTTTGGCATATCCAGAAAGTGGCCTAAATTGCCTTAAAGGCTTGTTTAAAAAAAAAAATTTCGAGAACCTTGCTCCTTTTAATAGGTCACTTGATGTCATGCTGCTTAATGTTTTGTTTTTTAAGGGTTCACAGCTGTGGGTGTAGGAAAAAAAGTCACTACCAATCTTACCAACCTTCAGTGTTTGATTAGATCGAGCAACATAAATCTGTTGCCAGCTTTGGCAGCACTTCTTAGCTGACTTGGTTGAAACTGAGTTTTCCAGGGGCTGTCTCGTGGCATATTCCAGCTCTGGCCACTCTTCCCTCATTCTGTTAGACCCTGAAAATTACTGGATTCCATTGGTGCAATGACTGGTGAAACTTCAACCTGTCCTTCCCCAAGCCCAAGACTGTTTAATTAAAAAAACCAGCAGTGTCCCCAGTCTTTTCATTCAGCTCCTACACCCAGGCAGAGGGGGTAACAAAAGCACTGGGACTGTTTCTCTTTCTTCCCTGACCTTTGGAATTCCTGAAGCGTTTCCCACTTGCTTGTAAATCAGGAAAGCCTGTTGGACCATTCCTTTGAGAAATGCCAGCTCATCACTTGTTCGCATTTGGACATTTGGCCCGTGGCTAAATTCAGGGGAGGGACTTCTCCCCTTCCCTGGGCAATTTGAGATGTTCTCTCTGTGATATGCCGGGGTAATCATTCCAGAAGTGGGAACTGGTAAATTGTAGCTCATAAGACTTCAAGAAGTGCTCCTGGGTCCCTCTGGATGGCTTGGGTGCAGAGGAAGGGGCCGTGGGGAGGCCGAATGGCTGGCTTTCCAGAATGAGGAAAGAGAGAGTTGGATGGGCATGGTTTCCTGCATGGGTGATCAGAATACCCCAGTTCCAGGTGATGGTGGTCAGAACAGTGTTTTTGCGTCTGGAAGCGGTGAGGACTGACTGGAAAGGACCCGGGGGACCTTTTCAGAGTAGCTGAAATGTCCTGTAGAGTGACTGGAGTATGTTTCATTTTCCAAAACTCCCCGAATTATAATTTGATGCATTTCACGCTTTGTAAAATTACCTCAATTAAAAAATAAAGGAAAGAACCCTGACCCGGGTCGGATAGCCAGCTTGAATTCAAACCCTCAGTCTCCCTCTTACCAGCAACGTGACACTGGGTACATCACTCAGTGCCTCAGTTTCCTCATATGTAAAATGGGACATAAAGTACCTTCCTTAAGAGATGGTTATGAGGACAGAATGAAACCAGGTGTTAACATTTAGCTATTTGCCTATGTAGGTGCCATCTTAATCCAGAAAGGATTTGAGGTACCCAGTAAAAGTTTTTTTATTTTTTTTTCTGGCCTGCCTTTGCCCCACGTTCTTAGATCCTTGGATTACCCCACAGTTCTCAGCGCTTAGCCCTGTATCAGTGAGGTCCAGGGCAATGTTGGACTCTGGGACCCAAGTCCTAGCCCCGCATTTAGACTGTACTGCACTTGAGCCTGTTTTCACTTCTACCAAATGGCGACATGTCACTAACCAGCAGGTCAGGGGTGAGGCTGTTCTGCCTCATCTCCCATGCCGGGAGCTCCCAGACTGCTATTTGCCTGTTTTGATTCCTTCGTTCCAAGCTGGTAGGAGCTGAGGAAATGGCATTGAGCACTACTGCTAACAGCTCAGATAAGAGGCTGTTACCTAACACCTTGGGGCCGTGTGGAGGTTGGCTGGGGGTCACGTGACTGTACCTGGCCATTGTCTCTGGCAACCTGAGAAGGCTGTTCGTAGTCTCTTGGCTCCCGGCCTCCTGGTGAAATCAGCACCTGGAAGCAGGGAAGCCCCGCAGGTTCAGCTTTCTGGGGAGGCCCCGGGCTAGGAGAATTGGTGAATGAAAGTGAGGCATTGGGTGGCCTGGAGGGACAGGCCTGGGAACGTCTGCTTAGTAGCTCCTCTGCCCACACGGGGTCTCCGGTACCTACCAGCACCCAAGAGAAAACCAAGTTTGCTCTGGTTAACATTGGATACATTTTTCATTCTCTCGTGGGAAAATTATTTAAGAGCTTTAACCCTAGCATCAGGCAGACAAGTTCAAATCTCCACTCTGCCACTTGCCACTTCCTAGTGTTATTATGTTGGGCAAATGACTGAAACTCTCTCTCTCTCTTTTTTTTTTTTTCTTTTGAGACGGAGTCTCGCTCAGTTGCTCAGTCTGGAGTGTAGTGGTGCCATCTTGGCTCGCTGCAGCCTCCACCTCCCAGGTTCAAGCGATTCTCCTGCCTCAGCCTCTTAAATAGCTGGGATTACAGGTGTGCACCACCATGTCCGGCTAATTTTTGTATTTTTAATAGAGATGGGTTTCCCTATGTTGGTCAGGCTGGTCTCGAACTCCTGACCTCGTGATCCGCCCGCCTCAGCCTCCCAAAGTGCTGAGATTACAGGCGTGAGCCACCGTGCCAGACCGTGACTGAAACTCTCTAAGCCTCAGTTTGCTGATCTGTAATAAGGCGATGGTGTTTTACCGATTTGGGGGAGGTTTAACTAAAATTATGTACGTAGAAAAAGTCCAACACATGTCTGTCATTGTGCAGATGAGGCCCAGGTCTGAGTTTGTGTGTGCCTGTGTGTGTATGTATGTATGTGTACCCATGCCCTCAACGCTGTACATCTGTACTTGTGAGGATAAACTGTCCACTTTGATGCAGTGGCTGAAGTTGGAACTTGGTACTAGGGCTAACAGCTTGTGCCCTTTAAGTTCAACCGTATTTGTTCAGGCATGTTTGTGACCCCTCGTGCTAGCTGCAAAATTCAGGATACTGTGTTAATTATTCATAGGGGAGAAACATCCTTACTTCTTCACCTTCCAAAAAGCATTTGAAGAATAACTTTTCCCCCGATGCACTTGAAGGAGAGTTTATGCTCCCATTTTGCAGATGTAGAAGCTTAGGATAAAAGGGCAGATTTTACTTGTTGGTTGAATTAATTTGTATTGGTGCAAAAATATTGGGAAAAAATGATTTTTACTTATGAACTTCAGTAATTTCCATCTTTTGGCTGCAGTATATGATGCATGGGGGCTTTGAGTCCTTACAAATTACACGATTTATATTCATCCTAGGAGAACAGGAACATATACAGATGAAAAAAATAAAAGTTGCCCATGATCTTACCATGTGGAGGTAGCGATATTAATATTCTGGTGCCTTCCAAATGTTATCTGTGATATATGTTAATACATGTCCTTAATGTATAAATACTTTATACAAATATATGGACTCTTGCTATTGTTTTTTTAGCATGGGTCCATATTTGTATAAAAATACATTGAACATGTATGAAACCATTTAGCATGTTTGTTTTTTTGTTTTTGTTTTTGTTTGTTTTTGTTTCTGAGACGGAGTTTCACTCTTGTTGCTCCAGGCTGGAGTGCAGTGGCACGATCTCAGCTCACCGTAACCTCTGCCTCCTGGGTTCAAGTGATTCTCCTGCCTCAGCCTCCCAAGTAGCTGGGATTATAGGCATGCGCCACCACGCCTGGCTAATTTTGTATTTTTAGTAGAGACGGGGTTTCACCATGTTGGTCAGGCTGGTCTCGAACTCCTGACCTCAGGTGATCTGCCCGCCTAGGCCTCCCAAAGTGCTAGGATTACAGACATGAGCCACTGCATCCAGCCTAGCATGTTTTTTAACCTATGATAAATTATGGACTGTATCAATACATAGTTTCTTGATTTAGCTTTAAATTTAGGAAGTTTTTGGAATATGACCAAAAGCTGGGGGCTGGCTTTCCCAAAGGAAGGGGGCAAGGTTACTGTAAACCTAAATTATAACTCTTTAAAACTCTAGCAAGAGTTGGTTTCCTTTTTTCTTCTTTTTTTTTTTCCGAGATTGAATCTTTCGCTGTTGCACAGGCTGGAGTGTAGTGGCTTGATCTTGGCTCACTGCAACCTCTGCCTCCCAGTAGCTGGGATTACAGGCATATGCCACCACGTCCGGCTAATTTTTGTATTTTTAGTAGAGATGGTTTCACCATGTTGGCCAGGATGGTCTTGAACTCTTGACCTAAAGTGATCCTCCTGCCTCACCCTCCCAAGGTGCTGGGATTACAGGCATGAGCCACCGTGCCTGGCTGGTTTCCTTTTTTCTAGTTGGAAGTGTTTATGGAAAAGAATCCCTGGGGGGGCCCACATTTTGGACTTGGAACTCCCCATGTTCCGAGGAGCCACCAGATGTATCCATGTCTGTGTCCTGTCCTCTGACGTCCTGATTCTAGAGTGTTGAGCTTTTATGTTTTAGGACTATTACATAAAGACGATTGTTGTTCTGAATGACAACTTTTGGGGAAGTGCATGTGTGTAACGGTTATAATAGCGTCTTCTCGTGGTACAGATCCAAGTTCAGTCCAGGTTTGTTAATGCAGATGTGGGCTTTATAGAACCACATAGTCTTTGAGGGCTGGAAGGATCCTGTAGCCATTTTGCAGATGAGTACACTGAAGCCCAGGGAACTGTGGCTAGGCTTGGGACCTGGACTAGAACCCACGTCTCCTGACTCCCATTTCCTACGGCGTGGAAAGGTGGGAGTCACGGGGGTGCTGGGCGGAGGGGAGACCGAGCTGGGCCTGCCTTAACCATAGTTGAGGCTTTTGTTTTGATTAGCGTCCTACTAGCCTCTCTTTACCCAGAGAGCCCTAGTTAAAGGAGGCAGTACTAACAATCATGACAATTAACTTAATTACTCATACAGTAAATGTCAGGGTTTTTTTGTTTTGTTTTGTTTTTTTGAGATGGAGTCTCTTTCTGTTGCCCAGGCTGGAGTGCAGTGACACTCTTTCAGCTCACTGCAACCGCCACCTCCCAGGTTCAAGCGATCCTCCTGTCTCGGCCCCTCTAGTAGCTGGGATTACAGGCTCGCACCACCGTGCCCGGCTAATTTTTTGTATTTTTAGTAGAGACGGGGTTTCGCCGTGTTGGCTAGGCTGGTCTCGAACTCCTGACCTCAGGTGATCTACCTGCCTCGGCCTCCCAAAGTGCTGGGATTATAGGCGGGAGCCACCGCTCCTGGCCAGGGTTCTTTTAGAGTGTCGTTTCAGTGAGCTATTTCTTCCCAGAACTGGGGAGAACAATAGCAGGGATGGTCAGAGGCTTCTGTGCTGTGATGTGAGGGGACTCCGAGGTTCCTGACCCTGAGTGTGTGCTATGCCTTTACACGTGCTGGAGCTGTCCACAATGTGTACTGAGGCTTTCGGCTCCAGGCACTCCTGGGGTGGTCCCATCTGACTTCAATGAAAGCCGGGACTACAATGACAAAGATGAAAAAAGGAAAATGAAAAACAACACAGAAAAAGCGCTGCATGTTCTCTGAGTTCTGGTATTTTAAGAAGCGCATTTGTCACTATGAAATTGATTTTCATCTTTTAAGGTATCTACACTAAAGGAAGGAGAATTGTACCTTTAAGAGAAATTACTTTATAATGCCAGGAACACTTCTGTAGCTAAAATGCCTTTGCAGTTTAAGTTCTGAATGCCTCTTCTTTTCCTGAATTAGTTTCCACAGAACTCTTAACCTTTATTTTCTCAGTTATGCATGACTCCAGGACAGACATGTAACATGTAAATGACTTGGCCACACTCCATCACCGTACTTCCAGAAACGTTTGAAACGATTTCGATTTTTAGGTTTCTTTTTTTCTTTGTCAATTTTCTACTAATTATTGGCTTTGAATGAGCCAGATGGCATTGAGGTTGACTTCCTTAACTCCCCACACCAACCCCCAAGAGGCTCAGCACCTTCATCACGGGGCCTGGATGACAGAAGGAACTGTGAAGACAGGCCCTCCTTTGAATTAGGCATGCTTCGCGGTGTCTTGGGACTGTAAGATGGAAGGGAGGCCTTTGTTATGAAAAGCAGCACGCAGTCTATGGAAGGGTGGGTGCGAATTCAGTAATGCGGAGTGCTCTCATCTAATGGGAAACGTTTTCTGACACTGAGCCTTTTGAGAAGTGTCCTGTATATGGATGAGGGAGGGACATGTTCATCACTTGATGTAGATTTCTAGTGTCATCACAACCAGACCCGACTTTTGCCTGAGGTTGGAAAATAAATGACACTTCGGGGATTTCCCACATGAATTAATTGTGTCTCTTAGCATTTCTTACAGGTTCATTGTACACCACAGATTGATCATGTCAGTTTCTCAAGATAGGATTTTTGTCCCTGGATTGTAAATCACATGGAGGACCAGCCCAAGACCAATTCGCATGACAGAGGGAGACCTGTGTTTAGCGGAACATTGTGATTTCATTGGTGTGTTAAGTGAGAAAATGTACCATTTTGGCTGGGCACAGTGGGGCTCATGCCTGTAATCCTAGCACTTTGGGAGGCCGAGGCTGATGGATCACCTGAGGTCGAGTTCAAGACCAGTCTGGCCAAAATGGTGAAATCCTGTCTCTACTAAAAATATAAAAATTAGCTGGGTATGGTTACACACACCTATAATCCCAGCTACTTGGCAGGCTGAGGCAGGAGAATCACTTGAACCCAGGAGGCGAAGGTTGCAGTGAGCTGAGATCGTGCCACTGCACTCCAGCCTGTGCAACAGAGCAAGACTGTCTCAAACAAAAAAAAAGAAAGAAAATGTATCATTTTAGGCTGGGCACAGTGGCTCACACCTGTAATCCCAGTGCTTTGGGAGTCTGAGGCAGGAGGATGGCTTGAGGAGTTTGAGACCAGTGTGGGCAACATAGTGAGACCCTGTCTCTCTAAAAAATAAAAAATAAATTAGCTGGGCCTGTAGTCCTAGCTGCCTAGGAGGCTGAGGCAGGAGGATCTCCTGAGCTCAGGAGTTCGAGGCTGTAGTGATCTATGATGGGTGCCACTTCACGCCAGACTGGGTGACGGAGTGAGACCCTGTCTCTATTAAAAACACAAAAACTCCCATTTTTTTCTCCTTCTGTCTTTCTTGCTATTTCACGTATTTTTCTTTGTTCAGCTTTTATTTATTTTATTTTTTGAGACAGAGTCTCGCTCTGTTGCCCAGGCTGGAGTGCAGTGGTGCAATCTTGGCTCACTGCAACCTCTGCTTCCCAGATGCAAGTGATTCTCCTGCCTCAGCCTCCTGAGTAGCTGGGATTACCGGTGCCCACCACCACGCTTGGCTAATTTTTGTATTTTTATTAGAGATGGGGTTTCACCATGTTGGCCAGGCTGGTCTCGAACTCCTGATCTCAGGTAATCTGCCTGCATTGGCCTCCCAAAGTGCTGGGATTACAGGCGTGAGCCACCGTGTCTGGCCTTGTTCAGCTGTTAATTCTTTTAATCTTCAAATATATTTTGGCTAGGTTGGTTTTATACAGTATAACATTTGGGGTCTGCACTGATACGATTGTTCTTTGTGGGGCTAGGAACGCTGGGAGTGGAAACGGTGTTGACTGAGGGCCTGTGGTGGCCCAGGTGCTCGAGTCAGGGAGCACAAGGGCGAGGTGGCCCACCTGAAGTCCTGGCTTAGCAGTGGCAGGATTACGATTTGACTCGAACCTCACTACCACAGCACAGCCTCATGGTCACCTCGGGACTGGAGGGCAAGATGCTGGATTGTGACTGGTTGTTTCTATCCTCCTCCCGTTGGGTGTGGGGCTGGCATAGTTTGCCTGTGTGGGTGAGCAGTTCAGTCAGCTGTCTGTGCTCAGTCCAGAGACCATTAGGAGGGGGGCACCATGGGCCCTCTGGACATTGAGTCTGGAAGCTTAGAACCAGCCCTGGCTGGGCATGGTGGCTCACGCCTGTAATCCCAGCACTTTGGGAGGCTGAGGCGGGTGGATCACGAGGTCAAGAGATCGAGACTATACTGGCCAACATGGTGAAACCCCGTCTCTACTAAAAATACAAAAATTAGCTGGATGTTTGGCAAGTACCTGTAGTCCCAGCTACTTGGGAGGCTGAGACAGAAGAATTGCTTGAACCCGGGAGACGGAGGTTGCAGTGAGCCGAGACTGCGCCACCGTTCTCTAGTCTGGCAACAGAGCAAGACTTCATCTCAAAAAAAAAAAAAAAAAAAAAAAAACCAGCCCCATCCCTTTAGTTCCAGATGTCTGAGGAGGGGGCTGAGGGTCAGGGAGAGGCCTGGAGGGCTGGTGTGGGAGCCTGTGAGAGTTGGCTCTGGGGAGCGGAAGGGGAGCCACACTCAGCACAGTGCATGCTGTGGCTAGGAAGGGAAGCGTGGCACCTGCTGGGAGATGCAGTTCCATTCTTACCGAGTACCAGCTTGGCCGGGAGACCCCCACCCAGGTGGCGCTGAAGGCAATGAGAGGCAGACACCCAGATAGAACAATAAAGTGGGTGTGTCTGGGGGGCCAGCAGCCTTCCGAGCTGAGAGCCTCAAGGGCTGACGGCATTCCAGGCTGAAGTCCCGGAGCAGATTCTGATCCATTCATTTATTCTCTCTGAACAGGTGATCATTATTAACAAACAGGTGTTCTGTATTTTCTCATAACTCAGAAATGTACCAAGTAGGCAGCTGTTACCTGCTTGCCACTGACCATAGACAAACTAAAAGGTATTCTCCGCGACGAAGCTATGGGGGCAGGGTCAGGTAGCTCCAAGAATTGTTTTCACTGGCATATGATATTTATACATTGTCCTGCCACTCTGGAATGCCTCAAGTGGTTTTCCACTTGGGGAGGGGGTTGGCTAGGTTTTCCTTGCCACCGTTCTTCGCAGCAAACAATATGTTCTATCATACACTCAGCACTCATTAATATTCATAAACTTGATATTTCTCAACACATTCTCGTGTTTCTTCCCCTAGAGATCCCAGGCCCACAAATCAACGCATCAATAAGCACGTCAACAATGATGTGAACCTTCGCATTCAGAATTTGACCATCTTGGTGAGAAACATTAAGACCTACTACCAGGTAAGGGCAGTTCTGCCGTCAGGAGTGGTGATGCGTGTCCGTCGGTGTAGTCGCTGGAACGGTTTTTCCCGGGAGGAAATGGGCTTACGTCTAGGCCTCTGCTTGCTGGCAGCTGGTATGCTTTCACGTGAACCCTTTGTTGGGGTGTGTGAGGGCGAGGTGTTGCGTTGCTTTCCCTTGTTTGGTGAGTGTTCTTTGAGCCGTGTGTAGCGTTGTGCTGTATGCTGTGAAGGCCCCAGAGAGGAGCCTCAGTTTGCAGCCTCTGCCCTGCGAATG
The DNA here is from genome assembly GCF_030222135.1 of Aotus nancymaae. Classification (NCBI taxonomy): domain Eukaryota; kingdom Metazoa; phylum Chordata; class Mammalia; order Primates; family Aotidae; genus Aotus; species Aotus nancymaae. The sequence goes on along the minus strand of NW_026988422.1, from coordinate 74,759,785 downwards.
AATGCAGTTGAATGGGGATGTGCTGGAACGTGCTCCCCGAAGGCGACCCTGATGTGGTTGTTGTCCACGGCCCCTGGCTCAGTGGCTCTTTGCACTGGAGCCATTCAAGGGTTGATGGAAAGGAGAAACCACAGAAGGGCTCTGAAGACGGGACCAAGAATGTAATTGACGCTCCTCTAGGCTGCAGGCAGGAGCACTGGGCTTAGGGAGCTTCTGTCTTTAAAGTGCTTACTGCGTCTGATCTGTGTGGTCAGTGGATCAGGCACGTGAGCCTGATGCGGATGCGCTCTTTAAAAACCCATCCCAGCCTTGGGAAGGCCAGTTGAGAATCTCTGATGGTGTTAGTGATCTCTGTATGGCCAGCACGATGGAAATGGACTGAACTGTGTACCTTGGAGCCCTGGTTTTCAAACCTTTCCTTAGCAGTGAAACGTTACCCGCCTTGTGATTTTTCTTGAGACCCCAGGTGAAGCCCAGTGCACTGTGCTCAGCTGTCTCCCCTACTCCAGGGCATCTGTCTGGGTTCCCGGGACTCCAGGGGACACAGATGGAGACCTGCTCAAGAACAGCTGCCTCCCAAATTCACGCCAGCGCTTCACTCAGCATGTGACCAGACTCCGCCTGAGACCTGTTCCTTGCACGCGGCTTTCTGGGCTGGAACTTGGTCCTAGTTCTGGGATTTGGGAGCATCTTTGGATGTTGTGAGGCCTCTGTGGACATGAGGAAGGCTTCTGGCCAGCCGTGATGCCCTTCTGCCCTTCTGCAGTCGTTGCTGGTTCTGGGGTCCGCTGAGGGACCGCTGGGTGGGCTGCCAGGCAGAGTGTGCACTGTGGCATTGGAGTTGTGCTGGGCCCAGTTCCTGTTGAGGGCTGTGGTTGCTGCTGGAGCTCTTGCTTCTGTTTCAACACAAATTTGAAACTGAACGTGAGAGGAAGGGAGTGGACCATGGGCTGGGTTTTCTGAAATGGTTGTTTGCATCCTCCTCCCTTTGGGTGGGGGGCTGGCATAGTTTGCCTGTGTGGGTGAGCAGTTCAGTCAGCTGTGCTCAGTCCAGAGACCACTGGGAGGTGGGCACCGTGGGCCCTCTGGACATTGCATCTGGAAGCTTAGAACCAGCCCCATCCCTTTAGTTCCAGATGTCTGAGGAAGGGGCGAGAGTCAGGGAGAGGCCTGGAGGGCTGGTGTGTGAGCCTGTGAGAGCTGGCTCTGGGGAGCGGAAGGGGAGCCACGCTTAGCGCAGTGCATGCCGTAGGCAGGGGCGTTTCTGCTGTTGTCTCCCTCGCAACAGCCACACATGGGGGCAGTGGGGCAAAGGCGGTGGTGCTGCCAGTGACCTGGGCATCTGTGATGAGGGCCTGGTGGCTCTACCAGCTGCTCAGCAGGTACGCAGGGGATGGGCCCTGTCTGCAGGTGCCATTCGTGACCAGCAGGTGCTTTCAGGACTGTGTGTTAAGTGCCAGGGGAAGCAGATGGTGCTGAAAGTTCAAGAGGCAAGGCCCCCAACCCAGCCTGCATGCCAGGAGCTGGAGAGGGCTTCCTGGAGGAGGTGAAACCTGAGTGATGTTTCAGTGGGCAAATGAGTTTCCAGTTTGGAGGGTCATGGGAGGGAATGGGCAAGGCTGGCCAGAGCCAGTGGCATAGCACTGGGTGGTGTCTCTGCGTCCCTCGTCCCCCTCCTCCTGCGCTGTGAGCTCTTGGGTGAGCTTGGGTGTGATGAAGGTCTCAAATGGAGATGGGGTTTCTGCAGCTTTTTGTGAGTAGCATGGGGCAGTCAGGCTCTTGCTGCAAGCTGTTTGGCCACGAAGATGCCATCCCCTGGCCCTGCCAGCCCAGGAGGACTTCTGCTGTTGGTGACCAGCCACTCTGAGGGTCCACATCTGGGCCGGGCCAAATGGACTTGACACTAACTTGAGACTGTGTGGGTTTGAGAAGCAGTTTGCTGCTCTTGGGGTACTGTACAGAGTTCCAGAAGATGGGAATAGCCACACAAAGTAAAAGATGGCCAGCCCACCCCCGGGGTCTGGAAGGCCTTTCCGGTGGAAAGAGAGCCCTGCGTTTCTGCTCTCCCTCCTTTTGTGCTGGGAGCTCTTGGAGGACCGGGCTGGTGTGCGTTGACAGTCTCAGCCCAGCTCAGAGCAAATGGTCAGTGAATGTTTGCTGACGGCACTTGCTACTGGCAGGGAAAGGTCACTGCCTGTCAGTCCTGCCGCTTGAAGGAAGCTGACGAGACGCATGTCCAGGGCCGGCACGCTCCATGTGGACAGTGTTCTGGGTATTTTTTTTCCTTCATACAGGTCGTACTGTATGTGCTCTCTCTAAACAGCTTGGAAAACAAGCAAGTAGCATGAGAAAGGACCACCCATCAGCCCAGCAGCCAGAGACAATCACTGTTAACATTCGTAGTATTTCCTTTCGGTTCTCTAGTGAATAGTTTTTGTTTTATGCCTTTGTGGTTGTGGCCATATATACAATTGCGTATCCTGCCTTTTTTTCCCTCTCACCTAACAGTGTAGCACAAACATAACCCGTTATTATAGTAAAGGGATATTCCAGAACGTCTCCATGAGAGCTGCGGCCCAGCTTCTTTTTGGGACAATAGCCCCAAAGGTCCTGAGAGCTTGGAATGAAGTGAGACCGACATCGTTCTTTTGGGGTTCAAGGGTTCAGGGGAGCCCGCAGCTCCCCTGAGAGGATGTTTCTCCAAGGTTCTTGGTCTCCTGCTCTCTCAAGAATGAGAGAGGGGTCCAGGTGCACTCGCAAAGTAAATTCTGGACCCCAAACAGTGTTGCAGGAAAGTGATTTTATTTAGAGAAAGAGAAAAAAAGGAGAAGGAGAGAGAGAACTTCCACGAGAGAGAGAGAGAGAGTGTGCATGTGTATATGTGTGTGTGTGTGTCTGTGTAAGGGGACCCAAACATGGAGTCCGAAGGGGTGTGGAAGAAGGGGACTTTTGACCTGGGAGGAACCCCCACCTTCTCCAAGACCTCTGGAATGAAAGGAGTTCCTTAGAACTTCCGCTGGAGTGATAGACTTTTTGAGTCTTCCTGCACCCGCAGAAAATTAAAACAGAGACCATTAAATCTCCCAGATGGAGAGAGATGGGAGGGGGATATGGCGCTGGGAAGTTCTTGCCCTTAAAACTACGCCCCTTTGTGGACCAAGAAAGAGAACACCTTCCCTCAGTTCCTTACTCTGACTGGGGTGGCTGCATGGGTGGGCCTCCCTCTCGCCTGTGGCTTTTCGGTAGACACATCAAGGTCTCGTGGTCTGGCTCTGGGTCTTGTTTGCCAGGAGATGGCTCTGTGCTCCTAACTGTCCCCTTCTTCTCTGCGGCACACTGGAGCAGTGACAGTCTGGCAGACCGGGCCTCTCCTAAGGAGCATGGCTGGGTTACTAGGATGCTCAAGTTGACCTCTGACCTGGGAAGGCAGAGGGCATAGGTCAACAAGTGGGTGGAAACCAGTGTGGCTGAGATTCTGTCCTAGCACCAGCATCTAAGCCCGATTCTCTGCCTTCCTGGCTTACTGCATTGGACTCTTCTGGAATCGGGGCCCTGGAATCTGCATTTTCAAAAGTTCCCCAGCTGCTTGAGTCTCACCATCCCAACAGGATTAAGAATTGGTGGGTGAGAGCGGTGGTTCTCAAAGTGTGGTCCCCAGATCTGCAGCCTCACTGGGAACTTGCTGGAGATGCAGATTGTCGGGCCTGCGTGTAAGTCGGGAGTCTGTATTTTAACAGACTCCCAGGTGATTCTGAGGCACATGCCCATGGGAACCACGGGAACCACTGGGTTAGAACATTTCTGGCGATTTCTAGAAGAGTCACGATGAGCTAGATCTCCTGGGTAGAAGGAACTCAGTCCCACCAGGGGACTTTTCTCCGTCCTGTACACCAGATGCACGTCTCATCGCCCCAGGACAGGAAGGAGGGTCTCAGCCTGGAGGGATGGGAAGGAGAGGATGCTGTGACCAGGAGGTTACCAGAGGGAGCAGGGGGTATTGAGGGAGCTGATGAGAAGGGGCAGAAAAAGCCAGAGTAGGACAGAGCCTTGGAGAGAGAGCACCTGGGACAGTCTCTGCATTTTGGAGAAGAAAAGGCTGGCCTGTCCAAGATGGGGGCACTGGCTCTAGAACAGCACCCTCAAATGGGACATCTGCTGAGCAGCCTGGATGACAGGTGAGGCTGGACCGGAGTCCCATGCTGCCTCAGCCTGGCTGGCCAGGGTTACCCTGTGCCCTCCCATGCTTGTTTTACTCAAACAGCCAACGTCCTTTTCATCTGGCTTTAAAATTTTTTAATTTAATTTTTTGAGACCGGGTCTTGCTGGGCTGGAATACACTGGCGTAGTCTCAGCTCACTGCAACCTCCCCCTACACTGAGCTCAGGCAATCCTCCTATCTCAGCCTCCTGAGTAGCTGGGACCACCAGCATGCACACCAGGCCTGGTTACTTTTTGTTTTTTTAGTAGAGACAGAGTTTCGCCATGTTAGTCAGGCTGGTCTTGAACCTGGGAGCTGAAGCAGTCCTCCTGCCTTGGCCTCCCAAAGTGCTGGGCTTGTAGGCATGAGCCTGTAAGGCACACGGTGTCTGGCCTGGCTTTTTAAATTTTTTTATTTTTTTGGATTTACATAATGGTTCACTTCTTCCATTCAGAAACCTTGAATAGTTACAGTAAATGCAGATAGTGGAGTCAGGCTGAAAATGAGGCTGTTCCAGCAGAAGTCCGCCCTGTGCAGCAGCGGCTGCCATGTCTGTCTATGCTGTTGGCCTGTGCCTGGCATCCCATCCCTATTCCTGCCCTGGACACCTTCATTCTGGTGCCTTGTCCCGAAAGGGCCTGATTGTCATGTGACATTGCTGAGTTTTCCTTGGCTTTGTGTGGTGGGAAGCCCTTCAGACGGTGGCCTGGACACACTCCGCGTGTTGATGGAGACATACGTCTTTGTCATCAAGTCTACATGTGGATATCTTGCCCAGTGAGATCAGGACCCTTGGCTGGATGTGGGGACTTACCCATAGGACTTACTCTGAAATGAAGCATTTGCTGTTTCTTTGCGTGCCTCTCCTCGCAGAGGCTGCAAGGCTGGGTTCCTGCCGTCTCTCTGGGCAGGCTGCTCTCCTCTCCTTCTCTGGGCCTCCTGAGTGCCCTCCGTCAAGTGTAGGGGTGGGCCTGAAATACTCCAGTTGCATGGTGACCAGAAACGGCGAGATTCAGAGTTTACGATCACCTCAAGGAAGTTTAGCTTTGTGGGTTCCTTGAACTCAGCTCTCTGACTTCTGGCCTCTAGCGTGGGCACAAGGCCAGAATGTTCCTTATCTCAAGCAAAACAGCAGAATAAATACAGCCCAAGTGCCTTCGCTTCTCTAAGCCCTTTTCTTTTTCTTTTATTGCTTTGAAGAATTAAAACGGTACACGTGGTCGTAATGAACACTCACATACCTGTCGTTCAAAATAAATATGAACATAGGGTTCTATTTTTCCATACTTGCTTGAGACCTTTTCTTCAGAAATAAAAATGTTCTGTTAAGACAGACGTCCCCAGGAGCCAGTACTGAGTCCCGTTGTCCTCACCCCTCCTGGGGTTAGCGCCTGTCGTTAATTTTGTGGTGTCCACTTAACATGTTTGTCCTCTTGCTGTGCGTGTGCGTTGTATATATGTGTGTGTGCACACTAGACACACTTGTGTACACACACACACAGAGCTTTGTGCAGTCTTTAGAGCAGACCTCCATAAATGGGAGCACCCTGCCTGTAGCTTCTTCCTCTGCTCAGCCTAGTTTCTGAGATGTCAGCCTCTGTGGTAGTTGCATTAGATAAGCATGCTCTGTTTACCAAAAATTACGATTATCTTTAAGAAATGTGGACATTTCATTTGAAGAAGGAAAATCTTTCTTGTTTTGTGTTTATTGTTGTTGTTTGAGACAGTCTCGCGCTGTCTCCGAGGCTGGAGTGCAGTGGTATGATCATAGCTCACTGCAGCCTCAACCTCCCAGGCTCAAGCAATCCTCTCACCTCAGCCTCCCGAGTAGCTGGGATCACAGGTGTGCACCACCACGTCTGACTAATTGTTTTGATTTTTAGTAGAAGCAAGGTCTCACCAGGTTGTCCAGTCTGGTCTCAAACTCCTGGACTCAAGGGATCCTCCTGCCTCACCCTCCCAAAGTGCTGGGATTACAGGCATGAGCCAGCACGGAAAGTCTTTTGTCAAAAGCAGGAATAGAAGGAAATGTACGTTTGACATTGTTGGTGGAAACAATGCATTAAACTTGTAGCTCTGTCTCATCTGTGTGGCCCAGAGGGTGTAGTCTGCCTAACTGCTTTGATGGGCAGGGACTGGATTCAAGGGAACGCAGAGTCCACTCAGGCCGTGGCTGCAGGTACGAGAGGCATTTGCTTTAGGGAGGAATATATTGTAATGAATTTGCAGAGGAGAAATTAGTTTCTCCACTTTTCACTTTAGAGGTTAAAGAGGAGGGCTATATTTTTGATTTTGTAGTTCATGTCCACATTGTGAGGAAATTAAAAATAACATTTTTGATTATAAAAATATTTTCTTACTACGGATTAGGAAATGGAAAGAAAGTTAAATTCAGCTGTTTTCTCAACGCCTGGGGTACCAGTGCAAGCGTTTTGGTACTTGTGCTTGCTCTGTGTGTGTGTTGGGAGACAGAGTCTTGCTCTGTCGCCAGGCTGGAGTGCAGTGGCGCGATCTTGGCTCCCTGCTTCTGCCTCCTGGGTTCAAGCGATTCTCCTGCCTCAGCCTCCCCAGTAGCTGGAACTACAAGCTCGCGCCACCACGCCCAGCTAATTTTTGTATTTTTAGTCGAGGCGGGGTTTCACCATGTTGGCCAGAATGGTCTTGGTCTCTTGACCTCATGATTTGCCCGCCTCAGCCTCCCAAAGTGCTGGGATTACAGGTATGGGCCACCGCGCCTGGCCCGTGTGTGTGTGTGTGTGTGTGTGTGTGTGTGTGTGTGTGTGTGTGTGTGTGTGTGTGTGTTTCTAAAGTGTGGCTTGTATCATTATACTGTTTGTAACCTGCCTTATTTTTTTCGTTTACCATGTAGTGAGCAAGCATTTCCCCACCATTAAATATTCTTTCCTAATACGAATTTTGTGTCTGTAACATTTTATCGTGTGGATGTAACTACTATCATTGTCTCAGGATTATAAACCTCACCACTGTGAACATACTTGGTGCAGAAGTCTTTCAACAAGTGTTATTTCCTTAGCAGGGAATTCCTAGGTCAAGGGAAACGAATGCTTTGAGAATTTTTGCTATTTATTGCCCAAACGGCCTTATTTATAGGTGCTTGCCTTTTTCTTTGGTCAGTTGCCCATTTGCGTTCTTCACCCATTATGATCGTGTTTGCTAAAATGCAGCTATTTTAACAAATTGCTGTTGCAGGCTGAAGATTCTGGAGTCCCTACCAGGCCCGCGAGGTCCTGAGGTTGCGTGCGCAGGTCCCGAGGTCGCGTGCGCAGGTCCCGAGGTCGCGTGCGGAGGTCCCGAGGTCGCGTGCGGAGGTCCCGAGGTCGCGTGCGGAGGTCCCGAGGTCGCGTGCGGAGGTCCCGAGGTCGCGTGTGCAGGTCCCGAGGTCGCGTGTGCAGGTCCCGAGGTCGCGTGTGCAGGGCCCGAGGTCGCGTGCGCAGGTCCTGAGGTTGTGTGCGCAGGTCCTGAGGTTGCGTATGTTTGCACGTCTGGATGGACTTGGTTTGTGTTGGAGGATCTGAGTGCTCTTTGGGGGTCTCCACAGCAGGACTGCCCGAGGGAATCGTAGGGGGATTAGAGAACAAGGCGGCCATTAGGGGCTTTTGTGGCCCCGACCATCCGGAGGTCGCAGTCGGCTTCTGTGTGAAGGTTTGCTGTCAGTTCAAAGTTTGAAAGGGAATCACCCAGACTTCTGGGCGGTGCGCCTGAGGAGGGCAGTGGTCTCTGGGAACCCCCCCATCCAATTCCCCATTCCCTTGCTAGAGCTTGTATAATAGAAGGAAATGCAAATGTGGGAGCTTTGGTGGTCCGGAGGTGGGTGGGACTCACCAGGTTACCAGCTCTTACTCTTTCTGTTTCTCTTGTCCTCTCCATGCGCGAGATGCTCACGTTTTGTGGGGTGGGAGAGCGGCCAGGTAGATCAGCTGCAACAACATCTGTGTACATAGGACATGGGATATGGCCAGACAAGGCCCGGGGAGCAGGGCTCCTGGAGAGCTTTCTCAGGGGAGATGCCTGCCTGAGACTGGTGGGGTTCACTGACAGGGAGGGGGTGTCCTCTGGGAAGAGAGACATCTGCCGAGCTTTGGAGACATAAAGCAGCCTGAAGGTTGGGGCATCTCTTGGGGCGGATGGGGGTGAGGCCATGCTTAGGTGCTTAGGAACCTGAACTTTTTTTTTTTTTTTTTGGCAGGGAGATGGAGTCTCACTCTGTCGCCCAGGCTGTAGTGCAGTGGCCCCATCAGCTCGCTGCAACCTCCGCCTCCCAGGTTCAAGTGATTCTCCCACCTCAGCCTCCTGAGTAGTTGGAATTACAGGCACCTGCCATCATGCCCAGCTAATTTTTTTGGTATTTTTGTAGAGACAGGGTTTCGCTTGTTGGCCAGGCTGATCTTGAACTCCTGAGCTCAGGTGATCCACCTGCCTTAGCCCCGCAAAGTGCTGGGATTACAGGCGTGAGCCACCACACCTGGCCTAGGAACCTGAACTTCTAGAAGAGAAGAGCTTAGGAAAGAAAATACCTGCTCCTATTTGAAGAATGCACAGGTGTTGGGAGGGCTTGGCAGGTCTCGGGGGCCTGGACCAAGGCCACCTCAGCAGAGAGGATGAGTTCTGGGAGACTCCATGGGGATCCAGCCGGGATGTGGGAGTCCTGGTGTGAGGGTTCCCTGGGATCCTGATGTGACTTGGGGTGGGTGTTGGTGCTGCTCTCTGGGTGAGCCTGGGGCTCTGGGTGAGGAGAAGTGGGCTTGGCGGGGAGCATGCCAGCTGGATGTCACCAGTGTCGGGCTGGTAGATCTGAGCGTTCCTGGGTGAGAATGCAGATGGGAGCCATGGGAAAATCACAAGCAGGCGTAGGGGATGAGAACTGCCCACAGCCGAGGAGGTGGGAGCAGGCTCCAGGGTTAGGGCTGGGCAGAGCTCATGGGACTCCCCAAGGAGACAGGAGGCCCCCAAGTGTGAGGACCAGAGGGAGAGTGGTCAGCAGAGAGGAGAAGCTGCCCTGAGGAGAGAGGGCACCAGCACACAGGGCTGCCCGAGGCCCAGCAGACCACTCAGCTGTAGGCAGCTTGGTGCCCACCTGGAACAAGCACCCTAGGGGAACGTGAACGGCCATCGGTCCCCAGAAAGCTGTGCTCTGCAGCAGACCTGTGCACACCCTGGGGTGCAGGCTGGTGGCGGTAGCTTGCTGGTCAGCCAGACAAGACGGCTGCAGCTCTCAGGGCCACTACAATTCCCTTTTCCACACATGACAAAAGGCCTGCACTCCCAGCCTGCTCCCTGTCCTGCTGCCTGCTGCTGCTTGTGTTTCTTTCAATTATTCATTTTACCTTTTTATTTATTTTTGAGACAGGGTCTTGCTCTGTTGACCACGCTGGAGTGCAGTGGTGCGTTCATAGCTCATTGTAACCTCAAACTTCTGGGCTCAAGCGATCCTCCGGCCTCAATCTAAGACTCAACCGAGTAGCTAGGACTGCAGGTGCGCACCAGCATGTCCAGCTAATTGTTTTTGAATTTTTTGTAGAGATGGGGTCTCGCTGTGTTGGTCAGGCTCGTCTCGAACTCCTGGGCTCAAGCGACCCTCCTGCCTTGGCCTCCCAAGGTGTTGGGGTTACAGGCGTGAGTCACCGTGCCAGCCGATGTTTGTGTTACAGGCTCAGTGGTTCCACTGTTGGCCGGGCTGAGGACCTGGTGAAGTGCTGAATGCCCAAACCTCTCGGGAGGCAGGTTTGGTTTCTCTAGGCTGTTAGAGTGCCAGCTGGACTTGTTTTCCTTTCTCTTCTCTCCTTTTTGTTGTTGGAAGAAATGCTGTGCAGGCCTATCAGGTAGCAGCGAGGAACTGTGGGACTCAGATATGCCCAAATCAAAAGACTGAGGGATGAATGGGAGGGAGCTTAACCTTTACTGAGTGCCCGTGCTGGGGGCTTTGGGGGCTTTAGAGCCTTTTCGTTTTTCACTGTTACTTCGGTATGATAAGGAAGAAATTACCATTTCCACTCTACAGATTGGGAAACTGAGGCTCATGGAACAAGATAAGGAAACAGCCCCAGAAAGCTGCACGTTTTCTTAATCATCAGCTGCTAGGAGAAGCTTCTTTCTAAAAGGCTTTCTAGAATCATGTAGGGAGATCACTTGCTGCGGGTGGACCGGCTGCCCTGTGAAGGTTGGCAGGGCCAGTCAGGATCTGCACCCGTGGTGGGGCAGGGATGCTGCTCGTGGTGTGCCCCCAGCTGGGAGCATGGGCTCCCGTGATAACCAGGCTCCACACTTCCCTGGAGCCCAGAGGAGGGGACTGGGTTGCTTCAGGCACCTCTGAAACTTCCGGGGTTGGGCGGAGGGTGGAACGGGGAGCAGCTGTCCTCAGACTTCACCCCTCACCCCAGAGCGGCAGGAAGCAGAGATTCAGGGCTAATTGCACAGGGTGTGGAAGTGAAAGGTGGGTTTGATGTAATTAGCAGAGTTGGAGTTCAGCCAGGGCAAGGAGATGGAGAGAAAGTGAGTCTGTGTGAGAGAGTGTGAATGAGAGTGTGTGCGTGTGTGTGAGTGTGCATGAGTGTGAGTGTGTATGTGTGTGTGCATGAGTGTGTGTGTACACAGTCTTTCTGTTCTCTGAGGGTTCCTTCTCCAGGACTTGAGTCTAGACCTTGATTTGCTGGGGCTTCCCTCCCATCCCAGGAGCGGTCACCCTTTCCTCTGCCTTTGCAGGAAGGAAGTGTGGCTCAGGAGTCTTGCTTTCGCTCCTGGTGTTGGGGGTGCCACCCAGGCCGCTGTGGCTGTCCCTTTGCCTGCGCCCGTTGGGCACAGCACTGAGCCCAGACGCTCAGAACATGCATCCTCATAGGGCCTGCCCGGAGACGTCCCCACATTGACACGTCAGGACTCCCTCCAGGCCCCTCTCCCTCCCCTAATGACGTTTGTTCCAGAATCATGTTTCTCATACAGGTTATCTTACCATGTCAAGTATTGACTTTTTCACCGTTTGCTCAGGTCGTTTTCTTTCTTTCTTTTTTGAGACAAGGTCTTGCTCTGTGTAGCCCAGGCTGGAGAGCAGTGGTGTGATCACGGCTCACTGCAGCCTCCACCTTGACCTGCTGGGCTTAAGCAAGCCTCCTGCCTCAGCACCCCTCACCCCCACCCCAGTAGCTGGGACTACAAGCATGCACCACCACTTCTGGCTAGTTTATGTTACTCATTTTTTGTTGAGATGGGGTCTCCCTATGTTGCCCAGGCTGGTCTCGAACCCCTGAAATTGTTTCTTTCTTTTTTTTTTTTGAGACAAAATCTCGCTCTGTCACCCAGGCTGGAGTGCAGTGGCACAGTCTCAGCTCACTGCAACCTCTGCCTCCCGGGTTCAAGTGATTCTCCTGCCTCAGCCTCCCAAGTAGCTGGGACTACAGGTGCATGCCACTACGCCTGGCTAATTTTTGTATTTTTAGTAGAGACGAGGTTTCATCATGTAATTCAGGATGGTCTCGATCTCCTGACCTCATGATCCACCTGCCTCGGCCTCCTAAAGTGCTGGGATTACAGGTGTGAGCCACTGCACCTGGTTGTTTCTTAATCCATGGTCATTTATTTATAGAGACATGTGTTTATGAGCCCATCTTGGGAGCGCAAAGTAAACAACAAAGCTTCTGGGAGTGGAAGCTGAGTGATCGATCCCCTGATTGGAGGGCAAGGGGTCTGAATTTGTGCTTCCAGAAAAATTATGGCTAAAAACTATGAATTTGAAGCTTGCAGAAGCCAAGAGTGAGTGGTGCTTGGTGTTCCCGATGCTTGGTGTTCCCGGTGCTTGGTGTTCCCGGTGCTTGGTGTTCCTGGTGGGTACTTGCTATGCTCATTGTTAGTTAGGTCTTGTTCAGCTTCGATTGAAAGCCGCGCTTGTGGGTGTGGAGTGTTGCGGGAATCGAGTGACGCGGGTGTGAATGAAGGTTGGAAACACAGCTTACTTTATGGACATAGTCTGAACGCCAGAGTGGGAGGAAGTGGCAGGGGGGACCAGTTCCTTTTGTGACAAAAAGGAGAGAAATGGATTTCTCAAGCTGTTAAAAAGAAAAAAACCAGAGTTTTCTCCCTTGCCTTGGGTTTGGTGTTAAATGCCAGGATCAGCATGTTTGATGTTCTCACTGGTTTGTCAGAAGGAGTTTCTGAAGAACTTGCCCAGGCAGGCTCTGCCTCTCCACGAAGCTGGCTGTGTGGCTCCCCTCCAGGACTAATAACAGTTTTTGTTATTCAGCTGCTCTTTTGGGAAAGTCAGAGCTTCTCTGCTGCTTCACCTTGGCATCCAGGGCCCCTTTGTCCTTCCGGGTAGAATTGTAGTCTTGGCCGGGCGCGGTGGCTCACGCCTGTAATCCCAGCGCTTTGAGAGGCAGAGGCTGGGGATCACCTGAGGTCGGGAGTTCGAGACCAGCCTGTCCAACAGGGAGAAACCCCATCTCTATCAAAAATACAAAATTAACCAGGTGTGATGGCACGTGCCTGTAATCCCAGCTACTTGAGAGGCTGAGGCAGGAGAATCGCTTGAACCCAGGAGACAGAGGTTGTAGTGAGCCGAAATCGTGCCATGGCACTCCAGCCTGGGCAACAGGAGCAGAACTCCGTCTCAAAAAAAAAAAAAAAAAAATTGTAGTTTTGTTTTTCTAGTAATGAGGGGAATGTTGAGGTAAGGAGGATGAGAAAGTGCTGGTCTGAAATTGGTGAGTTCAGCCAGAACTGTAGAAGTTGAAGGGGCTACACTCTGTACCCCCAGTTCTGAGTTGGTGGTATTTGGGTGGGGAGGCAGAGGTTTCAGGTAAAGTATTGAGGCTGCCAGGTTCCACTGTGAGGTTTGGGATTGGGCTTCCGGGAGGCTAAGGGTTGAGGGGTGGTATTCTGCATGTAGGGGTGCTCTCTGGGGGAGAGATGGAGTACCAGGCAGCTCCAGGGAGAAGCCTCCTGTTGCTTCCTTTAGCTGCAGGTGGGCAAGCCTGGCTCGGGGGCTGGTGTTGGCTAAGGGGGGAGCAGGGTTGCCTTCTCAGCTGGGGGAGGAGGAGGTTGGCCAGTGCCTGGGGGAAGTGGCTGAGCCAGCTCTGTGGGGTGACTTCTTTGGTTACCCGAAGGCCAGGAAAGTGAAGCCAGAGAACTAGGTGGGATGGGAGGCGGGAAGGCAGGAATGAGTGCTCTGCCACTGTGTCAGCTTGGATCCCTGAACTCTATCTGTGGTCTAGAAGCTTGTGTGTCACTGTTCCCAGCAGTGTGACTTAGCATCATCCAACCTTACCTGTAGAGCAGGGGTAAAAATTACCTTAGAGGTGGTTGTGAGGCTCAAATGAGATCACAAAACGTTTCTTGAATCAGTGAATAATAGTGGCAGCTCCGGGTCCCAGGCTGGCTCTGTAGGGGATGCGTTGCTTCACCTGGGTTCTGCAGGTGGAGGGGGCAGTTACTTGCAGATAGAGGACTTGGGAGGCAGGAGACACACATCCAAATAGAAGTGGACAAACAGCCATGAGCCTCTCAATATGCAGAGGCACAAGGTTGAATGGCGGGTTCCTTTGAGCGCACCCCTCAGATTTGTGGCCTTGGGTAAGTTACTTCATCTCTGAGAGTCTTTCTTATCTGAAGAGTGGAGATATTAATAGTGCCAGCCTGGGAGGGTTGTAGGAGGGGTTCTGCGAGGGCCTTGTACTTGGGGGACATGTGGGTGGGAGGAGAGGATGCCCACCCATCTGGCAGAGGGGTGGCGGGCAGCGCCCCGCTCCAAGCCCCATCGTTATGCCACTTTGTTCATCTGTACTGAGCAGATTATCCCAGGACCCCTACCGGAGTAATGCACCCTGATTCATTCGGATTAGTCTCATGCATGTGCACGTGTGCCTGTCTCTAGCCCTGCACGTCTTTCTCCTGCATGATCGTTTTATTTTAAGCTGAGTGACTTACACATATTATCTCATCAAAGGAAGCCTCACGCTTTTATCCCTCAGCAACAGAATTCCTTAAAAGCAGGCAGAGTCTTTTCGTTTGTCTGTCACCGCACCAGCATGGAAATCTGTCTGCCATCAGTCAGCACGCGTTAACGACAAGATACATAACGACAGAGGCCACCATTCAGTGGAGTAAATAATTCAGAGAATGAGTCATTACCATCAGGGAACTCGGTGTCGTACCAGGCCTGGGCCGGGAATCCTGTCTCTAGGTTAAAATGACCCTGCTAAGGTCCCACCCCCAACCTGCCACCCTTTCTAGACTGTTGAGTAATTGGAGGATGGGGCCTGCCTTTTTCCTCTGTGTCCCTGGCGCATGGCAGGAACCCAGGCCCTGACTGTTTAGGGGTAAAGGGGAGTAAACCGGGGTGGAGGTGCAGTTTGGTAAGGGGGCTGGGCTGGAGCTTAGGGCTCCCCTACTGTTTTCGCGCAGACCTGTAGGCTTTTCATGTGGTGTTTGCTTTGTTGATGGAAACACCATATGTCAGGTACCGGGAGGCTCAGTCCCTGGGGGGTGGAAATTAAATTGATTGTTTTCAACTTTTTCTAGCCAGCTTGGCTCCATTGAGCTTTCTAAGGTTGAGGCTTAATGACTTTAAAATTTTAAGACTAAAATTTTTGCCTCCTTTCCAACCCTTAATAACCAAACAGGGCCACCTTCCTGTCCAGTAAGTCAGACTTACGTGCCTTTAAAGTGTGGAATTCTGGCTGCTTAAAGGACAGAAACTCCGGAGCAGCTTCAGCACTTTTCATGCTCAGTCGGTCTCCTAGCACCCTGTTTTTGGGGTGAGAATTTGTGGCATTCAAATTTTATAGAGTAGAGCTTACGAAGTTGAATATTTCAGATGGAAGTGGACTGAGTTGTAGAGGTGAGTATCCTAAGCTTAGATGCCAGAAGAAAGATGCCTTGGTGGTTTCTGAGAACTCTGGGCTATTTTGATAACCACCTGGGGCAGTTAGTCCAAAACAGGTTGTCTAGACCTTCAGCGGGAACCAGATGGGGGCTGAGGTGTGGGCCATCTGGGAAGATCCAGATGCTTCTATCCGTCCCCCTTCTCCCACCTGACCCTGGTTTCTTCTTCCGGGAGGTAGAATTCACTCAGGTCGCCTCTGCCTCATCTGCCTCTCTGCCTGCAGGGCTGGGGGGTTGGAGGGCGCTCCCATCCTTCTTGCAGACAGAGCAACTGGCACCTGGATCTGTCATCTCCCAGCTCAGCCTCTCTGGGGCGGCTCCTCTTGTCCTCCAGGACTGCCCTGACACTGGTGTGACCTGGGGCAAGTGGCCCAACCCCTCCTAGCCTGGTCCTCTTTTGTCA
Organism: Aotus nancymaae; assembly: GCF_030222135.1. Taxonomy (NCBI): domain Eukaryota; kingdom Metazoa; phylum Chordata; class Mammalia; order Primates; family Aotidae; genus Aotus; species Aotus nancymaae. The sequence goes on along the minus strand of NW_026988422.1, from coordinate 74,744,294 downwards.
GATTGGGGTGATGCCTGCACTCCCCTCGCTGGGTTGCAGCAATTCTGAGAGATCCAGTGAGCGACTGGTGCCTAGAAAATGCCCAACCCAGTGCCCCTGGAGCCCGGTGCCCATGGGCCGTTTCCAGGAGCAGACTCTGGCCCTGTCACTCCCTCCCCTCCCTCACACTTCCTGCTCCTGCAGTTTCTCCTGCCCCAGCACCGTCTGTGAGGCCTTGAGGACCCTCTAGAATTTTATTATTTTATTTTATTTTATTTTTGAGACGGAGTTTCACTCTTGTTACCCAGGCTAGAGTGCAAAGGCGTGCTCTCGGCTCACCGCAACCTCCTCCTCCTGGGTTCAGGCAATTCTCCTGCCTCAGCCTCCTGAGCAGCTGGGATTGGGATTACAGGTGTGCACCACCACACCTGGCTAATTTTTGTATTTTTAGTAGAGATGGGGTTTCACCATGTTGGTCAGGCTGGTCTCAAACTCCCGACCCCGTGATCCACCCACATTGGCCTCCTAAAGTGCTGGGATTACAGGCATGAGCCACCCTGCCCAGCCTGGAATTTCATGTCATTATCACCATCATCGTACCCCTTGCCCTGACTTGTTTTCTCTGTGTCCCACCCCAAATTGCAGGCTCACTCAGGGTGGGGATTCTGGCAGCCTCTGCACCTCCTAGGAGGTGCAGTGAGGGGGCTCATTGAGTGAGGAGCACGGTGAGAGTAAGGGGTGGCAGAAGGGCTGCCCTTGCTGAGGTCCCTGGTGCCGCCTCCAAGAACTCCGCAGGGCCAGGTCCTCGGGCTGGGGGCTGGGCCAGGCCAGCTCGGCTTTAAAATGTTCCTCCTTTTATGCATCGCTGGTAAGGAAACTCTGGGTCATTATTGGCTCTGGGTTTAAAAGAGGTAAATTGATTTTTAAAGGCAAAGCCATTTTGACAAGCCTTTTGATCTCATTCCTTTTAAACAGAAAGTAATTGGAAATGTGACCAGCTGAAGCCTTCCTCCTTTCTCTTTCCCCTTGAAAGCGTTCTCCTCCTCTAGTCCTAATTGAGGGGTCCTTCCCTGCTCTGGGTGGTTGAAGTCAGCCCCTCAGAGCGCCATGTCCACTGACTCCCACCTCTAGGTTTCCTGGATAGGGTTTTCTTTTTTTGCGGGGTGTCGGGGGTGGCATGTGGCAGGAAAGATTGATCCGAAGCCAGAGTTTATAGAGCATGTTACGTTCTGGGTCTGTTTGAACTTCTCCTAGGTACAGGCTTAGGAAGGGAGAGCTGGAGCTGGCTGTGTCTGTGGGAACAGGGTCAGTGGGAGCAGCTGTCATGGTGGCCCTGGGGGCTGCCACCCTGGGGGGCCCCAGAGGGTCAGGAACAGCCAAGTGGAGCCTGGGAGTGACTCATGAGGTGACTTTGAGATCTAAATGTATGTTCAGATTTGGTTGGAAAAAGTTTAAAAAGTAGCTGAATCGTGTCACTGTACCTCCAGCCTGGGCGACAGAGCAAGACTGTCTCAAAACAAACAAAAAATCAAAAAGAAAGTAGCTGGAAAGCAACTTTCAGCTCCAGAGTAGAGTAAAAATTTTAAAAACAAGAAAAAGGAATATAGTACACTCAGGAAAATGTAACTTCTGGTCTTTTAGGAAGCTGTCTTGTTTTAGAAATCTTCTGGCTTTTTTGTTTTTTGAGATAGGGTCTTGCTCTTTCACCCCGGTGGGAGTACAGTGTCATGATCTCGGCTCACTGCAGCCTCAGCCTCCTGGGCGCAAACCATTCTCCTGCCTCAGCCTTCCAAGTAGCTGAGATGACAGGCACGCGCCACCATGCCCGGCTAATTTTGTACTTTTAGTAGAGACGGTTTCACCATGTTGGCCAGGCTAGTCTCAAACTCCTGACCTCAAGTGATCTGCCCATCTTGGCTTCCCAAAGTGCTGGGATTACAAGCGTGAGCCACTATGACCAGACTACTTCTGATTTTTAAAAAGCAAGAAACACAGGGAGTTACTTGTTTAAGGGTACAGAATTTGAGTTTTGCAAGATGTAAAGAGTTCCAGAAACGGACAGTGGAGATGGTTGCACAACAGCATGAATGTATTTAATGCCACTGAGCTCTACACTCACTTCAAACTTGACCATTTTAAGCTTTTTTTTTTTTTTTTTTTAGATTATGTGTATTTTACCACAATTAAAAATGGGCACCCAGTGGGGCTTTTGTTGGGAGGGGCAGGAAGAGAGTTTTTACTGTGAGGATGACGGTAAACTAAAAGAACTGTGTTCTGCATTCCCTGGGTCCAGCATGAGGCTCAGAACACAGGTGCCAGTGAATGGGCTAGCTTCTCATGCTTCTAGAACATTCTGGTTTGTGGCCACCATTGTATTAAGCGCTTGGTGTTGAAGGCAGTGGGTGTTAAGACTGCTGCAGCTGAGAATCCTTATTTCCCATTTCAGTCTTGACCTTCACTAGGTGACATTTATTCCCATCTCCAAGATGAGGAGATGGAAGTTCAGGGAAACCAAGGACCCTGGGAACCTTATCCCAGAGCCCAAGATCTTACAAGGAAGTGGCAGAGCCTGAGGGCTGAATCCCTGTCCTTCCTCTCTGAAGACCCCTGTCCTCTACGCGCTCTGGTTCTGATAGGTGTTGGGAGACCAGGTAAAGGAAGTAGAGTGTTTCCACCCCATTCTCTGGCCTTTGGAATCTGTTGTTTGGGTTTTTTCCTTTGTAACTCCCTTAGGTTCTGGGATTCTAATAGAATGAGACTAGCCACTGGCTTTTTGCCTGTGTACCTGGAAGGCTACTTTGGAACGGCCACCAGCACTGGGAGGATGCAGTGGTTCTGCCATGGACCTTGCCTCCTGGTGACCCACAGTGCTGACTTGGAACAGTTAGTTAGAAAACCCACAGGCTGGACGGGTGAGCTCCCGGGGCAGCCTGCGTGTCACGGCCCAGTGTCCTCGTGATGGGAGGCTTTCATGAATAGGAGCGCCGCCGAGATGCCAGCTTGATTTTTCTTCATTTAGCACAGAGCACGGGACTTGCTTTTGGTGTTGCACCGAGTGAGAAGAGTCCTCGCCCTCTCTAGTCTGATAACGAGTTGGAGATGCCAAAAGCATAAATTAAGCGAATGAAGGGTTTCTGTGGAGCATATGGCGATGTGCCAGACGCTGTGCTTAAATCTGTGTCAAGGAGCGGAATCCGGCCTCTACGAAGAATGTGTGTGATAGTCATCATAAGGGGCTTGGAATCCCGGCCCAGCCTTGAAAGTAGCAACTTGCTGCCCCACTGAGGGGACAAAGTAACCATGGCTAGTTGAGCAGGACTTGTCAGCATTTCTTATATTTTCTCTTTTGTTCCTCCTTTTGTCCTTTTTTTTTTTTTTTTCAATAGAGAAAGGGCCTCGCTATGTTGCCCAGGCTAGTCTCAAACTCCTGGGCTCAAGCAATCCTCCTGCCTTGGCCTTCCAAAGTGCTGGGATTACAGGCATGAGCCACTGCGCCCAGCCAAAAACCCCTTTTCACTTGGAGTCAGCATAGGGGTCTTTCCACATCAAAGCAATTCCTCTTAAGCACCAGCAGCCGAGGTACTCCTGTTGATGGATAGTCCTAGGATAGCAAGGCTTTTTAGAAGCTCATGCTTAAATCAAGCAGGACTAAACTGTCAGACAGGGAAGCATCCCTTTCTACTTGAAACCTTTGGGGTCAGTGACCTTGACTTTGAACTTGGAATCACATCTTCAAGAGCAGTTGTTGACTTTCCCCTGGAGAAGCTGGGAAGCCCAGGAGGAGGGTGGAGCAGAGATCAGGGCCCGCGACCCTCTATTCTCTTCTAATGCTTGGACTTGGAGGAAGCCTGAACGGAGCCATTTTTCCTTCTCACTGTACCTGTCCCTCCCTGGTTTGTAAACTACCCCCACTCCACTTGACCAGTAGTGCTGAGGCCATAAGGGCCAGGCAGGCCTTCAGATGAACCCATTTGCTTGTCATTCGGGGGGCGGGGGGAGACAGGAGTGTCTCTCTGTACTTCAGTTTCACCTGAACCTCGTGTTGGCTGGCATGCAGGCTGTTGTTCTTACTTAGGCTGAGCAGAATCAGGACCCTCAGTGCTTTATTTTCTGTCTTTTGTTTTTGTCACATGAGTGATAAGGGTCTGAACAAAACTTTACGTGAAAAGAGAGAAGAGGGAGACTCACGCACCATCCCGCCGCCTCAGCACATTCAGGTGCTTCAGGGTTCCTTGCGGAGTCTGTGGCCCTTCCTTGGGAAGGGAGTCTGTGGCTTTTGTGGGGACAGCTGAGGGCTATTACTACCTGGGGAAGTCCTTTGCACCAGACCCAAGGGGAGGGATTCACATCTGTCCCTGCAAGTGTGCTTGAGTCACAGCCCGTGGTTACAGTGGATCTTGGTCTGTGTCTGGTTGAAACGTCATGTGTTTGAGTGTTTCGATCCTTTTTTAGTCATTTTCTGTTTTTGCAAGTGGCTGATAGCTTGCTGTGTGTGTTTCTTGTTTATACATCAGTTTGAGAGCTTACTGTGAGCATCTGAGTTAAGCCCTGGACAGCAGACGTGGTCACCGTCTGCTCAAGGCTGCTATAGCTCAGGTCATCCAGAAAAGAGGAATCTGGCATTGCTATGGCAGACACCCTAGCCCTGGACATTTTCAGAGCAGGTGCTACCTTGTAACTGCCTGGGCCTCTGAGTGCCTGAGGCCTGGAGGCTGTAGCATCAGTGTCAGGAACGTTGGGAAGCAGGGCTGAGCAGCCTAGAGCCGCGAGGCCCAGTCCCCTCATTTTACATGGGAGGTGGAGTGGGGGCAGCTGAGACCACACGCTGAGTTAATAGCAGAGTTGGAGCCCACTTCTGTGTGACAGATGACAGAAATCTTGTCATACATTGGTTAGGGCCCTTCACCCTCTGGCTCTCTCCCACTTGCTGGCCATGGCACAGCGGGGATATCCCTGGGGCGTGATGACTGCTCCTCTGTTTAGACTAATGGTGATCTAAGTGGGGAGGTTTCAGCACAAGTCCTGATGGCATGTGGCTTAGCTCAGCTGTGGAATGTTCAAACTTGTAGGGACCTGAATCCCTAGCCGCAAGGCAGAACCCATGGGGAGCCATTACAGTGTACTGTCTGGACCCTACCCGCTGCAGAGTGAGGGCTTCTGGTTTAACTGGCCCAAGTGGGCTTGGCTGTCAGTATTATTTAAAAGCTGTCGTCTTAGGTGATTCCCATGTGCAGCCAGGGTTGAGCACTGCTGATCCCGTCCAAGCCGCTCCTCATTTAGCAAACACGAAAACCGAAACATGGGCCATTAAGTGGCTTTGTCCATGCCATCAGCATCTCGGCTCTTGTCTTTCAAGGTGCTCCCTTCCCTCCTTTCCTCGTTTCCCTGTCAGGCATCAGCCAGGAATCTTCCCGCGGCTGCATAAAGCCTTGTGGAAAGTCCCTGGAGTGGTGACAGCTGGCATGTGCACTTCTTGTGGTCAGATCGACTGGAGGAAGCCTGTCTCGTCTGCCTCCTAGTGCCTTTGTCCAGGGCCTAACCTGGCAGGCAAGAGAGTTCACGTTTGTCAGTTTGCATCTGGCTTTGGAAATCTGGGGGCAACAGAAAGAGAGCTCTATAGGCGATAACGGTCATTGCCTTCCTGGGAGCCATTTTGTCTGTATCCTGTGTGGTTGCTGCGGAGGTGGCTTGGCCTGACTGGGCCTTTGGAAGAAGACTCAGGGGCGTGTAACCATCATCTGAGCCAATTCGCCAAACCTCCACAGCCCAGATGTTGGCGCTCTCCATGACAACCCCTAGAGGTTCTCTGGTTGTGGGAATGGAGCTGAGCAGTTCAGTAACACAACCCAGCCCTAGAAACACCTTCCCCAGCTTCAGCCTTGAAACTGTCAGTTCTGCAAAGGAGTTAAATGATCTTTGCATAAACTGTGTGCGTTCAGAACTCCGTAGCTGATCTTCCTTTCCCAGTAAAGTCCTCGCATTAGGCTATGCATTTTGGACGTGGATGGTTGCCCCAAAAGCTGATTCCACTTTGGACGAGACACTCTGTATCTTTATGCCTCATTTTCCTCATTCATAAAGTGGGAATCACAACAGGGTTAGACTGATGATAAATAAGTTAATCTATTTATAATACTTAGAACGGTGCTGGGTGCTTGGTAAACAAAGTTTTTTGTTTTTTTTTTTATTGAGAGGGAGTCTTGCTGTGTCACCCATGCTGGAGTTCAGTGGCACAATTTCGGCTCACTGCAACCTCCACCTCCCAGGTTCAAGCGATTCTCTTGCCTCAGCCTCCTGAGTAGTTGGGACTACAGGCACCTACCACCACTTTTGCATTTCATCACAGAGGATACCCAGTACTACCTCATTGTGGTGGGTCCTGGCCACCTTCTCTGGCAGAGATGCCTTAGTTGATCCCAAGCCCCTAACGTGGGACTAGCATGGGTCATGGCCTATGAACGCAGAGCCCAGGGTTGTCCTGGCTCTGGACATGAGGAGAAAGTGTGCTGGCCTCTGAGATGGAATCCACAAGTCTTCCTCCCATTTGAACAATCACGTCGGACATGGCATAGGCATGGTGGTAAGTCTAAAAGGTGGCACAGAAGCTGCATGGGCAGAAAATACACACACTGGCCCCGAGCATGGAGACTATCAGCTTCCAGAGCAGGGCCGCACCTCGGGGTGACAAATGAGCTGCGTCCACCATGGCAGGGGTGTGCGCGTGCGGCATGCGCAGACGATGAGCTGCGTCCACCATGGCAGGGGTGTGCGCGTGCGGCATGCGCAGACGATGAGCTGCGGCCGCCGTGGCAGGGGTGTGCGCGTGTGGCGTGCGCAGACGATGAGCTGCGGCCGCCATGGCAGGGGTGTGCGCGTGCGGTGTGTGCAGACGTGCACAGGCCCTTTTGCTTCTGCCATGGGTCTGCTCTACTTTTTAAATTGTTGGCTCATCATAGAAAGAGCTCAGTCATACAAAGAGTATGAAGCAGATGGTTCAGGAATTACTGTCCCCATTTTACAGATAGGTAATGAGGCCCTGGGATGTTAACTGGCTTGCTCAGGGTCACACATAGCGAGTGAGTGTCAGACCTGACATTGGAATACAGGCCCTTCTGCTCCTGCCCCAACATTTTTCTCTGAACTATGTGACCTCTGATATAAAAATGCATGTGGGTGGGTGCGGTGGCTCACACCTGTAATCCCAGCACTTTGGGAGGCCGAGGTGGGTGGATCACAATGTCAGGAGTTCAAGGCCAGCCCTACCAACATGGTGAAACCTCATCTCTACTAAAAACACAAAAAGTTAGCTGGGCATGGTGGCACTCACCTGTAATCCCAGCTACTCAGGAGGCTGAGGCAGGAGAATTGCTTGTACCTGGGAGGTGGAGCTTGCAGTGAGCTGAAGTTGCACCACTGCACTCCAGCCTGGGTGACAGAGTGAGACTCCGTCCCAAAAATAAAAAATAAAATAAAAAATAAAAATGCATGTGGATAGTTCTCCTAGGAGTTGGAGATGTGTCTTAGGCAGTGAGCCCTGTGCCCTAGCCAGGACAAAAGCAGGCTTTTATTTTTAATTAATTAATTAATTGAGGTTTTTTTTTTTTTTTTTTTTTTTTTTTTTTTTTTTTAAAGAGGCAGGGTCTTGCTATGTTACCCAGGCTGGTCTCAAACTCCTAGGCTCAAGCAGTCCTCCTACCTCAGCCTCCCAAAGTGCTAGGATTACAGGTGTGAGCTACCACACCTGGTAAAAAGCAGGCTTTTAAAACCCTGGAATATCCAGTCCCCTATTCAGCACTCCCTGGACTACTCAAGAGGGGCACCAGCTTTTGGTGTCCAAGCTTGGCCTTGCCACCCACCTTAGACCTGAGGCCCTTCTCCAGGCACAGGTTCTCTGTGGGCCAAGCGGGCATGGAAACCCCCACCTCGCAGGGCTGAGCAAGCTGCGAGACATCTGGCACTGTGTTAGTTCCTCCTCCTGGGAACTTGCTCACTGAGGCTGCAGGAGGTTCCCACCTTCGTAATCTGTGTCTGGGTGCTGCTGTCAGTCAGAACTGAGGCCTGATGGGGTGGAGGTGGTGGGGAGTACAGCCATCAGGGCATTTCTTGTGCTGAAGTTACTTGTGGGTTGAGAGAACCCTGGGTCTCAGGTAGAGATGGAAAGGCGTGTTGGGGCCCTGGCTGTGATTGGTTGGCGTTCATTGGTAGATTTCTTTTTTTTTTTTTTTTTTTTTGAGACGGAGTCTCGCTCTTGTTACCCAGGCTGGAGTGCAATGGCGCGATCTCGGCTCACTGCAACCTCCGCCTCCTGGGTTCAGGCAATTCTCCTGCCTCAGCCTCCTGAGTAGCTGGGATTACAGGCACGCGCCACCGTGCCCAGCTAATTTTTTTGTATTAGTAGAGACGGGGTTTCACAATGTTGACCAGGATGGTCTCGATCTCTTGACCTCGTGATCCACCCGCCTCGGCCTCCCAAAGTGCTAGGATTACAGGCTTGAGCCACCGCGCCCGGCCCATTGGTAGATTTCTTAGGTAAAACCCCTGGCCAGTGGACGACACTTTCCACGTGGGCTCCGCATGCTCTGGGGTCTTGCAGACCTGTGCTCCCAAACCTCAAAGCAAAACTACCTGAGGGTGCTCTGCTCCTGGTGGACCTTGTCTGTCTTAGAAAAGGATTGGTAGTGCTGGTCTAGCCATGTGACTCATTAGAAAAGGCCTCCAGTGATCTAAGGGATCACCTGCATTTCTTCATGGGGAGAATATGCTTTTTGTTTTTTGTGTTTTTTTTGAGATAGAGTCTCGCTCTGCTGCCCAGGCTAGAGTGCAGTGGCGCGGTCTCCGCTCACTGCAACCTATGACTCCCGGGTTCAAGCGATTCTCTGCCTCACCCTCCCGAGTAGCTGGGATTATAGGCACCTGCCAGCACGCTCGGCTAATTTTTGTATTTTTAGTAGGAACGGGGTTTCACCATGTTGGCCAGGCTGGTCTCGAACTCCTGACCTCGTGATCCGCCCACCTTGACCTCCCAAAGTGCTGGGATTATAGGCGTGAGCCACTGCGCCCGGCCAGGGGAGAATGTGTTTTGAAAGAAAACGAGAGAGGGAAAAGTTTGTCGTCTTTAGAGGATAGGAACTGTAGTGTCCTTTGCTACTGGGCAGATGGTGACCTGAGAACCACCCCTGTGCATGGATGTGAGGGTCAGGGTTTGGGGCATCACCAGATGCAGCCGGGGGTCCTCCTTTGGGCTTCTCCAACGACTGAGGGTGCATCAGTGGGCCTGATCCACCCTTGGGGCTGTCTGTGGCAAGAAAGAGAGTTGGGGAGGACTCCAGGGTCCCGAGTCCAGCAGCACACTGACAAGCCTGGTCCACCAGCTGGCCCTGCACCATGGAGCAGCCACAAGTGTGGAGAGAGCGGCTGATGGGCATACCAGGTGTGCGGTTGGCGGGGGTAGGCTGGCCACCCTTTCCTCCCGGTGCCAGTGTGTAGCGTGCAGCACAATAGCAAAAGTCATAGTCTTTCCACCAGAGAATTTTTGTTTATTATTATTTTTAAGAGATGGGGTCATGCTGTGTTGATCAGGCTGGTCTCAAACTCCTAACCTCAAATGATCCTCCCACTTAGGCCTCCGTAAGTGCTGGGATTTCAGGTGTGAGCCACCACGCCCTGCCTCCACCTGAGAATTTTTGGGTGATCTTCATGGCTTGGATGTTGATGCATTGGCTTTTTCGCCTCAGTCTAATTGGATGCGCCAGCCCTCTTGGTAACCCAGGTGTGGTGCCCTAGGAACATCTCCCGGGCATGGGCCAGTGCACCATGGTACCCGGGTGTGGCACTCCAGAAGGCCGTGCCCTCACGCTGCCTGCAAAATTGACCTTTATAGTAGAAACAGAGGGAGGCTGCTTTCTGCAGATGTCACAACATCGTCCATTCCTGGAAAAGTTTCCATAGAGATAAATTTGTTTCTGTCTCACGGTGAGAAAGAAGCCTCTTCTCTTCTGGGGCTATCACCTTCCAGAGCGAGGACCTCTGCACTGGAGACTCCCTCCCAGTCGCAGCACCCAGAGAACAATAAAATGGTTCATGACCTGCAGGAGTGCTTGTATCTTTCCCAGTGCTTCCTTTCCCCAGGAATGGGGCTGTTCCCAGGGGTGTCTGGTTTCCCACTGGCCATTTACCCAGCCCCACTCTATTAAGCAGCAAGAACTGGTTTTGCAAAGTAAACCGATACCTCTGTGGAGTAGCCTCAGCTAGCAAGGATAAGACAGTTTAATAAGTGCCTGGTGACCTCCGAGGAGGCAGAGTGTCCCTGGCACCCCACCTTCTCCTCCCACTTCCTCCTGGCTTCTGGACACCTGAGTGCCCACACAGAAAGTGGGGGGGCTTTCTTGTTCCTTGGTGCTGGGGAGAAGGCTTTGATCAAAGTAGGGTTGTTTGGAGGAAACAAAGCCAGCGTCGCTTGGGGGTCTGTGCATGGCCCCCTGAGGTTCCTGGCCAGATCCCACACTGCAGCGTGGCCAGCCTGGGCTTTGGGGCACACTCCTTGGGAGATGAGCCTTTCTGTAGGACGGATTGCCCTCCAACGGGCCTGGAATGGGCACTCCAGACCTGGCAGAGCCAGGGTGCGAGGGGGTGACTCTCTTACCTTTGAGAAGCAGGTTCCCCCGCTCCAAGTCTGCAGCAGATGGTGAGAATAGGGCTCGACAAGAAAGCTGGAGGCTGCAGTTAGGCAGGTAGGCCCTGGACTGGAAGGTGCCAGGAAGGGCTGCACTGGAGCCCTGGGGTCCTTCAGTAGGATCTGACTTTAAGATGAGGCTTTGAGGGAGGCAGGAGCAACCCCAGCCTTGGAGGTTGGAGGGAGAGATAGTGACTGGCAGGCTCCTGCTCTGTGGCCTTCTTGGTAAATAGGATGAGGGTCACAACCCAGGGCTTGACAGATTTCTGGGGCCTGTGACACGGGTTTTTAAAGAGGCACAATCAGAGGACGCCTGGGCCCTGAGAGGCCCTAGTCTTTATGTTGCAGAAGATAAGGCAGAGAATTTGGAAGCAGGTGCATGGGCTGGGCTTGGAGTGTTCGCTTGAGGCTGTGCCGAATGTGCAAGAGGACAAGGTCACCCCTCGAATTTTCTGTAGGAAGCCAGGTAGTCCCTGGGAGCATCTACGCATGCCTGTACCTACTTCTCGGGCTGAGGTCAGATTAATTTCATCCTCAGCTTCGGTGGTTGTGTATTTCCTTCAGAGGACAAGCTGGGGGACAGGAGACTCAGACCCCACCAGGAAAGTCCTGGCACCTTCAGTTCTGTCCACCCACAGGTGTGTCTCTGGGAGCCTCTGAGTGATGGAGGTCACCTTTCCCATGATGGGACCAGTGACTTTCAGTGGGTTAAACAGTGTGGACCAGGGTACACTGCTTCACAGCCCTGTTTGCAGCTCAGTGTTCTTGCAGGAAGGGGCATCAGTTTGGCACTTAGAAGACTTGCCTAAATTTTTCCACCAGCAGTGCTATTGCACCCTTACAGGGATTGGTGGGCCACGTTGTCAGCCTTCCAAGTTCCCATTTTCCTTGGCTGGTGGTTAGTGGTTATAGCCACAGAAGGGACGAAACAAACCGATACAGGGTGTGCACATCACAAACCCTCCCTGGGGTCTGTAGCTTCCACCAACACAATGCTCTCTGCACGGTCTCCCCCGCCCCTTCCCTCTGTCCCCTACTTCTGGGCTGGCCTCCAAACATACAGAGGCCTTCATTTTAAGAAGCACATGGAGGGGAAGAAAAAACCCTAACTTTAGAGCATGTAATTGCAGTTATGTAAGAAAATGCCAATATTCTTTAGAGGCGCATTCTGATGGAGAAGTGGAATGACATGATGCTGGAGTTTGCTTTAAAATTCTTTCCCTTTACAGCGAAGGGAAAAAAGATAGATGGAGCCAATCTTGCTCGTTGTTGAATTGGAGGGTATACAGGGCTTATTGTACTGTCTGCTTTTATTTGCATGTGAGATTTTTCACAATGAAAATGTTTTTCAAGTGTATAGAATTCTACTGACAACTTTTTGGCCTGCATGTCATTTTTGGTGCTCTTCTAAAAACTGATTTACCTATTCAGAGATGCGGGCCTGACTCCTACACCAGCACTTTGTTCTTGGGTCTTTGTGGCCGCCTCCCAGCTGAACACTGGTGTGCTTTATGGAAGGCTTTCTGAAAAGCTGCAGTATGTCCAGCCACCCCAAGATAGCCGAATCCTATTATTCAGTTTTACAAAGGTTATTTGTACTCTTGCATAAATAGTAATGTGAGTTTTGCTTTTATCAGACAAATATTGATTGAGCATATGTGTGTGAAGACAAACAGGAAATGAATGAAGTCGGGGAGGGGCCCTGACACTGTCAGGACCCTGCCCCGGAAGCTGGAATGGGAGACCCCTGCGAGAAGAAGGGACTTTTAGGTTGGAGGCATGTTCTTACGGTGGGCCCGCCCAGTTCCCAACAGTTTCATCCCCTTTTGATGTCCCATAGTGAGCCTGTATTCAGCCACGAACGCCCTTTGCCTTTAGTAAAATCTTCCCATCCTGTTTTCAGGGTAGACCCTTTTCCAGTGACTAAACATCTTGAGGGCAGACACAGTGTTTGTTTTTTTCATGTTGACTTCAAGCAGACCCAGTGGAAGTGGACAGTGAACAAGGCACCCCAGGGGGAGGCCCAGGCACTGGGTGTGGCTGCCAGGCCTGGCCATGGAAGGTCATCACCATGGGCTATTTGGGGAGTGGTACTGACAGCCAGCAAGGAGAGTGGGTGCTGTGGCCGAGTGGAAGGAGGCGAGCCTGAGGCCGGAGTTCCTCCCCCTGCGGCACCGCCAGCATCCTGCTCCTGCTCCTGTTCCTGCTCGTGTGATGACCTGGAGGCATGTGAATCAGGCAGTAAACGTGGAGTGACATCGTCTAAGACCTTGCAACAGCACGTCGTGGGCCCAGTTCCTAGCTGCCCCGGGGTGACCAAGGCCGGATCCTGTACAGACTGGCCTGGGAGTATTTGCATTTCAGCCCTTGACCCTGAACTTGACCCTCTGGAGGTGTCTATCTTGATGTCATCCTCTGATTGCAGCCTCATCCTCTGACTCTCGGAGCTGCCTCCTCCGTGGCTTCTTGCCCTGAGGCACAGGAGGCGTTGGTGGCAGGAGCATGGGGTTTGAGTCAGGTTGGCTCGGGGGCAAGACCCAACCCTTCCACACATTAGTTTGTGATGCTGGATCGTAGTGGGTCAGCTTGCTCACTGTCAAGGCACCAGTAACACGAGGGTCGGAGAAGGGATCAGAACTCTTGTGGACTCCAGCGTGTCGCAAGCTTTTGCTGCTCTGTTTTGCATCAGCTGCTGGTGGGAGTGCAAATTGGTGTGGTCACTGGGAAAACTCTCCGGTAATAATACCGAAAGTTCCACATCCCCATACCCTGTGGCCCCGCTGATTTTTCTTCTGAGGGTATCCTGGAGTAACTTCGGCACATGGACTCTGGGGACTTCACAGCCCTTCTGCGCACAATAACAGAAACCTGGAAACCGCCCAGACACCCATCAGTGGGAGAAGGGATGAATACACTAAGACACGATCACACAATGGAATATTATACAGCTGTCCAAACAAATTAACTGCAGCATAACTCAGTGATGTAGATGGATTCTGGCAATACCATAAATATTAGTAAAAATAGCATGTTCCCAATGACGACATACAGCACTATGCCTTTTTTAAATAAAGTTAAAAGCAACTGAAATGAGCGTACTCTCTAGGAAAATTTACAGATGCAGTAAAAACTGCGTGACAGAGCGCATGGGAATGTGTCCGTCTGATTCGGGTTTGGGTGTCTTGGGTGGGAGGAGGCGGTGGTGCGTGGGTGGGGGGGCGCCGTCTGGTTGACTGTAGGTTATTTGTCCAGGCCCTCGCCTTTGTTTTGGCTGGTGGGTGTGCAGGTGGTTATTACATTATGAAAAGTGACTAAGTGGAAGTGGGCCACGTCCAAACCAAAGATGCGTGTCCTGAGCCAAGGACTGCAGTGAACAATTAACCCAGTTCCATGCGTGGCAGGCCCAGCACTCCCCCTGCCTGAGCTGGTTTAGTGAAGGCTGTGGTGGCCCCACGTTCCCTGGGCTGTATGTGTGTGTGTGTGGGGGGGGTGGAGTCTGCTCTTCTGGTCACTCTTTCTCCTGCTTCTCTTGTCACCCCTGTCCCCCCAGCTCAGGCCGCCCCACTTCGGGATGCCTGATGGCTGTAGTGACCTCTGCCAGCTTGTGGCTTTGCACCTCCTCAACTACTGTTTCCTATCTGTGTCACACAATTAGTGCCTTGTTATATACGGCCTCACCCACTAATCATTCCCACATGTGCGTGTGTCTCTAATGAGATGGTAATCTCCACAGGGCCAGAGGTCATGTTTTATCTCCTCTAATGTGGCAGATTTCTGCCCAATTCTGTGCCCACTCTCCTCTTCTTCCTTAATTAAAGAACCCCCAGTCTCCCCCCAGCGAGGTGTGGCCATGTGGCTGCATGACATGTGTGGAGCAGCCTTGTGTGCTCCTGGGAAGCCTTCCTAGAAGGAGGAGGAGGCAGCGCACCTCCCTTCCCTCTTCCTCCTTCCTTCCTGCTGCGAGGTGCAGCATAGTGGCCGGAGGTCCAGTCCCCACAGAGGGGCAACTGGACAGAGACTGGTCCCTGACACCCTGTGCTGGGGGGCTCACATAGCAGCTTGGGGCTGCCTGTCTTTGATAAATTTCAGTCTTGCGTAAGTCACTATTTCTAAGGTCTTTGCTACTCACAGATGAACATAATTCTCAGGGGTGCAGCTTGTAACCCTCCCTACCATGGTTCTTAGCACTCCGGGGCGCATGATGACTGTACTGTGACTCCTGTGGGTTAAAAAAGTCAGTAGAACCTTGAAGTGGCACCCAGGGGGGTATCTGCATTTAGCAAGAGATCTGGACTCTCAAGAACTGCCGATGAGTCCCATGCTCGGGCGACCGGGGTGCACCGCTTAACCCCCTGAACGCCACGTGTTCACTGGTTCAGGAAGTGAATAACCATGCCTGCTGCCACCAGAGCTGAGTGGCATTGATTGTCAGCCGTTCAGCACTGTGACTCCCGCCCTCGTGTGTGTGAACTGTCATCTTAACAGCAGGCCTCGGGCTGGGAGCTCCACTACGGGAGTAAGCTCATTTCTCGGCCTGCCACACAGGAATGGGTTGAAGGGCTCCCATGACACCCGTAGCCACTGCCACCCCCTCCTCCTCAGAAAAGCTCAGGGCAGACAGTCCGCGGTGGGATGAGCTTGTTTGTTCAGGTGGGGGTGCTTTTTCATGGCTTCTGTTTCTCTTGATTTTTTCTCCTTTCTTTAAGACCAGTCTCAGTGGTCTTTGTGAGAGCCACTTTGTGGCAGTGGGGGAGGGGGCAGCATTGCTCGGGTGGGTGGGGAGTGGCCCCAGTCTGCCCACCTGGGGCAGTTCTTCACGATGCCCTGGGGCCAGCCCGCTTTCCTGGGTTCCAGTGGCCAGGGAGGGCCGTGGCAGTCACTTTGGGATAATAACCTCAGGGGCTTGGGAGTGAGCGCCTCGGCAGTGTGACTGAGGGGCAGACACCCTTCCCTACCTCGGCAGGCCTGGGTGTTGTGGGCAGCCATCTGGGGGCTGAGCCAGCCCTGGGCTTACTGGGGGTGCATGGCTCCTGTGGAAGGGTGCCATCTGGGAGACCCCTGGGCCTCCCACAGACAACTGTCACCCTCCTGAGTCTCTGCTCTCTGCCTCTGCTGGCAGGTGTGTCTCTCTCTGGATGCCCAGCCGCAGGCTTCCCGGGATTCCTTCTCTCCTCTGCGTTCATGCGGGAATGTGTGTCTACAGCCTCCCTGTGCCCACCAGGGCTGCGTTCCCACCTGTGGGCTCTCCAGTGAGGGTGGCGGATAAAAGCCCTTTGCTCCCTTAACTGTGGTTCCTGGAGGGCAGGAGTCCTATCTGCTTCCCTTTAGCATCATGCTCTGGCTCCTGGCACATGCCTCCAGGGGACCAGGGCTCAGTAAACACCTGTTGGGTGAGTGAAGGAACACATGAATGGATATAAAATTGAGGCCGTCACGAGTGTGCAAAGCACAGAGGATGGCGATGAGGGTTGGAGAGCAGGAGCAGACTGAGCCCCCACTACCAGCCATACTCAGGTGCACATGCCCTGTGAGGAGCACCTGGGTGTTTCAGGAGGTCACAGGAGAAAGCCTGGCCTGTGATCGCCAGTCTGTTCCAGGGGCAGCAGCGGGAGTGACCAGTGTGGCCTTTCCTGGCCGCTGTAGGCTAAAGGGTCCTCCACCTCCCAGCACCTTGGGTCTAGACCTCTGTAGACATGTGTGGGCTGCTGGCTGTTGGCTAACTGGGTTCAGGCCTCTTCTCACCAGCTGCCCTGTGAACTTCCGGGGCTGGAGGGGTCTAGTTTCCAACCCCAGCCTCGTCACTACTAGTCATGTGACCCCAAGGCACATCCTTGTCTGTATCTCAGTTTATTCCTCTGTAAAATGGGCACAGTTAAGGCACCTGTCCTGCTGAATGCAAGAAGATGCATGCTGGCTGGAAAGGGTCAGACCAGAGGGAGACGTTTGCCCCCCACTTGCCCTGAAGGAGCCTGGCACAGGAACGGTGCTCCATGTGTGGGCAGGGCTGAATCTCCCCTTGCCTCGTAGCTTGGGCTAGAAGAGTCCACTTGCTGCTGAGGCAGGTCTGGCACAGACTGCCATCCGGCTTGGCTTGGGCATGGGAACAGCTGGTGAGGGTGCTTTTATTTGCCTGAAGTGTGGGCTCTCGGCTGGCCCTGCGGTGAAGCAGAAGCAGCTGGCCTGCCTCTTGAGCAGGTGCTGGGGCGGGTCCGTGGGCCTGTGCCTCCCTGCCTCCTCGAAAACGCTCTTTGATTCCAGTGCCCACCCCCACTTCCCCACCTCACCCACATCTGAAGAAAACCTTCCCTACTTAAAGGAAAAAGGAAGGAAGAAAAAGCTTCATTTGATTTGAGTTGATTGGTTTTGGAGTCCTCAGGTCAGAGCCTCACACAGCAGGGGTCCAGTTGGTCTAATTGAAGGGCATTGTTTCTGTCCCAGTCCTTCAGATGCAGGCTGTTCACACAGTCTGTCTCTGTCTCCCACATACACACGCATGCTAACCCAGGGGCCTGGGGCTCTTCATTAGCTCGTTTGACAAATGATGGCTGAGCCTTGCTGTGTGCCAGGCCCTGGGAGAGCCATGGGGAGCGGGACCGTCCAGATCACCACCCTCAGGAGCCCACAGCCCAGGAAGGAGACTTGAAGAGTGAGGCTGGTTTAGCAGAGGAAGCTCAGTCTGTAGCTTCGTAACTAGTGAAGAGAGTTCCGGGTCCCATGCCCACATCCCCTGGGCATGTTATACAACATACGTGTTACGGCACCTGTCCTTTTGGGCTCTGTAAGGGGGTGTCACCACATCTTCATTCCTGACTCCGACAGGCATCACTGACCGATCTTGGCCTTCTTTGTCTCTGAGCCCAGACCTGACCTCAGAATCCTTCCCAACACAGAACTCTAGGTAACCACTACCAGTCATCTGTGCCTGTGGCCCAAGCTTAAACGACCACTGGCATCATAGCGCAGCGAGTTACTTGTGTGAGAGAGCTCCTTGTGCCTCCTGTGGCTTCAGAATGAGCCTGGCCGCGAAGACCACTGCACACGCTGCTGGACTGTTGGAATGGCCTCAGAGGTCGGCTGGGCCACCCCAGGCTCCATGCTCAGCAGGACTGTGTGGCATGTTCTGTCAGGGAGCCCTCGCCCCTGGCTGTTCCCTCTGCCTGGAATTCTCCACTTCCACCCATCCGCCTGGCTCACACCCTCACTGCACTCACATTTTGCTCAGCCGATGATTCAAGGGCCCTCTTTGTTTTCCGACACTTCCTCCTGTGCTCCTTTAGTTTTCTTCGTAACACACACATGTGACATATGTTTACCTCTTTAGTCCTGTCATTTACTCCAGTATCCCAAGCAATCAAAAATACCTGTTGATCAAATGCACATTGTGTTAGCCGATACCTAGTGGACTTAACCCTGCTACCGCCTCCCAGAGTCAGGATTAGAGGTAACAGACACAGTGTCTAGCCCAGCTCCTGGTTTATTTGGCATGCTGATTTATTGCTGTTGGAAGTAGCGTTCTTTGCACTGTGGATGGGGGAGGGTGTGTTTAGTTGGCGGTCCCAAGGCCTCTGTTGGGACCCTTCCTCCCTGCAGCCAGTTCCATGTAGCCAGCAGCTGGCAGGCGTCTGCTGTGGGCCATGCTATGCAGAGCGCGGAGGGTATTCAGAGGTGAGCATGTTCCGGTACCTGCCCCAGGCACCCTGAGGATCTCAGTTCCCTGTGCAGGACTCAGGCGGGGACATGAGAGAGGGGCCTGGGAGCACTGATCGCTGAGGAAGTGAGCACTGCTGACGGAGGGGTTTGAGGAAGGCTTTGAGTAGAGAAGGCATTGGAGGCGAGTGTTGCCAGACAGAGAGGATTTTGTCAGGTGGGGGTAGGCAGGGGACCGGCTGGGCTGCCAGGTCACCTCCAACTCCTACCCCCTCCCCCAACCTGGACAGCTGCCGCAAAGTTGATAATATCTGTTGAGATTTTCACTTCCTGCCGAGATATTAGTCATTAGAAACTTGTCATTTCTGAACCTTCCTCCTCCCCAGCTTTTCAGCTGTGTCCCGATGTGCCCTCCCCCGGTTTCCTGCTATAGAATAGATTCTTGGTGATAGAATATAGAGTTTCTTGCCCTTGGAGATGAAGTCTGATCTTTTGCTGCAAACTCCTGTAACTGAAAGTGACCGGTTTGCATGAAATGCCTGCTCTACTGTCTGTTTCATCCAGAAAGCTTTTTTGGAGGGGGAGCGGGGGCTAAGGAGGGTTAAGTACAGTCTCACTCATTTATCCACGCTGGAGAGTCCTGGTTCCCTTGTGTGCAGAATTTCTCCTTCTCTTCATCCTTTGCCATTTGCCCAGCACAAGTTCTGCTTGGCCCCATGCAGGTGTCACTGATGAGCCATGCCACACTCACCCCTGGGGCCAGACCTGTCCCAGGTGTTCTCAGCGTGGTGTCCAAGCCATCTGTTGTGAGTCCAGACCACCATAGGTCACTGGCATTCGTGTGTGTTTTTCTCAGCCCTCCTGAAGCTGGAGGGAGAAGAGAGAAGGTGTCCCGGCTCAGTTCTTCCTCCTTGGTCCTGAGCCTGGGGGTGGGGAGGGTGTGTGTGTTTGTTCCTGGGGACCTCTAGAATGGACCTCGTCCTCGCACACATGGGTGGCTGGGACCATCTTCCTTTATGGGCTCCCAGTGGTGACTGCCGGCTTCCTGTGTTTGCCCCTGCAGAGCTGCCCTGCATTGAAGCAGGAGGGAGGAAGGGGTGTCACCCCTGAGTAGGCTGAGAGCACAGTCCCCAGCAAAACCTGAGGGTGTAAGAAAGGCCTTAGGTTCAGCCAGCACCTCCAGGGGCCTGATTTTGTGCCCGGCCCACACTTGGTCATCGCTAGGTTAAGTGGTGCCTGCCTGCCTGGGCACCTGCCTTTCTGGCTGCCTGGCAGGGGTTGATGCTGAGGCCCAGCAGCATCATGGTGGTGGAGGTGGCAGAGGGGACACTAAAGCTGCTGCCGCCACGGTTTAGATGCGTGCAGACGGGGCTGGGTCCACACTCCCTGACAGTGGTTGTGTGCGCATCTGGTTCTCAGCTGTCCTTCATCCTGGGACTGTGGTGGGAGGACACAAGGTGGGGGCACCTTCTGTGTCTTCTTAACCTTATTCCTGGCCCTCCCTGCACTCGCACGTCCCCCCCGCCACCCCCACCACATCTGCCTGGATGCTACCTGCTCCTCATTCTTTCCCATTTCAGCTTCTGGCCAGTTCCTCTTTGGAACCTTTCTGGATTCCCTGCTCTCCTCTGCTCCCAGTGCCCCCAGCTCTCAGCTCAGGTGCTTCCCATCCCTCTGTTAGGGTGCCCGACTTGCTGCTGGGCTCAGGCTGTGAGCTCCCCAGATCAGGGTTTGGCCCCGAGGCGCACGCTGGGCCCCCTCATGGCCCCCACAGGCTTTGTCCTCCTCGTCTATCTCCGTTTCCTGGCTCTGAGGCAGCAGTCTTGGCTTCATACCCTCCACCTCCCAGCCAGCATGCCATCAGACACCCGGCAGGTGCCCAGGAAATGCAGTGGCATAAACGAGAGAGGCAACGGCTGCCCTTCCTTGAGGAGCTCTCCCTGCCCTCCAGATGCCTGTCTTGGGACACTGGACAAGGAGGCCTGGCCACTTGTGCTGCGGTGCTCGTGCCCTGAGGCCTGGGCTCAGGTTGGGGCGTGGGGGGGCACTGGCTGCTCCCACCGCCTGCCTTTCCCAGTCTCACAGGTCCTGGCTGGCTGGGGTGGTCTGAGATGCCACCTACTGCTGGAGGCGCCCAGGTGCCCTCCACCATCCTGCTCTGACTTGTGCCTGAGAGTGAGGTGGCCTTGTCAGACAGCCGGATAAGGGCTGCCAGGGTGTGGCATGGCCCCAGCCCTACCCTGGCGTAGGTGTCTGCAGGCCTGGGTGGGTGAGCGGTGGAGTGGGACAGGGGACACCATGTGGGCAGGCACCACGTTCTCCCAGCCCAGCTACTTGCTGGGACGAGGAAGGCCTTGCTTCTGCTGAGCTAGGGAGGATGTGCCCAGGGCAGATAGGTGCCCGCCCAGGAAATCAGCTAGAGCCACCCCTGGCTGGGCGACAAGGGAGGCAGTCTTGGTCCCGAGGAGCTTGTGGAGTGTGGTATTCCTGCCACTGCTGGGTGAGGTCGGCCGGGCCTGGAAAGTGCATGGCTCTTTCCGTGGGACCCCGACACTCTGGCTGGGGGTGGCTCGCCTGTCCCAGCCCACCCTGCATACAGATCATCGTTGCCTCTGGCCACATTTTCTCTGCCCCTTTCTTGCTTATCCATCAGCAGGAATACTGACTTTTCCATCCATCAGCAGAAATACTTTTCCAAGAAGCTTAAAAAAAAACAGGGCTCTACCCCCACCAAGTCCCAGTCATACGATCCCTCACGGCCATAAAGCTGGGGCCCTTGTATCAGCTGTGAGCACTGATGCTGTCGTTTTAGCCAGGAGGGGTGGACTTCGGCACAGGGGACAGGGCAGCCCAGAACCGCTGCAGATGCTGCCCTGTGCGACAGGGCCCTCCTCTCCACTGCGGCCTAATCCCTGAAGTCCTTCTACCTCGCCGCAGACACACACCTTGAGGCATGCTGTGCACTCAGTAGATGCCACTGAGTGGATACAAGCTTCCTGGTGTGGCATAAGGAGCCCTAGGGCAGAGTCCAAGGAGACCTGGGATTCCAGACCTGAATTTGCGGCTGCGCCTCTGTCATTTTTTGCTCTGGGCCTCAGTTTCCTGACTCTGTGAATACTCTTTATGGCTCTTTTGGTTTTAAAATTCAGCTTCTTAGCATCCCTCTGCTGTTGGAGTCTGTATGCATGGAGGCGTCCACTGGCTGGCCCGCCTTCCCCTCCCCTACCCGCGGCCCCTGTGGCTGCTGTGAGCATCACTGCCGGAGGTGGAGGTGGCTCCTAAAGCCTGATACACTGACCAGGCTTGCATTCCCTTGTAAAATGGTTCCTAAGGCACCATTTATGGGCAGAGGTTCCCTTGCAAGGAGTCGAATGCCGTGCTCTGCCTGTGTTTCTAGGGCTGCCCCCCACCCTTCTTTGGCTCGAGGGCTCAGAACAGGCCCTTCCTGGCATCAGATAAGACAACTCTGTCCACAGAGCAATCCGAGCATCACACAGCTCTAAAGGGAAAGTGGCAGGCACTCCTGGGTGTGCTTGCAACGTCCTCCAGTTCCCTCCCTGCCGGGTTCCCTGGGTTCTTCTGGACGCGTGGGCACTTGCCTGCTGGTGAGAGCTGGCAGCCGAGTTAATGCCATAAAGATGTGCTGTGCTGCCTCTCTTGCCAGGAGCGTCTCCTTTTCCAGCCCCTCCCTCTCCCCTTCTGAACACCCTTAGAGGCAGTGGAGTCTCGGTCCTGGTACAGATGAGGGTGTGGCTCAGAGAGGGACTGTGACTTGCCTGAGGCCACACAGCAGATTACAGGCAGAGGCAGGAGTTCACGACTCTGCCCTCACATGGTGGTGTCTGAGTTTCCAGGTGCTCCTTCCCAACGGTTCTCCTCCTCCTGGGTCAGCTCAAAGGAAATCTGTTTTCTTTTCTGTGAACAAAGAACCAGCTTATGTTTGTTTCTGTGAACGCAGCCACGAGGACAGGCAGTTATGAAGTGTTCCGTGGGAGGGGCTTTTCTGATGACATAGTAACCTCGGCCGGGCCGAGTTGGTAGCTGGGTACTGAGCTACCCCACTAATGGGTGGCCTTATTAGGGGAGCCGGCACTCCTGGGCCTGTGTAGATTGCAGTTGGTGTCAGGCCCTAGGGACCTCAGGATTAATCGAAATGAGGTGGAACAGATGGATTGAATCTATCAGCAGTTTTACATGGCAGTCTTGTAACATAAAAGCATTTCATTGCCACTTGTTTTGCCGGGACTCCCGCCCCAGTCAAAGGGGGACCATGGTGGAGAGGAGAGCCCCTGTGCAGATGGAGTTAGAAGCATGTGGGCCGGGCTTTGTGCAGGCAGCGAGCATGAATCACTGCTTGGGTTTCCTCTCAGTGGCTACATTAGAAAATGTGCTATGTTCCGGAGGTAAAAAAGAAAAATTATGATAATGAATAAAAAAAAAAATTGTCTGGGCACAGTGGCTCACACCCATAATCCCAACAGTTGGGAGGATCGCCTGAGGGCAGGAGTTCAAGACCAACCTGGCCAACATGGTGAAACCCCGTCTCTACAAAAATACAAAAATTAGCCAGGCATGACGGCAGGTGCCTGTAATCGCAGCTACTTGGGAAGCCGAGGTGGGAGAATTGCTTGAACCTGGGAGGCCGAGGTTGCAATGAGATAAGATCCCATCACTGCACTCCAGCCTGGACGACCAAATGAGACTCCATCTTAAAAAAAAAAAAGGAAAACAAGAAAGGAAAATTGTGTTCTGGATGTAGTTAGCAGCCCAGAAAGTGTTGGTTTTGGGGTCAAGTCCCTGTTGCCCTCCGACGGGGTGACACCTTTGGGGGTGCGATTGGCTGGGGTTGGGCAGCAGGCTGTGTCATGAGTTGTTATTGAAGGTTTGAGGCAGACTTGTGCTGTAAAACATGCCCTGGCTTCAGGGATCAGGGAAGACGGTGTCTATGGGGGAAGCTCTCCAGGCCTGAGGTTCCATCCCTGGCCTTGCCCCGGACCCTGCTGGCAAACTATTGATGACATGGTTCTGCGGTTGTTCCCTCAAGCTGGAAATGCTAATAATTGTCCTGGCCACCTCGCATGAATGTCAGGGAGGAAGGAGGAGAAAGGAGATGGAACCTCTCCCTTGTCTGGTGTTTCTAGCAACAGAGCATGAGGTGGGTGGGTTGCCAGTGCCAGGTCATCAGGTGGTATTTGTCTTGGCCATCAAGTTGTTGAAATGCATTCAGGGGCTGCTCCCGGCCAAACCCAGGAAGAGGTGGTGAGATGTGTCCTATGGAGAGTTAATCAATGGGATGAGCGTGGACGTTCCAACACCTGCAAAGTAGACCCATGGACTATCCCTCCTGACTACACAGCTGTCTGGGGGGTCCCCCAGCAGCAGCCCACCTGCCTGAAGCATAGCCAGCCCTGGGCCGTTTCTGGAAGTGTTACTGCCTCAGGGTTTAGACCTCCCTCCTAGAGCCCTGGACTAGACACTGGGAACACTAGAATACACGTAGGGCCTTTCCTGTCTGAAGTCACTTCTGTAGTTTAGGAATTTAAAATTAATTTAGCTTTGCTTAGCTTGCTTGTAAAACTATTGCATTTGGGATTTTACAGTTGGAAAGCATGGTATATTCAAACCAGCATTACCAGTTCACTTTGGAACGTCTTTAAAAATCTGTATTCAATATTCCACTTACACAAGTTCTAATGAAAAATTCTAAAACAAATTTGAAGCTTTTTTTTCCACTCTGAAATGTTTTTAACTTTTGCTAACAGCTACAGGCTGTGAATCTTAAGGAATATGGTATCAGATTTTGCCAGGTTTCAAGGCACAGGAATTAGCAGAGAAAACATCCTCACTGCGGTGATAGATTGGAGCAGTCAGTTTTCAGGCCTTGGTTCCCTTGTCAGCGTGGAAGAGACAGAGAAGACGCCAGAGGTTTTTAAAAACTGTGGATTCAATATACATTTTGAGGAGTATTTTCTATTTAATTTTCCCAACTGTCGGCCCAGCACAGTGGCTCACATCTGTAATCCGAGCACTTTGGGAGGCTGAGGTGGGCAGATCGTGAGGTCGACAAATCGAGACCATCCTGGCCAACGTGGTGAAACTCCATCTCTACTAAAAATACAAAAATTAGCTGGGTGAGGTGGTGCACGCCTGTAGTCCCAGCTACTGCACTCCAGCCTGGAGACAGCAAGACTCTGTCTCAAAAAAGAAAATTTTTTTTTCAACTGTCACTATTAGCAACTTTTTGCCACTTTGGAGTGGGGAGCTGATTGACACGCACAGTATGGAAAGTGCCACAGAAGGGGGCAGATGAAGCATTAGGAGTTTGGGGGAGAAAAAAAATCGTTGACTGCCTGGAGGAGGGGGCGTTTTAGCTGAGCTTTGGAGGGAGGGAGGGTAGGGTCTGGCAGGTTAATCTGGGGATGGGGCTGTGGGAGGAAGGGCACCCTGTGGCATACACAGAGAGTGTAGGTAGTTCAGTTTGATGCTCACGGTAATGGAGTGGTTGACTTGCTGTCCACACTTAGCAGTGAATACATTTCCTGGCTCTGTCCTTCACATGTCAGACTCCTAAGCATTCTCTAGAGCCCGGCCTGGAAGCTGCCTCCTCTGGGAAGCCTTCCCAGACTTGCCTGGGCAGTTTGACAGTAATCCCTGTGCTGTGCTGCCATTGGCTTCCTCCCTCCCAGCCAGGCTGCTCAGCTTGCTGCAAGGTGTATGCAGGGTGTGTCTTCTGAATATTTGAACCCCAGACCAGACCTAAAGGTGTAGAAAGTGCCCTGGCTTTTTGCTTCAGAAAAGACGGTGTCTAAAGGTGTGCCGGGGGCACCTGCGAAGCTGATGCCACTCAAGCTTCTGCTGTTTCAGTCTTGACTGTGAGCATGTGTGGGTCAACAGCGCATTCTCTGTGGTTTTGCTCTGGCTCTGTGGAAGGCTCTCTTTGCTGTTTGGACCATCTTGGTCTCCTTGGCAACCATGAGTGTCACCTCCGTCCTTGGATGCCTGTGCTGAGCTTTCGTCTGAACTTTTCTGGGATTTCCCTGTCATTTACTCTGCATTAGCAGCTCCCATCACAGCCCCATGGAGGGGCATCCCCAGGCCTAAACGCTTGGTTTTCAGCACATTTATTGTTTCTTCCTGGTAAAATAGCAAAGCCGTGAGATTCAGTTTCATTTAGAAGGAGAAACATAATTCTTCCCATTTCTTCATGAAATCATTGTTCTTGGTCCAACAATCCTAGTGTTTCCAGTGGATGCTGAAGCTAACCCTGCCGCACACGCACAGGGCGGTGTTTGCAGTGGATGCAGAAGCTAACCCTGCCACACACAGACAGGGTGGTGTTTCCAGTGGATGCTGAAGCTAATCCTGATACACACGCACAGGGCGGTGTTTCCAGTGGATGCTGAAGCTAATTCTGCCGCACACGCACAGGGCGGTGTTTCCAGTGGATGCTGAAGCTAATCCTGCCGCACACGCACAGAGCGGTGTTTCCAGTGGATGCTGAAGCTAATCCTGATACACACGCACGGGGCGGTGTTTCCAGTGGATGCTGAAGCTAACCCTGCCGCACACGCACAGGGCGGTGTTTCCAGTGGATGCTGAAGCTAATTCTGCTGCACACGCACAGGGCGGTGTTTCCAGTGGATGCTGAAGCTAATCCTGATACACACGCACAGGGCGGTGTTTCCAGTGGATGCTGAAGCTAATCCTGCCGCACACGCACAGGGCGGTGTTTCCAGTGGATGCTGAAGCTAATCCTGATACACACGCACAGGGCGGTGTTTCCAGTGGATGCTGAAGCTAATCCTGATACACACACACATGGCGGTGTTTCCAGTGGATGTAGAAGCTAACCCTGCTGCACACGCACAGGGTGGTGTTTCCAGTGGATGCTGAAGCTAACCCTGCCACACACACACAGGGTGGTGTTTCCACCTGAATCGTTCCCAGGACCATACCGTTTTTCCCACCTGAGGAGAAAATGGCCTTTGTGATGGAGCAGGCACAGAGGTTGAGCAGGCCCTGGCAGGATGTGAAGTCTTTGCAGGAGGCCGTTACTTTGCCTCAGGTGTTGAGTGGGCCTTTTCTGGGACCTCTGAGCCTCTGTCTTCGTGGGGCTTGTACCCTGGGAGTCAGCCTTTCCCCCAGGACCCCTGTGCCCCATCACTGGTTGCAGGCTCCTTGGGTGCTCCTGGCTCTCATCCATTCTTCCCAAGCAAGAGGCTTTGCTTCTCCTGATGAGAAGCTGCTTGGAGGTGCAGCTTGCTTTTTGTGGGTATTTTTAAAAATGACAGTCTCATTTTTAAAAATGAATTGTCTCAGAGGAAAGAATGGATACATACACACACACATATATATATATTTTAGATGATGTCTTGCTCTGTTGCTCAGGCTGGAGTGCAGTGGTGTGACCTCGGCTCACTGCAACCTCTGCCTCCCAGGTTCAAGTGATTCTCCCGCCTCCGCCTCCCGAGTAGCTGGGATTACAGGCACACGCCACCATGCCTGGCTAGTTTTTGTATTTTTAGTAGAGATGGGGTTTTGCCATGTTGGCCAGTCTGGTCTTGAACTCGTGACATCATATGATCCACCTGCCTTGGTCTCCCAAAGTGCTGGGATTACAGCCATGAGCCACTGTGCCCGGCCATATATATAGGGCCATATATATATATGTCATATATATATTTGTATTTTAAGTGGATTTGTCATGTTCACAGCTGAAATGCCTGGTGAATAGATGCCTTGAGTGGTGTATCTGGTCTCTGTGGGAATCTTTCCAGAATATTTAGAAAATGCCGGGGAAACTTGCTGTTGTCCTAATCACTCTAATAAAGAAAATTCTGTCATTTTAGCATAATATATTTCCTTTGAGGTTTTCTTTTTTCAACGTACATTTCCTACTGTGCATACAATTATGTGTCTGTTTACACCTTCGAGCATTCTTTGCTGCCTTCCTAAATGGAGCGAGTGGCCATAGCATCTACCAGCGTTACTTTGCAGCAAGACTGTCAGAGTGCTATTCTCTGATCTCACACCTCGTTCATGCTTCCGTTTGAAGTTCTGGGGAGGATTAGGGCCTTTAAGAGTGTGATTGATGGGTTGACTGCATAGTGAATGGTTGACTCAGAGCTGGGGTCTGCATGCTTGTTCTTAGAGGGGGGCTGAGGATGTCATTTAGGATACTCCCAAGCCAAGGGAGAGGGTCCCGAAAGAAAGTGGGGGCTCAGTTCAGGGCCTCTAAGACATTCAGACCGTGGTGAACATGGTTGAGTGGATGCACTGTTTCCAAGTCCCAGATCGAGACGGGCTGGAAAGGAATGAAGTGACGTGTCCCCTAACAGTGCAGGTGTTATATAATGGCCTCAACTGGCCAAAACAGAAAATGAGCTTCATCTACAAGCCCCAGGAGCCACACAGGGTCATGTCGGGCATGAGGGGCCACCGCAGGTGGAGAAGGGAGACCCTCTTCCTTGGGTCCTTCCCAGCCCAGTCCCGTCCCGCCCCGGTCCCTGCTTGCTGCACCAGCTCCAGGCATCTGCCCGCCACTCATTCTGTCCTCGTGCCTCTCAGGAGGGTGGAAGCCCCAGCAGGGTGGCCCTTGCTCGGGAGGGGTGAGATGTGAGGGAGCAGGGGGAGAGGAGGAGAGCACCTAGGCTGGAGGGGACCATAGGGTGCCTGTGACCTCCTGGAGCCAGCAGTGACAAGTGCTTAGCATCAGGAGCTCAGGGAGGCCATTGGCCTGGACTCTGGTCTTGTTTGCAGTGGCCCCACCACCCAGCACGGGCGTCACTCCCTGACCAGGCACCTCTGCCATCTGACATCATCCTCCCCTGTTGGAGCTTCACCGCCTGTGAAGCCTGGATTGGGACACCTGTATCCTGTGTTTTGGGGACAGTCCTCATTTCTCAACAAGGACATTGATGCTTGTCCCCAGTGGGTTCAGAATCACCTTCCTCTTTGGTTCTGTTCTTAGAACTCTTCACCCAGGACCTTGGAAAGCCAGTGTAACAGGCCTTGAGACCCCACATGCCCAGGACCACCCTAAGTTTGCCTCCTGTGTCTGGGTCGGGAGCTGAGAATGGAGGCCTGTTGACACCGTTTGCAGACACAGCTGCTACCCCAGGACCTTCCTGCAGGGGTGACAGACGATTCCTGAGAGGCTCCTGGCCGGCCCCACCCCTCCCCCATGGGTGTAGGGCCTCCTCTGGGACTACTGATAAGAGCCTAGATTTTGGATTTGAGACCAGGGTAGTGTCGGGTGGGTGGGCCCTCTCCCCTTTTTACATTACAAAGTGCTTTTCAGCCTTGCTCTCCCCCGACCCCTAGGAACTCCAGTGGCCCCTGCAGCACCCAGAGCACAAATGCACCTGCCTCTGACCCTTTGTTCCTTGACTTTTTCTTTTGGTTTATTTAAAGCATTTAATTGGCCGTGGAGTCATTCCAGGATGCAGTTGGCACACTGTCATTTATGAAAAGCCAAATCTTATGTTAGGATCCGAAAGCAAAGCTAAAGCAGAAGGGGGAGGAATGGGGAGGAGTGAGGGGTGCAGTCTACCCCAAATTGTGGTGCCATACCCCACCGTGTGCTCTGAAGGGGGGTTCCCTGGGAGGGCGGTGCCCCAAGCCTGACTCTCCTCTCCCCCGTGCATCAGACCACAAGGACCAGTGACAACACAGAGGCCTCAGCGAGGCTGGTGTGTGTCCCTTCTCCCTCAAGCTTGCCTTGGCACTTGTTTCTGCCGTTGCGAAGGCCAGAGTGGCTCAAGGAGGGCTCGTTGGCAAATTTGGGGGCCTGTCTGGAGCATCACTGGGCTTGCACTCTACAGCCTGGTGTGGTCCTGCCTCACGCGTAGCTGGCCGGGGTGTGACCAGATGCCCTGGCGGGACAGCATCAGCTGCGGCCTCCAAGTGAGCAGCTCTCTGTTCTGATGCCACGTGGGAGGGTCGCCTCGTCAGCAGCCTCCTCACGTCCCTGCCAGACTGAGGGCTGGCTCCGAGG